>NC_082711.1:51333746-52553746 GCF_030144855.1 Hypanus sabinus | reverse complement strand
TGGTAGCTGCTCAGAATTATTCCACTGCCAGGACATATCACAGTTGCAGAGGGTCAGGGGAGATACCTATCTGAAAGGACAAAGGCTCTAGATATTGAGCCCATCCAGATTACCAAGTCCAAAGGTATTTCAACCCAAAGCCCTTTTTGCTGGCTACTGATGCAATTTATCGATGCAACATTGTCTCGTTTGGCAACATATGTATGTATGATTGAATGACAGTAAACGAAGTTTAGATTGGCAGGTTTTGCTATCGATTTTATTTATTCTGGAACATCTCAATAAACCTGCAGCAACAGAATGTAAAGAAACTGAATCAAAAAGTGCTTTAAAACGTTTGAATATTTTTGTTGTGGCTGTTTTTCAATAAATCTTTGAGTGTCTGACTCGTTATATTATTTGGATACAAAGGGACTGCCTCCAAAGAGCGCCATCTGGTGGAGGTGCTGAAGCTTCATGTTCCAAAGAGACACAAGAAAAGAAACAAGATAGGGCAGCTTGATCTGTTGGGAAAAGCTTAAGTGTTGAATAAAGTCACACAGAATCTTATGCTTCAATATTTTAAAATTATGTAAACTTTAAGCTGTAATGGGAAAATGTTTTTCAACTCTTAAATCCTTATATTCTATCTTCTGTTGAGTTAGAATAATTAAAATTGTAAAAATGAACAGCAATGCCTTCTGAGTGGAAACATTGCCTTGGCTCACAGTTCCGAATCGGAAGGTAGTTGCCAGAAACCTCAATCTGGAGACTCAGCATTAAAGAAAAGATTGCTATGTCTGTGAATTAGTGAGAGAAAGCTGCACGCTCAGATCTGCGTTCCTTCACGACATCTGTTCTTGCGAATGAGGGCAAAATATCTGAAGTCCCGGCTTTAACAATGGACGTTCACCTGGTTTCCAAGCCAGTGTTTCTTTGTCAACCAATGAAATTAAATTAAATTAGCACGTTGCTGTTTATCAGACACACAGTGTACAAATAGGCTAGTTTGTTTCCTGCATTGTCACTGCGTCTGCATTCAAAAGAATTTCATTTGTTGTGGAATGTGCTTCACTTCATTCTGAAGACATCGCTTACCTTCTGCCCGTCACGCCTGCTGGCACCTGGGGCAGCAATAAAGGTTCTCCATCTCTGTCTGTCACTGGCCCGTCACACCAGGCTGTTTCTCTAACAGTTTTGTCTTACCAGTCAGGGTTGTTAGCCCGGAGATGAACCCCTGAACCTGGAGAACCAGTGGACCACTCTTAGTCTGACCTCTGCTCTTTGACCTGTTTAACATGGGTGACCCTACCAAGAGCCAAAGCATAAGGTGTTGACTCCAGCCAGCATAGTTCACAGAGTCATTGAGGCAGACAAGCCTCCAAACCATGTCAAAGTTGTGGTCCACTTGGAGGAAAGTCATAAAGATTCTTTAAAAAGTCAAAAGCTCAAAACATTCTCTCCGGAGATTTAACACAGGAAAATGTACCACTCTGACTGGAAGAGGCAAAGTGAATGACTAACCAAACGGGAGGGATTTTCCACAAAGGAGAAGTAGGGACGTATTGAGCTGCCAGCCAAACAACTCACATTGTAACCAAAATATTGAATGAAACAAGATTAGAGATGCTCAGGAACAGAGAATTGAGGGAGCACATACAGTAATAGCACGGATATGGCAAAAGGAAAAGATGACGCAGAGCTTTGAAAATATTTAAACTGATAAAGTCATAGAGCAATAGAACGTGGATATCTGTCCTTTGGGCCAACCAATCCATGTCAACCACGGTGCCCACTCATCTGGTCCCAATTTCCCGCATTCAGCCCACATCCATCCAAGCACTCCCCTGTATGTACCAGTCCAAGTGCTTCTTCAATGATACTGTTGTTGCCAGCTCGCCCCAGTGTTCCCGTCGGCCAGCGCTACTTATTGTTCTTGTTTTGTGGAATTATGGTGGGGTATTCGAGATGATGGGACACCGACCCAGAGGGAGGACCTGGGAACTGAGCATCGTGCCTTCCCAGGGGATCCCAATAGGGGCAAGCATACCAAGGCTCCCCAACCTGGGGGACATGGTGGAGCACATCACCCGCCTCCATCGCGCCCCGCACCAGCAATCCCAAGGCACCGCAGCCATGGGGAGTACGGGCAACATGGCAGGCACCACTGACGCCGCTGGAGCAAAAGGAAGACCAAAGGGCCTCACCCCGAAGCACCCCAGATACAACGGTACCAGCTGCCCGCAGCCTCAGCTGGCACAACAGGTACTGGGGTACACCTCGCCTTGTGGGCCCTCCTCGACCCTAACACCAGCAGAGCAGTGTGACCACAGGACCCTCAGCAGTGCTGGGGCGGTGTTTCGGGCAGAGGCCACTGGAGGAAGCAATGAGAGAAAAACTGGGCAGCAGGTGGTGCCGTGTGGGAGAAAGTCGGGGTGGGGTGGTTCACAGCAGATCTCCTCCACTGTACTGGGCATGGCTACCCCCAGTTCCTTCCCACGGCCCAGGAGGAGCTTGTGCTTCACACCACTGAACAGGTGCCAATGCAGAGCGCCTTCAGAGCACGTTAACCTGACAACACCATGGCAGAGGCGGAGAGGGCAGAAGCAATTTTAGCCCCCCACGCACAGCAAGCTCAGGCACGTGTCAGGAGGAAACTGACAGGGAGGAGCCCATGAGACAGCTCTGCGCCGGCCCCGCCATCTTCCACGGAGCCACTTCTGCAACCAGCTGGGTGAGGCAGGCCATTTGGCGTGGGACTAGCCCACACTGGCACCACGCCACAGCTCAGCACAGCCATCAGGAAACGCTGAGTGGGCAGTACTGACCAAGGCCTCCAGCAGAACCCCTCCATTGTGGGCCGTTTGGGTGAAGAGCAATGCTTATACGTGGACTGTGTGGTGGAGGAAATCAGATGCCGTGTGCTGGTGGACACAGGGTCAGCCATCACTATCATCCATCCCAGTGTTCTCCCCAACTCATACTAGACATCCCTGCCTGGGTGGACAACAACGGCGGTCCAGCTGCCTCCAGTCACCGGCAGCTGCGACGATGGAAGGGAAGGGAGGGCTGTACATCGCAGTGGGGGAGAAGCAGAGTGGAGCACGAGGTATGGCTAGCCAGCATCCGGGAGTCCTGCATCATTGACTTGCACATGCTGTCCCGCTGGGTGGCCCGTGTGGATGTGCCAAGGGGGACGCTCTGTCTCGGTGCTGAAGCCGTGGCTCTCCAGCAGGGCAGCTCCAGAAAGCCATCCAGGTGGACAGGGGGAGTGCAGGGGCCCAACGCAGCACAGCGGAAACAAGGTCAAATGGTGAAGGTGGTGCTTCAGGTGGCAGCGAGTTAGGACAGCCCGCCACTGACCACCAGCAGCTGGGCAGCGAGCAGAACGATCCCGTGCTGGCCCGGGTGAGGGGATGGCTGAACGTGGGATGGTGGCCGAGGTGATCCCCCCAAGGCTCCGCGCCACAGTGCTGTGGTCGGTGCGTGGGCTGGTAAGGGAGCTGGTTGCCAAGACGCTGGGCAAGCTGCGTGAACGTTTCTATTGGCCTGGGGGCAGGTGGGATGCGGAACTGTTCATGCACTGCTGTGATGCTTTCAGGTCCCAGAGGGGGCCAGGGCGCCAGTGCAGCAGTACCCGGTGGAGGCCCCAGTGGAGTGCGTAGCAGCATCCTGGGCCTCTCCCCCCACACTGAAGCTGGGAACCGTGGTGTTCCCGTGCCCACGGATTACTTCACAAACTGCCCAGAGGTGTATGCTGTCCAGGACGAGAGCACAACCGCATCCGTGGAGAAGTTCTTATGCCGTTTCCACACACCTGAGGAATTCCACAGTGACCAGGGGAGCAACTTTGAGGCTTGGTGAAGTCTGCAAGCGTCTGGGAGTCACCAAAACGCAGACCGCTCCCTTCACCCACAAAGTGATGGGCTGGTGGAGCGTTTTAACTGCACCCTGGCTCCGCTGTCTGTCATCCTTGTCAACCGGCCCAGCACGACTGGGATAGCCGCCATTCCCTAGTACTGTGGGCATACTGGACAGTGGTTCAGAAGCACCAGGTGTAGGCGGGCTGTGCTCATGTTCGAGCGGGAGCTGTGCACGCCGGTGTTTGCCCCCCTCCTCCTGAGCCAGAGATTCCGGGGAAGGCCTGGATGAAATACCTGCAGCACTCCGGGGGTGCCTGCTGGATCTTTGTGGTGAGGTTCGGCAGACCCAAAACACAGCCAGCAGCTGCCAAAAATGGGCTTATGATGCCCGCAGCTGGGACAGGACTTCTCTGGGGAGGACCGAGTATGGGTCCGCTGCCCCTCCTAGAAGAAGGGACGGTCCCCCAAGCTGGGAAGCCACTGAAGGGGCTGGGAGACGTGCTCGGCCACACCTCCGTTCTGGTATTTCAAGTGCTGTTCCCAGTTGTGCAGCACTGGGATCAGCTGACACCGTATTGGCCCTTGGCTACCACCGACTCAGCAAAGCTGAGGGAACGAAGTGCCATTCCAGGTGCCCTGCCTCTTCCCTGGCGCCAGTGACTCTGGGTTGCTGAGGATGGCTGACCCCGTCAGGCAGGGGCAGCGTGGTGCACCGGGGCACGGTCAACAGCTCGTCCCAGCATTCCCGGCGGCTTCTTTTCAAGTGGGTTTGTGGAGTTACGGTCAGATGTTCAACTTCACTTATTGTTACATTTTATCTCAGTTTACGCAGTTATTCACGTGTGTGTCTTTGTGGGTCACGCTGACGGTAACCGAGGTGTGTAATAATCACCTCCCCCATCTGTATGTGACTGAGTGGGTTCTCACCGAGTGAGGGCGCTCTCTCTGTTACTGTGCTTGTCGCAATAAAACTGGCTGCTGAGATAAACAAGCTCTTCTCGTCTGTCACCAGGGACTGAAAACTCACAACAATGCTAGTGTACTTACTGCAGCTACTTCTGGCAGCTCATTCCATGTACTCTCCACCTTCTCCATGAAAAAGTGCCTGCCATGACCTTTTTAACGTTTTCCCCTCTCACCCTAGAATTTTAAATCAGAGACAATAGGACAATATTTAATATTAAATCACTTTAGGTTGTCATTTATGTGTGATTCATCTGTAGAATTTATCCTTAGCTTCATAAGTTATCTTGTGTTATGTGTACTACAGTGCTTTATACCCTGGTTCAGAGAAACATTGCCTTGATTCTATATACATTATATGGTTATGTACATTATATACATGTATATACTTAAATGACAATAAACTTGACTTGATGGGGGATGGAATTAACATAATTGGATTAAATATGAGTTTGGCTGAATGACATTATGGAGAATATAGCAGGTTCAATTTGATAATGGTTTTGTGATTAAATTAAATCAAATAGTTCTAGGCTTCCCACAATTTAATTCTGTTATTTAGTATTCCCTGGGATGAATTGCTGCTAAATATTTAAGTTTTGATATGCTAGCTATAGCACATGATAATTCAGGCTAAAGTTGAAGAACGGTTCCCATGCAACATGTGTATTCAGAGGACTCTGACTAAAATTTAACATTTATCCATAATGAGCTTCAAAGACAAGAGACTGAACCACAGATCGGTGAGCCTAACATCAGTGGTGGGACAGTCACTGCTAGGGATCCTGAGAGGTAGTTCGGAGAGCTTTGTGCAAGGGAAAGCTTGTCTCACACATTTGAGTGAGATTTTTGAGGAAGATTAATGGGCCCTAGGTAGGAGACATTACATCCATGAACTTTGACAAGGTACTACAGTCAGACTGGCCTGGAGGGTGAGATGACATGGTATCCAGGATGAGCCAGCCAAAATTGGCTTAGTGGAGGATTGTTTCATACTGGAGACCCGAGGCCAGTGGTGTGCCGCAAGGTTCAGTTCTGGGCCTTCTGTTGTTTGTCACATATATCTGGATGAGAATGTAGGTTGAATGGTTGTACGTATGTGTGTATGACGCCAAAATTGGCAGTGTGTTGGGTCGTCTAAAAGTTGTCTAGGGTTACTACCGGATGTACAGTAAATCAACTGGGGAAGTGGGTAAAGGAGTAACAGATGGAATTTAGCACAGACAAGTGTGAAGTGATACATTTTAGGAAGTTAACCCAGAGCAGGGCCCTGGGGAGTGTTGAAGAACAGAGAACTGAGTATATAATTCCCTAAAGGTGATGACACATGTAGCCAAGGTAGGGAAGAAGGCGAATGACACACTTGTTTTTGTCGGGGTGTTTTGTGACATTTGCCATGAAAATTGTATACCAAGGGCCCAAAGCTTTGTGGAGTATCCCTACCCTAGAGTTACATGCAGACTTCGGCTCTTTGCGAGAATGGGACCCATTCTCGGGTTTCAGGACCGGCCGTTGTTGTTCAGCACACCAAGGGTTTGGCCTGAGAGTCCGGCTCGTATTTGGAAGCCTAAGATCCCGGGGTTCTGGAGACGGACGGATCGAGGGTCGATGTCACGGTAGCGTGTGTCGTCGGGGAGTCCAGATAATCTTTCGCTGTGGCCCTGAAAACCCGAGATCTTTGCGATCTTCAGGCACAGAGCTCGAGAAAAGTAACAAGACGGACGTTTTAACATCGTAAACCAGCAGGCGGCTGTTTTGTCTCCTGCTCGCTGTGAAAATGGGGAACACCTCCCTTTCCCTTATTAGGGAGAGAGAGAACCTGTGGGTTGCCGAATGCCGGATGAAATGCCATAGTCTTTGGGGTAACTGCAAGGTCTGTGTTGTGCTCGGTAGCGGGGGCACTTTTTTTTGCTGGGGAGGAGGGGGGATTATTGTTTGCTGGCGCTTATGCACGGGGGAGCTGGGGTGGACTTTGGGGTTCTCAGATTTAACTGTCATTCATTCTTTGGGGCACTTCTGTTTTCATGGATGTTTGTGAAGAAAAAGCATTTCAGGGTGTATATGGTATACATTTCTCTGACATTAAATTGGGCCTCTGAACCTCCCATCCCACCAACTACCATCAGGAAGGAGGTACAGGAGCCTCAGAACTAGTACTGACAGACTGGATAATAGCTTTCTCACCCAGGCTGTGGAACTAATGAATACCCTATCACCACTATCACTACCTGTTCTGCGCACTTCATATGTATTTTAAATTATATTTTATAAATTTATTTGTGGTGATATTTTGTTTTAGGTGCTGCGTATGACGTATATATTGTGGGTACACTGTGGTCCAGAGGAACGTTGTTTCATTGGGTTGTATATATGTTCTGCCAGATGATAATAAACTTGAAGATCAAGTTCAGTTTATTGTCATTTCAACTGTATTCGTGTATCCCACCAAACAAGACAATGTTCCTCCGGACCAAAGTGCACAACACAGTACATAAAACACACGCACAACACATGCAGGAATATTACAGCAAATAAGTTTATAAATAGTAAGATGCACTTATGACACAAGTTAAAAAATAATCAGTATAATGCTACTGGCACTTCTATGTGATAAAACCTAGGGGGTGGCAGGGTGTTCAGTAGCCTTACAGGGTGGGGGGGGGAAGAAGCTGTTGCCCATCCTAACAGAGGTACGGGACCCCCTGCCTGATGGCTGGGGGTCAAACAGATTGTTGGGCGGATGGGAGGGTTCACTGACAATGCCACAGGTCCTGCGTATGCAACGCTCCAGATAAATATGTCTGATGGGTGGAAGAGAGACCCTGATGATCTTCTCAGCAGACCTCGCAGTCCCGTTGTAGGGTCTTGTGGTCAGACACCTTGCAATTCCTGTACCAGACGGTGATATAACTGATCAGGAGGCTGTTGATGGTGCTCCTGTAAAAAGTGGTTAGAATGGGGGGCCTTTCAAGAAGTCCAAGATCCAGTAGCAGGGAGGGGTGTTGAGATCCAATGAGGACAATTTGCCCTCCAGCTTCTGAGGGATGAAATCAATTATCAGCAACCTGGCATACAAGGCACCATTTTCCCAGTGGAACAGGGCGGAGTGGAGTGCAGAGGCTGCGGCATCATCAGTGGACGGATTTGTGTGATAAGTAAACTGGAAAAGGTCCAATGTAGCGGGAAGATGGGGTTTAATGTGATCCATAACCAGCTGCTCAAAGCCCTCCAGTACCGTTGAGGTTAGTGTCACTAGACAGTCGTTGTTGAGGAAGGTTACTGTCTCCCTCTTGGGTGCTAGGATAATGTCGGTGAGGAGACAGTGGACCATTTCAGAGAGCTGGTGAAGATATCTGTTAGAACCTGGTAATTAGGCTACAAAGTCTCTTAGCACCTGGCCAGGTATTTTATCAGCTCTGCAGCTGTTAACACTGGCTAAGGTCTTCCTCACATGAGCTGTGACCAGACAGAGTGCCTGCTCCTCAGGGGCAAGGGGAGCCTTCCTCACCGGCACATTGATCTGTGCATCAAACCGAAAGTCCAAGATAATCAGTCTATCAGGAAGAGAGGTGTCACTGTCCTTGACACACGGGGTGGACCTCTAGCCCGTTATAGTCTGAATGCCCTGCCCATGCACCTCATGCCTCTGGGGTCACTGAAATGGTTGTATAATTCTTTGTGAATGACCCCATTTTGCCTTCCTGATGCCATGGGAAAGCACAGCTCTTACTGACATGAGAGTCATCCTATCCCCTAATCTGAAGGCAGCATCCCAAACTCTCAGCCAAGCCTGCACCTCTGCTGTCAGCCATGGTCTCAGACTAGCCCTCATGCAGATCTACTTAATAGTGGTGATATTCTCAATGCACTTCTCTTTGTAGCCAGGCACAGACCTGGCATATTCATCGATGTTAAAGTGATGGTCATAGGTAGTAGCCTCTCTGAACATGTTCTAGTCCGTGTTTTCAAAACAGTCCCACATTGATGAGGTTGCTTCTTCCAGCCAGGCCTTTATCTCCCTTTGAACAGATAGATAGTCAGAGATTTTGAGGTGGGGGCAGGGAGCAGCTTTGAATGCACCAGAGATGTTGGTATAAACCAGGTCTAATGAGTTCTCACCTCTGGTAGCATAAGTCAACGTGCTGATAGAACCTAGGCAGGACTGTTTTTAAGTTAGTATGGTTGAAGTCACCAGCAACAACAAAGAAACCATTGGGGTGCGTGGTTTACTGTGGAGCTAACCCAGTGCTTCCCCATAATGCATACATAGAGCACTAGGACAGGGAAGGATGTACACAGCCTCAATCACAATAGCAGTAACCTCCCTCAGTAAATAAAAGGTCCTGCACTTCACAATTAAGAACTCTACCAGAGGTGAACGGTGGGCCATCACTACCAAAGTGGTCACACACCAGTTCTTATTAACCTAGTTACAAGCACATCCACCACAGGTCTTGCCAGGGATTGCAGAAACTCTATCAACCCAAAAACAGATGAAACCTCAAATTGGGTGGCTCACTCAGGGATGGTATCCTGGAGCCATGTTTCTTTCAGGATCACCAATTTGGTTTCAGGTGCAGGTAATCGAGTTTATCTTTTGATAACCAAGCGTTTGAAAGCACAATTAATGGGAGAACTGGCCTGTGGGTTTCACCTTTAGACTCACACGAATACCAGCATACTTTCTGCACTTCTATCTCCTTGGCCATGCTTTCTAGCCTTGGTGGCTGTGGCAGGCGACAAAACAGTACACAATAAGCCCATGCTGCAGCACTCATCTGCTACCCAACAACTCACAAGCGAGGTAGAGCTGCAGCACTTGGCATTGTTAATATCCAACAGTGCCTTGTGATCACAAGAAAAGCATAAAGGATGAACAACTGTACCGTCAACTGGAGTTAGAGTGGTTGCTGCTGCTAGGCAGGCCTCCATCTTAAACATTCATCTGGTCACCATGTTATAGGAAGGATGTGATTAAGTCAGAGAGAGTGCAGAATTAGTTCACAAGAATGTTATCACAACTAGAGGTCTTGAATTGTGTGGAGCAACTGGATCGTCTGGTACCATGCTTTCCCTAGAGTGAAGAAAGCTGAAGGGTGACACAATAGAGATTTATAAAATCATGAGGGGTATAGATAAGGCAAGTGATCACAGCCTCTTTTCCAGGATAGGGGCAACTAAAATTAGAGGGCATCGGATGAAGGTAAGAGTGAAAAGACAGGACAGGAGTCTGAGGAGCTGCTCTTTCACAGGCTGGTGAGCATATGGAATGAGTTGCCAGAGGAAGTGGCTGAGCTGGGTGTAGTCACTAAGTTTAAAAGATAGGTGTGTGGATAGGAAAGATATAGAAGGGTATGGGCCCAATGACTACCTTGAGAAGACACATGAGTCAACATGGATGAGTTGAGCTGACATGTCCATGACTCTATAAATCCTAATCTGTTGGCAAGAACGGGCTAGGCATGAAGTATCTGAGAAGGCATGCGCTCAATTTATTACTGGATGAAGTTGTGGCAATTTTTGGGCTTCCTGTGTGGAACCCTGATCTTTGAGGCTGCATGTTGGAAATACAGGTTGAATACCCTTTATCCAAAGTTTCAAAATCTGAAAATTTTCAAAATCAAAGATTTTTTGAATGCTGACATGGCATCACAAATGGAAAATTCCACAAGGAACAGGCAGTATGCAAAGGTCTCTGCACATCAAAGACAGTTTTAAGAAGTGATGTCATATGTGTAATGAACAGAAGTTAATGAAAAATAGAAAAACAATGAATAAAGCAAAAAAATGAAGATTTTGATTGTGCATTGAGAGAACTAATTCATCAGTGTCACTGTGAGCATATGTCACTTAATGGTATCCTAATCATGAAACAAGCAAAGATCTATTATGATGAACTGAAAATTGAAGGTAATTGTGAAAATTCAACAGGGTGGTTGCAGAAATTTAAGAAAAGGCATGGCATTAAAATTTTAATGATTTAAAAAACTTTAGAGGTAAAGCTCTTGCTGATCACAAAGCATTCATTGATAAGTTTGTAAAGGCCATCACTGATGAAAATCTACACCAGATCAAGTCTACCATGCTGATTGTTTTTGTACCTTACATGAGACCTAAAAAAATTAAAATACTAATGCAGTATACCGTAACCTTTGAAGCAAAACACGACTTCACAGCTGGAGACTGAAAGTTTGTTGTTGATTCAGGTTTTCTCCCAATGCTGCTGAGCCACTTGTGTTACTCTGCACACATTATATTTCCATTATATTAATGGTATGTAATAATTTTTACTGTTAAGTACATATGTGTGATGATCAAGTGTAAGTCAAAGGCTGTTTATCAGTGGTATATAAATACAGTGTTGGAAATGATGAATCCCAAACATTATGAATCCCAAAAATCCAACATCCAAAACATTTCCAACTCCAAGCATTCTGGATAAGAGGTACCCAATCTGTACTTATGTGACGCAAATTTTTCCAACATTTAAAGTATTATGATGTAGAATGTCACAGTGTTCGTCAATATGACATTGCATATTCAATATTACATCAATGAAGATATTTTTATGTTATATCTATAAAGTTTTATTCTGTCCTTAATCTAAACAACGTGCTAAATCATAATATCTCAATCATGATGATTCATTTAGATAAAGAAACATGAAGCATTATATTTAATTGGAAGAAGTTTTGAAGTGAAACAAGCAATAAGCATGTGGAGATTAAATGTGTTATTCAATAAACTGCAGTTGTTTTAATTTAAGCAAATGAAGGTGAATGTCTAACATACTACCTTTGGCACTGTGCCTTTGAGATGAATCTTGAATTGTGCAGTACACAGAAGTTGAGATTTGAATGATGGAGAACATTTGCTTTTAATATATTTCATATGCGAATCTGACCATAACTCACAAATAGAAAGTTATGAGAGAATTCTAATGGCTTGCATTGCACAAGAAGTAGAACTAAAATGGAAAATTAAAACATGATTGTTTTAAGTTTTATACTTGGCAGAGTTATTTCAGGGCAATTTTCTTTATTTCAATATTTACACAGCACTCTCTGTCCCTGCATCTTCCATCCTCACATTGCAATTTGATTGGCTGTACAAATACTGCTGAAACTCGAGCACAGCCCTGAGAGAGGAAAGTTTGTGACATGCAGTGTATTGGTTAAGGTTTTGGAAGCCTGGACCTATATCCTCTCCTGATACAAAGAGAACAAGTGAAACAGTGATAGCTGGACTAAAATAGCAATAGTTTAAACCAAAGAAAGATGGGATTTGAGAGAGAGTTAAACTGCTGTTTCTTCAAAGAAAAAAATACGGGTCTGAGCCCAAACTTTACAATTAACAAATTAAAGTTAGTAGTGATTGGACTCAGAGTAATGGTGAATAACCAGGACACTAGAGATGTGACATGGAAAAATTAGGCCAATTGTCCTGAATGAGGCAAGAATTTGCACAAGAATCAGAGCAGGACTTAAGAAATGAAGGGTTTAAGTCTGGGCTTACTGGAAGATTTGGGAACCATATCTGCTCATGAATTCCCTTCCTGGTCTCCACAAGGAGTCTAATGATGAAGATCAGTCATGCTAGAGTATCATTACCACATGTCTCCTCTGCTAGCTCTGACCAAATCTAAGATACAAAAGCCCATTGATCTCAACGGGGATTCTCAGCCTGCTGATTGTGAAGCAAGAGGTAAGTTGCTTTTAATCATTTTACTTCAGTTTAATGTTTAGACTCATTTCTGTTTCATGTATCATAAATTGATTTCTTTGATTTTTTTAAAAAGTTTCAATATTATTAAATGTTTTAACTGTCTCTGTGCATCAAATATTTAAAGACTATTACATTTAATAATAGCTGAAGCACTGGCCCAAGAGCCATCAGAAGCATGTTAGGAGAGAGAACCTCCACATCATCTATGGGCAGTGCATTCCATCCTCACAACATTTCCCACATGTGGTAGGCCTCTGCACCAGCCCAGCTCGCTGAGGCTGCACGTGGGGATGTTCAGTACAGCCAGGTCCAAGTATTAATTTTTAGCAATCATGTCAGTATTGTCTAGAACACACTACAGTACCTGAAAATTTGGTGGAAGCAGATTCAGTAGCAATTGAAAAGAAGATCAGATACATTCCTGACAGAAAGAGTACTTGAAGGGTCAGTGGCTGAGTGTAAATTAGATTAGATTTAATTCCAGCCAGAACCATTACCATTATGTCCAGTAATCTGCACACTTCCTGGAATTTCAAACCACAGCTCCCATTTCAGATCATTGCACTAGCTTATGCAATTCTTCCCCGTGTGTAACAGTGAATTTTCCGTTACGACTTGCTCAAAGATACATAATTTTTGTTGCAACCAAATCTAATCACAAACCAATGCCCTAACATACAAAAATATTGAAGTTATAATTTACAAATCAGCACAAAAACTCCAATTTGTTGTCTGAAGATATTTTCTGCTGTTTTTGATGAATTTAATAGGAGATAGGAAGCTGCTGAGTGAAGTTTTTAAAAAATAGATTACATTTCATGTGTTAGCATCATATGTCATAATCAGACCATTTAAATGCAAGTTTGATTCCAACAGTATGGTAGTTCTTTGTTCTACTGTGAATGCCTGTAAGAAAATTAATCTCAGAGTTGTATATGGTGACATGTAAATATTTTGATAATAAATTTACTTAACTTTATTTGGTCTCCTTAGATTTGCAATATTTGGAAATAGTCAGATTTTCTAACTTGGGACTGGTAATCATTAATTTAATAATTACCTATCAAAATATTATGTAACATTATCATACAATGATAATATTTCACAAGTCACCAGCAAAAAGCCACATCAGAAGTGAAAGGCAACACACAAAATGCTGGAGGAACTCAGCAGGCCGGGTAGCATCTATGGAAAAGAGTGAACAGTCAATGTGTTGGACCGAGACTCTTTATCAAGACCTTTCTTCATGACTCTTGATGAAGGATCTCAGCCCAAAACATCAACCATTTTCTCTTTTCCATAGATGTTGCCCGGCCTGCTGAGTTCCTCCAGCTTTTTGTGTGTGCTGCTTTGGATCTCCAGCTTCTGCAGATTTTCTCGTGTTTGTGATCAAAGGTGTAAGAATGGCTGAAGTAAGACTGAGAAAGGTTTAGTGGAATATGGGTGTGGTTTAACCATTAACTACCATCCTCATTATGGTGCTCTGCTTGCAGGCCTTGAGTGCTTACAATTATCAGGAACTAACCAGGAAAGGAAGTGAAGCAACCATGCTATCGGAGCCCACACCAAATACTGTCAGGCCGAAAACTGCTTGTGAAATTTAGGCAATTGTTCAGAAGAGGTTTACAAGAATGATCGGAAGGATGAGGAGCATTTGATGGTTCTCGAACTGTACTCACTGGAGTTTAGATGGATAAGTTGAATCTCGTTGAAGTGGACTGGATATTAAAAGGCCTGGACAGAGTGGACATGGAGAGGATGTTTCCAGGAATGGGAGACTCTAGGAGAAGCAGCCTCAGAATAGAGGGGTGTCCTTTTAGAACGGAGATGAGGAGGAACTTCTTTAGCCAAAGAGTGGTGAATCTGTGGAATTCTTTGTCACAGGCAGCTGTGGAGGCCAAGTCTTCATGTATATTTAAGGCAGAGGTTGACAGATTCTTGATTGGTCAGGGCACGAAGGGTTATAGGGAGAAAGCATATCGGGGCTGAGAGGAAAATTGGATCTGCCACGATGAAATGATGGACCTGATGGGCCAAATGGCCTAACTCTGCTTCTATATCTTGTCGTCTTATGGAATCAAGCACAATTGCAAAGTATGGGAGACAGAAAGTGTGGGTACCCTCATGCGACGGTTCCCTCACCACAAGCGTCCCCACACCATCATGAAGTGCAGGACAGTCAATGATCAGACAGTGCAGCCTGCATTGTGGGTGTGACCTGTATGAAGATGCTGTGGATGAGGAAGTGACAGCCAGCTCGACAGTTCTCACTCACGTAAACTGATCTGTCTGTGTGAAAAAGATTGTCAATAGCACAATGCAGACCACTTCACTGACATTTCACTCCGATTGAGGAACAGCTCATACCCTTCAACTATTAGTGTCCTGAACCAAACTTCACTCAACTCAACACTGAACTGATTCCACAACTCACTTTCAAGGATTCTATAACTTATGCACTCACAATTTACTTATAATTAATTTTTATTTGCGCAGTTTGTCTTCTTTTGCACATTTGTTGTTTGTTAGTCTTTGTGTGTAATTTTTCTGTTGAAGTCCTTTGTTCTACTGTGAATACCCACAAGAAAATGAATGTCAGGGTAGTACATAGTGACATATATGTACTTGGATAATAAGTTTACTTTGAGCTTTGTATGTTGAATCATTGATTCACAAGCAGAGACAACAGGCCTGTCAGCCCAATTCACCTGAAATGACTAAGTGGCCAAGCTGAGCTGGTGCCTAACTGCCTAACTTGTGACATCATTCTGATGCTGGTAAGATGTTTGATGGGCTAAATGTTAATTGTACATAAAAGTGTCTGAACAACTTTCACCTGGATAATATGCCCTGTGCAACTAACCCAAATAAAATCATGTTTGTGCTTTTTTAGGTTCAAGATACTCAAAGATCCAGTTTCAAGGCTTGTATATTTTTCTGCTCGAAGAATACAATGTTGTGCAAAAGTCTAAGGCGCATATATGTAACTAGGGTACCTAAGACTTTTGCACAGTACTGAATTGGCAATGTGAAGAGAGCGAGTTTGTAAATCTGGTGGAAGCAAAGGATGTTGGGAATGGTGAGGGTGGAGTGCTGCGGGAGGAGTGTGGGATAGGTGGCAGAGAAGGAGTGCTGGGCTGTGAGTGGCGCGGGTGCAGATAAACCCAGTCTTGAGGTACCAGGCAAGGTCATTTGATTCCAAAGAATTGGTTTATTGATCATTACAGACTGTCTCTCTGGTGCTTCCTGGTTTCCCCCCCCCACCCCCCTTCCCACTCTCAGTCCACAATAGAAAGCCATATTAGAATCAGGTTTATCATCACTCACATCTGTTGTGGAGTTTGCTTTTTGTGCAGCAGTTCAGTACAGTGCAAAAGTCTTAGGCACCCTAGCTCTATACTGTATATACTTCTGCTCTATACTGTATATACTTCTGCTCTATACTGTATATAATACTTCTGCTCTATACTGTATATAATACTTCTGCTCTATACTGTATATAATACTTCTGCTCTATACTGTATATCCAGTTAGGTTGTCTCCAAACATCTCTATTCAATTTAACTTTTTTCATCTGATTTCTCAAGTTTCACTGGGGAACCGTTTCAAAAGCTTTGAAATATACCACATCATACTAGCTCTTCTGGAAATCAAAAAGAACTGCGGATGCCAGAAATCTAAACCAGAAACAGAAAATGCTGGAGACACTCAGCAGGTCAGACCACATCTGTGAGAAGAGAAGCAGAGTCGATGTTTCAGGTCGAAGAGCCCTCCGCCGGAACTGCAAAGGAGACAAAAGAAGCCTGTAAAGCTGCAGGGAGGGTGGTGGAGGGGGACGTCTCTGAAATGCGGATCAAGAGGTCAGGCTGGGCAGCTCCTCCTGCTCTACAGTTCCCAACCCTCCATTCTTCCGTCCCCACTCTCACTCTGCTCACACATTGACCAGAAAACCTCGTCTACAGATTATCCCCTCTCACCCAGTTTACTCAGAGATAGGGCAATCAGACCCGAAGGCTTCTCCATTCACAGGGTGAGCTGAAGTGCTGATTCAGAAACAGCAAAAGGTGGTGGTGTGTGTTCCGACACAGCAGATTTGTCATACTCATGTTCCCCCAACCTTCAACACCCAACTGTCAAATGCCAACTATTCTATCTGCCAAAAGAGTCCTCCTCTGTAATCCTGTCCACAGTTTACATACCACCAGCAGCCAACTATTATCAAGTTCTTGAGATACTGCATGATGCCATCACCAAACAAGAAACAGCCCACTCCAAAGCATTTCATATCATAGTCAGGTATTTCAGTCAGGCTTCAGGAGGTCCCAACACACTAGACCATTCCTTATACTAAGATAAGGAATGCCTACAGTTCCAAGCTGAGACCACATTTCGGGAAATCTGATCACTTGGCTGTCCTTCTCCTACCTGCACACAGGCAGAGGCTAAAGAGCAAGGCTCCAGAGATGAGGACAACAAAGAGGTGGTAGTGGGAGGCAGAGGAATGGCCATGGGATTGCTTTGAGTTGGCGGACTGGGCCGTGGTCAAGGATGAGTGTGTCTTCTCGAGTCTTCCCCAACCAGAAGCCCTGGATGAACCATGAGATTCCAACCTGCTGAGGGCCAGATCAGAAGCATTCAAGACCGGTGGCCAAGAAAGTTACAAGAGGACCAGGTACAATCTCCGGAAAGCCACCTCACAGGTGAAGTGGCAATTCCAACTAAACTGGAATCAATGAAGAATGCTTGACAGCTGTGGCCAGGCTTGAATGCTATCACCTCTTACAAAGTGAAATCAAGCAATGTAGGTGACAACTGGGATTCACTTCCCAGATGAGCTCAATGCCTTCCACGCTCGCTCTGAACGTCAAAACATGGAGGAACATTCATGAATACCCACAGCTCTCAATGGTCCTGTGATTGCAGTCTTCCAAGAGACTGAAGTGAGAGTGTCCTTCAGGAGGATGAACCCACCAAAAGCATCCAGCCCAGATAAGGTACCTGACCGATCACTAAAGACCTACGCTGATCAACTGGCCGAAGAGTTCACTAAGATCTTTAACCTCTCATTTGGGCAGTCTGAGGTACCATCTGATTTCAATTATATTGGAGCCTAAGAAGAACGTGGTGACCTGCCTCAGTGACTATCGTCCACTAGCACTTACATCCACAGTGATGAAGTCTTTTAAGAGGCTGGTGATGAAACTTATTAACTCCTAACTGAGAGGCATCCAGGATCTGCTCCAGTTTTCCTACGTGCAACACAGGTCCACAGTAGATGCCATTTTCTTGGTTCTTCACTCAATAGTGGAGCATCTGGGCAGCCAAGATGCATACATCAGTATGCTCTTTATCGATTACAGCTCGGCATTCAATATTCTCACCCCCTCAAAACAAATCAATGAGCTCCAAGACCTTGGCAATACCTCCTTGTGCAATCGGATCCTCGATTTCCTCGCTTGTAGACCCCAGTAAGTTCGGAGAGGCAACAAGATGTCTCCCACAGTCTCTATCAGTGGAAGTGCACCACAAGGCTGTGTGCTTATCTCCATAGTCTGCTCACCTTACACTTACGACTGTGTGGCCAAACTCAGCTCCAATGCCATACTTAAATTTGCTGATGTTGTTGGCTGAATCAAAGGTGGTAATAAATAAGTATACAGGGGAATATTGAAAATCAGGCTGAGTGGTGCCAAAACAACAAACTCTTACTCAATGTCAGCAACACCAGGAAATTATTATTGACTTCAGGAGAAGGAAACCAGAGGTCCATGAGCCATAAGACCATAAGTCATAGGAGTAGAATTAGGCCATTCAGCCCATCGAGTCTGCTGTGCCATTCCATCATGGCTGATCCTGGATCCCAATCAACCCCACACACCTGCCTTCTTGCCATATCCTTTGATGTCCTGACCAATCAGGAAATGATCAACTTCCACTTTAAATATACCCATGGACTTGGCCTCCACCGCAGTCTGTGGCAGAGCATTCCACAGATTTACTACTCTCTGGCTAAAAAAAAAATTCCTCCTTACTCTGTTCTAAAGTGTTGCCCCTCTATTCTGAGTCTGTGCCCTTTAGTCCTGGATACCCCCACCATAGGAAACATCCTGTCCACACCCACCCTATCTAGTCCTTCAAATTTCAATGACCCCCCCCACCCCCACATTCTTCTAAACTCAACAAGCCCAAGCTGCCAAACACTGCTTCTATATTAATCCCTTCATTCCCAGAATCATCCTCGTGAACCATCTCTGAACTCTTTCCAATGACAATAGACCCTTCCTAATATCTGGGGCCCAAAACTGTTAGTAATATTCCAAGTGCAGCCTGACTAGTGTCTTATTAGGGCTCAACATTATCTCCTTGCTTTTATATTCTATCCCTTTGAAATAAATGCCAACATTGCATTTGCCTTCTTTACTGCAGAGTCAACCTGTAAATTGACCTTCAGGGAGATTTGCACAAGGACCCCCTACGTCCCTCTGCACCTCTGATGTTTGAACCTTCTCCCCATTTAGATACCAGCCTGCACTATTGTTCCTTTTACCAAAATGTATTACCATACATTTCCCCACACTGTATTTCATCTGACACTTTTTTGCCCATTCTTCCAGTTTGTCTATGTCCTGCTGCAATTGCATTGCTTCCTCAGCACTACCTGCCCCTCCACCTATTGTCGTATGATCTGCAAACTTTGCCATCACTTTCATGATCCAAATCATTAACAAACAGTGTGAAAAGTAGTGGTCCCAATACTGACCCCCGAGGAACACCTCTAGCTACAGGCGGCCAACCAGAAAAGGCCCCTTTTATTCCTAGTTGCTACATCCTGCCTGTCAGCCATTCCTCTCTCCATGCCAGTTTCTTTCCTGTAACGCCATAGGATTTTATCTTGTTAAGCAGCCTCTTGTGTGGCACCTTATCAAATGCCTTCTGAAAATCCAAGTAAATGACATCCACTGTTTCTCCTTTGTTCACCCTGCTTGTTATTTCCTTGAAGAACTCTGACAGGTTTGTCAGGCAAGGTTTCCTTTTATCTTTAGTCTCCAAGTACCCCGAAATCTCATCCTTAATAATAGACTCCAACATTCTTCATCCACTGAGGTTAGACTAACTGGCCTATAATTTCCTTTCTTTTGCCTTCCAGTCTTCTTAAAGAGTGGAGTGACATTTGCAGTTTTCCAGTCCTCCAGGACCATGTCAGAATCAACTAATTCTTGAAAGAACATGACCAATCAACCTGTTATCTCTTCAGCCATCTCTCTCATGACTCCGGGTGACTTATCCACCATAAGATCTTTGAGTTTGCCTGGCACTTTTTCCTTTGTAATAGCAATTGCACTCACTCCTGCTCCCTGACACTCACGGACCTTCTGGCACACTGCTAGTGTCTTCCAGTGAAGACTGGTGCAAAGTACTTACTAAGTTCATCTGCCACTTCTTTGTTTTATGTTATTGGCTAGTCTGCCCTCATATTTCATCCTTTCCCTTCTTTGACAGACAGACAGACATACTTTATTGATCCCGAGGGAAATTGGGTTTCGTTACAGTCGCACCAACCAAGAATAGTGAAGAAATATAGCAATATAAAACCATGAATAATAATAAGTTAATCATGCCAATTGGAAATAAATCCAGGACCAGCCTATTGGCTCAGGGTGTCTGATACTCCGAGACAGGAGTTGTAAAGTTTGATGGCCACAGGTAGGAATGACTTCCTATGACATTCAGTGTTGCATCTCGGTGGAATGAGTCTCTGGCTGAATGAACTCCTGTGCCTAACCAGTACATTATGGAGTGGATGGGAGACATTGTCCAAGATGGCATGCAACTTGGACAGCATCCTCTTTTCAGACACCACCGTCAGAGAGTCCAGTTCCACCCCAACAACATCACTGGCCTTACGAATGAGTTTGTTGATTCTGTTGGTGTCAGCCTGCTGCCTCAGCACACAACAGCAAACTTGATAGCACTGGCCATCACAGCCTCGTAGAACATCCTCAGCATCTTCCGGCAGATGTTAAAGGACCTCAGTCTCCTCAGGAAATAGAGAAATAGCCTTTTTGGTTGCCTTTTGTTGGATTTTAAAAGCTTCCCGATCATTCAACTTCCCACCCACTTCTACTTTTGCTACCTCATATGCCCTTTGCTTGGCTTTTATGTAGTCCTAACTTCTCTAACATCCATTAATGCCCCTCCTCCCATTCTTAACCCATCCCTGATATATTTAGCTTTAGATTCTGGTGCTCCCCTCCCCCTTTCTTTCTCCCGAGGCCTCCTGTCCCATGATCTTTTCCCTTCTCTAACTCTGTATCACTTTCGCCAATCACCTTTCCAGCTCTCAGCTTCACCCCACCCCCTCCAGTCTTCTCCTATCATTTTGCATTTCCCCTCCCCCCACTACTTTCAAATTTCTTACTATCTCTCCTTTCAGTTAGTCCTGACGAAGGGTCTCGGCCTGAAACATCAACTGTGCTTCTCCCTATAGATGCTGCCTGGCCTGCTGCGTTCCACCAGCATTTTGTGTGTGATGCAGTCCTTAACTTCTTTTGTCAGCCACGGTTGCCTACACTTGCCATTTGAGAATTTCTTCCTCTGTGGAACAATTCTATCCTGCGCCTTGTGAACTATTCCCAGAAACTTCAGCCATCTCTGCTCTGTCATCATCCCCACCAGTACCCTCCTCCAATCCACCTGGGCAAGCTCCTCACTCAGGCCTCTGTAATTCCCTTTATTCCATTGCGATACTGATACATGTGAGTTATGTATCTCAAAATACAGCATGAGACAGTCCTCATCAGGGGACTAGAGGTGGAAAGGGTCAGCAACTTTAAATTCCTCACAGTTATCACTCCAGTGGACCTGTCCTGGGCCCATCACATAAATGTAATTACAAAGAAAGCACAGCAAAGCCTCTACTTCCTTAGGAAATTGTGAAGATTCTGCATGACATTTAAAACTTTGACAAACTTCTGTAGCAGTGTGGTGGAGAGTATATTGACTGACTGCATCACAGCCTGCTATAGAAACCAGTGCCCTTGAATAGAAAATCCTACAAGTAGTGGATACGGCCCAGTCCATCATAGGTAAAGCCTTTCCCACTGTTGAGCACACCTAGATGGAGCATTGTTGCAGGAAAGCGGTATCCATCGTCAGGGATCCCACCACACAGGTCCCGCTACTCTCAGGGTGTCAGGACTCACACCACCAGGTTCAGGAACAGTTATTGTTCCTGCAAAATATGGACTGACTTTCAAGAAACCTTTATGTCATGTCTCCGTATTTATTGCTCATTTATTTATTACTTTTTTTTTCTTTTTGGATTTGCACAGTTTATTTGCACACCAACTGCTGAACCAGTCTTCCACTGATTCTATTGTGGTTATTGAATTTATTGAAAACGCCTGCAGGACATATGTACTTCGATAATAAATTTATTTTGAAAGTTAATTTACTTTGAACTTTACCTTATCTAAGACATCCCCACGGATTTACAGGTTTCTTTTGCCTGTTTTGAGTTCTGATGAAAGGCCTCGGACCTGAAGCATTGGCTCTGTTTCCCTTCAAACAGATGTGGCCTGACCTGCTGAGTGTTCCAGCATTTTGTGGACATTTCAGACAGTGGTTCTCTTCTTGAATTCTCCCTAAAATCAAGTGAGAGGTGAGGGGAGTGGAGTCTGTCACTGCATTACACAAACTGGGATATGCTTTCTCCTCTTCCACTCTCACGAGGCCTGTTGGTAACTGATTCCTTTACACCCTCTGGCTACAATGGCTTCCCAGTGGACTGTGCCCATCCTTTTGACAGAGCGGTGAGGAAGGTGGTTCTTAGGCCTGAGAGGAAAAGCAATGCATACTTACTCGCCTATTTTCCATTCTGACACACAGTGAAGTGGCTTCCTGAAGCCTGAGAAGGTCTCTCCTATCTCCATAGTGCCTGGTTCTAGCATTACCTGCAGCAGATGTCCTGAGGCAACATTGCTGCCATTCTTAAAACTCACACTTGGCTAGTATCCTGCAGAAAGTCCTCTGGATGTTGTTATATTACAGAACTGGCACATAGAAGCAGAACTCCATGTTGAACAAACTAAAGGCAAACACTATCACGCAGGGGAAACTCATTATAAAAACTATGTCCTGCAGATGGCGCTGGGTTAAAGGAATTCCTGTGTAAATTAAGTGTCCTGGTTCTGAACTAACGTTACATGACAGCCTAAAGCTTCATAATTGATTGAAGTGTGACTACGAAGGCAAATAAATGCAAGGCTGAAGTAATTCTGCCTGCAATCACAAGATGTTGCCACTGGGTGGCACTAAGTCATGAACTGGTACATGTTTCCTTTTGCTCTGAGCATGTGAAAAGTTGAAGTAAGGAGAATAACATTATATAGCAGAGAAGCCGGCCTTTCAACTCACTTTTATATGCCAGCTAAGGTGCCTTCTACTCCCATCAGTCTCCACTGGGCCCAGATTCCCCTATAGTTCCTACCCATGAACCTGTGTTTTAAGCTTTGAAATTATACCTGCGCTACCAATTCCTCTGGCAGCTTGTTCTATATACCATGCACCTTCTGTGCAAAAAACACTGCCCCTCAGATTCCCTTTGAAACTTCCTCCTCTCACATTAAACATATGCCTCTAGTTTTAGACCCCTGTACCCTGGACTCTGACCTTCTACCATATCTCTGTCCCGCAATGATGTTATATAACTCACATGATCTATATCTCCAAAACATTAAAAAAACTAGTTGAAGGAAAACAAGGGAGCCAAGAGCTGTGAGCCTTAGTTTGTTTTCACTTCATGCAAGGCACGCACGTATGAAATGGCAGCATAATGACGTACACCATTTACTTACTTTTACATCTATCCCACAATGCATTATGTAAACAGAGAACAATGCTTAATCAAACTATATATATATACACACACACATATATATATATATATATATATGTATAATATTCCTCAGATGTTATGGAAATATTAAAAATACAACATTCCTTCCAGTTTAGCTATAAACTCCAACTCAATATAGAATAGACATCCACAGCATGGGAAATTTTAAATTGTCCCATTCAGGCTTAAACATTTATTCGCTATGGAAGCTTTCTTACACTTGTGGAATAAGACCTTTCCTTGGTGGGGGTGGGGAAGCGGAATCACTCTGCTTGGGAGGTGAGACTTGAGGCTGTGAAGCAATTGCAGGCGCTGGGGCCTCCTCCGTGGTGGTTGTAGGAGTGAACTCTGGGATCGCAGAAAGTGGTTCCGACAGCTCTGGACATCTTTCTTCTGGTGGTATTGGTATGCTGAACAGTGCATGGGAAGTGTCACTGAACTAATGGATCATAAATGTGAGTACAGTGTCTGACGTCACCATTTCCTTTATCTTTTGGAAAGCCACCTCACACTGCTTTGTCCTTTGCCATCTCTTCCCCATCTGTAGTTATGTGTTCAAGGGATGGAGCATAGCAGCCAGGTTTGGCAGGAACCTGCTGTAGTACTTGACAAATCCTAAAAAGGACTATAACTGTGACATATCCTTTGGCCTTGCAGCATCCACCACTGCCTGAATTTTCCCAGCACACTTGTGTAAATCTTGTGCATCAATGGTGTGCCCACAGTAAGCGATGCTTGATTTAGAGAATTCACATTTGTTGTATCATGCTCTGAGCCCATAATCTTCTAATCTTTAAAACACTGTCTTAAGATTTTGGACGTGTTCCTTATCATCCTTACCAGTAGCAGTGATGTCATCCAGGTAACACTGAGTGCCTGGGCAACCTTGCAGCTCCTGGTCCATGGTTTTCTTCCAGGGTGCAGGTGGAGATGCTACTCCAAAAACAATCCCGTTATAGTGATAAAACCCTTTGTGAGCGTTTATGGTGAGAAACACTTTGGACTTTTCCATCGCCATCTGTGGGTAAGTAATCATCTAAGTAATACACATGAAATGCTGTAGAAACTCAGCAGACCAGGCACCATCTATGGAAAAGAGTAAACAGTTGATGTTTCAGGCCGAGACCTTCATCAGGACCTGAGGGGCCTCAGCTAAGTCCACTTTGCTGAAGTATTTCCCTCCAGGAAGGTTTGTAAAGATATCCTCTATCTTGGGTCAGAGGGTACTGATCTACTTTCAGTACTGGGTTGATGGTGACCTTAAAATCACCACAGATCCTGACAGACACATTCTTTTTGGCTACTGGTGCTGCCCGTGGGCTCCACTCAATATCGGAAGGAATCTCTTTCGCCTCCATGTGATCTAGCTCACTGATCACTTTATCACGAATGGTGTAAGGAGCCGGACAGGCTTTGCAAAACTTCTGTGCAGCATTGTCATTTAACACTGTTTTACCCTTGATACATTTGAGTTTCCACTGCCATCACTGAACATTGCTGTGGCATCATCCAGAACCAGTCTTAATTTTATTTCAGTTGACTCTGTTATAGGGGATGAGGTATGCAAATAGTGGATGGATGTCCAATCAAGTTGTAGTTTCTCAGCCAATCCTGTCCCCACAATGCTGCTCCTCCTGTTAATACCACATACAAGTTCATTGAGGCTTGTTGGGTGTTGCATTTCACTGTTAAGCATATAATTGCCACATAAGTTATCTTTTCTCCAGCATAAGTTCTCAGTTGAGTATTTGTAGGCTTCAGTTCAATATATTTAGAATGCTGTTCAGTCTTATTTTGTGGAATAACCCAAGCAGCCGAGCCAGTATACAATTGCATTTTAATTAATTTGCCACTGATTTCTGGAGTAAGCCATTTTGTTTGTCTATTGTTAGTTTTCACATTGTAAATCTCAAGGCTATTCAGTTCTGTGTCACTCTCATCATTATCTGATTTTTAATCAGCAGCATGCAGATTAGTGCTCTTTTTGAAAGAGCAACTTGACTCTTTAGCTTTTTCTCTTCTCTTTGCGTCCATTTATTTTTGTCTGCCCAACATGTTGCATTGTCTGTATGGTTTGCCTTTAAACCTGCATTTTTCTGGTGTACGTGTGGCCCTGCCACAAAGGTAACACAGTTTGTTCTGCCAGGTACACTTCTGTTTAGATGTTCATGCCCTATTTCATTCCTGACCTCAACTCAATTGCATTTCTGGCTGCTGCTTCCATTGACACAGCCATTTCAACTGCTCTTTTAAATGTAAAACCATTGTAAGATTCAACAACCTAAATGATCTCTCAGTGCTCAGAGCATCATTAAGCGCATTATTGAACTGACAACACTTAGTCAATCTCTTCAATTCAGCCAATTAAAATGAAACTAACTCCCCTTCCTTTATATTCCACGCATGAAACCTGAAGTGTTCTGTAATTAACAACGGTTCCGGTTCTAAATATTCCTGCATTACTTTCACAGTATCAACAAAACTCATTTTGGTTGGTTTGATTTGAGAGGTCAAACATCTATGCAAACAGTATGCTATCCACCAATTATATGCAGCAAAACCAGCACTCACTTCTCATTGACTGTTTCAATTGCTTGAAAATACTGCTCAGCCTGTTCATATATATGAGCCAGTTACCCATAGTGCAATGCAGTACATCTATCTTTCCAATGTATCAAGTCATTTCTGCTCATTTTTTATTTATAATTATTATCAGCCCATACTGACTGTTTATGAACCCATGAGTTTGTCTATTTTCTCTGCAGTATAGGGAGAAAGTGCAGCGCTGTGGATTGGCGGGAGAAGAACAACCTAAGGCTGAATGCGGAGAAGACAAAGGAAATCATTGTGGACTTCAGGAAGGTGCAGACAAGCCATCCTCCTCTGCAAATACATGGCTCCTCCATAGAGAGAGCTAAGTGCACCATGTTCCTGGCTGTTCACCTCACAAATCACCTCACCTGGTCCATCAATATCACCTCCCTGAACAAGAAGGCAAGATTAGGAAGTGGAGGTGCTTCCCATCAACCCCCACCATCAACTGCATTTTATAGGAGCATCATCGAGAGTGTCCTGACAAGTTGCATTTCCATCTGGCATGGGAGCAGTTGAGCCTCAGACCATAACTCCCTATAAAGAACTGTAAGAACAGCTGAGAGGATCACAGGGCTCTCCCTTCTATCCATCGGGGATATTTATCAGGAGCGCTGCATGTGCAGGGCCCTTGGATTTATTGAAGATCACACCCATCCATCCAGCATTCTCTTTGACGTTCTACCATCAGGTGGGACTCTACAATACATACAAACAAGAATGGTCAGGACGAGAAACAGTTCTTTCCCCCAGGCCATCAGGCTTCTAAACTCCTGGTCACATTGTATTCAAAGTGTCACTGGTTAATCTGTTCCATACCTTCCAATATTTAATATTAATACATTTTAGTCTGTTGTTTATGTGTGATTCATCTGTAGGTTTTATCCTTACCTGCATAAATTATCATGTGTTACGTGTGTTATGCATACAATAGAGCTTTGCACCCTGGTTCAAAGAAACATCTCGTTTCTATATACTGTTCATTCTATGGTTATATACTCTATATATGTATGTATATAGTTAAATGACAATAAACTTAACAAGATTTTATATACCGGCTGGGTAGCCTCCAACCTGATGGCATGAACATTGACTTCTCTAATTTCCATTAATGCCCCTCCTCCCCTTCTTACCCCATCCCTGACCTATTTAGTTGGTTTCTTTTCTTTTTTCTCTCTCTCTCTCTCTGCCCATCACTCTGCCTGTTCTCCATCTCCCTCTGGTGCTTCCCCACCCCTTCTTTCTCCCTAGGCCTCCCGTCCCATGATTCTTTCCCTTCTCCAGCTCTGTATCACTTTCGCCAATCACCTTTCCAGCTCTTAGCTTCATCCCACCCCCTCCGGTCTTCTATCATTTCACATTTCCGCCTCCCCCCACCACTTTCAAATCTCTTACTATCTTTCCTTTCAGTTCGTCCTGATGAAGGGTCTCGGCCCGAAACGTCGACAGTGCTTCTCCTTATAGATGCTGCCTGGCCTGCTGTGTTCCACCAGCATTTTGTGAGTTGTTTGAATTTCCAGCATCTGCAGATTTCCTCGTGTTTGAAACTTAATTTGACTTGACATTTTTTTAACTCAATCATGTTCTCTCACTCCCTTCTGAAGAGACACATGCCACGCTGTTTTTTTTAAACTTGAATATCTTGCTGCGCTTCAACAGGTAGGTAATAGTCTCAGGTTTGTTTTAAAATACCTCATCGTCACTGTTATGTTTTCTAACTTCAAAACATAAAAACTAATTGAAAGGAAAACAAGGGAGCCAAGAGATGTGAGTCCTAGTTCGTTTTTACTGTAAGCAAGGCATGCGTGAATGACATGGTGGCATGATGTGCAAAGCGCTTGTGAATCTTTTCTGTCTGCCATTTTGCTCAATCATTCCTAAAGCTGCGTGCCTCATTATCGGAAGGATGTGGAAGCTTTAGAGAGGGTGCAGATGGAACCTCCCAGAACGCTGGCTGGATTAGAGGACGCGCCATATGAAAAAAAGTGCAATGAGCTAAGGTGTTTTTCTTCAAAGCACTGGAGAATGAGAGTTGACTTGATAGAGGTACATAAGATAAGAGTCAACGTGGCCAGTCAGCATTTTTCCCAGGGCAGAAATGGCCAATACAAGGGGGTGTAATTTTAAGGTGATTGGAGGAAAGTATAGAAGTGATGTCAGAACTAGTTTTTTTACCCTGAGAGTGATGGGTGCATAGAATGCACTGCCACAGTGGAAGAGGTGGCTAGATTAGGGATGTTTTAGAGTCTCTTAAATAGTCACATGGATTAAAAGAACTGGAGGGCTCTATTGGAGGGAAGGGTTAGATTGAAATTAGAGTAGGTTAAAATGACAGCACAACAGCATGGTCTGAAGGGCCTGCTGTATGCAGTCCTAGGTTCCATGTTCTATGTCCTGATTCTTGTGCTCGGTACCCTATCTGATGAAGGCAAGCATGCTCTTCACCAACTTTCCTACCTACATTAGATAAAAGTCACAAATGAAGGAGGCTCCATCTCACCCAGACCCTTGGAGAACCCTCCCATTCCCCGACAAGGCCATGACTGGGAACTAGTGGACGGCAGTTCACGAGATGAAGAAGTAATGTAGCCTTGTGAAGAAGCGAGGGTCCGTGATCCAACTCTTCGGCGTAGCTTGCATGCCTTCTGCCGGGTTTCCCACTGCAACATGTGTTTTGGTATGCATTCGCCTCAAGTTCTCATCCAGGTCCGCCACAACAGAACTCCAATCTCATTCGCTGTGCTGATGATCCTTCTGCAGTTTTAGCCCTTTGACCCAGCTGCAAACCAGCAGAATCAGAATCAGGCTTATTATCGCTGATATATGTCGTGAGGAAGCTGTTCCTGAGTGCGAGCCTTCAGTCTTCTGTACCTCTTCCCTAATGTCAGCATTGAGAAGGCGCATGTCCTGAATGCTGAAGGTGCGTTGCGAACCTGGGCAGTTTGGTGAGCTGCCATCTTTAACCTAGTGGATATCTTGCCTTCAGGCTGTCACCCGAAAGATTCTACACCATATCAGCACCTGAGCTTGTGTCTGAGAGTGTAAAACTAACAATGTTGTGTCTCCATTATGAAGACCATTTTTGTCTTCTACTGCCTGATTAGGTTGCAGTCCCAGAATACCTGAAATTAAAAAGTGACAAAAAATAAGTTACCTTGTGGGAAAGAGGAGAAAATAAGACATTGGCACTTACCTGCAACTTGCACATGTGGGTTGTCATGGAGGTATGATCTGAGAAGATGCAGTCTTTCTGTCAGTGGTTACAGGCATATTGTGGACCTGAGCCTCATCTACAGCATAACCGTGCAATCATGGCCAATGCCCTATCTGCTGTATTAATTACACGTGATCCTCTCCTGCAGTCTGTTCATGACTAACAACTGTGGGTGACCCGTCTGGCCAAAGAGCAGACAAAAGGTTTAAACACTGGGATGTGGAACTGTAATAATGACATGTATCTGAAGGATCAATGGAGCCCATCAATAGTCAATATTAGAACTAATTGGTAGAGAAAGGAATTACTAACTGAAATTCCTACCTCCAGTCATAAACTTTTAGCTACTTCCTATTTTGTGCAGAGTGCTTCCAGCATGACCTATTCCGTTACAGCTTATGAACTTCTCTGCAGCCAGTGTTTACATAATGAGTCTTCCTAAGTAGCAATTATTAGGCACTTAACCGGTATTTAAAGGCCTAAAGTTCATTACAACAGCTGAGCAGCCAGCAATACCTGGCGGCATTGGCAGCGGCAGCTGCTGGGCAACAACTCACAACATATTCCGCAGACAAAACCCTGCAGGCGCTCGTGCTGAGGCTAATGCCGAACAGAGCGCATATTTTTGGGGGTGGCCAGCCAAGGGGAAGGTCACAGAGTAAATGGCAGATATGGGAGGGAGTTGATGACTGTGTGGTTGCTAGTGCTACCCGGCTCTGACTTATGAAAGAAAAATCTTTGGGACTGATTGAAAGGGGCACACTTTTAAAATGACACCAGCTGCATGGCAGGAAAGCATCGAGGAGGCTTTAATCAGAGCAGGATGCCCACCTGCAGGTATTTAGGTGAATTTAAGCCGAACAGCTTCCTCTGTTCAGTACAGGCTTGCAGCATTTCAAGAATGCATTGGGAGAATCCCTCACCTATTCAGAAATTTGAGGGTGGGTTGTCCGGAATTTTCTCTCTATTAAGCTGAAGAGCAGGAGATCACTTCTGTAGTGCCTCATGTGTTCCAGAGCACTCTGATAGCAGCTGAGGTTTCTCAGAATTATGCCTTTCGCGTTCACAAAAAAATCAGTCAGCTTTCTCAATTGCATTCAGATCTGGTCACCCTGAGGAGAGGTATCAATTCAGCTGGAACGAGTGCAAAGAAGGTTTACAAGAATGCTACCAGGTGGTGTAGTGGCATCTGCATTGGACTTCGAAGCGATGATCCTGAGTTCAAATCTAGCCCAATCCTAACCTGGGCAGCAGCAGTATCTGTGTGGAAGAAAGGCCTGGCAATCTACTTCTGTATCTTACCACAAAAACCCTGTGGACAACTACACCATCCATGGGGTAGCCATGAGTCAACAGGAACTCAACAACAACAACAACCAGGATTGAAGGCCTCAATTCTAAAGAGAGATTGGGCAGGCTAAGGCTTCATTCCTGGGAACATGTGAGACTGAGGAGAGAGTTTATAGAGGGGTAGAGGTAGGGTAAAGTACAGACAATTTTCTTTCCCCGGGAATGAGAACCTAAAACCGGAGAGCATATTGTAGATTAAAAGTGAGAAGGAAAACATTTAAGAGGGAACGGGGGGGTAACTTCTTCAACACACACAAAATGCCGGCGGAACGCAGCAGGCCAGGCAGCATCTGTAGGAGAAGCACTGTCGACGTTTCGGGCCGAGACTCTTCGTCAGGACTTCTTCAGACCATTACTCAGTTCTTTATTCATTCATTCTTCAGGATTTGGTGTCACTGGCAAGTTAATATATAATTAAATAAGCAGTGCAAAAATAGAGAGAAAAATACTGAGGTAGCGTTCATGGGTTCATTGTCCATTCAGAAATCTGGTGGTGAAAGGGAAGAGCTGTTCCTAAAACACTGAGTGTGTCTTCATCCCCCTGTGGCTCATCCTTGATGAGAGCAGTGAGAAGAGGGTGATGGTCCTTAATGATGGCCCGTATATAGTGTGTCACCGAGCCATTTCAGAAGCTATTTTTAGAGTCACCCACACTGGTGTCTCTGAAAGCACGGAATGGATAGAGTGGGTAAGAGAGACAGATCTCTATCCTTAAAGGACATTGGAGAACTGGGGAGACTTGGAAATTAAAATAACCCAGGCTTATTTATCCAAAAAAGTGGGGGTCCAGTCCATTAAGCCAATAGGCCAGCTGCCAAAAATGTGTAGGTATTTATACATTATAAAAATAAAAACCTGATGCTTTAAGAAATTCAATATAATCATCTTTTATTTACAATCTTATCATCAAAAAATTGTTTTCAGAAGCAAAATGTTTTCTACCTGCTGCCACTGTTCTTTACCTCTAAAATGCCATTAAGAAGGTAAAATTGTACTTTCTAGAACCAGTGGATTTAGCTTAAAAGCCCTGTCTTCCTATGCTCGCTCAGTGCCCCCTCCCCCTCCATACGGCCCCATGCTATGCTTTGCCTCCTCGTCTTGGAATAGCATCAATTTAAACAGTACAACTGAGCTGCAGTCCCCATGAACAATGCTACAGGACATCAGCTAGTATCCATTAAATTCAATCTGCTGTTCCTTAGCAAATCTACTTCATGTGGCTTTCTTTTGTGTTTCAAGGTGAAGGTTAGAGTTGTCTGAATAAATCTCCCTAACTTTGGAAGATGATCCCCTCCGTTCATTATTTGTGGCATAATAGTGAATGTATTCTTCATTTAAACGCACAGAAAAACCTGCTATCAATGTAAACAGAGGAAGCCTTCCTCCCTAACAATAATATATATGTGTAAATAATGAAAACTGGTAATATGTATTTGGCCTGATGTTCTTCTGTTGACACATCATTTTTATAAGTGTCACAGATATTTATTTACTTTTGTTCCATTATGGGGGTCATACTAAACATTAATTATTAAGTGTAGACAACCTAAAAGTCAATTCCAGCATGTATTTCCATTAATATCACTCCCTTTGTTTCTATTAATCTTATTTTTACTTTGAGTACAAAGCTTCACTTTAAGACTTCTTTTCCCAGTAAATAATTGAGGTCGAAATGCATGTGGGTGTTAACAAAACGTCAGTACATAACTTTCTTGGCCACATTTATGAACAGTGACTAAAACCAAGGTCGAATGTTTTAAAACGAAAGCTGTCCTTGAGTTCCAGACGTGAATCAGTGTGTTTTGTACTAATCAAGGTGAAGTAACATTATTTCTAACAGTTAACTAATATTGTCAAACAGGACATATGATAAGGAGCAGAATTCTCTCTATTACAAACACAATAATCACCATTGATGCACTGTTATGGAGTGTTTGATTTTGGCCTGAGCTATCTCTGGCGCCTTTTTACAACAGCCTTTTCAGTAACAGTAATGCTGGTAAACAAATCTGTGTTAAATGAATTTTCATTGGGAGGTCTGGGACAAAAACAGAAGAGGACAAGAATATTGCAACCCGGCAAGATGAAGGAGAGGATCAGATCAGTATTGATGCCGCCTCAGTGTTCCTGGGAGTCCTGTGGTGAAGCTGACTGAATATTTGCTGAGGGAAGTGTTGGGATATGGAACAAAGACAGAAAGTGAGGGTGGAGTGAAGGTGAAATCTGGTGAAGAGGAGTGGGGGGGCTGTGAGAACAGTTGGTGATAGTGGAAATGACTGAGTTTCAGGCAAGAACATGATTAGTATTCTGGTTTGCAGAGAACACGTGAGGGGGGAGTTTGCCTGGAATAAGAAGTACAGCTTCTTTCAGTTTCTCATTGCTATTGGATGTGACAGAGAGGTGGAAATTGTGAGGATGGAGTTGAAGTGGAAATGAGTATTGTCAGAGATTATTGAACATGATGGAGGGATTTCATTCACCCGTGCTGTTCTTATGTAATCTTTAAACCTTTTTCTGCACAATCAGAATCAGGTTTATTATTACCAGCATGTGATGTGAAATTTGTTAACTTAGCAGCAGCAATTCAATGCAATACATAATCTAGTAGAGAGAGAAAAAAAATAAATAAATAATAATAATCAATAAACTAGCAAATCATTTACATAAATTGAATGGATTATCAAAAAATTTGCTAAAACAGAAATAGTGTACATTAAGAAAAGCAGGGTAGAGGCCAATGATTCAATGTCCATTTAGGAATCAAATGGCAGAGAGGAAGAAGCTGTTCCTGAATCGCTGAGTGTGTGTCTTCAGGCTTCTGTACCTCCTACCTGATGGTAACAGTGAGAAAAGGGCATGCCCTGGGTGCTGGAGGTCCTTAGTAATGGACGCTGCCTTTCTGAGACACTGCTCCCTAAAGATGTCCTGGGTACATCTTTATGGCTGCTGCAGGTAGCACTGACCCCCTCAGCTATGTGTCAACCTGGTGTATAGTTACTCAGGTATTGAGCAACTCAGGCAATGCTCCATAAGTTCCCATTCTCTGCACTGGAACACTAAGGAAGACATAAGTTACCCTAGTTGGCACAGGATTCATCCCTGTGAGGAGAATTCTCACCATACTTTTTCAACAAGACACAAGAACGTTTCATATCAAGAGGAGAATTCTCATTATAAGTCATCTCTGGACTGTTATTGGAAATTGTACTGCAAAACTAAGAGTGGGAACGATAGTTCATTCAAACCCTTGCCTTGGATATGATAGGATATGAGCAAAACTGGGTCCAATCTTTGGCAAATCTCAGAAAGGAAAATACAAATCTTATAAGGCAAATAATAACTGGAGATAGTGGAAATATTCACCTGGTCAGTCACCGACTGTGAACGGAGATACCGATTTAATGACTCGGGTCACTGCAGGTGACACTCTATTAGAGATGGATGTGTTTGTAAAAAATGCTACATACCATGGAATCTGTAATGCAAAGTAGTTTTGAAATAAAATAAATTCTGTGTTTATTTATTTAATCTTTTTCGCACAAACTCTGTAGACCAAAGTTTATTTTGTGTATCAATTTTTTGGGTAGTGATTTGTGAACTTTGTAAGGGTGAATTTCTGTTACCCAAACAGCCATCATGAAGGGGTCACCAGTAAAAGCGTTCATGAATCTTCTGGGAATCATTATTGATCAACCAAGATTGAAAAGGGTAACTGACAAAACTACAATGCCAAAGGCATTTGATAAGGTACCCCATACAAGGCCTATTGAGAAAGTAAGGAGCCATGGGATCCAAGGGGACATTGCTTTGTGGATCCAGAACTGGCTTGCCCACATAAGGCAAAGAGTGGTTGTAGATGGGTCATATTCTGCATGGAGGTCAGTGACCAATGGAGTGCCTCAAGGATCTGTTCTGGGACCCTTAGTGATTTTTATAAATGATCTAGATGAGGAAGTGGAGGGATGGGTCAGTAAGTTTGCTGATGACACAAAGGTTGCAGGTGTTGTGTATAGTGTGGAGGGCTGTCAGAGTTTACAGTGGGACATTGATAGGTTGCAAAACTGGGCTGAGAAGTGACAGATGGAGTTCAACCCAGATAGGTGTGAAGTGGTTCATTTTGGTAGGTCAAATATGATGGCAGAATATCGTATTAACGGTAAGACTCTTGGCAGTGTGGAGGATCAGAGGGATCTTGGGGTCCAAGTCCATAGGACACTCAAAGCTGCTATACAAGTTGACTCTGTGGTTAAGAAGGCATACAGTGCATTGGCTTTCATCAATCGTGGGATTGAGTTTAAGAGCAAGAGGTAATGTTGCAGCTATTTAGGACCCTGGTCAGACCCCACTTGGAGTACTCTGCTCAGTTCTGGTCACCTCACTACAGGAAGGATCTGGAAACCATAGAAAGGGTGCAGAGGAGATTTGCAAGGATGTTGCCTGGTTTGGGGAGCATGTCTTATGAGCATAGGTTGAATGAACTTGGCCTTTTCTCCTTGGAGTGACAGAGGATGAGAGGTGACCTGATTGAGGTGTGTAAGATAATGAGAGGCATTGATCATGTGGATAGTCAGAGGCTTTTTTCCAGGGCTGAAATGGCTAGCACGAGAGGGCACAGTTTTAAGGTGCTTAGAAGAAGGTACAGAGGAGACGTCAGGGGTAAGTTTTTTACGCAGAGTGTGGAGAGTGTGTGGAATGGGCTGCTTGTGGCAGTGGTGGAGGCAGATACGATAGGGTCTTTTAAGAGGCTCCTGAGTAGGTACATGGAGCTTAGTAAAATAGAGGGCTATGGGTACCCTAAGTGATTTCTATAGTAAGGACACGGTCGGTACAGATTTGTGGGCCGAAGGGCCTGTATTGTGCTGTAGGTTTTCTATGTTTCTATCAGTTGAATATTCCATTCTGTAAAAGGTTCCTTTTGCAACTTCGACATTACTTCATTACATTGTAATGCAGGTTCATCAAGTTGAAATATTAACTCTGGTTCATTCTCCACAGATGCTACCTCCCCAACTGAGTATTTTTCAGTATTTTCTTGTTTGTGAATATTGCTCTAGTTTAAGGACTTTTCCACTTCATGATATACAGAATGAGACAGGGTAAAACTGTGACAATTGCTAATCTAAACATTAAAATTTACATCCTGCACAACACTTCAATTTCAGGCACATGCTTGTCCCTTGTACTGGCCACGTTCTATGAAAGAGAAAGCTTATTCTGGAAAGCTTACCTGCCAGATATATTCCCTTGCCAGAGTAACTTAATCTTGGTCTTCAATGATTATGTTCAACCCTCTTCCTTGCTCAGGCCTGAAGTGAGGCAATGATTCATAAAGGCTGGAATTCTGGGGTCACTTCGTGAAAGAAGTTAACACCAATCATTTCCCAACATTTGTGAAGTCCTAACTAAGGATCAACTTCTGCTTCAGGATAACATTAAAGGTGGCATTTAACAACAATTCACTGAAATGACAAGCCAATCTCGTGAGTGTGTTTGCTCAATAAGGAATGCGCACAGCTAGATCTGCTATTCTTTAATTAATTTCTCTGCAGTGTCCATTCTGAAAGGGTTGCCAAAATAAAAAGAAGCTAATCTCCTGGGCATCTCAGCTGAAAGAAGAATCAGCTGTTGACTCAGCAGTGAAGCTGGCCCATGGTATAGTGCCATCCGCACCAGACTTCGAGCTGAGCGGTCTCGGGTTCAAAACAGGCAGCTCATTTCCATCTGCGCTGGGTTCAGTATTGAGCTAGTGGCCTTAGCCTCATTAAAAAAAAGACAGAAATGCTAGAGGAATATTAAGGTTGCTGCCTAATGCTCCTCAAGGTGTGCAGAGGAACAACTCAGCAGTGGGACCAACTGCAAGCAAAGTTCCTCAGATTGTCAACAAGCACTACTGAGGGTTTGATGGCGAAAATCAACGACCAGCAAACGCTGGAAATTTGAAATAAGAAGTGGAAATACGGGAAACCTGCCGCAAGCCAGGCAGCGTCTGAGGAAAGAGAAACAGCACTAATGCTTCAGACCAGTAATTTTTGATGAAGGCTCTGACTTCAAATGTTAACTCTTTTTCTTTCCATGGATGCTACATGGACAACTGAGTGCTTCCAGAGCTGTATGATTTTGTAAGTTGCCTACAATAAAGTAAATTTTAATCTCTGATTGACATTGAACAATTGTGGCAGCAACAAAGAAAGTTCAATGTAGACAATAAGGTGCAAGATCATAATGAGGTAAACCTAGAGGCTAAGAGTCCATCTTATTGTCCTAGGGAATCACTTAATAAACAGTAGGGTAGAAGCTGTCCTTGAGCCTGATGGTTCATGCCCAGTGGATGAGGGGAGAAGAGAGGATGTCAGGGGTATTTGATTATGCTGGCAGCTTTACTAGAGCATTGACTAGAGTCCACAGAGGAGAGCTATGTCCACAACTCCCTGCAGTTTCTTGCAGTCACACGCAGAACAGTTGTCATACCAAGTCATTATGCATCCAGATAGAATGTTTTTTCTGGTGCATCGGTTAAATTTGGTGTTGATGGGGAATGCCAAATTCCATTAGGCTCCTGAGGAAACAGAGATGTTGGTGAGCTTTCATGGCAATGGTGTTTATGTGGTTGGACCAGTCCTTCCTAACCCTTCCCTTCTTCCTCACAAGAGAAAAGAAAGGAAATGAGCAAAATATGCAGTGTGGTCTCCTGTGGTCAATGTATTCAGAAGAAGAGCAGTATACAAGACCAGAAGTAACTAAGCACCTATTAGACAGGATCAGCTGCACAAGGCAAGGAAAAGCTTTGACTGAGAAGCAAGGTTTTATTGCCAAAAAGAATGCCTTGATATTTCCCTTTGGTGACCTTGGCATCAATACTTCCTTGTGCAATTGGATCTTCGATTTCTTCACTTGCTCAGTTCAAATCATCAATAACATCTCCTCCACAATCTCCATCAGCACAGGGACACTGCTGGCGGTGTGCTTACCCCTGGCTCTGCTCATGACAGCTCCAACACCACATTCAAAACCACTGTCATAGGCTGAATCTAAGATGATGATGAATCACCATATCGGAGGGAGAACGAAAATCTGGCAGAGTGATGTCATAACAACAAGCTCTCACTCAATGTCAGCAAACACAAGGAGCTGATTATTGACTTCAGGAAAAGAAAGCCAGAGGTCTATGAGCCAGTTCTCATTGGAGGATCAGAGGTGGAGAGGGTTCAAACTTTAAATTCCTTGGTATTATTATTTCACAGGACCTATCCTGGGTCCAGCATGTAAGTGCAATTACAAAGAAAGCACAGCAGCACCTCTACTTCCTTAAGAGTTTGTGAAGGTTCGGCATGACATATAAAATTTCGATAAACTTCTATAGATGTGTAGTGGAGATTATACTGACTGGCTGCATCGCAGCCTAGTATGGAAACACCATGCCCATCAACAGAGTACCCTACAAAAAGCCGAGTCCATCATAAATAAAGCTTCCCCCACCATTGAGCACATCCATACAAAATGCAGTTGCAGGAAAGCAGCATCCATCATCAGGGACCCCCACCACCCAGGTCATGCTCTCTTCTTGCTGCTGCAATTGGGAAGAAGGTACAGGAGCCTCAGCACTCTCACCACCAGGTTCAGGAACAGTTATTAATTACCCTTCAACCGTTAGGTCCTGAACCAAAGGGGATAATTTCATTCAACTTCACTTGCCCCATTACTGAACTGTTCCTACAACCTTGACTCACTTTCAAGGACTTTTCATCTCATATACTCAATATTTATTGCTTATTTATTTATTGTTATTCTTTCTTTTCTTTTTCTATTTGCACAGTTATTGTCTTTTGCACACTGGTTGAATGCTCAAGTTGATTTTGTTATGGTTATTATTCTAATATTGGATTTATTGAGTGCCCCTGCAAGAAATGAATCTCAGGACTGTATGTGTGACATATATGAACTTCAATAATAAATTTATTTTGCTCCTTGAACATTGAATTTTGGTGGTCCATGTGCATTTACAGGGGGAGTTCAGACATACAAGTTGAAGTGGTGGTGGTGAGTTGTGGGTGTGTGGCAAGTATACCAGTTCACCGCTCAGCATTGACAGAGAACTTCTTATACCATTATTCACTGACACCTTTCCCTACTCATTTTGCTCATGCTGCCCATCCAAATCTCCCTCTAAAAAAGATGGTCAACAGATAGAAAATCTTACAGTTACTGGCAGCTAGGTCAGTCATGTCGGGGTTAACTCGAGAGGGCCAGGTTTCTGAGAGCAGTTTAAGGTGGAATGGCACTGAGAAAGATCATCATCAGAGTGGTGGCCAAATAACACTTGGCAGAAACTTAGATTTTGCCTGCAGGTCCCAAATCCCCATTCCGTTCAGCAACAGCTGACCTTCTTTCTTTTTCACTACTGGATGAAATCTAGTGATATTTTATAATTCATCATGGATAATTATAGTGCTGATCTTACTCTGCTCCTGTGTGTGAAGTCAAAAACTGGATTAGGACTGCATATGGAGGGTCCCTTTCCAGTTTCACATCCATTTTTACTGGCATCAATTCAGTGAAAATTGCTAATGTGCTGGTGACACCAAGAGGTACAACCTGACCTGTGATCAACAGGTGAGTGCCAGAGCCAGTTACAACCCAGACGAGGTTTTTACTGGAAAGCATGCACTTCAGGTGGTGAGGTAAAGCCCACCTCAGTTGAGCATCAGGACCATAAAACTTGTCACAGTTTCTGGTCATTTATAGAAAGTTGTTAAAGAACTTCAGACTAGTTCGAGTTTGGTGGTTCTAGTAGATGATCCTTCATGGATGTGTTAGCTGTTTCTTCTATTCTCTATGACAAAGCATTGTTGAAGGTGACTTTCAGCAAATTAACTAGTCCAGAAACCCACTGGATCAGATGAAATCCTGCTTTTAAGCCTCATCTAATTTGACTCTTCATTAATTTCAACGAGTAAGAAGGGTGGATGTAGAACCAAAGCAACCAATCTCAATGATCTGATTATCTACAGTTTCGCCTCTTAACACTTTGCAATGCTGAATTGTCAAGCATAGAAACAAAACTGCATTTAATATAAGGATATGGTCCTTCCATTCTGTTCTCCCTGCTCCCTCTTCCAGTCTCTTCTGAGTCCCAAACACAGGCTTCTCATCTTAAATTTACATGTACACCACACTGTTGAAACTCATAGTAAACTTAAGGGCTCAGATATTTGTAACTGAACATTTCATGACTTAATTATCTGACCATCTTAAAAACTAATGCCTATCTCCTTAGTTTGGTAAATCCTAGCATTATTTTCCATTCCCTTTATCAAAGGTAAGAAGATTGCTAGGGATTTCCTAAGAAATTTAGTTGAAGTTGATTCTAGCAAATTCACCGAGGCCAGTGTAGGGTCAGTCAAATGGGCGTAAATCCTGTCTTTGACGCATTCCTGCTATGGATCACACCAAAGGGGAAAGAAAAGCTGGACTAAGATCTTAACAGCAAGTTATACTTTCTTCATGCCTCACAGTTAGCACCTGCTGCAAGAGGAGGTGTGGAATAATGAAAATCTTTTATGATTAAGAGAGTGCTTCTTGTAATCTCATTTGCAGTCTGCACAAAATTGATTGCCCTTTTCCCCTCCTCCATTTTCAGCACTGAGGGCCCCTTAAACTCAGTGGGCTGCCTTCATCCATTCTCCTGCATGTCACACTGATTCCCCAAGAATTTCTCGTTTAGGTTCACAGAGATCTGATTAGAGATAGCATCACCATGACTTCTAGTTTAATTAGAACTAGCTTTTATATTTCTTTATTTAATCTCAAGTAATTTTGTTAAATCGGTCAAAGATTCTTCTCTTGTGCCTCCAGCATGTGTCTTATAGCAGAGGTGAACAGAGCTTGTAAATGCAGTCAGCTAAGTAATCATTCTTGTCATCAAGTCAAAGAGAGAAAACATTATTCTCTCCAGGGAGTCAGTTAAGATAATTGTTCCGCTTATCATGAGCAGAAGGAATAATACTACTCACTCTAGGTAGTCCTAACATCAAACTGGTCCTTGTTTATACTGATAGAAGCTGCTACTCTGGTAACCCCACACTGATTCTACTTGATAACATTATGCAGAGTTGTCCTCTCCTCATTTACATTGCTATGCTCAGTGGGAGCTCTGCAAAAGTTGACCGCCCATCTCTAGCAGTCCTGTCAAGATCAAAGTTTGTGTACATAATAGAGGTAATTTTATTAAATTGCTCTTCCGTGTGCTGACTCACCTACCAGGACTTGCACTCAGAATGCTTATGTGCTATCTTCATAATTTTCCAACATATTTTGTGAAATTATATTGAATACATCACAGCACACATGTGTAAATTCCTTTAAAAAATCACTTTGAACGATGCTAGTTGCTTTTTCTCTCAACCACAATAACATGAAATCACATAGTGAGAGCATTTGCTGTAGGTCTCACAAAATATAAAGGAGCAGATGCTCTTCCTTTCAGCTGCATGAAGCCCTTCTTGACAAAATGTCCCAAAAATTCATTGGCACTCTACCCCACCCATTTCATGTCAGTCCAGGGTGAGCTCAAAAAATTTAGTCATGGAGAGTCATAGAGACCTGCAGCAGAAAATCAAGTCCTTCAGCCCATTTGTTCCATGCCAAGCATTCACCACTCATTTACAAATTTACCTCTTGTTCATTATTGCCACATCCGAAATTCAAAGTTCAAAGCAAATTTATTATCAAAGTGCATTCATGTCACCATATACAACCCTGAGATTAATTTTCTTGCAGGCATTCACAATAGATACAAAAAACTCCAATGGAATCAATTAAGAACCACACACAAAGAGAGAGAAATAATCAATATGTAAAAGAAGACAAACTGTGCAAACAACAAAAAAAAACAGTAATAAAAATACTGGTTAAGCATCCCTTATCTGAAATGCTTAGGGCTGGAAGTGTTTCGGATTTTGGAATTTTTCTGATTTTGGAATAAACAATGAGATAGCTTGAGATCGCCATCATTTCCGATTGAATGTATGTGCTACTGTAAGCAGTCTTTGTCTTACACTTGTTCATCAGACGTGTACTTAACAGTAAAAATTATTATGTACCATTAATATAATGAAAATACAATGTGTGCAGGGTAACACAAGCAGCTCAGCAGCATCGGGAGAAAACCTGAATCAACAACAAGCAGAGACAGGCTTTCAGTCTCCACCTGCACCGCCATGTTTTGATTAAAAGGTTACATTACTCTGTATTTGGACTTTTCTTTAGGTTTTATGGAAGATATAAAAGATATCAACATCGCAGACTTGTTCTGGTGCTACATTTTCGTTTATCAGCAGATGTTTTAAAAATTCAATGCCATACCTTTTGCAAAATTTCTGCAACCGGCCCATTGAATACCAGAACCAGAATCAGGTTTAATATTATCATCATATATATTAAATAGGTCAATTAAATAAGTAGGACAAAAATAGAAATAAAAAAGTAGTGAGGTAGTTCAATGTCTGTTCTGAAATCAGAGGGCTGAGGAGATGATTTTCCTGAATCATTGAGTGTGTGCCTTCAGACTTCGCTACCTCCCTCCTGATGGTAGCAATGAGAACAAGGAACAACCTGGGTGATGACAGTCCTTAATGACAGATGCGATCATTTTAAGGGTCCTTGAAGATGAGCTGGATACTACAGAGGCTAGTGCTCATGATGGAGCTGGCTAAGTTTACAACTCTCTGCAGCTGACTTTGATCCTGTACAGCAACCATACCAGAATTGAAAATTACTTTCAATTTTCAGTGGTCATGATAGACCTTTGCTTGTTTCATGATCAGCTTACTGTCAAGCAGCATATGTTCACTCCAACACTGACAAAACATGATCAATTCTTCATTTTTCACTTTCTGCTGTAATTTTCTGTTTTTCAGTAACTTCTCTTCATTGCGTACAGTATGTGAGGTCACTTCTTAGAACTGTCTTAGGTGCACAGTGACCTGTGCAATACCTGGGAACCTTCGCAGAATCTTGTGCAATTTCCCATTTGTGATGTCATGTCAGTGCTCAAAAAAAATTTGGATTCCAGAAAGTTTTTGGAGTTTGGAATTTCAGATAAGGAGTACCAAACCAGTGATAATACACTTAAGGAACAAATAATATTGAGAGCATGAGTTGTAGAGTCCTTGAAAGTGAGTCCATTAGTTGTGGAATCAGTTTCATGTCAAGATGAGTGAAGTTATCCTCACTGGTTCTGGAGTCTAATGGTTGAAGGGTAATAACTGTTTCTGAGCCTGGTGGTGTGGGACCTAAGGTTCCTGTACCTCCTTCCTGAAGGTAGCAGTGAGAAGAGAGCCTGGATGGTGGGGGCCCTTGTTGATGGACGTAGATTTCTTGTGGCAATGCTCCTTGCAGATATGCTCATTGCCGGGGAGAGTTTTTCTTGTAATGGACTTGGCTGTATCCACTACTGTTTGTAGGTATTGTTGTTTCCATACCAGCCAGGATACTCTCCTTGTGCATCTTATAGAAGTTTGTCAAAGGCTCATTCTCATCAACTGTCCTCAGATAGTACCATTCACTCACACACTTGTGAAAATTTATAATGGCCAATTAACCTGCTGACCCACGCAGAGCTGGAGCGTACCTGGAGGAAACCCATGACATCACATGGAGAACATGTACACTCCACACACAGGCAGCACCCAAGGTCAGGACTAAACCTCAGCCTCAGGCTCTGTGAGGCAACACCTTTAATGGTTGTACTAAAGAGCAACTAGAGAATATGTTAAATCGTTTCTCAAATACTTAAGTACACTTTTTGTGTTGGAATTGGAAGTGATTCAGTGAAATGCTTGTCTTGCAAACTGTTGATGCAGATCAAATCATGATGCAATGCATTGAGGTGGAACACGGCAAAACAGTAACAGTACGGAATAAAGTGTAGGCGAACAATAAGGTGCAATGAGGTAGGCTGTGAGGCCAAGAGGTCAAGTGTCCACCTTATTGTATTAGGGAAACATTTAGAAGTCTTATAACAGTGTGATAGAAGTTGTCATTGAGCCTGCTGGAACATGCTTTTATGTTTTGCCCAATGGAATGGGAAGAAGAGAGAATGTGTGCAATGGGGGGACAGGGTCTTTGATTATTCCTCCTGCAGCAAGAACTATAGACAGAGAGGGGAGGTTGGTTTCCATGACGTGCTGAGTTGTGACCACAATACTCTACAGTTTCTTGTGATCACAGGCAGAGCAGCCATGTCAAGTCAATATGCATCCAAGTAGGACGCTTTCTATAGTGCGTCAGTAAAACTGGTAAGGGTCGAGGGGATGTACCAAGTATTTTTGGCCTCCTGAGGAATTCAAGGCATTGGTGAACTATCTTGGCTATGGCATTTACAGGGTTGAGCTAAGCCAGGTTATTTATGATGTTCACTCCTGGGAACTTGAAACTCTCCACCTCAGCATTGTTGATGTAGGCAGGAACCGGTGCACATCCCCCTCCTGAAGTTAATGACTTGCTCTTTTGTTTTGCTGACACTAAGGGAAAGCTTGTTACAATGACACCTTGTTGCTAAGCTCTCTTTCTCCCTCCTTTACACGGACTCATCGTTATTTGCGATTGCTATTATCTGCGAAACTGCAGATGGAGTTAGAGCAGAACCCGGACACACAGTCATGAGCAAACAAGGAGTGGGGGGCAGTGGGGGAGTTGGGGGGGTTGAAAGCACAATGTGTGGAGCACCAGTGTTTAGAATAATCATGGCTGAGGTATTGTTGCGTGTCTAAACAAGTTGTTATCTGTTGGTTAAAAAGTCAAGAAACCAGTTTCAGAGGGAGATGTTGATTCCCAGGGTCTGGAGTTTAGGAACTTGGAATGATAGCATTGAAGGTGGAGCTGTTGTCAATAAACAATAGTCTGATGTAGGTGTCTCTACTGTCCAGGTGATCCATAGATGAGTGTAGGCACAGGGAGATGACAACTGCCACAGACCTATTTTGGTGGTACGTGATTTGCAGTATGATTACTTCGTGTTCTCCAAGTCATTGCTTTGCCTAAAAATAATTCAACATCTAGAAATACAATGCAGAAGTTGTCACTTTAACAAATTCCAGGGCTTCACCGCCATGGCGGCATAATGTCAGAGGAAGCACAGTATCAGTAGTGACATCCACTGCTCAGAGCTTCCACGTTCCCGAGAGCAACTCATCCAAAACTGTTCATAAGAACTCCTCCATATTTGCCCAGTACAGCATCAGACCCACTGTCCTCATCACCTCCAAACCTCTGAAACTTCAGCCTTATTCAACAATATCGTATCACTGCTCAATGTGAGTCAACAGCTTCCACCTCGAAAACTTGGAATCAGGAACCTTGAAAGCCATGCAAATTGCATGGCTCCCTGTCCTTTCAAACATTAATCCACCATTAGTTTTCAACGTTCATTACCAGAGAGTACAACTCTGCAACCCCAAGTTAATGTGTTTTTGCAGAATCTTCCATTAACCTGATTCAAAGGTTAACCAGCTGTGCCCCACCCTCCTGCTTCTTGCAACGTGAATCTGTTTTCTGGGAGTTAAGCTTCTGGCATATTTCTTCTCTGTCTCATGTAGTGGTGTTGCTTCCATTGGACAAAATCGACCTGTTTTTGTCCCTTAACTGGATAAGGACTCCAGCACAAGATCATGGAGCTAGGACCACGTCTTGCCTAGTCTCCAAATATATCTAATTCCTTGCTCAATGCATCCACAACCAAATGAGATACCACCATCAATTTGACATGCTTGCAGGAACACCATCTTATCCAGTTGCAACAGGATTCAAAACTTTGGGGGAAAGAGTAGGACTACAATAAAGACTGGGGTAGCACACATGCATGGAGCTGTCAGCAGAAATCGTTCCGCACTCGAAAGCAGCAAATTTTGGGAGGCTGATTGGCAGGTATGGTGTTGTAGGAATCACCGAATCATGGGTGAAAGGTTATAGCTGGAAGCTTAACGTCCAAGGATACACATTGTAGTGAGAGGATAGACAGAAAACAGAGCAGGCGGTGTTGCTCTTGTCGGTAAAAAAATGAAATCAAATCTTTAGAAAGAGGTGACATAGGGTCAGAAGGTGTTGAATTATTGTGGATAGAGCTAAGGAACTGCAAGGATAGAAAGAACCTGATAGCGGTTGTATACAGACCCCCCAAACAGTAGTAAGGATGTGGCATAAAAATTACAATGCGAGATAGAAAGTGCATGTCAAAAGGGCAAAGTTACAATAGTCATAGGGGACTTCAATACACAGGTAGATTGGGAAAACCACGCTGGTGCTGGATTCCAGAGGGAGAATTTCGAGAATGCCTATGAGATGCTTTTTAGAGCAGCTTGTGGTTGAGCCCACTGGGTGACCCGTTATTCTGGACTAGGTGTTGTACCATGAACCAGATTTGTTTAGAGCTTAAGGTAAAAGAACCCTTAGGGAAAAGTGATCATCATATGATTGAATTCACCCTGAAATCTGAGAAGGAGAAGCTAAAGTCAGATGTATCAGTATTACAGAGGAGTAAAGGGAATTACAGAGGCATGAGAGAGGAGTTGACCAGAGTTGATTAGAAAAGAACACAGAGCAGCAATGGCTGGAATTTCTGGAAGCAATTCGGAAGGCACAGGATAAATACATCTCAAAGAGGAAGTATTCTAAAGAAAAGATGACACAACCACGGCTGACAAGGAAAGTTAAAGCCATGTGTGAAGTTACTATAACAAGAGAGAAGGTTATTGGGAAACTGAAAGGTCTGAAGGATGATATCAGAAGGTGAGCACCCCAGGATTCTGAAAGAGGTGGCTGAAGAGACTGTGGAGGCATTTGTTATGATCTATCAAAAACCAATGGATTCTGGCGTGGTTCTGGAGAATGGTAAATTGAAAATGTCAAGAAGGGAGAGAGATAGAAGAAAGGAAATTATAGGCCAGTTACTCTGATCCCTGTGGTTAAGAAGATGTTGGAGTCAATTGTTAAGGATGTTGTTTCAGGGTACATAAAGGCACATTGTAAAATAGGTCATAGTAGGCATAGTAGTTTCCTTAAGGGAAAATCTTGCCTGACAAATCTGTTGGAATTCTTTGAAGAAATAACAAGCAGCATAGATAAAAGAGAATCAGTTGATACAGACAGACAAACAGACAGACATACTTTATTGATCCCAAGGGAAAATTGGGTTTCATTACAGCCGCACCAACCAAGAATAGTGTAGAAATATAGCAATATAAAACCATAAATAATTAAATAATAATAAGTTAATCATGCCAAGTGGAAATAAGTCCAGGACCAGCCTATTGGCTCAGGGTGTCTGACCAAGGGAGGAGTTGTGAAGTTTGATGGCCACAGGCAGGAATGACTTCCTTTGACGCTCAGTGTTACATCTCAGTGGAATGAGTCTCTGGCTGAATGTACTCCTGTGCCTAACCAATACATTATGGAGTGGATGGGAGTCATTGTCCAAGATGGCATGCAACTTGGACAGCATCCTTTTTTCAGACACCACCGTCAGAGAGTCCCGTTCCACCCCCACAACATCACTGGCCTTATGAATGAGTTTGTTGATTCTGTTGGTGTCTGCTACCCTCAGCCTGCTGCCCCAGCACACAACAGCAAACATGATAGCACTGGCCATCACAGCCTCGTAGAACATCCTCAGCATCTTCCGGCAGATGTTAAAGGACCTCAGTCTCCTCAGGAAATAGAGATGGCTCTGACCCTTCTTGTAGACAGCCTCGGTGTTCTTAGACCAGTCCAGTTTATTGTCAATTCGTATCCCCACCATGTAATCTTCCACCATGTCTACACTGACCCCTTGGATGGAAACAGGGCTCACCGGTGCCTTAGCCCTCCTCGGGTCCACCACCAGCTCCTTAGTCTTGTGTACTTGGATTTCCAGATGGCCTTTGACAAGGTGCCACACATGAGGCTGCTTAACAAATTACCTCATGGTATTACAGGAAAGATTCTGGCAAGGATAGAGCAGCAGCTGATTGGCAGGAGGCAAAGACTGGGAGTAAAGGGAACCTTTTCTGGTTGGCTGAGGATGACGTGGTGTTCCACAGGGATCAGAATTGGGACCGCTCCTTTTAACATTATATTTCAACAAGTTGTATGATGGAATTGATGGGTTTGTTGCAAAGTTGCAAAGTTTGACAATATGAAGAGAGACGTGGAGGGGCAGGTAGTTTTGAAGAAGTAGAGAGGCTGTAGAAGGACTCTGACAGATTAGGAGAATGGGCAAAGAAATGGCAGATGGAATACAGTGTCAGGAATGTATGGTCATGCACTTTGGTAGAAGAAATGAAAGGGTTGACTATTTTCTAAACGGAGAGAAAATACAAAAAACTGAGATACAAAGGGACATAGGAGTCCATGTGCAGGATTCCCTAATGGTTAATATACAGGTTGAGTCTGTGGTAGGAAGGCAATTGGAATGTTAGCATTCATTTCAAGAGGGCTTGAATATAAAAGAAAGGATTTAATATTGAAACTTTATAAAGCACTGGTGAGACCTCGCTTGGAGTATTGTGACCAGGTTTGGACCCCTTATCTTAGAAAGGATTTACTGAAACTGGAGAGGGTTCAAAGGAGGTTCATGAAAATGATTCCAGGATTGAATGGCTTGTCATATGAAGGACGTTTGATTGCTCTGGACCATTCAGAAAAATGAAGGGTGACCTCATTGAAAACTATCAAATGGTGAAAGGCCTTGATAGAGTGGATGTGGAGAGGATATTTCTTATGGTGGGACAGTCTAGGACCAGAGGACACAGCCTCAGAATAGCAGGGTGTCCTTTTAGAGCAGAGATGAGGGGGAATTTCTTTTGCCAAAGAGTGGTGAATCTGTTGAATTCTTTGCCACAGACAGCAGTGGAGGCCAGGTGTTTATGGATATTTTAAGACAGAGGTTGAGAGATTCTTCATTGGTCAGGACATGAAGAGAAGGCAGAAAATTGGGGCTGAGAGGAAATTTGGATCAGCCATGATGAAATGGTAGAGCAGACTTGATGGACCAAATGGCCTAATTCTGCTCCTATATCTTATAGTCTTAGGGTCTTTCTAATCTGCAACCAGCATCATTGATGTCAATTTGTGTATTATCTTTTCAAAAAAGTATTAAAAATACCTCAGATGAGTGTTTCTGTGGCATTTTTCTTTCCCTTGTATCCTGCATGTGTTGAGCAATTGTACACAAAATATCAGTTGCCGCCTGATGAAGTATGTACTGCTATAACCTGCATTTTCTCTTTATGAAGCTACTTAACCTGCTGTGTAATATCAATTCTTTTTGTTTTTATTCTAAGTTTCCTGCATTTACAGGTTTTTTTCTAATTTAATGTCCACATATTGGATCTTCCATCAACTGCATGATATTATTTATTCTTTGATCAAACCCACTCCAAACATAAGATTGTTTTTTTTATTCCAGTTATTGGAGTATTGTTCAACAGCAAATCACGATTGAGCTTTCAGCACTGCAGAAAAATGAAGACTTGCAAAGCTGCCTAAAATGCAATTCAGGCACTAAGTAATAACGTAGCTGCTTGCAGATGACTTATTCCAGGAAGGTACATCTTTGATAGATTTTTAAAAAAGCTAAAAGTGCAATTCAAGTCAGACTAAGTAGACATTTTAAGTTTTCCAGATGAATCGAAATGGTAACTGAATACATGAACTGGAAGCTCGGGCAAACTTAAACTACTGTATTTGAATCCTAATAATCCTGGTGCTGAAAGCATGGGTTAAAAAATGTCAATAAAGGACACTAATAATAATGTTAATCATGGATGCCAACACAAACCAAAAAAGAGGCAAATGAATGATTATGTCTACAGAAATAAATTTAGCTTAAATTGTTATTGTAAATTGACTGGTGGACTTTGAAAGAGGAATATTTCTCTGTTTGCGTATGATAAAAATAATCTTCGCCAGCATTGTCTCGTCTCTTGAACTGGCCTACTCTCCATAACTACCAGTAATTTAAAACTAATCGACAGCTTTGATCATCAGAGCTCCAGAACAGCTTTTGTGGAGAATGGGAGAAAGCAGTCCGGCAGCTGCAGTCCTGTTTGAGAATGAAGCTCAGACTTATTGCTGGGCAGAGCAACTCAGACTTTACTTTAGCAATGCATAGCCTCACCTGGAAGCCAGTGAAAATCATTCCATTCCTCCAGGTGAAGGCTTCCTAATTTGATGAAGAATGGAAATGACAAAGAAATATTAACAATAGCCCAAAACTGACGACAAGTGACTGGAATAAAACGTTAACATACATTCAATAGTTAGTCTATTTGGTCTAACACGTGGAAGAAAATAATTATTTGCTCCTCAATTCTCAATTGAAACTTTAAGTTTAATGTGTTCAACACTCAGGTCAGAATGTCATTGTTACTTACACACAAAGTCAAAGTTGGATTTACAGGTACATGTGAGCACAAGTACAATGAGGAACTCAACACAACGTTAAAAGATAGACTGAGAGAAGTTCACTCTGTTATCTGCTAATTGCTAGTCATTGAAATGTTAAATGTTCAAACAGAGCCAAAATGAAAATTAGCATTTTAACTACTGATGAGTATAACCTAATTAAATTTAGAGAGACCAGAGCAAACATGGGGCAGAATGAGAATCAGAATCAGGTTTATTATCACCGGCATGTGTCGTGAAATTTAACTTAGCAGCAGCAGTTCAATACAATATATAATCTCGCAGAGCGAAAAAAAATAAACAAATAAGAATAAAATAAGTTATTTACAGTTAACGTATATTGAATAGGTTAAAAATCACGCAAAAAAACAGAAATAATACATATTTAAAAAGTGAGGCAGTGTTCATGGGTTCAATGTCCATTTAGGAATTGAATGGCAGAGGGGAAGAAGCTGTTCCTGAATCACTGAGTGTGTGCCCTCAGGCTTCTGTGCCTCCTACCTGATGGTAACAGTGAGAAAAGGGCATGCCCTGTGTGCTGGAGGTCCTTAACAATGGATGCAGCCTTTCTGAGACACTGCTCCCTAAAGATGTCCTGGATACTTTGTAAGCTAGTACCTAAGATGGATCTGACTAAATTTACAACCCTCTGCAGCTTCATTCGGTCCTGTGTCGTAGTCCCCCTTCCCATACCAGATAATGGTTGATGCAGCCTGTCAGAATGCTCTCCAACATACATAGAAGTTTTTGAGTATATGTTGACATACCAAACCTCTTCAAACTTCTAATGAGGTATAGTCACTGTTGCTGTCAATGGCTAATGAAGTGTCAGTGGAGGTGTGACAAGTTAAATTCAGTATTGCAACCAGGGGTTCTGCATGCAAGATTAATTTGCACTAGTTGCCTCAATGCGGGCAGCACAACATGGTACACCCCAGTTAATTTACGTAATTATAGCTCACAGCCCGTTCTATAGGTGGTGCTGGATGGTTATGCTTCTCACCGAGCGGCCAATACTGTGATTGGCTAACATCATTTAAAGCTAGCATGTGTGACCAAAAGCCAGCCTGCACCTCTTAGTCCTAACTGTGGGATGCATTGTGGGTGCAATGTATGATGGGAGTTATTGTGGAACTTATTCTGATGTGGTACAGGACTTCATAAATGGCATTGCATGGAATCGAGCAGGGGTTGACTACAGGCCTTGGAAAAGCAGAGAAACATGCTCCAAGCCAACCCGCAGAAACAGTGGAACAATTAGATATGACAATTGACTACAGTAGAGTATGAAATGTTATCTTGACATCAAGTGCAGTTGCTCTCACCTTACCACTGAATTCAATTCATTAATATTTGCCTGGGCCACTTGCTAAGGCTGTGATAAAACTTGGAACTGTATGGTCCCAGTGAAACCCAAGATGGGCTTTGGTATGCACTGATAATTGATGAGTCTTGTTGCATTGCATCACTGAAGATCAGTCCTGGCCCAACATATTGATACAGTTGTGAAGAAGACTGGTCCGTAGCTGTACTTCATTAGAAGTTTGAGGAGATTTAGTATGTCACCAAAGACTCCAGTAAATTTCTACAGATGTATTGTGGAGAGCATTCTGACTGGCTGCATCACCGTCAGATATGAAGGGGCCAATACACAGGATCAGAAAAAGCTGCAGATGGTTACAAGCTCAGCCAGCTCCATCGTGGGCAGAGGACACCTTTGCCTCTACAAGGTGGTGGATAACATTAAGAGCCCCATCACCCAAAACATCAGTGAGTACATAATGGGACTGGAGATATACACGCAAATTTCAAGGAACAGTGTAGACACTGTCACCATCAGATTTAACCATCCCATGAACACCACCTCATTATTCTTGTTCTCTTTCTATACTACTTATTTATGTAATGCCCTTGTTAAGATTTGTACTGCTATGCTGAGAGGTATTTTTATTTTAGCAGTTTTCTGCAAATGCAGTGGGTCCTGTTAGTAAGCTTCTTAGACTAGTGTTTCCGCTAAAGACAAGGAGCTATTTTGACCAATTTAGGAATGTTGTGTCAGCCAATCGCGTTTGTCTTGGTAACATGTTGTAACATTCTGCCCAGTGGGATGCTATGGAAGGTTTGAGGGAGCTGGGGGGGGGATCAGTAGTCTGGTTTGAGGTCTTTTGAAAGGAGCTGCGGAGAGGAGCACAAGGGAAGATGCTCAGAGAATGCCACTCGAAGGAGACACCCCCGTGTAAGAAGTTTTTTTTCTGCAGACAAATGGTTCCAAGGAGGAAGTGCTAATACTCCTGGTAATTCCAAATGGTCATCGAGGGAAGACTGAAACGTGGTTAGTGTCCTTCACACGCAGTACGTGGGTTCAGCGTATGAGTAATCAAAGAGAAGCACCTGACTACTCTGGAAATGAGCTCCAATGTTTATGTGCACGTTTGGACAGGTTTAACCCTAATGGGCCCTTTTATTTTCCTTTACTGTAAACTGTTTGTTCAAGTTAAGATATTAGTAAATATCTTTCCTTGGCAGTTTTATACCGGTGTATAATCTGCATTTTTCTGGGAAACAATAACTTTGCACGGGGCAGTATTTACACAGCGTTCACTACAATTCACATTCCCCCCCAGAACTTTCCAACTTTCCTATTCGGTTGAACCCAAATCATACTGACCCTGGCCATGTGTTGCTTATGGAAGATGGCCTTCTCACCACTAAGTCACGGGGCTGTGAGCAAAGTTAGCTAACCAGCCAAGTTTGCAAACAAGCCCTGGTGAGAAGGTTACATTTAATTTATTGAATATATACTATGGTAATTTATAGTTTTTTTTATATACTGCAATGTACTGCTGCCAACGAAACAGCAGATTTCATGACAAATGTCAGTGATCCTAAACAGAACCTGATTCTGGTTCTGATTCTAATTCTGTTTCAGTCAACTACATCTTGCATCACTTGCTAATGATTACTTAATTGCACAGTAAAAAACTGGACTGGATTTGCTTTTTATGAACAGGACTTACCCGGGCATTTTTCTTCATTTTCATTTGCCAGTGTGTGGGGCAGCTGCTCTTGACCATTCAGTTCCACAGATGCGATGCTGTCTGGTCCCTTAGGAATGCTGCATCGAGTGCTCTCAGCTGGGCTTTTTGTATCATTTGGACTGAATACAATTGTTGAGACAAAATACCCACTCAGCACTTCTGACCTGATACACAGTAACTGTGAATATCTCAGCATTATCTTTAGCTCTCATGTTCTTCCCCCTACCATCATTGAGATTCAGAATGCCCTTGGGCCTCTGCTTCTCCTTAACTTGTTCAATTGTCCAGTTACATTTCTGATTAAATGTGGCAGGACTGCAAAGCTTTGATCTGAATTGATGGCTTTGTGGCAAAGTTTGTGGATGATATGAAGATAGGTGGAGGGGTAGGTAGTGCAGAGGAAGCAATGCAATTGCAACAAGGCTTAGACAAGTTGGAAGAATGAGCAAAAAAGTGGCAGATGGAATATACAGTGTTGGGAAATTTATGATAATGCATTTTAGTAAAAGGAACAATAGAACAGACTATTATCTGAATGGGGAGAAGGTTCAACCATCAGGGGTGCAGAGGGGCTTAGGAATTCTCGTGCAAAACTCCTAAAAGGTTAATTTACAAGTTGAGTCTGTGGTAAAGAGGGCAAACGCAATATTGGCATTTACTTCAAGGGGAATAGAATAAAAAAGCAAAAAGATATGCTGAGCCTTTTTAAGACACTAGTCAGGCTGCACTTGGAGTTCTGTCAACAGTTTTGGGCCCCTTATCTCAGAAAGGATGTGTTGTCATTGGAGAGAGTCCAGAGGAGGTTCACAAGGATGATTCTGGGAATGAAGGGGTTAACATATGAGTAGCGTTAGACGGCTTTGGACCTGTACCTAGTGGAACTTAGAAGAATGCGGGGGAGGGGGTGGGATCTTATTGAAACCTACCAAATGTTGAAAGGACTAGATAGGGTGGATGTGGAGGGGCTGTTTCCTATGCTGAGGCACACTCAGAAGCTGAGTAGGTTCTGCCGGGTCTGCAATGGGACCTGAGTCCCAAGAAGAGCCAGCCACATTTCCTAATCAAAAAAAAAATGGACGCTATGCACAGCAGCATAGCAGCCGAATACTTCTATGCAAATTAAGCCAGGTCAATTAAGATTTTCTACTCCCAGAATTAATTGATTGTAGTTGAGCAAGGCTATAAGAACAATGGAATATGTAAATCAGATATGGTCTTGTGGAATGATGAAGCAAACACAAGTGATTGAATGGCCTCTAAAGTAGCTCTTGATATCCAGCAGGTTCACAACTAATTCTCAAACTTCAAGCAAACAATTCATTACTTTGCAAAGACCTCAGATAGTCAGGATGCACAATCGCTCCTCACTCCCCATCATCTGAAAACAGGTGCCTAGGGTTAAGTGCTGAGCCCATTGCTGTGCACTCTGCTGACACAGGCCTGCACATCCAAACACCTGAGAAACCACTTAGTCACATTCCCCGACGGCAACGCAACAGGGGGTCTCATCACCAACAATAATGAGATGGTGTACGGAGAGGAGGTGGAACAGCTCGAGGCCTGGTGTCAGGCAAATAACCTCTTCCTCAATGTCAACAAGACAAAGGAGATGGTTTTCACTTCAGGAGAACTTGCAACACTCATTCCCCTCTTTACGTCAGCAGCACAGCAGGGTAAACTGCAAGGCACTTCAAACTTCTGAAAGTGCACATTTTGCAAACCTCTCATCGTCCCAGAACATATCATACACCAGCAGGAAAGGTCAGCAACACCTCTGCTTTCTGAGGAGTTATCAGATATGCAGTAGAGACTATCCTAACAAGCTGCATCACTGCATGGTACGGAAACTGCACTGTGGCAGACCGTAAAGCTCTGCAGTGGGTAGTCAAAACTGCCCAATGCATCACCACCAGCAACGACTTATATACAGAAAGGTGCTGGAAAATAGCCAGTAACATCTTGAAGGATCTGACCCACCCTGTTTATCCCACTTCCATTGGGGGGAAGGCTATGTAGCATCCGCAACAGGACCACCAGACTGAAAACCGTTTCTTTCCACTAGCAGTAAAGCTGATCAACACCTTCAGCACTAACCTAACCCTCCACTCCCCAAGCACCACTGCTTTATGATTTCCTGTCAATCACCTTTTTTACAGATACTACTGTGCCTAGCGTCACTTTATGGACATACAGTCAATCTATGTATATAAGCTATCTTACGTGTTTATATTTATTGGACTTGTAATTATTATTCTGTTCTTTGACATTGTGGTTTTTTTGTGCTGCATCAGAGCTAGGATAACAATTATTTCATCCTCCTTTATACTTGTGTACTGGAAATGACATTAAACAATTTTGAATTTAATCAAACTAATTAGTACATAGTTGTCAACATCTATTTTGTCATATTTTTGAGTCCACTAAATTTTAGATCTAGTAACTCTTTACCAACGTCCATAGGCTTTCGATAAGGTACTGCATTGAAGAATTATTGAGAGATAAGGATGTATTGAGTTGGCAGCTACTTTGCATTGATAAAGGATTGGTTAACCAATAGAGTTGGGTAAATGGTTGTTTCTCTGGTTGTCAGCCAGTGGTGAGAGGAGTGCTGAGCTCTCAACTATACATAAAATATATTAACAATTTTGAATAGGGAATGAGTTTAGGGTATCTACATTGCTGATGATGTCAAATTGAGCAGAAAAGTAAATTGTGCAGTGGATGAGAGTCAGCAGATAGATATAGATAGGTTAAACATGGGCACGAGACCAGGAAATGCTGTGCAAAGTTGGTAAATGTGAACGCATCCAATTTGGAAGGAAAAATAGAAGATAGAAGATCAGATTATTATTTATATGGTGAAAGGGGGCAGCAGGTTTGTTGTGCAGAGGGATTTGGGAGTTTTTGTACATGATTCCCAAAAGTTTGGTTTGGAGGTGCAACAGATTATCAAGCAGTCAAATGGAACGTTGGCCTTCACTGCTCGAGGGGTTGAACTTACGGACAGGAGGGTTATGCTGGAAATGTACAGGATAAAGGTGAGGCCATACCAGAGCACTGTGTGCTCTTCTGACCTCCCTAAGGGAAGATACACTGGCTTTGAAGCCAGTGCAGAGGAGACTCACTGGAAAAGGTGTCTCCACTGGTAAGTGAGACTTAGATTTAGGGAACATAGCTTCAAGATTTAGGAGAATAGATTTAGGACAAGAAAAGATTGCTTTTCCTGGACAGTAGCAAACCTGTGGAATTACCTGCCCAGGGAAGCAGTAAAGACTACCTCATTAAAATAAGACACTATTAGATAGGCTTTTACATTGTAGGATATTAAAGCAGGTTAGTGAAGCTGAGTCCATGGCCAGATCAACCATTGATCTTAATAAATGACAGAACTGGTTTGATGGGCAGGATGGCCTATTCCTGTTCCTATTTCTTATGTTCTTATGCTGCAGCTACCAAATTCTGATCCCACCTACAAATCCTGGGTGGTTCAACTCAGCAGGTGGCAACTCCCAACAATAATTAAAATTACCTTTAACGGGTAGAAAACTCAAAGAATTTAGGAGACATTTATTGATGCACAGCATTTTTTCTCTATTTAATTTATATTGGATTGAACATTCTGCACTTAAGGGCAACAGACAGTGACTCTGTTTCTACCTGTGGGCTTCTAACTGCCAAAGAAAGAGAAACAGCAGGGCAGAGGAGCCAACAGATCTGCAGCTATAGGGAGAGTAAACATATGGAGGAGAGCTGGCCAGAATCATTCCCTCCCAACTATGTTTAAAAACATTTAGGAACTCATAAATGTGTTTTTGGACAAGCAGGCTGTGAAAACTTTGAGGAAATAATTGGTTAGAAAACGTGCTCTGGAATGGAATGGCAATACATGGTTACTCCTGCCATTTTGATCCTGATTTCATAAGCAGAGTGCAATTCATGTTCCCATTTTTCCATTGAAATTGTAGACAGCTTTAACCATGCTAACTTTCCCTTCATCGTCTATACACAGGGAACGATTTCTTGTGAAAACGACCATCAATGAAGCCAAAAACACCAGAACTTTTACCCACCACATCTACTCCAACAGTCAAGTACTCATCTCTGCTAATCCCATTTTGTAATTACTCAGTTCCTAGCCTACCAGATCTTGATGATTTCTAAAAACAGAGGTGGTCATTTCATCCAAATATTGATGAAATTCATTCTAAAAGTTTGAAAATCTTGCCAGAAGCCACATCAAGCACACTCACACCAAATATCTAATGACAGATGGAGTGATATGTTGGGGAAGAGAAGAGGAGTTCGCAATGTGCTAGAGTCCAAGGAGCCAGTGGCAGTGAAAAGAGGCCACTTTCAAAGGAAGTGTAAGAGTGAAGATATAAGACAATAGACAATAGACAGTAGGTGCAGGTGTAGGCCATTCGGCCCTTCTAGCCAGCACCACCATTCACTGGGATCATGGCTGATCATACACAATCAGTACCCCGTTCCTGCCCTCTCCCCATATCCCTTGACCCCGCTATCTATAAGAGCTCTATCTAACTCTCTCTTGAATGCATCCAGAGACTTGGCCTCCACTGCCTTCTGGGGCAGAGCATTCCACATATCCACCACTCTCTGGGTGAAAAAGTTTTTCCGCATCTCTGTTCTAAATGGCCTACCCCTTATCTTAAACTGTGGCCTCTAGTTCTAGACTCACCCATCAGTGGGAACATGCTTCCTGCCTCCAGTGTGTCCAATCCCTTAATAATCTTATATGTTTCAATCAGATCCCCTCTCATCCTTCTAAATTCCAGTGTATACAAGCCCAGTCCCTCCAACCTTTCAACATATGACAGTCCTGCCATTCCGGGAATTAACCTTGTGAACCTACGCTGCACTCCCTCAATAGCAAGAATGTCCTTCCTCAAATTTGGAGACCAAAACTGCACACAATACTCCACGTGGGGTCTCACCAGGGCCCTGTCAGCTGCAGAAGGACCTCTTTACTCCTATATTCAATTCCTCTTGTTATAAAAGCCAGCATGCCATTAGCCTTCTTCACTGCCTGCTGTACCTGCATGCTTGCTTTCATTGACTGATGTACAAGAACACCTAGATCTCGTTGTACTTCCCCTTTTCCTAACTTGACTCCATTTAGATATTAATCTGCCTTCCTGTTCTTGCCACCAAAGTGGATAACCTCACATTTATCCACATTAAACTGCATCTGCCATACATTTGCCCACTCACCCAACCTGTCCAAGTCACCCTGAATTCTCATAACATCCTCCTGACATTTCACACTGCCACCCAGCTTTGTGTCATCAGCAAATTTGCTAATGTTACTTTCAATCCCTTCTTCTAAATCATTAATGTATATTGTAAACAGCTGTGGTCCCAGCACCGAACCTTGCGGTACCCCATTGGTCACAGCCTGCCATTCCGAAAGGGGCCCATTAATCACTACTCTTTGTTTCCTGTCAACCAGCCAATTTTCAGTCCATGTCAGTACTCTGCCCCCAATACCATGTGCCCTAATTTTGCCCACTAATCTCCTATGTGAGACTTTATCAAAAGCTTTCTGGAAGTCCAGGTACACTACGTCCACTGGCTCTCCCTTGTCCATTTTCATAGTTACATCCTCAAAATACTCCAGAAGATTAGTCAAGCATGATTTTCCCTTCATAAATCCATGCTGACTCGGACTGATCCTTCTACTGCTATCCAAATGTGTCGTAATTTCCTCTTTTATAATTGACTCCAGCATCTTTCCCACCATTGACGTCAGGCTAACTGGACTATAATTCCCTGTTTTCTCTCTCTCTCCTTTCTTGAAAAGTGGGACAACATTAACCACCCTCCAATCAGCAGGAACTGTTCCTGAATCTATAGAACATTGGAAAGTGATGACTAATGCGTCCACAATTTCTAGAGCCACCTCTTTAAGTACCCTGGGATGCAGACCATCAGGTCCCGGGGACTTAACAGCCTTCAGACTCAACAGTCTATCCAACACCGTTTCTTGCCTAATATAAATTTCCTTCAGTTCATCCATTACCTAGTTCCTTTGGCCACTATTACATCTGGGAGATTGTTTGTGTCTTCCCTAGTGAAGACAGATCCAAAGTACCTGTTCAACTCATCTGCCATTTCTTTATTCCCCATAATAAATTCACCGGTTTCTGTCTTCAATGGCCCAATTTTGGTCTTAACTAATTTTTTGCTATTCACATACCTAAAGAAGCTTTTACTATCCTCCTTTATATTCTTGGCTAGTTTACCTTTGTACCTCATTTTTTCTTGGCGTATTGCCTTTTTTGTTATCTTCTGTTGCTCTTTAAAAGCTTCCCAGTCCTCCGGTTTCCCACTGATCTTTCCTATGTTATACTTCTCCTTTATTTTTATACTGCCCTTTACTTCCCTCGTCAGCCATGGCCGCCCCTTACTCCCCTTAGGATCTTTCTTTCTCTTTGGAATGAACCGATCCTGCACCTTCTCCGTTATTCCCAGAAATACCTGCCATTTTTGTTCCACTGTCTTCCCTGCTAGGGTATTGTTTCATTCAACTTTGGCCAGCTACTCCCTCATAGCTCCATAGTTCCCTTTGTTCAACTGTAATACTGACACATCCAATTTTCCCTTCTCCTTCTCAAATTGTAGGTTAAAACATATCATATTATGGTCACTACCTCCTAAAGGTTCCTTTACCTCGAGGTCCCTGATCAAATCTGGTTCTTTGCACAACACTAAATCTAGAATTGCCTTCTCCCTGGTAGGCTCCAGTAGAAGCTGTTCTAAGAATCCATTCTAATTCTAAGACTATGGAGGTTGTGCCTGAAAGGTCCAGTAAGCATCGTAGCCAAGGTCAGCAAAGGTAACCTCAAAGTCAAAACCTCAACAACTTCAGCACACATCCCACAACCTGCTCGACAAACTAACCTCCATTATTTATCCACTGATAATCTCTTGAACAATCAGGACTCGAAACTAAATGTCATGCAAATCCTTCACTCAGCACCTCATATACTTAGAATTGATGCAGGGCGTCAACCAGAAGCTTCAACTCTTACACCTAGAGATATTCCGCAACTTGCTGTGTTCCTGCAGTAGTTTGTTTTATTTTAATATATAGTGGTTGATTTCCTGATCCAAAATTTTGGCAGAGATTTTAAACATCTCCGGCCCAATCATTCCCAGTAGTCATAGCTTCCCAATCTAATAAAGACCAACTTGTACTTACTCCTTGTTTTCTGTCCTTTAATCAGGTGTTTGACTAACTCTAGTATTTTTCCTTCTACTGATCTCTAAATAATTAGCATGCAGTTCTCAGTCTTATTTCACCCTCCCTTCTTAAATAGTAGACCCACAGTTGATACCTTCCAATCTGTGGAAACTGTTTTAGCGTCCACAGAACTTTAGGGGATGGTGATCAGTGTAGCTTCTGTCAATGAACACACTGCCAGTGGACTCACTGTCTTCAAGGACACCTCTTTCAAACCCATGATGTGGGTCATCATGAACTGGGGATTCATCAGCTTTCAGTTCTCCAAGACTTTTTTAAAGTAATGCTATATTTTTCAGATTCCTGTTCTTCCTACACCTCCACTAATTGTGAGATAAATTATTTTGTCTTATTTCATACATACAATTGTTGAATTCTTCTGCCACTTTCATATTCTCAATATAATTTCATTTGCCTCAGTCATAAGGGACTAATATTAACTTTCACTGAACTTCTGTCCATCCAGCTACAGAAGATTTTGCGTTGTACTTTAAAGGTTATCGACCAGAACAGGCTGTAAGTACCTTAAACACTAACAGTAAGATTGTTAGAGTGTGGTGAACTACATATACCTGTCTGGACACGCCCTCTGCTGACTGCTCCTGTGGCTCCTCCCACAGACCCCTGTATAAAGGCGATCAAGGCCTGAGCCCGGCCTCTCAGTCTCCAGGATGTAGTATGGTGGTCAACCACTGCTTGTTCCTTCTTCCAGTCAATAAAAGCCGATATCTCGCCTTTACGTCTCAGAGTGAGTTATTGATGGTGCATCATAGAGTTTGGTACAGATAACAAAATATCAACTGGCTTCGTTCTGCTGTCCTACAAGGGCAGTGAATGACATGTAATGTCATTTTAATGTTTTTATTAGAGCTGACTAAAGCTCAGCAGATCTGCCATCCTTAACAAAAAACAAATCAAGCACTTTAAGTTGTACATTTTACAGCAAAAGTGTCCAGCACAAATTTGGAAAGTCAGTAAGGAATTTTTAATCTTCTTTTAATTCATTGAATGTGATTTCAATTTGAAACGGAATGTGTCAGTACATTGAAATTTAACCCATTCCTGTACCCTTCTCATGCTCAAACAGTGGAGCAGAGGATTTCATAGGTAATACCGGGCACGTTTTCTCCAGTGGCAGAAAGGATTAGACAGCTGGGGGTAAATGGGCTGTTGTCATTATGAACATGGGAATAAAGTAAAAGCATGATGTGCAAAGAATGAGATCAGTTTTCACGATCAAAATGTCTCCCATGCTGCATCAGCTTTCGTGACCAGCATTATGCTAAATAACTCACTGGCCACAGACCTTTAATAAAAGATTGTAGTGAGCTGCAAGCAGCAATCACTGGGCCCGGATCCGCTTACTGCTTACAGTGGCTTGGGGTTTACCAGCAGCACGGGAGTCAATTGGGCTACTTCATCACTTAGTAGGAGTTGCCCTAGAGATATCAGAGAAGGTCACACTCCCCTCCCCCACATTTCTGTCCGCCTTCACAGGGGCCTTTCCTCTTTTTACATGTGGCTATCAAGGCAAATTTCTTGAAGCAGTGCTTCACTTTCCCATAATCAACATGGCAGTGATGCTGCACCTGCTAGATCTACAGACAGCCCCTGATAGGATCCACATATGTTCCAAGTTAACAGATGAGTTATTGTGCAAAACATCAGGGCTCTACTTCTGACATATCTTTAGCCAAGTTCATATGTTTTCTCAAGAGCTCGGAGAGTACATTGACATCATGTGCAGATCGTGTGAACACATAGAGGGTGAACTCCTATTTCTAGGCAGAGGTGTCTCAGAGCTGCCTATTCCATTAACTCCATGGACAACAAAGGTCTCATTTCAGAAGATTTTAGATGCCAGCAGAAAAGGCCAGCATGTTAAACTGGTGCTTTCTAAGTCCTGCACCTATCTAGTATGACATACTTAATGGAATACAGTGTTGGGAAATGTATGATAATGCATTTCAATAAAAGGAACAATAGTGCGGACTATTATCTAAATGGGAGAAGGATCAAACATCAGAGGTGCAAAGGGACTTAGGAGGCCTTGCGCAAATCTCCCTGAAGGTCAATTTACAGGTTGAGTCTGTGGTAAAGAAGGTAAATGCAATGTTAGCATTTATTTCAAGGGGAATAGAATATAAAAGCAAAGAGATAATGTCAAGGTTTTATATGACACTAGTCAGGCCACACTTGGAGTATAGTCACAAACAAGAGAAAATCTGCGGATGCTGGAAATCTAAGCAACACAAACAAATGCTAGCCTTCTGTCTCTTTTACCAATTTACTTCCCAGCTCTTTACTTCATCAGATTTCACCTATCACCTTGTGTTTCTCCCTCCCCTCCCCCCACCTATTCCTCAGTTTTTTTCTCTAGTCCTACCGAAGGGCTTCGGCCTGAAACATCAACTGTACTCTCTTCTTAGATTGTGCCTGGCCTGCTGAATTCCTCCAGTATTTTGTGCTTGGAGTACTGTCAATAGTTTTGGTCCCCATAACTCAGAAAGGATGTGTTGTCATTGAGAGAGTCTGAAGGACGTTCTCAAAGATGATTCCAGGAATGAAGGGCTTAACACATGAGGAGCATTTGGCACCTTTGGGCCTGTACTCACTGGAGTTTAGGAGAATGCAGGAGATTTAATTGAAACCTACTGAACGTTGCAAGGACTAGATAGGGTGGATATGGAGAGGATGTTTCCTCTGGTGAGGGTATCCAGAACTAAAGGGCACAGCCTCAGAATCAAGGGGTGACCTTTCAGAATGGAGGTGAAGAGGAATATTTTAGCCAGAGAGTGGTGAATTTGTGGAATGCTCTGTCACAGGCTGCGGTGAAGGCCAAATTTAAGGCAGAAGTTGATGGTTTCCTGATCGGTCAGGGCACCAAAGGATGTGGCAAGAAGGCAGTGGTAAGGGGTTGAGTGGGATTCAGGATTAGCAATGATGGAACAGACTTGATGGGCTGAATGGACCAATTCTGCTCCTATGTCTTATGATGTCTTATACTCTGGTAACAACTGTTCAATGGGCCTAGTGCCCTGGTTCTCCTGGCCAGTAGAAAGTGCCTTGGATGGGAAAGCCATGCAAAGGCCTTGCCTCCTTGATAGGACTGCAGGGTCTTTTAAAGGCAGAGGTGGCAGAGAATGCTTCATGATCAACTCCTCCTGCGCAAATATAGCAGTGTTGGCCCAATCCTGCTCTCAGACCTGGAACACCTCACGATCAAGTGCCATCCATTTCGTCCGCCATGGGAGATCTCAACTATCGGCTTGGTAGTGGTGTACATCCCACCTCAGCCTAGTGTAAACCAGGCTCTAGACAAACTGAGCAATGGGATCAACAGGCGTGAAGCAGCACATCCTGATGCCTTCCCCATCATTCAGGGGGATTTTAACTGGGACAGCTCGAAAAAGTCACTAAATGTTATTACAAACAAATCACCTGGAGTACCAGAGGAGCCAACACACTGGGCCACTGTTACACCACCATCAAGAATGCTTACAGTTATTACAAACTCCGTGGAGCATGTGGGGATCTTCCGATATCCAGGCACTCCTCCTTTCTTTCTTTTCCTATAGGGATGTTAGAGGGGAGGGGCTAAGGGGAGGGGAAGGGTATTTTTTTTCTTCTTTCTGTAATTATCTGAAAACTCAATAAAAAAAAGTTTTTTTTTAAAAAAAAGCATGCTTACAGTGTTAACCCACACTTCGGAAACTCTGATCACATGGCTGCATTTCTGTGGTGAACTACATATACCTGTCTGGACATTCCCCCCCCCCCACCCCCGCTGACTGCTCCTGTGGCTCCTCCCACAGACCCCTGTATAAAGGCGATTGGAGGCACTGCTCCTCCCTCAGTCTCCGAGATGTTGTGTGGTGGTCTCTTGCTGCTGACTGCTCTCTTCCAGCGAATAAAAGCCTATATCTCGCCTCACATCTCCGAGAGTTATTGGTGGTGCATCAATTTCTACTCCCTGAAAATGGGCAGAGACGGAAGACTGCAGCACCAATAGTGAGGACCAACAAGGTTGGACAAGGGAGGCACAGGAGCATTTACAGAACTGCTTTGAATCAGTGTATTCAGGGATGCATCTTCGAGTCTGAATCAGTACGCCACAGTTGTCACTGACTTCATTAAAACCTGTGTGGATGAGCCTGTGCCCACAAGAATTTACAAAACATACCCAAATCAAAAGCCACAGATGAACCCATAGGTTTGTAGTCTGCTGAGGACTAGACCTGTGGCATTCAAGTCTGGCAACCCAGCTCTGTACAAGGAAATCAGGTACGACTTGTAGAGGTCTATTTCAGGATCTAAGGAACAATTCCAAGTGAGGTTGGAAGTGTCATTGGATGCATATCAACTCTGGCAAGATTTGAAGGCCATTACTTCCTACAAAGTGAGACCCAATATCATAAATGGCAGTAAGGCTTCTCTCCCGGAGGAGCTGAATGCTTTTTATGCTTGCTTTGTAACAGCAATGAGTGTCTCTGCGGCCTCCGGAGACCCTGAGATTTCTGTCTCAGAGACGAATGGGTTTTATCTCGTAGAGATAAGACACTTGACCGCTGTTACACTCCCTTCTGCATCGCTTACAAAGCTCTCCTTCGCCCAGCTTTTGGAAAGTCAGATCACTCTTCGATCCTGCTTCTCCCAACATCCAGGCAGAGGCTGAAACAAGAGGCAGCCATAGTTGAAACCGTCCACTGTTGGTCTGACCAATCGGCCTCCATGCTACAGGACTGCTTCGATGACGTCGACTGGAACGTCTTCCATGATGAGGATGTCTCCGAGTTCATGAATGGAGTCACGTGCTTCATCCGGAAGTGCGTTGACAATGTTGTCCCCCAGAAGTCAGTCAGGTTCTTCCTGAACCAGGAACACTGGATCAATAGCTCCGTGCGAGCAGCACTTACCACACGACATCGAGCTTACATTGCCAGCGATCAGCTGGAGCTCAAGAAAAGCAGCTATGATCTGTGCAAGGTTATCAAGACTGCAAAACAATAAAACAGGGACAAGATTCACAATGAATAGCACATGTGACTTGTGGCAAGGGTTGCATACCATCACTGACTTCAAAGCCAAACGTAGTGGTGCCGCCAACATCGCGGCCTCTCTCCCAGGTGAGCTCTATCGCTTTTACACTCGGTTCAATGTCGCTAACCCTGAGCCTCCGAGGAAAGCCACCGCTACAACCTGCAACCTGGTCATCTCTGAGGCTGAGGTACGCAGATGTTTCTAACGAGTGGACAGTCACAAGGCTGTGGGACCGGACGGCATCCCAGGGTGAGTACTTAGTGTGTGCGCAGCATTTTTAATTTCTCCCTCTCCGAGTGCAGAGTGCCCTCCTGCTTCAAATTATCCATCATTGTCCCTGTACCTAAAAAGACCAAGGTAACATGCCAGAATGACTGGGATCCTGTCACACTCACCTCAATAATAAGCAAATGCTTTGAGAGGCCATTTTTGCTACTGCCCAAAACGGACCCCCTTCAATTCACCTACCGACACAACCAATCGACAGATGACACCATAGCCACTGCTCTACATACCTTCCTTACACATCTAGAGAAGAAGGATGCTTATGTGAGAATGCTGTTCTTGGACAGCAGTTTATCATTCAACACCATAGTTCCATCCAGGAACAGGAAGCTCAGAGACCTCGGCCTTGACCCTGCCTTGTGCAACTGGATCCTGGACTTTCTGTCAGATTGCCAGCAGGTTGTAAAAGTGGGCTCCCCTCACCTCCACCCCTCTGACTCTCAGACAGGAGCCCCTCAGGGCTGTGTACTAGGCCCCCTCCTTTACTCTCTGTATACCCATGACTGTGTTGCCACCCACAGCTCCAATCTGCTAATTAAATTTGCCAACGACACTACATTGAGTGGCCTAATCTCGAAGTAAAATGAGATGGACTGCAGGGAAGAAGTCATTTCTCTGACACAGTGGTGTCGAGGAAACAACCTCTCCCTCAATGTTGCAAAGACAAAGAAGCTGGTTGTGGATTACAGGAGGGATGGAGATGGGCTAGCCCCTATTGACATCAGTGGATCTGGGGTTGAGAGGGTGAACAGCTTTAAGTTCCTCAGCATCCCCATCACTGAGGACCTCACGTGGTCTGTACACACCAGCTGTGTGATGAAAAAAGCACAACAGCACCTCTTTCACCTCAGATGGTTGAGGAAGTTTGGTACGGGCACCCAAATCCCTAGAACTTTCTACAGGGGCACAATTGAGAGAATCCTGACTGGCTACATCACTGCCTGGTATGGGAACTGCACTTCCCTCAATCACAGGACTCTGCAGAGAGTGGTGCGGACAGCCCAGCGCATCTGTAGTTGTGAACTTCCCATGATCCAGGACATTTACAAAGATGGGTGTGTAAAAAGGAAGGATCATTGGGGACCCGAGTCACCCCAACCACAATCTATTCCAGCTGCTACCATCTGGGAAACAGTACCGCAGCATAAAAGCCAGGACCAACAGGCTCCAGGACAGCTTCTTCCACCAGGCCATCAGACTGATGAACTCATGCTGACGAGTGTATTTCTATGTTACATTGACTGTTGCATTTATTATAAATTACCATGATTGCACTTTGTACATTTAGATGGAGATGTAATGTACATCTCGGAAAACCTGTGCCAACCAACTGGCGGGTGTGTTCAAAGACATTTTCAATCTCTAATTGCTCCAGTTGGAAGCTCCCACCTGCTTCAAAAGGGCAACAGCTATAACAATGCCCAAGAAGAGCTAGGTAAGTTGCCTTAATGACTACCATCCAGTAGCACGCTTGTCTGCAGTGAAGTGTTTTGAGAGATTGGTCATGGCTAGAATTAACTCCTGTCTCAGCAAGAACCTGGACCCACTTCAATTTTCCTATTGCTACAATAGATCTATGGCAGACACCATCTGATTGGCTCTCCACATGGCCTTGGGAGGAGAATAAACAAATACCTATGTTTATTGACTACAGCTTAGCGTTTCACACAAACATACCTATGTTTCTGATCAAAAAGCTCCAGAACCTGGGCCTCTGTACCTCCCTCTGCAACTGGATCCTCAGCTTCCTAACCAGAAGACCACAGTCTGTGCGGATCAGAAATAACATCTCCAACTCGCTGACAGTCAACCCTGGTGTACTTTAAGGATGTGTGCTTGGCCCACTGCTCTACTCTCTCTGCACCCATGACTGTGTGGCTAGGCACAGCTCAAATGCCACCTGAAAACCTGGTGGTGATACAACCAGTGTTGGCAGAATTTTGAGACGGTGACAAGAGGGCATACAGAAATGAGATATATCAGCTAGTTGAGTGGTGCTCCATCAACAACCTTGCACTCAGTGTCAGTAAGAGCAAATTGTGTTCAGAAAGGGCAAGTCAAGGGGACACACACCAGTCCTCACAGAGTGATCAGAAATAGATAGAGTGAGCAACTTCAAGTTCTTGAATGACAATATCTTTGAGGATCTAACCTCAACCCCACATATTGATGCAGCTATAAAGAAAGCACAATCACAGCTAAGTTTTATTAGGAGTGTGAGGAGATTTGTTATGTCACCTAAAACATTCGCAAATTTCTGCAGATGTACCATGGAGAGCATTCTAACTGGCCGTATCACCATCTGGTTTGGGAGGTGTGGTTATTGCATAGGATTAAAATAAGCCACAGAGAATTGTGAATTTAGTCAGCTCCATCATGGACTCTAGCCTTTGTTGTATCCAGGTCATCCTCAAAGGTTGATGCCTCAAAAAGGCAGCGTTCATCATTAAAGACTCCCAGCACCCGGTAAATGCCCTCTCCTCATTGCATGAAGGCACACACTCAATGATTCAGGAATAGGTTCCCTTCGGCCATTTGATTCCTGAATAGATATTGAACCCATGAACACCCCTCACTACTATTTTTTATTTTTGCACTACTTATTCAATTTAACTATTATATATATATTTACTGCAATTCACAGTACTTTTCCTTTTATTATTATTCTATATTGCATTGCACTGCTGCCACAAAGTTTATGGCATATGCCACTGATTTTAAACCTGATTCCGATTCTGATCTCTTACCACTGTGAATAGTGTGGATCGCAGAGGTTCAGTTGGAAAGTAGATTGGGGATGACAGGTAAGTTAGGGAACTGGTCATTGGAGGTCAGGGAGAGGAAGAAAGATTGTTGTGGCAGGATGTTACCGTGAGGGGGAGGGAATCATGGAAGAAATGGGGAGAAGATTCCACTGTAGAGAGCAATGTGATCTGAGGACAGCCACAGCAAGCGGTGACACGCATGAGATCACTAACAATGGAAGATAAAGAAGGGATTCATTGTAAATTCTTTAATTAAATTTCATAAAGTAAGTTCCTATCAACAGTGCTGAGGTAGATCAAGGTCTACTTCAGTATGCAAAGGAGACAAAATTCTCAGTCCACATCTGCACAGTACAATTGTACGAGAAATGAACATTGCAATATGTTTGACATCACTGCACATGCCCAATGGCTTGCACAAAAAAAGCAAAAAACTTTCCAGATAGCTGACCACCGCAATGTGTGAGCTCTATTTATTTTTACACAATTCCGTTGCATGGAGCATTAAAGCATGCAGGCATGGTTTTCAAATTATGACTTTCTGTAGTAGCTTCACCTGATAAATAGTGATCAGGTTTTATGTCGCTGCAAATTAAAGATAGAGTATGTTGGAATGCAAAAGAAATTCGTCAGCATTTGTAAAAAGAGAAATCAAACTAATGATTTATCCTTCAGTGTTTCAGATTTCTTGCATTTGCAGAAAAATAATTTTAGTCCATTAACAACTTGCAAGTTGCAAAAGATATTCAGTACTCAAAGGAGTTAATCTGTGTCATTTCATTCCATTGATATGTGCCAGTGGGTGTTGAGTGTTTAAGGTGGGATTCTTTTATTGCAGTTCACTGCTCTTGCAACTAGTTTACTTTGAACCTTCTCCCTTTTTTATCTTTACTGGTCGTATTGACTTGTCGTGAATAGTAATAAACTGTCAAATTCTCTGCAAGCAGCCAGGGATTAAAAGAGGCGCAGTATTACAAGGAGTTTCCTAAAACTGTTCTTTTTGTGAATTGGCCATTCATGTCATTGTTATATGTGGGACCTTGCTGTGAGCAGGATGGCTGTGCATTCACCTACATAACTAAGAGTGAACGTCAGATGGAATTCTAAAGGAGTCCATAGAGATGTGGCAAGGCACAATTTTTTCTCTCTAACAATATACTGATTTAAGTCAACAGGAGCTGAAATTGATTCACAGCCAGTTTTCTACATCCAAGCAGGACTGAACAAATGTGAGATCATCCACAGACCTTTCCTGATATGTGCAAATGCTTACTCTATGTGTTATTAGAGTGATTATTTTGTTTAAGTTTAATTATTGCAGCAACTACTGTGTTGCTAATTCTCACAGGACGGAATGTCACTTGAAATTTGTCCTAAATCAGCATAATGCCCACTTAGGGTGTGGGGAACTCAGCTGGGGAACACTACAATCTCACAAGGGATTGTCATACAAAAGAACTGACCTAAAACAGATCCCATGCTTAATCATTTGAAATATATTCTCTGCTCTTCCCAACCTCAAATTTCATGCTCCTGGAATATAAAAGTAAGGAAGCAATCTTCCATAAGTGCATAACGTTTGGGCACTGCACAATACTATAAAAATGATAGAAATATGTAGCAGAGATCTTACTAAGTAACTTTGGTGAGAAATTCAAATGCATATGACTTTTTTGGATGCAAAATGTGCTCTGTGGGGAATGATCACTGATGTGATCTTCTGATTGATTACCCAGAGGTGAGCCAATTGACAAACTGGCAACCAATTATTTTTACTTGTTAAGCAAAAACACTATAGATATCTTCTTCCCCTTTTTTTCTATTCCCCATTCTGGTACTCCTCTTACCCCTTCTCTTCTCTTCACCTGCACATTGTCTCCTTCTGTTGCCTCTCCTCCTTCCCTTTCTCCTATGGTCCACTCTCCTCTCCAATCAGATTCCTTCTTCTTCAACCCATTACCTCTTCCACTTATCTCCTCCCAGCTTCTCACTTCATTCCCCCCTCCCTGCTCACCTACCTTCACCCTCACCTGGCATCAACTATCACGTACCAGCTTGTACTCCTTCCCCTGCCCCCACCTTCTTATTCTGGCTTCTTCCCCCTTCCTTTCTAGTCCAAATGAAGGGTCTCAGCACAAAATATCAACTGTTTGTTCCTCTCCGTAGAGATGCTGCCTGATGTGCCAAATTCCTCAAGCAATTTGTGTTTGACAAAGGATCTAGTGCTTTCCCAGCGTATATGACGAATAAACTCTTCTCAGGCTTCCAGCCAGGTACAAATATCAATTATAACCAATGTTTCGATGACTAACTGTCATCTTCATCAGGGACGATGCCTGGGCATGTCTAGTCCGGTGGTATTTATGCCACCATAGTCCATACCTCCTGATTGGTTAGTCTTCATCCAATCACGTTTCTGCTTGCCCACATTGTTAACAGGAAATATAGCCTGTCTGCCTTATATTTCCATGGTTTCTAGAGGAATTGCCAGGATCCAGAAGAAATACCAGAGTAAAAACATCCACAAACCCATAAGCTTAAATCACAGTGGGTCAAAGATCACCTGCGACTGAGGTTGGCTGGTGTTTACCTGTGAATGAGGAGCTGTGTATATTAGCCAGACGAGAAGCACAGTGGAAATCTGCACCAGGGAGCACAGGAGGTATATCCCTTTGGGTATCCAGAGAAATCAATGGTAGCAGAACACTGCATTTGCAATGGACATAGGATTGACAAATCCTTTTTTAGTTGAGGAGAACAAAATTGTACACAATACTTCAGCTGTGGCCTTTCACGGTTGCAATATCTTGAAAAAATATTCTTGCAAAAAAATGACAACATATAATTTGCCTCCCTCATTGTCTCTGACCTCATTGAGAGTGACTTGTATAAATGTTGTATACTTTTTTAAAATATTTTTTTCCTATTTTTCATGCTTTAAGACACGTTCAACATTTCTGCTTTGTTCTACTGAAAGAGATATATCACATTTTTTCACCTTGGACTCTATCTGTCTGAGACTCCCTTGCATTCCTGTTCTGCAGCTACTTCGCTTCTCTACATCCTCTTGAAACCTCTTTTTATCCTGATCTCTACCGGTGCAAGTAACAAACCTTCAGTTGTTATACTCGGCCCCCTTCAGCCAGATTGCTGAGGTACTTTGTAAATAGTTGGGGTCCAAGCAACAATCACTTGCCTAACACGCCAATTATAGACTGCCTTTATTTCTTACGTCCTTCACATACATGAGGAGTAAAAATCTTTATATTACGTCTCTATCTAAATGTGCAATGTGCAATCATAGTTATTTATAATAAATTGAACAGTCAATGTAATATAGAGTGCACTCAAGTCAGTATGAGTTCATCAGTCTGGTGGCCTGGTGGAAGAAGCTGTCCTGGAGCCTGCTGGTCCTGACTTTTCTGCTGCGGTACTGCTTCCTGGATGGTAGCAGGTGGAATAGATAGTGATTGGGGTGACTTGTGTCCCCAGTGATTCTTTGGGCCCTTTTTACACACCTGAATAGTGGGAAGCTCACACCTATAGATGTGCCGAGCTGGCCACACCACTCTCTGCAGAGTCCTGTGATTAGGGAGATACAGTTCCCACACCAGGCAGTGATGCAGCCAGTCAGTTAGCTCTCAATTGTGACCCTGTAGAAAGTTCTTAGGATTTGGGGCCCATTCCAAACTTTCTCAACTGTCTGAGGTGAAAGAGGCACTGTTGTGCCTTTTTCACCGCACTGCTGGTGTGTACAGACCACGTGAGGTCCTCAGTGATGTGGATGCCACGATCTTGAAGTTGTTCAGCCTCTCAACCCGATCCATTGATGTCAATAGGGGTGAGCCCGTCTCCATTCCTCCTATAGTCCACAACCAGCTACTTTGTTTTCGCGACTTCGAGCGAGAGGTTGTTTTCTTGACACCACTGTGTCAGAGAGATGACTTCTTCCCTGTAGGCCGTCTCGTTATTGTTTAAGATAAGGCCAATCAATGTAGTGTCATCGGCAAATTTAATTAGAGCTGTGGGTGGCGATACAGTCATGAGTATACAGGGAGTAAAGGAGGGGACTCAGTACACAACCCTGAGGGGCTCCTTTATTGAGAGTCAGAGGGTTGGAAGTGAGGGAGCCCACCCTTACAACCTGCTGGAAATCTGATACAAGATTCAACGGGGGTGGGGGGGGTCAGCATTCGACTATGTGATTGAATTTTGGTCTGGGAGAGAGGCTGGAACAGGGAGGCCTGAGCCATGATATACCACCACGGATGAACAGACATCGGAGGAGGGGCAATTTTGCCTCAATGATCACCTTCGGATGGGAAACTGCACCCATATACATTCTTCTCCAGACAGCTATCCCTGGCAGAGAGAAGCTATGACATCAGGAATCAGGAGCTTCTTGCGGTTAAGTTAGCTTTGAAGTAATGGCTGGAGAGGCCAAGAACACTTTTATCATTTAGACTGACCATAAGAATCTGGCCTATATTCACAAGGCCAAGAAGTTGAATTCCAGGCAGGCCAGGTGGTCTTTGTTTTTTAACCAGTTTAATTTCATCCTGACCTATCAACTGGGGTCTAAGAAGCCAGATGCCCCTGTTCCACCAGTTTGACGAACTGGAAGAAGAGGAGCAGCCTACCACCACTTTTCCCCAAGCCAGGGTGGTAGTGCCAATTCATTGGGGAATCAACACAAGGCCCAAGCCCAAGGGGAGATCCCTGAGTACAGTCCTTTGGGTCAGCTGTTCGTCCTGAGTTCCATCCAGTACCAGGTGCTGCAATGCATTCATTCATCAAGAATGATTGCACATCCAGGGACTGCCAGGACCCTTGAGTTTATCAGGAGGAGGTATCTGTGGCCCAAAATGATGAGAGAAGTTTGGTGGTACATGCAGGCAGAGGTTTGTGCCTAGAACAAAGAGCCCCATACCTGACCTCAAGGGCTTCTCCACCCCCAGCCAATCCAAAAAGACCTTGGGCACACATCTCCAAAGGGAAGTCCGTCATAATGGTGGTTATCGATCGGTTTTCATTGCCTTGGAGAAACTACCTTCCACAGCTGAGACGGTCGAGATTGTCCTTGGCCAGGACTTCAGGGTCCATGGATTCTCGGTGGACATTGGTTTACAATTCACATCACGTTTCTGGATGGCACTCTGTAATCTGATAGGGGCAACAGCAAGACCTTCCTCTGGGTTTTACCCGCAGTCCAAGGGCCAGGCAGAGTGGACCAACGAAGACACAGAACATACCCTGAGATGCCTGGCCTCTGAAAGGCTTGATGAGTAGTGTGGCCATTTGATGGGGGCAGAGGTCACCCACGACACCTGACAGCACCCGGCACATGGGATGTCACCATTCAAGTGCAGTTTGGTCATCCTCCACCTCTCTTTCTGAAACAAGAAGCGGAGGTTGGGGTCACTGCGGCAGAGATTTTGTCCAACACTGCCAGGAGAAATGGATGGGGGCAAGAGAGGTTTTGCTGGCTACTACCCAGAGAGCAGAGAACAAATCAAACTACTGAGGTCTAGGATCTGCCTTACAGCCTGGGCAACAAGTCTGGCTATCCACTCATGATTTGCCTCTCCGAGTGGAATCTAGAAAGTCGTCACCCAAGTTCATTGGTCTCTTTAAGATCCTGAAGAAAGTAAACCTGGTGGCTTACACTTTGCAGCTCCCCAAGACCCTAATGATAAACCCCACCTTCCACATCTCTAAATTAAAACCTGTCTGCACCAGCCCCTTGGCCCCACCACCATTGACCCCAGCACCCAGGTTTATCGAGAAGGAACAGGTCTTCACAGTGAAAAGACTTTTGGACTTGTGTACTGTCCAAGGTGTTCAGCAATACCTTCTGGACTGGGAGGGATTCAGACCGGAGGAACGGTGCTGGGTGTTGGATCGAGACATCGTTGACCTGACTGTCATCCACAATTACCAAAACTTCTTTTCATGTGCATTCCAGAATTGCATACAATATTCTCAGTGCAAAGTTTTATAGAACTGCAACATGACAACCCAACTCTTGTACTCCATGCTGCTAGTCTTCCACATCCAGCCTCTCCTTGGCCACCTCTTACAAACATTTGGGATGTAGGTTATCCTGTTACGGATATTTATTAGTTTTCAGGTGTATTAACTTGTCTGGCAGTTGAGGCCCTCCATTGTTTGGAATCGACCATGGATTTTGCATCCCCACTATCTACCTGATATGCAAGCCAGGGGCGTATGATATGGAGAGCAGCTTGCAGGCTCTTCCTCTCCACACAGCTGATGAATCCAAAGGAACAGCAGAGACCAATACAGTTTTACACCAATGGAGTCACAAGAGTTGCCAGTCAGCATTGAACTCAGTGTAACACCACCTCAGGGACTCCAGCTCCTGATTTTTCCTCAGGGATTACCCCTGAAGTCTTTCCCATGAGTGAATATAGTCACAAGGCAGCGGAGGTTTGAGATCAGAGCTTTCTTTCTCCTAGGTGAGCTGCCAACCACGGATGACAAGCCCCATCGCCTGAAGCAACTGATTTTAAGTTGCCAGTAGAAACTTTGTCCCTTTGTCCCTTCCCCAGTCAGTAGAAATGGTTCCGCCAGGCTTTGTAGTTAAGCCACATGTGAAGGCCAAGAGTTGGACTTGTTGTCAGAGACTATTTGGGATGTACGCTATTGGGAGCATTTAATAGGTCGTGGAGCTTATCCTCACTACCAACCCCCTGGCTAAGACAACTTTAAGGAAGCTACTTTGGTAGTAACTTCTTTCTTCAATTTCCTCACTTGCACATGAGCCATGGTACTCCAATATTTCTGGGAGAGTGACTTGCTTCTTCTTCCAGGTTGCAGCCACAAGTACTTGTTTTATTCCTCTCTCAATTCCTAATTCCTCATTACACGTGGTGCTTGTGTCAGGAAATGTGGAGGAGATTTGACCCAAATGCAGAGCAATGGAGACAATTCAGCGATGAATGGTAACTATAATATTACCCTGAAAAATAACAAGCCACAAGGGGTTATGAAATGAGAGAAAACAGATACTAAACACCATGGGCACCAAGGTAACTAAAGGTTAGGAGCAACTGGTTGAGGCTGGTTGGCTCGATGAGTGAACTAGGGATGCGAGCTGGGTTTAAGTAGGTTGTAGGTGATGTTGGAAATGAGTGGTTTCTGATTTCTGTCAGCTCGATGGGGACAGGGAAGTATCTACCTGTGCAGGCCTGACAGCCTGTAAGAGATCCACGTTTGCTCATCTTCATTTGCTCATTAGTGTAGTCTCATCTTATTTTCACTTAGTTCATCAACTTCTTGGTCATTCTTTGCTGAATTCTACAAAGCTCCTAATCATCAGCTTTACTGTTTTCTCTGGGTTTTTTAAGAAGCCTTTTTCCTTTGATTTAATACTACCTTTAATTTCTCCTCTGGAGAATTACTTACAGTGGATTCAGGTCACAACATTTCCTTTAAAGATCCAGGGTATCCTGTTCACCAAATGATTTTCTTAAGTGCAGCTGTCACATTCTGGACAATCCCTATAGCAGAGGTAGGTAGGCTCATAGAATCAAACAGCATGGAAACAGGCCCTTTGGCCCATTGGTCCATGCCAACCAAATTACCCATTTGCCCCATATCACTCTAAACCTTTCCAATTCACTTACCTGTCCAAATACTTACTACATTTAAAGAAGATGTAGATGGAATATAGTACAGGAAAGTGTAAGGTCATGCACATTGGTAGAAGAAATAAAGGTGTAGGCTATTTTCTAAACAGGGTCAAAACTCAAAAATCTGAGGTGCAAAGGGATTTGGGCATCCCTGTGCAGGATTCCCTAAGGTTAACTTGCAGGTTGAACTGTTGGTAAGGAAGGCAAATGCAATGTTAGCATTCATTTCAGGAGGTCTAAAATAAGAAAGCAAGGATGTAATGGTGAGGCTTTTTAAGGCATTGGTCAGACCACACTTGGAGTATGGTGAGCAGTTTTGGACCCCTTATCGAAGAAAAGATGTGTTGGCATTGCAGAGGCTGTTTACAAGAATTATTCTGGGAATGGAAGGGTTAATGTATGAGAAACGTTTGATGGCTCTGGTCCTGTACTCACTGGAGTTTAGAAGAATGGGGGGGGGGGGGGGGATCTCATTGAAACCTATTGAATATTGAAAGGCATAGATCAAGTGGATGTGGAGAAGATGTTTCCTATAGTGAGGGAGTCTAGGACCAGAGGGGGCAGCCTCAGAATAGAGGGATGTCTATATAGAACGAGATGAGGAGGAACTTCTTTAGCCAGAGAGTGGTGAATCTGTGGAATTTATTGCCACAAATAGCCGTGGAGGCCAAATCATTGGGTATATTTACAAAGGAGTTTGATATATGTTCTTGATCAGTCAGGGCATCAAAGGTTACATGGAGATAGCAGGCGAGTGGGTTTGAGAGGGATAATAAATCAGATATGATGGTATGGCAGAGCAAACTCGATGGGATGAATGGACTAATTCTGTTCCTATGCTTTATAGCCTTATAGTCTAAATACTGTCAATGTATCTCCACTTCCACTGGCAGTTTGTTCCATATACATATCACCCTCTGTGAAAAAGTTGCCTCTATTTCTATTCAATCTTTCTCCTCTCATCTCAAAACTATGCCCTCTAGTTTTTGAATTCCCCATCCCCAGCAAAAAGATTTTGCATTCATCCTGTCTTTGCCCCCTTTGATTTTATACTTTATCCTTCAAGGTTATTGTGAGTATTGTGAATAGCTTTGGGCTCCTCATCTTAGAAAAGATGTGCTGGCATTGGAGAGGGTTCAGAGGAGGTTCACAAGGATGATTCTGAGGATGAAAGGATTATCCAACAAGGAATATTTGATAGCTCTGGGTCTGTACTTGCTGGAATTTTGAAGGATAAAGAGGGGAGGGGGATCTCACTGAAACCTTTCAGATGTTGAAATGCTTAAAAAGAGTACATGTGGAAAGAATATTTCCCATGGTGGGAGAGTTTAAGACAAGAGGGCACAGCCTCAGGATAGAGGGGCATCCATTTAAAACAGAGATGTGGAGACATTTCTTTAGCCAGAGTGTGCTGAATTTGTAGATAACATGCTGGAGGAACTCAGCAGACCAGGCAGCATCAATGGAAAAAAAGTACAGTCGATGTTTCGGTCCGAGAATTTGTTACCGCAGGCAGCTGTGGAGGCCGGGTTGTTCAGCGTATTTAAGGCAGAGCTTGATAGGTTTTTTATTGGACATGGCATCAAGGGTTATGGGGAGAAGGCTTGGGAGTGGGGCTGAGGAAGGGAAAAAGGGATCAGCCATGATTGAATGGCAGAATAGATTCAATGGGCCAAATGGCCTAATTGTGCTCATATATCTTATGGTCTTATTATAAGCACAACTTATCACGAGACATTCTGAATCAAACAATGCCTGTTTTAATTGTGGACTCCAGATGCTATTTTTGTGTTCATCAATTATCATAGATGGTCCACTTCCAGCTTACAATGAGTATATATTTCCTGCTGGCAGCACTGAGCCTGAAATAAATGGATATTTTATGCTGAGTGTTCTAGGCTAAGATTGCCTTATCAGGACCAGATCACTCCTTCTTAATATCTTTGACAGGGACTTTCAAACGTGTATAATTTCCGTCCATACATTCTTTTACTTTGCATTTAACAATGTTTATTTGCTAGTTATTGAAGTTAAAATAATATAAGGAGCATTCAAAGAGGATACAAAGAAATGAATAACCGACTATCCTGGTTTAATAACAGAAATGTTGTGGACTTAATATTCTTATGTTTCAAATGCCAGTTCACCTAACTGGACAATACATTCCTAATCAGATGTGACGCACCCATGAAATCATCACAGGAATCCAACATTCTGCTTCAAAAGCTTCCCACTAAACTTGAACGAATTCTGTAATGTTGCAGCAGTTGCAACAGAATCATAAAACAGTGTAAATCATAAAACAGATTGAAATATTATTTGTGTTCATTGCTGAAAATTAAAATGCCCTCACTTCTCTCTCAAATACTCTGTATTGAAATATAATTAGGTGATGAAGGTAAGGCACACAAAACACCATAAAATCCTGATACATATGATGAGATATTGCTTTCAAGTCTGTCATATTCATGTATCAGTTTTAATTAACCCTGAGCTGAAGTAATTTTGTTAGTGAAGGACAGAAACTTATCTGTTAAACTGATAAGAAGTCTAGCATCTATTCTGTTACAGGACAAATTATTTATATGTAGAAAATGAGCACTTTTTCCCCTCCATTATGTTACTTCCATACCATTTAAATGTAACAAAAAAAAAGCAACATTTAAACCCTATTGGATAAGATGATTTTATTGAAAAGCTTTAGTAAATTTAATTCACTATGTATACTGATAATTTGACAGCATGGTGTTATATTAAACTTTCATCATCATTGTGACATCTAAGAAGATTTTTATTTTACTGTTATAACCTTTGAAATCAAGGTATATAGTTACATTGGCAAATTTTAAGGCATAATCAAAATTGTGCTCATATAAAAGGTATTTCTTTTCTGACTGGATCAAATAAGAAATGTGTACAAAACAGATAAAGATAATCACATGAATTATCGTGCCTAATCTAGGGCACATAAATGCCTATCATGCCTTATCTAGGGCAGATCATGCCTAACAAGCCTGATAGAGTTCCTTGAGGAGGTGACCAGGCATATAGATGAGGGTAGTGCAGTGGATGTGATCTACATGGATTTTAGTAAGGCATTTGATAAGGTTCCACACAGTAGGCTTATTCAGAAAGTCAGAAGGCATAGGATCCAGGGAAGTTTGGCCAGGTGGATTCAGAATTGGCTTGCCTGCAGAAGGCAGAGGGTCGTGGTGGAGGGAGTACATTCAGATTGGAGGGTTGTGACTAGTGGTGTCCCACAAGGATCTGTTCTGGGACCTCTACTTTTTGTGATTTTTATTAACGATGTGGGGGTAGGAGAGTGGGTTGGCAAGTTTGCAGATGACACTAAGGTTGATGGTGTTGTAGATAGTGTAGAGGATTGTCGAAGATTGCAGAGAGACATTGATAGGATGCAGAAGTGGGCTGAGAACTGGCAGATGGAGTTCAACCCAGGGAAGTGTGAGGTGGTACACTTTGGAAGGACAAACGCCAAGGCAGAGTACAAAGTAAATGGCAGGATACTTGGTAGTGTGGAGGAGCAGAGGGATCTGGGGGTACATGTCCACAGATCACTGAAAGTTGCCTCACAGGTAGATAGGGTAGTTAAGAAAGCTTATGGGGTGTTAGCTTTCATAAGTTGATGGATAGAGTTTAAGAGTCGCGATGTAATGATGCAGCTCTATAAAACTCTGATTAGGCCACACTTGGAGTACTGTGTCCAGTTCTGGTCGCCTCACTATAGGAAGGATGTGGAAGCATTGGAAAAGGTACAGAGGAGATTTACCAGGATGCTGCCTGGTTTAGAGAGTATGGATTATGATCAGAGATTAAGGGAGCTAGGGCTTTGCTCTTTGGAGAGAAGGAGGATGAGAGGAGACATGATAGAGGTGTACAAGATATTAAGAGGAAAAGACAGAGTGGACAGCCAGCGCCTCTTCCCCAGGGCACCACTGCTCAGTACAAGAGGACATGGCTTTAAGGTAAGGGGAGGGAAGTTCAAGGGGGATATTAGAGGAAGGTTTTTCACTCAGAGAGTGGTTGGTGTGTGGAATGCACTGCCTGAGTCAATGGTGGAGGCAGATACACTGCTGAAGTTTAAGAGACTGTTAGACAGGTATATGTAGGAATTTAAGGTGGGAGGTTATATGGGAGGCAGGATTTGAGGGTCGGCACAACATTGTGGGCCAAAGGGCCTGTACTGTGCTGTACTGTTCTATTTTCTATGTTCTATGTTCTAATTAAACTTTGGGCTGAATCTCTCAAAAAAAATTAAGTATACCAAAAAAATCAACCAAGTTCATTCATCACTAATGCAGATCATATCTGCTTCGATGGGGCAAATGGGTGGTCAGTTGATAAGGTAGAACACGTCTTTCACCACTTACACAAGGCGTCTGTATACTCCTGATTACTAGCTTAGAGAACCTCCAACATTTTCTTAACCGCAGGGATCAGAGTAACTGGCCTATAATTTCCTTTCTTCTGTCTCTCTGCCTTCTTGACATTTGCAATTTACCATTCTCCAGAAACACGCCAGAATCCATTGGTTTTTGATAGATCATAACAAATGCCTCCACAGTCTCTTCAGCTACTTCTTTCAAGACCCTTGGGTGTATACCATCTGGTCCAGGTAACTTATTTAATTTCAGATCTGTCAGTTTCCCAAGTATCTTCTTCCTAGTACTGGCAACTTCTCACATTTCTGCCCCCTGACACTCTTGAACTTCTGGCATTCTAGGCTCTTCCACAGTGAAGGCTGATTTAAAATACTTATTCAGTTTGTCTGCCATTCCCTTGTCCCTCTATCCTACTTCTCCTGCATCATTTTCCAATGGTTCAATATCTATTTTTGCCTCTCTTTTACATCTTATATGTCTGAAGAAACTTCTTCTAGCTTAACTTTATATTCCATCATTACCTTCTTAATGACTTTTTTTAGCTGCATTCTGTTGAGTTTTAAAATCCTACCAATCCTCTGTCTTCCCACTAACTTTTGCTCTATTAAATGCCCTTTTTTTTGGTTTCATGTTGGCTGTCAGCCATGGTTGCGGAATCCTACTTTTGGAATATTTCTTCTTTGAGATTAATCTATCCTGCACCTTTCAAATTGCTCCCAGAAACTTCAGCCATTGCTGTTCTGTCATCATCTCTGCTGATGTTCCCTTTATGGTGCTTTTGGCTTCTCTTGTCAACAACAGTTACATCATCCTACCTTTAGAATACTTGTTTTACTTTGGGATGTATCTATCCTATGCCTTCTGGATTGCTCCCTGAAACTCCAGTCACTGTTGCTCTGCCATCGTCCCTGCCAGTGTTCCTCTTCATTTTTTTTTGGCCAGCTCCTCTCTCATGTCTCTGTAATTCCCTTTATTCCACTGTAATACTGATACACCTGAAGTTAGCTCCTCCTCCTCAAATTGCAGGGTGAATTCTACAAATTGTGGTCACTGGATACCCCGAGTGTTCCTTTACCTTAAGCTCTCTATTCAATTCTGGTTCATTGCATAACACTCAATCCAGAATGGCTGATCTGTGAGTGGGCTCAACCATGAGCTGCTACAAAATGCCACCTTGGAGACATTCTATAAATTTCCTCTCTTGGGATCCAGCACCTATCTGATTTTCCCAATCTACCTGCATATTAAAATCCCCCATTACTATTGTAACATTGCTTTTTTGACATGCATTTTCTACCTCCTGTTGTAAGTTGTAGACCACATCTTTTCTACTGTTCAGAGGTCTATGTACAAGTCCCACCAGGGTCTTTCTGCCCTTACAGTTTCTTAGCTCCACCTACCTTCCAATCCTATGTCACCTCTTTCAAATGATTTAATTGCAGATTTTACCAACAGAGCTACCCCACCCCCTTGGCCTATCTGCCTGTCCTTTCAATATAATGTGTACCCTTGGACGTTAAGCTCCCAGCTATAATCTTCTTTCAGCTATGATTCCCAGAATCTGATACATGCCAATCTGTAATTGCCCTACAAGTTTGTTGACCTTATTCCATATGCATACATTCCAAATATAACACCTTCAGTCCTATATTCACCACCCTTTTCAAATTTGCCCCCTTTTACATTGTAAATCATTACATTCACTGCAATTTTGCCCTGTCATTAGCTTCTCCTTGCTCGCAGTCTCACCGTACGCTGCCTCTGTTTGGAAACTAACTTCCGCACCCTTAGCCCTATCACTCCAGTTCCCGTACCCCTGCCAAGTTAGTCTGGTGTAAGACTGATGGAAAACTCTTCTGCATATGACTGCTGTTCCAGAAAAAATCAAGAAGGTTGACACTATTTAGGATAAAGCATCCATCTTGGTTGTACCAAAATAGCAGGCTGCTTCTAGAACTCACAACCTCAACTGCCAAGAATACTGAGGGAGCAGCTATGTGGGAACACAGATCCTCCACCTGGAAATGTTTCATTGTTCCTTGATTGTCACTAACTCTAGATCCTGGAATTCCTAGATTCTGGTTACCATGTTTGCTGATGACACAAATGTTGGGGGTGTTGTGGATAGTGTGGAGGGCTGTCAGAGGTTACAGCAGGACATTGATATGATGCAAAACTGGACTGAGAAGTGGCAGATGGAGTTCAACCCAGATAAGTGTGAGGTGGTTTATTCTGGTAGGTCAAGTATGATGGCAGAATATAGCATTAATGGAAAGACTCTTGGCAGTGTGGAGCATCAAAGGGATCTTGGGGTCCATAGGACATTCAAAGCTGCTGTGCAGGTTCTGTGGTTAAGAAGGCATACGGAGCACTGGCCTTTATCAATTGTGGGATTGAGTTTAAGAGCAGAGAGGTAATGTTGCAGCTATATATGGCCCTAGTCAAGCCCCACTTGGAGTACTGTGCTCAGTTCTGGTCACCTGACTACAGGAAGGACGTGGAAACCATAGAAAGGATACAGAAGACATTTACAAGGATGTTGTCTGGATTGGGGAGCATGCCTTATGAGAGTAGGTTGAGCGAACTCAGCCTTTTCTCCTTGGAGCGACAGAGGATGAGAGGTGACCTGATAGAGGTGTACAAGATAATGAGAGGCATTGATCATGCAGATGGTCTGAGGCTTTTTCCCAGGGCTGAAATGGCTAGCATGAGAGGGCACAGTTTTAACGTGCTTAGAAGGAGGTACAGAGGAGATGTCAGGGGTAAGTTTTTTTTTTAAGCAGAGAGAGGTGAGTGTGTGGAATGGGCTGCCGGTGACGGTGGTGGAGGTGGAAATGATAGGGTCTTTTAAGAAACTCCTGGATGGATACATGGAGCTTAGAAAAAGAGGGCTATGGATAAGCTTAGGTAGCTCTAAGAAGGACATGTTCAGCACAGCTTTGTGGGCCAAAGGGCCTGAACTGTGCTGTAGGTTTTCTATGTTTCTATGTTACTATTGTATCTTACATGAGATCCACAAAAACCTGTGCCCTTGCTCATATCATGGAAGCCGCTGCTTAGCAAAGCCTGATGTCAGTAATGCAATCCAGTGTCCAACCACGAGTTTAAGATCTTTAACATGATGATTTCAAACCTGGCACAAGGCTCATAGTCTACTGAGTGGTGACAATCACCAGCTTTCAGATCAACACACTCAAAAAAACTGGAGGAACTCAGCAGGTCAGGCCACATCAATGAAGATGAATAAACAGTCAATGTTGCAGGCCATGACCCTTCATCAGGACTAGAAGAAAACACTAGGAATAAAGGTGGGAGGAGGGGATGAAGGACATGCTAGGAGGTGATAGGTGAAGCCAGGTGGGTGGGAACGGTAAAGGGCTGGAGAAGAAGGAATCTGATAGGAGAGGAGAGCCATTCCATCCTGGAATCATTTTCATGAACCTCCTTTGAACCCTCTCTAGTTTCAGCCCACCCTTTCCTAGATAAAAGGCCCAAAAACTCTGACAGCATAGGATCTGTGTGATAAGGAATTTATTGCATTCAATAGCTTATTCTTTCTATAGTTACCAGAATTTGTTGCTTGAATATAAATTATACTGAGTAATGAATTTACTGCAAGAATTCTTGCAAACATTATGCATTCAGTGGTAAGATCCCAATTGCTCAATGATATACCCAAGTGGAATTTCCCTTCCCTCAAATCCTCAAACTCTTTGTCCAGATTTCATGTAGCTTCCACACCCATCACATGAATAGTTTAATTGTCTAAATGGAATTTTCACTTATCCAAATTTCCCAATTGAACCTTCCCTGGCTCGCCTTATGCTGGTTGGATTTTCCAGTTCTTCATTTTCCCATTCTCCAGCAGTTGTCTTTCCCTCCCTTGAAGCATCCAACACACTTCCTCAACCCATTCTAACTTGTATTCTCCCTTTTTGTCTCTCTGCTATCAGTTGCTTTTAACATCCTTCAAGCCACATGCCTCTCCCCAACGTTGCCATCAAAGCCAACTCCCTTCCTACTACCTCGTTTTCATTCCTCAGATGCTCCAATAATCCCTTCCTTCTCTTACAATGTTTAAATAGTATCCATGGTTTTAACTCTCATCTGGAAGTGAGTGGAATTTAGGAGTACATTTCAAAACGAATCAATTGAAATCATGACTAATTCACAACAATAGACTATATATAACTGCAGTACCTTAGGACCTACTTTCCATATCAATCTACCTAAATATAAATGAGGCTCATTTTTAGACATTAGTAATCATTGCTAAGGTACATCAATTTGGAGAAAGTTAACTTTCATTCTTTCAATGAAGCAATAACTCATTAGATATCCATCAGGAGGAATAAGTCAGACTGCACTTTATGTCACATAATCCAGCTCCCACGAGCCCTGAATGATGATGCGGGTGATGATCCAAATAGAACATGTCTTGTTGAGATGCCATTTGAAATGAAAAATTTCAGTATCTTAAAAAAATTTTAACTTAATGAAACAAAAGGGTCAACTTTTTGATCCATTTCAGCAGATAAGTAAATTTAATTTTTATCAAAACAGGTCAAGGCTTCTGCCTGTTTAGTGGAGTGTCCACTTTCTTCTTACTAACTTTATCAAGAACCAATGTAATGTGCTTATTGCATCATAAACGAATGCTTGCCTCAAATATTTTACTTCCTTGCTGCCTCAGTGCTGTTTCGTATGCCTGACGGTGTCAGATGGCTTTAAGAAGCCACATGAAGTGAATGGACTGAACATACCCATGCCACTGTTGGGTTGTTTTGTTTGTGTCCTGTTTGCTATTTAGGTTGTCTGGGACTTTTAGGACCATTGGCCAGCACTACCATTTTTCACAATGTGCTTTGCCATGGAAACACCACATTTTGTTTGGAAAAGAGAGGAATCAACAGAGAAAGGCCAGGCAGGTCACGCAGCCATTGTTACCCACACCCCCATAACAGAAAATACAGAAAGCTTCTCAAATCTCCATTTGCTGAAGGAGCAGTACTTTTGAGGGCTTCAATTTACAATGGTCGTGTATTGAAAATTTAGTGTTGACCTGCACCTAAATATTCCCACAGGTATTGATTGCCCTGTCAGTGGCTACTCGGGTACATAAATCTTAGCACTGGGTTTATTCCAAGCTACTACTGAGGAGTGTAAAACAAACAGTTGTACATAATTTTATTTTTCAACTGAACCATTTCCGGTTTTCTTGACCATGTGAGTCTACTTCCTTCCTTTGGGTTAACTTGTACTAGCACGGGACGGATGTTCAATTTTACAGCGTCAGTTGTCTTGATAGATTACATCCATGTGGCCCTATATGCTGTTGTACAATGACACAACTATAAGAAAGCAATCCAGTCTCCGTAAACTCAGAATATTGGTAAGTATCAGCACCAGATTATGAAAGTGGATGTTTCCCAAGCAGTGCATATGTGCCTTAATTTTTAAACAGCCAGTGTATGACATATAAATAGAGTCGTTCTGATGGTCCATATCTTACCTCTGATCCCATGTCTCATGATACCTTTTTTTGGCATTCAAAGATTCCCCATGTAGCTAAGTGTTATTAGTATTCAATATTTGGTGTTATTATTGCACATACTAATGGCAATATGCAACTGGTTGGTCAGGGCATAAAGGGATACGGGGAGAAGGCAGGAGACGGGGGCCGAGAGGAAAATTGAATTAGCCATGATGAAATGATGGAGCAGACATGATGGGTCAAATGGCTGAATTCTGCTCACATGTCTTATGATTTTATGGTCTTATTGCATATGCTTGGATTTTTCTTAAATATAGAAAGGTTTACATTAACTAATACTAGCAGTCTACCTACATTTTTCCCAAACCTTCCACAATTAAGCTTTCAGATGAGATTTTTGAAATTATAAACTCCCGCTCGTGACACCTAATGCAATGTTCTCAAACCTATTAGAGAATATTTCCAACCAATATTTTTAAAACTGCATTCAGTTGTGTGAATGATATAAACACTATGAAACCACATTTATAATTAGCATAAAACAAAAATCTGCAGATGGTAGAAATCTGAAACAAAGATCGAAAATGTTGGGAATACTCAGCATGTCAGCAGTATTTGTGAGAAAAAAAAACAGAGTTAATGCTTCAGGTCAATACACAATCATTTATCCAAAATACTAACTGTACCTCTCTCTGCTGTTGCTGACTCCCCTGCTCTATGTTTCCAGCAATTTTTATTATTATTTGGAATTTGTCCCTCTTGAGCATTGAAATTGAACCTCATCTCTGAGGTATGTTAGGGGGAGTGCAGAGTGCAGAGAAAAAATATGGAGTATCAGTCATAGTACCAAATGTCTGAGTTATGGAAACAGGCTGGTGAAACTTGGTCGGAGGAATTGTAGTGCACCTAAGAACATATTGTTCCATATGACATTTTCAGTGAGGCTCCCAAGCTTTGATATTCTCCAAGGCTCAGGAGGCCAGGTATTGTATTTTGGACTGTGCATGTGAAAATGCTTACAAAACCCTTTCCTCCACAGTTTCTCAATGATAAAAAAAACACAGGAAATGTGTTGGGAGGTGAGGGGAGATGATCAGGGAAGGACCAGTGGGAGCATTCAGGAGATGGTTAAAAAAAAATTGATTGGAGAGAACCAGTAGGGGATGATAGAGAAAGGATTTCTGCCGCTGAGGTAATTTGTAGAGCAGAGCAGGTGTGTGGAGTGTGGAGGAAATAAGAATCTAAGAGGAGGAAACAAAGGTATTTTGCAGGAAAATGCGCAGAAAGCTTCTGCAGATTGTGAACTGCAGGACCAGACAACATACTTGGTCAGGTTCAGAGGCCTTGTGTGGTCCAGCTAACAGAGGTCTTAATGGACATCTTCAATATCTCTCTGCAACAGTCCACTGTCCCTGCAGACCTCAAAGCAGCTTCCATCATTCTGGTCCCCAGTAACTGGCCTAAGCATTACCACCCAGTGGCACTGATCTCAATAATCATCAAATGCTTTGAATGACTGATAATGAATCATATAAAATCCCACCTTCCAGCTACACTGGACCCTTTCCAGTTCACCTACCATTCACATAGCTTCGGCCTTCCACTCTGTCCTTTCCCACTTAGAAAACAATGCCTCATAGGCCAGGACTTCATCAACTTCAGCTCTGACCATCCCTCAGAGGCTAGAGGGTAAATTGTCCTTAATGGGACACAACACCCTCTCTGTAACTGGATTGTGAACTTGTTGATGGAAAGACTCCAGTCAGTCCGAGTTGGCAACAATATCTCATGCCACATAATGTTGAGCATTGGTGCTCCCCAGGGTTGCGTGCTCAGCCTGCTGCTGTTCACACACCGGCACCGTCAGATCCAGCTCAAACACCATCAAGTATGCCAACTTATCATCAACAACAATGAGTCAGCATACACAGAGGAGGCAGAGAGGCTTGTCAAATGGTGTGAGAACAACAACCTGAGACTCAACACGGACAAGACAAAGGAAATGACTGTGGACTTCAGGAAGGCGCAGGTCGGCCACTCTCCATTGCACATCAATGGCCCTGCCATGGAGAGAGTGAAGAGCACAAGGTTCCTTGGTGAGCACATAATGGACAATCTGACCTGGATCCAGAGCACCTCCTCACTAGTCGAGAAGGCACAGCAGCATCTATACCTGCTGAGGAGGTTGGGGCATACTAGACTTCCTGACTGCATTCTAACAACTTTCTACTGGAGTACCATCCAGAATGCCGTGTCTGTCTGCATCATTGTGTGGTACAAAAGCTGTAAGTCATCGGGCCACAAGACCCTACAGAGGACAGTAAAGATCACCAAGGGGGTCGCCAGCATCTCCCTTTTCTCCATTTGTGACATTTACCAAGAGCGTTGTATACGACGGCCCCTACCACCCATCAAACAATCTCTTTGACCCACTGCCGTCAAGACAGAAGTACAGAAACATCAGGACTAGAAATGCCAGAGTGGTAACAGCTACTTCCGTCAGGCAGTGAGACTAATGAATACCCTGCCACCACCAAGCTTTTATCACCAGGATCACCAGCTGTTTAATATTTACCCACGCTGCACATTTCACATACACTTTGCATTATATTTTATTAACTTATTTGTGGAAATAATTTGTTTTTTTATGTGCTGTGTGTGATATATGTATTGTTAATGCACCATGGTCTAAAGGAACGTGCTTTGTTTGGTTCCAGTGCCTATAAAAAGTATTCACCCCTCTTGGAAATTTTCATGTTTTGTTGTTTTACAACACTGAATCACAGTGGATTTAATTTGGCTTGTTCTTAAAGCAACAGAAAATGACTCCTTCTTGTCAAAGTGAAAACAGATCTCAACAAAGTGATCTAAATTAATTACAAATATAAAGTACAGAATAATTGATTGCATTAGTATTCACCTCCCTTTAATAATACACACCAAATCACACGAGCAAGAACTACAAGAGAAGAGAAAAGAACATCCAAGTAACTCCACAAAAATGTTATCAAAAAGCACAAGTCAGGAGATGGATACCAGAAAATTTCCAAGTCACTGAATATCCATTGGAGTACAGTTAAGTCAATAATCAAGAAATGGAAAGAAAGTAAATGCACCTAGAGCAGGTTATCCTCAAAAACTGAGTGACCATGCAAGAAGGGGACTGCTGAGGGAGGCCACCAAGAGACCTATGACAACTCTAAAGGAGTTACAAGCTTCAGTGGCTGAGATGGGAAAGACTGCACTAACAACAACTGTTGCTTGGGTGCCTCACCAGTCGCTGCTTTATGGGTGTGTGGCTAAGAGAAAAAACTCACATGAAAGCTCGGCTAGAGTTTCCGGAAGGCATGAGGCAGATTCTGAAGTCTATCGTCTGACGAAACCAAAATTGAACTTTTTGACCATCACCACACTTCATCAAACACACACTATCCCTACGTGAAGCACGGTGGTGGCTGCATCATGCTGTGGGGATGCTTCACTGCAGCAGGCCCTGGAAGACTTGTGAAGGTAGAGGGTAAAATGAATGCAGCAAAATACAGGGAAATCCTCGAGGAAAACCTGATGCAGTCTGCAAGAGAACTGTGACTTGGGAGATTTGTTTTCCAACAAGACAAAGCATCAAGCCAAAGCTACACAGAAATGTGTAAAAACAACAAAGCTAATGTCCTGGAGTGGCCAGGTCAGAGTCTAGAGCTCAATCCAATTGAGAATTTGTGTCTGGATTTGAAAAGGGCCATTCACTCACAATCCCCATGCAATCTGACAGAGCTTGAGCAGTTTTATAAAGAAGAATGGGGAAAATTTGTAGTGTCCAGATATGCAAAGCTGATAGAGAGCCATCCACGCAGACTCAAGGCTGCAATGCTGCCAAAGTTGCATCTACTAAACACTGACTTGAAGGGGGTGGGTAATTAAGCAATAAATTATTGTGTTTAGTTGTAATAAATTTAGACCAATTTGTAGAAATTTGTTTTCACTTTGACATGAAAGAGTCTTTTCTGTTGATCAATGTTAAAAGCCAAATTAAATCCACCATGATTTGATGTTGTAAAACAATAAAACTTCAAGCGAGTGAATACATTTTATAGGCACTGTCTGTACAGTCAGATGATAATAAATTAACTTGAACTGCGCACTGTACTTGGGCAAGGTGGAGAAATGATCAAGGAAGGAAGGCTGTCTGTGAAGATGAATATGGGACAGTCAGAGAGATAATGGACGAGTCTGCAGGTGCTAAAATTAGGAAGTGATGGGTGATAGTCAGTGGAAGAATGTTTGAGGTAACAAAGAAAATGTGAGCCATTAGCTGAGAGCAAGGCTGGGGTGATCACTGACAAAAAAATGTCCAACAAGTTTCCTACCTAGAGGGAAACAGACTCTTTGGATTCTGGATGCAATCCATAAAGGTATGGGCCTTTTAATCAAAATCAAAGCTATTGCAAATCTCTGTTAAAGACCGGCCTCAACCCTTGAGGCTCCTGCCATTCATAGGCCTTTGATGTGCATTAGAATTCAGCACAAAGATGTCAAAACAAGCAAAGTATGCTGTTTGACTTCACTGTACATGCCCAGTGTCTTTGCCCCTTCACACACACCGAATACCTGAATTGAAAATCACATTTCAGATGAAGTACTATCTTGCAATGCTTAAAATCAAGTGATAGAATTTCCTCTTTCCAGAAGTGGATATATTAGAAGTAATTTTAAAGCGGACTACAGATAGTTACATGCTTGGAAAAGAGCAATATGGAATTGTGTTTAGATGTAAGACGTGATGATAGAAAATGTGATACAGTTTCAAAATAATAAAAGTCAAATTTAAGGCTAATATCAAGAAATCTATTTTCACACAAAGAATAAATAACACCCCCTACAGATATAATACTGGAACTAAAGTCATGAGAATAATTTAGGAGTTAATTGGCTTTTGCTTTGTAGAAAAAGTAGGTGTTTCTAATCTAAGATGTTTCAATTGGCATCCATCCTCTGTAATTATTTTGTGATCATGTAAAACAGATTACAATGGCTTCCCTGGGAACTCATCTGTTCAGTAGTGGGAGTAGTGCCATAGAATCAGAGTTTTACAACACAGAAACAGGCCCTTCAGCCCAACTGATCCATACTGACCAAGGTCCTAACTAGGCCTATTTATCTACATATTTATCTTTATTTATCTACATTTGGTCCACATCCCTAAAAACCATTCCTATCCATGTACCAAATACCTTTTTTATGTTATAATTGTATAGGGTCTCATTCATTTCCTCTGACAGCTTGTTCTATAAACTCACCAACCACTATGTGAAAAACTTGCCCCTCCGCTCCTCTTTAAATCTAATCTCTCTTACATTAAACTATGCCCTCTACTTTATGATTCTCCTACCCAGGAAAAAGAACTGTGACAATCTACCTGATCTGTTCCCCTCATAATAATAATAAGTATACCGTTTTGGATACAGTTGATGGGTGGGAGTTACCTACCAGGTGGAAGCCACAACGAATGGATCTCTGGCAGCGAGTCTATCGCTGTGGTTCAGAAGGAAAGTGGGGAGAAGAGGACTGCAGTAGAGTTAGGGGATTCCATACTTAGAGAAGTAGACACAAGATTCTGTGGACATGATGGAGACACACAGATGGTATGATGCCACCCAGATGCCAGGGTCAGAGACATCTCAGATCAAGTCCACAGTATTCTAAAAAGGGTAAAAAGGGGGGTGAACAGTTGAAAGTCTTAGTGCGTATTGGTACACATAGATAGAAAAAGGAAGGAGATCCTGAAGCAGAGTTTAGGGAGCCCGGTAGAAAGCTGAAAAGCAGGACCTCCAGGGTAGTAATGTCTGAATTGGTGCCTGTGCCACGAGCCAGTGAGGGTAAGAATTAGATGATGTGGCAGATGAATGCATGGCTGATGTGTTGGTGCAGGGGACACATTTCCAGATTTCTGAATCTTTGGGATCTCTTCTGGGGAATGTATGACCTGTACAAAAGGGACGGGTTACAGCTGAGCTTGAGGGGGACCAATATCCTTTTGTGCAGGTTTGCTAGAATTATTGGGGAAGGTTTAAACTAATTTGGCAGGGGAATGGGAATCAGAGTAATAGGACTGAGGATGGGGCAGTTGGTATACTAGCAAAGACAGTGTGTAGTGAGACTGTAAAGAAGGACAGGCAGACAATAGGACACAGTTGCAGTCACCAAGATGAGCTGCAGTGTAACAGGGTGACAAATACAGGACTGAAGGTGTTATATCTGAATGCACAGAACGAGATAGATAATCTTGTAGCACAGTTAGAGATTGGGAGGTATGAGATTGTGGGCACCACTGACCTGTGGCTGGAAGAAGATCTTAGTTGGGAGCTTAACATCGAAGGATACACATTGTATCAAAGGGTAGGTAGAGGGGATGAGTTGGATCTGTTGGTAAAAAATGAAATCAGATCATTAGAAAGAGATGCACAGGTATGGAAGATTAGAATTATTGTGGATAGAGTTAAGAAACCACGAAGGTTAAAAAGACCCCAATGGGAGTTGTATACAGGCCTCTGAAAAGCCAACATAAAAGCTAAATAGAGGGCATATAACAGAGCAAAAAATTAATTAAAGGATTGAGAAGCTTTTAAAACTAGCAGAAGGCAACTAAAAGTCATAAGGAGGGAAAACATGGAATACATAGGTAATAATATTAAAGAAGATAAAGAAGATAATTTTTTTTCAGATATATAAAGAGTAAAAGAGAGGTGAGAATAGATATCAGACCATTAGAAAATGAGGCTGAAATGGAAGACAAGGAAATGGCAGCTGAACTAAATAAGCATTTAACATCAGTCTGCATTGAGGAAGACTAGCAGTATGCTGGAAGTAGGAGAGTGTCAAAGGGCAGAAGTGAGTGCAATTACCATTACCAGGGAGAAGGTGCTTGGGAAGCTGAAAGGTCTGAAGTTAGATAAGTCACCTTGATCAGAGGATGACTACACCCCAAAGTTCTGAAAGAGGTGGCTGAAGAAATTGTGGAGGCATGGGTAATGCTCTTTCAAGAATCACTAGATTTAGGCATGGTTTTGGAAGAGTTTGAAATTGCAGCTGTCATTCCACTCCAAGAAGAATGGGAGGCAGTAGAAAGGAAATTTATAGGACAGTTAGCCTGACCTCAGTGGTTGAGAAGATGTTGGAGTCGATTGCTAAGGATGATGTTTCAAGATACTTGGAGGCATGTGGGAAAATAGGCCGTAGTCAGCATGGTTTCCTTCAGGGAAAATCTGGCCTAACAAATTTGTTGGAATTCTTTGAGGAAATAACAAACAGGATAGACAAAGGAGAATCAGTGGATGTTGTATACATGAATTTTCGGAAGGCCTTTGACAAGGTGCCACACATGAAGCTGCTTAGCAAGATAACACCCACAGTATTACAGGAAAGATACTAACATGGACAGAGCATTAGCTGATTGGCAGGAGGCAAAGAGTGGGAAGAAAGGAAGCTGATAATCAGTGGTGCTCCACAGAGGTCGGTGTTAGGACCGCTTCTTTTTACATTGTACGTCAATGATTTGGATGATGGAATTGATGTCTTTGTGGCCATGTTTACAGGTGATATGAAGAAAGATGGAGGCGCAGGTATTGAAGAAACAAGTAGGCTTCAGGGACCTCAGCCTCAACCTTACCTCCATGGGTGACCCTACCAGGACCATACCTCCATTCGGCATCGCTCTCGGGATCTCAGGACCACACAAGCTTCTCCACCACAACAAGGTGACAATCCATGGAGAAGTGTGGTGACTAGAACTGTACTGAATACTCCATGTCCCATTCCTGTACTCAATGCCCCAACTAAAGAAGACAAGCATGACAAGCACCTGTCTCCTGACTATGTTTACTGGTGCTGCTTTCAAGGAATTTGACCCCTAAGGTCTCTCTGTCCTATAATATACTCCAGGGCCTCACCATTAGCAGAACCTACAGGAGGCGCAGAAGGCAGGTCCCATCACCAAAGATCCCCGCCACCTGGGCTATACCATCTTTTAGCATCTACCACCAGGCAAGAGGTATGAAAGCCTGAAGTCCCACACCACCCAGCTCAAGAATAGCCACTTCCCTTCAACAATTTGGTTCTTGATTCATCCTGCAAAACCCTTTGACCACTCTGCACTAATTTGTTCTAATTGTGATTTCTTGTGTATAACTTAGGTTTAATTTATGCTTTTTGTGTGAACGCTGCTTATATGACGCTCTGTTCTTGTGTTCCTGCTGCAAGTAAGTTTTTCATTGCATTTGTGCATATGACAATAAACTTTGAATTCTGTTTGTCTTTCATTTGCCCACTTTCCCAGCTGATCTAGATTTTGCTGTAACCTTAGATAACCTTCTTCACTGTCTACAATACAACAAAGCTGGTGTCCTCTACAATCTTAATAACCATGCTAACAAATCATCCAAATTATTTATATGGCAAACAAAAGGGGACCTGACACTGATTCTTGTGGCACACCATTGATCATAGGCATCCGGTCAGAATAACAACCCTCCACTACCACCCACTTACTCCTACTTATTTTGTATCCAGTTGGCTGACCCACCCTGGATCCCATGTGATCTCACTTTCTGAACCAGTCTAACATGCAGGACCTTATTAAAGGCCTTGCTAAAGTCCATGTAGACAATGTCAACCACCTCATCCTCATCATTCCTTTTGGTCACCTCTTTCAAAAACAAAATAAAGTTGATGAGACAATTTTTCACGCATAAAGCCATGCTGACTATCCATAACCAGCCATTCCCTAACCAAATGTAGAACAACTATCTACCTCTCAGAATCCCCATCCAGTATCTTTGCACCACTGTCAGACTCACAGCTTTGTCATTCCCTGACATGTCCTCACTTAAAAACAGATACAATATTAGCCACTTTCCAATCTTCTGGCATCTCAACCTTGGCTACCAAAGATACAGATCTCTCCGCCAGGGCCCCATAAATTTTTTCTCTTGTTTTCCATAACATCTAAGGGAGACATCTGGTCAATCTGCAGAGATTTATCCACCATTATCTGTTGCAAGATCTTTCAAAAACAGCGTAGCATTTCTGAGTCTCAAATTCAGAAGTATCTAGACTTGAATCACAGAAGATTCTTGGCCAAGTATTGGAAATTTTGTGTTGATGAGTACTTAATGGTCAGCATGGACATGGTGGCCCAAAGATTCTGTTTCCATTCTCTATGACTCCATAAGTAACTTCAGCAAACCTATGCCATTACAGATAAAATGGATGGGAATATTTTTTAAGTTTATCCAAGTCTCCGTGATTTTGAAGTGAGGTCAATAAGTCATAGAACATCAAAAATCAAATGCAAGCTAAGGAAAACTACGTGAATTATTTTAATTTGAATAGAGACCAGTGAAAAAAAACACTGGATTTAATATTGCCATGATCAGTATACCAAATTAAAGAATGATACCAGATCATTGGATATTGTAAGTACATAAAAGTTACAACACAGAAATGGGCTATCTGACCTAACTTATCAATACTCTAACAACACAAACTTCCTTCCATCCGTAGAAAAAGAACAGTATAGCACAGGAACAGTCCCTTCGGCCCATAATGTTGTGCTGAAGCAATAAAATTAGTAATCTAGAGTTTAGAAAAATGAGAGGTGATTTACTTGAAAGATGTAAAATTCTGAGGGGTCTTGACAGGATAAATCCTGTGAGGATGTCCCCCTCACAAGGGAATTAGAACTAAGAACTATAGTTTCAGGATAGTAAGTCAGTTATGGCAAAGATAAAAGGAAGAATGTCTTCTCTCAGAGGGTAATAAATTCTGTATCCCAGAGAACTCTGGAGACTGAGATCATTGAATGATTCAAAACTGGGATTAATAGATTTATGGACTACAGGGAAATCAAAGAATTTAGGGATCAGGTAGAAAAGTCGAGTTGCAGCCAAGGTCAGATCAGCAAAATCTAACTTTGGTGGCACAGGCTCAAGGGATTGTATAACCCTTTCTTGCTTATTTTACATATACTCTTATGTTGTTTTACCAAGTTGGATGAAGACTTAGCAATTTAAAAGGAACTAAATACATCCTAAACATCTACACTTATTATTGATGATAGGGTTGGGGTGGGTTGGGGGAGAGTTTGATTTGTTATCAGACTTTTGTCTACGATGCTGTTTTCTGCCATACAATTAACATGTCGACAATAGCAACATTCAAATGGATGACTAAATAGTCTGGCATATGTAAACAGTGGAAAAATTCCAAAAGATTTTGAAAATACCTTATCGTGAGAAAATTTGGCCCCATTCTAAGAGGGGAAGTGCTGGCTCTCGAGAGGGTTCACAAGAATGATCCCAGGAATGAAAGGCTTAGTGTATGGGAAACGTTTGATATTTCTAGGCCTGTATTCGATGGAGTTCAAAATGTTGAGTGGGATTTCATTGATACATACCACATACTGAAAGATGTGGATAGAGTGAATGAAGAGAGGACTGTTCCACTAGAATCAGAATCAACTTTATTATCACTGACATACATCGTGAAACTTGTTACTTTGTGGCAGCAGTACAGTATAAGACATAAAAATTACTACAAGTTACAGTAAATAAACCATAAAAGAGGAATAGTGAGGTAGTGTTCAAGGATCATTCAGAAATGTGAGATGGAGGGAAGGAAGCTGATCCCAAAATATTCAGAGTGTGTCTTCAGCCTCCTGTATCTCCTCCCTGGTGGTTGTAAAGTGAAGAGAGCATTCAGAAAGGCGGAAGATCCTTAATAATGGATATCACCTTCTTGAGTCACCGCCATTTGAATGCAATCTTGATGGTGGGGAGGGTTGAGGGATGATGGAGATGGCTGAGTCTCTGCAGCTTCTTCCAGTTCTGCACATTGGACCCTCCATACAAGGCAGTAACAGAACCAGTAAGAGCGCTCTCCACTGTACATCTCTAGAAATTTCCTAGAGTTTCTTAGACATACCAGATCTGCCCAGACTCCCAATGAAGTAAAACCATTTGTGTGCCTTCTTAATGATTGTGCCAATGTGTTGAGCCCTTTGAGATGTTGACACCCAGGAACTTGCTGCTCACCCTTTATACCGCTGACCCTCAATGAGAACTGAGGGCACAAACCTTTAAAACTGGGATGAAGAAGAAATTCTTCAGCTAGAGGATGGTAAATTTATCAAACCTGTTGCCATGGAGGGCTGTGGAGGCCATTCATTGGGTGTATTTAATGCAGAGGTTGATAGGTTGTTGATTGGTTAAGGAATTAAGCATTACAGAGAGAGGTGAGAGAATGGAGTTGAAAAAGAAATCAACTATGATTGGATAGCAAAGCAGACCTGACAGGCCAAATGGCTTATTTCTGTTCCTGTATCTTATGGTTTGGTGGTCTAAAACTGATAGAAACATTAGTATAATACTGGTAAATATACATTTTGTTTAGAGAGACTAAGTTGACATTATGATCATGAAATCTTCATAACTGAAGGCAAAGCAAGAGGTTGTTTCACTTGTCACACTAGCAATCCCCAAATTTGATCAATGCAGTTTTATTTTAAACCTCTCAAAGTATTCCATCTCAGAAAATAGGAGAACTATTTGTGAATGGAGCTGGAAGCAAAGGCAAAGGAGAGCCAAGAAAACATAAGGAGACTGCAGATTTGGCAGTAGCTTCTGTCATAAGGTGGGCATTGAGAGCAGACCCAAATCCAAAACACAGACACTGAAGTACTAGAGACGGGACTAGGTGTATCGAGAAAGCAAGGGAATTGGGGAAGAAACAATACTGGACAAGACACAGGCCCTGGACGAGACTAGGAAAGCGGGACCTGGAAAAGGAACTATGAACTTGGAACTAGGAACTTGGAACCTGGACAAGGACACCGAGCCAGAGAGTGGACAGGGACCCAGAACTCGAGTCTTGACTCAGGCTCGGACTCCAGATCTAGGTGAGGACAAGACATGGTGAGGCAACAGGACTGGACATTGGGGCAGGACGCAGAACTCCTGGGCTGGACGTGGGACTCTTGGGCTGGATGAGGACATGAAGCTCAGACTCGAACCTGTGAGACGAAAACGCAGAACACAGAGCCTCCGTCTTGGGAGACCGGAACGCGGAACACAGAGCCTCCGTCTTGGGAGACGGGAATGCGGAACACAGAGTCTCCGTCTTGGGAGACGGGAACGTGGAACACAGAGCCAGAACCCCTCCTTGGGAACAGGATGTAGAGCCGGGACTCATACACAGAAAGCTGAACTCGACAAGATGGTTCCCATCACAAGTTGGCAGCAGCGGCCGGACCTACCTAGCGAAGGTGAGGACACAGAGAGACAGTTCCAAACAACAAAAGACAGTTCCTTATCTAGGCACAGCAAGGCTTCAGTCTTGCTCCACCAGTAAAACTTGATGGTGAGGACGCAGGCGAGGCTCCAGCCAAGGGCTACAGAAAGAAGGGGAAGGGAAGGGAACAGTTCAACCTCAGGGTAACAGCAAAGACAGCCTGGCTTACCCTACAGAGGCAAGGACAGGAAGGGACAGATCCAACCACAGGGTAACAGCAAAGATGGCCTACATTACCCCACAGAGACAAGGACAGGCAACTGACAAGACAAACCAGCACCTACACTCAACCCCAGGGCCACTTATATTCCCAGTCCCAAGACGAGCATCAGGTGCCTATGATTAAGCCCAATTAAAATAAGGGACAGCTGCAAGACCCGGAGTCCGGAGTCCGGAGTCCACAGACGGACCATGAACCAGAACGTGGACTTCACAAAACAAATCATGTCAGCTTCTGAAGTTCTACCATCTTGAATAATTGCCACAAAATTCTGCTGATGTTGCACAGATTGGATTATGGACACTTGCAGTATGTGGAAATAAGATTCAAGCAGATTCATAAGAAAACTGTAAGTTCATCGTTTGAGTAATTAGCATCCATATCAGCAGTATAATGGAGGATATCATACCATGCTAATTACTACATTTGCAAAATCTTTGAATGATTTCCCTTTGCAAGTACAAATTAGCTGTATGACCTGATTGGACCAGGCAAGCTTATATATACTACTGATTTGTTATAATGATCAATGGAGCAGGACTTTTAAAATATTAAAAAAGACATTGAGGTTATTTACACTTTCCCAATATGGCTATTGGTATCTGACCAGAACTGAAACCTCATCAATGCTGACAAAGAAATGCAGTAGGACTTGGTAATTTTTAGATAAGCTCTATTGGAGGGATATCAAAATGAAAAATGCCAATGCTCTACAGACAAATAATAATGCTGAATGCACACTAGCTGGAACAAATTGCTTATCCCACAGAAAATCTATCAACTAAACTAATAAGCAAAACCAGTGAAATCTCAGCAAAACCTTTTGTAAATAAGTTTACTCAGATGGCAGTGGAAGTAATCCTTTCTTGGTAGTTCCTAACAGCTGTTCAGTTTCCCCAGAGATACACTCAAAACATAACACCACAAGTAAATTTGCAATAAATGGTGTGTGACCTTTCTTCTTCCATGGAACACCTAATGATGTCTTTGATGGCAATGGCCTGATTGATAGAGGATCCAATTCATTTAGTAGGCTGGCAGATGTAGCCTCTCTATTTTCTTCAGGACTCCAGTTCTTGTATATACAGTTCACACTGATAAAACTGCAGTTGTCTGAATTTACTCAGGCAAAACTCTGCTCTGAACATACATTCAAAATTCTGCAGAAACAGGACTCGTATGCAGACAGGCTGGAAATGTAAAATCAATCATAGAGGTTGAGAGGGAGAAGTTTCATGCTGCATTGGTATAATTTCAATGCGGCTTAGGTAGAGACTGCAAAAGAAAATGGGACTAAAACGATTTCCCACCCAAAATAACCCATTGTGTGTTTTCTGGTCCACCAGCTTACAGTGAGCTTGTTTATGTGTATGGTAATGAGGACCAGTGATACTTAAACACCAAGTTTCCTGCTGTTACCCTCACAAATCACTCAAGGTAACTTAGACTGAGAATTAAAAGGTGCAGCTGTTGTCAGCAACAACTGAGGCAAGCGAAAGTGAGGCATTTTGGAAACAGGACTTTAAGAGAGCCTCACATCTTGGGAGCAGGTATGCCATTCACTTAGACAACAACAAAAATTATTCCAGTATTTGTAGCATCTAAAATAAATAAAAACTTCAAACTTGTGGGATATGTTTGTTTTGATCAGATGTGTGATCAAATCTCAAGTTTTTTTTCCCCTTTAGTTAACTCCCACCTAGGAAAATTAAATCAACTATTCTGCCCTTTGGAAGATGAGATCATGCTCAAATTTCTTCTTTGAGGCAGAGTTTTAATCAGATCAGATGTTACGTACCATAACATGTACCTTAACATCCACTGAGACCCAATCCAAGAAAACGTGCTAGGGGTCATTGATAACGCTGTCAGCTTGGTATCACTTATTCATAATCAAGAGAAGCTTTCTACTGTAAAACTGAAAGCTTCAAGAACACCACTGTAGCACTAAAATCTCCCTCAAGGAATGTTAAATATTTGAAACCAAACTACTGGGGGGCCAAATAAAGGGAGCCAAAGTTTCTTCAAAGCCCATTCTTTCTGTCAGGGCACAGAAAAGGTTTCTCTCTTCCCTCACACTAAATTCTGGAGGGACTCAGCAGGTCAGGTAGCATCAATGGAGGGGAATAAACATTTCATGTTTCAGGATGAGACTGTTCATCAGGATTCAGCCCAAAACATCAACTGCCTAGTCCCCTCTATAGATGCTGCCTGACCTGCTGACTTCTCTGGATTTCTGGCATCTACAGAATCTTTTCTGTTTATTTCTTTATTCCTTCATTTAAATGGTGTTCTGTTGAATCTCGCCTGGTAAGACACGTGAGCCAAGGGACTGGTTTCACTGGTTGCCATTTCATCTCCCACTCCCCCTTTCTCATTGTTTGCTGAGCTCAAAGTGTCATCCCCCAACCTCACCCCCCAAGTCTCTGTAATTGCTTCTATACCATTCAGCCCTCTCCCCATGCGTCTTTCCATTCTCTTGCTTCCATGGGGAGGGGCTGAATGGGACAGAGGTAGGGCACTCAGAATAGTGCTGTAAGACACCCAGGAATGTAAATGAAAAGGGTTTAGCGCATATAAAAAATAACATTAATATGTCAATGGTATCTGCATCAAAAATAGCCTCAGTGTAAAGTATTCATAACACATCTGAGTAACAGGAACTGAATGGGTTTCATGGTCAACCAGCAAAAGGCATTCTCCACACCTTGCCTTAACGCTACCTTCATTCCAAATTCCAACAGCTTCACCATTGGAGAATATGATTGCACTGTAGAGAGTGAAGAGTAGATTCGCCAGCATATTGCTTGGAATGGAGGACGTTTGGATAGATTGGTTTGTTTTTTCCAGAATGAAGGTGGTTGACTGCTGACCTGACAGATGGATAACTGTATAAGATTAGGAGAGGCATAAACAGGGCAGATAGTCCATAGAGGGCAGAGATTTAAGATGAGAGGAATGAATTTTAAAGGAGATCTGAGGGGAAAGTTCTTTTACACAGAATGATATCTGGAACGTGCTGCCACAGGTGACAAAGGAGTTAGATACGATCACTGTAAGAGGCATTTAAAGAGACACTTCAATAAGCAAACCATTGAAGGATATAGTGCTAATGCAGGCAAATGGCATTGGTGTATGTGGGCCAAAAAGTTGATGGGTGTCTGAACAGCCTGTTTCTGTATCGTATAACTTAATGACTATAACTACTCCAGAATTGCAGAGATTTATCTGGTAGGAAGTTAGTGACCTGAATGCTGGGAGTCCACTGCCTCATTCTCATTCTTTGGATGGTGACTATTTCTGTCATACAAACAAAGCAAAGTATGGCCTTTTGCTTGCTTCTAAAATACCAGGTCTTTGGCACCAGAATTGGATGTTCTTCCCTGCGCTCATAGGATGCAAATAGCATGGGGAACCAGTACTGGAAACTAACACAATCCTAATTCAAGTTACATGACAGGACCAAAGAGTTTCACTCACCATACTGATAAGCCTGCTATTAAAAATATTCAATCTGTCTGTCTCTTGAAAATCCAAATGAGAACTTTGTAAATTAAAAAACAAAATTCTGTCGAGCTTTCACATTTTGCCTCTTAAAGATGGTTTATTGGTAGGTTATTGTAAATTATTCCGAGTGTCACTGGGTGAAGAGTGGCCATGCAGAGATAATAAGTTACACAGTAATACAATGGAAAATGAGATTGATGGGTTTGTTCTGAGAGCCAGCCTAGACTTAGTGAAGCAAACAGCCTCCTTGTATGTTGTCAGAAAGTTCACAGAAAAAAAATAAGAAGTGAATGGAAAACTTTCTTTATTGCACTCCTTATTTGCCATGAATTAATGGCAGAGATGTATATTTTACATACCCCTTTGGCTGGGAATGAGACTGAGAACAATACACTCTACACGTAAAGCCAGGACCAATCACATGTCATTTTCCAAGTTATCATATTTAGTAATAGGAAATGCCCTCCCTTCTCAGATTGTGCCTGTCAGCAGGAGCCCATTGACAGCAGCTGTGTCAGGAAATTGTACACTTTCATAGTTATTAGAGCCACGGATGCTGATTAAAGTGTTGTGTATTTCTTGTTTGTCTGCAACGACACGAGACATCTGCGAAATGTTTCTGGTACTAATACGCCAAACGTAGGTGCTTCTTAAAGATGGGCAGGAAAAGAGGGTCCCTATCATACTCCCCCACAGATGAAATTTGCGCTCAGCTTGGAAAGATCGAAGTTAATGAGTTAAAGATGTATCCAATGCCCAAAGGATGAAGAAACTGATGAAATAAAGTTTAATAGGCTCAGGAAGTCTGCCAAATTAAGGGCAAACAGTCTTTCCTAAGATCATGGACAAAGTATGCAGGCCATAAAGCTTGCATCATAACTAGGGCTACATGCTAACCTCCCAGAGAACAGCACAGTGTAAGCTTAAAGTGCATTTTGTATTGCAATAGGACATACCTTACAATGGCCATTTCAAACTGGGCTGGTCGCATTTGTATTTGGAAAGCAGAATCTCATGCAAGTGGGGAAACAGGAGTTCTGTTGAGTTGATTAATCAGGCTCAGCCAATATTACCTCACCACTGAAGGATAAAGTCACTTCCTCAGAGCCAGCAAAGGCATAATGAGTCAAATAATTTCCTTCTGCATCTTCTCATTCCATACAAACATACCAACCATTTTAGAATGGTTAATAAGGCCAGTGTAAGACCCATACACTTTTCCACAGGTAGAAGAGGAGGTAGGTAGTTTGAGGACTGGTTCACTCCTTCAGCCATTCATACCAGGCATCTGTTTGCTCCCAAAGAATTGAATCAAGGTTTGCAACACCTTCACAAATTCTCCTTCTCAGGTTTGAGTGGTCGTGGGCTTAGAGTTCTAATGCGCTTGTGAGGATTTGCACTCTTTCAAAGAGATTTGAAAACGCCCTTGAATCATATCATCAGTCCATGATCTACAAGGCGCAAGTCAGGAGAGTCACGGAATACTTCCTAAATGAGTTCAGCATCATCCTGAATAAAGTAGCCTGTTTGATTGTTACCCCATCCATGTGACTTAGGATTCAGTCTGTCCTCCATCGTTATGTCTTGGCTACAGTGTGTGCATTCTACGAAGTGAACAGCTATTACTCACCTATGCTACTGTACAGCACCTCACAAACTAGCAGCTGTAAAGGACAAGGGTTTCAAGCTTATAGGAATACCACCTGTTACCCTCCGTTGCACCCCATTGTACTGGAGATATGTCACATTCTTTCATCACCACTGTTCAAAAACCCTCAACTTCCAACCCAATACCATTCAGAAAGTATTAGAAGGACTACAGTCATTCAAGAAGGTAGTTTACCTTTATCTTTTGTACGCAATAAGTGCGGAACAAAAAAAGCTAGCCTCTTCAGAGATGTCCAATCCAGAAAAATAAATTATTTAACAATAGATTATACAATTAAAATGCATTTTAATAATTATAATGGAAAATGTTGTAAAGTTCTCATTTCACATATCCTTGTTACGTTGTTCAAATTAAACATTGTAAAATCAGCATGATATATTCCAATTAGTAACATTATAGAGCATAGGGATTAAAATTGAATTTTAAGCCAACAAGCTGATTGAATATCTAATCAAATTAAAAGTTTCCAAAGATCAAACTCCATAAGCAATAGAGGCTGCTAAGTAAATGCCAGAATATATGCCTGTGATTAAAGTTGAAAATAAAATATTCAGAGTTACTTTAAGATAAAAAAGACAAAAAAACTTAAAAGAAACTAACTGTCAGAGCTGCAATATGTTTACAGTATCACCCTTCTATTCTCCTGTTTCTTTTTCCCTTTCAGGTCCCTAAACAGCTCCCCTTTGAACACTGTAGTTGAATCCACTGGCAATACATTCCAGACCTTAACCATTCATATTGTGGAAGAATATTTTCCTCGTGTCTCTTTTGGTTATTTTGCCTTTCACTTTAATTTTATATTTCATGGTTTTTGAATTTCCACCAGTCATAAGAGTTGCTCTCTGTCTACTTTGTAAATACCATGCACCATTTTCAATTTTCTATCCGATTCCGCCATACTAGAAGAACAACCTCAGCTCCCACAGTTTTCCAGATAACTCAGTCCTGGAATTCTTTTACTAAATCTCTTCTGTACACTCTCTAAAGTCTTCACATTTTTCCACAAGTAAACAGAATACATAATGTTTTTTACCTGTGTTTCTCATGTTGCTGTGGCAACATGAGAAAAAGGATAGTGGACCTTGTGCTTGATAATCATTCTCTCTTTACTCACCACCTACTGCCCATTATTCATTTGTGATCAGTGATAGGCAGCATCTTCATGTTACTGAAACAAGGATTGTAATTTCTCCCAGATTGTTCACTATTTTATTTAATTTGAAGATAGTTAGTAAAATTTGCTGGAACTTGCCAATATCAGTACATTGCAAAAAGTGGCAAGCTGAAGCGCCCATTGCTACAGTGTATGATTCATATAACTCTATAACATGGGGAGATAGATTCATCTGTCAAAGCACTGGGGATTGCACAAATTCAAAGTCAGCATCAGATTTAATATCACTGGCATATGTCATGAAATTTGTTCTTATGCAGCAGCAATACATTACAATGCATAATATTAAAAACTGTAAATTGCAGTAAGAAGTAAAAGTGTATTTGAAAAAGTTAAATTAAATTAGTAGAAAAAGAGAAAAAATGAGTGGGGTAGTTTTTGTGGGTTCAATGTCCATTGAGAAATCTGATGGCAGAGAGGAAGACGCCATACCTGAATCATTGAATGTGTGCCTTTGGGTTCCTGTATCTCCTTCCCAATGATTGCAATAAGAAGAGGGCATGTCCTGGGTGATGAGGTCCTTAATGATGGATATCAACTTTTTGAGGCATCACTCCTTGAAGGTATCCTGGATGCTGGTGAGGCTAGTGCCCATGATGGAGCTGACTGAGTTTGTAACCTATGCAGTTTATTTCAATCCTGTGCAATGCCCCCTCCATACCAGATGGTGATGCAGCCTGTTGGAATGCTCTCCATGGTACATCTGTCAAAATTTGCGAGTGCCTTTGGTGACAGACCAAATATCCTCAAACTCCTAATGAAATATAGCCACGGCCGTGCCTTCTTGGTCACTGCATCGATATGTTTAGCCCAGGATAGATCCTCAGAGATGCTGACAACATGAATTGAAATTGCTCACCCTTTCCACTTCTGATCCCGCGATGAGGACTAGTATGTGTTCCCTCGTCTTACCCTTTCTGAAGTCCACAATCAATTCTTTGATCTTCCTGATATTGAATGAAAGGTTCTTGCTGCGATACCACCCAACCAGCAGATCTGTCTCACTCCTGTACCCCTCCTTGTCACCATCTGAAATTCTGCCAACAATTTGTCAGTAAACTTATAGAGGGCATTTGAGCTGTGCTTAGCCACACAGTCTTGGAGGTAGAGAGTGTAGAGTAATGGGCTCCAGTCTTGATTATCAGCAGGTCAGAGATATTATTTCTGATCCACAGTGATAGTGGTCTTCCAGTGAGGAAGCTGAGGATCCCGTTGCAGAGGGGGTCAGAGGCCCAGGTTCTGGAGCTTTTTAATCAGAACTGTGGGAATGTTTGTGTTAAGCACTGAGCTGTAGCCTGACACAAATATTAGAATTGTCCAGGTGATCCAAAGCTGCGTGAAGAGCCAATGAGATCATATCCGCCGTATACCTATAGTGGCGATAGGCAAATTGCAAGTGGGTCCAGGTCCTTTCTTAGGCAGGAGTTGGTTCTAGCCATAAACAACCTCTCAAACCATTTCATCATCGTAGGTGTGAGTGCTACCAGGTGAGTAGTCATTAAGGCAGCTCACCCTGTCTTCTTGGGCACTGATATGGTTGTTGCCCTTTTGAAACAAGTGACAACTTCCAACTGTAGCAATGAGAGACTGAAAATGTCTTTGATCACATCCACCAGTTGGCTGGGACAGGTTTTCAGAGCCCTACCAGGTACCCCACAGGACATGTTGAAAGACATTCTGACGTCAGCCTCCGAGACAGAGATTACAGGATCACTGGGATCCTTATGCCTGTAGCTTAATTCTCCTTTCAAAACCAGCATAAAAGGTGTTGAGCTCATCTGAGAGTGAAGCATTGCTGCCATTCATGATGTTAGACTTTGCCTCAGAAATACATTAATCATATTTGAGAGGGTTGGGCTTCAATGCCTGATATACTGTATGTGCCAGTGCATTGGTATCGCTCCACCTGTAAAGAGAGACCTACCCACCTTCACTAGACTGAGAAGGGAGGTGGGATCAGAGCAGACCTCCTGGCCAATGTGTGGAGCTGAGAAAGCATTGTGAGTTTGGAGTAGAGGGACATGGTCCTCCCCATCAGCAAAGCCTGAAATTACCGCTCAAAATCAATGCCAAATTCAAGTTGAAGATCAGGTTGTTGGACTCTTCTGGCTTTGTTTGAGCTGCTTAGCCGTTGGTTGTAGATTGGCAACAATGCAATTCCATCATGTGATGTAATTACAGCTGGTGCAATATGTCAAGTGACGAAACTTCCTGCAATAGATCCAGAGTTAACAAACCTAATTTGAAAGGAAGGGATTTCAATGGAAATAGAAAGCTGAGCAGCTACCACCTGTTTCTCACCTGGCAAGTGCTACTAAACTTAGCCCCCGGCAAAATCCTCTCATTCCTCATTGTTCAGACTGCTTTAAAAAAAGGGCATCAAACTTATGACTCATTTCAATTCTGCCTGCAGCACTTTGAATATTCCATACTTACTTAGGGATTTGGCATTCTCTTGAATGATAAAATAGACTTAGTCTCACATACCTTGCTATGATCTTGCACTTTATCGTTTACCTGCACAGCACTTTTTTGGTAGTTTTTATACTTCATTCTGCATTGCTATTGCTTTACCTTATTCTAGCTATTCTGCAATGATTTGATCTGTACAAATCAGAATCAGGTTTATTATCAGACATGTGTTGTGAAATTTTGTTAACTTAGCAGTAACAGTAGAATGCAATACATGATAATATAGAAAGAATATGTGTGTGTGTGTGTGTGTGTGTGTGTGTGTGTATTGTGAATAGTTTAAAAATAGTGCAAAAACAGAAACATTATACGTATCTCATATTTTTTAAAAAATGATGTATTGTTAATGGGTTGAATGTCCATTTAGGAATCATATGGCAGAGGAGAAGAATCGCTCCTGAATCGCTGAGTGTGTGCCTTCTGGCTTCGGTACCTTCTTCCTGACAGTAACAATGAGAGGAGTGCGTGCCCTGGGTGATGGTATCCTTAATAATGAACATCGCCTTCCTGAGACACCGCTCCTTGAAGATGTCATGGATACTACAGAGGCTAGTACCCAAGATGGAGCTGACTAACTTTACAACTTTCTGTAGCTTCTTTCGGTCCTGTGCAGTAGCTCCTCTATACCAGACAGTCATGCAGCCCGTCAGATTTCTTTGTGTGATACGTTTATAGAAGTTTTCGAGTTCCTTGAGTGACAAACCAAATCTCTTCAAATTCCTAATGAAATATAGCCACTGTCTTTCCTTCTTTACTGGTGTATCAATATGTTGGGACCAGGTTAAATCCTCAGAGATCTTGACACCCAGGAACTTGAAATTGCTCACTCCCTCTACTTGTGATCCCTCTATGAAGACTGGTTCTTCTTCCCTCGTCTTACCTTTCCTGAAGTCCCCAATCAGCTCTTTCATCTTGTTGCTGCGACACCTTTAACTAGCTGGTATATCTCGCTCCTGTAAGTCCTTTCATCTCCATCTGGATTCTACCAAAAATGGTTGTTTCATCAGCAAATTTATAGATGGTATTTGAGCTATGCCTAGCCACACAGTTATGGGTATAAAGAGAGTAGAGCAGTGGGCTAAGCAGACACCCCTGGGGTGCGCCAGTGTTGATCATCAACCAGGAGGAGATATTTTCACCTTTGTTTCCTTGCTCTTGAAAAAGCCCTCCACAAGTCATACCCGGTTTTCTTGTACGGACTTGAGTCACCAGACTTAAATGCCACAGATCTAGCCTTCAGCAGATAATGAACCTCCTCGTACATCCACGACTTTTGGTTTGAGAACGTACAGCAAGTCTTTGTAGGCACACACTCATCCACACAGGTTTTAACGAAGTCGGTACCAACTGCAGCATACTCATCCGGATTCGAAGATGAATCCCTGAATAAGGTCCAGACCACTGATTCAAAGCAGACCTGCAGGCACTCCTGTGCTTCCCTTGTCCAAACCCTCACCACAGGTGCTGCTCCCTTCAGTCTCTGCCTATACTCAGAGAGTAGAAGTACAGCCAGATGATCAGACTTCCTGAAGTGAGGGCGTGGAATAGCACGGTAAGCACTGCCGAAGGTGGTGTAACAGTGGTCCAGTGTGTTGTTTCTTTTGGTATCACGAGTGATTTGTTGATGGTAATTATTTAGTGACTTTTTCAAGCTGACCTGGTTAAAATCCCACAAAATAATGGCCAAAGCATCAGGGTGTCCCTGTTCCCTGCATGTTAATCACATTGCTCAGATCATCTAGAGCCTGTTTGACACTGGCTTAAGGTGGTACATACACCACTACCAAAATAATCACTGAATCTCCCACAGCAGGCAAAATGGATGGCATTTAATTGAACAGTAGGCAAGAGAAACTTTTCACTGTATCTCGGTACATGGGACAATAATAACGAAAATTATAAGAAGAAGAAGAACAAGAACGAGAAATATACTGTATAACAGGTTCAATGGACAGAACTTTAGATTAATTTGTCCAATGATCATAAACTCCCCAATTACTCAGGTTCAACTCCATTATTGCAAATAGCCAGAAAACACTAAGATAAATAAAACTGGATATACTTCATTGAACAAGGCAAGTGAATGAGGCAAAATCCTCTGGATATTGGAACATCAGCAATGAATGGGAGGCAATGCCGATCAAAACCTGTCACTTTGGTAAGTATGCAGGTCAGCATTGACATATGAAATGTGAAAGGATCATGGAAATTTACAGGATGGCACAATAGGGAATTAACGATGTGGTGAGTATCATCAGCAATAGATAAATGTTAATACAGATGGCAAAACATGGAACTGCTGAGGTATAGTCTTCAAACTTAATTAGACAATGGTGCCTTTATATAACATAAAATGATCTCCAATATCATTTTAGAGACATATTAGGATGAAGACGGGATTCATAAGTCATCTGAATATGTGAAGGCACATTAATACTTGTACTTGTCTTACGCAACATGATGAAGGATGTGCCAGAATCACTTCTGCAGCCTCTTTTGTCCCTGTGACAGAGCACGTCCAGCATGCTGCAGGCCAGACATAACCAAACCCAGTGCTTGTGTCATGACATGGGGGGAGCAGGACTTACTTCCCGAAATAACTATTAAATAGTTGCAAGAATTGTGAAACAGAAGACAACAAGAATGGGGCCACATAAAAGTAAATTTATTAGATTAGATTAGATTCAACTTTATTGTCATTGTTCCAAGTACAGATACAAAACCAAATGAAATGCAGTTAGCATCTAACCAGAAATGCAAAGAATAGTATTATTTACAAAATAACTGTAAATAAAAAGTAAGTGCTACAGCATACAAACATAAAAGTACTGAGACAGTACAGTATGGGTGCAATACTGCTTCGCGCTGTGATGTGAGGTTCAGCAGGGTCACAGCCTCGGGGAAGAAGCTCTTCCTGTGCCTGCTGGTGTGGGAGCGGAGGCGTCTGTAGCGCCTACCGGATGGGAGGAGAAGTGAGCTTTCTTGATGCTCCTCAGGAAATAAAGGCGCTGTTGTGCCTTTTTGATCAGGATGAAGGAGTTCAGGGACCAGATGAGATCATCAGAAATGTGGACACCAAGGTATTTGAAGCTTGATACATGCTTCACTACAGCTCCATTAACGTAGATGGGGACGTGAGTGTGGCTCCTAGCATGCCTGAAGTCCACAATGATCCCCTTGGTCTTCTGCTGTTAAGGGCCAGGTTGTTGTCAGCATATCACGTGGCCAGATGCTGGACCTCGTCCTTGTAGGCCGTCTTGTCAGCACTATTTCCTCAGATAGCATATGGTGAATTAAATCCTGTAGTTTGACAAGCAACTCATATTTCAACAAATAATATCGAAGGAAAGGGAATCTGAGAGAGTGAACTTATAATTCGAAAGAATAAGATAGTGAAAATGAAGGAGCCAATTAGCTCACTCAAACAGATTGAAATTTTGTAAGTTCAACGGAAAACATATGAACGAAAACAAAAAGAATCAGTTGATCAGAGCACCAACCAGGTTTTCTAACAATATCATAGTAATTTCAAGATCTTTGATCATCTTTATCACTGTAGAATGACTGTATAAATTTCTCACCCTCTGCACTTCTGTAAGATTTTTGTCAACTGTACAGTAAAAAGGTTTTTGAATCACAAGATTACCAGACCTCCAGTCTAACCCATCATTCACTTTGATAATGACTGAATCTGTACTGGTCTCAACTCCTCTTCTGTGTCAGTTCCCCATAACCCTCAATGCCTTGATCTTTCAAATATTTGTTGATCTCCATCTTAAATATATCTAATGACCTGTCCTCCCCCGCCCTCAGGGGCACAGAATTTCAGAGATTCACTGTTCTCTGAGGGGAGCATTGAAAAAGCCAAGTAAAAGTAACTAAAATAATTCAGTTCTTTTAGTATTTCTCAATTTTTACAGACAATAAGAGCAGATTATATAAAAAATGAAGCTTTTAAAAATGCATTATGTGAATCAGCAATTTGTAAGCATAAAATTAGCAATGGCATTCTGCATAATCCATCAGATATTTAATATTTGTCAGTTATTTAACATTTTGTGGACTAGGCCAAAAATATACACTTTAGAGAATAAATAAAAATAAAAACAACACACACAAAATACTGGTGGAACACAGCAGGCCAGGCTGCATCTATAGGGAGAAGCACTGTCAACGTTTCAGGCCGAGACCCTTCATCAGGACTGAATTTAAAAAATACTGGCTTTTAAAAAAGAATGTAGAAATTCAATTGTGCTGCCAGATCTTAAAGAACAGATCTTGTGTAACTAGTAGCAAGTCCTAAGGGCAAGGCAAAGTTTACTCAAAGAATCAGAGACTCATTTTTTAAAGTTCAAGGTAAATTTATTATCAAAATACATATATGCCAACATATAGTAGCTTGAGATTCATTATCTTGCAGGTATTCACAATAAATATCAACAAACACAATTGAATCAATGAAAAGTACAATAGAATTAATGAAGCAAATAAGGCCAGAAAGTGATAGTCACATAGAATCTAGCCTCTTTCCCCTTCTCCCCACCCCCCCATCTTTTTATGCTGACATCTTTCCCCTTCCTTTCCAGTCCTGATAAAGGGTCTCAGCACAGAATGATGAATATTTACTCTTTTTCATAGATGCTACTTGACCTGCTGAGTCCCTCCAGCATTTTGGGTGCGTGTTGCTGCATATAGAATCTATAGTTCTATGATTTTCGATGATTCTATTACCTTGTGGTTTTATCTGATAATTCTGAAACACAGGAGCCACCGCTATAAGTGAACTTCAGGGCTTATAGTCGTGTTCTATTCTGGGCCTGAGGACTTGAAACTAGTTGTACAGGACCCATTCTTTAGGAACTGGAAGCACGATTGCATTTCTCATGCAAAGTATTAATGAAATATGAGTAGCAGGATTTATTACTTAGACTGTAGTTACCAAAAAAGTTGCCCATGGCAGTAAAAGTATCCATAAGCTCACGTTCTGCATTGTTGTTGTCGTGCAAGATTCATTTACAAATTGCATAAGAATCAGTCACATCAGCACATGGAAACACACCAACAAAGTCACAGCTGTAGTGGGGAAAGGGAGCAGAGAGTCACATCTGTTTCCCTAAAACCCTGCAGCAAAAACAAATACAACAACAATCTGTGACAATTCTGATTTCCCAAGGGAAACAGGAAATCACTGAATGCATACATTTCATACCACATCCTTGTCTAGATCAGACCAATCAGTAGAATTGAAAAAGACAACAAATGACTGTGCAGTTGGCATGCTATCGTGTGTACATTCATAAAGCACCAGATCAGCCCATAATCCTGTCATTCTCCCCACACAATGACCTTTCAGCTACAGAAGGCTGTTTTTGAAGCTGAGCGGTACATGCCACAACACTGGGTGTGAGCCCATCAGAACTAAAAGTAGACCTAGTGGAAAGACAACAATATTTCACAAATGCAACCACACTTTGCAAAGAGCACAATCAGTAGCTCATTTAGATTCTCTGCTCATTGTCATAATACATTAAATAGGAAAACTGCCTTTGATCTATCTCAAAAGAAAAATACTTGCATGAAGGGTGAAATAATCAAAAGGTTTGACCGAGTTATGAGACCTAGGGCTAGAAATTGTTTTATTAATCTTTTAATGACATTACAGCAGAGTTTTAGGTCCTCTAATTCTGTTCATGAGTTCATATCTTATACATCAAGATATTTAATTGAAAAGTTCATCAAGCAGTGCCACCGAGTTTCATGTGTAATGTTGTGCTGGTGTTCCCTTTTGATTTATTGCTAGTTCAGGCAGCTGCCAGCATTTAGCATGGCACGTGCAATCCCTGCCAGCACCTTTTAAGGGACACACAACAATGAAAACATATTCCATGACCAACAGAAGAGTGTTGGAACTCAATGAATGGTCTCAAATGATGGAAGGGTGAAGCTAAGTAAGTACATTTCCTGACACATAGGCGAAAGGCAGTGCTCGCTGGTAAAATGTTCCTTATGCATGGACCCTCGAGGGCTACAACTAAGGGGTGGACAGGAAAGTATTGCCAGAACATATATGGCATATCTGTATTCTGAAGGAACTTACAACAAATGCAAATGCCAAATGCCACCTCCTGTGGAGATGGAGAAGTTGAAGGAATCTTCTTTTCGCTGTGAATTAACTTCTCCAATGAGTGCAGACTGTGGAACATGACAGAGTTGATTCACAGCAGCCTGCATTGGGCATGAGGCTGGAAAACTGGAAGTAACCCTTACTCCGAACTTATCTTCTGTGGGTAAGAAATTCAATGATAAATTTGTAGTTGAAGGCCAAGAGGATAGTAGAACTCAATCAGGAGCCTCTTAAACAGCATGGATTCAGCAGAAGCAAAGGTCAGTTTTGCCAGTAAAGGTGAATGGTGACTTTTCAGAGCACGAGGCCTAAAATCCTCACTAAAATATTTTTTGCAGTACTGTTAACATCATTTGGAGTTTTACACTGAAAACAACTTTTGATAGAGCAAATAAAACAAAAGTGACCAAAAATTTAAAAAATGGAAGTTAGAGTAGATTTCACCGTTTTTATAATCCCACATTTTTGCTTCACTCTGTGATTCTACATATAGTAAGCATTGACATTCTGAACTCATATGGAAGGAGTGGACAAGCATGTTAAGTCAGAGGCAGAGGGAAAAATGAAAAAATGTAAACCGCTACTTGTAAAAGCCAACATGGGGCATCAGGGTAAAGGTCTGGTGTTCAGATCATATGCAGATTTTTTTCCTTCTTTCACATCACCCAACATGGCCATGAGAAAAGAGGCAGCACATCCAATTGAAGTAGTGAGGCACCAAATCCAAACACACTTAACTTCTCATGTGATCAGATTCTCTTCTCCTCTGCCGGTTGGAGCAATTATCTCCTTTGAAATGCTGATTTCAGCAGCTGAGTAAGTTTCTCCAGTACAGTTGCTGATTCATGGACAGATAACCTGCCTTTAACCAACTCAAACTGCACAGCATCCAGAAAGAAAAATATGCAGGGAGAATGTATGAATTCACATCAAGCATTTGCGTTGCTTACCCAGCTAGGTCCAGCTATTAACTCAAAGCATTGGCTTGCAGGATAAAGTTGAAGTGAGTGAGAAGAATCCCAGACGTCAATGACAGATCTACCCCTCCAGGTCCCGTTAATGTGTCAGGCTGACTAGCCGATTAGCAACGGCACCTGGAGAACTACAGGCCTACTCAGCACACATGTCAGATTACCAGCTCTCCTATAGACCTGTGCCTGCTTTTCTACGTCCCGCTGGACATGTCACCTTGGAATCAAGTCCGCCATAAAAAGATCCCACTCTCTAAGAAGAAAAGTTACCTAAAGCCAACTCAACTATACTTGAGCAATCTGTAAGCACAAAAAAATACCTTGTTTATTTTACTGTTTGTCTCTCTTGTTTAGTTTTGTTTTCTTGGTTCTTGATCGCTAATATCCCAGTCATTCACGTCAATGACATAAAAGACTACACTTGTAAATAGGATTAAAATAGATGGGTATATGATGGTTAACATGTACGTAGCAGACGGAAAGGCTTGTCTCTATACTGTTTGATTAAATAGGCGTGCTAGAGGAGCTCAGCAGTTCAGGCAGCTTCTATGAGGCAAAAGGATAGTCAGTGTTTCAGGTTGAGAACTGCATCTGAGACAGACCACTTTCTGGTTTATACCAAGATCAGATCATGAGAGGATTCCTATAAACTGGTTGAGGCCTGGTCAAGTGAGACTCACTTTCCTGTTTTCTCCTTCAGCACAGTTTTGCGTCCTCTGAGGGTGCAGACTAAATGCTGCTGTCTAGCTGCAGATAACTGGAGTCCTGAAAATGAATCGAAGATCATGTCCCCGGTGGCAGGCATTTAAATGCAGATTGTATTTCCTCACGTATGTACAAAGAGTCAAAATATTAGTTAGATTTCCATAAAGATTAATTGTTTCAAAGACCCAGAAATTATCTAAAGATTGATATCTTTCCTGTACACAGCTGCTTTGGATAGTTCTTAAAATTTGGCAATGTGCTATTGAATCTGCTAAGTAATAACTTCAAGCTTTTACCTCTCACCTTGACGAACATCATAGAAACAGGGCCTTTGTGTCACTGAGCCTGTGGTGACTATCTAGCACCAATTACTTCTTACTGGCTTTGTTAAGCAGCCAACATAATCAAAGACTCCACTCACCCCAGACATTCCCTTCTCTCTCCCCTCCATTGGGCAGAAAATATAAAAGCCTGAAAGCATGTACCACCAGAATCAAGGACCATTTCTATCCCAACGATCGGACAGTCCCTTTGCACAATCAAATAGATTCTTGACCCCACAATCTACCTTGCTATGGTCTTGCACCTTACTGTCTGCCTCATTGTACTCTCTCTGTAATCATAACACCTCACGTGCATTCTGTTATTGCTTCCCCGTCACACGACTCAATGCATTGATGTGATTAAATGCTCTGTATAAATGGCATGAGAAAACAAAGTTTTTCACTATACCTCAAAACATATGAGAATAAAAAAGCAATGAGGCAATATGATGCTAATGTTACATTGATTATTCCAACTTTCCCATCAACTCCCCCTATCACATCAGGAGCAATTGACGGTAGAATATAACTTACCAGCTTGCACGTCATTTGGGATATGGGAGGACGAACCTGGGTGAAACCCCTGCAGCACAGAAGGACAGGCAAACTGGAGAAAGAGAGCTCCAGAGATGTGGATCAAGCCTGAACTGCTGCAGCTGTGAAACAGCAGCTCCACTAGATTCCCAACTGTGCAACCCCAAAATCCGTACTATCACCAAAAGACTTCCTGGTGGCAATATCTGGCTTGTTTCCTAACCTTTCCATGCCTCAAAACCTGCAGCCTTCCTCTTTGCTGATACGTTAGTTTCAATTGTGAGAGGCAGAAATAAGTAATTACAGACTAAATTTACAAATCTCCCTTCAATTGCTGCATAAGAAAGAGTTAACAAGCCAAAGAAATGTTAACACTTTCTCTGTGTGTTAACATAAATTATGTTATTTACTCTAGGGAGCAATTTGAAAAATGTGCTCAAGAATAACACCTGTTCTGTCAATGCAAACGCACAAAATTAACACACAATTAGCTGAAGAATTACGGTGTCTCTAACACACAAAGGAAATAAGAAAATTATGTGGAAGTGCATTTGACTGTGTTGAAGAGTATTTCAGTATTTCTTGCTAATGGTTTCCTGGAATTAATATTATATTTTACTCTAAGCCTTACCATTGCCGTTCACTTAATTGTATTCATAGACTTGGCTCAAAGGAATCATGCTCACTTCTGAGGTATGTGGAGGTGAAGACTCTCCTGTGGAGATTTAAGTCTTGGCTTTCACTTTAGTGCAATAGCAACCTGAAACCACAACTTTATTTCTCTTCCCACAGATACAACCTGACCGGCTGAATATTTCCAGCATTTTATCTTTATTTTAGAATTCCAGCATTTGACGACTTCTAAAATTTTCACTATCAACCCTAGACCTCATATCATTAGTTAATGGAGGTCACATTTTTCATTCAACCAGTATCATAAGAAGTGGATTACATAGTCATTTACCCTCTTGTATTTGAGCCAATTAGCTATCATGGCATCCTGCAGTACAGTAATAGCACTTCAAAATGAGGCATGACAGGTTCACAAAAGTTACTCTATAAGTTACGTTCAGAGTGAATAATAAATTGTAAGATTATGTTATTGATAGAAGGTCTATCAAAGAAAAATGTTCCATTAAAATATCTACATAAAGGGTCTCGGCCCAAAACGTTGGCTACTCTTTTCTCACGGATGCTGCCTGACCTGCTGAGTTCTTCCAGCGTTGTGTACGTATTCTTTGATCCACAGCATCAGCAGTTGTATTTTTGTGTCTTCATAAAGCTGCTTGCTGAACTCTGAGTGGCAAAGACAGCTATCAGTATTGTTTTGGGTAGGAGCAATTAAGGTGAAAGGAATCATTTAAAATACATCCAAGACTGTACAATGGAATCAGCTTTTGTCACCAGTTCTTCATTAAAAGAGATAACCAATTGACCATTGCATCAAATCTTATTTTACTATTTCTCAGTGATTGAATTGCCAAATCCTGATTTTAATTTTCTGTACTTTAAATTATAAACACGCAATCTGATTGACTTTCGCTCCAAAGGCTCCAGTCTATGCTTAATTATTCTACTGTATGGAACTTTGCCAGGACACTATTTATGACACACCAGATGATGTTTGAAAAAGAATTGAGAATCAAGGCATAAACCATCACCCTGTTCACTGCTGCCTATTCACAACAGCTGCCGGCCTCATATCAAATACCAGCAATAAAGGTAGGCCACACTGAGGCGCCCGAGGTCAAGGTTTGCTTACCATAAAAGAGTACAAAACCAACAAAAGAGAGAAAGCACAAATAAAACTGTACCACTTAAATCTGGTCATTACTACACATGATTCTCTTAACAGCAAGTCCAACTTGCATAGTTACCACAACACTGAATCTTAGACAGGCCATTCTCTGATTTGTACCAAGTTCAATGTTTTTCATTCACAAGAGAAAACCCACCACCACATCAATGTCATTCATATTACCTGCACAAATATGAAATAACAGTTCCTTAATTCCAACAAATAAACAGTATTCCCACACTGAATGCAGAAGCAAGTTAGAATATCGTTCAATAATAACATTTACCATACTAAACTCACAGTATATGAGAGAAGAGAACAGAAAATTGCTGACTGGTGTGTAATGAAACAGCTTTTCAATCCATCCTTATCTGTGTGAGAGAGATGTATACAAGCAGACTGAGCAACTGGTTGTGCTCTGACTAAGGTGCATATGTAATAGGATCAAAAAGACAACAGCATCTATTAGCAAAGGTAACAACCTCTTTGAAAACAAAAGCTTGAAAGGCCATCATCATGCATAAGAAACAGATGGAGAAGTAGGTGGAGCACTGCTTTGACCAGGAATGTACCATGCCATCAACTCTAGACATTATTGAGAGACCTCCTGTATTGGAAGAGCTAGTCACTGAATTTGCAGTGACGGAGCTGAGTAAAGCTACCAACTTGTCTAACATGGGCAAATTACACTATTCAATTTGAACTCATTAGGCCACTAAAATTCCATAGACCCTTTTACTGAAATGTCTGCCTGAACATATTAAACTTTTCCTGCTGCTTTGCCCAAAGCAGTCATTTATTTAGATGTCCCAATACTGCAACAAGACAACTCAAGCACCCCTATCAATGGTGTACCATAATTTGAAGTGGCACCTTTCCATTCCACAGGATGCCTCTTCAAATTAGCCCCCAAGTGCAACCAAACATGATGCATATCGGAGAAAAAGACCACCTTCTAAGCTCTAAAAGGATTATTTTCCTGTGAGCATTCATAGGGAAGAAATCCCACAGGCCCGGAATGTATAGGATTTGCTCTGTAAATATTTACTGGCCCTTATGACATTTTCATTTTCTAAAGCAATCATAATTGCTGAATTGTAACTATTTTGAAGAATTTTCTGCAATGTAAGCTAAAAATGAACTCAAATTGAAATATGTGGATTACCTAAAACAACATTAAAAAATCTACTCATCTCTGTATATGTTCTTTTTGTATTTACTTTCATCTTGACTACCCTTCAAGATAGCTTTCCACAAAAACTTTTCCGAACTCTTGATACAGTAGCAAATTGCATGGTTAGAAATCATTAATATTTGTAGTTCATGTATATTTGTTCTATCAAGACAAATAATTTTCGCCTTTATGAAACAAAATCTAAGTTGTGTCTTTCTGAGTCCATGCCAGGAGTGACCATGTTGAATTTGTTTGCATAACTATTTACTGCACTGAAAATGTTATTCAATATTCAGGCATCCCTTGGCTGTTCGCCTGAAACAGTAGTTTAGTTGGAATTTGTTTCTCAGTAGGAAATTTTAAAAAATATTAACATACACCTTTTTAAAAACATTTCCCTTTTGCATATGACTTGGATTTTACGCCGAATAAACTGGATGCTAAATTGAAGGACTGGGCAGCAAAAGGAATAACAGTTCTTTGCAATATAATCAAAAAGAAGGAACACTGTTCAGTTTTGAAATGCTTAAAGAGAAACACTTATTAGAAAAACAAGTCTTTTATTGGTATTTACAGATGCAATAATATGTTAATACAATGGTTAAAAATGTAACCAAGGCAAGTACATGTTTGATAGAGCTAGTTAGAAAAGCATATAATTCAGATAATGGTGGTAGAATCATTTGAAGCATGTATAAGGGTTTGTCAAAACTTAAAACACATTCGACTTCATACATTAAAACAAAATGGGAGAAGGAAGGAGGGATAATTATATATGAGGAAGAATGAACAATAATATAGAGGTTTCAATGGAAGTGTACCAGTTCACAGAAATGAAGGGAGTTCGGATGAAAAAACTTGATAAGATATTTTATTACATCCTCTCAGAAATCCCATTATGATACTAACCTCCCTGTTTGCTGGAGAAATTGTGGAAATCAAAATGCAAACCATTATCATTTTTTCTGGAAATGCCCCGTTATCAAAGACTATTGGAGGGGGATACACAATGCTCTACAAGACAGCTTTAAATGAGAAATACCCTTAGAAAGTAAGACCATATATTTTGGGTACATACCTCAAGAATGGTTGAAAAGAGATAAATATTTAATTAATATACTGCTGATGGCTGGTAAAAAAAGACTCTTATCAAGAAATAGTTATCACAGGAGAGCCCAACCTTAAATGCATGGATGGAAATTACAATGGACATTTACAAACTGGAGAAGATAACAGCATCTGTTAATCATAAGTTGGCACAATTTGATTCATACTGGGAAAAATGGTTTAACTACTTAACACCTCACAGGTCTGACTTTATTTACACAAATCAATGAATATGTTGTAAAAAAAGATTACTCCCTACTTGTACACGGTTCTCTCCTTTTGCTTGTTCTTTCTTTCCTCTCTTTTCTTTAAGGGCATACCTCAGATAAATATTAAGTGGAGATTTGTGGCATATATGACTATATGATATATATGTACAATATCTGAAATACATCTTATGAAAATGTTTGTTTGATGATGAACTTCAATAAAAAAATAAATTACAAAAAAAAATTTCCCTTCACACTACCACAGATTAGTAATTAAGATTTTCCCATCCCCAAGAGTAAACTGGTTTTCTCCAGCTACTTAATACATCCCAAGACAAATGAATTTTGAAAGAGACTATTTGATGCACAAAAGAAATTGGCCATTTAGGCATCTCAATTTCTTCATTCAATCTTTGGAATTGTCGACCCAGATACACTGCAGATATTCAGTCACTGATGCAAAGCAAATGTTTTTGAATGTCACTGAAATCAAGGGATATAAGATTGTTGTAGGAGAGTAGCACTGAGGAAAAGGATCTGCTATGAATTTATTGGATGGCAGAGCTTGAATAAGGGGCCAAATGGCATACTGTTGCCTCTACTTCTTATGTCTTTTTTTATTATATCTATTTACACTAAATTATTTTTCCATATAGCTGTCTGTTTTATTAATTTAGTCAACATCCTTTGCTTTAGAGAAGAATTTCACAAATGACTGATTTTTTATGTTTTCCCGTTATTTTCCTGCATTGTCCCTTTATCACATTGGAATAATGTCGAACAGTGCAAGCCAGCTGGCATCTTGGAGACAGCTTCATCTCCGCATTGGTTGAAGTGTGGCTCTTTGTTTTGCTGCTTGTATTGGCAAAGAAAACAACTGGAAGCAGTCCTGCATCCATGTCACAGCCATGAACCTCTAGCATGCCAACGAGCTACAGAAACCACTACAATGTCACCACACAAATGGCATGATGTTATTGATTTCAAAGTCATTGCACAGTTGAATTCGAGAAATTTCCCATAGGTTTTGGGAATTGCTACAAATTCTGATTGGGAAGAATGGAACTGAAAAAGAACAGAAGGCATTTGGCTTCCCAGGAAGCTCTGATGAGAGTTCTCCACAGACAGTTTTCTATTCAAAAAGGAACAGAGTAAAGATTAAAAAAACATTAACATAAAACATGGAAGTATTATTAGAATCACAAAACACTTCTGGGTTTCTTTTATTTATCTATTCAACTGCACACTTTTCTTGCAAAACTGCAAACAAGAGAAAACCTGCAGATGCTGGAAATTGCAATGCAAACTTACAAAGTACATGATATTTTCAATTAATGAACATACCGCTTAGGAAGATTAATGGTGCCTAACGGTGACTCCTTTGCTTGCATCTTCAGAAACAGCTCTATTTCCATCTTTAATATCTCAAGTTTTTCCTTTCAGGGTTCTTTTGAAGACCCTGACCTGGAGTTACATGTTGACTTTGGTTCTTGGCGGGAATGGGACCCGCTCTTGGGGTTTCCATAACTGGCCATTGTTCGGCATGCCAAAGGCTCAGGCTAAGAGACCGGCTTGGATTTGGAAGCCTAGGATCTTGGAGCTCTGGAGATGGGTGGATCAAGGGTCGACAGGAGACCCACGTGTCGTCGGGGGAGTCAGGATATCTGCTGTGTGCCTGGAGACCCGGGATCTTTGCGACCTCCAGGCACAGAGCTTGATAAAAGCGATATAATGGACTTCATAAACCAGCGAGTTGTATGTTATGTCTTCACACTCACTGAAGAAATGGAGACACCTCCTTCTCCCTTATTAGGGAGAGAGAGAACCTGTGGGATGTCGAATGCCGAGTGAAACGTGGGTAACTGCAAGTCTGTGTCTTTGCCATTGCTTTGCTCATGCTTGAGCACTCAGTGGCAGTGTCGATGCTTCTTTTTGCCAGTCGGGGAAGGGAGGATTGGTGCTTGCTGCCACTTACACGTGGGTCGGGGGAGCTGGGGGGGGGACTTTGGGGTTCTAGCATTTAACTGTCGTTCATTCTTTGGGGCACTCCTCTTTTTTTGTGGATGGTTACGAAGCAAAAGCATTGTATACATTTCTCTGCATTAAATTGTACCTTTGAACCACTGAATACTGTATTTGTCTTCCCTTCTGGGATTTTACATTTAAATCAATGGCCAACATTTAGTGTTTCCATTTCTTCTTAATGAACAAATGCAACAATTCACTTCTTGGATTTAAGTAGCTGTTATTATTACCTTCTCTGGTATTCATGGTCCTGTTCCTTCAGCCTGGGTTTGAAAGTACCAAAAGCACAATATGAAAAAAACCTGGAAGTATGATATTCAATTTTTTTTTGCCTCTTTGACCCACATGTTTTGGTCTTGTCCTTGCTTGCAGAAATACTGGAAAGATATTTTTGGTATCATTTCAACAGTTTTGAGTATTAATTTGCAACCTCATCCTATTACTGCAATTTTTGGCTTACCACTGGTGGGTAACAGTTGTTTATCCCCCTCAGCTCGGTGGATGATTGCATTTGTCACACTAATGACTAGAAGATCCATTCTACTGAACTGGAAAGAGATTAATCCCCCCCACTACATTTCAATGGTTTTCTCAAACTATATCTTCTCTGAGTTTAGAATAAATCAGGTGTAATTTTTGACCCTTCGGTCAAATTTGAAGAAACCTGGAGACCATTTATTCAACATTTTCATATGAGTTAAACTGACCTTTCCCGAACCTTTTTCTTATCACCTTTAATTATTTGGATAGAGGTGTGGAGTTATTGACACTACTGTGTATACCTGATATGATACAATAGCCTATGTTAGTTAGGTTAGTTGTTGATAGTTTTTTTGGGGGGGATATGGCTTTAAGATAAGGGGAGGGAAGTTCAAGGAGGATATTAGAGGAAGGTTTTTCACTCAGAGAGTGGTTGGTGCATGGAATGCACTGCCTGAGTCAGTGGTGGAGGCTGATACACTAGTGAAGTTTAAGAGACTACTGGACAGGTATATGGAGGAATTTAAGGTGGGGGGGGGTTAAATGGGAGGCAGGGTTTGAGGGTTGGCACAACATTGTGGGCCGAAGGGCCTGTAATGTGCTGTTCTATTCTATGTTCTATGTTCAATTTTTCTTGGACTGTGGGCTGGACTCTACAAAATTTGCCTTACCTTTTGTTTGTCACTATTGTAAAAGCAGTATTTCATTAGCTGAATTTCCAAACCACAGAAGAACTAGATATCAGCTGTCTCTTCGTCTCTATGGTCATATTGACCAACTATATTCACAGCACTCTTATTTATTTGATTGTACAAATATCCTTTACAATATCCGAACTACTATTCAACATTTCTTTTCTTTTACAACCTTTCTATCTTGTTTCACAGTGATTGCAATCTTTGAGGTTTTTGGTATGCATAGGATATGTGCATAACTCTCTGATACTTCCCTTTTCTCCATCTCTGTCACCGTTCCCATTAGTCCCAGAAATTTGGGAGAGGAAAAAAAGGGATTGGAGATGAGCTGCAACTGATGAGAATTGAAGAATCAAGGAAAGGTTTTTAAGAAGCTAGGCAATTCAGAGCAGGAGATGTGCGAGAGTTACTATTATTCATGAGAGGGGAAAATGATATTGACAGAAGACAAAAGTGGCAACTTGGAAGATAAAATATTCAACAAGTTGAAAATTGAATGTTCAAATGATGATTTCGAATGGTGGTAAAATGAGATGGAAATCCATGAAGCGAAGATGAGCACAAAAAATGGAAAAAGAGGCTGTGGATTCTGTTTATGGAGTGGAAATTATTGCAGAGGAATGAGGAGCAGAGATCATGCCAAATTGGAGTTGGCCCTTGCATTCATTTGAGTTAACCTTGTTTGATCCCATAAAGCACAATAAATGATATCAGAGAGCCCATCTGTCCTGATATCCTTTACCACTCATTTCAAAAAAAGGAACTTTATAATCATCTATTAGGTAAGGGAATAATAGTAGCAAACAGAAAGAATTACTTTCCATTTTTCTTTACCAGATTGCTTATATCTACCAAAACAAGTGATGATTATAGATTGCTACAGTGCAGAGGGATCCAGTTGTCTTCCTACATGAAACTCAAAAAGTGAGCACATCAATACAGTAAGGAAATAAAAAGGTAAGTAAGATATTGGTCTTCATTACAAGGGAGATGGAGAACAAAAGTAGAGATGTTTTCTCCAATTCTGCAGTACATTAGTGAGATCAGATCTGTAATATTGATACAGCCTTGCTCTCCTTATCTAAGTAAAATTTATTTATAGACAAGCCATCAAAGAAGGTTCGCTAGATTGATTCCTGCATTGAAGAAGTTGTCTTATGGGAAATAATTGAAGAAGACGAGCCCATACTCAGAGGATGGGCTCTGAACAAGGGAACTCCATTTCAGAGTAAGGGATCATCAGCCTCTGATATGAAGAGGAAGATCATGAATCCTTGGATTTTCTTTTACCTACAGGGAGCTATGGAAATTAAGTTTTCAAAGTTGGTCTCGGGGGAAAAAAGTAAAACTTGATCAGAAGTGTCCAACCTGTATCTCAAAAATAAACATATTTTCTTTTGAACCGTGGAAGGGAATTCTTCTTTCGAATTGCATCACTGTCAACATTTGTCAACACTGTCAAATTCATGTATTGGCAACTAGGCCTAGTTAATAGGATGCTCCAATTCCCTAAATTCACTGGCATCTGGTGCCAACATTGTACCTGGCAGGGCACTGAAAACTTATGCCAACCAACTGGATGGAGAGTTAAGGACATCTTCAATCTCTCACTGCATGAAAGAAGCATCAATCATATCAGTACCCAAGAAGACCAGGATGTGCTGCCTCAACATGCAAACTTCAAAACTGTCCTGATGAAGGGTCTCAAACATCAACTGTTTATTCTTTTCTTTTTCTGGTCTGCTGAGTTCCTCCAGCATTTTGTGTGTGTGTGCCTCTATACAACTTGATCCTTGACTTCCTTACAGGAAACCAGACAGTGTGGATTGGAAATAACATCTCCTCGTCACTCAAGGATGTGTGCATAGATCACTGCTCGACTCTCACTACACCTACAATTATGTGGCTAGGCACAGCTCAAATGCCATCTATAAATTTGCCAACAACACAACAGTTGTTGGCAGAACTTTAGATTGTGATGAAGAGTCATACTGCAGCAAGACAGATAACTGGTTGAGTGGTGTTGCAGCAACAACTTTGCACTCAATGTCAGCAAGATCAAGGAATTGATTTTGGACCTCAGGAGCGGAAAGACAGAACGGAAAGCATCAAGGGGTATGCTGCTTCAAGTTCTTGGGTGTCTACATCTCTGAAGATCTATCCTGGGCCAAACATATTGAACAATTACGATGAAAGCATGCCAGCAGCTATATTTCATTAGGAATTTGAGGAGACTTGGTATGTCAGCAATGACTCAGCAAATTCGTGCATATGTATCGTGGAGAGCATTCTGACTGGTTGCATCACCATCTGGAATGGAGGAGCCAAATCAGAGAATCGGAAATTCTGCAGAGTGTTGTAAACCCAACCAAATCCATCATGGGCCCTAGCCTCCCCAGCATCGATCATCATTAAGGACCCTCACCGTTCAAAACAAGCCTTCTTCTCATTACTAATCAGGGATGAGGTACAGGAGCCTGAAGAAACACACTCAACATTTTAGAAACAGGATTTTCCCACCTTCTGTTTTTTCTAAAAGTCCTTCATTCCATGAATACTACCTCACCATTTTGCATTCTTTTCTCACTCATTTTTTTAATACATCTTATTGTAATTTATGGTGATTTTGGTTATGTTTTGCACTATACTCCTGCAACAAAACAACTAATTTCACAACACATATCAGTGTTAATAAACTTGATTCTGATTCTGGCTATCAACCAGAAATCACGTCTGTATAAACTGGTTACTTGAGGCTGCCCCGATATATTCCATTTCAAATCTGTTGGACTGCTCGTCAGCAGGTCTAGAGTTTACATTCAGCATGTGAAACTGACCTGCTCAAGTAGCTTTTATCAGATGGGGGAAAGATGGGGGAAAGGTGGGATTGTATATGGTGATTAGAGGATTTTCTTTGATTTTTTAAAAAATCAAATGTGATCACTTGTACTGTTCATTTCGGAGTTCAATATCTGACGTAATGGTTAAGCACTTTGGCCAGCTGTCCTCTGACCCTTACCTGTTATAACTGAGAGACATATACTCACTCAGGGTTACAGGAGTGAAGACCACAGACGAGCTTAGGTTTTTACAAATTTTTGCTTAGTTGTGAAGAGTTTGGATTTTAGTGGATAATTTGCTTCTGAGGATGGTAAAATTCATTCACTGGAGCACATAAATTGTTTAGGTACTAGGCTGAGAAATTTGTATTATGCATCCAACCTTTCATAATGAATATTTTCTTCCTTATTGTTTTTGATTTACTTAACTAAAGATGTCTTTCATTATTATGCACTTTCTCTGCTGAGCTTCAGGATTCAACCAAATACCACCCCAAATGATTATTCTTTGTTTTGTGAAGTACACATTTGAGACAGAAAAAAAACATTATTGCTTCCTCTTAGAGAGGCTGAATTTTTTGAACTCTATTCCTCTTGGGGTGATCTAAGCAGAGTCTTCTCCATTTTTAATGCAGAGGTAAGTACTTGATAGAAGCAAGGGGATGGGAGGATACTCTAGACTGACAGGGATGTGGAGAAGAGGTTACCTTCAGATTGATTGTGATCTTATCCAACGGCAGGATAGGCTTAAGAGGTGATATGGCCGGTTCCTGCTCCAAATTCATCTGTTTCTGCATTCCTAACATCTACCGATGTGCCAACTGGTGCTGTAGTGGCTTCTGCATCAGACTTCGAGGTGAGTGGTCCTGAGTTCGAAACTGGCCGACTCCTTGCATGCTTTCCATCCGTGCTGGCTTGAGGCACCTATACTGGCTAGCAACTCATAAAAAACAGTCAAAAAAAGTGCTAAAGAAACAGTAAGCATGCCACCTGATGCACCACAAGATGTAGAAACAAGTAACAGCAAAAATGCGATACAAGAATATGTTTTCAATCAAAATAATAGGAAAAAAGGTATGAGAAAATGTAAAAGACCATTATATAAACTTTCAGTGGGCACATCAATAAAGCAAAATGGCCACTGACAGCTACAGATGACAGGCTTAGAGCAATGAGTCAAAATGGCAAATCACTAAAATATCTTTCTTCAGCATCTTCGTAGAAAGTGAAGATTGAGATTATGGAACCTCAAAATTAAACATATTGAGGAGTAGGCCATCTGGCCCGTCGAGCCTGCTCCGCCATTCAATAAGATCATGGCTGATCTGGCCATGGACTCATCTCCACCTACCTGCCGTTTCCCCATAGCCCTTAACTCCCCTAATAAAATCTATCCACCCTTTTCTTAAATATACTTACTGAGGTAGCCTCCATTGCTTCATTGAGCAGAGAATTCCACAGATACCCCACTCTCTGGGAAAAGCAGTTCCTCCTCATCGTCATCCTAAATCTATTCCCCTGAATCTTGAGGCTATGTCCCCTAGTTCTAGTCTCACCTACCAGTAGAAACAACTTTCCTGCCTCCATCTTATTTACCCTTTCATAATGTTATATGTTTCTATAAGATCTCCTCTCATCATTCTGAATTCCAGCAAGTACAGTCCTAGGCAACTCAATCTGTCCTCATAGTCTAACCCCCTCATCTCTGGAATCAACCTGGTGAACCCCCTCTGCACCACCTCCAAAGCCAGTATATCCTTTCTCAAGTAAGGAAACCAGAACTGCATGTAGTACTCCAGGCGTAGTCTCACCAGTACCCTGTACAGTTGCAGCATAACCTCCCTGCTCTTAAATTCAATCCCTCTGGCACCAAAGACCAACATTCCATTTGCCTTCTTGATAGCCTGCTGCAACTACAGCAAGCTGATTTTACTGGAGATAATTATGCAACAAAAATAATATTGATGCACCCCAAAAAGTTTTACACCCAAAGATCCCGGGAAAGACTGATGAATAAAATAAGTAATTCTGACAATAGCTTTCCAATATTCCATACATATTAAATTGTTGCTGGATATTGCAAGATGCAAATGGAATTTCTCTTTGCCAGAAAGGAAAATTTGCTAAATCAGGAAAATTTTTAGCCAGAAAACTGCTGGTAAACTGTTCATGTTTATATTGCAGGAAGATATCACAAGACATCTGGTAAAATGTAATTTAATCAGGACCAGTCGAGACAGATTTCTAAACAATGGGTCATGAATGAGGAATTTAGTGGAATTTGTTTTTAAAAAGTATGAACAGGATGTGTAGATAAAGGAATAGGGGAGCAGGTGATTAATATGGATTTGAAAAAAGCATTTGTCAATTTAAATCTAAGTAACAGGGAATTTTTAATGGTTATATGAAGTCAGAGAGTAAAAGCTAAGAGAAAAGAGAAAGACGTAATTAAATAATGTTGTTCAGAAGATTGTTGTAGGTCCATAGCTATTTGTTACACAAGTTGATAAGAAAACAGAGAATGCTGATTATCATTTGCTGCTGACATCAAGTTAGGGGATGGCAAGTTGTTACCTGAAATAGAAAATAATGGAAATAAATCATCTTTGCTGCTTCTTAGAAGCTTATGTAAAATTGTCTGCTTTCCTCTGTTACTGTATTAAGCACACTTCACAAGGTATATAACTGATTGTGAAGCACATTATGTTCTGAAAAATGCCACATATGTGGCCCTTTCTTTTCTAGCATTAGCAAAAACACAAAAAAAGTTGTTTTCTACCCATGACTTTTAAGAAAGTAACTGGAGAGTGTCCTGTGTCAATAATCAGCAAATATTATAAAATTGATATTTGTATTTAGTTGAGTGTCTGATTGTCTAGATTAAAAGATTTTGGGTTCACTCTGATCGACTGCCAATGCAAAAAAAAATGATGATATACTTATCAGGTTAGTGTGCAGGTTATATCAGTTTGAAATGGTGAAAGGACTTTGAAATCTTTCTTTTGTCTTTACAAATTTATTTTGTCCAAACATTTATTGATTGAACCATGCCCCACTAGCAAAAAGACTTTTTCATTGTTTCTTATACTTGAAACAAATGTGACCACAAGGAAAGATAACGTTCAGTCTCTTCCTGACCCTGGAAGGAAGACATCCTGTGCTTGCTTTTGCTACAAATTGTCTAGCTTGCTGTGCGCTCACAGCATTATAAACACAAGAGGAAGGAAGTCTTTCCATTATATTTATATTGCTGCTTAAAAGATTTTGTGAGCATAATTTAATTTAATATTGAGACTTGAATTTAAATTTCTCCTATCATATTTGCTTTCACTCTACATTTGCACACCTGGATATATAAAAAGTAGATGTTTAAAAAAGTCCAAAACATTACCGTCCGTTTATTTTGATATTACACTGTTCATTCTACTAATGCTGTAAGTCTATTCCAGTATATTTTGTCACATTAACACCGTGATTTTCCTTGCTGCTTACTTAGAACGTTTTGACGTTATAGAAACACTATATGTTAATCCGCAATAAATTACAAAAGGAATACACGCATTTTGTTTTATCTATGCTAAATACTTTTAAATGCGTTTAACACGCACCCTCAAATGCATCCGAAATGCATATTCAACGGTTATTTTTGACTTCGTGAAGCTAAGATCTTTGGTGTCTGTTTGAATGCAGTGTTACCATACTTGTTTAAAAAGTTTTATGGTCCACCAATAATATACACTTTAATTCATAATCATTCCTCTCCCCAAGGGCGGACGCAGGCGGGTGGCCTCTCTTTGTCCGGGCAACCTCTGCGTTTCCAAATACTTTTTTTTAACTACACGTGGGTCTTTCAGATTCATTGATGACTGATTTCGATTATTTAGATTGCAGTGATGGTATTAATGCGCCAAATTAAGCCATCAGCTCCAATTTAAACTGTTTAATTAGTTTTATGATCAATTTTACCTTCATTTTCATCGGAGGATATGCGTTTGGAAACTTTAAATTAAGGTCTTAGTTGACAACGAAGACAAACTGGCATTGGCATTTCGGTCAACAAAGTTAGAGTGCAAAGTTAGTTTCCAATACCACCAGGCTCATAATTCTGTTAATTGAATTCCAAACTGGAAACAGCGAATTCCATGGGAGGTCCAGTTCTGGAAGTGTGGATAGAGCTGGCATGTAGAGCGGTATTGTGTGGCGGTAACTGAAACTCTTCACGGTGCCAGTTCACGCTCTCAGCACTGGACGCATCTAACCCTAAAAGAGGATTCACTTTATATAAAAACTGAAATCTGCCTACCTGAGTGAAATTATTCCTTGGTTACAGTGATAATTTCCCAATTCCCGCAATTGTTATATTGTCTAAAATTAGCAAAGAAAGCACATTCTTCTGGCTACGATGTTTATAGAAGGTATCTATTTTGTAGTAGTTTCAGATTCGCAGAACAATACTAATAAAGGACTTATTGTAACATTCCGATATTATTAGTGCTAATTTAATATTTAGAGTTTAATCTCTTTTAAATTGGAAATTATACTGTATGATAATGTCATGAACTGTAAGTACGTTGAAGGATTTGAGAACGATATTGTTTAAAATTAGTATTCTTCGAAATTGCTTTAATTAATACAATAGAGCATTTTTGTGTGAATTTGATATTTCGGCTTCGAAATTAGATGTCTTTTAGTTCCGAGAAGACGGGCAGGCATTGAAAGGTAAACCGAAGTACGAGAGTGGAACGGGTTAAATTGTCCTCGGTTTATTGCGTTCACCTCTTTACAGTTCCTCTTCTGGCCGGAGCGGGGTGCTGCAGGTTTGCTCTCCCGAAAAGACACTCAATTCTACTTTTCCCAAGAGTGTTTATTTAACCGTTCTGCGATTTAGAGGATATCACAGAGCAAAACAATAAAGGGCCGGGGGATGGTAGTTGGTGGGAGCAGGAGGAGGTGGGGGGTTGGGGAGAGGGGCGTCGAATAGTGATAGGCGAGATTCCCCGTACAAAAGCACTTTTATTTTTGGAATGGTTTCGAAAAACAAAGTTAATGATAGGGTCGAAAGGTGTTTTCATATCAGCAAAGACAGGTCCTAGGGAGACCACTCGCCTAAAAGCGTTTAAATTTAAAAATAAAATAGATAAAGTAACTGTGTGTGTCCGTGTGCACGTTCCAAATAAAGTTTGGAATGGGAATATTTCATGTCGTATGGCGGCACTTTCCTTCTGGCTGCTGGGTCTCCGAATTCGACAAGCTGTTAATACAACCCTTCATTTTAGTTCCAGTTCAGAAACCCAAGCAAAATCACAGGCATACCTGTCGATGGTAGATTTCTGCCTGGTCCTTTCCCCGCCTTGAACTGACCACTATTTAGGAGAAGAACTCTGAAGTTTTTTATGTGTTTTTGAAATGTGCGTTAATTCTTCTATTTCTAGGACAACCACAGTTGTCGAATATTTGATATCTTACTGAGCAGCAGAAATGATCTGTTATTCCCGCTGGTCCAAGCGACAATATACATAATGATTTTGAAACTCTATATTTAACAAGCATTTCTCCAAAAATAATCTTTTCCTAAATCAAGGGTAAGTTCAACGTTCGTCTTCTTTGTGAGTGATGCTAAAATATTTAGAATACCTTAACTGTTCGTGATGCAAGATGGAATTAGTATTATAACACAAAATACGCTTTTAAATAAAACTAACAATGTCTCGTGTTCCCAAATGCAACTAAATGCATTAAGCAAAACTGCCTGTACAAATGTGTGCACTTAATCGTATTTTCTTACTGCGTAGCCAGCCAGTCATTTAGATTTTCGATATGTGTAATTTTGAAATAAAATTAGGGGCTGTAAAGCTGGCTTGAAATAATAATCCTACCTAACGTTCGCGTGCTTCTCCGTAATGAAACCTATTCCCCGAGGTCGGGCAGCCTAAACGTCAATCAAAGAAGCTGATTCAGAATGCCATTGTTTGTATCCAACGTCACTGGTTTTCCTCTTATGTTAACTTACAATGAAATGGCCGTCTGATCACTCATTCGTAATGTAGGTCATTATTTTGCTAAATCCAAGAAGAAAAATGTCCCAATCTTTCAGCCAGAGATGTTGCCTGACGCTTTACAAACAGAACCGTGTTTACTCAGCACGTTTTTAGACTACTCTGGGTTTATTTAAATCCAGCCACTGAAAAGGACAATGAATGCACATGGAAAGCCCAATAGAAGCAGTATGGCACATCTCATTAAAGCAATGCGAGCCACTGCCTTATATTAGACACTTAATTCTGTTTTCTTGAAAGGTTACAGATAAAGAAGTGACATTCTCTAAGTTCTGAAATGCTAGGGAAAATGTGTGATTTCCGTGATATATCGATTATATTGATTCATATTGACCAGAACTTTTATATTATATCTGTATTAAGGGTTTTATAAACTGGGCGAACAGATATAAATTTCTCCAGCTATATCTTGAGATGATACAAGTAATGCACGAGTCCCAGCAGTTGTTTTTTTTGTTGCAAGTGTTGCAAGAGATTTGAGTATTCAAATATAATTTCCCCGGTTTAATGGTTTTGTTTTGTGTGTGTGCGCGCATTTTATCCCTTTTCATCTTCGTGCTTATAATAGCATTATAATCCTCGTCGACTTTTCGCCGATACTTCGTTATCCAGAAGTTTAGTGAGTTTCCATACTGTCATTCAAAGAAGATGAAGCTGCAAGTCCTAACATACGCGCCATTTCTAGTAGTCCTATAAGTGAGTTGTTAAAGGTGCCTGATACAATGGTGTTTGGAGATTTCTGAAGTATTCCCAACGCCCTTATAAAGCAGGATACGAGGCAAATCGCCTACCAAATATCACCGTCTTTTCTGATATTTGTAAAGACGGTGAAACGTGAAAATCAGAATCTGGTCTTCATTGAAATTCACTGGCAGAAGATAGCTGATGCAGTAGTACTTTCTGGTGGAAAATAAAAGAATTGAAAGAATCCAAACTTTTCCAAGTATCGCCGCCTGGATGAAGTGGAGCGTTGTATTCTGTTGCTGCTTCCTGCAGACAATCTACTACAATGTTAATTAACCGTATATGCTATTAAATGTCTACCATAAAAGCATTCCAAATTGCTTTAAGGATATTGTTCTATAATAGGATAGCACGTGAATCTATTGCTTCATTTGAAAGTAAGACCTCATAATGAAAATATACAAAAGCGTTTGTCTTTTCTGTAAATAGATCGATAATCAAAATAACGTGAAAGGGACATTCACATTTAATTACTGTGTGAGTATTTGTATTAAAGTTATCACGTCGGCGTCTTGTCTTATTTCACCTTTCAAGTTTACGGAAGTGCAACACACACACAGCACTGAATCTTTAGCTGTGAATTCTGACTCACCTTGGTTTCTGATTATGGCGACAGGTGAATTTGTCTGCACTTTTCATTGCAAAGCTAAGCTTTTTCCATTTTTTTTTGTTTGGCAAAGTATGGACTGCAAAATGATTTGTATATTTTAATCTTGATATATAATGGATATACCGATGAAAAGTATAAACAGGCAAAAAGTTCTTGCTGAGTAATTATATTAATTGACATTGACTACGGCGGGTTACAAAGAAAGGTCATTCCAATTTAATTTTCGGCTTTGGCTTCAAATCTGAATACTCTTCTTTGTCACAAATCTCTATGTACTCAAAACAGGAAATATTATTACGATTTTCCTAATTCCATTCATTGAAATTGCTTCCAAAATCAAACGTTAATCTTTCCATTTCTCCAAACTCCAAAGGGAATCGCTTGAGACGCTTTACTTTAATGCCTTGCCTGACATGTTATAAATGAAAGTGGATTCTCTACAAACGTTCCTGCTTCTCGAATTAGCAAATATTTTTAAATAGTTTAGTTGCCATGTATTATTCGTCAAAACGTTTTATTTTTTCGAACATGTAAAAATGAAAAATGTCAAACAATCCAGGGCAGATGTTTATAATAAAATAAGTTGAACTCCATGACATTTATATGCCCATGTGTGTATCTTCATATTGGTTAATTTGGGCTCACGTCGTTTCTTAATACAAGGTATCAAGGTATCGTAATTATGACTACTGGTTAAAGGCTGATATATATTCATTTCCCCGCCCCACCCCCTCTCCTCTCCCTCTGCTCTCCCCCCCTCTCTCTCTCTCTCTCTCTCGCTCGCTCACCCCCCCCCCCCCCCTTCCTTTCTCTCTTTCTCCCTCTCTCCGGTTTTACCTGTCATTATTTACGCTGTGTAAAATACTCATATTGCAAAGACCGCGCAATATATTCGTTCTACGACAATTGGAAAGGTGTGGACTCAGATGCCTTGTGCTCGTCCAGGACGTTATGTTTATCAGTGCATGGAGGGGGCGGGGTGGGTGCTTGGTGGGGGCATCGACCGAACGCACTCGAAAACCAACCTGCTTGCTTTCCTCTTTCCCTAAACAGAGAAAATACAGTATTTTCGTCAATCATTGAGACAATTAAAACAAGTTCTTCATTTAATTTAGTTACATGAGAGAATAAAATTGGATCGTCCTTTAGTACTTTAACGCCTAACATCAAGTGGAAGTAGAGTTAGCCAAAGCAGCTGTTCGACGTAGAGTCAGAACAAAGAGGAAACCACTGATGTAGATCCAGTTTGTTTGTATTAACCACTGAGATTTGGAGAGAGCCAGTGGTTTCTCTTAAATCTTTAATTGTGGATGAAACTTAAATCTCCTATTTTTTTCAGTAGAAGTGAGTATTTTTACATATACCCGAACATTCAGTTCTAACCTTTGGCCGCTCACAAACAGGGCACACCAGTCAGTCGTAAACGAGATTATCCCTACCATACATAGTACAAATGAGAGGTGCGTAAAATCTTATTTTCATCCTTAGTTGGAGCGGTTTAATCACCTCAATTTGTCTTATATCCTATAGTTAGAAACTGGAACTAGTGACTACAAAACAAAATCTGGTGATTGATAGCGACGTGTTGCAAAGTAAAAATTAATTTGTACTTATACGTCCCCATCTGATCTTCACATCAATGTGTATACGTAATTTATTCTTTGTAATAGGTGAATGTTACTATGAAATACAAAAATGTTTGTTAGCACTGACAAAATTTAAACACTGTAGTTGTAGTCATGCAAATCAACATATGTAAGACAAACTGCCGCTTCAAAGTTTGAAGTTTCCAAAGGAAAGATCAGGCAATGTCACAAACACGAGGTAATAATATCATACATTTAAATCAACGGGGTAACTTTGAGCAGAAATATAAAATTAACACGATTTCCGTGATTTTGCCCTGGATTCCACCGTTATCTTTCCAATTCATTGGAAGGTTTTTTTTTGTGCTCCCTCTCTGTGATTACTACCCATCCCCCCCGTCCCTCGATACTACTTTCTTGTTTTCATAGTTTAAAAGGCAGCTTTTTTATTACTACAGTTTAATTAGCTTTTGAGAATACGCAAAATGCAATATATCCTTTATTTTAGACATTTATAACCTGCAATTTGTTTGATCTCTGTGCTATTATGCAATTTTTACTTTATGTTTAGCTGTAGCTCAAAACCGAATTACCTTACTATTTACTTTGCAGAGTCCCGCAAAGTTTCAATTCAGAGGTTAGATATTTATGCTGTTCGAGCCTATTTCTTGGACGGAATGAACAATAGACAATGGTTTCGTGGGACCTAATGCCATAAAATAAACAAACAACGCAGATTTTACAGAAGATATAGCGAGTGAATGTTATTAAGGATGGATTATCAGTTGTAGAAGATCGTAGCCTCTTTAATGGCTCGACATCTGACTAAATCAAGAGATGTTCGACTTTTAAAACTCATTCATTTAAAAAAAATCATCTTGTCATTCTGAAATTAATTCCATCTAAGTCAAGAAAACTGAACATTTCCAGTGGGGCCGGCTTCCTGTGTGAGTGGGGTATCAATCATTGAAACTTTCCATCGCTTGTCACCTAGAACTTGCGCCGATAAGATCGAACAGATATTTAAAGGAATTTTTTTTAGAGACCAGCCCAAACTTATTTTCTGGACGGTTCCTATTTAAACTTGGTTTACCTCTTCACTCGCACCAGTAAACCAGGTTAGATAACGGTCCATTGTCCCGGTTACAGTTTAAAGATTTCCAATGGTGAAGATAGCAAAATGGTACAGATGCAAAAGTATGTGTTGAGTGTTTGAACAGAACTCGACATGTTTGGTGATAAACAGCAATATTTTTCTCACGTCTAAAACGGACGTTTCATTATGACCTAAACCATTTTACAGAAACAATGCCTCCATTCAACAAAAACATTGTAATAGTTTTGCCAGAGTCGTAAATTGTACATTATATACTAATTGTGAGAAGTGTAAGTAACAGATGCTTCCAGCATAAAGAGCATTTGCGCATTCTGCATATATATATATATATATATATATATATATATAAAGGTCATTACATTTTATACATAAAATCATTCTTGTATGCAATATAGAACATCGTATTAATAACAAATAATTGATTTTATCGTAATTTCGTAATATTGTACCGCCACTGAATGTTCCATAGCTCTGTCATCTGTATTACATTATTTAAAATAAAGTATTGAAAATGCAAAGCACAGGGTAAAGGCCCGCTGGAAGTAAAGAATTAACAACACGCCTTCACTTTTGGAAAATATCCCGACCCCACGTGTCACTAGCGTCTGTTCCCCTGCTGGGTCCTTTGCTGTCTCTGGGAATACCGATCGCAGATTAATGAAACTAGCCTGTTTGTTCTCAAAATTGGGGATTCAAAAACACTATAAATTTAACCTGCACTACTCGAGGCTCCATACTGCCTCTTAAAGCTAAGACAATAAAGAAGCGGCGTTAAAGATTAAACCGTGAGATTTCAATAAAATCGATAATTTGATAGTACAACGATTCGTCTGATTGATTGCCAAATGCCTCACAAATGTTTATTGATGGGTTGCATTTGAATCCTTATGTAGTGCGTGTGTAGGCCTCCTCTATAACCTGTATTATCTATTTTTAAAACTATAAACAGAAAATTTACATCATATCATAATTCAATCACATGATTTTCTGTGGGGACAAGCCGTGGGTTTGCACTCAATCATTTGATTCTGTCGACATTTTCTGAGTAGAAAGTGTAAGGGTTAAGTCTGCCTTTTGACTTGAAATCCAAGACAGGGTAACTGCTCTGAAAAAGGAACATGGTATCACAAATCTGGTAATTCCGAAGAAAATCTATACTACAAAGTTTTTTTTTGTTTTATTTGGTAATATACTATTTGGTATGTAAGAGTCATTTTAACAGGTTTAAGTACGGTGCTTTGGTACTTTTTAAAATGCAAATATGTTTTTGCATTTTAAGCATGACAACCCTGCGAATCAATGCAACTAATTTTTTTGTGTGTGAACAGGATCCCGAAGCCTCGTCTTATAAAAAAAGACACGCCACGGTCGCCACGGCGAGCATTTACTGTCTCCTGATTGCAGCAATGACCAGGTTAGCCCATAAACCTATTCATACCTAACAATAGGGATTCTCTCAACAATTAACAAGAAACAACATAATAAAGTCGTTTACAAAGAGCTGACTATTTACGATAAATTATCCAGTCTTTAGGAGAGCCGTGCGTAATTTCACACGCTTTATAAGTAAACTAGGTTTCAGGGGCGCACACGCATTCTAGATGTACCGCCACTCATCTCTCATTTTTAACCAAACTCCATTCACAACATTCCGATACTGTGTCTTTAAATCAAATTGTATCATTGTTACCAACGGTTTTTTTACGAGATCTAGATGTTTGAAATGGATATCGCGGCACTATTCACATATTCAGTCACTTCTGTTTTAATTATAATGCCTATAATGCTCAGGATCTTAGAAACCGGTTGGATTTTTTTTAAGAGTTTGGAACGGCAAGATTGAGAGCTTTTTTTAATCCGTATTATTACCTGTCGAATATCATTAACTCTGATCAGAAGGAATCCGGAGCATCTGCTGATACTCAGATTGCTGTGATTTACTTTAATTTGCTCTGTTTTGCGGGGCTTTTGGAGCAGCAAGTTAACAACACAAAAGGAAACTGGACAACCCTGCTTAACAGAGAAATTAACATGTGAACTGCAGAAAAGAGAGGGCAAATTGCTAACCACACACAGATTCGCCATCTTTAATGGAGTTTAATTCTAGTTTATTCCTTAGCATGCTGCTGTTTAATATTGTGCACTAAAATGTCAGAGGAGCTTACGTTATAAATCACGCTAAAAGGAAGATCTGTTCCGCCTAAACTAATGAGGTAGTCACAAATTCAGTAAACACTAGTTCTTACTGAATAACAACAAAGACCTTGGGATCAGTGGAGCAATATGGCGGAAATTTTAAGCATTTCCTACAGGATATAAGAAAATATCCAGGGCTGTTGTTTAATTCATTTCAATAGCTTGTTTTGGATAATAATCGTCAATTAGTTGGACACAACTTATATGTTCCCATGTTATATTTGTGGTATATACACATATGTATAAATATATATATACATTCACAGATATATGTATACATTAAATATAAAATAATTATATGAAAGAAACCCTTATATTAACTAATTACTTCAGCGAGCCAACTAAACAATGTAGCCTATTCATTTTATTTGTCATGAAACATAGGTTTTGCAGTTTCGCAGATCAAAATAGTTTTAGTAACTATAAAGTAAGTGTCATTGACCCTGAAAATGGCCTTTGTTTGCAAACACAGCTGTTGCAATCTTTACATTGCAAACTAAGATATGCGCAGGAGAGAATTAAATATGAAAGGATGGTGTGAAGAGAAACCCAAGCATCTGGAGGGAAGCAGCTTGTTTTGAAACTGTCAGTTCACTAAACCCCAATTGTGAGAACCTCATGCTAAAATTTACCAGCCTTTACTGTAGTGGTTTAAAGCCACCTCCGTGCTAAAACTACACTGAAACAACGATGAAACATGTTTAAAACGGACCAAAATGAATTATCAGACAAGGAAAGGAAACTTTTATGCTATAGAAGACAATAACAACTTTTTAGGTATTTGGAATAGAATCAAGATCACTTGTTACAACAGAGTTTGTTAAGTGTTGGTACTGTGCTACTTTGTTGCAACATCAAAAAATCCACTTAACTACATCATGTATGTGAATCTATTTAAAACATTGTTTACCTACCAAATTGGTATTTGCTAATGTGGAAATACCTTCATTCATTAAATTATGGTTGTCTGGTAAATAATTATTGAGTCTTGTGGTAAATGAGACAAAATATAGTAATTTTATAGGAAATAAAATTTGTGGGGTGTTATTCTTTGGCTAATTTAAACTGTATTTGAAATGTTCTTTAATCAGGGTTTGACCAATGAAAACAACCATTTTAAAACCAAGACTCTTAGGATAAATCATTGCAACATAGACTGCTAATAAGTCACATATGTCAGCAATGGCAAAGTGCTCTACAGTTAGCAGCACATTAACTTAAATAAGCAATGTGTCATGCATTTTGCTGGTTGAAATTTTCTCTGTATGTACATGGATTAGGATTAAAATTGCTATGTTACATTAGGTTATATTAAAAGCTTCTGCTTTGCCCAATGTAGTAAAACATTTCATTTTTAAAAGTATACACTAACAGAGTATGAGAAGCATAGAGGATAGTATTGAAAGCTGAAATTACCCAGTCTGTTTCAAATATCAAGTGACCTTGAGAGATATAATAAGGGACTGGTTTGTGGTGATAGTGGGATTCAAAGTGGTATCCACTGACACTGCTTAGCAGCACAGTTAGTTGCCAGTGTATTTTTATTCTATAAATTCTGACTAGTATTCATGTGGTATTTCTATGGATATATGAATGTGAATAACACAAGTTCCTATGCAGATGATAACCTAAGTAAAATGATAATTTTCATTTTAAGTTTCTGTTATTCACTTGCCATTGTAATACATAGAATGCCAAGTCTGGTTATGCATCATGAAAAAATAAATACACAATCACGAGTATATTTTCTTATTATCAATTTTTAGAGATCCAGACACTTATGTGTGCAATGCCAGAATGCAACACTTTCCCCACATTATTAACTTTTTGCATATCCCTTTGATACAGGTTTTTACAAACTTTACAACATCTGTATTTTTCAGAGACCTAAAACTCCCTCATTAAGTGCAAAATACCTAATTAACACACTGCTTGTCAATTTAAACAATTGTAATTTCTATGTTAAAATGCCATGCAAATTCACCAGTTACATTTCTAGGACTGTGTAAATCATATCATTGTAAAATGAAACAACTGTAATCAAAGCACATCTTTATCACCTGTCATACTTTTCATTGCAAGGCTAAGTTATGTAATATTAACAGTGCAAACTCTGTTTTAGACTTTCTCAATGAATGAAGTCCCTGAAGACAGTAAATAGATGTCTCAACTAAATGTTTGCAATGCATCTTACATTTTTGAGTTTCTATCTTTTGATATAAATGTAAGTACAGCAATCTGATTGTCATTTGCACTATTTCTGGTGTCTTTTCTGAACGTTGGATATCTGAGTCTTACGCAGAATTTTAGTTTCTTGCTATTTTGTAAGGCCAAAAGCAAGATGAATCATGTGTCTGTTCATTCATTGCCTAAATGCTCAAAACGAAAAGTAAAGGCCCCTGGCCTGATTGATTATGCTTTATATTCACTGGTTTTTAGTGATTTTATTTTGTTTTATCATTGTTATCTGTATGCAATAATGTACAAAGCTAGCGTTAAGGATTTAGCCAGTCTCAGGGTTCCAGAGGTAAACATTTAAAGCAATTATTTTACGGTTAAGAGCTAAAAGCAACAAAGCTTCGAAATCAGTAACCTGCTTGTCCTTATCTATCTAAACACCAAGGATGGGGACTCTTTTCAATGTAAAGGCTTATTTTATATAATCTGTCCGCCATATTGATTCAGATGAAGGTACGTTTTTTTAAAGTTAAACACACGTTCATACTTTGCTGTGGTTCCAATGCGGTATAATCAATCACTCAGGCAAAACATGAAGTCATTTGCGATTTAAAACTGTAGTGCATACATTTAATGGCTCATTTTCTAACATTTCACAATGTCGACTCGTGACGTACATTTTGCAGTAATCTTGTGGAGGTACTGATTTATATTTTGAACATTGAAATAATTTTATTTTAACTGTTCGAAAACAACCGTAAAACAACCTCAAAGTGACATTAGTAGTTCAAAAAGTGTACTGTGGAATGCTTCGGTCAGCAGATAGCGGTGTTTGGTAAAATTAAAAGAATAATCCACTCGAAATGTTTTCGTTTTTCTAGAATATTATTCCAATATGAAATTTTGCCTTTTTTGTCGAGATTTAATATCCGGTCGTAAGTCGTGACAAAGAAACCAGAAAAGTATTTTAATATATATATATATATATTTCGCAGAGGCAAAGTTTTTTTTAATCCAAAATATCCCTTTCATAAGTTAAATCGTCTGAATTTATGGCTAGGCGGGAGAGGCATTGCTGCACCACCCATCTGCCATTTCCACACGGGATGGGCCCTCTGAGGTGCTTCGGGGTCCTTGGTAGAGTTCAGTGAATACGCAGGGCACAAATCCCCATCGTTGCCAATAATTAGTGACGGTGGAGAGGGAAAATTTGCCATGAAATTAAATGGCCTTTTCAACGTGGATGCTACACCATTGGCTACTCGCTTACGTTTATTTGTACCAGCAAATTCTTCTAGTGTTCCTTCATGCACATCTGTTTTACCTGTAAGACGCGGATTCTCTGATTTCACAATTGTTTTGACTGATGAGCTTTGCAAAGCATGCTGTTTCCCCAGCACTAAAGTTCTGTAATTCCTTCTTATTCTCGCACCATTTCGAAATTCGCAGTCTTCTAAAATTGGAATGTTTAAAGTGCTTTGAAGGTCTTCGCTTCGTCTGGATGCGTTTTGGGAATTGGTAGCTTTTTCAGTGCACACATAGCTTTCTTTCGCCTTCGTCGAAACACAGTCTCGCATTTTATTCTCACTTAAAGTGGTTACTGCTTGCTTCGATACATTGCACGCGTACTTGAGTTTCTTTCTAGGGTGTTGATTCATATATCCATATTCTTCCTCGCAGCTATTTTCTTCCAGTTTAACTGTAATATTGTGCATAATTGTTTTCCTCCCGTCTACATCGTCATTGTGAATGTGAATGGCAGGCCCCTGACTACTGTCCGCATTTAAACTCCGGAAAGCCGAGGATAGCGCGATGATTTTCGATCCTTTTTCTACATTTACTGCTAATGGGGAATCATTGTCTCGAGGCTCGGATACTATTGTCACATTGTTTTCTTCTGCGCAGTGTGATATAGATGCTCCAAGGCATTTCCTCGACTCTGTTAATGTTCTTTGTTGTGGAAACTCGGTGTTTCCCTTTGGGCTAGGTGAAGGCCCCCCTTCTGCAGCACGGTTAATTGTCGATTCAGTTCTCTTTAGATATTGTGAAATTTCAGTACGTGGGAATGGAAACTCGGATATCCTGTCGTTATTTATCTCGGCCACGCAACTTCCATAGCCAGTAGAGCAGCACACGTTATGTGACTTGATAGTCCAGTTCTGCTCATTTCTCTTCACAACAGCCGAGGACTTTAAATTACAATGTGAAGTTCTTCCTTCTAGGAGATCGTTACCGGCTGTTTCATACACCACATTATTGTTTTTGGCTTGAAACTGGTAGTGGAAATTGGGCTGCGTTAAAACAAGAGGTTTACTGCAGATGCTCGAGAAACTGGTGCGCCTGAATCGAATGCTTTGAAGTGAAACTTGGCTGGAAACGGAGCTAGAATCCGATTCTGAGGAGCTGTCTTCGTCACTGGCCGAGGTTACGTCGGAGGATTCGGACACAGAGTCCTCCTCTTCTTCGTCCGAAGAAACCGAGTTGCTGGAACTTGACAAACTCGATCCAAAGTCCGAGTCGTTGTCTGCTCGATCAGAGAAGGAGCTGGTCTCGGAATCGCTGCTGCAGCTTTCTTGCAAGGGCTCCTGGTTACAATGCAGTCCGTTGGCAAGATGAAATTTATTCAAGCACTGATCCCCTCCTTTAGTTTTGTAAGATTTAGGAGCAGCTGCCGCCAGCAAGATTCGCTTGGCAGTGCTTGAACTCCCCAAATGTTTCTGAGTGATTTCACACGAACTTTTGCGCCTGAAATAATACGTTAACCCGGTAGCATTTGGAGACTTAGGATAATAGGCGATGGCGGATTGGTAAAATACGGGATGTCGGCAAATCATGCTCCGAAATAAGGAGTGATTTGTGTGAAATGCCACACAGTTACTTGATATTTCAGCGGTTTCGTAGTTTTGGGGGGCTTTGCAATGTGATCGGACCATTTCTGTGTAACTGTGGCTGGTAAATTTGCTGTAAAATTGAGGTAGATTGGAGGCCGGTAGCGAGCTGCCGCCTCCTTGCAAAGTCCGGCTAATTCCAGCCAAAGGCTGCGGTTTTCCATTCAAACTCAACCAAACTTTGTTCTCTTTCAAAAAACTTGCGTAGCGATCAGTGGGGGCTTTTTCCTGTTTGAGGTCCGTTGATAACAATGTTCTATTTATTTTTCTCCTCTTAGTTTTAAGAACTCGTTCGGTTTTACAAGAAGTGTACAGGGCTTCCACATCTTCCCGAGAAATCAGAGTGCATTTAGCTGCATGAAAAGCAATAGAATTTATTGCCTTGAGTTTTCTTAATTCTTCCAAATCGCAGTGATGTTTCTTCACGTTTAGATGGTCCATCCTTTTATGTACAGTTGTCCTGGGTATATTTTTCAGCAGATTAGTGAATACTTGGGAAAGCGCAAACATTTGTTTCCCCTTAATTATGAGGTAACCAAGTCTCACACCATCCACCTCTTCATAACCCGATTCCAAGTCTCCCATATCGACACCTAAATTCTGTCCCACATTCGCTGAAAAAAAACATCGACTGCGGAATTCGACATTCCTCATGGCATCCTGTTTAAAAACACATATAATTATTCCTTCTGATACAACTGATCATATAAAAAACTTTGGGATTATATTTAATACATTGTATATGGTATTGTAACACATAACTATAAAATTAAAAAGCAGCATCACACGTTATTCTTATGCAGCGTATATTTCACGTTAGGCGTATTGCTGTACCTGCAATCTTTTAATTATTCCAAATACTCATGAGTATACTCTAATATATGAGAGAGAATGAAGAGAGAGAGAGAGAAAGAGGGAGGGAGAGAGAGGGAGAAAGGGGAAGAGAAAGAGAGAGAGAGGGAGAGAGGGGGGGAGAGAGAGAGAGAGAGAGAGAGAGAGAGAGAAATGCAGCTGCTATTCCCGCCGCTGCTTCTCCCACAAATAAGATGACAGAGTGAAGTGAGCTCGTCGGGAGACACCTTCATCAATTAATTCCCCTAAAGCCAGCTCTGATTGGATGCCACTGACAGGTGATGCAATAAAAATTGATATTCCACCCCCTTCCAAAAATCCCCGTCTAATTAGCATATCCTTATACTCCCACCCTCTTGCTGAAGTAAATACAGTTAGTATGCAAATCTTTAATATATTCCCCCCTCCCCTGAAAAAAAAATCATCCTAAAGAGCGCTGCAGCAGCCGCAAGCTACCTGGGTTATTTTATACATTTATTTATTGTGCTTTCCGACGTTGTTCATATAAATACATATGAAAATGAACTTAATAGTTTAAACGCGACTTTTCGCATTACACAGGTCAGACTATGCTATGCAAAATATTTGATGGAGACATTGTGCATTTTATTATATATTTTTGAAGAAAGACGGCCTCTCTTTTACCAAAGGCTACCAATCGCATTTTCCTTTCAGTCCAAAGAGTCTAATTTTCTCTAACAAGGCACTTATAATATCATATTGTTTGTAATAAAAATATTTCGTCCTTGTGTGAAATATCACCGTTCCAGGTTTTGCGTAGAGTTCGTATCAAATCTAGCTCAGGATTGAGCGCTCTCAGGGAGATAAATAGAATTTTTTTTTGTATTTTGTTTTATTGACTTGTCAACACGTGTTTAACAATTTGATGCTGAAAATGGTAGAATATCCCAAAATGAATATAATTGTAAAACTATGTAGTCGTGCATATATCATTTCATTGCTTAACTGTTATCTGCCCAATGAATTAGCAATCTTGCTTGAGCATACCGTATGTCAGTAATGTTTGGTGCATGTCTACAACTAGCTAAGTGCTCTGCTTTTTCTTTCCATTCTTCAAAACCGTGCTCATTGAATGAACTCATTAAGAGAGAACCTGATTTAGGTGAAACTTTCTAACTTTAATAATTAGATTAATTACAGAGAATATGAATCTATAGCTTACACAAAACATTTTAAAATCGTGTTATGTTTCTGAAAGAGGAAAATGGTCTTCAGCGGAGACTACTTCAATGTAACATGCATTTCCTTCTCGCAAACACATACAAAGATCTTCGTGTGATAAGTACGGTTATAGCAACAGTCCCTCAAATAATCAGACTAGCGAACTTCCTTGCAGTTCATGTAGCAGATTAGCATAACATCTATAAAGATCTAAAACATGGATCTCATAGTGCTACACAGACCTTATTTTATATATGTACAGGAATATAGCAGATTAAAGTAAAATTAACAAGTTTCTTTCTGCTACTGGATGTAACCAGGCAGCGTATTCTGTGCTTTTCGCAGAAATCCCGTTTTCACAATGGCCACCTCGCTACCAGAGAAGCAGGTATCTGGAAGCTGCTGTGACGACGTCGGCAACGACATTAAACTTTGTATTTTACTGCACTGGGGAAAACACGACGTAATACAAACATTTAATATCTTAATAATTTAAGCTTCTTTTAGGTCTTCTTAACTGCCTGGTCAAAAGAAAGGGACTCGATTGCTGACTGCAGCGTGCAAAAGACCTTGCACGGCAGTTCAGCGTTTAGGTATACATGAAGCTTTGTACACAATTGCCAAACACTATTCTCAAAGTGCAAAATCGAACATAGTGGATTATAGGTCGTCAGAAAAAAGGTCTACGTGCAAACTTTTAAGCAATCCGACACTAAGTCTGAAAATTAGTGCCACCCAGTGCAGAAGAGACGGAGCTGAAGCGTTATTCGCGGCGCGACAGTACTAAACAGCAGAAAGGGGCGATGGGTTACTGAAGCGATGAAAGGGCGCTAGTTATTTCTACAATCAAACTTCATTTAATGGTCAATGCACCAGACAACGCATCATTGCAGTTATTGCTGACGACAAGCAGATCTTTAATGCTTCTTTATTAGCCTTCTGCTTAAACGGTTTGGGTCTGTATGAATTTTTAGGCTCACAGCATCATAAAATGTGTCAAAACACGGACTTATTCATAATAGTTGTGCTTCGCTCAAGTATAGGTCATCCTTGCAACATAATTTGCATCACCACTCTGATAATATTGATTGGTATTAAAGGGATTTTGGATTACGACTTGAACGATATGTTACAAAAGACAACAGAAAATATAGAAAATTCTATGCACAAATAATTTTCCATATTATTTAATATGTTGACTTACTACAATGGACTGATCATCAAATCGCTTTAAAATTTATGCTGGCTGATGTAATGGATAAAACTGGATTATAGGGACCATGAGGGCATAACATGTAATGGCCGTCCATTTGGGGCACGCAAGGCATTTAGGGAATTATTGTAAAGACTAAAATGAAAATGAGAATAACGAAGACGTATTTAACAATTTCCACTTATAATTCATAAAATTACTTAACAATTACTGTCATTACTTGCATTTTATACAACCATTTTTTGCTGCTTAATTCTGCCATCAGTTGTTTTTGTCACCATCAATATTTGACAGAAAATGACAGGTCGCTCTTGCACATCACTAAACGTCGTATATCCAAGGCTGTTTAGGAACAAGGGGTTGAATCTGAAAGAAAGCTCTTCGAGGCCCATCTTTTAATACACGAAAGGCAGGTTGCCTCCGCATGGCTCGATACATGTCGAGCTGGTGTTTTTGTTTTAATCACCCAAGTTGCATCATAACAGGATTAAAATGCTTGATTAAAACATAAGGAAAACACAGCCTACACACAGGTTCTGCATAGATTTTCATCCACCAGCTACACCCAGGTTTTACATAGATTTTCATCCAACGCCTAGATGTCCGAGTTGATAACTGCGAGACAACACAGCAAGGTGGCTGCCTGTCATTTTAATCAAATATAAGACCATTGTAAGTGATTTGATCTCAGCGACAGCAACATCCTTCATAGAACAACGCTGATTGTTCTAATTACAATAGCAGGTGATTTTCACAGATAAATATAATTCCCCATCTGAGATGATAAGCAAGGTTTGAATTAAATATAATTTGGAACAGTAACATAAAAAGAATTTTAAAGTAATAATTTGCTACATTCAGATGCTTAGATAAAATAAACACTTACAAAATATTTTCTGCATCTGTGTTCAACTGGGAAAATAGTGAAATACAACTGTCAAACAAGATATCTACTCTACCAATATGGCAAATCAAATGTGATTTTGAATTACAAAGAACACAATCTAGTAGTGTGTTATATATATTCTGAGAAATATTGTTGCTGTATTTCAATTCAATTACAAACAGCTTAATCACAAAGATGAGAGCAAAGTGTTGTTGTTTTAAAACCTAAATGCCATCTGTGTTTGGATAAAATTGTTTATCAACAGCTTCTGTTTCACTTGTCAACAAATCTTATTTATTAATTTTACTTCTAATAGAGAGACTAGTAGCTTGTTTAACTTCATATACTTGTAGGATGGTTCACCATTGTTTATAGGTAGAGTCTAGTTTTTTTACACACCAACTGGAAGAGACACAATTCACACACATGAAGAGTGATTTCTTGGTTTCCCCCTTGGTCAAAAAGGCTTTATTCATCGAAGTATGTTTTTACAACCATGCAAATCAGCTGCACCGTTGAAATTTGTACTTTAAAGGTACGTTTCTGAGCATTTAGAGCCACTCAGCAGCCAAAATATGTAAGTTATATTGATAAGTAAATGTTTTAATGACACATTTTATCAAACTAATTAAACTTTTATGAATGTAATAAAAAAAACCAACAAGTAGCAAACCAATAATTACATCAGAACGATCTTTTCACCCAGAAATGACTACAGATTACATTTGAATGTGGGATGCAGTACAAATGATAGTTGAGAGAGTCAATACAGGAGAAAAGTTCAATATTATAGCTCAATATTACATTAAAATATGAGTTAATATTGTAAATTTGTTTAGAGAACATTGTTTTCTGCAACTCTCTTCAATGATAAAGCACTGTAAACATGTTTGCCTTAATGCCTTACTGTTAAAAACAAGGAGCCATCCTGTGTGGTGCAGTATCACTTAAGTGGCAAATTTTAAAGACTGCGAAAAGTGACACTTTATAAATGCATCAGTTGGCACAGAACATTTACATAATGTTCCTGCTTTTGCAAGTCCTTTGAAATATGTTATGTGAAAAAGATGTCAAAGAGAAAAAAAATTGCTTGCAAAAAATGAACGTTAAATGTGACTTAAACCATCCAGGATGAATTTCCATCAGGAATCTGTTCTATTTTACTTGCATATAGACTGTATGCCAATTGTCTACTGACCCATAATCAAAATGTGTTGACCTTTCTACCCCTCTCCTGCCCCCTGACCTATCCCGAACTCAATGCAGCCTTTCTAAATTTGCAAAGCATTGAACATGCAAAGGGGGGCTGGGGAGGCTTTGTTCTCGACAGACCATCAGAGTGTGCATTCTGCTAAAAAGAAAAGACGCCCTTTCTCACTGATAATGGTCGAGCAAGAAATAAAGCAGCTAAAGAGGGGACTATACGCCTCTCACAAGTATCAACGTTCACGTAGTAGGTATCAAGAGAAATAAGATAGCAATTTTGAATTTTCTCGTGAACCAAGAGATTATGATGAAAACATCCAAGCAAGCAAGTTGAGGATTTTAGTCAGCGACAAATTTCGAATGCAGTATAAATCAGTTAAATGACGTAAGAAATGGTTAACTCATAGTCAGTTGGCAAGAAGTACGAATGTTATTAATAACATTATAATTCGATATAATCCGACTGAACCTGCCTTAATTTAAGCATTTAAAACGTAAATATTTTTCAGCAACCTATATTAGTCGTTCAGTTTAGTGGATAGACCTAATACTTTGATAGACTCGGTGTTCAACTAACAATACATTGTGACGATCAATGTACGTTTACATAAATACAAATATTACATTACGCAATTTTGCACAGCTATCCAAAAGAATAGAAGTTGAAATTATATTACTACTACTGTATTGTGACCACTTAGCTTATACTGAAAAGTGTAATTTAAGTTCCTAATCACGTTATAAAATTCACACGTAATTGGAGTTTTAGAAAGCGCAATTTGTGAACGATTACCTTGTGGCTGTATAATAACCAATGATGGCAGCATCTAAAAAAACCCATAGTTGGTCCTCATGCACAGGACAAATTTAAATCCGCTTCTTGCTCTAAATCTGTCATAAAGTTGAGGTAGATTCATATTTTCCTTGCAGATATGTTTCTATAAGTTCAAGTAAATTGACAGAGTAGAGCGAACAATTTCGATAGTTATATTTAACATTTATTCGGAACTGCAATTTACTTCTGCCCAGTTGAATTCACAATTCAGTGCAGTATTAAAACTTTGCAAGGTTTTTGAAGGTAGTGCATTGATTGTGCCTTAAAATAAACAGAAACAGATCGATTTGTTTCAAAAGTAAAAGCTACTTTTGCAATATTGGGACTTGGGGACAATCTTTGTGATGTATTTTTTTTCATTACAGATTATGTTTAAAAGGCGTTAACTTCAGTCAAATTTAAACAACTGCAACAATCAAAGATACAAAAGTAAAGTAAATTTTAAAGAAAAAATATTTTCTGGGTTCTTAATGGAGTTGTAGGCCACTTCCTTTGAAAGTTCGACATTCAATTCGACTGGCAGCCGCAGAATTAGGATGGACTAGAGGGTCGTAACGTAACCGATTCAGAAGGCGGGGGCCAACTTACTGCAACAACGTGCTCGGCAAGGCAGCCTTTAAAGAAACAACAAGATTAGGAAAATATGTCGTGCATTAAACACCGTTTGCTGTATTTATAGGTACCGTCGGCGAGCTTCTTGAGATCTAATATGCACGGAAACACTTTTGTCGATCTTAAAGCACAGAAGGTAAGCATTTCCAAACACGCCGTGGCTGGGTTCGTGGGAGCAGGGCAGAAACAAAGGGAATTCATTCCCGACCTCGAAAATCAATTGCATATTTTTAGTCACTAGCTGTTTAAATTATCTTAAGGAATGTAAGCATCTAGATTAAATATAAATCTCATTTTTTAAGATTTCAATGAGAATGAAGTTGGAAGTTCAATACATTCTGGATCGAACAAAGCACATTTTCTAAGGTTTCCTGCAGAAAGAGACTGGTTTTCACGAATTCATCGTCTCAAAGCATGCGGTATTCCCTTTTAATCTCGCAAGATTTAATATCAGAAATAATATCTTAAGAAATTAAAGAAACTTAATCTTGACAAAGTGAATATAATTAAAGATAATCAAATTTGTAAATACTTGGAGATCGTGTTTTACTCAAAAATACACAATAGTACATTAAAAGTAAACCTTATTTTTGACTTCAATGTCATGGAAGTGGAATCCAAAACACTCCATTAATTTGTTTATAAATACATAGATATCTGGAAAAGTACCAACAAAGATAAAGATTTCTGCAGAAGCTTTTTGTAAACAGCGTGTTTGCAGTCAGCAATGTCCAACACATCCCATTGAGAAATTTCATCCCTACGTTTCTTTCTATTTCAGTATTGTCATTTTATTTAAACAGTTTTGACTCAAGATAAAAAAAACTTTAATAAACTAATCAGTTGTTTGTTCTATATCTGGTTATGCATGTATATCAAGTAAAATATTTTAACAAGCTTGTAGCGTATTTTTTTTGCAAATTTAGCGAACCTACCGTGAACAGGGTGATTACCGCAACATGAAAATTTGTTTTTTTATTCTTTGTGTTGCATTTCCCGGCATATTTATAGCTTTAAAAAGTTGCAGCAAATCCGTATTTTTAAGGAAAAAAAACGAGAAAAAAATTAAACTACTTGTAAGTTTCCAGATCCCCCCTCTACAGCACTCTGAAACTCAAATGTTGGGTCTGCAACTACTTAGCCTGATTCACGTGGGTAACGATAGGTTGAGTGAGTCACCTTTAACCTTCGCTCGTTCCGGCTGTGGCTCATTTATATACCCACAATGCCCATTCACACCATCAATGAGCGCGCGAGCGCGAAAAAAAACACGACCAGCACCGGAAGCCGAGTTTGGCATCTCAGCCTGGCGTGTTCTGGAATGGTCCGATCTCAGCCCGCCTATTGGCTCAGGAGCCGTCAGTCATCCGGATGGCCGAACACCCCGCCTCTCCCCGGACACTACACACACGCAAGCATGCAAACAAACATACGCGCAAGTGCTGGAAGGCTCGCGCAGTTTCCGTTATCAGTTTCAGCTGCGCGTGAAGCATTCTCGCGCACCTTCCCATTCCTCCGCCCTGCCCCCTCCAAACACGCTCTGTTTGAATTTCGCTGCCCGCGTGGGCTGTCAGTGCGCCTGCTCGCGCTGCTCGGGCAGCCTGAGTTTGTGTGTGTTGGCAGGCCCCCGTCAAAATGGGTCTGAAACAATGTGGGGTGTGAATTTCAAAAACAAGATTCTACTCCCGTTTTCTCCCCCCTTTCTGCCCGTTCTTTTTCCTCTTCTACTCGTAGATGGTTTCCAGTGGACTTCCGGCTGACTTTTCAAATATGAAGGAGATGATTGGCGGCTGTTGCGTTTGCTCAGATGAGAGAGGCTGGGCTGAGAACCCCCTAGTTTACTGTGACGGACACGGTTGTAATGTTGCCGTTCATCAAGGTAAATTTTAGAAAGAAACAGCAGCAGCAGCTTTAGGAAAGACCTCCGGTCTCATTTAAGGCTGAAGCCTCGATCGAGGCCCGGCCCAGTATGGACTTCTTTTGCAATACAGTTTTAGGCCTAAGGAGGTCTGATCAAAGTGTTCTTTTTAATTAAATAAACCTTTGGGTGATCATTTCGGACATTTTTACATTTGATGGAGAATCGGTATATGTCCTTTGTTCATACCTGTGCAGTTACTTATTAAATAACTCATTTCAAGAGCGATTAAAGCTAACTTCCTAGATTGCCTTTGAAATTAAGTTGTTATATTTCGATAATTAGGTGCAATTAATCAGATTGGCGAGCTAGATCTATTAATGTTTATGAGTATCTAATATACGTATCTATTTTCCTCGTACATGCATAATCATACACACTTTATGTTATTTTGAAATCGCACAGCCAGTGGTGTACACGCATACAGGTGTATGGATATGGTTTTGGCTTTAGTGTATGAATTGATCTGGACATAGTTGGATGTGTGTACATGTGAGTGCAGTGGTATGCACATATACTAGATATTTCTATGTAAATTTTTCGTTTCACATACCTGTGTATGTAAATTTTATAGTCTCTGCAGATCTTCATTTTTTATATCCTTGAGCTTGTGCATTTTTCTATATATACTTACGTGAGTGAGAATTTGTCTGCTTGTGTATCTGTGCATGTCTGATTTTCATTATGTTTGTGTGTATGCATTGTTCATGTTTATTCAAATCTGTGTATTTTTGCACACTTGTTGGGCAAATTCAGCTGCAGAATATGTACAATTGAGCTTTACAGAAGTTGTGAAGAGGAAAGTCAGGGAAAGGTGAAGGGATTCAATATCAAGGAGACAAAATTGCTTCTTCAGTCAAAAACGTGACTTGAAGATGATTTACCTTTCTGATGCCAGGTTCTAAAATATCTGGGGTGATTACAGGAAAGAGGATAGGTAAACAGAGGTTATGATCCATATGTGAGCCAACACCATGGGCAGAAAGCAAAACCAAGTCCTACACTTAGATTTAAAAAAAATAAAAAGCAGGACCGGAGGTACTAATTTGTGTTTACCCAGATGCTGCATTCTAGAAAGGACCAAATAGGAATTCATTTTCGATGAATACAACTGAAGAGTTGATGTGGTATCAACACCTCACATTTTGTTCAATAACAGACCCTATTAATCTCCTTGTTTTAGATGAGTTTAACCTTGCAGAGTTAGAAGGTGTTGGTATGGTTCAGAATTAATGCCTTTACAAAAGAGACAGCTGTTATGGTTGAGGGATAGGTGTGTAAAATATTGGATGAGTGAGGAAATAGGTTTAGGATTTTTCAAAATAGATAATTTACCAGCCTTGTTGAAATCCTTGCCAGGCAATTCAAATTCAGATTGAAAGTTGTAAAGGTTTTAGCAATCGATTTCCAATCCTCTTTGCCTTCAGACATCAAGTCAAGTGTACTAGAAGATTGCTAACATAGTGCAGTAAAATTCCAACAATTATTTTGAAATCCAACCATTTGACATCTGGCTTACCAAGCCTCATTTTCTATGGTCTCTTTGCACACACTGGACTTTCATTTTCTGCACTCCGTTTGCGTGCATCTGGTTCACTGTAAGTTAGTCACCCTGGTCATGAGCAAATATGCATTTACAAACTAATTTGCATGTTTTCATATTCATGTCATCACCGAAAACTTAACTTTAATTTTGCACAATATATACCCTATTTTTCCTTTGCTCCTTTATGATTTTCCCAATTATGAAGATTCTCATAATTTTCTTACATGTTGTAAGCTGGTATGTACCTTCAGTTCTAATTTTGTTCATTCATCTTTGTGGTTTACCTGCCACTTTAATCTCCAACCATTTGCCCCATTCAACTGGAATCATCATTAACTTGTGGCCTTGGACTTCTTGAAGTGATTGTATTGACATCGTGGCCATGACAGAACCCAGGGTGAGCCTCTACCACATAGTTAAATATAATAAAAATATTTCTCTCCAAGATATCTTAACTTTTTTTGTCTGTCTTTTCATCTTTGGTTAAAAGCAGGCCAGGTTTCAGGACCTGATGTCATGCACTCAAGGTTTTAAAGGAGGTGGTTGCAGGCACTGTGAACCATTGGTTAAAAATGTTCAAAAGTTGTAAACTTTTGGGAAGGCACCAGAAGATGTGTAAACAGGCAGTGTGACTCCCTTATTCAAAAACTGAAGGAAAACAGTTAATTCAACATAAGTTGTTAGCAAGATGCTGAAGTTAATATGAGGAAATAATTAACCATTTAGGAAAGGATACATAATGGAATGAAAGGTAAACCCTTATTTAATAAATTTGAAGAAATTATTTGAAGGTGTGTCAAGGAAAGGAGAATGTGTAGATGTGTGTTTAGATTTCCAAAAGGCATTTGATGAGGGACCCTGTAAGTGGCTGAGATATAAATTATGAGCCCAAGGGCTGGGAAGAAGTGTATTGATGTGGATTGCCATCAGTGAAGACAGTCTGAAGGGATGAAAATAGTGAATTACTTCAAATTCTTCACCCTCAATGTTTTACACTGTTTTTCCTATTTTCTTGGAGAAGGAGACAAACTGCAAGATTTCCAAGTTAAGAAAATAAGTGAAAGGGTGTGTTGTGATGTGGTATTGTGATTCTGCAGTGTGCTTTCTATTGTGTGACTGAATGAAAATGTGGAAAATGGGATTTAATATGAGCAAGTGTGAGGAAGCAGGAATTAAAAGTAAGAATATTGAATAAAAGCAGTGAAACTGCTAATGAGTGGCATTCAGTGGGATCGAAATTTTCTTGTATATGAATGTTAGCAGTCAGGTTTAACAACTAGTTAAGAAGGTCAAGGGAACGTTAGAGCTTATTGGCTTACACCTTCCAGTTTAAGATGACATTGGTGAAGCAGTGACTACTTGCTAGTAGCAAACAAAACTACTTTTAAATCCCACTTTTTCTGGTAAGCAACCACAGCACTCAATAGCCTACAAGTTCCCTTTTGGAGTTGAGTTTTTGAACTGCCTGTTTTATCAGGCATTTTTATAGTGTAAAGTCTTGAAGGTGCTGGGTGGTTGCAGCATGGCATGTACAGGCTGAATTGAGGCAGCGGGGTCCAGGCCCCTGCCCGAGAGTAAGGAATGAGCTAGTTTGGCCATTGCTGGAACAGATTTGGAAGTGATTCGATGTGACAGTACCACGGTGAGGTGGTGAGGCTGGGGCCAGAGAGCAAAAAAAAAGACCCAAGGTTTGATTGATACAAGCGCAGGGTTGAATTGAAAAAGTCAGATACAGACTGAATTGAGGCAGCGGGGCCCAGGTCTGAGAGAGTAAGCGGCAGGGACTAGGTCTGAGAGCAAGGAATTTCCTGAGGTTTGGACGATTTAAGGGCATGGCCAGATTGAAAAGGTCAGGGTGTTGGGCCAGAGGTAAGACATGGGCCAGTTTAGCCTGCTGCTGCATGAGCTGTACTCATCTCTCTGCTGAACTGAGGCTATGGCCTGCAACTAACAGGCTCTTGAATCAGCTGCAGCGATGGCTAGCTTTGTGGCTGTGGACTCTCTTTTGTGAACTTCAGTTCTGAATGTTAGTTGCTTACTTACATTGTTTACAGGATTTGTGTTTTCTTCTGTGGATTGGATGTTTTATGATTTTTTAAAATGGGGTATTAGGTTTCTTTGTTTTGTGGCTGCCTGTAAGGAGACAAATCTCAAGGTTGTATATGGTACAGGTGTCTCTGCCCCCCCTTTACAAAGGTAGAACATTCCTATGAAACCTTTCTTACACTGAAATAGTGTAAAGCAAAGAACCATTAATTTATATGGGAAAAATTTTCATAAAAGTGAAAATCCTCTGAAATGCGAAAGTAGATTACTAATGTAGGTCTGTAGCGATGTACTACACACAGCGCTGAAATAACGACACGCAGTCCGTAAGTCATTTCGAGACTAGTTTATTCAAACTTCGGTGCTGGCATTTAATCCCTAGCGCCTGCCCTCTCCGGGTGGAAATGAAGTCCGAGATGCATTACCAAAGTCTCCCCCTGTGCGCTGGCTATTTGTGAGCTGGTTCGCCTGCGCAGAAAGTGGGTTGCCACAGTCTTTTTCAAAAGCAAAGTGGCGTAAAGCAGGGGACACCTGTATACATACATTGATAATAAATATACTTTGTAATTCATATTATGAAAAGGTTGGAGTTTAAGAGTTGGGAGGTTTTGTTGCGGTTGTACTGGGTTTAGGGGAGGTCACACCTGAAATGCTATTTACAGGTTTGGTCCTCTTGCCTGAAAAATATTATGGAATTGGAGACAGTTGAAAAGAGATTCATTGGCTAATTCCTGGGATGATGTGGTTCTTCTGTTAAGAGATGTTAAACAGTTTGACTTTGAATTCCTTGGAGTTTAGAAGAATAAGTGGTGACCTTATTCAGACATATAAGATTCTAAGGGAGTTTTGACAGGCAAATGTTTTCACTAATAGGAGAATCAAAAAACAAGGAAACATATCTACAAAATAATGGGGTTATAATTTAAAACTGAGGTGCTTAGATTTTTTTCTCTCTCAGGATTGTGAATCTTTGCCCCAGAAGGTGGTGGAAGGCAGATCATGAGATGTATTTAAGGTGGCGATAGAAAAAATGTTTAAAGGATCAAAGAATTGAGAGTTATAGGGAACTGACATAGACGAGAAGTTGAGGTCAGTATAAATCAGCCATGTTCATGTTAAAGTGGTGGAGGTGTTGGCCTCCTCTGTGTTCTTGATAATCTCCATCTCAGTTTATCATACACTGTTTTGAGTTAACTTCTTTCTTAATCTCCCTTAATGAAATTCCATGATCCCTCTTAATATTAATTTTCTTGGCTTTACCATTTTATATGGTCTTTCTATTTCAGTCATCTTGATAATTGTATTGTTCTTCACTGCCAAACCCCTACACTCACCCTTATCCTTGTGCCCCCATCCACAGGAAGCTTTCCTTCCAAGTTGCTTGGGTTTTGCTCTGTTTTTGACATAATATTTCTTAAGAACTGGTCAGTTCACCCATATTCTGACTTTTGAATTCCCAATACTTATTAATTCCATTATTCTTGCTCTCACTCTGATTGTTCCCAGTGATGGAGTTTGCTGTTCCCATGTACAAGCTACACAAACATGAATCAATGTTTCTAGATCTGATTGGACTGCATAAAGCTGTTTGGAGCCTAATATTCAAAACTTGCTAATATTTTATGATCATGATAGATGAGCTCTTGCTTCTTTACTACAAGATGTCTTCAGAAATTATTCTCTCCCCTTTCTACTTATTTTCTCCAATGTGGAAAGTGCAGAAAGATATTTCAAGACCATCTAGGAAGCTGCCCCTTTCCTTCAGCCCACCAGGCCATATTTCTTTTTCTTCTTTCCTACATCTCTACTGTCCTTCACGCCTTTTATAATTTTTGTCCAGTCTAACCTTCAAATCTCTCTTTGAGAGTCACTGATTGCTCTGGACTGTAAATGAGTGCATACCTACATACTTAAATGTACCTGCACTTTATAAAATCTTAACTCTTTCATGGAGCTGCATGTTTAAATTGCTTGAAATTATTATTGGTAAATATACTAGTATTATTTTATTTACTGTGACATAAACTATCCCTACATCTTATTAATTTGAAACCTTTGATGTGGTTAACCAGGTCATTTTCCTTTGTGTCTCCACCAGCCTGAAGGTCCATTCTTTCCAGATTCCAATTTCATCTATTCAGTTACAGCTAGAGAATCACTTTCATTTGTTTTCTTCCTTCCCCTGCACTTTCTTCCCTTGAAGATCTATCTTCAGCCCCTGTTTCTGATTCTCATGGTTGCCTTCAGCAAGATGACTTGAAAACTTTTAATATGAATTTCCATTTGAAATTACACAATACATTGCTCTACCTCACCACCCATCATCACCACTCTTGACAGTTCCAGCCTCTCAAAATTGTCATACTGTTTTTTTTTCACTTAACGGATCTGGGCCCTAATAGATTTTGGTCCCATCATTTTCTCAAACACAGACTTAGTTCTTCTTCTTGTTAGTTGCTTGGAATGGCATCAGGCTGTCTGCATTTTAGACCCAAAATAATCTTCCAACCACATTTCTTCACCATCACTTTTATTACACATTGCGCTCTCATTCATACACAAGAGAAAATCTGCAGATGATAGAAATCCAAGCAATGCATACAAAATGCTGGAGAAACTCAGCAGGTCAGACAACATCTTATAGAAAAGAGTGCAGTCAGCGTTTCAGGCTGAGGCCCTTCAGCAATCCTGCCTGGCCTGCTGAGTTCCTGCATTTTGTATGTGTTGCTTGAACTTCCATTCATGTCTTTTTTAACATCCAGATTTTATTCTTGGACAGCTGCCTTTGTTGTGTGTTCATTCCATTACCCATAACCCTAATGATGATTGTGTTGGGTTTTGTTTCAGCACCATTTTGATGATGTTTTAAGTTCTCCTGCTTTTTTTTTGAATCCCTTCATGATCTTGCTGTTTTCCATTTTTTGTAATTTCCTCCTCCATTGAGGCATCTTTTCTGTTACTTCAGTATTAGTGGCTATTGCTTTAGTTGTCAAGGTTCTAAGTTAGATAAGTTCGCACCCCAAATCCCTCCATAGACCCTATACAGATTTCAAAGGAGGAGGATAGTATGGATAAATCCTCAGTGCCTGACAAGGTGTTCCCTTGGACCCCATGGGAGGTGAGTGCAGAAACTACAAGGATGCTAGCTGAGATAATTTAAATTATCCTTAGCCACAGATGAGGTACCGGAGGATTGGAGATTGCTAGTGTTGTACTGCTGTTCAAGAAAGGATCTAAGGCTGGAAATTATAGGCCAGTGAGCCTGTAAGTAGTATAGTGGGAAAGTTATTTGAAGGTATTCTAAGGGATTGGATATATGAATGTTTGGATATACATGACTGATTAGGAATAGTCCACCTGGCTTTGTGCATGATAGGTCATGTCTAACCAATCTTACAGAGATTTTCAAGGAAGTTGCTGGGATAGTTGATGAAGGCAAGGCTGTGGATGTTGTGTACATGAACTTCAAAAGGCATTTGACAGGATCCCCCGTGGGATGTTGGTCTGCATTTGAATAGTAAATTGGATTAAACATTGGCTTTCAGGGAGAAGCAAGAGAGTGGTAATAGGTTACCTCTATGGCTGGTGAGATGTGATTAGTTGAGTGCTGCGGGGATAGGTGCTGGTTCCATTGTTGTTTGTCATCTATATCAATGTTTTGGATGATCGAGTGGTTAACTGGATCAGTAAATTTGTGGATGACAAGATTGGTTATGCAGTGGACAGCAAGGAAGATTATCAGCTTGCAGTGGGATTTGGATCATCTAGAAAAAATGGCAGATGGCATTTAATGCCAACAAATGTGAGGTGTTTCGATTTGGTAGGATCAACCAGGGTATGTCTTATACAGTGAATGGTGAACTGAGGAGTGCTTTACAACTAAGGGATCCGGGAATACAGATCCATAATTCATTGAAGTGGTGTCGCAGGTAGATAGGGCCATAAAGAAAGCTTTTGGCACATTGGCCTTCATAGATTTAAGTATTGAGTACAAGATTGGGATGTTGTGTTGAAGTTGTATAAGACATTGGTGAGTCCCTATTTGGAGTACTGTATGCAGTTTTGGTTACCTGCCTATAAGAAATGTGTGAATAAGTTGAGGATAAGATGTGAAAATTAGATGTGAAAATTTACAAGGAGTTTGCTGGGACTGGAGGACCTGAGTGACAAGGAAAGACTGAATAGGTTAGGGCCATTCCTTAGTACGTAGAAGATTGAAGGAAGTTTTGATCGAGATGTACAAAATTATGTGGGGTATAGATAGGGTAAATGCAAGCAGGCTTTTTCCATTGCGGTTCAGTACGACTACAGCTAGAGGTCATGGGTTAAGGGTGAAAAAGATTAAGGAGAACATGAGGAGAAACCTCTTCACTCTCAAGGTTGTGGGAGTGTGGAGCGAGCTGCCAGTGCAGGTGGTGCAAGCAAGCTCAATTTCAGCATTTAAGAGGAGTTTGGATAGGTACATGGATGGCAGGGATATGGAGGGCTTGGATCTGGGTGCAGGTTGATAGGAGTAAGTAGTTTAAATAGTGGACTAGATGGGGTGAAGGGTCTGATTTTGTGCTGTACTTATCTATGACTGACTCTACTGAAGAATTGTTTAAAAGGTAGAATTTAGGTTAACAAGTGAAGGGGTATTCTTGCAATGTAGAATCATGCCCAGAGTGTAGAAGACATCAAGTTTATGTTGGGATAGTGAAGTCAGGAGGTAATCAAAGCATAAATATGGGTTTTAGTAGTAGATGCTTTGGGGTAATGTAGTTTATGTATAAGTGTGTGTGTGTATATAAATATATGTGTATATATGTATATATATATATGTTGTGTCTTCCTATAAAAAGGTGAACACATACGCAAGTGTGTGTGTGTTTACATTGTTGATCCGATCCAGTATGTAGTGAAATGTGGCAAGTTTTTGTGCAGGTCCACTCAGACTCATGTTGTAAGGATACTAACGTACACTTATATTTGTGTGTACTATAAGTGTGTGATAATTTTTTGTGTGCTCATTTCTGCATTTTTTTCCAGAATAACAGTGTAATTAGTAGTGCCAATAATAATTGTCCATATCTATAAACTTCTTCGCAACGTTGTATGCCTTTCGATCCATGAACTGAGTGCTAGCTCTCAGATTAAACCAATTCCCCTACATATTTCCCTATAATTCAGTCTTTCACTTGTACCCAGTAACTCTTTTGTGATTTTCCTGCAACCTACACTAAGGTAATTTATAATTATGCTTCAAACTAGCACACCTTTAGGATCTGCAGAACTGTCAGTGAGGACGTGGTAGTTGGTAGTTTAAATGACCACTGTAAATTGTAGTTAAGTGGTAGAATCGGAGGAATTGATGAGAATGTGGGGAGAATAACAAAAAGAGATTAACATAGGATGATAGCGGGTATGGTTTTGATGGGCTGAAAGGTCTGTTTCTATGCTGTATCTCTGATTGTATGACTGCTCTACATACTTTCTGGTGAAGGTGCCCCACAGTGTTGTTGAGTAGGAAGTTTCAGGTTTTGAATTTGGTGACAATGACAGAAAAATCATAGTCATTTTTGAGTTAGAATAAGTCAGAATGCTGTGTGACTTGGATGGGAATCCACCTGTGGTAGTGTTCCCATGCATCTGCTGCCCTTGTCCAACTTGGTGTTGGAGGTCATGGATTTGGAAAGTGCCCCATTGTCAATGTGTATTTGCATGCATGTGGCTGTATATTTGTGTGCAGTACTTTCTCTACACAATGTGCCTTTGGATATGCAGCATATGTTGGCAAGTATCACTATAGCTTCTGTATTTGATAAGTTTGTATAACTAGATATAAAGACATACATCTGTATTTCTGTATAAATGCCAGATTTGGATATCTTGAATGCATATGGATGTGTGCATACCTGCATAAATGGTCATTGTGCTAAATTATGTAAACCTGCACCCAGCTAAATGCTTTCCTAGATAAGTACATTCGCATGTATACATTTTGTGCTTGTGCATCTTTGTGTATTTAGATGGAATGTCTCTATACATGTGCATAATTGAATGTTTTCATACATGTTTATGAACCTCTAGCTGCATTTATATGTATATCAAAATATTTTTGATGAGTTTGTTTGTAAGTAACTATATTGTCTGACTCTGCTATCGGAATGTGTACCCAGTTGGACCTGAAGGGTTTCCAAATGTAATGGGATTGACTTCTAACTTGTACCTTTTTAAATATACTAATTTCTTATTTCCGTCTTCTGCCATTTTATTCTTGGAATTTTGTCTGTCATCCATTCTTACAAGTGGGTTTCAGTAATTAGAAAAGTCTGGTTTATAAAACAATTGATTTTCTAAGAAGTGCTGTATTTAAAAAAAAGCTTTTGCATGATGATTAGATTAAACCAGGCTGAGGAAAATTAACTAGATGTTTTGAAGTGTACTGAATATTTAATTCTGAAGCCAGTTAAAGCTGCGAAGTCTAATCAACAACCATGTTAACCTCAGTTTGCATAGAGTTTCAAATAAGTAAAATAGTTTTATCCTGTTAAGTTTCAAAATAATTGTTTTATTAAGTGTAGATTTTGTTAAAGACAGGAAAATAAATAATTGCATTTTTTGCCTTGAATATCACTAATTTTGTGGGGAAAAATGTGTGCAGCAAAGACATTTCTTGCTGTATGCTTTTAATCTAAGACAATTTATGTAAGAGCTCAAGATTCTGGGAATGATTTAGGGTAAACTTTTAATGACGTATTTAAAAGAAAATACTAAGTATTAATTTGATTTGATTTTTTGATTTTTTCTTAATTATCTTCCTTAAGTGTATTCCTGAAAGTAGAAATTTTGCTCGAGTAAAAACCTGGTTTCTAAATTCTGATGTATTTGTGAATCAATAACCAATTCTTGGAAGTAAACTACATAGTTGAGGAAGGTTAGTGTGATGTATTTGATCTAAGTATGTAAATGCATGGCTGCAATTTAGAACCACCTTATGGAAACTGCATACATTGAATATAAGAATGGGTTTAATTGTATATCCACCAAGTTGACCTTAACAAATGCTGCTACCCCCAAAAGGTATGCAAATATTTCACAGTAAATATGTTTGATTTGTTATTCATTACTTTTTGCATTTTATTTACTTTAATGTTGACTGGTGAATGGATCATATAAGATTACTTTTGCTCTTACAATTTCAGCATGTTATGGCATTGTGCAAGTTCCTACTGGACCATGGTTTTGTAGAAAATGTGAATCGCAAGAAAGAGCTGCCCGAGTGGTGAGTCTAGTGTTTTCTATGTTACTGGCAGTGCTTTAGTTAGGTCTGGGGTATATTCAAGTAAATGATTTTTTTAAACAAATTTCATTATGAAATATATAAATAATTTCTGATTTCCAGCATCTGCAATTTTTATATATTTTTTCAATTTCATGACATTCTTCATTGTGAAAATTGGACTGAATTGGAAATACCTTGCTGATCATAATACATAACATTTTAATGTTACTGTCAGCTTCTGTTTTGTTTTTATATTTTAAAATAAATTGAGTTCTAATTTTGAATAGCTAAATAATAGCGATGGAATAGTGCTGCTGTCAAACACGTGCCGCATTTTTCAAAACACTACGACAAAATGCTCCACTGGCATAACAAAGCTGTTGAGGTGGCTGGATGCGATTTTTTTTTCCCTTCCCCCTTTTATATTGCTCACGTGCCTGTTCTGCAGAGAATGTGGATTTTTAAAAAATTCCCCAGTTGTCTGATGTCGATTGGTCGACGAATTACATTGCGAATTCGGTGCCGTCATCATGGTGTGCTTTCAGTACATGATAAGCGGCCTCCCAAGGTGACGAAAATAAAATATGCGGAAGACTGTGCGAAATGCTGCTATTTGCAGTATGTAGTACAGTACCTGAACAACATTCACCAAGTCAGGCAGCAAAAGGCAGTTTTTCTCCAAAACCAAAGGATCGATCTCTCAGTACGATTTCTGGTGTGAAGGTCCATTTTCAGTTCTATTTTAATATTTCAAGAGTAAAAATAATGTAGTTCTGAATTTTTTTGTCTTTGTGATTGTCACGTTTTCATTTTTCTTCTGGTTGAGTTCTGATTATACCAAAATTGTAGGGATCTGAAAGCCTATTTGCTCTTTGCAAAAACGTCTCCATTCGAGTGTTGTGTTCTGTTAACGTGGGGGATGGGGAATGCATTGAATTCCGGCACTGGTTTTCAGCAGATGTTCTGGGACGAAGAAAATAAATCTTACTTCATTTGTACTGTTTTGAAGAGTTTATGTGCTCTGCACAACGTTGATGCTTAGACTGAAATGCTAAATCAAGTAACGTTTACAGTGCAGCAAATCATGCTAATTTACAATATTTTGCATAGAAAATAGACTTATTGAAGTATACGATTAGGTGTTTCGATTGAAACTGATTTCAATAAATGACAGGTGATTTAATTCGTGGTGATTAATTCTACCATCAGTGTAGCATAGCTGTAGATGCCATTCGTGTACATGTGGAATGGTGTACAGTACATGACTATTATTATTTTTTCCCAAGAAATGTGAACTTTGCCCTCATAAGGATGGCGCTCTTAAGAGGACTGACAACTGTGGTAAGTTCATTTACATATTAATAAAAACTAAACTTTAATGCACTTTTGTACATTGTTGATATTTTTGGGGAAAATCAGTGTTTATATTATGAAAGGGGTAAGTCAGAGTTAGAAATGTTGTTATATAGACAGTTGGGAAATGCAAATGAGGCTTAGTTTTGACATACTGAAATTGTTTTATTTTAATGTACTGCAAAATTTAATAGGCTGAATGAATGTGAGCAATCACTTTCACGTTGAATTGATTTTTCTATTTGTTGGTGAAAGCTACAGAAAGAATTTGTTTTCAAGTTAATACTGTGAGAATGCATGCAAATAGACTTGTATCTGGAGCATTTGCTGCTACTAAACATTATTTGTCCATAGATCTTACTGCTAATAACTAATAAAATGGTAAATGTGATTATAGTTGTGCATGGATGGTATATTGATTAACATACTTTTTTCATATTTTAAGACAAAGTAATTTTAAGTGTACTCCATCTAGTGGTTGTTTGCATATGAAATGGTTCCTGTGACTTTTACATTTGCTTACTTCATATACAATATGTGATTTGTCAGAGTACATGTTTGAAGGATAATGTTAGGTAATGGTACTTAATCATTTTTCTACATGTAAAACTGAATATTTAAATACTTTAAAAAATTTATTTTGAGTGGGAATTAAATCTAAATTTAAGCTCCCTCTCTTTCAATTTGCAATTGTTTGGTTTGTCATGTCCATGATTTTTTTTGTTTTGCATTATAGAATATTTGTAAACTATTGAATTAAACAGTTGTTTCATCAAGAGAGTTTCAATATAAATACATGAGAGAGAAAAGTGGTAGCCTACAAACTAGGTTAATTTTTAAATAAGGAAATTGAAGACCATTTAAAGAAAGCTTTTTAAAAAAAATCTACTTGAAAAGTAGCATCATGTCATGGAACTGATGAAACTGATACCCTCTTATTAAAACAAACCAAGCTACATTTTTTATCCAGTAGATTGCTCTGTTGTAGATTTCATACGTGCAAATGTAAAGTGAAGAATGGATGTGGTTCTCTTTAGTCTTAAGTATTCAACCAGTTTAAGGCACTCTAAACTTGTACATGAAGAATGGCCTTTTGAGTAGAGAGCTTCTACATCTTTGAAGCAATACCCTAGCTCAAGATAACCTGTTGATGTGTAAAGATGTGCTAAAGAGGGGTCTCCTTTTTCTTTCCTTTTTGTGAGGCTCTTTTCATTCCTTCCAAAAAGCAATGACTCTTTGTAGTATTTATTCAATGAGATTATCTGTTGGGTAAATTTACTAAGTCAGGAGAGCAACAGGCCAAGTCTATCAAGCAACAGTCTTAGAATTATAGTACCATATAAAGACAATAGGAAACCAAATTGTTAAGACTTCTTGCATGGTATTGTAAAGCTTAGATCTCATTTTAAAAAAAGTTTGCTTTGACTTCACAGTGAGTAAGAGCAAAAGGAGGCCTTCCACAATTGTATATGTTCTGAGCTGTCTTAAGAATTTTGTTAGATTGTTGGTTTGTATGTATGTTGCTTACTTTATGTAGTTCATTAAAGTGGACACTATTTATGTTTCAACAGTGACCTTGTTCTTGTAAGATGTTGTAAGATAAGAGTATGTATGATACGGTGGTTTGTATTTTATTTGTAACCATTGATTGACACGTGTGATTTATATCTCTTGAAACTGGAAGTCTTCCAGACAACAGCAAGATTTCCATAGTTTACAGGGTTACACTGTCTCTATATAGAAGTCCATGTGTCATGGTGATTTCAGTTAAAGCATCTGTGGTGCATGATGCATTGGTAAATCTGAAATTGCTTTGTAAATACTTTCAAAAAACTAATGAAATTGATAGAGTTCCTGCCTTACATTATTATGATTCCTAATTCCATTAAAATGCATTACCACTGACCATCTCAGTTTCAGAAATGGTTTCATTAATCATAATTTTAATACTTATTATCTTAGCCAATTAGGTCATTTAAATCCAAATTTTATTGAAAGTCAGTGAACCACGAAATGAATATTTTTACTGGAACTTTTTCAGTTAATAAGAGAATTATTTGTACAGTACTTTTATTTGTTAAATATATGATGATCTCCACAGTAGTGTAGCACTATTACAACTTGGGGTGTTCCGGAGTTTAGAGTTCAATTCTGTTGCCGTTCTGGCAGGAGTCCCTGTACATCCTCCCTGTGGAATGCATGTGTTTTTCCTGGGTGCTCTGATTTTGTCCCACAGTCCAAAGACTTACTGGGTAGGTTAATCATCATTATAAATTGTCCCACGATTAGCTTGGGGTAAAATCGGAGTTGTGGGGTTGCTGGTGCAGTGTCGCTCGAAGGGCTGATGGGGCCTACTTCATGCTATATCTCCAAATAAAACAAATAAATCTTATACCTTGTGAGCTCCTTACTAATGATGAAAAATATTGAGGGAAAACTGCACAGTCGGCTGTATGCCAAATGGAAACCTGTCTTTTGACCTGAGTGAGTTCTGACAAATTTTCATTGGCTTGTGGCCAAGTGCCTGTCTTCCAGGAAATTGGCAGTATCAAAACAATGTGAAGGAACCTCCACTATTATTAGTAGAAACTTGTTTCTCAGCACAGACTGAATTTTCTATCTAGTTAGTGTTGCTCACCCATTCTAGCTGTTTGAAAATTGTGTCAAGTTTGATCTGGCATGCATCACCTAACGGCTAATTAAAATGTTGTCAGTATCCTTTTCTGTGTCACATGATTTGTTTCGAATGCTATAGCTATATCTTCTCCGATCTTTGACAATTCTGTTGATTTCTCAATTGGACTTCCCTCTATCTTAGATGGTTTATTTAGTGAATGCAGTGACTGGCTGAATCAAGTGTCTGTGGATTGCTCCAAGGTTAATTTTGTTCTGTTTTTAGTTGGGACAATAATGAGGATAGTACTGTTGGTTTTATGTTAGGGGAATACTCATCTTGATTAGTCTCCAGCGATCTTTGTAGGAAAATCAGTGTAAAGTGATTCATTAAAATTAAAGCTATCTACCTGACATGGTGTTTATTTTGCTTACACTTGTTCCCTAGATTCATACATGAGAAATGGGGACATTGATTGAAGAGATGTTGCAATCAAAAACTGTGCCAATAATTTCTGTAGAATAGATACTTTTGGAGATACTTGTGAATGGACTGAGTGCAAAGAAATTGCTCTGAGGAAATAAGGAACTGTTTTTGTTGCAAGTTTTAATTGTGGTCAATGCACATAATTTTAACTATTACAGTCTATCTTTTCAGTATAACTGGTCCATAACAGTTCAAAATGGAGTTGTTATAGTTGCAAAGATGTGGTTTCTTAATAGAATAAGTCAGTTTTGAATTGGGATGGAAATTTTCCTGTGATATCCCTATATTGTTCAATGTGCTCAATGGCTTTTGTTGGTGATTACCAACTGTCACATAAATGTATGTTTGTGTTGTCATGTAATATTTTTACGCTACAGTTAATGAATTTTGCTACTGTATAGTTTAAAATCAAGCTTATACTTCCAAAACATTTCATGTTTTAAATTTGTTTTTGAGGTACCAACTGGCCTAGTTTTAATGTCTATGCTGTCTCATTTAATTGCTTTGAAAATTACAGCTGTTGACATTTAATTCTTAAATATAACTATAAAATTAATAGTTGTACTTGGATGATAATTTTGTGTGAATTTTACCTTTTGTTGGAAGACGTGCTTTTTACAGTGTTTTTAAAAAGAAAATAACTTTTCATACATTGTTCCAATATTAATATATTGTACCTGTTCAAGTACTTAAATAAAATTATGTATTAAATAGTTTGTTTTAAAAAATAACTTTCATTCTTGTTAAAAGTGAGTATATAGTAGCAAGAAAATGTGTGTGAACCCTTTGCAATTACTTGGTTTTACTGCATTAGTTACTCAAAAAGTATGGTCTGATTTAAGTCACAATAATAGACAAACACAATCTGTCTAGGCTAATAACACACTAACAATTGTAATCACACAAAGCAATCACAGTCTTGGTTCAAAAAAGTTGGTGAACCTCTGGGGTAATGCTTTCTTCAAAAGCTATTTAGAATCAGGTGTTCCAATCAATGAGATGAGATTGGAGGTGTGGGCTGTGGAGGTGCCCTATCCTGTTTCTTAAAAAAAACTAACAAAATTAGATTACTGACAGAGCTCTTCTCAAGAAAGATCTTTTTACGTGCACCTGCCTTGATCAAAACAACTTTCAGAGGACCATACAAGAAGAATTGTAGAGATGCATGAAGCTGGAAAAGGCTACAAAGGCATTTCTAAAGACCTGAGTGTTCATCAGTTCATAGTAGGAAAAGTTGTCTAAGGAAATTCAGTACTGTTACTACTCCCTTGGAGTGGGCGTCCTGCAAAGATCACACCAAGAGCACAACATGCAATGCTGAAGGAGGTGAAAAAAGAACCTAAGGGTAACTGCAAAAGACCTGCAGAAATCTCTAGAACTTGCTAAAGTCTCTGATGTTTCCAATATAATAAAAACACAAAACAAGAATGGTGTTCATGGAAGGAGACCACAGAGGAAACCACTGCTTTCCAAAGAAAACATTGCTGCATGGCTCAGGTATGCAAAAGACAACCTGGATGTTCCATGATTCTGGGACAATGTTCTGTGGACAGATGAGACAAAAGTTGAATTTTTTTTGGCAGAAATGCGCTTGTTATGCTTGGATGAAAAACCAACACCAAAACCTCATTCCAACTTTGAAGCTTGGTTGAAGGAGCAGCATGGTTTGGGGCTGCTTTGTTGCCTCAGGGCCTCGACAACTTGCAGTCGTTGAGGGAACAACAAATTCAAAATTGTATCAAGACATTTTAAAGGGGAATGTCGGGGAAAGCTTAATAGAAGTTGGATGATGCAACAGGAGAATGATCCAAAACACAAGAATATATTAACAACAGAGTGGTTTAACAATAAGAAAATTTGTGTTTTGGAATGATCAAGTCAGAGTCCAGACCTTAAAGCAATTGAGATGCTATGGCATGACTTGTGTCTGTTCATGCAAGCTACCTCAGAAATATTGATGAACTGGAACAGTTTTGTATGGAGGAATGGTCTAAAATTCCTCCTTGTTTTTGTGCGTCTGATCAGCAGCTGCAGGAAACGTTTAGTGGAGGTTATTGCTGCTAAAGGCTGTTCTACCAGTTATTAATTACAAGGGTTCACATACTTTTTCCAGCCTGGAGTGTGAATGATTAAACAATGTGTTTAATAAAGACATGAAAAGTACGATTGTTTGTGTGCTAATTGTTTAGGCAGATTGTATTTGTGTATTATTTGGGATATAATCAAGTAAATTTATAGAATTACATATTTAATGGAAGCACATCCGAACAAGCATTCCTATTGAATATTCAGTTCTGGTGTCTGTTTGAAAAGCCAGACACTCAAAATATACCTCTTCTGTTACAGCATTGAGGGATGCTCCATGAATATACAACTAACCAGAATTGTCTTGAACTATGCAGGGATACTTATTTAGCAATGTGCAGGAACATTCATCTATCGTCTTTCCCTATGTGGTTTCAAAGGGATAGAGAATGTCCCACATCCAGTGATTGATTTCATTAGTCACAAAGTAGCAGATGGAAGTTAAATTGTATACAGTCGGCCCTCCTTATCTGCGGATTCCGCATGCGCGAATTCAACCAACCGCAGGTCACAAAAACCCAGAAGTGCTCTTCCAGCTCTTGTTGTTCGAGCATCTATAAACTTTTGTTTTCTTGTCATTATTCCCTAAACAATGCAGAATAACAACCATTTTACATAGCATTTACATTGTATTAGGTATTATAAGTAATCTAGAGATGATTTAAAGTATACAATAGGATGTACGTGGGTTATCATGGATCAGGATCAATAAAACTGGAAGTTCTCTTACTAAGTAAGTCAGAACAGGTACATCCGGTATTATTTAGTGTCAGTTAGTCAAACGTTTGTCTTAGTATATAGTATATATTTTACCTTTCTATGCATATAAAACACTTAAGTTTTAACACTTATGTTTCAGCACCGGGCTTGGGAACAGAAGTTCTCAGGACTCGGGACAGATCACTCCCAAGTGCACTTTCCACCGCCCCGGGTTGATGTGAGGATCAAAAGCCCAATAATTAAACCACCGCGTTGCTTAGTAATAATTGTAGCTTTCATCGGGGCAGAGTCTTTCTCACTTTATCCTTTTAAATTGTTCTGATCGTTGACTGACGTAGCCTAATGCGTTTCCAATGATCGATGGCGTTTCACCTCTTTCCGATCGCTTTGTGATTGTGATTATTTTCGTGAACAGAAACACTGCGCATTCAGAGCTGTGGTGCCGGGTCCTAATGTCCACCACACCAAACTGAGACAGGTTAAATAAGGTCTGGGGTTCCGTTGGGTCCTAAAGTCCACCGGATTGAGACAGGTTGCATAAGGGACTTGAACATCCGCAAATTTTGGTATCTGTAAGGGGTCCTGGAACCAATCCCCCGCAGATAAGGAGGGCCGACTGTACAAGTTTTTATTTCCTGAAGACTGGTGCTCATTTTAGTTAATCCATAATTATGCTATCAAGGCATTCCAGAATCAAAGATAGAACGTAGGAGAATACAGCCCTTTAACCTACTCCAAAATCAATCTAAATAAAACCTAGAGTAGTACAGCATGAATGATCTCTAAAAATTCCATACACTTTTTTAGGTTTGGTTTTTACTCTCAATTGTTTTTACATTTCTGTTTGAACATTTGTTTTACCAGTGCCTTCCAGCTACAAACATGGTTTGTATCAGATGAAGGTACTTGTGTTATTTTGAAAGGTTGTATTTCTGGCTATTGAAAATCCTGTTATCGATTTTTCTAATGATCAGTCTTTGCTATCATGCCAAAAGCAAGTGAATGTCTCACCTCTGACTGAGTAATTCCTGTGTTCAACATTCTGATACCTACTGTTAATACCATAGAAACACAGAAAACCTACAGCACAATACAGGCCCTTCGGCCCACAATGCTGTGTCAAACGTGTACTTACTTTAGAAAATATCTACGGTTACACATAGCCCTCTATTTTACTAGGCTCCTTGTACCTAGCCAGGAATCTCTTAAAAAAGAAACTGCACTAATTGTATCTGCCTCCACCACCGTCACCTGCAGCCCATTCCATGCACTCACCACTCTGCATTTAAAACAACAGCAACAACTTGCCCCGACATCTCCTTTGTATCTACTTCCAAGCCCCTTAAAACTATGCCCTCTTGTTAGCTATTTCATCCCTGGGAAAAAGCTGACTATCCACATGATCAATCATCATCTTGTACACCTCTATCAGGTCACCTCTCAACCTCCATCGCTCCTAGGAGAAAAGGCCAAGTTCACTCAAACTATTCTCATAGGGCATGCTCCCCAATCCAGGCAACATCCTTGTAAATCTCCTCTACACCCTTTCTGTAGTTTCCACATCCTTCCTGTAGTGAGATGACCAGAACGGAGCACAGTCCTCCAAGTGGGTCTGACCAGGGTCCTATATAGCTGTAACATTACTTCTCGGCTCTTGAACTCAATCCCACGGTCGATGAAGGCTAATGCTCTGTATGTTTTCTTAACCGCAGAATCAATCTGCACAACAGCTTTGAGCATCCTGTGAACTCGGACCCCAAGATCCCTCTGATCTTCCACACTGCCAAGCTTCTTACCATTAATACATATTCTGCCATCATATTTGACCTACTGAAATGAACCACCTCACACTTATCTGGGTTGAACGCCATCTGCCACTTCTTAGCCTAGTTTTGCATCCTATCAATGTCCCACTGTAACCTCTGACAGCCCTCCACACTATTCACAACAACCCCAACCTTTGTGTCATCAGCAAATTTACTAACCCATCCTTCCACTTCCTCATCCAGGTCATTTATAAAAATCATATTTTAAAATTATTATTGCTTAAAATTGGAAAATTGTGTCTGAATGAAATGGATTGATTACTAACATGAGAAAGTCTGCAGATGCCGGAGATCCAAAACAATACACACAAAATTCTGGCGGAACTCTGCAGGCCAGGCAGCATCAGTGGAAAAGAGTAAATATTTAACATTTTGGTCGGAGACCCTTCTTCATGACTCAAGAAGAAAGACTTGAAGAACAGTCCTGAAGAAGCATCTTGACCCAAGATGTCAATTGTTTACTTTTCCATAGATGCTGCCTGGCCTGCTGAGTTCCTCCAGCATTTTGTGTGTATTGCTTTGTATTGACTACTAAGATGTTTGTAAATGCCAGAAATATATTGGATTTCTTTTCTTAAGGTAAAAGGCTATCAAAAAGCTTGATTTTTGTTTAGTCATTTGTTATTTATTACTAGTGAATGTGGATAATTCATGGTATTTGGCTATGTTCACAGATATGTTTTTCTGTAGTTTCTTTCTTTGTCTTATCTACATATTAATATTGAGCAATCTGTACACTTTTTGTTAATGTACTAGAGATATCAGATTAAGCCGTATGCTTTTCTTCATTCAAGTTTTTGTATTTGTCAGTAGGAGAAAGCTGGTGGTTGATTTTCATGTTTGATTCATAAAATCATCCTGTTTGCAAACTTAATTAGTATCATGATGTATTTGGCTTTTGATCGGTAGTGCACTGGGATGTCATAATTTTTCTCTCTTGGGCTCCATTTTGCTGTGTATAAATTTGTGCAGTACTTTTACACTCTCCATTCAGGTTGGTCACCTGTTCATTATACTCTGCGAATTTATTAGTCCACTGTGGCATTATAACTAAACTTGAATCCGGTCCCCTTTGACAACTGTGTGTCCACATTTACTGTAGTGCTTCATTAGGTAGCAATTCGTACTGGGGTCTTAAGTTGACATATTCCCGCTTTCAGTCACATGAAATTGAGGTATTTTAATGCACCATCTAGTAGACATAAGGTAAAATATCAGAATCAGGTTTTCTGTCATTGACTTATGAAATTTGTAGTTTTGTGAAGTGGTATAGTTCAGAGACATAAATTAAGAAAATAGTGCAAAAACAAAAGGAATGTGAGGTATTGTGCATGGGACATTCAGTAATTTAATAGCAGAAGGGAATAAGCTGTTACTAAATTGTTGAGAGTGTGGGACTTCAGGTTCCTGTGTATCATGCCTGATGGTAGTAACGAGAAGGGAGCATGTCCCAGATGGTGAAGGGGCTTAGTAAAGGATGCTTCCTTCTTGCACCATTCGATGGGAGGATTGTGCCCATGATGGAGCTGGCTGAGTCTATAACCTCTTGGTCTTGCTGACATAAGTGCCAGGTTGTTGCAATACCTGTCGATCTCACTTCTGTAAGGTTCTCTTTTGGATTTAACTCTGGCCTGCTCGTTGTTATGGTCTAGTTCCAGATTAGCCAGAACTAGACCATAACAACCAAGACAACTGGGTGAAATTGAGATGACTTCTTTATTACGTATTTTGCTTGAGTAGACTATAAGAAAATTAACAAGTTTAATAAATGCCAGTTAATGTAAATGCTGTAAGTTCTGTTTCTAATTGTGTTTATAAGTTTTTGGAGTCATATACATTTACTCTAGTTGTATAGGGAGAAATTTTGTAATGATCTTATGTACAAAGTACTTCATGTGTATTAAAATAATGGACCTGCATGTTCTATCAGATACCTAAAACTGTACTTGGGCTGATGTACTAAGTCTTGAATAAAAAAATAATTTGTTTTGGATATATTTCCTTCAGGTAATTTTCTTTTGATTTTTAATTAATTGGAAAGAAATTATATGGTTTCACTTTTAATTTAATTTGAATAACTAGCTACGATTTGATATTTCCAACTGTGCTAAATTAGCATTCAGAGATGATATGCTACTGGAGGGGCAGAAGTTCAAATAAGAATAAACCCTGCTATTATAGGTTACAAGAAAATATTCGTGCCGTGTGCATGTAATATAATCACTTAGAGGGAAGATTGTTAACTTAGATGTTTTCTTTTCCAAAAAAAATTCGATACTTAATGTTCCTTTAAGGATTGGGTCATTCTGTATTTATGCATAGTAGTTACGTTGCAGAGGGGGATGGTGTTAGAAATGTGAACCATCTGGATGATTGTTGGGAATGCTGAGCTGAGCTACAAGGTTCTTTGTTGGTCTTTCACCCATGTTTCCCACGTGTATCTGGTATAGTGCCAGTTAACAGCACAGTATGCCTAACTTTTAAACTATTAGTTTGCAAACCTCACAGGCCAAGGAACTGTTACATGCCAACCTTTCAAGTCAACATTATACTAGGATTTCCAAGATTAATATTTTTGGTTAACTTAATATGAATAATGCTTATTGCCAGTTCTAATTTAAGGAGTATTTTTATTGCATATTATATATTTTGATTTCAAATTTATAAGCTTTGTATCTTTCTGTAGTTTATAATGTTTTGTGTGGTTTATGTGCAGGTTGGGCCCATGTGGTTTGTGCACTTTATATTCCAGAGGTGCAGTTTGCAAATGTTACTACAATGGAACCCATTGTACTACAGTACGTTCCTCATGAACGCTTCAACAAGGTAACTAAACTATAAAAGCAAACCCAAAATTATGCTCATTTTTAGGTACTTTGTAGAGTGAGATTACTTACACTTCTCAGTTTTTTTCGGGCTTGATTTTTGAGTCTTCTTATGACTTGTTTCTATTTAGAATATTTCTTGGATTGGAGTAACATTTTGAAGAGTTGTTTCACTTCTATTCCACTCTGAGAACATAGTATTTTCATACCATTTTATGGCCCTCTATGGGACTGTGTTGCTTTCATTATAAACTTGATTCAATTAATCCAGTAAAACCTCTTCACCATTTGAAATTTCCATTGGAATTGGGGTTTTTGTGTTGGCAAGAAGTTCTTTCGTGGGTGGAAAAGCAGACTTAAAAGTACTAGATACAGCACATATTATTGCAAGGAAGAGTTCTGAAAGCAATGTGGATATTTTCTTTTGGATCAAAACTAATTTCTTGAAGGTTATCTATTCTAGAGTGTTTAAATTTTGCTTGCCATTGAGACCAAATTGATTTATTTTTCTAACATATCCTTTCTGACAAGTGTGTTGTTTAAAAAAAATCATTTGTCATTTTAGCTTCTTAAATGAGAACTGCTGTTGTGCTGTAACAGTATAAAATAGTACTAGTTAAGGTGGTATCTGGAAGTTCAGAGATGTTCACATCAATTTTTTTTTGCATTGGATCAAGAAGCATTAAATGTTTTTTTTAGTTTATTTCTCATTGCTGAAACCAGTGTCCCTTTCAGGGGTATATTTATCAGCATCCTCTGCTATTGTGTCTAAATATTTTCAACTGTATGCGTGTATAGATGGTACTTTTAAATCATTATCTGTTTATGGAGGGTATCAAAATCAAAAATCGTCCTGCCAACAATCGATTCATGTTTAAAGCATTTTATTGTCAGAGGGCAAAAAAAAAAGTGAATGGAATTGAATGTCATAGAACATTGGGCTGGTTGGTGGTTTATTGGCATCAGCACTGGACTTCAAAGCAGATAGTCCTGAGTTCAAACCCATTGGTGTCCCAACCTGGGCAGTAGCAGTATCTGTGTGGAAGAAAGGCCTGGCAATCTACTTCTGTATCTTTCATTAAAACGCTATGGTCCATGAGGTCACAAAGAGTTGGACTCGACTTAACGACTGAACAACAGCAACATGGACCATAGAACACGGCAGCCCAGTACAAGCTCTTTGGCAGATGTTGTATTGAACTTTTAACCGACTATAAGATCAATCTAGTCCTTTCCCCCTACATAGACCTATGTCATCCATGTACCTATCTTGAGAGTTTCTTAAATATTCCCAATATATCTGCCTCTGCTGCTCTGTGTGGGGGTGGAGTGGAAGAAACAAACTTGCTTCTGATGTCACCCTATAGTTTACTCCAGTCACCTTAAAGTTATGGCCCTTGGTATCAGCCATTTCCCCTCTGGGGAAAATGTCTCTGACTATCCACTAGATCTATGCCTCTTATCATCTTGTATGCCTCTATCAAGTTGCTTGTCATCCTTCTTTGATCCAAAAACAAAAGCCTAAACTCACTCAGCCTATCCTCATAAGATATACTTGTCTAATCCAGCCAGCAATCTGGTAAATCTTCTTTGCACACTCTTTAAAGCTTCTACATCCTTTTTCTACTGGGCTGATTGTTGTTGAGCACAATATTCCGAGTGTGGTCTAACCAGGGTTTTATAAACTGAATAATTGTTTCACAGCTCTTGGAACTCAATTCCCTGACTAATGATAACTAACACACCATATGTAGCCTTACCAACTCTTAGCATCTTGCATGGCAATATTAAGGGACCTATGTATGTGGACCCCAAAATCCATGCTGATACAAATCCTGCCATTAACCCTGTATTCTGCCTTAAAATTCAACCTTAAAAAATGAACACTTCAACACTTCTCTGAGTTGAACTCCATGTGCATCTTGTCAATGTCCTGTTGTAACCTATGACAACCTTCTATACTATCCACAACTGCCCCAAACTTAGTGCCATCTGCAAACTTACTAACGTAGCCTTCCACTTTCTTATCCAAGTAATTTATAAAAAATCAGAGTAGGGGTACAAGAACAGATTTCTCCAAAACACCGCTGGTTACCGACCTTCAGGCAGAACACACTCTATGTACAACCACCCTCTGCTTTCTATAGGCAGCCAATTCTGAATCCACACACCCATGCCTCCTGACTTTCTGAATGAGAATACCATAGGAAACTATATCAGACCCCTATATCAGATCCATATTCACCACATCCTTTGCTCTACCATCATCAATGTGATTTGTCTCATCTTCAAAGAATTCAGTCAGAATCGACCTACCCCTCACAAAACCGTGCTAATCAGAATCTTTTCCCAAATACTCTCAAATCCTGTCTCTTAAGAATACCCACGGTTGAGGTAAGACTTACTGGTCCATAATTCCCAGGGTTACCACTACTCCTTTCGCTTGAACAAAGGAACAATGTTTGTCCCCCTCCAGTGATCTGATACTATTGCTGTGGCCAGTGAGAATGCAAAGATTAGGGCAGTAATCTCTTCCTTGTTTCCTGTAGCAACCTGGGATTTATCCCATCTCATGACTTATATATCATAATGTTTTTCCAATGTTCCAGCACATCCTCTGACATATCAGCCTGTTCACATTGTCCTCACAAATGTCAAGGTCCCTATCACTGGCCAACACTGAAGCAAAGTATTCATTAAGGACTTTCCTTACCTCCTCTGACTCTGGGCATATTTCCTGTCATTTTCCTTATTGGTTCTACCCTCAATCTAGTCATCTTCCTGTTCTTCACATATGTATAGAGTGCCTTGGGGTTTTCTTTAATCCTACTTGCCAACTTCCATTGCGCTTGTCCATTTTTCAGCTCCTATCCAGTTATCCTTGTAACTCTCAAGCCTTGTCTGATCCTTGCTTCCTAAAATTTAAGTAATGTAGTGGTGTGCTACATGCAGCGCTAAAATTATGACATGGAGTCGGTAACTGCAGTCGAAGGAAAAAACTTTATTTGAAATCCTCAGCCTCACTTTTAAGCCTCCCTCAACCTGTCCCCTGTGGAGCAGAGGCTCCAAAGCTCTGTGCTGGCAAACCCCTGTAGGCTATCTAATTGTGAGCCGGTTCGGATGTGCCAGGAAATGGGTCGCCACAGTAAGCTTTTTTTCATCCTCTTGACTAAATGTTCCTCCTTTTGTTAATCATGGGTCCTTCACCTTGCCATCCTTTCCTTGTTTCAATGGGACAAACCTATTCAGAACCCCATGCAAGTTCTCCTTAAATAACGTCCACATTTCTGTTCTGCATTACCAATGACACCTGTTCCCAATTTATGATCTGAAGTTCGTACCTAATAATATAATTACCCTTCCCCCAATTAAATACTTTCCTATAGTCTCTGCTCCTAAACCTTTCTAAGGCTATGAGAAAGGTCAGATAGGTGTTGTCACTGTCTCTTGAATGCTCACCCACTGAGATTTGACACCTCACGGCTCACTGCCTAGTACTAGATCCAATACGACCTTTCCTATAGTCATCTTGTCTATATATTGTCAGGAATCATTTTGCCTTATCTAAATCTTTTGCACCAAGGAGATGCCAGTCTATCTTGGTGACAACAACCATGTTATTTTTGCAGCTTTTCAAAATCTCCCTCTCGATCTTTTCCTCAGCGTCTCAATTGTTACTGAGTGGTCTATAGAATACTCTCAATAGAGAGATCCAGCTTCTTATTTCTACGCACACTGACTCAATGGACAATCCCTCCATAATGTCCTCCAGTCTGCAGACGTGATCAGCAATGCCCGTCCCACACTTCTTTTTACTTCTCACCCTGTCCATTTAGAATCATCTAAACTCTGGAACATTCAGCATCCATTCCTGTTCTTATCACTCTAATAGACACAACATTGTAGTTCCAAGTACTGACCCAGACTCCTCACCCTTGTTCCTGATACTTGTGTTATACATCCCTTTTCATACCTATGTTGTTGGTACCAGTATGTACAAGTACTTCTGGTTGCTCATCCTTCCCCTTTCGAATGTTGTGAACCCTATCCGATATATCCCTGACCCTTGCACTTAGGAGACATCATACCATCCAAGTGTTTCTCTCATGTCCACAGGATTTCCTGTCTGTTCCCTTAATTTGAATCCCCTATCACTCCTGAAACCTCTGATTTATCAACGTATTTTTATTTTGCAGTGTTACTGCAAGATCCTTGTGATGTGTTCTTAAAGCATTGGTTTTCTTTGTTTAAGCAGAGCTTTATTTAAGAAATAAAATACAAATTACTTCCTGTTTCTCATGGTACGTTAGGAACCTTCTTATATTATAATTCTGCTTCTTGAAACCAAGTGGTATTTCTGCTTTAGATGTATTTTCTATAGGACTTAAAAAGGATAAGTTGGGTGAAATCAAAATATGTGAATCATAACTTTGAAAAGGTGTTTGGTTATTGTAAAACCTGTTCTGAAGTATAAACTGATTGAATCTACACATATAGATAAAGAGACTTAAAGAAATTTCCACGGAACTTGAATTTTGCTTGACTGTTGGGAGGGAAAGCCTCTTGCACTGTTTTATTAAAGCCCAATGTAGACGTAAAGATCAGCACTTCATGTTCTTTTTAGGCAAGTTGCCCCTGATAACTGAATAGAGAACCAGCCTTTTCTTTCTGCTTTCTGTTTTCCAAATTGGCCAATCTCATGTAATGTCAACTACTGTAATGTTAACCAGGTTTTCTTTTGACAGAGGCTGGCTTTTGTGATGGATATTTTTAGCATTTTCTTTTGTTTCAGATTTTGAGTTTTATTGCAAGCTATGGTAATTTTGAGCAGAGATTATTACTGATTATTGAATTAGCAACAATAATGGACTATTTTAAAAGGAAAAAGGAGTCCTGTTGCTTATTTACATGTATTACATTAATTGAAGTATAACGGAGATAGATGAAAATTAATAATCTTTTAGAAAAGAGGATTTAAAAATAATTTCTAAATAGTGTTGTATTTCATAACATAAATGTGAATGCAAAATTATAAGCATATTCTTGAAGGGAAAATCAACACCTTACTCTTAATGAGACTTTTGCTGCACTAACAATGATTCACATGAATATGTAAATGAAATTACTGTTAATAATGCCATTGCAAAATTTTTCACAGTTAAGTTATTACTAATATTATCACTGAATACTCAGCGTTTATGCACAAATGACAGAGGAAAAAATTATAACCGGAGTGAAGTTTCTGTCAACTGGCTGAACCATTTACTATCCAGATACTGATGCTTACACCAGATCTGTGAGGATTTTAAAATGGATCATGCTACATCATATGTTTTCTCAACAATCTAGCTGACACCAAACCAGAGTGAGATTTGTACGTTAAAAGATGTTACCGCTCTTGGATTATAAAAATTATTTGTAGTAAAATCATTTTGCATCTTTTTATTATAGGTGGGGTTTAAAGAATTGAGGACAGTGCTGCATGCTAACAATTTTTGTCATAAGTTTTCCATCCGTGGTCTAGGGAATCTCTGCCTTCCTCTTCTACGTATTTCCTTATTTTCTTCCATTCTTCTGAAGCTTAAAACTCATTGGTTTTATCACATTTATAGTTTGCTTGAAGGGTAATTAACATTTTCTCCCTTTGTATTCTCTGTAACTGAGGAATTGCTGGGCTGGCTAACTACTCTATAAATGATCATAAAAGTTATCATAAAAATGTTGATATGCTGTATTAGGGTTAATTTGCATTCTGCATTCTTAAAGTTCCACCATTAAATGGTAATTCATGTGTTCAACAAAAATATTAACATTTGGTATATATTTCAAACCATTGCTACATTGAAGTGCAGTTGGCATCATCTAAAATTCATGTGTAGGATTGTGGTGAAAAACTTGCACGTTGCTGTTAGCTGGCACTAAATGATGATGTATTTCTATAAATCAGACTTAGTAAGGTACACCTGCTTTTATTGTTCTTCTCAGTAATAGAGATTATATGTTGAGTAAGTGTTGATAGCATTGGGGTAATATATTAGCAGGAGCAGAAGACATAATTGGGGTGAATGGGTCATTTTCAGGTTGTCAAGCTGTAAGTAGAAGGATACCACAGGGATCTGTGGTCAGGACTCAGGTGTTTATGATCAGTATTCATGACTTGGGTATTGTAGCCAAATTCGATGAGACAAAAATAAGTAGAAAAATTAAGATAGGTTGCTGTGAGGGACAAAAAAAAGACCTGCAAAGGAGTGTGAATGAGTAAGTGAAAGGACAGGAATTTGGCAAATGTGAAAATGTGAAGTTATCCATTGCAGGAATAAGAATGAAAAAAAAAACAGAAAATTATTCAAATGGTTAGATACAACAATGTTGCTGTTCAGTGATCTGGGTGCCTTTCCACATAAAGCAAAGTTAAGAGCATCTACTATAATTAGGAAATCCTGTTGGTGGTAGTGGCATCCACATTGGACTTCGAGGCAAGTGGTCCTAGGTTCAAATTTGGCACGCTTTCCATCTGTGCACACTTGCATGCTTTCTGTCTGTGTTGGATTGAGCATCGAGCTAGTAACTTGACCTGATTCAAAACAGATAAATGCTAAAGAAACAGCAAGGTTGCTGCCTGATGTGCCACAAGGTGCTGAGAGGAACAGACTGTAGTTAGGAAATTCTGTAAGTGGACTTTTCCTTTGGCTTTTTTCACAAAAGGCAAGGATAACAGCAAAGGAAAGGCTTGCTACAACTGTAAATACCTATAGTGCTTCATGTAGTTTTGGCCTTCATATTTAAGGAGGGATTTATAAGACATAGGAGCAGAATTAGATGATATGAGTAGCTTGGATTGTACTCCTTGGAATTTAGAAAAATGAGGTATCATGCCAAAGCACAAGATTGAGAGAGGACTTCACTGGTAAATGTTGAGGGACAAATGACCATTTTTAAGGGGATTTGAAACCAGGAAGCCCAACTTTAATTACGGAGTTTCCTTTTTTAATATTATGCTGATGAAGAATTTCTTTGAAGGTGAGCAGAACAAACCACATTCTATGAAAAGAAAACAGCACTAATTTTTGGGTCATTGACCTTTAATCAGAATTTGAAAAAATAAGTAAACAAGCTAGAAAAGTCATGAACACGAGGTTCTGCAGATGCTGGAAATCTTGAGCTGTTGTTGAGTGAATGAAGTCTTCAAAGAAAATTACTGGTAGATACAAAGCAGTTTAATTATTTGACAAAGCAAGGTACAGCTTTCGGTCGAAAGATCTGCTGGCCCAACGTGGGGCTCGATATTTTATGTGCCTAACGTTAAAGGACAATTCCATATTTACAATGTACGGACGATACTTTCTTTTAAACTACACACAGCCTTCACATCTCCTCATTTGCATTCACAACACAGACATCCAAATGAATTTTAATCAGCATTGTCTGGTCTGGGATTCACTGCTTTTAGGAACCTATTGTTCAGGGCTGCACTCCAAATTAAATCCACGATACATAATCAGATGTGATGACTGGTAGCCAAAGTCAGTTGCTAAATGTATATGTCCTAAACCCAAAAATCACTCTAACAGAACAACATACGCAAAATCTGCAGGAACTTCAGTTTGTCAGGCAGCATCCATGGAGTGGAATAAACAGTCGATATTTTTTGAGCTGAGGAGCTTAATCAACAAAGTTTGCAATCATAGATACTTCATAAAGTCTGCAATATTTTGCCCTAGAATATGTCCTGTTGTGATCTCCCAGTGAGGAAGGAGAGGATCCAGTTGCAGGGAGAGGTAGAGGCCTAGGTTTTGGAGTTTATTAGTACTGGGGGTATGATGATGCTGAAGTCCAGGTACCATCTACAGAAGAAAAATCATTTTTAGAGCTAAGAAACAAATTCCCATTGAAGTTAGAGATGGAATTGGATACAGGTCAGCTCTGGCAAGGTTTGCAGGCCATTATTTCTTAAAAGTCAACACTTAATGTCTTGAATGGCTGTGATGCTTCACTCCCAGATGAGCTCAATGCCTTTTATGCACATTTTTAAAGGGAGACTAAAGTTACACCTATGCGAATCACCTCACATCTGGCAACCTTTTGATCTCAGGCTGACATCAGAACATCTTTCAAGAGGGTGAGCCTTGCAAGGCACTGGTCACCAATTTTTTTACGCCCAAGATCTCCTACCTCGACCTTAGTGAAAGGCAAGGTCTACCTGCTAAATCATTTAGAGAAAGAACAGCTCAGATTGTACTTTCAATTTGAGGCCTTTTATTTGGGCTAATTGTATTTGAATTACATGGAATGCTTTTGTCAAACTTTCAAATTAATTCAAACAAGAAAACACTAATATAGAGAGGCTTTGAGGAAAGAGAAGCAGAATAAAGGGTGTAAAGGTAGTAAGGTAGAAGGTCTAAAGTGTGTGTACTTCAATGCAAGAAGCATCTGGAACAAAGGTGATTGAACTGAGAACTTGGATACATACATGGAATTATGACGTAGTGGCCATTACAGAGACTTGGCTGGCACCAGGGCAGGAAAGGATTCTCAATATTCCTGGACTTCACTGCTTTAAAAGGGTTAGGGGGGGAAGGGGAAGGGGAGGAGGAGTGGCATTACTGGTCAGGGATCCTATTACAGCTACAGAAAAGGTGGGTAATGCAGCAGGATCCCCTTTTGAGTCAGTATCGGTGGAAGTCAGGAACAGGAAGGGAGCAGTTACTCTATTGGTGGTATTCTATAGGCTCCTGGTAGCAGCAGAGATACCGAGGAGTAGATTGGGAGGCAGATTTTGGAAAGGTGCAAAAATAACAGGGTTGTTATCATGGGTGACTTTAACTTCCCTAATATTGATTGGCACCTGATTAGTTCCAAGGGTTTGGATGGGGCAGAGTTTGTTAAGTGTGTCCAGGATGGATTCCTGTCACAGTATGTTGACAGGCGGACTAGGGGAATGCCATACTAGATCTAGTATTAGGTAACGAACCGGGTCAGGTTACAGATCTCTCAGTGGGTGAGCATCTCGGGGATAGTGACCACCGCTCCCTGGCCTTTAGCATTATCATGGAAAAGGATAGAATCAGAGAGGACAGGAAAATTTTTAATTGGGGAAGGGCAAATTATGAGGCTATACGGCTAGAACTTGCGGGTGTGAATTGGGATGATGTTTTTGCAGGGAAATGTACTATGGATATGTGGTCGTTGTTTAAGGATCTCTTGCAGGATGTTAGGGATAAATTTGTCCTGGTGAGGAAGATAAAGAATGGTAGGGTGAAGGAACCATGGGTGATAAGTGAAGTGAAAAATCTAGTCAGGTGGAAGAAGGCAGCATACATGAGGTTTAGGAAGCAAGGATCAGATGGGTCTATTGAGGAATATAGGGTAGCAAGAAAGGAGCTTAAGAAGGGGCTGAGAAGAGCCAAGAAGGGAGCATGAGAAGGCCTTGGTGAGTAGGGTAAAGGAAAACCCCAAGGCATTCTTCAGTTATGTGAAGAACAAAAGAATGGCAGGAGTGAAGGTAGGACTGATGAGAGATAAAAGTGGGAAGATGTGCCTGGAGGCTGTGGAAATGAACGAGGTCCTCAGTAAATAGTTCTCTTCGGTATTCACCACTGAGAGGGAACTTGATGACAGTGAGGACAATATGAGTGAGGTTGATGTTCTGAAGCATATTGGGATATTGATATTAAGGGAGAGGAGGTGTTGGAGTTGTTAAAATACATTAGGACGGGTAAGTACCCGGGGCCTGACAGAATATTCCCCAGGCTGCTCCAAGAGGCAAGGGAAGAGATTGCTGAACCTCTGGCTGGGATCTTTATGTCTTCATTGTCCAAGGGAATGGTACTGGAGGATTGGAGGGAGGCGAATGTTGTCCCCTTGTTCAAAAAAGGTAGTAAGGATAGTCCAAGTAATTATAGACCAGTGAGCCTTATGTCTGTGGTGGGAAAGCTGTTGGAAAAGATTCTTAGAGATAGGATCTATGGGCATTTAGAGAATCAAGGACAGTCAGTATGGCTTTGTGAAGGGCAGATCGTGCCTAACAAGCTTGATAGAGTTCTTTGAGGAGGTGACCAGGCATATAGGTGAGGGTAGTGCAGTGGATGTGATCTACATGGATTTTAGTAAGGCATTTGACAAGGTTCCACATGGTAGGCTTATTCAGAAAGTCAGAAGGCATGGGATCCAGGGAAGTTTGGCCAGGTGGATTCAGAATTGGCTTGCCCGCAGAAGGCAGAGGGTCGTGGTGGGGTGAGTACATTCAGATTGGAGGGTTGTGACAAGTGACGTCCCACACGGATCTGTTCTGGGCTCTACTTTTTGTGATTTTTATTAACGACCTGGATGTGGGGGTAGAAGGTTGGGTTGGCAAGTTTGCAGACAACACAAAGGTTGTTGGTGTTGTAGATAGCGTAGAGGATTGTTGAAGATTGCAGAGGGACATTGATAGGATGCAGAAGTGGCAGATGGAGTTCAACCTGGAGCAGTGTGGGGTGGTACACTTTGGAAGGACAAACTCCAAGGCAGAGTACAAAGTAAATGGCAGGATACTTGGTAGTGTGGAGGAGCAGAGGGATCTGGGGGTACATGTCCACAGATCCCTGAAAGTTGCCTCACAGGTAGATAGGGTATTTAAGAAAGCTTATGGGGTGTTAGCTTTCATAAGTCGAGGGATAGAGTTTAAGAGTCTCGATGTAATGATGCAGCTCTATAAAACTCTGGTTAGGCCACATTTGGAGTACTGTGTCCAGTTCTGGTGGCCTCACTATAGTAAGGATGTGGAAGCATTGGAAAGGGTACAGAGGGGATTTACCAGGATGCTGCCTGGTTTAGAGAACATGGATTATGATCAGAGATTAAGGGAACTAGGGCTTACTCTTTGGAGAGGAGGAGAATGAGAGGAGACATGATACAGGTGTACAAGGTATTAAGAGGAATAGACAGAATGGACAGCCAGCACCACTGGCTCAGTACAAGAGCACTTCCCCAGGGCAGTACAAGAGGACATGGCTTTAAGGTAAGGGGAGAGAAGTTCAAGGGGGATATTAGAGGAAAGTTTTTTACTTAGAGAATGGTTGGTGCGTTGAATGCACTACCTGAGTCAGTGGTGGACACACTAGTGAAGTTTTAGAGACTGTTAGATAGGTATATGTAGGAATTTAAGGTGGGGGGGTTATATGGGAGGCAGGGTTTGAGGGTTGGCACAACATTGTGGGCTGAAGGGCCTGTAATATGCTGTACTATTCTGTGTAACTAGCATATCAAACAGGCCATAGCTGTCTTTCTTTAAGAATATTACAATACTTAACACCCTTAATTCTAAGTTTCATTATTTAATTTTACTTTAACACGAAAAATAAATGAATGACTGTTGCACTCACTGTGATGACTGGGGCTGAATACTTTCTGCTGGTTCCCTGAAATTTGGCTCATAATTACAGCCAGCCAGTCTGAGATAGTCTGTCAGTAAGACAACTCCTGTACTTAGATTTAATAATTTTCATCTGTGAAAATGCAGTTTCACACAGATAAGTTGACCCGAAGTAGGCTCTGACTTTTAGTGCACATGTGGTGAGATGAGGAAACTTCTCCCTGCTGACAAGTCCCCAAAAGTCACCGTCCCTTGATCTTGCTTTAATCTCAATGTCATTTTGCAAATCTGTTACTTCCACTTCAATATCACTTGGCGCACCAAATACTTGCTGGAATTTGGCTGCTATCTGTTCTATATTGATCAGCAGAAATGGTTTGAAATAAATGCAGCAATATCTTTCATGACGACGTAGTAATTGCCACCAGTTTATGAATGGGGATGTCATGTTCACGGACATAGTTTTAAATTCATTGTAAATATCCTCGCCTCTCGTTCTGTCCTTTAATTGTAAAAGAGTGAGTTAATTTTAAAAGAGTCCTCCATTGTAAAATCCTGGAAAGCCATTCTGACAAATGCAACAAGCTGAGCTTTTTGCATTACATTCAGGGATTCATCGAACTGTAGTGAAAAATATTCACAGAGTGACAAGTCCTTTAACACTTGTCAATCCATGTCCTCTGACAGTGACTCTACCCTCCTTGTCACTGTTGCAGGGCCAAGTGGTATATTATCTATTGTGGTTGTGATGTCGTTTTTGGTTTTAAAGTCATTAAAAACAGTGTCTGCGGTAATGGTCATTGCTTCATTGAATAAATCGCCATCTGTAAAAGGCTTCTTGTGTTTAGTCAAAAGGTGACTTCCATGAAATGATGCTTCAATAGCAGCCTTATTTTGAGCAGCATGTTTTGTGAAAAATGATTGCTGGGCCTTCAACCCCGATTTCAGCTCCTCAACTTTCCTGACACGAATTGCGCTCTTTGGGGGGTGGGGGTGGTAGGTCTCTTTAATATTCTGGTGGTTGGTGTTGTGGTGCTGCTCCAGATTCCCATTTTTGGTCAGTGCTTGTGTTTGGTGGTACAACATACATACACACTTGTCTTTCACCAAGGTAAATAGAAATTCCTCTTCCCATTCTGGATGGAATTTGTACATTATCGCCTTCTTTCGCGGAGCCTCCACCATGCTAGCTAGCTACCTTGCAGGATATCACCAGCGAGTGCCGTATATTGATGCTTGCGTCAGTCTGTACTCTTATCTAATCTAACTGGTCACTTTGATGCAGCACAAGTTGCGCTGAAACCGCGGTGCTTGGTGGGGGAGCTATACACACATGCACACTGGGCAGAAAGAATGGAACTAAAACCCCACAATCCGGAAACAATCTCTCTTTACAAACAGCTTTCAGTCGCTGGAATATTGCTATATTACCATTATCCTAATTAGTGCTCACATTACAACAATATTTATGTATTTGTTTCATTTTCTTTCGGGATCTACTGGGAAAGTCTCAAAGATCAACAGGTTGGCGACCACTAGTGTACCTGGTAGGGCACTGAAAACCTGGGCCAACCAACTTGAGAGATTATTTAAGGACATTTTTTATCTCTCACTGCTGCAGTTGGAAGTTCCCACCTGCTATAAAAGTGTGTCAATCATACCAGTACCCAAGAGGAGGAGGGTGGGTTGTCTCAGTGACGTTCGTAGTTGCATTCACATCTATTGTGATGAAGTGCTTTGAGAGATTGGTTAGGGCCAGCATCAACTCCTGCCTGAGCAACTCCTGGACCAACTGTGATTTCCCTACCACCACAATAGGTCTACAGTGGATTCAAATCAATGGCTCTCCAATTGGCCTTAGGACTTTAAGAGATAGCAGCAGAATTAGGCCATTCAGCCTGTAGAGTCTGCTCTGCCATTCTGCTGATTTATTATCCCTCCCAAACCCATTCTCCTGGCTTTGGCGGCATGACTATTCAAGAAACTACCAACCTGCACTTGAAATATACTCAATAACTTAGCGTCCACAGCTGTCCATGGCAGTGAAATACACAGATTCATCACCTTCTGGCTAAAGAAATTCTTCCTCATCTCTGTTTTGAATGGACACCCCATTTTCTGAGACTTGGCCCTCTAGTTCTAGTTCTTTGCCCTCTCACCCACTATAGTAAACATCCTTTCCACACCCATTTTATCTGTTACACTTCCAATTCATCCTACTGACTGCAATTTCATTCTATCATCTGCCTGTCTTTCCTCACAGTATCAAAATCCTAACACCAGTACAGTTTAAAACCTTTATATTTGCTGGTCACAGAGCTGTTATTGACAAAATCTCAGATGATGTATCAATCTGTTTGAATCTATATGAAACCTTGGTTAAACCATGCTTACATAACGTCTAATTCTGTTACTGTATTAACAAAGGGATACAGAACATAGAACAGTACAACTCAGTAGTTGCCCTCCAGCCTACAATGCTGTGCTAACTTTATAACCTACTCCAAAATCGTTATAACCCATCCCTTCCACATAGCCATCCATTTTTTAAATCATATGTTGTGCCTATCTAAGAGTCCTTTAAGTACCTTTAATTTATCTGCCTCTACTACCAGCTCTGGCAGTGAATTCCATGCACCCACAGCTCTGTTTATATAAAAAAGGCAAACCACCCCTGACATCTGCCCGAAATTTTCTTCCCCCTCATATTAGCCATTTCCACCCTAGGAAAAAGTGCATGGCTGTCCACTCGCTCTATGCCTCTTATGCATCTATGTCAAATCACCTCTTGTATTTCCCTTTAAAGAGGAAAAATCCTAGTGAGATCAGCCTATCTTCTGAAAACATGCTCTCCCATCCTGGGTTTCTGGTAAATCTCCTCTTCATGTCCTTCCCATGACGACGGTACCAGAACTGAATACAGTACTCGAAGTGTCAAACTAGAGTTTTATAGAGCTGCAGGATCACCTTGCGGTTCTTGAACTCAATCTTCCAACTAATGAAGGCCAACACACTATATGGCTTCTTAACCATTCTATAAAAACCATTCTACTTGCACTTCTAATTTGAGGGATCTGTTGAGATGGACCCCAAGATCCCTTTGTTATTCTACGCTGCTAAGAATCTTGCCATTAACCCCATGCTTTGTCTTCAAGATTGATCTTCTAAAGTGAATCACTTCATACTTTTTCAGATTGAGCTTCATCTGCCACTTCTCAGCCAGCTCTACATCCTTTCACTGTCCTGTTGTAAGGCACTGAAAAGGGTGAAGAAAAGATTACAACTATGATACCAGATATAAAGAGAGTACATAAAGAAAGGATTTCTTGGAAAAAGGAAGACAGATTGGTATCTAAAATGAGATCACAGATGCAGTGAGAGTGTTTCTTCTTGCGAAGCAAATGCATAATCAATACAAGGTGGCCTCCAAGAAATCCAGTAGTAAATGGGAAGCAGTTGTGAAATGTTCAGCTTGTTATCACAGTGAAGAGTTAAGGTGATTATGAATTTAAAGAGAGCAAAACCAAACATATGAGCAGACAGGAATACAGCATAATGCTGATAGACTTGTATCAAGAAAGTACTTTTATGCTGTAAAATTACTTTATATTTAAACACATGATTCACATCAATATTGCATTAGTGTTCTGTGTTCCCACTTATAGATTGAAACTGTGCTTCTGATTCATATTCAGTTTTCAGAAATCAAAAAAAAAGGCAGCAAATACTGCAAACTGCCCAAGAGGAGGAGGGTGAGCTGCTCCAAATATCATTGGTGGCACTCACATCTACTGCGATGAAGTTCGTTGCGAGGTTGGCCATGGCTAGAATTAATTCCTGCTTGAGCAAGGATTTGGGCGAGCTGAAATTTGCCTACTGCCACAACAGGTCCACAGCAGACACAACTTCACTGGCTCTCCATTTAGTCATAATCTACCTGGGCAACAGCAATACCTATGTTAGCTTGGTGTTAACCCTTCATCCCCTCACTTCTAAATCTGGGCCTTTGCATCTCCCTCTGCAACTGGATCCTTGACCTCGTCATCAGAAAACCATAGTCAGTGTGGATTATGAATCAACACCGGCATACCTCAAAGATGTGTGCTTAGCCCACTGCTGTACCCCAACCTCTTAGGGGATCCTGGGGACCCTGGGCTGAACATATTGATGCAATCACAAGAAAGGCACAACAGCAACTATACTTCATTAAGAGTTTAAGGAGATTAGATATGTCACCAAAGACTTGCAAATTTCTACAATTGTTCTGTGGTGAACATTTAACTGGTTACAACCCTGCCTGGAGGCTCCAGTGGTCATAAGAGGCTTCAGAGGGTTGTAGATTCAGCCAGCTCCATTGTGGAGACTAGCTTTCCCACCATTGAGAACATCTTCATAAGTCCAAGAAGGTGACATTTATCATTCAGGATTTATCATTCACCATTTAGGACATCTCTCTTCTCGTTATTACCATCAGGGAGGAGGTACAGATGCCTGAAGATACACATTGAAAGTTTTAGAAACAGCTTGTTTTTACTCCTTGCCATCAGATTTCTTAACAGTGCAAGAACCCACTAATATTTCCTCATATTCCTCTTGCCCAATTAATTTTATATCCTATTGTAAGTGGATAGTAACATTGTCTTGCACTGCGCTGCTGCTACAGATCAATAAATTTTATGATATATATAACATGTTAATAAACCTGATTTTCATTCTAATACTTAAATAAAAAGAACAATGCTGGAAATGCTCATTAGTGGAAAGAGAAAAGAGTTAATCCTTCATATCTGACAAAGGGCCTTCATCTTAAAAGTTGATTCTCTTGATATAGAGAAAGTAATTGATCTGCAGATTTTGGTAATTAGCTCTATATTCATATTTACCTAGAAGATATTTAGAAATATGTTGTATGAAATATGGTACAGCAATGTAGTAGCAAATGAGAAGGTTGGACCACTGATTTTAAGTGATATGTTGAAACTCCACTGTAGAGGCTTGGAAATTTAAGTTCAATTAAGTACACCATTTTACATACAGAGCTCTAATCATGGCCCTAAAACAGGATTGTTACAAAAAACCATCTACCGTAAATTCCGGACTATAAGCCGCTACTTTTTTCCCACGCTTTGAACACTGTGGCCTATACTACGGTGCGGCTAATGCATGTTTTTTTTCATGCTGCCAAAAACATTTTGCCTCGTAACAGTAGACCAATAAAATTGATGAGTAGTTCACAGAGGTCCAATGAAATTGTACAATAAATCAAGCGCACTTTCACAATTAAATTATTGTAAATCAGTCATTTGTACTCACCCTCATCAACATGGAAAACACTCGAAGAAAAGCATATGATGCAGCTTTTAAAGGCGATCAATCTGGGGGTTGAAGAAGGAAATCGAGCTGCTGTACATAATCTTGGCATAAATGAATCGATGGTGAGACGGTGGAGACACCAGCTTGAAGAACTGAGTCAATGCAAAAAGACGACAAAAGCTTTCAGAGGTAATCATAGCAGATGGCCCGAACTTGAAAGCTTTCTTGAAGACTGGGTTAACACACAGAGAGCAGGCGGCCGCGGTGTTTCCACCGTGCAGATCAGACTGAAGGCTAAAGCAATCGCCACCAAAATGAAAATCGAAGATTTTAGAGGTGGGCCATCGTGGTGTTTTAGATTTATGAGACGAAAAGGCCTGTCCGTCAGGGTACGCACGACTCTGTGTCAGCAGCTCCCTCCCAACCACGAGGAAAATCTTGCTAACTTCCGCACATTCACTCAAACAGATAGCGGAGAATTCCATCGGGCCAGATGATATCATAAATATGGATGAAGTACCTTTGACGTTTGACCTGCCTCTCACTCGGACTGTTAATAAAAAAGGTGACTGGTCCATCACATTGAAAACAAGTGGCCATGAGAGAACGCATTTTACTTGTGTTCTGAGCTGCACAGCATCTGGACTAAAGCTTCCACTGATGGTGATTTTTAAGCGGCTGACAATGAAAGTTCAGTGAAAGCTGCCATCAAGAGTACAAACTCAATTCCAGCTGTGATTCCTGGGGGCACCACGAAGTATTTGCAGCCACTGGACATCAGCGTGAACCGGGCATTTAAAGTGGCGCTGTGCGTTGAGTGGGAGGCTTGGATGACGAGCGGCGAGAAATCCTTTACCAAAACAGGACGCATGCGAAGAGCATCTTTAACTCAAGTCTGCCAGTGGATCCGTGTCACAACATCCACCATCACCAACGGGTTTCGAAAGGCTGGACTGCTGCGTGATGAAGAGGACCGCGTGCGCTCAAGTGAGAGCGACATCGAAGAGACTGAAGTGAGTGACGAGATCCTGAGGTTCAATTTGGACACTGAAGGACTTTGATGGTTTTAGTGCGGAGGAGGAAGATGAAGAAGGCGATCAATAACTTTTCCTGGTAGGCTGCAGTATATATATATTTTTTTACCAGTCGTTAGGAGATATTGGAATGTTGTTCGTGCACTGTTCAGTAAAAAAGTATACGCAATGTAATTTGTTTGTTACCGATACGTATGTATATTTAAAAGTAGCTGTGTTACAGGCACTGTTCGAAAAAAAGCATTTGCAATATGTATTTGTTTATGTTACCATACAGATTTAATTAAAAGTTAAAAAATCCTCACGTGTAATATCTTTCTGTGTAAATATCTCATATTACAACGTGGGACACCTGCGGCTTAAAATCCGGTGCGGCCTGTACAAGTACAAAATTGATTTTCTTTCTAACATTGGAGCGTGCGGCTTTTAATCAGGTGCGCTCTGTAGTCCGGAATCTACGGTAGTTAAATAATGTTGTTGAAAGAAATCTGCTTCCACTGTCCATGTCTGGTGATTACGTACTTTGTAATTGCCCTTCAAAGTGGCTTGGCAAGCCAGTCATTTGTATTAATACCACAACATTGAACCAGAAAAATGAAACACGGCAATAACTGATGCATTGGATTCAGATATGGCAAAATTGATCTTGCAACCTCATAATGTCTGGATTAGGAAAGCTGACCCACAGATTAGATAAACAGCAGTCTGATGTAGTTAAGTACAGAGCAGGTACTTAAAATACTTTAAAGTATTGGGGTCTTCAGTTTCAACCCTGAATATATCCACTGCAACAGCACCTGAGGTTGAAAGGTATAGAAGAAGTTGACCTTTGAATGTTGGAATTGGTTTATTGTTGCCTCATGTACTGAGGTATACTGTTCATACAGATCAATTCATTACACACTGCATTGAGGCACTACATGGTAATGCAATATCAAGATACAGAGTAAAGTTTAATAGCTACAGAGGAAGTGCAGTGCAGGTAAACATTTGGGTGCATGGTCATAACGAAGTAGATTAAGGGGTCAAGTGTTCATTTTATTTTCCTGAGAGCCATTCCACAGTAGGGTCGGAGCTTCTTGAGCACATTGTTATGTGCTTTTGGGCTTTTGTATCTTCTATCGAAGGTCACAGGCAGAGCAATGGCCAGAGCAAGCTGTTATGCATCCAGATAGGATGTTTTCTTTAGCCTCCTGAGGAATAGAGGTGTTGATGAGCTTCTCACCATCAAGTTGTGGTTGGACCAGGACAGGCTATTGGTGATGTTCACTCCTAGAAACTCAAAGCTCTCAATCAGCACAGTTAATGTAGCATATGGAGTATATGCACTGTCCTCTTCCTGAAGTAAATGTTTTGCTGACAGATAAAGGCTGCTGTAATTTATTTCAATTTAGTGATATGGTGTAGAACAGGTCCCTCTGGCCAAATGAGCTTCGCTCCCCAGCAACTTTTTTTTAAGGATATATTCTTCGTAGCCCTATGCTCATCTATGGTTCATCTACACAATAAATACATCTACATTATTGTTTACTGAATACAGTTCTTTTTAACATTGGCACCCCACAAGGCTACAGAGAAGTCCTCCTTTTTCAAAGAAATGGTCTTCTCTTACCCACCCCTCCACCGATGCTGCCCTCAACCGCATTTCTTCCATTTCATGCATGTCTTCTTCTATCCCATCTTCCCGCCACCCTACCAAGAATAGGATTCCTCTTGTCCTCGCCTGCCACCCCACCAGCCTTCTCGTCTAGCACAGAATTCTCCAGAACTTGCACCATCTCCAACGGGATCCCACCACCAAGCACATCTTACTCCCCCCCCCCCCCCACTTTCAACTTTACAGGTAATGCTGCCACCCCCCCCCCCCCCCCCAAATCACCAGTCCCCATACCCTTTTTGCCTGCCCATTGCCTCTCTCTGGTGCTCCTCCCCCCCTTTCTTTCTTCCATGTCCTTCTATCACCACCTATCAGCCTCCCCCCTTCTCCAGCACTATATTTCCTTCACCAATCAACTTCCCAACTATTTACTTCATCTCTCTCCTTTGCAGTTTCATACATCATCTTGTGTTTTCCTCTCTCCCCTCCCCCACCTTTTAAATCTACTCCTCATCTTTTTTCCCCCAGTTCTGCCAAAGGGTCTGAGCCCGAAACGCTGACTGTACTTTTTTCTATAAATGCTGCCTGGCCTGCTGAGTTCTTCCAGCATTTTGTGTGTGTTGCTAGGATTTCCAGTATCTGCATGTTCTCTCTTGTTAAGCGTGTTGTTAAAGACTTGCTTTATACAACGGTACAGCACAGGGACAGGCTCTGGAGCCCACAATGTTGTGTTGAAATAATTAAATGCCTAACTAGACTAATCCCTTGTGTTTACACATTGGCAATATTGTTCCATTCTTTACACACTCATGCCTATCTAAGAGTCTCTTGAATGCCTCGATCATACAGTTTCATGCAAAAGATTGGGCACTCCTAGTCAAAATTTCTGTTACTGTGAATAGTTAAGTGAGTAGAAGAACTGATCTCCAAAAGTCATAAAGTTAAAGATGAAACATTCTTTTCAACATTTTAAGTAAATTAGTGTATTATTTTTGTTTTGTACAATTTTAGAGTGGGGTAAAAAGGAAAGAAGCTCTGTGCAAAAGTTTGGGCACCCCAAGAGTTTTGAGCTCTCAGATAACTTTTACCAAGGTCTCAGACCTGAATTAGTTTGTTAGGGCTATGGCTTATTCATAGTCATTGTTAGGAAAGACCAGGTGATGCAAATTTCAAAGCTTTATAAATACCCTGACTCCTCAAACCTTATCCCAACAATCAGCAGCCATGGGCTTCTCTAAGCAGCCTCCTAGCACTCTGAAATAATTAAAATAATTGATGCCCACAAAGCAGGGGAAGGCTATAAGGAGATAGCAAAGTGTTTTAAGGTAGCCGTTTCCTCAGTTCATAATGTAATTAAGAAATAGCATTTAACACGAACGGTGGAGGTCAAGTTGAGGTCTGGAAGACCAAGAAAACTTTCTGAGAGAACTGCTCGTAGGACTGCTAGAAAGGCAAATCAAAACCCCTGTTTGACTGCAAAAGACCTTTGGGAAGATTTAGCAGACTCTGGAGTGGTGGTGCGCTGTTCTACTGTGCAGTGACACCTGCACATTTATGACCTTCATGGGAGAGTCATCAGAAGAAGACCTTTCCTGTGTCCTCACAACAAAATTCAACGTCAGAAGTTTGCAAAGGAACATCTAAACAAGCCTGATGCATTTTGGAAACAAGTCCTGTGGATTGATGAAGTTAAAATAGAACTTTCTGGCCGCAGTGAGCAAAGGTATGTTTGGAGAAAAAAGGGTGGAGAATTTCATGAAAAGATCAGCTCTCCAACTATTAAGCACAGGGGTGGATCGATCATGCTTTGGGCTTGTGTTGCAGCCATTGGCACGGGCAACATTTCACTGGTAGAAGGAAGGTGAATTCAATTAAAAACCAGCAAATTCTGGAGGCAAACATCACACCATCTGTAAAAGGAAAAAGAGGATGGCTTCTACAACAGGATAATGATCCTAAACACGCCTCCGAATCCACACTGGGCTACCTCAAGAGGCGCAAGCTGAAGGTTTTGCCATGGCCCTCACAGTCCCCTAACTTAAACATCATCAAAGATCTGTGGATAGACCTCAAAAGAGCAGTGCATGCAAGACAGCCCAAGAATCTCACAGAACTAGAAGCCTTTTGCAAGGAAGAATGGGCGAAAGTCCCCCAAACAAGGATTGAAAGACTCTTAGCTGGCTATGGAAAGTGTTTACAAGCTGTGATACTTGTCAAGGGGGGTGTTACTAAGTACTGACCAAGCAGGGCGCTCAAACTTTTGCTTCGGGCCCTTTTCCTTTTTTGTAATTTTGAAACTGTAAAAGATGGAAATAAAAAAGTAATCTTGCTTAAAATATTAAAAAATTTGTCATCTTTAACTTTATGCCTTTTGGAAATCAGGTCATCTTTTGCTCAGTTAACTATTCGCAGTTACAGAAATTTTGACCGGGTGCCAAACTTTTGCATGCCACTGTATTTACCTTCACTATCACCCCTGCTAGCACATTCCAGGGACTCACTACTCTGTTTCTTAAAAAAACAAATTGTTGCCATATCTCCTTTTCTGTTTTACTCCTCTCTTCCTAAAGTTGTGCACTGTAGTATTTGATATTTTGAGTCTGGGGAACAAAGATTGTCTACTCTGTGCCTCTTATAATCTTCTCTCAGGCTAACCCTCAGCAACTCCAGAGTAAACGGCCAACGTTTGTCCAATCTGTCTTTATAGACTATTCCCTCAAATCTGTCCTATAATGGGGTAATCAGAAGTGAATACAATACTCCAAATGCAGCCTAACTAGAGTTTTATAAAATTGCAACATAATATCTTGAACTCGTGCCTCAACTGATTATGATATACACTGCTTCTATCACTGTATCAACCTGTGCAGCCACTTTCAGGGGGCTTGTGGACTTGACTTCAAATTCCCCTTGTACATCAACTCTGTCAAGAATTCTGCCATTAACTGTGTACTGTCCCTTTTGCATTTGATCTCCCAAAGTGCAAAACCTCACATTTGGCATTATTAAACTCCACTCTTCATCCATATCTGCAATTCAACTATATCCTGTTCTGTCCTTTAGCAGTGCTCTAAGCTATCCACAGTTAAATTTCAAAGTAGAAAAGGTATCACTGTAAAATGACCCTTAAACATATTATTTTAAAGAAAACATTAACAATAATATTCTTCACCTAGAAAATTATTATTGTAACAAAGATGAGAAAATCTACCAAAGCTGGAAATCCAAAGCAGCACACAAAATGCTGATGGAACTCAACAGGTTAGGCAGCATCTATGGAAATGAATAAATAAATGACATTTCAGGCTGAGTCCCTTCTTCAGGACCTACAAAGAATAGAAGCAGCATTATGTATTTGTATAAATTATAACTGCAAGCCTACAATTAGCAACACCAGAAACATGTAAATTTTAATGCAAAAGCATTATACAGAGGTTGAACTAAGCAATCCACAAACTCAAGAGATCGGATGAAATCTCTCCTGTCCACTCGTTTCCTGTTGCAAACAGTGGTAGGTAATTAAATACCTCTTCTGTCATAGGAAGTCTCTCAAACTAATAATAATTGGTTTTCACAATGGTTCTGCTATGCCTCGGTGGCAGGTGGTCTGTTCCTTCTGCTGTTTACACTGGGTTTCTGTATGCTTCCAACAGATGGGGTGTGGGTTCTAAGTGCCATCCCAAATGTTCTTCCTTCGGTTATTGGTTAGGGAGTTCCAGGAATTAATGGAGAAATTTTGAGCACATTTTTTTTTCTGTATGACAAGCTCTCTTCCTGTGATACAACTAGAATAGTGTCTGATTTGGGAATGTGAGCAGTGTGGCCTATTTATTGGAGCTACTTCAGTGTAATAGGGCTTTATTGGGCTTTATTGGACAGATTGGGCTAGGATAGAATGCTGACTTAATTTATTCTTACGGTGGATTTGGATGGTTTTGCAGAGAAGTTTTCTTCCCAATGCCGTGACTTGCTGATTGCAGGTAGTAAATTCTTGGGCTTATCAAAAACAGTTATAGAGAGATTCTTTGTGAATTATGTGTTATGATTTCATATAGCGCCTGCCCTGCTGAGCATTTCCAACATTTTCTGCTATTGTAATTAGGCACAATATTTCATAAAAAGTAATTTAAAACCTTAAGTTTGATACATATTTATTTGCCTTTGATTGAAATAAACGTTAAAGAAGTCACCACTGCACTATGTAACTGAAAATGAGGTACTTAACTGATGGAAAGTTGTCTCTGTGGGCTAATGGTGAAATAAACCAGCAAACAGTTAAGTGTGTAAATGATACAATGGCCGTTGAGAATGTACTATCTGCAGTAGGTAAGTCATGGCACTGAGAAGGTACCATTGCTTTCTTTATAAAATCCTTTCAATCCACTGTACGAATAAATGATATAAATCCAGCATACTGTCCAAGCCCAATATCTCCACTGAGGGTCCAATTGCTGTTATCTTTTGCCTCAGTTACTGTTGAAAGGTGGCTCCGTGAGAAATAATACATGCTTTCCAACAACCTTTTTCATTAGAGATTCAAACAAAATTCACAGCACTACTTGTTCAGTCACCTAGAACCTGTTAGATTCTGTCGTCATATCAGTGAGAGGCAGCAATGCTATCTATCTACTGAGCCATGACTATTATCAATAATGTAGAACTGATCTGCTTAGAGCACCATTGTAAGCAGAATGTTGTCACAGGATAATGATAATGTTAAAGCAGCAGTGGTAAGCATCGTAGTCAGACTGCAGATTTTGCACCTTCTCCCTGTGACTTATGGATTTCATACGGTTGCTCTTTTTTTCCCATATACCACAGAAATTGTGGGTTGGTAGGTTAAAAGGTCACTATATTTGCTGGAGGTTAGTGGTGGAATCTGGGGCAATTTAATGGTTCTATGGGGAGGATAAAAATGGGATGACTCTATTGTCAAAATGAATCCAAACTCAGGTTGGAGGAACAATACCTTATATACCGGCTGGGTAGCCTCCAACCTGATGACATGAACATTGACTTCTCTAACTTCCGTTAATGCCCCTCCTCCCCTTCTTACCCCATCCCTGACATATTTAGTTGTTTGCCTGTTCTCTATCTCTCTCTGGTGCTCCCCCACCCCCCCTTCTTTCTCTTGAGGCTTCCCGTCCCATGATCCTTTCCCTTCTCCAGCTCTGTATCACTTTCGCCAATCACCTTTCCAGCTCTTAGCTTCATCCCACCCCCTCCGGTCTTCTCCTATCATTTTGCATTTCCCCCTCCCCCCTCTACTTTCAAATCTCTTACTATCTCTCCTTTCGGTTAGTCCTGATGAAGGGTCTTGGCCGGAAACGTTGACATCGCTTCTCCCTATAGATGCTGCCTAGCCTGCTGAGTTCTACCAGCATTTTGTGTGTGTTGTTGTATAAAAATGGGATTAGTATTTTATGGTTGGTATAAATTCAGTGGGCTGAAGTGCTTGTTTTTGTATGACTTGACAACAGTAGTTCTTAGTAAGTGCCTTACAGACAGCCTGCTGAGCACCAGCTGCAGTTTGTCCACTGTGTATGGACTGCCATGTAGCTCTTCATAATTAGTGTTGGTTAAGAGATCTTCTCTACAAAGAAGAACCAAGGCTGGTTTGATGAGAGTGATCTGGAGGAGGTTACTGTAAATGCAAAAAGTCTCCGATGTATCACCAGGAAAAGATATGGCTCTACAGCCCAAAGTCTGAGATCCAGCAGAAAACTTGTCATCACAACCATCACCCTCCCAAAAATAATTGTAGGTGGAAGTGGTGCAGGAGGCCAAACAGTTCACTGATTGCCATGATGTAGAACGGTTCTTAGTTTCTCAAAGTTATCTGTTTCTCAAGAACCAAAGGTCTCACTACACTGTGTAATTATAAGTGTGTAATGGGAGGAGGATACTGCAAGAGCATCTGTACTTTCATCTATATCAGAATCTAGCACATAAATGCTCACTTCTGGCCAGAGGTGGCCAATGGATTTTGGCTTTCTGCTGAGACCTCTGCTACCATAGAAACCTGTGTGCATTCAATTTAATTTGTTCTGTGTCGTTTCAAGGAATCGCTCAAAGCACTGTGCAGGGTAATGGGATCAGGCAGATCCTAGCTCTAGCACTGAAGGCTTGCATTCTAGCTAAACTGTTTCTATAAAGTTAGAACATGGATTTGCCCATCAAAGTGAAAAATCTATATTTGAAATGTTTTCAAAAGTAAGGCAAATCTTGCATCCAAATTATTGTTCTAATGTCATTATTAGCAAATATTGGAATGTGTAGTTGACACTGTCAGGTGGCACATGCATTCTCTTTATCAGCGTTCAATTCTGATTTCGCCAGGCTTATTCAAATCTAGATCTAGTTTTAGCCTTGGTCCAAATATGTAGACAAAATAGTAAATTCCAGCAGTGAGACTGTTCTATGGCAATCGAGAGGAACAAATACTGCACTCCTGGAATTGAACTGCATGAATGAAGACAGTTGTCGTTGTAGTTCAATTAGACCATTGTGTTACACTGTCACAAAAGCAATTATCAGTTTTCAAATTTACCATTTACAGATGGAACCACTGTACATTTCATAATCACTCAAGCTGTTTCCTCTTTGCTATATTGAAAAAGGCTTCTACCTTTAAGGTGTTATAGTATAGTTTAGCTCAGTCACAATAAAAACGTGCAGGTAGAAGATCAGCAGGAAACAAGTCCAAGGCATAGGTCGATTCGTTTTCTTTTTTCTTTCTGAATTCCAGCTGAATAGAAGTTGGATACAGCAAGATTCTATTTGGAAACAAATGGGCTTGGATTAAATAATAGTATTGTGGCGACCCACTTCCTAGCGCACTTGAACCGGCTCACAAATAGCCAGCACACCGACATAAAGGCCAGTCCCAAAAGGGTGCCAGGTCTGCTTCACCAACAAAGGGAAAAGCTCGCGCGGGACTGTGAATACGTGCCTCCTACAGCATCTGCGCCCGGGGAGGGGGGGATCAGGGAGGCTTTAAAGCGAAGCTGCGGTTCGAATAAAATCTTCTTTAACTGCAGTTTACCGACTCCGTGTCGTTATTTCAGCGCTGCATGTAGCACACCGCTCCAGTATGATCCTTGAAAGGATGCAGAAGGTTTAAAACGGGGCATAATACCGCTACTAATGAAAAGGAGGTTATGTTCATTAAACTCCAAGTTTACCATTAGTTCCTTGTTTATTTTCCATTATGTGAATTACCTTAATAGGCATTGGTACAATTGCAAAACAACTTATTCAGGAAATCATATGAGACCCCTCACAAGAAATGTAGCTTCTCTACTGAGGTAACCATCTTAAAATTATTAAATTATTAACTTAGTGCTCAGCTTTTATTAAGACACTGATGTTGAGGTTATTCATGGAATTGGTGACATCAATATTATTGCTCATCCATAATTTCCCTCAAGTGGTGATTGGCAACCTCAACAAATACAGCCTGCCTGGTAAACATACTCCATGTTTTGCTGGATTGAGAGATTCAGGATTTGAACAAAGCAATAATGAAGCACTGGCAACACAATTCCAAGTTAGGAAGGTGTGTGATTAAATGGGAATCTTCAGCAGCTGGTGGCATTCCAACCCATCTATCAGGGAGATGCTATAAGTAGCAAGGAGCTTTGCCAAGTCACTACAGCCAATTTAATAGATGATATTTACTGTAGTCACGTTGCAGCAACATTGAAGATACCATTTAAGGTAGCTGTTGAGTTTCACACAAGCAAAATGATTTGGCTTGAATGAATGATGTTGATAGGCAAGTAAAAAATATTCTATCCGTCTCCAGACTTGGGCCTTGTGCATAATGAAAAGGATTCCAAAAAGTCAGGACCCACCCTAAACTGCTCTTGCTGTCACAGTATTTAGGTAGCTAGTCCTGTTATCAGTTTAGCTAATTGTGGCAATCAAGATGTTGATGGTAGGAAGTGTGGTTATGATAATAATATAGCCAGGTGGTCAGGTTGTTTCTGGAGACGATTATCACCTCATACTTAAAAAGCAGCAGGTGAGTTGCTGCATATCAGCACATACTGCAATGATGTCTCAGATCAACTGCTTCATCTTCTCAAAAGTAACAAACTGAACCGAATCAGCAATGAAAGTCCCCACTTCTGAGCACAGAGTAGAAGAAATCCTGTAGCAGTATCCTGGATTGAGTTTTTATTGTGACTGTGCTGAAGTATACTGTAACACCTTAAAGATAGTTGCCTTTTTTCAATATAACAAAGAGGAAACAGCTTATGAATGATTATGAAATGTACAGTGGTTCCATCTGTAAATGGTAAGTTTGAGAACGGAATTATTTTTGTAACAGTAACACAGTGGTAGGATTTGAGTACAATGTAGAAGAATTGATGGAATGCTGCGCTGTTTAAGATGAGATATTAAGATGAAGCTACATCTGTTCAAGATGGATGCAAAGTATCCATGACAATTTTTCTAGGTAAGTTTGTTGATATCATTGACAATGCTCTGCCCTCAGCCAGTTGCACCCCCCAAAAAACATACCATGTATCCAGTATTCGAAAATTGCAGCCTGCCACTTGTACCAGTTTAGTACTCATATTATAATATATATGCATACCTGTACATGCTTAACATAATGATTATTGGGCAGGTGTTTATCCAGACCTCTTCTTTACTGTAAATGCTTTTAAAATTAATCAAGCTTAATTTTTCCTTTGGAAATCCAAGTTGATAACACTTCATATTATTTTAATTTCCTAGATAACTTTCTATTACTTTAAATGTGGATTCCATATATTTTCCTGTCACTGATGCTAGCAGATTGATCTTTAGTTCCTTGTTTTTCTCTTAAATATGGGAATTTCATCACTTGTCTTATACTTCTACCCTGATTCTATGCCGTCAACCACATAAAAGTAGGACGAGGTAGGTCAATCATGAAAACAAGTTCATTAACACATCTAAGAGGGCAAAGGGATGGCTTGAAGAGCAATTTGTGTACTGTGTAGGAAACTATGAAAGTGTTCTGTGTCAAGGGGGCCATGTATATAGGAAATACATCTAGCTGAAGCTCCTAGGCAAGGATTGCAAGCTTGAGGTGCAACTGGCAACACATTGGAGCAAAAGAGATGTCAAGGATTTCCTGGTTTGTAAATGAATTTGACTGCAAAGATTCTGAAACCAATAGGAGTGAGGGATTTTGTGATTAGAGGCAGGACAGTGAAATATTTCTGTATCAACTTGTCTATGATATCAAGGTATGAAACATCACGGGGATAACAGGATTTGGTTGGTGTTCTGAAGGGGAAGTTTACTTGCGTGGTTGTGGAAGATCAACATAAGCCTGCAGGAGGATGAGGTTGCAGGACATTGTAATGGAAAATAAATAAAAGTGCACCAGGTGGCGGAGTGTTTGATACTATGAGGAAAATAACTGGTGTGATTTTAAATATAAGTAGATGGAAATGGAATATGAGCAGTAGGGAATACAAACAGTAATTTTGGATCGCGTCTGCAACATTTTGGACAGAGAGGGAGAGCAGCCAGATGTCTTGGTACATGTTGTTACCAATGACATAGGAAGGAAAAACAAAGAGGTCCTGCAAAGAGAATTTAGAGAGCTAGGTAGAAAGCTGAGAAGCAGGACTGCCCGGGTAGTAATTTCTGGATTGCTGCATGTGCCATGTGCCAGTGAGGGTAGAAACAAGATGTTTTGGCAAATTAATGTGTGGCTGAGAAGCTGGTACAGGGGGCAAGGCTTCAGGTTCTTGGATCATTGGGATCTCTTCTGGGTGAGATATGACCTGTTCAAAAGTGACAGATTGCACTGAAACCTGAAGGGAACCAATTTTCTCACAAGCAGGTTTGTTAGGGCTGTTGGGGTAGGTTTAATCTAATTTGGCAGGGGAGTGAGTACTGGAGTGAAGGGACTCAGGATAGGACAGATGGTAAAAAGCAAAGATAGCGTGCAGTCAGACTGTCAGGAAGGACATGCAGATGATAGGACATAATTGCAGCTTGCAAAGTGAATATCAGTGTATTAGGGATGCAGAATCAAAAAGGGAATACTCAAAGTGTTATATCTCAAAACACAGAGTAAGAGAAATAAGGGGGATGATCTTGTTGCACTGTTACAAATAGTCAGGTATGATGTTGTGGCCATCACAGAATCGTGGCTGAAGAATGGTAGTTGAGAGCTGAATGTCCAAGGTTATGCTTTGTATTGGATGGATAGGAAGGTAGGTAGAGGGATGGTGTGGCTCTGCTGGTAAAGAATGGCTCAAAGTCAGTAGAAATATGTGACATATATGAATTATGAATTATGAAGATTCAAATCATTGTGGGTTGATTTGAGAAACTGCAAGGGTAAAAGGACCCTGATGGCAGTTATATAAAAAGCCTCCCAACAGTGGCTCGGAGTTAGACCACAGATTACAACAGGAAATGGAAAAAGCATGTCAAAAGGACAACATACGATAGTCATAGGAGATTTTAACATACAGGTTGATTTGGAAAATCGGTTGGTAATGGATTTCAAGAGAGTAAATTTGTTGAATGCGTAAGAGATGGCTTTTTAGAGCAGTTTGTCATTCAGCCTACTGGGGAATCAGCTATACTCGATTGCAGGTTATCTGTAATGAACTGGAGGTGATTTGGGAGCTTAAGGTAAAAGAAGCTTTAGGAACCGGTGACCACAATATGATTGAATTCAACTTTAAATTTGATGGGGAGAAAGTAAAGTCTGACATAGCAGTATTTCAGTGGAGTAAGTGAAATTACAGTGGTATGAGAGAGGAGTTGGCCAAAGTAAATTGGAAGGAGATGCTGGCAGGGATGACAGCAGAGCAGCAACAGTGAGAGTTTCTGGGAAAAATGAGGAAGGTGCAGGATCAATGTATTCTGAAAATGAAGAAATTCTCAAATGGCAAAATAGTACAACCATGGATGACAAGGGAAGTCAAAGTTAATGTAAAGACAAAGGCAAACAACAAAGCAAAAATTAGTGGGAATGTTAGAGGATTGGCAAGTATTTTAAGAACTTACAGAGAGCAACTAAAAGAATAATTAAAAGGAAAAAGATGAAGTATATAAGCAAGTCAGCGAATAAAATCAAAGTGGATAGTAAAAGCTTTCTCAAGTATGTTTTAAAAAAATATATGAAAAGAGAGATGAGAGTGGATATTGGACGGCTAGAAAATGAGGCAGGAGAAATAATAATGGGGGACAAGGAGATGGCAGATGAACTAAATGAGCATTTTGCATCAATCTTCACTGTGAAAGACACGAGCAGTGTGCCAGATGTTGTAGTGTGTGAAGGAAGAGAAGTAGGTGCAGTTACTATTACAAGGGAGAAGTTGCTCAAAAAGCTGAAAGACCTAAAAATGCGTAAGTCACCCGGACCAGATGAACTACACCCTAGGACTCAGAAAGAGGAAGCGTTAGGAATTGTAGTGGCATTAGAGAACTGAAAATTTGCAAATGTTACTCCACTCTTTAAGAAAGGAGGGAGGCAGCAGAAAGGAAATTATAGACCAGTTAGACTGACCTCAGTGGTTGGGAAGTTGCTGCAGTCAGTTGTTAAAGATGAAGTGATGGAGTACTTGACAAAGGGAAAATCCTGCCTGACAAACCTGTTGAAATTCTTTGAGGAGATAACAAGTAGGATAGATAAAGGGGATGCAGTGGATGTTGTATATTTGGTCTTTCAGAAGGCCTTTGACAAGGTGCCACACAAGTTAAGAGCCCATGGTATTACAGGGAAGTTACTGTATGGTAAGAGCATTGGCCGATTGGTAGGAGGCAATGAGGATTCTTTTCTAGTTGTCTGCCTGTGACTGTTGGTGTTCCATAGGGGTTGGCGTTGGGACCGCTTCTTTCTGTGCTGCCTATCAGTGAATTAGATGAGGGAATAGATGGCTTTGTTGCCAAGTTTGTAGATGATACAAAGATTGGTGGAGGGGCAGGTTGTGTTGAGGAGACAGGTAGGCTGCAGAAGGACTTAGACAGATTAGGAGAATGGACAAGAGAGTGGCAAGTGAAATGCCATGCTGGAAAATGCTGGGAATGAAAGGATTCTCATATAAGGAATGTTTGATAGCTCTGGGTTTGTACTCACTGGAATCTAGAAGGATGAGGGGATATAATTGAAACCTTTTGAATACCGAAAGGCCCAGGCAGAGTAGATGTGGACAAGATGTTTCCCATGATGGGGGAGTCTAGGACTAGAGGGCACAGCCTCAGGATAGGGGGTGTCCATTTTAAACAGGGTTGTGGAGAAATTTCTTTAGCCAGTGGGTTGTGACTTTGTGGAATTTATTGCCACAGGCAGCTTAGAAGGCTAGGTCATTGAGTGTATTTAAAGCAAAGATTGATAGGTTCTTGATCGGATATGACATCAAGGGGTTACTGGGAGAAGGCCAGGGAGTGGAGCTGAGGAGGGGAAAAAATCGATGGGCCAAATGGCCTAATTCTGCTCATATGTTTTCTGGTCTTATGGAATGGGTTGAAATTCATGTGTGAAAGCACAGTAACTGTGGAAAAAAATTGTAAGTTCCAAGTATAAATAGCCTTGTGGGGCTTGATGTTCCTGTAATAAATGAAGAATAGTTGAAATGGGACAGAAGATTGAGCTTTAAATGATGCATACTTTTCAAAAAAAGATGGAAAGGGAAAAATGGGGCAATGCTAATTAAGGAAGCTATTCTAGAAATTGCAGACATTTTTGGGAAAAAATAGAAGCTAGTCAGTGAATGCAACCTAAATTAATCCTACTTCCTGGTGCTTAGAATTGGAATTGGTTTAGTATTGTCACAGGTACTAAGGTATGTTGAAATGTTTGTATACTGTTTAGACAGATTATATCATTGTACAGTGAATTGTGATAGAACATGGTAAAATAATAGCAATGCAGAATAAGTGTAACAGCTATAGAGAAATTACAGTGCAGGTAAACAATAAGGTGCAGGATCATAACTAGGTAGGTTCTGAGGTCAAGAGTCTATCTTGTTATACTAGAAAGTTATTTAATGGACTTGTAGCCATGAGGTAGAAGCTCTCCTTTGGCCTAGTGGAATGTGCTTTCAGGCGTTTGTATCTTCTACCTGATTGATGATGATGACGAGAATGCCTGGGGTGCATGGGATCTTAGGTTACAATAATTGCTTCATTGAGGCTTCAAGAAATAGATACAGAGTCAATGGCAGGGAGGCTGTTTTCTGTGATGTACTGAGCTATGTCCACAACTCTGCAGTTTCTTGCCACCTCATTCTGAGCAGTTGTATACCAAGCTTGTAATGCATTTAGATATCTAAAGCCCTGCAAATTATGGTACTTTAACAATTCATCCAAATTCTTTGAAATTGAGGGTTTCAACCTCCACCAGCCTCTGCAAGTAATGAGTTCCACAGCCCTTAATTGACTGAAATAATTTTCTCTCTTTTTATCAATTAATAAACCTCTGCTAAGAAAAATGGACCTTTTTGTTCACCAGTGTTATATTCCTCTGTTAAACTTCTTTGTTTCCAATGAAGATAATCTCAGCCTGATCTCACACAACTACATTTGCAAGAAAGTTTGCGAACCCTTTGCACTTACTTAGTTGTTTTACATTAATTACTCATAAAATGTGGTCTGATCTTCATTTAAGTCAATAATAGACAAACACGATCTGCTTAAACTAGTAACAGATAAACAATTGTACTTCTCGTCAATACTGAGCACACCATTTAAACAGTCACGGTCTCAGTTCAAAAAAGTATGTGAACATCTTGGGTAATGCCTCATACAAACACTATTTGGAGTCAGGTGTTCCAATCAATGAGATGAGATTGGAGATGTGGACTGTAGAGGTGCCTTGCCCCATAGAACAGACACACAAAGTCAGGTTACTGATAGAGCTTGCTCATCTGTTTATGTGCACCATGCCTCGATTAAAACAACTTTCAGAGGACCTTAGAAGAAGAACCATAGAGATGCATGAAGCGGGAAAAGACTACAAAAGCGTTTGTAAAGATGCAAGTGATCATCGATCCACAGTGAGAGAAATTGTGTACAAATTGAGGAAATTCACTATTTGTGCTACTCTCCCTCGGAGTGGGCGTCCTGCAAAGATCACACCAAGGGCACAACATGCAATGCTGAATGAGGTGAAAGAGAACCCAAGGGTAACAGCAAAAGACCTGCAGAAATCTCTAGAATTTGTTGAAGTCTTTTTAAAAAAAACACTGAACAACAATGGTATTCATGGAAGGACGCCATGGATGAAACCACTATTGTTCAAAAAAATGTTTCTGCATGCCTCCAGTTTGCATAAGACCACCCGGATGCTCCACAACACTTCTGGGACAATATTCTGTGGACAGATGAAACAAAAGTTGAACTTTTTGGCAAAAATGCGCACCACCATGTTAGGAGGGAAAGGGGCACAACAACACCAAAAGCATCCAAGCTGTGAAACATGATGAAAGGAGCATCGAGGTTTTGGGTTGCTTTGCTGTCGCAGGGCCTGGATAGCTTGCAGTCAATGGGAAAGCAATGAATTCAAAATTGTATCAGGACATTTTACAGGAAAATGTCAAGGAAGGCGTAATAGAAGTAGGAAGATGCAACAAGTCAATGATCCAAAGACGAGTAAATTAACAAAAGAATGGTTTAAAAATAAGAAATTTTGTGTATTGGAACGTGCAAATCAGAGCTCAGACCTTAACCCAAGAGGGCTAGTCATGCAAGGTATCCCAGAAATATTGATGAACTGAAACAGTTTTGCATGGAGGAACGGTCTATAATTCCTCCTCGTCACTGTGCAAGTCTGATCAGCAGCTACAGGAAACATTTGGTGGAGGTTATTTACTGGAGGTTCTACCAGTTATTACATACTAGAGTTCCCATACTTTTTTCAGCCTGGACCGAGAATGATTAAACAATATGTTCCATAAAGGCATGAAAATTATAGTTTGCGTGTTATTATTTCAGGCAGATTGTATTTGTGTATTATTGTGACTTAGATGATGATCTGACCACTTTTTATGAGTAATTAATGCAGAAAGACAGGTAATTGCAAGCGGTTCATGAACTTGATCTTACAACTATATATAGTTATTTTAACTATAACTATATTTCTGTAGACCTTCACTGCCTTGTTGATTTATCTGCTGTCTTCTGAAGTGTTTAAATATGCAGTACAATATTCCTCTGTTCTAATGTTCACACCCTTCTATTTGTTCTACAGTCTCTTTGAATATATTGCCTTCACCAAATTCATTATGTTCGAATTCTCCAGATTATTTTGAGTTTGCCATTTTTTTCCCTTCATACCGAATTTAATATGTGCATAGCTATTTGTAGACCATCCCTTTATTTCTTGCTATCAAGTATTTACTACCACTTGTTTAAGCGTTGTCAGAACTTAATTTTGAAAAGCAAGGGACCTCACACAAAGCTCTGCAGAACACCATTGTACAAGTTACTAAAATTGCCATTGACCATTACTTATTATTTTTCCCACAAAGCAAATTTTTAGCTCAAGTGTACTTTTGGAGATGAAGGGCTTCTGCTTCCTTGATTGTTTTTGCTATATGAGATGTTATTAAATGCCTTGCTAAAACCCAGACATTATATAGCAAGTCCCTTCTGATTACCATTAGATACCTCTTCCAAAAATGCAATTAATTCATTTAGACTATGTTCTGTTAGCATTTAACCTGTTGTTTCTCTGTAAGTTGTTCCTTAGAAAATTTTCCAGTAACTTGCCCATTTTTTTTATGAGTGACACTGGAGAGCATGGTCTATTAAATCCTGTGCTGAAGCAGAAGATGTTCATAGTGCTTATGGAATACTTGGATCTGTCTTCATGGAATATTGAGATGAGTGATATAATAACATTAAGGAGAAAGAATGCGATGTTTTGCAAATGCCAAATATAGTGGGAGAGTGTATGTAAGATAGAAAACAAATGAAGAACCCTAGGGAAAATTATTGGAATTAATTCTGAGGGATAGCATTAATCGGCATTTGGAGAGGTAGAGGTGAATCAAACACAGCCTTATTAAGAGAAGGAAGAATTTGATTAATAATCAGATTTTTTTTGAGTGAGAGATTTTAGCAAGGTTTTTCAGCAAAAAGCCAGCATGGAATATTGATAAGAAAGGTCAAAGCCCATGAAATCTAAGGAGGAGTGTCAAGTTTGATAAAAAAATTTGTGTAGTCAGTTAACTATCGATGAATTTTAGTGAATGAGAGACAATGAAGTGTAAAGTTCCACAGAGCTCAGTATTCTCATCTTTTCTACGAAGTATATTAATGAGTCAGACTGAAACATAGGGACCATGATTAAGAAATTGGCCAGTGTTACCAAACTAATCAATGTGGTTATCATGAGGAAGAAAGTTCTAGGTGTCAGGAAAATACTCAGTGATTAGTAGGATAAGCATAAAAGTGGTAAAGTTATACATCCTGGAGAATTGTAATGCATTTGAAGAACAATGATATAATTGATGGCAGTGGTACCACGAAGCATAAGCAAAAGGATCTTGGAGTGTCTGTTTACAGATCCTTGAAGGTAGTAGTAAAGATGAATAAGGTGACCAAGAAAACGTATTGGGTAAGATCTGTCCTCACTGAATGTATATAAACAAAAGCAGAGTAAGTCATTGAGTAGATGGACTGGACAATATCCAGGGAATCATCTTCGAATCTAAATGAATGCACGACAGTTGTCACCAACTAATCTAATTAACAAGTTCCAAAACCTGGGCCTCTGGATCTTTGACTTCCTCACCAAGAGATTGCAGTCAGTGTGGATCAGAATTAACATCTCATGTTCGCTGACAATCAACCTGTCACACCTCAAGGATTTATGCCTCGCCTATTGCTCTATTCTCTCTATATCCACAACTGTATGGCTAGGCACAGCTCAAAAGGCGCCTGTAAATTTGCCAATGGCACAACTGCTGTTGGCAGAATTTCAGATGGTGGCAGGGATGTATACAGGAGCAAGACAGATCAGCTGGTTGATCAGTCACAATATCTTTGCACTCAACATCAGTAAGACTGAAGAATTAACTTCAGGAAGGGGAAGTTGGGGGAACACACACTAGTCCTCATTGAGGGATCAGCAGTGGAAAGAATGAGCAGTTTCAATTTCCTGTGTGTCAATATCTCTGAAGATCTATCCTGAACCCAACATATTGATGGAATTCCAATGAAGGCATGACACCAGCTATATTTCATTAGGAGTTTGAGAGCATTGTAACTGGTTACATCACTATCTGTTATGGAAGGGCCACTGCACAGTATCGGAAAAAGCTGCAGAAAGATGTAAACCCAGCCAGCTCCATCATGGGCACAATCCTCCTCAGCACTGAGGACACCCCAGATAGGTGCATCCCTCATTAAGGATCCTCATTACCCAGGACATGCCCTGTTATTGCTACGCTCAAGGAGGAGGTACAGGGGCCTGAAGATGCACACTCTGTTTCAGGTGCAACCTATTCCCCTCCACCATCAGATTTCTGAATGGGTAATGAACCCATGAACACTACCTCATTAATTTTTGCTCTCTTTTTGCACCACTTAGTTTTGTATAATTTCTTATATATTTTCTTGTTATGTATTGCTATCACAAAACAACAAATTTCTTAACGTATGCTCATGATGTTAAAGCTGATTCTGATTTTGTCACATTAGAATTGTATAAAACATCTGCTAAATTGCAGCTAGCTTACCATATACAGTTTGGTCACCACATCACAGGAAAAGTGTATATTACATGAAAAATTAGAATAAGAGTTCAGATGAGCGTTAAAATACTAGAACTGCGAGTAAAGATTATTTAAGCTGGAGTTATTTTCTTTGCAACATGGGAGTATGAAAAGGACCCATTTCATTGGTAGGGAAATAAACTTGTCAGTTGATGGGTGCATTAGAGGGAATTTGAGAAAATATTACTGGGTATTTGGAACTCACTACATGAAAAAGTGGTGGAGGAGTAATCTGAGATCGTATTTAGAAAGGTAAATGGATGGGCCAAAAGTTGGAAAACAGTCCTTACATTTCTGGCTAGCTTGAGCCTAATGATAGTCTCATGGGTTGCATTCTGTGCTGTCATTTCCTGACATTCTCTTCATTGCAGCCTGCTAGGTAACCCAAGGCTATTTCAACTTGTGCAAAGCCTTCCAATTTCTTTGCAAACTTAAATGTGCTCTGAATTTTGCTTAAATGTTCATGATATTCCTTTTTAATTATTGTTACTGTATTTGTACTTGTATGGAGTCATTATCACCTGTTGTGTTAACTATAATTAACAAAATGGGGTATAATATAATTATTCATACTTGAACTGGAGTATTAGACTTAAATAGAGCTTGCACCCAAACTTAAAGGCAAAATTCAATTTCCATGTTTAAATTTGCGTGCATGGGAAACAAAAGTGATTGTACCCTGATAACTTACGTTTATCATCTTGAATCATGGCTTTTTGGCCTTAGACTTTACTAGCAATATCCATGTTCTGTTAGTATATCTGTTTTTATATACACCCAGATACCAATTTTCTGTAATAAAGCTATTGTTGCACAGGATACTAGGAAGAGAAATCAGAGTGTCCATAAACTGATAATGTAGAATTGGTGTTTTATTTTATAATCCTTGGAAATCTGTTGAATTATTTGAATTTTCCAAAATAATTGTGAAATAATTGTTCTGCAGTGGCGCATATTATGATGAATATTTAGGATCTTTGTATTTAGTTACTTGAATAAAAACTAGGTTTATTTGCTTTTGTTTTCCACAGACTTGCTACATTTGTGAAGAACAAGGTCGTGAAAGCAAAGCAGCAACTGGTGCTTGTATGACGTGTAATAAACATGGATGTCGACAAGCTTTCCATGTAACTTGGTTAGTGTTGTATTTTTAAATGGAAAATATAGGCAAAGTTGTACGGAAGAGACAAATGAATGTATAGGTACAGTCAAGCTTTACAAATCAAGGTTTATTCTGAACTACAGTTGTTTCTTTACCGGATCCTTCCTGAGATCACCATAGTGCTGCTGTATTTGGCTTTGGCTTCCATGTAATTAAGTAAAGTCCTTAGCTTAATAATTCAGTTATAGGTACTGAATATTGTGCATAAAATGCTAAAACATGCTTTGAGCTTAGTCATGATGTTGCTCGTTGTGTTGCCCATTTCATGAAAGTTCTCTAATAACAGCCGTTTGGAAAGCTTGGTCATGTGTAGAACAATGGTACCTTCAGGAGAGAAAGTGAGAATGTTGATGAGGATGTCTGGAAAGAATGATACAAAATTATATTGAATTTCAAACACAGAAATGGATTATTTAATGAACCTGGTTAATGCTGATTGTAGTAATCCTTGTATCAGTAAATTCACATGAATCTTTAATCTTTCTAATGCTCACAACCCTGCACTCATATTTTCCCATATTACTTTCTCTTTCTTATCTTTGTTGTCCTCCTTTAAATGTCTGATTGCTACCTTGTTCAGCCAATCCATATGGTAGGGAGATCTATATCTCTGCTATTTTTATTTGTAGAGGTACCTAAAACTGTAAACAATACTCTGCATTCTAAACGTGGATCCTTATAAATGTAACATTGCCCATTTGCTAATTTACAATTCTTTGCAGTGACGTTCATTTTTTTAAAACCAATTGCACGGACTGAACTACAAACGTTTGTAAAAAGGTAGATTTTTGGCTAGATTTTTTTGGATAATTTGTCTCCATACTGCATCTACCTTTTGAAGAAAACTTTTTTCTCCTCCAGTGATCTTGTTGGTACTGCATGTAACTCTTCAGAGCAAGCCATTTGAAGTTGCATTAGTAGAGAGACATGGAAGTAGGATTTGTGAGCAAGAGAAATAACTGAATAGATTTAAAATATTTACTCTTCTCCCAAATTCTTTTAAAAGCATAACTTTCTCTTGGGATATAGTTCGGTGACAATGACAATCTTCTGGAACATTCCTCGTGCAAGAAGGATAACAGTATCTGAAGACCTGTAAATTATTTGGTGTATCATAGTCAAACTTGGATCTTATCTGAAGTCTAAATGAAGGCACTTTCCAGTAACAGTTGCTCAATAGCTAGCAAGATTGGGAGACCTAGATGATTTGTTTTCCTGTTCTAGCCTAAGGGTGCCGGGCCAATTGCAGCACATCTACTTCCATTTATTGAACAGTTAATTGGAAATTGAACATGGAATTTAGTGGCCTATGAGGCTCAGAAACACAGTCACCTTACCAACTGAGCCAGTTAGAGAATTATTTAATATTGTCTCTCCTCCCCTCCTCTCCTGAAGGCTTTGCCACCTTGCTGAGCAGGATCCACAGGGACTGGTTCCCCGTCAGTACCTCGCACAAATGGCTTATTCATGTATCAGCCTTGAAGGTACGTGACAGCATTCAGTTTGATGCTGGGTTGGGTTTTGGGCATAATGGCATCATATGCAAGCTTAATGCCATCTTCACAGACATTCATACATTTTCACTGAAGGCTTATGGATAGCTTTACAGGTTTCTCCAGCAAATCAATGAGCAAATAATACACCATGAAATATCTGGTCATTTATGGCACCAGGATCCTGACTTTGAAACCTAATCATTGCTGAGTAAGTTGACCATTGATTGGTGTGCTACAGTTGGCCTCTGTGTACTTGGCTAGGGAGGGGCATGAACTATCTGTGTCATTCCCATTACTAATTCTTCCTTTTCTTTATTGCAATTCAATATCTGAGAAAATAAGGTTCTTGTAATCCTATAATAAAATGTCATGTACACTATTCCTGTTTATATGAGAAAATAACAGGTAGTTTTGGCAGTGTAAAGCTTTTATGAACGATAAATTGTGTGATAATGTTGAAATGAGAGAAATGGGCAGTAAGTGGACTGAATTCAAATCTAATATGATTATATGCAGCATTTAAACAACGGCTGAACTTTGGTTAGTGATGCTTCTGTCAACCTATGTCATTGTTTGTAATTGACACTTGATTAAAGCTAATTAATATCTTAAAATCAATATGTCTAAAAGTATTTTCAGCTTTGATAATGAGAATGCATTTAATGCATATATGCTATAATTCTATTATCATGTGTATATTTTATTTTTATACACATTAGGATCTGGACATGGCTGGTAAAGCTAGCATTTATTGCCTATTCCTGTCATTGAGAAGGTGGTGGTGAGCCACCACCTTGAACTGCTGAAGTTCTAGTGAAAGTACTCAGGTAATGCTGCTTTATAGGAGTTCCCAGGATTTAGACGTTGATGATAAAGGAATGGCAATATTTTTCTGTGTAAGAGATAGAGGGGAATTTTCAGGTAGTGGGGTTCCCATGTGCCTGCTGCTGTTCCCCTTATTGGTGGAGTTTGTTAGTCTAGGAAGTGAGGTACTCAGGTAATCCCACAGTAGATGGGATATCAGTCAAATAGGCTGCTTTGTCCTGGATGACGCTTTCTTGAGTGTTTTTGGAGTTGCATTCATCTTAGTAAAAGTGATTGTTACAGCATAATTGGCTGTTACAACACTCCTAGCCTTGGAACTGCTTTTGCAGTTACAGTTTTTTGTGACTGGTCAGCTGAGGTTCTATTCAGTGGTCTCTCCCAGGATATTGGTGAAGCACTAGTTACAGTTGAATCATTAATGTTGAGGAATGTGTTTAGCTAATTTGAAGTGGATGTCACCTGGCACTTCAGTAGAATAAATGGTGCATGCCATTTATCAGCCAAAATGAGATTGAAATGAGAAATGTAAAATACTTGCTTTGGAAAATCCAAAAGTAAGTGCATAGAGATCTAAACCAAATGGAAGCTATTTGGTGTCATAGTTAGATAAAAACACAATTAAGTGTCACTGAATGAAGCTGACCTGAGTTGGTGTAGGATTTTAGCCTTGGATGAAGATTTAAGTAATGGAAGAATGTGTATTTCTAGCCTTTGTGTTTTTGCTCTGAAAGATCCAATATGTGTCAGTTTTTCCAGCACATCCAATGAAGGTCACTGCCCACTTTCTTACCCTCCCCCTGATTTTGAGTATAGTTGTTTATTGTATTACAGTTGGATCTTTAAGCCAGAATGTATTTTGCTTTTATGATTTAATGGCATTTCAGCACAGTGAATACAGTCCACAACTAAGTGCAAAAAATGAAGGCAGATGCATTTGTTTACATTTGACATAATGCTCAGTATTTTCAATCTTAAAAATAGATATGCTTTAGATTAAAAGTATAAAGATTTTCAGTATTTACTGTGATATCTATGGCATGTTATGCAGTTATTTTGGGAATGCTGAAAATTTTGTGGCTGAACTTGTAATACTTTGCAGAAAATTGGCGCTTTGTGCTACGATATTTAGGTGACTTCTTGGGAAGCCTTTAAAGTTATGAAGGTTTAGGTTCAGGCAAATATTGATTGAATTGTTTCCAGAGGATGAAGAGATAGCTTTGCATATTATTCCTAAAGAAATACCATCTGCCAACCAATTCAGAAAAACAAGGATATCAAAAAAAACTTAAATGGATGTAGCTGTACTTTATTTTCAAGCATGCCTGTAATGGAACTAAGGTTTTTGTGGCTTAAGTCTAGGAGAGACACTCTGCAGTCCTGTAAAAATTCATGAGATTGATATGGCTGTCCCACCCCAAACCCTGGTTTGTGTGGATGCTGTGAAATTTGCTACCCTGTTACAAATTAGTGCCATGAAATAATAGACAGTACACTATGTACGATTAAAGGATTTATATTTATGAATCTTAACTAAAGGATTAGTAAAGAAAAACAAACAGAAAAGGACCCATTTTAATTAAGCATTCAAATGTGCACTCATTGGAGCTCAGCGTTTCACCATATTCACCGATCCTCAATCAATCTCGGTCCCTGGCTTCACTGAATCATGGTCCCGCTCCAGGTCGAATTCTACGACAAGTTCTGTCCAATGTCTTCTCTCTTCATCTCTTGCTGAACAAAAGCCCCAAGCCCAGCCTTAGTGCCCCTCACCAGCAGGACCTCCCCTCAGTTCTACCACCCTAATTGGAAGGCAAGCATTCCTCATAATCCGTTATTGTAAACAATAACCCAAACAGGCTGAAAGCAGAATTGCTAAATGAAATACATACAGCATAGCAGTAAAAATGTTAACCAGGGCATAATATTATAGATATATAGTGCCAAAGACTTTTGCACAGTACTGTATAACAGGATAGCTAAATTCAAATACTCATTTACCTGAGTCTCTGTCCTTTACATCTTAGGATCAATCAAGCTCATAATAAGATCTGGCTTCTCTCTTCCTTCTCTCCTTCTCCAAAATAAGTTATTCACTAGTTTGTCATCTGAGAGTCTCAATTGGACCATTGTTAGATGGAATTTTCATCTGGAATTTTCATTAAGCAGAGTGCTGAATAGCACAGCTCAATAAAATGTTTGCAAGTGTGGTACAAGATGTAAAATTCAGGAAATGCTTGGGTAAGGCAGCATCTATGGAAGTTAATATTTCAGTTGGATCATCTTTCATCAGTTTATCAACTTGAATTATTAACTTTCTCTCTCTTTGCATGTTACTTGACCTGAGTATTTTCACTATTTTCAGCTTTATTTCAGATTTCTTTGGGTTTCCATGAATTTAAACACTATCAAGATATGTACACCTTCTAACTAGTTATCTAACTAGCTGATCATGCTTTTCATTCCGTCATCTCAACGATGAGACCTTTTGTGATAGTTGACCTGAGATAATTTAACATTGATTAGGAACCAAATTGAGTTCTTTATGCTATATAAAAAATATCACTAGGCCACTGGGAGAATTCTAGACATTTGCATTGTAGATGTACTAGGATCTTAACAGTGTGATTAATAAATTTGGAAGAGATGAGAGGGTTGTAGTATACTTTTTGGAATACAGAATTTATTGAGGAAAGTAAGGAAAGGAGAAGACTTAATGTACAGCCATAAACTACTCTGTAAGCTTTACATGTATTTCATTCTCTTTGCTAGTATCTTAACTGTTTTTTCACTTTTTTTAGTGCGCAATTGGCAGGACTTCTATGTGAAGAAGAAGGTTCAGAAGCTGATAACGTTAAATACTGTGGCTACTGTAAATACCATTTTGGAAAGCTGGTAAGTGCTAAGGATTTTCTAAAGGAATTGCTAAGAATTCTATAGAAAGAAATTGAAAGTAACATTTATGATTGAGTTGAATTTATTTAACAAGAAGAAAGCAGAGTTTTCCATCAGAACAACTTTTTTCTGCTAGTGTGGGTTAACAATCAGTAAATCTGATCTCAATATTTTTTGGTGTTGATCTTGTATAAAGATTGTTGACTGCTCATCTGAATTAAATTATTGAATAATCAGAATATAAATATTAAATAATTGTGACAAAATAGCATTGCTAGAAAGAGTGATAGGTTTAAAAAGTTGTCTATTTTCAAAGCATAAAATTGAAAACTGAATGGATAAAAGAATAGTCATATTCCTATATGAACTAAAATTAGAGTACACTGCTTCATCTAGATTATATTTAACAAAAAAAAATTAACTATCAGCAGTTTCTTTGCAAAATTATTTTGGCATGTGCATTTCCACATTTTAAGCAATATTTTGATGAAAATTTAACTTAGTTTTTTAAAATATAGAATGTTGCTGATTGTATTTTATGAATTGGACTAGTAAATATGGAAGATACTGAACTACCATATATGTATTACGTATCTGCCCAAATATTCAATGTTTTTTTAGACAGACCTTTAATTCAAAAGATTTTACATTAGCCTTATTTACGTATTTTGACATTCAGTTTTTCTCTGATTCAACAGCCTTGAGTTAATTGCAATCTGTTCAGGAATCTATCATAGATGTTACCATTCTTTTATGAGACACCAGCTCTGAATTTTCTACCAGTGAGAAGCTATTTAATCTCACTCCTTTTTAATGATTTGGAACAAACCTTCTAGCAGCAGTGATGGTGGCTCTAGCAAATGTCTTTAGCAGGGTCCAGATATGAATGCCAGTATGGGGTGGACTTGAAGAAGCCCTGTTTCTGACTGTTCCTGGTATTTGTAAAGTAACAAAAGCCGTGATTAATCAATTACACTTTACTTCATATTTTAAAAAAAAAACACAGAACACTTCATTTTCCTCTCTACCTCATAGACATTTTCTTTTGAATGAATGCAGTCATTGAACTATGTTGCCAGGTCTAACTTGGCAGAGGTTCATTGAACAGATTTCTCTGCTTAACTAGGGAATTATAAAGTTAGCACACCACTATTGGTCTCCACTATTGGACTCATAGAGCACTACAGTCCAGAAAAGCCCTACGGCCCATCCATTGCATACCTAACTGTTATTTTGCCCAGTCCCATTTTCCCACACCTGGAACTTAGCTTTCAATACCTCTTTGATATATATACTTATACAAAGTTCACTTGAATGTTGCAATCAATGACACATCCGCCATTTCCACTGGCAGCTCCATCCACACTCTCACCACCCTCTGAATGAAGAAGCTTCTCCTCAGGTTCCCTTAAATATTTTACCTTTCACCCTTAAACTATGACTTCCAGTTCCCTCACCCGACCTCCGTTTACAATTCTCGCTTCCTCATAATTTTATATATCTCTATCAAATTTCACCTCATCCTCCTATGCTCCAGGGAATAATGTCCTAACCTATTCAAACTTCCCCTATGTCTTAGGTCCTCAGATTCTGGCCAACATCCCTGTAAATTTTCTCTGAACTCTTTCAATGTTATTGATATCTTGCCTCTAGGTGGGTGACCAGAACTGCACAATACTCCATATTTGTCTTTACCAACGTCTTGTACAACTTTAACGTAACACCACAATTCCTGTACTCAGGACTTTGATTTACGAAGGCTTATCCTTTCTACCTATGACACAATTTTCAAGGAATTATGCATCTGTATTCTCAGATCCTTCTGTTCTACCACATTCCTCTCAGTGCCTTACTGTTCATTGTGCAAGTTCTATCTGGTTTGTTCTCTCAAAGTGCAACACATCATACTTGTTTGCATTAAGTTTTATCTGCCTTTTTTCTAGCTGTTCCAGGTCATGCTGCAAGCATTGATAGGCTTCCTTGCTGCCCACTGTTTCATTTTTGGGGTCATCTGCAAATTTGCTGATCCAGTTATCATCCAGATTGCTGATATACATTACAAACAATATTGGCCTCAACACTGAGCACTTCGGCACATCACTGGTTACAGGCATCTGTCAAAGAGGCAACCATTTACTACCACAGTCTGGCTATTCCTGTGAAGCCAATGTTCTATCCAGTTTACTACCACATCCTGAATGCCGTGCAACTGAACATTCTTGACCAGCCTCCCATGTGGGACTTTGTCAAATGCATTGCTAAAGTCCACATATACAACATCCACTGCCTTCCCTTCACCAACATTCCCAGTAACCCCCTCAAAAAACTATAAGAATTGGTTAGACACACCTACCACATTCAAAACCATGTTGACTATGATGTCTGATGGAGTGAAAGGTGTAGTTTAATTGGGCAGCTGCTTCCTAAGGCCGTTAGGATGTTAGAGATTTCTGTGAGTCCCACACTTCAATTGCCCAATCCCACCCAATCAATGGACTGCTGAAGCTCAGTCTTATTTTGACCATTAACATACCTGTTCAAGGTCACAAGATGAGCAGAATTAGGTCATTCAGCCCATTGAGTCTGCTCTTCCATTCAATTATAACTGACTTTTTTACTCATCTGCCTTTCCCTGCTACTGTTAGTCTCATTACCAATGAAGAATCCATCAAACTCTGCGTAAACTCACCCAATGTCTTGACCTGCACAACCCTCTGTGCTAACAAATTCTACAGATTCACCAAACTGGCTGAAGAAGTTTCTCATTATCTCAATTCAGAAGGGACATCCCATTATAGTGAAATTTTGCCTTCAGATCCTAGTCTTTTCTACTAATAGGAATTTCCTGTCCACTCTATTCAGGCCTTTCAATATCCAGTAGCAGTCAATGAGATTGCCCAAATCCCTTTGAATTCCCATTGAATACAGGCCCAGAGATGTTAAATGCTCCTCATATATTAAAACTTTTAACCCTGGGAACATTTTTTGTGAATTTCCTCTGGAAGTTCAGTCTAAGGTCTGCAGATGTGTGGTCGCGCAGTTACTGAAATACTCCCACGCACATAGCCTTTGTTGCATGCAGCAGGAATTTTCTTTCGTATAATGTTAATTTAAAGTGCGGTGCAATTTTCAGGCCATGTTTTTAAAAAAAAATCCAGCTCAGAGCAATGGTTGGTCCATGCAGCTGTGAAAAAGAAATGAGAGGGAATGTTGCTCTGAATTGTCCAGGAACCACACATCTTTTAGATACGGAGCCCAAAATTACACACAGTATTCCAGATGCTGTCTGACCAATGCCATATCATGCCTCAGCAGTATGTCCTTGCTTTCATGTTTCATCCACTTGAAATGAGTGCTAACATTGTATTTGCCAATTTCACTGCCAATTACCATCACAATTTATTTAATGTTAAACTGTGTTTTTATTCAAATGAAAGGTGTTGCATTGCCATGGAGCGAATGTTCCCAAAAGTGGAAGAGTCTAGGACCAAAGTGCACAACCTCAGAATAGAAGGATGTCATTTTAGAACAGAGATGAGGAGAATTTCTTTATCCAGAAGATGGTGAATCTGTGGAAATCATTGCCACAAACTGTGGAGGCCCAATCACTGGGTGTATTTAAAGTGAAAGTTGATGGGTTATTGATTAGTAAGGGCATCAGAAGTTACAGGAAGAAGGCAGGAAAATAGGGTGTAGAGTGAAAATAAATCAGTCATGATTAAATGGTGGAGCACACTCATTGGGCTGAATGGCCTAATTCTGCTTTTATGTCCTATGGTCTAAACTACCTACAAAAGTCTGCAGCTTGGACTTCAATGAGGGAACTGTAGATGATCAGAAGTAGCTTTGGTTTAAATGACTGATTGAAATATTGAAATTGATTGAAATATTCTTGCATCAAATAGTTGAGTAAATCAAAGAACTTGCATTTATGAAATAACATGCATGGGTTCAAAGGAAGGCAAGGATGAAGTGCAAATAACTTTGTAGCTAATGGAGTACTTTTACAAACTATTGTCAGGCTAAAATTTTTTGGTAATTGATAAATATTGGTCATATCAGGAGTATTTCCTTTCTCTCATTCAGAATAATCTCTTGTGATCATTTATCTCTGAAGGCAAATGAGGCCTTCACATCTCCTCAAAGCTTTGCTCTCTTAATATAGATTTATCCCAATATTGTTTTGATGTCTTTACTTAATGTACAAACTACACCAACTACACCATTTGTAGTTGGGAATTAAACTCACTGGTAGAATTGAACCTTTTACAACTAGGCTCCAGCAGAGGCACAAGTGGGGGAACAAAGATATTGACCTCCAAACAAAGGACATTAAAATGCCTATATTGTTGACCTGATGCAACTCTCCTAAGTGGGTGCCTTCACAGCAAATCCAAGTAACACGCAAAATGCTGGAGGAACTCAGCAGGCCAGGGAGCATCTATGGAAAAGAGTACAGTCGACGTTTCTTTTCCTTGGATGCTGCCTGGTCTGCTGAGTTCCTCCAGCATTTTGTGCGTGTTGATCTGATTTCCAGCATCTGAAGATTTTCTCTTGTTTGTGGTTAGCAAATCCAAGTGCTGAGTTTATGAGTGATGTCGTACACAGGCAGTCCCTTTCAAAAATGGCCCCATTCCCAAAATGACAGTCAACATAGGTTCCATATCAGCAGAATGAGCTGCTTAAACAACAGCACCTAACATACATTTCAAAGTTTATGATAGCTTGGAGCTTCATAGGACAGCTTCAACACTGGTACTTATACAACTTACAATTTTTCGTGTTAGACCCTCATGCATTGTGAAGATTACTAAACAGTCCCCTAGTATGATAAGGTGGGTTCTTGGCCTCTCAAGCTAACTTGTTATGGTCTTGCGCCTTATTGTCTGCTATATAGCACTTTTTCTGTAGCTATAACACTTTATTCTGTGTTGTTTTCCCTTTGTACTGTTTCAAAGCACAATTGTAATGAATTGAACTATATGAATAGCATGCAAAAGTTTCCCCACCATATCTCGGTACATCTGGAAATAATAAACCAATTTAATTGAGGCAAGTTAGAGATGGAATCATTCATACCCTGTATCAACAAATGCAGGATTTCTTACAGTTTGTTGCACTCAGCAATTGCTGGTGTGTTTTTGTGAATGTTGTAAAATAATCAGAGTCCTAAAGCAGTATCAATATGTGATTTTTGTATTCAGATGAGCTGGTATCCATGGCGTCCTATCCCTATGGAAAAAAAGCATGGATTAGCTTGTTATAACAGCACGTTAATTGAATTGTTTATTATCATTGTCTTCAATCTGAAGAAAAATTTGTTGTTTGTGCCAGTGCAAAGACATAAAATTAGTATAACATAGGTGCAAATAAAGGAATAATGAGCTAGTAGTGTTCATGGACTGTTCAGAAATCCATTGATGAAGCAGAATAAGCGTTTATATCATTGTGTGAGTATTCAGGCCCCTGTATTACCTCCCTGATGGTAGTAACAAGAAGAGAGCAAGTTTTGGATGGGGGTAGATTTTTAATGATGGGGGCCTCCTGCTTGAGGCGCCACCTTTTGAATATATTCTCAATGATGGAACTTGGTGTTAATAGAAATCAGAAGAAACAAAGCACACCTGGAATCTTGTGCACCCTGGCATTGTTAATGACTACAGACTACATTTTCGGATCATGGTTCCAAGATGCTGTCATCCATTGGGTTTGGAATGGGGAGGGAAACAGTTTGAGGGGATATTGAGATGGTGCCTTCACTTCCAGTAGCCATGTGTTACATTTTTCCTTTCATATTTTGCAAGAAAACAGCATGTTAATGAAAGTTTTGGTGTTTAGAGAATGGGGTCTTCATGCTGCAAAAACATCAGTTACATGTAATTGAGTTATGAATAACTGGGGATTGCAGTGGTGGTGAATTTGAAGAAAGCATGACTATAAGAAGTTCAGTAAAATGTACTTAGAAATATTCTAGCACAGTGCAAAGTTGTGGTTGAATAGAGTTTGTGGGTCCTGTCAACTTGTAACTGGTGAAACTGAGCAATTAGTAGGGTATTTTTCCATTCTTTGTAGAGTAACTACTTTAATTCATCACAGTTGTATCCTTTCAGAGATTGCACAGTAGAGAAAGAGGGCATTCAGTCCAGCAAATCAGTGCCAGACCTTTTGAAAGAGTCATCCAAATAGTCTCTGTTTACAGCACTTTACCCTTCGTAAATCTTACTTTCCAAATATGTTCCTTGGTTACCCTTTTACACAAAATATTTTCAAGCATTGAAGTTATTTTGTAGGTGTGGTGTTCCTGGGACTGATGAATTTAGCATTCTCTTCTCACAGTCATACAGATATGCTCAGGAGACTTCTTGCTCCTTGGGGAGATAAGGGGTTGAAGTCGGCTGACGAGGAAGTATTTTTTTCCCTGGCATTTGATAAAACCTTCTTCCCTACTAACTTCTTCCTTAAGCTATTTCTCAGACGTTTGACTGTATTTTTAGGCAGAATGTAGCTCTTGTGGTTCTTTTGATTCTTTACGTCTGTGATAGCTGCATGTGAAAATCTTAAATGATGCATACATTGAAAGTTGATGGCAAGATAGGCTGCATACACTCAGTACCCATGAATCAGTTTTCTAAGCAACATTTACTATGGACATTTAAGTGTAATCTAACTGCTAAATTCATTTGGTAATGTTAAATATGTTGAATCATTTATTTTTCAATAATGCAGTAATTTTATAATTGACAGACTAGAATGTGAGAAGGATGGAAAGCCTGTGTTTTTTAAAAATATATTTTAACATCTTAAACAAAATTTTGGTTTTCATCAAAAATATTAAGGCATGTAGTTTTGAAGCAACCGATCATTTTATTTAAACTATAAACACAGATCTTTCTCATGGCCTGAAACCATTTTATTTGCTGTTGGTATCATCCTTTGCGTCAGTCAGCTCTCTTGTAATTAACCATCTACCCTAATAAATTCATTTCTCTCTAGCTTAAAGCTAAATTTATTTAAAATAATTTTTTTTTAGAACAGAGGCAACCATTCATCTGGTGCAAAATATCAAGCTTTGAGTGATTCCTCATCGCATTCTCGGGACAAATCGGTTTCACTCCTGGAAAAGGAGAAAAAAGTATGTTGAATAATCTGCAAAGATACTTGCGTGTAGTGTACTGTCTAGTCACACTTTTGAACTGAATCTTGTTCAAAAATTGATTATAAATGTTGGAAGTGGTTTTAACAGAAACTGAATATGAGGGAGAAACTCAAGGACCCAAGTGCATATTCATAAGAGGTTGCATGTGTTTTTGAAGCTGCAAGAGGTGTTAAAAAGTATTATGTCAAAAAAGATGGTAAGCTGTAGTTAAGATTAAACCAAAAGATCTTACAAGTAAATTAATGAGGTTGTGATGTGATAAAGTGACAAATTAAAACAATAATTTGTTTAGTAGTATCAAGTTATCTGCTGAAAGAATAGAGTTAAAGGTTGATCGTTTAAGAGAGAAAAAGGTAAGACAAATTAAAGTATACCATTTAACATTGGATTAAGCCTCCAACAATACTACCTGTAGTACAGAACAAGCATTGTTTACTTTCTTTGCCAAAAAAGTTCTTAATTAGTCATTTCTGTGCTGTATTAATTGATCACTTATATGAATCATATGCATCCTTCATATAAAAAAGGAAGCTAAGACAAAGTATTTTCTGCACAAAGTAGCCACAGTAGGGCATAAACCAGTCAGTGACTTGATGGCATCTCTAAGTTGGTTATTAACATGTAAACTACTGTTGCTTGCCAGATTTTTTTCAAAGTTTTCCAATCCTTTATAATTGGGCTATGACAGATTTGTTACATGCGTACTTTGTACAATCTTGACAGTGGTTAATGAGTTTAAATATCAGCAATGCAAAATCATTCTAAAAATAAATGGGAAGAATTAATTTAATTCAATAGATTAAAAGGATTATTCCTGAGAAGATAAGACAAGTCTCTAGAAGTTTTCCACTCTAGGAAATTAAGAGAGGCACCTAAGGACATGGTTATTATTCTCTGTTGTGATCTTCTAAAGTAGTCTTGATTTATTATTGAAAAATTGAAACTTTATTACTGGAGATGAGTAAGGGAGAAACTAGGAAATAAAGGCCTATTAATTCAATGCCTGTTATGAGAAAATTACAAGGATTCATTATTACTGACTGGTTGAGCAAATAAAGGCTAATTCTCAAAAATATTTTGTTTAATTTTATTCTTAATTAACCCCTTTTTGTCTTTTATTATCACTATCCCATTGTAAAGCTCTTTGAACCATATCATTTGTATAAAAAGTGCTCTGTAAATTAAGTTATTATTAATGAGAGAATTAAATTGATATTACTTATGTCATTTTTGATGTTGGTTGAAGTTTTTTGAGGAGGCAACTAGCGTTGTTAATGAGTGAAATCTTGGGATTTGTATAAATTGACTTTGAGGGAATATAGAACAGTACAGCACAGTAAGGGCTCTTTGGCCCACAGTGTTGTGCCAACCTATTTAACTTACTCCACCATCAATCTATCCTTATCCACATACACAAGCCATAACCCTCCATTTTCCTTATGTTCATGTGCCGCTCAAACAATCTTATAAATATTTCTGTTGTATTAACCTCTACCACTAAACCTGGCAGTGTGTACCAAGCATCCACCACACTGTGTAAAAACAAACTGCTTCTGACATCTCCTCTAAACTTTTCTCCACTTACCTTAAATAGATGTTGTCTAGTATTGACTGTTGTCAACTTGAGGGCAAAAGGGAAAAGGGTGCTGGCTGTCCACTCTATCAATGTGTCACCTGTCATCTCCCTTCACTCTGAGGAGAAAAGCCCTAGCTTGCTCCACCTTTCCTCATAAGTTGTATTCTCTTATCCAGGTATCGTACTAGTAAATCTCCTTTGCACACTTTTTAAAGCGTCCACATCCTTCCGATAATGAATGACCAGAACTTTGCACAATATTCTTCAGTGTGGTCTAACCAGAATTTAGTAGACTTGTAATATTACCTTGCAGCTCCTAAACTCAATCCTCTAACTAATGAAAGCCACCATTCTATATGTTTACTTAACCACCCTATCAAGGTGTGTGGCAAATTTGAGGGATCTATGGACTTGGGCCCTAAGACCCCCTCCCACTGTTCCTCCACATTGTTAAGAATCCTGCCATTAACCTTCTACGTAAGAGATTCTGCAGGTTTTGGAAATCCAGAGCAATACAGATTAACCTACTCTGCATTCAAGTTTGATCTTCTAAAGTGTCTTATTTCACTCTTTTCCAGATTGAACTCCACTTCTGCGCCTAACTCTGCATCTTGTCTCTATCCGATTATAATCTATGACAAACTTCTACACTATTCACTACACCTTCAAACTTTCTGTCATCTGCAAAAGTACTATCCTGTTCCTCCATTCCTTATTCGAGTCATTTATTATAATCAGAAAGAGCAGGTGTCCTAGAATGGATCCTTGCAGAGCACTGTCACATACATAGCTATGTGAAAGCTGTGTAGAGGTGGAATTTAAGCTGTTGTACTGGACAATAGGAACGATTTATTGAAAGGGTTTGGTGCCAATATTCCAGAATTGTATCAGGACCAGAAAAATTAATAGTGACACCATTCCTTGATTAGAAGATTAATAGATATCAAAGCTGAGCTTTTGTTATTTTTCTCTACTTGTTTTGTAGTCGGGTCATACCTTTAGCTCTGATTTTAAAGTTTTCAGATATGATGCCAATAAGTTCTTACCTTACACTGAAGTCGAAATTTACAAATTAAGTTATTTTTGGTGGGGATGCATGTTAAGGTTGATCGATTGAATGTTTGAAAAACAAAATTAATTTTTTTCAAGTGCATTAATATATACCACTAATTGAAGTATCTGAATTAGAAGTGGATTAGTTTTGATGTTATTGGGGGGCGGAACAGACATAAATAACAAAATATCAAACATTAAATCCACATGTATCTGGCTCGTTATTTATATAAGTTTAGTCACTACCTATTTCTGCAATGCTGTGAGAAAGTTAGTTTTCAGAGTTTATTGTTCATTATATAATTTTTTTCTTTTGATGTGGCATTTTGCATTCATTTTCATCAGGATGACCAAATGCTACATTAAGACATTATCATTTTTGAATAAAGCTATAAGTCTGGCTAAGTAGCAGTCTGTTTGCCTTCAATGCTGTGATGCAAGCATAAATCCAAGCACTTCATGGCATAAGAATTAGTATGAACAGCATTTCCTGTTAGTAGTTTTGATTAGTGTATGTGTATCATGGGTGTCTGTTCTGTACAAATGAGTATAAAGATTCTTCTGTTACAGAATAACAGCGTACTGCTATAATAGAATGCATAATCTTTTTATTAAGTTTCTCACTATATTATAATCAATAGGTAAATTGAGTATTGTTTGTATAATTATCTTAGTTCAGATCATATTGAATTAGAGTGCAATTTACAATTATGTACTGCCTGTAAAAGGTGTGGTACAGTTTGCTAGAATGTGACTTCAGTTATATAGAAATATGGTACAACCTCTTTATTAATTCAGAATTTGGTCAACACTGTCAAGGCCAGCATAACATTACTCTTGAGAGGGAAAAGTAAGTTAACTTTTTGAACCATTGGATTCCAGGATACTCATGCAGTACATAGCAATTTCGCTACAGCTCAATGGCTTGCTGGTCTAATCAAGAGTTGGCCAAAGTGTCAACTACCTTGCTCAAGTAGATTAAATAGGGACAAAGCTTCTTTCACCATTAAAGTTATACTAGTGTGTCAGATATGTTCTTAAGAAAATAAGTAGTTTTTAGGTCACCATTATAAAACTTGGTTCTAAATCATTTGGTTAACTGAAGTTCAATCTCTAAACCAAACTCACATGGTAAGCTGGTCTGAAAGGTTAGGTTCGATGGACTAGAAGAAGAGCCGTTAAGTGGATTCAACATTGACCGAGAGATAGGAAGCACAGGGTGGTATTTGAAGGTTGTTTCTCAGAATGGAGGCCATTGACTGATGATGTGCTACATGGGTCAGTGTTAGGCTGTTGTTATTCATAAGGAAAATAATTTGGATGCGTATGCTCACGGCTTGATCAAGTTTGCCGATGGCACAAAATTAAGGGTTGTTGCTGATAGTGAAGAAGGTTAACGTAGATTGGAATCAGTTAGGAAAGTGAACAGAGAAGTAGCAAATAGATTTTAAAGAGAGAAGTGTGAAGTGTTACATTTTGGAGAGTCAAGCTAGTGTAGTAGTACTCAGACAGGACTGGCGTTAGGGAGTGGAATGGAACAGAGAGACTTAGGAAGACAGGTGCAAAGTTTGTTGCAAGTGGTGTCACAGTTATACAGGGTGGTGATAAAGGTGTTTAGTACACTGGCCATCAGTCAGGGCACTGAGTATAGGAAACTAGACATTATGTTGCAGTCGTCCTGCTGAAATCACACTTGGAGAACTGCATACAGTTTATTTCATTCTATTATTAGGAAAGATGTGGTTAAACTGGAAAGAATGCAGAAGAATGCTGGAGGGCTTGAGTTAGAGGCGTTGACTGAATTACGTCTTTGGGACATAGGTAAATGAGAGTAACACTTTAGAAGTGTTTAAACTATGAAATTTAAGTGTTGCTGCTCCAACCTGAGCTTGGCCTCATCCTCTGATGTTAGGAGACCAAACTCAGGCTGGAGGAGCAACACCCCATATTCCATCTGAGTAAGCTCCATCCAACCTAATGGCATGAACGTTGTTTTCTCTGACTTCTGGTAATTGCTCCCCCATCTCCTCTTCCATTCCCCATTCTGGTTACTCTTTCACCCCTACTCCTCACCTGCCCATTGCCTCCCTCTGGTTCCCCTCCTCTTTCCCTTTCTCCTGTGGTCCACTGTCCTCTCCTATTAGATTCCTTCCTTTTCAGTCCTTATTTAAGATTTCCTGCATTTGTAGAATCTCTTGTGTTTACCTTTGAATTTTTAGTTGTTTCTTGAATATCTATCATAATTTATTCTAAAAAAAAGTGATTGGACAGCCCGTGAGGCAGCACCTCAGTACAATAATTTTGGGGAAATGCCCTCATAAGAATAGAAGTATCTTACTATTTTTATTTCAAATTTCTAGCATCAGCAGTATTTGCCAGGATGTGAGAGGGAGAGAATGGAGAATGGTAGGATGAGAGGAGTAACAAAAATAATAACATTGGCCTGTATTGGAAATAACAGGTTGGCAGTATCACAAGCGTTGGTTCCAATGAAGGCTAAGCAGAAATGGGTCCAGAAATGCACCTTTGGTCTAATCAAAGTCAGTAATTAATAGTAATCCTTCTGTACAATGGAGCAATAATTCTTTAGCTGGTTATGTTTTTATGGTGGAAAATAAATTCACTGTGCTCCGCTCAAACCATCTGGTGCATTAAAAATATATTTTTTAAAAGCTGGAAATACTCTGCAAATAGTTTTCCAGAGAAAGAAAAACATTCATACTCCAGGTCATTGACCTTTCATCAGAACTCCTCAGTATGAAATAAGTTCTATACTAGGCGTAATTTGAGATTACTGAGGAAAAGTTTCAAAAACCAAATCATGAAAGGAAAAGGAAAGTATCCAGATTGTTTAGTAAATGTTTAGAATAACCATGGAGAGTTGAGTATATTTTTACCAGAATCAAGGATGAGATCTTTTAGGGATTGCTTTTAGGACATGGTGATCCTTTAGTTGGCAAATAGATGTTTGATCATTGCCACATTCTGTGTTGTTATCCTTTAAAACCATCACATTGATGGGCTCGGAACTCTCAGGGATTCATATGTTTAAATGTTGTAGTTTGATAGTTTAATTTTTTCTCAGGTTGTTATAGCTGGGGATGATAATGGGGATAAGCTTCCACTACATATTAAATGCTCCCAGTGGTGTGTGCCTCAGATAGCCTCTGACAACCAAGTCCAGCGCCTGACCTTCACGTTTGGCTTAGCTACTAAGTCCAGCAGAGCCATTTCTACTGAAAGGAAAAGGGGCTTACTGGTGTCTTAAAACCAGTCACTTCAGGCAGATGCGGTTCATCAGCTGTGCCTGGGAGATCATTTATGAGGGAAAAAACCTCTCATCTCAAACCTCCGCTGCCTTGTGGCTGTACCTGCTGATGGGTAAGGCTTCGGGAGTAAACCCCAAGGAAAAAATCCTGAGCTGGAGTCCCTAAAGCAGTAGTACGTTTAGCATTGCCTGGCAACTTGTGCGTTGCTGTTGGTGCCGCACTGTATTGGTGTCTACTATTCCTTTGGGTTCGTCAGATGCATGGGGGCTGGGGGAGGGGGGTGGTGGCTTGCTACATGGGCAAAAGCTTGCTTTCCATATAGTACTGCCCAGCCTTGTGTATCTAAACAGTTAGGATGCAATATCCATTGTCAACCTGACCGATGGAGGGGCTCCAAGCTAGGTCTAATTGTACAATCTGTTTTATCATTTGCAGATTAGGAGGAATAAAAATTGTTCCTTAATTCTGGATGTATTAATTGTGGATTAACATGGTTTAAACCTTCTGAAAGCCTGTGGTTTTAAGTTTTTGTTGTAAAATACAGTTATATTTCACTTGCTCATTTTGAGTCCAATTTTGGTGTGCAAATTGAATGCTGCTTATTGGTGTGCTGCCGGAGTTAGAGTTGACACTTGCCGTAAGACACATATATATTATGCATATGAAGGCAATATTTCTACCCCTCACGTGGATCTAATGTGTATAAGTAGATTTGTGATGTGTTCACCTCAGGAGCCAGTTCTTCTCTGATGCCATAACAAACATTAGAGAATATAATTATGTTTTCTAGTCACTTCAAGGTAAAACATGTCTGTGCATACCAGCTAAGTAGCTGAACAGAAACTGGCTTGTTTGTATCTTGTATTCGCATTGAGATGTCTTTAAACTTAAGATTTAAAAAAATCTAGCATCATGTTTGCATAAGGCAATCTTTCTATTGAGACATATCAACATGTCGCCTCTAAATGCTCTGACTTTGATGGAACAAAACAGAAGCTTGCCTTTATAAAGCAATTTTTAACATGTTAAAATGCCTCAACAGAATCCTTAGAAACATAATCAAATAATTCTACATGAACATTATGAGAGACATTACTTGCATTTGGAATGATAAAGACTGCTAGGGGTAGTTAGCATGGTTCTGCATGTGAGAATTTGTGTTTCACAAATTGGATTGAATTTTTGAAGAAGATCAAGACCAGCAAGGGAAACATTATTTACACGGACTTCAGCAAAGCCTGAGTGATGGATATTAATAATTTAAATAAGAATGTAAGTGGCAGTATTAGAAAATTTGTAGAATATGCTGAATTTGGTATTATATTGGACATTGAAGTAGTTTATCTCAGGTTATGAAGGGATATTGATCAACTGGGAAAGTAGGCAAAGGTATTCACAGATGGAATATAGTTCAGACAAGTACAGAGTGTCGCAATTTGAGAAGTTAAATCACTGCACGATACAGTGAATGGCAAGGCTTTGGAGTGGGTTGTTGAACAGACACTGAGTAATACAAGTACAAAATTCTCTAAAAGTAGCAAATAGGTATTCAGGGTGGTGGTGAGAGTTTATGGCGTGCTTCCCATTATTGGCTGAGGCTTTGAGTATAGGAGATGGGATATAACATTGCAGAGGACAAAATGTTGGTTACTTAGAGTATTGTATTGAGTTCTGATTGCCATGCTACAGGAAGCATGGGATTAAGCTAGAGAGAGTACAGAAAAGATTCTTAATGCTACTTGCAGGACTGGAGTGCTTGAATTAAGAGGAGAGGTTGGATCATTTAAGACTTTCCTTGGAGCAAAGGAGGTGGAGAGGTGACCTTATAGATGCTTATAAAATCATGAAAGGCATGGATAAGGTCACAGTCTTTTTCCTGTGGTCTTGTATGGTGACAGACTGATCTGGAAGGTTAGATCAGATGGAATCCAGAATGAGATGATCAGTTGGATACAAAATTGGCTTACAGGAAAGAGGTAGTGAAAGAGTGGTAGTCAGGGCTAGTTTTAGACTATAGGCGTATCAGAGGCCTGTCACCAATGGTGTGCCATAGGGTTTGGCACTGCATCTTCTATTTTATGTCTTCCAAATTGTTAAGATAGATCACAGTGTTATTAACATAGAAGTTTGTGAATGGCACTAAAATTGGTCTATACTGGACAATGAAGAGGGCTATCTAAATTTTAAGGGGATTAAGCCCAACTTGGAAACTGGGCTAGAGAATGGCAAGTGGATTTTAAAGGACAAGTGTAAGGTGTTGCACATTGACAAGTTAAGCCAGTATAGGACTTGCGTAGTATATTATCAAAGTACGTATGTGTCACCTTATACATCCCTGGGATTCATTTTCTTGTGGCCTCACACAATAACTCCAAGAAACACAATAGAAACATTGAAAGACCACACCCAAGAACAGACAAACAGCCGATGTACAAAAGACAACAAACGATACAAGTACAAAAGAAATAAAAAGCAATAAAAAACAAAAACATGCGATGAAGAGTCCTTGAAAGTGAGTCTATAGGTTGTGGGAACAGTTAGCCCTCTGGTTCAAGAGCCTGATGGTTGAGAGGAAATGGTGGTGTGGAATCTGGTGCTGTGGATGCTGAGGCTCCTATACCACCTTGATGGCAGCAACAAGAAGAGAGCATGGCTTTGGTGGTTGGGGTCCATGATGATGGATGCTGCTTTCCTGCCGCAGAGCTTCCTGTAGGAAGTAGAAGCGCTGCTATGCTTTTTTCATAATGGCATTTGTGTGCTGGGCCCAGGGCAGATTGTCTGAAGTGATGACACCAAGAAATTTAAATTTGCTGACTCTCTCCACCTTTGATCCCCAATGAGGGTTCCTCCTGAAGTCAATAATCAGCTTCTTGGTCTTGTTAACATTGAGTGAGAGATTGTTGCTGTGGCACCACTCAGCCAGATTTTCACTCTCCCATATATATAATGAGAAAGAAGGTAAATGGTAGGGCCTTGGAAAGTGTTGTAGAACTGAGGGACCTAGTAGTCTAAAACTAGAGTGCATCTGTTTAAGATAAGTGGAGAAAGATTTAAGAGGTTGCATCACAGCCTGGAAACACCAATACACTTGGAAGGAAAATACTACAAAAAGTAGTGAATACAGCTCAGTTCATAGCACGTAAAGTGCTGCCTACCCTTTATTGAGCATATCTGCACAGAATGCTGTCAAAGGAAAGCAGCATCATCGGGGACTCCCACCAACCAGATCATGATCTCTTCTCACTGCTGCCATCAGGAGGAAGATACAGGAGCCTCAGTATTCACAAACACCAGGTTCAGGAAAAGTTACTACCCCTCAGCCATCAGGCTCTTGAAACAAAGGAGATAACTTCACTCAACTTGCCCCATCATTGAAATGTTCCCACAACCAATGGACTCACTTGCAAGGACACTGCATCTCATGTTCTCAATATCTATTTACTGATTGATTATTTGTTTATTATTTTTCTCTTTTGTATTTACCCAGTTTTCTTTTGCACATTAATTGTTCGCCCATCCTTTTGGGTATGGTCTATTATTTTCTTGGATTTACTATAAGACCATAAGACATAGGAGCAGAATTAGGCCATTTGGCCCATCAAGACTGCACTGCCATTCAATCATGGCTGATCCTTTATTTCTCTCCTCAACCCCATTTCAAGTCAAGTCAACTTTTATTGTCATTTCGACCATAACTGCTGGTACAGTGCATAGTAAAAATGAGACAATGTTTTTCAGGACCATGGTGTTACATGACATAGTACAAAAACTAGACTGAACTATGTAATAAAAAAAAACAACACAGAATGCTACACTAGACTACAGACCTACACTGAACTGCATAAAGTGCACAAAAACAGTGCAGGCATTACAATAAATAATAAACAGGACGGTAGGGAAAGGTGTCAGTCCAGGCTTCGGGTATTGAGGAGTCTGATAGCTTGGGGGAAGAAACTGTTAACATAGTCTGGTCGTGAGATCCCAAATGCTTCAGAGCCTTTTCCTAGATGGCAGGAGGAAGAAGAGATTGTATGAGGGGTGCTTGGGATCCGTCATAATACTGTTTCCTTTGCGGTTGCAGCATGTAGTGTAAATGTCCATGATGGCAAGAAGAGAGACCCCGATGATCTTCTCAACTGACCTCAATATCTGCTGCAGGGTCTTGCCATCCGAGATGATGCAATTTCCGAACCAGGCAGTGATGCAGCTGCTCAGGATGCTCTCAATACAACCCCTGTAGAATGTGATGAGGATGGGGGGCGGTGGGAAATGGACTTTCCTCAGCCTTTGCAAAAAGTAGAGACGCTGCTTGGCTTTCTTTGCTATGGAGCTGGTGTTGAGGGACCAGGTAAGATTCTCCGTCAGGTGAACACCAAGAAATTTGGTGCTCTTTACGATCTCTACCAAGGAGCCGTCAATGTTCAGCGGGGAGTGGTCACTCCGTGCCCTCTGAAGTCAACAACCATCTCTTTTGTTCACATTCAGAGACAGGTTGTTGGCTCTGCACCAGTCCGTTAGCCACTGCACCTCCTCTCTGTAAGCTGACTCACCGTTCTTGCTGATGAGACCCAACACGGTCGTGTCATCGGTGAACTTGATGATATGGTTCAAGCTGTGTGTTGCAGCACAGTCGTGGGTCAGCAGAGTGAACAGCAGCGGACTGAGCACACAGCCCTGGGGGGGCCCTCAGTGCTCAGTATGATGGTGTTGGAGATGCTGCTTCCGATCCGGACTGACTGAGATCCCCCAGTCAGGAAGTCTAGGGTCCATTTGCAGAGGGAGGTGTTCAGGCCCAATAAGCTCAGCTTTCCAATTAGTTTCTGAGGGATGATTGTGTTGAATGCTGAACTGAAGTCTATGAACAGCATCCGAATGTATGTGTCTTTTTTGTCCAGGTGGGTTAGGGCCAGGTGGAGGGTGGTGGCAATGGCGTCATCTGTTGAGCAGTTGGGACGGTACGCAAACTGCAGGGGGTCCAGTGAGGGGGGCAGCAGGGTCTTGATATGCCTTATGACAAGCCTCTCAAAACACTTCATGATGATTGATGTAAGTGCAACGGGACGGTAGGCATTCAGGTAGGACACCGAGGACTTCTTCGGCATGGGGACGATGGTGGCGGCCTTGAAGCACGTTGGAATGGTGGCGCTGCTCAGGGAGATGTTGAAGATGTCAGTGAGAACATCTGCTAGCTGGTCTGCACATCCTCTGAGCACTCTACCAGGATGCTGCTGTGTCCAACAGCCTTCTGTGGGTTGACCCTGCACAGGGTTCTTCTCACGTCGGCCACAGAGAGACACAGCACCCGGTCATTTGTAGGAGGGGTGGACTTCCTCACCGCCATGTCATTTTCCGCCTCAAACCGAGCGTAGAAGTTATTCAGCGCATTTTGGAGGGTGGCATCACCTGCACAGTCAGGTGATGTTGTTTTGTAATTGGTGATGTCCTGGATGCCTTCCATATGCGTCGCGTGTCGCCACTGTCCTGGAAGTGACTGTGGATTAGCTGGGCATGTGCACGCTTTGCCCCCTGATGGCTCGGGACAGTTTGTCCCTTGTTGTTGTTAGAGCTGCCTTGTCACCTGCTTGAAGGCGGAGTTGCGGGACCTCAGCAGTGTACGCACTTCTGCGGTCATCCATGGCTTCTGGTTGGCACGTATAGTGATGGTCTTAGAGTAACATCATCAATGCGCTTGCTGATGTAGCTGGTCACTGTTGCTGTGTACTCCTCTAAGTTGGTAGAATTGCCATCGGTTGCAGCCTCCCTGAACATGTGCCAGTCAGTGTGCTCAAAGCAGTCTTGAAGAACAGAGATGGCTCCTGCTGGCCAGGTTTTTACCTGCTTTTGAACTGGTCTGGAGTGCCTGATGAGCAGTCCGTATGCTGGGATTAGCATAACAGATGTGGTCTGAGTGTCTGCGGTGGGGGTGGGGCTCTGCCCAGTATGCGTCGGGGATGTTTGTGTAAACCAGGTCCAACATGTTCTCCCCCACCTTGTTGCAAAGTCCACATACTGATGTAATTTGGGGAGCACTGACTTAAGGTTCGCGTGGTTAAAATCACCGGCGACAATAAACAGACCATCAGGGTGTGCGTTCTGCAGTTCGCTAGTAGCCCTGTACAGTTCACAGAGCTCCTCCTTAGCATTAGCGCTGGGGTGAATGTAGACACCAAATATAAGGACAGAGGTGAATTCCCGTGGCAAATGGTCTGTATCGAACTGCCACAGATTCCTCTAATGATGAGCAGTGTCTGGAAACCAGCACAGAGCTCTTAGACCATTCCGTGTTGATGTAAACACACAAGCCACCACTGCGAGTCTTACCGGAGGTAGCTGCATCTCTGTCCATACGAAACAAAGCTAGCCCGTCTAGCTGGATGGCAGCGTTCGAAATCTCATCAGTGAGCCATGTCTCTGTGAAGACAATTGCGGAGCAAATTCTGTACTCCCGCCGAGAATTACGTTGGAGTCAGATGTAGTCCATTTTATTGTCCAGGGAGCGGACATTGGAAAGCAGAATGTTCTGCACAAGTACTCCCAAATCCCTCTGCATCTCAGATTGCTGGATTTTCTCCCTGTTTAGAAAATACACTGCACATTTATTTCTATTACCAAAGTGCATGACCATGCATTTTCCAACATTATATTTCATTTGCCACTTTCTTGCCCATTCTCCTAATCTGTCCGAGTCCTGCATCCTACCTGTTTCCTCAACACTTCCTGCCCCTCCATCAATCTTTATATCATCTGCAAAGCTATCTATTTCATCATCTAAATCATTGATATACAGCATAAAAAGAAGTGATCCCAACACCAACCCCTGCAGAACACCACTAGTCACTGGCAGCCAACTAGAAAAGGATCCTCTTTCCACTCGCCGCCTCCGTCCAATCAGCCATTACTATATCCATGTTTTGAACTTAATTGTAATACTACAGGCTCTTAATTTGCTAAGCAGCCTCGTGTGGCACCTTGTCAAAGGCCTTCTGAAAGTCCAAATATACAACATCCACTGCATCACCTTTATCTATCTCCTCAAATAATTCCAACAGGTTTGTCAGGCAGGATTTTCCCTTTGTCCTGTCTTGTCCTGTTCTACCAAGTAAAATGTCATCTCATCTTTAACAATTGACTGCGCAACAACTTCCCAGTCATTGAGGTCAGTCTGACTGGTCTATAATTTCCTGTCTGCTGCCTTCCTCCTTTCTTAGAATGGAGTGACATTTGGAAATTTCCAGACCTCTGACACCATGCCAGAGTCCAATCATTTTTGAAAAATTATTGCTAGTGCCACCACAGTTCCTAACGCTTCCTCTTTCTGAGCCCTAGGTTTCATTTTGTTTGGTCCGGGTGACTTATGTACCTACCTTTAGGTCTTTCAGCTTTTTGAGCAACTTCTCCCTTGTAACAGTAACTTCACCTACTTCTCTTCCTTCACACACTACAACATCTGGCACACTGCTCGTGTCTTTCACAGTGAAGACTGATGCAAAATGCTCATTTAGTTCATCTGCCATCTCCTTGTCCCCCATTATTATTTCTCCTGCCTCATTTTCTAGCCGTCCAATATCCACTCTCATCTCTCTTTTTATTTTTTACATACTTGAAAAAGCTTTTACTATCCACTTTGATATTATTTGCTAGCTTGCTTATATACTTCATCTTTTTCCTTTTAATGTTTCTTTTAGTTGCTCTCTGTAAGCTTTTAAAAATTTGCCAATCCTCTAACGTTCCCTCTAATTTTGGTTTGTTGTTTGCCTTTGTCTTTACATTAACTTTGACTTCTCTCGTCATCCATGGTTGTACTATTTTGCCATTTGAGAATTTCTTCATTTTCAGAATACATTCCTGCACCTTCCTCATTTTTCCCAGAAACTCTCACTGTTGCTGCTCTGCTGTCATCCCTGCCAGCATCTCCTTCCAATTTACTTTGACCAACTCCTCTCTCATACCGCTGTAATTTAACTTATTCCACTGAAATACTGCTATGTCAGACTTTACTTTCTCTCTATCAAATTTCAAGTTGAATTCAATCATATTGTGATCACCGTTTCCTAAGGGTTCTTTTACCTTAAGCTCCTGAATCGCCTCCGGTTCATTACAGATAACCTGCAATCGAGTATAGCTGATTCCCCAGTAGGCTGAATGACAAACTGCTCTAAAAAGCCATCTCTTACGCATTCAACAAATTTACTCTCTTGAAATCCATTACCAACCTGATTTTCCAAATCAACCTGTATGTTAAAATCTCCCATGACTATCATAATGTTGCCCTTTTGACATGCTTTTCCATTTCCTGTTGTAATCTGTGGTCCACCTCCCAGCCACTGTTGGGAGGCTTTTATTTAACTGTCATCAGGGTCCTTTTACCCTTGCAATTTCTAAACTCAACCCACAAGGATTTCAATCTTCTGATATAATTCCGATCTTTTGTCACATATTTCTACTGATTTGATGCCATTTTTTACCAGCAGAGCTACACCATCCCCTCTCCCTACCTTCCTATCCGTCCAATACAACACATAACACATTCAGCTCTGAACTGCAACCATCCTTCAGCCACGATTTGGTGATTGCCACATCATAGTGTAATAGTGCAACAAGATTATCCACCTTATTTCTTATACTCGTTCATTGAGATACAACACCTTGATACTGTATTTGCTACCCTTTTTGATTTTGCGTCCCTGGTGGCTGCAAGAACATGAATCTGAAAGTTGTATATGGTTACAGATGTGTACTTTGATAATAAATTTATACTTTGAATGTAGCCTCTATCTTTTTCCTAATATTGAAGAGTTAAATACCAGAGTGCATTCATTTAAGGTGAGAGGGGTTAAGTTCAAAGGAGATGTGTGGGGCAGTTTCTCTACACAGAGAGTGATGGGTGACTGGAATGCACTGCCTGCTCCCCATCTCCCTCTGGTGCTCCCCTCCCCCTTTCTTTCTCCCTAGGCCTCCCGTCCCATGATCCTCTCCCTTCTCCAGCTGTGTATCGCTTTTGCCAATCAACTTTCCAGCTCTTAGCTTCATCCCTCCCCTATCTGTCTATCATTTCAGATCTCTCCCTCCCCCTCCCACTTTCAAATCTTGTACTATCTCTTCTTTCAGTTAGACCTGACAAAGGGTCTCAGCCTGAAATGTCGACTGTACTTCCTATAGATGCTGCCTGGCCTGCTGCGTTCCACCAGCATTTTGTGTGTGTTGCATTATCTCTACCGTTGCCACTTTCAGAACCCTGGGGTGCATTTCATCTAGTCTGGATGACTTATATACCCTTAGGTCTTCCAGCCTTTTGAGCACCTTCTCCCTTGTAATAGTAACTGCACTCATTTCACTTCCCTCACACTGTTCAACATCTGGTACACTGCTAGTCTTCCACAGTGAAGACTGATACAAAATACTCACTTAGTTCATCTGCCATCTCCTTGTCCCTCATTACTATTTTCCAGCCTCATTTTCTAGTGGTTCTATATCCACTCTCATCTATTTTTTTTACCTACTTGAAAAAGCTTTGGGGTCTCAAGATGGCGCTTATGGAGTGAAGCGGTTTTAGGCTTCGCTCCAATCCTTTTACCTTTTTTTTAACCTACGAACACCCCCTAATTGATCTTTTTATACCTATTATAAAGAGGTTCAGACGTATTAGATTTTTAAAAATTGTTTGAATCATTTTCAACTCATTGAAAAGTCTAAAGCAAAGGAATCGAAACAGATGAAAGAACCGTTAACTTTAGAAGCAATTGCGAAGCTTATGGACGACAGACTTGAAAAACTGGAGAATAAATTTTCCTCAAAGCTTTCTGCGTTGGATGAAATTTTAAAGACACGACTCAAAACTTCAAACACTTACACTGGATTCACAAAAACAACAAGCAAGTATTTTAGTTCTTGAAAAAGCTGCTCGCCAGAGAGATTGTATAATTGAAACTTTGCAACAACAGCAAGCTTCGACTTCTCAACAGCTGGATTGTTATAAATCTAAAATCACTGATCTTGAAAACCGCTCTCGAAGACAAAATCTCTGGATAATTGGGATTCCGGAAAAATTTGAGAACGGCGATCTCATTGTATTTTTCTCCAAATTTTTAATGGATGTCTACGGCTCAGAAGTACTGGATACCCCTCAAATAATCGACTGTGCACATCGCATTTCTCGTTTTCAGTCAGATTCAGGTTTGAAACCATGACAAGTAATGCTCCGGATCCATTATCCTCATACCGAAGAGCGTTTGATTCGGGCTGCCCGGAAAAAGGGTATGATCAGCTTTCAAGATTTTTAATTCCGTATTCTGGAAGACTATAGTCACGACGTTTTAAGGGCAAGAATGGCTTTTAAATCGGTTATGTCGGAAATTCATCAGAAAGGCTACAAGCAAGCGCTGTTATTTCCAGCACATTTGAGAGTTACTCTCAATGATGGAACTTATCGGCTGTTCAAATCTCCAGCGGATGCTCAAAGATTCCTTGAAGAATAACACTTTATTGTTTCTACGGGTTGACTAATGTAATAATTAGTTAATAGATTTGGATCTTTTATAAAATGATGATTTTTTTTACGTGATGGCTTACACATATTTCTTATACACGGTAAAAGCCCTTTTTTGGTTTATTCTGAGTTTGTTCTTTTTATATTATTAATCTGTTAGTTTTGAAAGTAATTTATAAGGGTTTTCTTTTAAGTTCATATACACTTTTTTATATTTTTAATGTTTAAATATTAAGATTTAAAAAAAAATGTCATTTCTTCTTCCCGAAAGACCTTAGTGCTTGGAACGTCACATCCGTTTTGATGTGTCTGAATAAGTTTAAGGACTTTCTTTTAAAAGACTAATACAATATTATCCAATTATGGGTTTTATCATTTTAATTTTTAAAAAATCCTTTTTATATATATATAATACTAATTTTATACTTTAATTTTTGTTATACTAACCCTTATAATGTGGGTGATTTGTATCTTTTATTTAACTTTTTTGATTTGAGTTGCCGTCTTGAGACGTGGGGGTAAATTTAGTATTAGATCGCTTGCTTGCCTCTTTCTCGCTTTTTTCCAGGGGTTTTGAAGGTGGAGGGAGAGATTTTTTCCTTTTTTCTTTTCTTTTTGCTTGCTTCACGCATAGTTTTACTGCATGGACTGATTCGAAACTACAAAAATGGTTGGAGTGTCATGACTTCCGGTTCCTCCTGGAACTTACTTCCCTCTTCTGGATTTATGAGTTCATCTTTTTTTTAACCTTATGTGTTAATTGTAATAAATATTGGCAATATGGATAAGATTATTAATTTTGTTTCTTGGAATACTAATGGTTTAAATCATCCGATCAAACGGAAAAAAATATTCAAAGTATTCCGTAGAATGAATGCTAATATTATCTTTGTACAAGAGACTCATGTGAGGAAGGTGGATAGTCAACGCTTTTTTAGGTTTTGGAAAGCCCAACAGTATCACTTGAATTCCCAAGCCAAAGTAAGAGGCGTTTCCATTTTTATAGATTCTTCAACCTCCTTTATACATTATGAAACAATTTCAGACCCACAAGCTAGATTTTTCCTTATTACTGGTCTACTTTTTAATCAAAAAGTTGTTTTAGTTAATGTTTATGCTTCAAACACTGATTGTCCTGAATTTTTTAAGTGTCTATTTACATCATTTCCTAATTTGAATCAGTACATGCTGATGATGGGTGGGGATTTTAACTGTTGTTTAAACCTTTCGATGGATAGATCTAAGACCACCCAAGCTCTTTCGAATAAATCGGCCTTTCTTATTAATTCCTTTATGATTGATTCTGGAATTTCCAAAATTTGGCGTTTTTTACACCCCAATGACAAAGAGTTTTCATACTTTTCTCATGTTTATCATAATTATTCAAGAATTGATTACTTTTTTATTGATCACCGTTTACTTACAGATGTTATCGATTGTAAATATGACTCCATTACCATTTCTGACCATGCACCTTTGAAGCTATCTATTAAGACAATGGACTCATCTACCAATGCTAAATCTTGGAGGTTCAACTGTATTTTATTGCAGGACTTAGACTTCCTTAATTTTATTAAACAACAAATTGATTTGTTTTTCTCAACAAATTCTACAGCAGAGATCTCTAGTGGAATTTTATGGGACACTTCTAAAGCATTTATTCGTGGACTGATTATTTCGTACTCTGCTGGAGTTAGGAAATGAGCTAATTCTAAAATATTAACATTGGTTGATAAAATCAAAGCAATTGGTAAGATTTATTCAGTGACCCCCAGCAAAGAACTTTATAAAGAAGGAGTGGAACTTCAAATGGAGCATAGTTTGTTATTATCCTCTTCGATTGAAAATCAGTTAATTAAATCTAGAACCCAGTTTTATGTACATGGAGATATGTCTGGCAAATTATTGGCTAATCAATTGAAAACTGCTTCGGTTAAACGACAAATTATTAGGATTCGTAAACGAGATGGCACTCTGACAATCGACCATAAAGAGATAAATAAAGACTTTCAAGATTTTTATAATTCTTTCTATCAATCAGAATTTGTTGAGGATTCTTCTATAATGAATTTTTAAGAAATTGAATATCCCAAAATTAACAACAGAGGATAATGTATTCCTAGATGCACCTATTACAGAAACTGAAATAAAAAAGGCTACTTTTTCAGTGAATTCCGGTAAAGCTCCTTGTCCAGATGGTTATACTATAGAATTTTTAAAAATCCTTTTCTTCTATACTTTCTCCTTGGCTTTGTAAAATTTTTAAAGATGCGTTAACTATAGGTAAATTGCCACAATCTTTTTATGAAGCCTCTATTTCTTTAATTCTTAAAAAAGATAAAGACCCCACTGAATGTGCATCCTATCAGCCAAAATCCTTGCTGAATACGGATTTTAAGATTTTTGGTAAAATTTTGGCCAAGAGTTTAGAAAATATATTGCCTCGAATTATTTCTGAAGATCAGACTGGATTTATTAAAAACCGCTACTCATCTTTTAACATTAGAAAATTAATTAATATTATTTATACTCCTTCCAAATACCAGAATGTGTCATTTCCTTAGATGCTGAAAAAGCATTTGATAGAGTTGAATGGCCATATTTATTTAATACATTGCAGCATTTTAATTTTAGTTCGATATTTGTGTCATGGATTAAATTAATATACTATAAACCCTTGGCTTCGGTCTTTACCAATAATCAAAGATCTTTTTTTTTCAGTTATTCCGTGGTACAAGGCAAGGCTGTCCTTTACTATTTGACATTGTTTTGGAACATTGTTTTGACATTGTTTTAGCTATAGCCATTCATGAATCACCTTATATTTTGGGTATTACTCGTGGGGAAGGGACTTATAAGTTATCATTATATGCTGATGATTTGTTACTATACATATCCGACCCTGAGAGATCTATTCCTGCTATTTCGTCCTTGCTTGCTCCGTTTAGTAACTTTTCTGGTTACAAATTGAATTTTAATAAGAATGAATTATTTCCATTAAATATGCAAATTCCAATTTATAAACATTTACCATTTAAAGTTGTCACAGATTATTTTACTTATTTGGGTATTAAAATTACCAAAAAACATAAAGATTTATTTAAAGTTAATTTCTTACCTTTAATTGACTGAAATAAGCAACTTGTTACCAGGTGGTCTCCATTATCTTTGTCATTGATTGGTCGAATTAATGCTATTAAGATAATGATATTACCCAAATTCTTATATTTATTTCAAGCATTACCAATTTTTATTCCTATAAATCTTTCTTTGATATTATTGACTCCAAAATATCTTCCTATCTGTTGCAGAATAAAAATCCTAGACTAAGCAAAAAATTTTTACAGAAGCCTAAGAAGGAGGGTGGTTTGGCAAAGCACCATTTTACTAATAGATTTTACTATTGGGCAGTTAATATACGATATTTAATATTTTGGACTCAAGAATCGACTATAGCAGCTTGCCCACAATGGGTAAATTTGGAATATAAATCTGTACAAGACTTTTCATTGTTTTCAATTTTAGGATTTTCACTTCCTTTTTCTTTATCTAAATTGAATAAACAAATAACTAATCCTATAGTTAAACATACATTGTGAACTTGGTTTCAATTTCGTACATTTTTTGGCTTGAATAAGTTCATCTTAACAAGCCCTATAATATCTGACTTTCTTTTTCGGCCCTCTTTTATGGATAGAGCCTTTGTTTTATGGAAAACAAAAGGTATAACATGTTTTCGTGATCTATTTTTAGATGATAGTTTTATGTCCTTTCAACAGCTATCTAACAAATATAATTTACCTAAAACTCATCTTTTTAGATATTTGCAAGTTAGAAATTTTTTGAATAACGTGTTACAGTCTTTTCCGAAACTATGTCCATTGGACATTACGGAAAACATTTTAGCTCTGAATCCTTGTCAGAAGGGTTTAGTAGTTGTCATTTATAATATGATCATGAAAATACAGCCAGAAGTATCAGAAAAAATTAAGAAGGAATGGGAAACTTCATTGAACTTCATTGTCTTATACCCACTGACCAGTGGGAGAAAATTTTACAATTAGTCAATTCTTCTTCTGTTTGTGCTAAACATGCCCTAATACAATTTAAGGTTGTACATAGAGCTCGTATGTCTACGGATAAACTTGCTCGATTTTATTCTTATGTTAATCCAACCTGTGACAGATGTCATTCTGATGTTGCTTCATTGACCCATATGTTTTGGTCTTGCCCTTACTTGCAAAATTACTGGAAAGATATTTTCAGTATTATTTCAACAGTTCTGAATATCAATTTCCAACCACATCCTATTACTGCAATTTTCGGTTTACCAATGGCGGATAATAGTCGTTTATCCCCCTCATCTCGATGGATGATTGCATTTGTTACATTAATGGCTAGAAGATCTATTTTATTGAATTGGAAAGAAATTAATCCTCCAGCTATTTTTCAGTGGTTTTCTCAAACTATCTCTTGTTTGAGCTTAGAAAAAATTAGAAGTGTTGTCTTTGATCCTTCAGTTAAATTTGAAGAAACTTGGAGACCATTTATTCAACATTTTCATATGAGTTAAATTGTCTTTTCCTAAACCTCACTTTTATTATCCTTAATTACTTGGATGGAGGTTCGGAGTTATTGGCACTACTGTGTATATTTGACATAATGCAATGGCCCATGTTGGTTAGTTTTTCTCTTTTTTGGGGTTTTTTTTTTACTTTTGTTTGCAATTACCATGAGTTTGGGAGGTTATTATCTATTGATTATCATCTATTTGAATGTCTATTTAAACTATTAACTACGTGCTCTCAAACTCTCTGTATTCATGTTTCATTTATGTTTGCTTAAAAATTAATAAAAAGATTTAAAAAGAAAGATAAAGCTTTTACTATCCATTTGATATTGTTTGCTAGCTTGCTTTCATATTTTAGTTCTTCTTCCTCCTAATGATTCCTTTAGTTTCTCTCTGTAGGTTTTTAAAAGCTTCCCAACACTCTATCTTCCTGCTAATTTTTTGCTTTGTTTCATGCCCTCTCTTTTGCTTTAACATTACCTTTGACTTCCCTTGTCGGCATTGGTTGTAATATTTTGTCATTTGAGTATTTCTTTGTTTTTGAAGTACATCTTTCCTGTACCTTCCTCTTTTTTCCCAGAAATTCAATCCATTGCTGCTTTCCTGTCATCCGTGCCAGCGTCTCCTTCCGATTTATTTTGGCTGGTTTCTTTCTCATACCACTGTAATTTCCTTTGCGCCACTGAAATATTGTTACATCAGACTTTACTTTCTCCGTATCAAATTTTAAGTCGAACTCAATCATATTGTGATTCACTGCCTCCGATTGGTTCTCCTCAGGTTTAGATGCAACCTGTCACTTTTGAACAGCTCACACCTCCCCCAGAAGAGATCCCAACGATCCAAAAACCTGAAAATCTGCCCCCTGCACCAGCTTCTCAGCCATGCATTAATTTGTTTCTGCCCTCACTGGTGTGTGGCACAGAAATTACTACCCTGGAGGTCCTGCTTCTCAGCTTTTTATCTACCAATATGTACCAAGACATCTGGCTGCTCTCCCTCCCTCCCCAAAATGCTGTGGACACGATCCAAGACGTCCCTGGCTATGGCACCAAGGAGGCAACATACTATTCGGGTGGCCTGTTCATGTCCACAGAATCTCCTGTCTGTTCCCCTGACTATTGAGTCTCTTATCACTACTGCTCCCCTCTTCTCCCTCTTTCCCTTCTGCACCACAGACCTGTGCTCAGTGGCAGAATCCCAGTCTCTGTGGCGTTCCCCTGGGAGGTTATCCCCCACAACGGTATCCAAAGTAGTACAGGTTTCCCCCGCTATCCAAAAGTAGAGTGTTCTTTTGAAACCTTTCGTAATGGCGAAAAGTGAAGAAGCAGTTACCATTAATTTATATGGGAAAATTTTTGAGCGTTCCCAGACCCAAAAAAATAACCAACCAAATCATACCAAATAGCACATAAAACCTAAAATAACACTAACATATAGTAAAAGCAGGAATGATATGATAAATACACTGCCTATATAAAGTAGAAATAATGTATTTACAGTGTAGTTTCACTTACTAGAATTGGGAAGATTTAGGGGGTGGAGTTTCAAGATGGCGACGTAGACATCTGCCTTTTAGGCGCTCTTCATTTTTTAAGCTATAACCACCCTTTAATCAGATCTTTTCGTACTTAATCATATGGGTTGATATTTATGATTTATTTCTCTTTTTAAAAATAACACTGGTTTTAATTTTTTCAAACTTAAAATGTCTGTACCTAAGAAATCGTCTAAAGACCCTATAACTCTCGACGCAATCTCCAATCTTCTGGATACTAAACTTGCAAGTCTGGAAAACAAACTTACTGCGAAAATGTCGGAGCTTGAAGAAGTCGTTAAATCATTTGATATCAAGCTTCAATCGCAGGCAGCAGTTATTGAACGCCATGAACAAAAGTTTGCGACTCTTGACAAGATAATTTGTGAAAAAATACGTACAATCGAAACTTTGGAGGAGACGGTATGGTCGACCGCTAAAATAGTGGAGTAGTACAAGTTTAAAATCACCGATCTTGAAAACCGGTCTCGCAGACAGAATTTGCGTATTATTGGATTTCCCGAAAATCTCGAGTCTGGTGACTTAACTGAATATTTCTCTAATTTATTGTGGGAAATTTTTGGCGAGGACGCTTTGCGGGTTAAACCTACTATTGATCGTGCCCACAGAGTTTCGAGATTTTCGGCTGCGAAAGACAAGCCACGAGCTGTGATTGTTCGCCTCCATTATCCTTGGGAGAAAGAGCTTTTAATTCGATTAGCTCGTCAGAAAGGTATGATTTCTCACAGAAGCAACAACTTTCGTATTGTGGAGGACTATTCATTCGAGGTAATGAGGGCGAGAATTGCTTTTAAACCGGTGATGGCGGAGGTTCATTCGATTGGACTTAAACAAGCTTTAAGATATCCAGCGAATCTCAGAATTACGTTGAGCGACAACAGTCGCGTTTCTTTAATACTCCGGAAGAAGCGAAGAAATTCATTGAAGAATATCGCTCTTCTAGTCCAACTTGAACTATGTGTTATGTGGAAGAACTTTTGGAGAGAAGACGCCATTCCGTTTTAGGCTTTAACTAATGAAGCTGCGGTATAGCTTTTTATTTTGGTCTGTAGACCTGGTTTTTTTTAATTATTATCATGATTTACAGATGCTTTTTTAACTTTACTATAATGTCTTTTTTCTTAATTAATTTTTTTTTTCCTCTGGATTAGATATACATGTTAAGACTTTGTAATAATGATTTATTTTTTAAGATGTCGTTTCTTCTTCCCATAAGACTTTGCTTTCCGTAAGCGTTTATTTGCCTGTATTTGAGAATGGGATGAATGTTTTGAATTTTTGAACCTTTTTTTTTATATATATATATATTGTAGTGGTTATTGAACCCTTTTTTAATTCTATTTTGATAACCTTTTTTTTAAAAAAAAGATTGCTGAATTTACATCTATATTTTGTAATATGGTCCTTTCAAAATGTCGTTTCTTCTTCCCATAAGACTTTGTTTTTGAAACATCATTTCCTTATATTTGAATATGGAATTTTTTTAAAGGCATATTACACTATTTTAAACTTCAATGGTTATCCTTTTTTTTATTAATGATTTTTTGCTTTTTTATATTATTTTTTCATTTTGATTGATATATATTCTTTTTGTTTACAACCCTGTATTTATATCTGGGTGTTATATAGTTTCTCTTTTCTTTCTTTTCATGAAGTCGCCATCTTGAAAATGGGGCTAATATTAGTGTTAGTTTGTGCGCCTGCCGCTTGGCTTTTTTCCGTGGGGTTGGGGGAGGGGGTAGGGATCTTCTTTCACACTTTTGCTTTTTATTTATTTGCTTTTAGTTTATGGGCCGACTTTAAATTATTAATATTGTTGAGGTGTCATGTTCTCCGGTTGCTCCTGAATCATTTTTCCTTCTTCCTGATTTATGGGTTATGTGTCTTTTTAACCTTTTATGATATACACAATTAGTATTGGCATGATGGATAAGTCTGTTAACTTTTATCTCCTGGAATACTAATGGTTTAAATCATCCGATTAAATGTAAAAAAAATATTTAAAGTATTCCATAGACTAAATGCTAATATTATTTTTGCACAGGAGACCCATGTTAGGAGGGAGGATAATCAACGCTTTTTTAGGTTCTGGAAGGTCAACAATTTCACTCGAATTCTACCACCAAAATTAGGGGTGTGTCAATTTTTATAGACCCTTCAATTTCGTTTACACATCATGAAATTATTTCTGATCCACAGGGCAGATTTTTGTTGATAACTGGTTCACTTTTTAATCGAAAAGTGGTTCTAGTTAATATTTATGCTCCAAACTTTGACTGCCCTGAATTCTTTAAATGTTTATTTACTTCCCTTCCTAATCTAAATGAATATATGTTGATAATGGGTGGAGATTTCAATTGTTGTTTGAATCCTTCAATGGATAGATCTAAACCTACTCGAATTCTTCCGAATAGATCAGCCTCACTTATTAATTCTTTTATGGTTGATTCGGGAATTACTGAAATATGGCGGTTTTTGAACCCTAAAGATAAAGAATTTTTGTTTTTTTCACATGTATATCACAGTTATTCTAGAATTGATTATTTTCTTATTGATCATCGTTTATTAACAGATGTTATTGATTGTAAATATGATTATTGCTACTTCGGATAATGCACCTTTGAAGTTATCTATCAAGATTTCGGACTTTTCTAATAATACTAGATCTTGGAGACTTAACGCTACTTTGCTTCAAGATCCAGAATTCAACACCTACATAAAACAGCAAATTGACGTTTTTCTCAACAAACTACACAGAAGAGATTGACAGAGGAATACTTTGGGACTCTTTTAAGGCTTTTATCCGTGGACAAATTATCTCATATTCCGTCGGTAAAAGAAAACAAAGATATTTAGATATTGCTTTATTAGTGGATAAAATTAAAGAAATTGATAAGTTTTATTCCGTGACTCCTACCAAAGAACTTTATAAGAAAAGAGTTGAGCTTCAAATGGAGCATAGCTTATTATTATCTTCTTCAATTGAGAATCAATTAATTAGAACCAGGGCCCAATTTTATATCCATAGTGATTGAACTGGTAAATTATTAGCTAACCAATTTAGCTAACCAATTAGCTAAAAGCTATTTCGACTAAGCGACAAATTATTAAAATTCGTAAACAAGACGGCAATCTGACTACTGATCATAAAGAAATCAATAACACTTTTCAAGATTTTTATAAATCTTTATATCAATCAGAATTTGACAGCGATCTGTCCATGATGGATAACTTTTTTAACAATTTGAATATTCCCAAACTCACAGATGAAGATCGTAGCTTGTTTGATGCTCCTATCTCTCTGGCCGAAATAGGAGAGGCCATCTCATCAATGAACTCAGGGAAAGCTCCTGGTCCTGATGGTTATATTATAGAATTTTTTAAAACTTTTTCTTCTTTGCTTTCCGCTTGGTTATGTGAAATTTTTAATGATGCATTTGTTAAGAAGAGATTACCTCAGTCTTTTTATGAAGCTACTATCTCTCTAATTCTTAAAAAAGATAAGGATCCCACTTTATGTGCATCTTATCGCTTTATATCACTATTAAATGTAGATTCTAAGATTCTTACAAAAATTTTAGCTATTAGGTTAGAAAAGGTATTATCACAGATTATTTCAGAAGACCAAACTGGTTTTATTAGTAATCGGTATTCCTTTTTTAATATTAGAAAATTGATTAATATAATTTATACTTCATCACCCACAATTCCAGAATGTGTTATTTCACTAGATGCTGAAAAAGCTTTTGATAGAGTTGAATGGGTATACTTATTTAACACTTCGAGATATTTTAATTTTAGTCCTAATTTTATATCATGGATCAAACTAATATATCATAAACCTGTTGCTTCTGTTCTTACAAATAATTACAGATCTCTTTTTCAATTATCTCGTGGTACGAGACAAGGTTGTCCCTTAAGTCCTTTATTATTTAATATTGCATTAGAACCTTTAGCCATTGCTATTCGTGAATCTCCTAATATTTTTGGTATTACCCGTAATGAGAAATTATACAAGTTATCACTTTATGCTGATGACTTGTTGTTATATATTTCTGATCCTGACAGGTCTATTCCCGCTATTTTATCCTTGTTGGCTCAATTTGGTAGATTTTCTGGTTATAAACTAAACTTGGATAAGAGTGATTTATTCCCTTTAAATGCGCAAACTTTATTGAATGAAAGGACACCATTTAAAGTTGTTGATGATAACTTTATCTATTTAGGTATAAAAATTACCAAGAAATATAAAGATTTATTTAGACTGAATTTTTTTACCTATGCTCCATCAAATTCAACAACTTACTACAAGATGGTCTCCCCTATCCTTATCATTAGTTGGTCGGATTAATGCTATTAAAATGATGATTTTACGGAAATGTTTATATTTATTTCAAGCTTTACCAATTTTTATTCCTAAATCTTTTTTTGATAACATTGATTCAAAAATTTCTTCATTTGTGTGGCAAAATAAAAATCCTAGGTTAAGTAAAAGGCAATTACAAAAATCTAAAAAAGATGGTGGTTTAGCTCTACCTAACTTTAGATTTTACTATTGGGCGAATAATATTCGTAACTTAATTTATTGGAAATCAGATTTGGATTCACCATTGTGCCCACAGTGGGTAAATTTAGAATGCAATGAGGCACAGGGATATTCTCTATTCTCCGTTCTGGGTTCTTCTCTTTCTACCGATTTAGTTAAATTCAATAAACAGATATCCAACCCTGTTGTAAAACATACATTACGAATTTGGTTTCAATTTCGTAAATTTTTTACTCTGAAAAACTTTGTTCTTGATAGCCCTATTTTACTTAATTTTTTTTTCAAACCTTCTTTGACAGATCAAGCCTTTAGCATATAGAAAAGGAAAGGTATAAAATGCTTTCGTGATCTCTTCTTTGAAGATAGTTTGATGTCTTTCGACCAACTTTCCAACAAATTTGGGTTACCTAAATCTAACATTTTTAGATATTTACAAATTAGAAATTTTTTACATAAAATTCTACCATCCTTCCCCAATTCAACTTCAATGGACTTTTTAGGTATGATTTTTACCTTAAATCCCTATCAGAAGGGATTAGTGGCTTTTATTTATAATATGATTATGAAGATACAACCAGAAATATCAGGTAGAATTAAGCAAGAATGGGAAAAAGAACTTCAATATAATATATCAATAGAAAAATGGGAAAAAATTTTACAAATGGTTAATTCTTCTTCTATATGTGCTAAACATGCTTTAATATAATTTAAAATTGTACATAGAGCTCATATGTCTAAAGATAAGCTTGCTCATATTCTCATATTAACCCTCAATGTGACAGATGTCATTCAGATGTGGCTTCATTGACCCACATGTTTTGGTCATGTCCCACTTTACATAACTATTGGAAGGACATATTTGCTACCATTTCCTCAATTTGGAATATCGATTTACAACCTCATTTTATTACTGCAATTTTTGGTATACCAAATGAGGATGATAATCAATTTTCCCCTTCAATTAGACGAATGATTGCTTTTGTAACATTAATGGCCAGAAGGTCTATATTACAAAATTGGAAAGAAGTAAATCCTCCTACCACGTTCCAGTGGTTCTCTCAAACTATTTCTTTTCTGAGCTTGGAAAAAATTAGAAGCACTATTTTTGACTCATCAATTAAATTTGAAGAAACTTGTTCATTCGACATTTTCAAATGAATTAATTTGGCCTCTTCCAGACCTTCTCTTTACTTATTCTTGTTCAGGTATGGAGTTCCGGAGTTTTTGGCACTATCATATACAAATAAACTGTTATTATTGCCCATGTTAGTTTAGTTTAGTATTTTTTTTATATTTTTTGCCTGTATTTTTATAATTTTTTCTTTTTCTCTTGATGATTATTTTTATTTTTTTTCCATATAATTATTATAGACTTGATTGATAATGTACTATGTTTTTCTGTTGATATTTTAATAGGATATTGTTATCCTACTATTAATTCAATTTCATGTCTTATGCATTTATAACCTATTTATTATTATATTATGTTTTTTTAATATATGAAATTCAATAAAAAGATTGAAAAAGAAAGAATTGGGAAGATTTAGCCAAAACTGATTTGTAGAAAAAGAAATTGGTGCATGCACGCATGTGCGCACACCTGCCTGCGCAAGGCTTCATGGTCATGGTAGTCTTGGGGTAAACACAAGTTTAAAGCAGGCGCCTTTTCTTGTAAGAGCGAAAATCCTCTTCGGATTTCTTTTGGTTAGTGAAAACAGTTACTAAGGTAGGTCTTTCGTAAAAGTGAAGTGGCGTAAAGCGAACTTTCGTAAAGTGGGGGACACCGGTGTACTTATTATTGAGTGGAATGGTCACAGGGGTGCTCTGCGCTAACTGCCTATTCAGACTTTCATTTCTCCTGACAGTCATTCAGCTACTCGCCTCTGCAACTTAGGGGTGACTACTTCAGTGTAACTCTGTTCGAGTATCTCCCCACTACAACAGTCATCTAACTGCTTCTCCAGATCCCTTCCTGCAGATGTTGTTCCGTGGCAAACTCTAGGTTTCCCAGGACTCCAACATTCAACATGAAGAACACACAACAGCCATTTACTACACTAGGAGAGAAAGAAAGGAACCTCAACAAAAGCTTACCCAGAGCCAATGCCTCTTTCAAGCCGAAGCCTCCTTTGAGACAAAATGTGATACTCCTCTCACCACTGGCCTATTCCCAATAGTGGTTGCCCCGCTTGTTCCTTCTGTAGTTTTAAACAAGTGTCGCCAACCTGTAAGAAACCTTGTTGCCGTGACCTGCTGCTGCTGATTGGGCATTCGGAATGAACCCAAATACCTGCAAAGGTCTCCTTTTTAAAAAAAAGTGTGGCTGACCTGCCAGTGACCACTGTGAACTGTGTCACTGTGGACTGCTCCTGCTGCTGATTGGGCTGCCAGAATTTTAGTATTGTACTTTTATAATAAACTTTACTTTGAACTTCGGTGGTGGAGACAAATATGATTGAGATGTTCAGGAGGCTTTTAGACAGGCACATAAATGTGCAGGAAATGGAAGGATGTAGACATTGTGTAGGCAGAAAGGATTAGTTTAGTTGAATATTCGATTACTAATTTAATTAGTTCAGCACAACATTGTAAGCCAGGGGGCCTATTCCTGTCCTCTGGTCTGTGAGCTATGTTAATCATGAGGCACCTTCAGTACCTGAAGCAATACTGTGCAGCCCCTTCTATTTTAGAAATTCTGAAATTAGGAGCTCTTTCAGGGTTGGATTGGAATGGACCTGGGTTAATTGGGGTTTCTCGATTTGCCCAGTTGATAATGATTAATCAATGGGCTGAGTAGCTTTGTGATGGGGAGAAAGAAAGACTACCTTAGTGAAATTGCAAACTGGCACTGCTCAGTGGAATGACGACAATAGTTGCTCATCCTAGGGTAGTTTAGTCTAATTTACCATTAATCAAAAAGGAACATGATAAAGGGAATGTTGTTGAATAAACTCTTGATCTGGAATTTAATTAAGTGCACATTGCAGTCATTTGAGGGGGTGCACAGTGAAATTTTCGAACCACACAAAAATGGTCATCGTTTTATTTCGCTGCATCTTTACGTCGTGAGGTACCCTATTGTTTAATCAGCAGTAATCAGCCAAGCCTGTAATTATCGAGTTTAAAAATACTTGTACATGAAGTGACTGAATTATAAGAGCGAGACCCTTAATCCAAAAAGAAGTGTCATACATATTTGTTTTAAGTAGGAGGAGAGAGCGAAAATTTGCTGTGAGCATTGAGTGTTAATTTTTTAAAAATTTTTTTGCAGGATTTCCTACAACAAAGCTTTTGCTTTTGAGGATTTGACTCTTCAAACCAATGCTCCCCAACTTTACAAAATTCTATTGCTACATATTTTGTTTTATACAAACTTCATTATTAACCAAGGTACATTGGAGCAATATTGACTCCAGTTATGCAATGAATCCGTTGCTGTTGATCAAGAGAGAATGTAAATTTTCTAGCATATCAAATGGTTCAGTATATTTTGATGTCAATACAGTGATCTATTGAGGATGTAGACTTGACTATTTGCACAATATTATTGAAAGCAAATGTGATCATCTGATAGGTATATAATTCTGGCAGTGAAATAGATTCTTTAAACAGAAATGAATAATGAAAATGGATAAACTAAGCAGGTTAGGCAGCTTCTGTGGAGATATAAACAATTAATTTTTCAGGTCATTGATCCTTCATCAAATCTTGAAATTAGAAATCCAGTGTGTTTCAAGCGGTGAAGAGGATGCGGGTAGACAGATCACAGAATGTCTCTGATCGGGTGGAGATAAAAAGCGTTCAATGTTGCAAAAGGTGGTGGTGCTGCTGGCAGTTGGAGAATTATTAAGATAGAAAGGTGTGTGAATAGTACAACAAAGGATAGGGTGGGGATGCAGTCTGAAACTGTCAAATGCAAAATACTGCACTTTTAGGAAAAAGAAGGGGAAAAAGTGGAGAGACCACATTTGTGGAGAGAGTGAAGTGAACACGGCAGATTGATAACTTGTCATTAGTTCTGGCAAATACTAGGAAACCTCATCCTTTGAAAATGAATTTATTGCATCTTGATGTATGTGAAGTGCCTAGTCAGAAGGGGAGATGTTTTGTTTGTACTTGCACTGGACACTGCAGCAGTGTAAGAGGCCTTAGAGATCAATGGTGAATTATGGTTAATATCACTTTACATGTTGTGTGTGAGTTATATGTACTGTGTTGTGCACCTTGGTCCGAAAGAACAGTGTTTCATTTGGTTCTATGCAAGTGTACAGTAGAATGACAATAAACTTGAACTTAAAATGTAAAACATCTGGAAGCTCTTACTCTTACCTTAAATGCTGCCTTTCAGCAGTTGCAGGGGAGATGGCTTTGCTGAAGATTGAAAAGTGCATGAAGCAGTCATGGACAGATCTTATCCTGAATAATGCTGGGAGGCAAGGAGGAAATGTGTATGGTGGTGGCATCGTTTCAAGCTGTTGAGTGTAGATGTTGCCTGTAGGAGGAATGAAGTCAAGGGTAGAATTGCCAGGCCTCTGCATCCAGCACATAATTCTCCAGAACTTCTACCATCTCCAACAGGATCCCATCACCAAGCACATCCCCCCCGCTGCTGCTTTCTACAGGGATCGTTCCTATGCGACTCCCTTGCCGATTCATCCCTTCCCACTGATATACCTCCTGGCACTTACCCTTGCAAGCAGAGCAAGTGTTACACCTGCCACTACACCTCCTTCAGAGCCCCAAACAGTCCATCAATGAGAGGCAACACTTTACCTGTGAGTCTGTTGGGGTCATATACTCGGTCTGGTGCTCCCAGTGTGGCTTCCTATATATTGGAAAGACCCGATGTAGATTGGGAGATCGCTTCACCGAGCATTAACACTTAATTCCACTTCAAACTCCCATTCCGGTATGTCATTCCTTAACTGGCGTGCTGAGGCCACATTCAGGTTGATGGAACAACACCTTATATTCCGACTGCATAGCCTCCAACCTGATGGTATGAAAATTGATTTCTCAAACTTCTGGTAGTGGCCCCCTCCACCCCCACCCTCTCCTTCACCAGTCCATATTCCCTTTTCCCTTTCTCATCTTTTCTCCTTGCCTGCCCATCACCACCCTCTGGTGCACCATACCCCTTTTCCTTTGTCCATTGGCTTCTGTCCTGTCCTATCAGACTCGCCCTTTTCCAGGACTGTATTTCTTTCACCAATCAACTTCCCAGCTCTTTACTTCATCCCTCTCCCCCCTGGTTTCACCCATCACCTTGTGTTTCTCTTTCCCCTCCTCCACCTTTTAAATCTATTCCTCATCTTTTCTTCTCCAGTCCTGCAGAAGGTTCTCGACCCAAAATGTCAACTGTACTTTTTTACATAGATGCTGCCTGGCTTACTGAGTTCCTCCAGCATTTTGTGTTTGCTGCTAGAATTGCAGGAAATAGAATGGACGTAATTGAGAACTATATTGATTAAGATTGGAAGGAAGCCATGATAATGGAAAAAGAGAGACATCTCAGAAGCACTAGTGTGGAAATAATTGTCATGTTCTGATCTTGTTTCATTTTGTAATTACGTTTTCTGTTCATCTTTTCCATACAGTTTATTTACACTTCTCTTCAAGATGGCTTATATGAAGCTTGAAAACCTAGAGCATCTACAATAATAGATCAGTTGCTTTTAGAAATTAGCCCTGTCCACAATGTCCTTAGCTTGAATGTGTACTTCATTGGTTTGCAACTTTTGAAGTCTGGTTTGATATCTGTATACTTCCTCATATTTTGTGTTTTTAATTGATTTCAACATTAAGGATAGATAGGGATAAAATTGATCCACTTGAAGATCAGCATGGTTATCTATGTGTGGAGCTGAAACATAAAGGAGAGATCTGTTGAAGTATCTTGGCCTGAAATGTCGACTGTACTCTTTTCTTTAGATGCTTCCTGAGATCCCCCAGTATTTCCAGCGTATTCAGATTTTCTCATTTGTGAAGGGGAGATCATAAATGGGTCTTTAGTATCTTTCTTTAATTAAGTGATGAATGCAAAGTCTGTAGAACTGAGGCAAAACAGCAGTGAGGTCATGTATCATATCTAGATTACATAAACTTGCTGACTTGAGACAAGTTAGGATGGATAATTCCCTAGGGTCTGACAGGGTGTCCGTTCTGACCTTGTGGAAGGCTAGTGCAGATATTTCAAAGGCCCTGGCAGAGGTATTTAAAATAGCCGTAACCATAAATAAGGTGCAAGCAGGACTGGAAGGTAGCTAACATTGTTCCATTGCTCACGAAAAGCTCTAAGACTAATGTGAAGTTATAGGCTGATGAGCCTGATGAGGTAAGTTATTGGAAAGCATTCGAATGAACAGGACATATGTAAGTATTTTAATAGACAGCCTGATTAGGGATAGTCGATATGGCTATGTGTGTGATAAGGTGTGTCTAACCAATCTTAGTTTTTTTGAGTAGGTTACCAGGAAAATTGATGAAGGAAAGTCATTGGATATTTTCTACTTGCACTTTAGGAAGGTTTTTGATAAAGTCCCGCATGAAGGCTGGTCCAGAAGGTTCAGTCGCTTGGCATACAGGATGAAATAACAAATTGGATTCCACATTGGACCAGCCTCCTTATAACTCAAACCCCCAACCCTTGTTCAACTTTTCTGCACTCTTTCCAGCTTAATTCCATCTGCCAGTTCTTGACCTACTGTTCTGTTGTAGTCTTTGGCAACCTTTTTCACTGCCTGGTATGCCATCAGTTTTGATATCTTCTGTAAACTTAATAATAATACCAACTAAATGGATATTATAGATGACCAATAACAGTGGACCCAGTGCCAATTCCTGCTGGTTACAGACCTCTGAAAGCCTCCTACCACCAAGCCAATTTTGTATCCAATTGTCTTGTTCATCCTGGATCCCACATATTTCACACTTTCAGTCAAGCCTGCAGAGCAGGACATGGTCAAAGGCTTTGCTAAAGTCCATGTAGATGATATCTAATGCCTGGCCCTTGTCAACTCCCAATTTTGTGAGACACAATTTCAAAGTTCAAACTAAATTTATTAAGTACATATCTGTCACCATATACAACCCTGAGATTTGTTTTCTTGTAGGCAATCATAGTAAATAAACCCAATAGAATCATGAAAATGACCACATCCAACAACAATCAATGTACTACAAAAACCAACAAACAGTGCAAATGCAAAAGAAAGAGAATATATTTAATAAAAAAGGAATAATAAATGATGAAGCTGAAGAGTTCTTGAAAATGAGACCAATTCAGTGGAAGCAGTTCAGTGGAGGGGGAAGTGAAGTTATCCCCTCTGGTGCAGATCCTGAGGCTCCTGAAGGCAGCAATGAGAAAAAAAATATAGTCTGGATAGTGCTGGTCCTTGGTGGATGCTGCTTTCCTGTGACAGTGCTTCATGTAGATGTGCTCAGTACTGGAGAGGGCTTTACCAATGATGGACTGGCCATTTCTGCTACTTTGTGTTGGCATTTCTGTACAAGTGCATTGGTGTTTCCATACCAGGCCATGATACAACTAGTCATTATACCCTCCACTACACATATATAGAAGTTTGTCAGAGTTGTAGATAACATGCTGAATCTACACAAACTTCTAAGAAAGTAGAGGTGTTGCTATGCTCTCTTTATAATGGCACCTACATGATAGACCCAAGACAGATCCTCTGTGAACTGTACGGGGCTATTAGTGAATTGCAGAACGCACACCCTGATTGTCACCGGTGATTTTTATGCTGGGATTAGCATAACAGAGATGTGGTCTGAGTAAACTGTTTTAACCTTAAGTCAGTGCTCCCCAAATTCCATCAGTATGTGGACTTTGCAACGAGGGGGAGAATGTGCTAGACCTGGTTTACACAAACATGCCCGACGTGTACCGGGCAGAGCTCCACCCCCACCTCAGTTACTCAGACCACATCTCCGTTATGCTAATCCCAGCATACAGACTGCTCGTCAGGCGCTCCAGACCAGTTCAAAAGCAGGTGTAAACCTGGCCAGCAGGAGCCATCTCTGCTCTTCAAGACTGCTTTAAGCACACTGACTTGGCACATGTTCAGGGATGCTGCAACTGATGGCAATTCTACCAACTGAGAGGAGTACACAGCATCAGTGACCAGCTACATCAGCAAGTTCATTGATGATGTTACTCTGTCCAAGGCCATCACTATACGCGCGAACCAGAACCATGGATGACCGCAGAGGTGCGTGCGCTGCTGAGGTCCCGCGACTCTGCCTTCAGAGCAGGCGACAAGGCAGCTCTAACAACAGCAGGGGCCAAACTGTCCCGAGCCATCAGAGGGACAAAGTGTGCACACGCCCAGCTAATCCACAGCCACTTCCAGGACAGCAACGACACGTGACACATGTGGAAGGACATCCAGGACATCACCAATTACAGGACAACATCACCTGACTGTGCAGGTGATTCCTCCCTCCCAGATGCGCTGAATAACTTCTACACCCGGTTTGAGGCGGAAAATGACGTGGCGGCGAGGAAGTCCACCCCTCCTACAAATGACCAGGTGCTCTGTCTCACCGTGGCCGACGTGAGAAGAACCCTGTGCAGGGTCAACCCACGGAAGGCTGCTGGACAACACAGCATCCCTGGTAGAGTGCTCAGAGGATGTGCAGACCTGCTAGCAGATGTTCTCACTGACATCTTCAACATCTCCCTGAGCAGTGCCACTGTTCCAACGTGCTTCAAGGCCGCCACCATCGTCCCCGTGCTGAAGAAGTCCTCGGTGTCCTGCCTGAATGACTACCATCCCGTTGCACTCACATCCATCATCATGAAGTGTTTCAAGAGACTCGTCATGAGGCATATCAAGACCCTGCTGCCCCCTCACTGGACCCCCTGCAGTTTGTGCATTTTCTCAACAGGTCAACAGATGACACCATTGCTACCACCCTCCTCCTGGACAAAAAAGATACATATGTTCGGATGCTATTCATAGACTTCAGTTCAGCATTCAACACAATCATTCCTCAGAAACTGATTGGAAAGCTGAGCCTACTGGGGCTGAACACCTCTCTCTGCAACTGGATCCTAGACTTCCTGATTGGGAGACCTCAGTCAGTCCGGATCGGAAGCAGCATCTCCAACACCATCACACTGAGCACGGAGGCCCCCCCAGGGCTACATGCTCAGTCCACTGCTGTTCACTCTGCTGACCCATGACTGTGCTGCAACACACCTTGAACCACATCATCAAGTTCGTTGATGACACGACCATGGTGGGTCTCATCAGCAAGAACGACGAGTCAGCATACAGAGAGGAGGTGCAGCGGCTAACAGACTGGTGCAGAGCCAACAACCTGTCTCTTAATGTGAACAAAACAAAAAAGATGGTTGTTGACTTCAGGAGGTCACAGAGTGACCACTCCCCACTGAATATCAACGGCTCCTTGGTAGAGATTGTTAAAAGCACCAAATTTCTTGGTGTTCACCTGGCAGAGAATCTCACCTGGTCCCTTAACACCAGCTCCATATCAAAGAAAGCCCAGCAGTGTCCTTACTTTTTCCGAAGGCTGAGGAAAGTCCATCTCCCACGCCCCCATCCTTATCACATTCCACAGGGGTTGTATTGAGAACATCCTGAGCAGCTGTTTGCTGTTGTGTGCTGGGGCAGCAAGCTGAGGATAGCAGCCACCAACAGAATCAACAAACTTATTCGTAAGGCCAGTGATGTTGTGGGGATGGAACTGGACTCTCTGACGGTGGTGTCTGAAAAGAGGATGCTGTCCAAGTTGCATGTCATCTTGGACAATGTCTCCCATCCACTCCATAATGTACTGGTTAAGCCCAGGAATACGTTCAGCCAGAAACTCATTCCACCGAGATGCAACACTGAGCGTAATAGGAAGTCATTCCTGCCTGTGGCCATCAAACTTTACAACTCACTGGGAGTGTCAGACACCCTGAGCCAATAGACTGGTCCTGGACTTATTTCCACTTGGAATAATTTACTTATTATTAATTATTTAATGTTTTATATTGCTATATTTCTACACTATTCTTGGTTGGTGCGGCTGTAACGAAACCCAATTTCCCTCGGGATCAATAAAGTTTGTCTGTCTGCATCACTAATCGGAAATTGCATCATCTTGGATCGCAAGATCCGGCAGCAGATAGCGAAGTCAGTTGAGAAGATCATCGGGGTCTCTCTTCCCACCATCACAGACATATACACTACACTACACGCTGCATCTGCAAAGGAAACTGTATTATGAAGGACCCCACGCACCCCTCATACAATCTCTTCTCCCTCTTGCCGTCTGGAAAAAGGCTCCGAAGCATTTGGGCTCTCACTATGTAACAGACTATGTAACAGTTTCTTCACCCAAGCTATCAGACTCCTCAATACCCAGAGTCTGGACTGACACCTTACTGCCCTATTGTCCTGTTGATTATTTATTGTAATGCCTGCACTGTTTTTGTGTACTTTACGCAGTCCGGTGTAGGTCTGTAGTCTAGTGTAGATTTCTCTGTATTGTTTTTTTACATAGTTCAGTCTAGTTTTTTGTACTGTCGTGTAACACCATGGTCCTGAAAAATGTTGTTTCATATTAACTATGTACTGTACCAGCAGTTATGGTCGAAATGATAATAACAGTGACTTGACTTGAAAAGAACGCTGAGGAGTTTAAAGTTGCTGCCCCTGTCCACCCTAGTCCCCTCCTGATGAGGACTGGTTTCCTCCTCCTGAGGCGATTAATCATCTTGGTCTTGCTGACATTGACAAGAGGTGTAGCATCACTCTGCCAGATGTTCAATCTCCCTCGGATGTACTGATTTGTCACCACCCTTGGTTTGGGCACAGTGGTGTTATCAGCAAATTTATATATGGCATTGGAGCTGTGAGCTTCATTGTGTTCAGTATAAAGTGAGTAGAGCAGAGAACTAATCATGCAGCCTTGTGCATTTGTGCTGAGGAAGATTGTGGAGGAGATGTGGTTGACAATTGAACTGACTGGTAAAAAGACATGCTGACTATTCCTAACTAGGCATTCATTGCCTTTCCAAATGCAGAGTGGGGAATTGTTTTCACTTTGAGGCATGTGCCATGGTTCAGTTTAATAGCGCTTTCACTTCTGAGAAGGTGGTAGGTTATTCTGGAAATGTGGCCACAAAAGTTTAGCTATGTATCAATTTTGTGCTAGGGAGAACTGCATAATCAGATATACCATCTTTCAAATGGGATTGGTTAAGTGTTCCTTCATGATGGATATAGTGCTCCTTTGTCTGCTAGGGGAGTCTAGGGATATGGAGCAAAGGATGGCAGTTAGGACTCAAGCTCATGTGGTGCTTGAACAACAACACATGCCCCAGATGAGATCAAGGTTTGAACTTTGATTTTATAATTTTTAAGATTGAAGGTGCTGTTTTGATCTTTCTTTTTCAACAAGCACTACCTACAATAGCCAGTTGATATTTTATTGCTTTTATTGGACCTTGTTGTATTTCAATTGGTAGATGTGTTTTTTTTTAATTCACTGATTCCACATCAATGGTGTAGGCATTTTGGAACATGCTGAAAAATCATGAAAAGTCACCCTTCTCTTCAATATTTCTTCCATGTGTAAAGGAAAAATAATTCTCTTTAATTATTTGTATTTGAAATTTTAAAATAACTGTAAACAAAACAGAATATTTGTTATTTCTTGTGTTTTGGATTTAGTTCTGTGTATAAACACATAATTATATCTTCATTAAAAGTATTGATTTGTTTATTTTGTCCCCTGCAGTAGCTCAATACAACAATATTTTGATATTTTTTGTTTTGGTTACCCAATATAGTTTTATTTATATTGCTGTCAGTATAGATCTATTTGTCTTGACGTAACAGCAGGCAGTATTGATGCCATGACTTGAATGCAGTAAAGTATTCCAAATTAAAGGAACAATTCAAGATTAAATACGAAGAATTGCATTTTAAGGGGTGTTTAAAAGTAAGGAGAAAGGAGGCAGAGTCTTGTGGAGAAATTTGCAGCCTTTTGTGCAGAAATGTAGAAGATTGCATGTAGGCAGATTATGACATTGCTGTTAATGACAAGGTGACAAGAAGGATGATGCCTGGGAAGGTGGAGTTGAAGAAACTGAAAATTTGGTGTTAAAGGTTGGTGACTAGAGAGGATTAATGTTCAGTGAACTTGGGGGAAGACAAGTAGGCCCTGGAAGAGTTTAAATAAAACGGTAAGTTTTTGAATTTGAAGTGGGGAGTATCATATTAAGGAGCTAAAATAGATTAGCAAAATTGTGATGCCAAATTGTAACTTGCCATTGGAACAGAATACATGTGGCAAAATTTTAAGTACATGATTCATATTTGTTCATGTATTACATTTAGATGTTCAGTTTAAGTTACTTGTTGCTTGAAAAAGATGTTGTATTATCATTTATTCATGGTTATTCATGAATTTCCTACAGAAACAGAAGGATAGAGATAAATATAGACATCAAAAAATCAAAAAATCTTTGGAATTGTCATCTACTGTTCCATCTCTCACTGTGACAACTGAAAAGGTAAGTAGTAAAATGTTTTAGAACATAAGTAGATTATGTACTGTGTATATGATAGAAACTCCAAATCCCAAATGAAGATCCAGGCATTGTTATTATGGCTCGTTTTTACAGTAAATCATGAAACTAATATGTGGCTTGAGCTCTTTATCAATGGTTGAATCCTATGAATGTAATAGAAATATTAAGTAATGAGGTTATATTAACAACAGATTAAAAACTAATTTGTATTCTATCTTTGTTTTGTTTGCCTTTCTTGGAGATGCACTGATATAAGGTTTCAAGGCACTGATATAATTGCAGAACCTCATTTTGGTTCATAAGACCTTAGTCAATCTTTGGTCAAGCTTTGATTATTAGGAGTCTGGCCCCGATGTTGGATTTTTTTTCCCTCTAGGTCATTGTATGTAACTAAGAGCAGAGTTCATTTCAGGCATCAAAGAACAGGGCTGAAATTCGTCACTTTTGTTTGAGATATTCTCTAGATATTTTTTTGCTCCAAATACGTGCCATAAATAACTAGGCAATGACTGTAAAAGATTGAAACAGTTTTAAGATCTATGGGATGGTTATACTATTTCATACTATTCTGATGACTTAGAAGATTTGACTGTCTCCCAATATAGATTTGCTATTGCAAAGCTGGAGTACAGAAGAATCAAATTTCTGACAGGGTACCTCTAGTCAGAATAGCATCCTCTCTCCACTGTGGCAAAAGCAATTTTGATTCCAACGTACCAAGTCTTTATTGATCCCGTGTGACTTAATTTCTCTGTGTCATCTTGCCTTAAGAGACCTTGTCGATGGCTTTACCAAAGCCATACATTAGTCAAGAGATGAAATTATTCAGGAAAGAATGGAGGACAACACAGTCATACCCTGATGATTGTTGCCTCTTTGTTGCCAGACATCCACAAAGCAACCTGAAAAAGGATTGTGAGTGCCAGAGGCCTTAGTGCATATCAGTATCAGCTACTGGGTAGAACAAGAAATGAGTTCATACAAGCAAATTTTAGTGTATGGAAAGAGATTAAAAAGCTTGGCTCAAAAGTCATCGCCTGATTACTATTGTTGCCAAATACTCATGAATGCAGGAATCATTGTTATAAAGGACAGAATTTGGTCCCGGTTCTTATATGTACAAAGTGAGTGTGTTAATGTAATGAGTTTGTGGTCATGTTCTCATTTTGGGAAGGTGGGAGCTTGGTATAGTTGGATTCGCCAGTATTGTAAGTATTTTGGCAGAGAAATGGCACCGGGATATGATATTGTAAACTAAAAGCAAGATGGATAAAACATTAGGAAAGGGAGCATCACTGTGCATAGAATTCCTGAGTCATTTCCTCCCTGTACAAAGAGTTCACTGTGTGCTATTTAGAAGATGCATTGTTGTTACATGTGCAGTCTTTTCCAACTGCAAAATCAAGCTGCTGCCTTTAAACACCAAAAATAAAATGAAAGGCAGCAGTCTTAAGAGAATGTCACTACCTGAATGTTCTCAAATTTCTACACTACCCTGCTTTAGAAAAGTGTTGCTGTTTCTTCATCTTTGCTGAGTCTAAATTCCGTAACTTCCTACCCAACAACAATATGGAGTACCTTCACTTCATTGCATCATATGCATCACATGCCACTACCATTATCACAAGGCTAATTAAACATGGCCAATGGAGGAATTTAAGGTGGGGGGGTTTTTATGGGAGGCAGGGTTTGAGGGTCGGCACAACATTGTGGGCCGAAGGGCCTGTAATGTGCTGTACTATTCCATGTTCTATGTAATATATGCTGGTACTGCCAGCATCACTCAAATGCAGCAACATTTATTAATAAACAAAAAGGAAGGCTAATGTGTTTGAGTATAAACATTATGTATGGTGAAAGTAATTGGAGATCTGTGAGATCTGTTAGGCACATGCGATTATGGTGTTGTAGTGTCAGTGGAGACCTATTCTTTGAAAGGGAGGCATTAGCTATAAAATATTCCTGGAAGCAAAATTATCCAGGAAAGATGAAGGATACAAAAAACAGTATGCAGTGGTATTGATTAAATGAAATATCCTAGAGATTGAGGTCAGAATTAAGTTACAAGTGGAGGTTCCATTACACTTTGGGTTGCATTCTTTAGTGTTCTGATTTGTAGGAAGGATATTAAAGAAATTTTCAAAAAAATCACAAAACACTGTAATTATTCTGTGATGATACTGAGTGGTTGCAGTAACCTTAATGTGACAACTGATGCTGTGATACCTTTTTCTTTCTCTATCTTGTGCTATAAACTGAACGTCCATGTGTTCATTATCATCCTAGAGGATCAATATAACATGGCACAATTTCTAGTGACTAACCAGTCCATCATTGTAGCTTCTGTTTTAGGGGTCTACCTGTTGACATCCACTGGTGACTGACCAGCTCAGTTTCCATAAGGCATAGGAGCAGAAATAGGCCATTAAGCTCATTGAGCCTGCTCCGCCATTTGATCATGGCTGATTTATTTTCCATTTCAACTCCATTCTCCTGCCTTTCTCCCTGACACTCTTACTAATCAAGGACCTATCAACCTCCACTTTAAAAATGCCCTATGATGGTTCCACAGATTCATCACCCTCTGGCTAAAGAAGCACCTCCACATCTCTGTTTAAAAGAGATGCCCTTTTCTTATTTGTATCAAAAAGACAGGCTGGATGGCATAGTCGATGGTGTGGCTCTGTTGGTAAGAGATGGAATTACATAGAAAGAGATGACTTAGGGTCAGAGAAGGTTGAATCTTTGTAGGTGGAGTTAAACTGCAAGGGTGAGAAAACATAATGGGAATCATAATAGTAGCCAAGATGTGGGGTTGAGAGTGCAAAAGGTATGTAAAAGGGTAATGATACAATTGTAATGGGGGACTTCAATATGCAAGGGGATTGTGAAAATCAGGTTGGTGTTGGTTCGCAAGAGAGGGAATTTCTTGTATGCCTACCAGATGGCTTTTTAGAGTTGCTTGTGCTTGAGCCTACTTGGAGAAAGGCTATCTTAGGGTGAGTGTTGTATAAGAACCAGATCTTATTAGGGAGCTTCATGTAAAGGAACCCTTTGGAAGCAGTGATTATAATATGATTGAGTTCACACTGCAATTTAAGAGGGAGAAGAATAAATCACATATATCAATAATGCAATGGAATAAAGGGAATTACAGAGGCGTGAGAGAGGAGCTGGCTCAGGTGGGTTGGAGGAGGATACTGGCGGGGATGACAGCAGAGCAGCAGAGGTGGCTGAAGTTTCTACAAATAGTTCAGAAGGTGTAGAATAAATATGTCCCAGAGATGAAGTAGTTCTCAAATGGCAGGGGTAGGCAAATGTGGCTGACAAGGGCAGTTAGGGACTGCATAAAAGCCAAGAAAAGGGCATATAATGTAGCAAAATTGAGTGGAAAGTTGGATGATTGGGAAGCTTTTAAAATTCAACAAAAGGGAAAAGATGTAATATGAGGGCACACTATCCAATAATATAAAGCAGGATATGAAAAGTATTTTTCTGTTATATAAAGAGTAAAAAGGAGGTGAGAGTTGATATTGGACCACTGGAAAATGATGCTGGTGAGGTAGTTATAAAGAAATGGCAGATTAACTTAATGGGTATTTTGCATCTGTAGAAGGCACTGTCAGTGTGGCAGAGGTCCGTGACTGCCAGGGAGCAGGTGTGAGTGCCATTGCTATTATAAAGTAAAAAGGTCTTGAGGTGGTTAAGTCATTTGGACCACATGGACTACACCTCAGTGTCTTGAGAGAGGTTACTATAGAGATAATGGATGCATTCATTGCTGGTGATCTTTCAATAATCATTTGATGCCAGAATGGCCCCGGAGGACTGGAAGATTGCAGATGCCTTTCACTCTTTCAGAAGGGAGGAAGTTAAAAGAAAGGGAGTTATAGGCCAGTTAGCCTAACCTCAGTGATTAGGAAAGTGTTGGAGTCTATTATTAAAGATGAGATTTCAGGGTACTTGGACACTAATAATAAAATAAGTCAAAGTCAGCATGGTTTCTGTAAAGGGGAAACTTGCTTGCAAATCTGTTAAGAGTTCAAACAGAAGCTGGGTGAACAAAGGAGAGGCAGTGGATGTTTATTTGGATTTTGATAAGGTGCCATACATGAGGCTGCTCAACAAGATAAAATTGTGTGGCATTACAGGAAAGATACTGGCATGGATAGAGGAATGGCTGACGGGCAGGAGGCAGTGAGTGTGGATCAAGGGGGCTTTTTCTGGTTGCCTGCCTGTGACTAGTGGTATTCCTCAGGGGTCGTATTGTGACCGCTATTTTTCCCATTGTTTGTCAGATCTTTTGGATAATGGAATTGATGGCTTTGTGGCAAAGTTTGTAGATGATATGAAGATAGGTGGAGAGGTAGGTAGTGCTGAGGAAGCAATGCGATTGCAGCAGGACTTAGACAAATTTGAATAATAGGCAAAAAAGTGGCAGGTGGAATACAGAGTTGGGAAATGTACGATAATGTATTTTGGTAAAAGAAACAATAGTGTGGACTATTATCTAAATGTGGGGAAGGTTCAAATATTAGAGGTGCAGAGGGATTTAGGAATCCTTATGCAAGACTTCCAGAAGGTTAATTTACAGGTGGATTTTATGGTAAAGAAATGTAATGTTGGCATTTATTTCAAGGGGAATAAAATATAAAAGCAAGGAGATAATGCTGAGGCTTTATAAGACACTAGTCAGGCCGTACTTGGAGTATTGAAAAGAGTTTTGGGCCCCATATCTCAGAAAGGATGTGTTGTCATTGGATAGACTCCAGTGGATGTTCACAAGGATGATTCCAAGAATGAAGGAGTTAACATACGAGGAACATTTGGCAGCTTTGGGCCTGTACTCACTGAAATTTAGAAGAATGTGGAGGGATCTCATTGATACCTACTGAATGTTGAAAGGACTGGATAGAGTGGATGTGGAAAGAATGTTCCCTATGGTGGGGGTATGCAGAACTAGAGAGTACAGCCTCAAAATTAAGGGTGGACCTTTTATAATGGAAGTAAGAGAGTGGTGAATATGTGGAATGCTCTGCCATAGAATGCGGTGGAGGCCAAATCTGTGGATATATTTAAGGCAGAAATTGATCATTTCTTGATTGGTCAGGGCATCAAAGGATGTAGTGAGAAGGCAGGTGTATGGGGTTGAGTGCTGGGATCAGACATGGTGGAATGGTGGAGCAGACTCGATGGGCTGATTGGCATGATTCTGCTCCTATGGCTTATGGTCTTAGGAGGCTGGGTTGTCTGATCCTGGACCTCCCACTATTAGGAACTTGTCCACTCTATCTAGGCTTTTCAGTATTCTGTACTGTATGTTTTAATAAGATCCCCCCTCTCCACCATTCTTTTAAACACCAGTGAATACAGACGCGGAGCCATAAATAGTTCTCCTTCCATTCCCTAGATTATTCTTGTAAACCGTTTCTGGACTCTGTCCTATGCCGGCACATCTTTTTTTAGATATGGGGAACAAAACACCAATACTTCAAATGTGGTCTGACCCATGCCGTATAAAGTCTCAGCATTATATCCTTTATAATCTTCTCCTCTGGAAATGAATCCGAACATTGGATTTGCCTTCCTTACTATCGACAGAATCTGCATCTTAATCTTTAGAGAATCCTGCACTGGGTCTCCCAACTCGCTTTACACATTTGATTCCTGAATTTGTTTCACATCTTCATCCACACCTTTATTACATTTACCAAAGTTCATGACCATACACTTATCTACATTGTATTCCATCTGCCACTTCTTTGCCTGTTCTTATAATCTGTACAAGCTCTGCAGATTTCCTGCTTCCTCTTTACTGTCTGCCCCTCCAGCTATTTTTGTATCATCCACAAAGTTGGCCACACAAGCCATCAATTATGTCATCCAAATTATTAATATATAATGTGAATATTAGCAGACCCAACAGTTACCCCTCCAGAGCACCACTAGTCACTGGCAGCCAATCTGTAAAGGCTCCCTTTGTTCCTATTCTCTGCCTTCTGCAATCAGCCAGTTTAATACCTTGGTTCTTATCTTGATTAGCAGCCTCACAAGGCACCTTGTCAAAGGCCTTCTGAAAATCCAAGTAAACAGCATCCACTGACTCTCCTTTGTTTATCCTGCATATTATTTCCACAAAGAATTTAAATAGATTTGTTTGTTAAGATTTCCGCTTAACGAAACAATGCTGACTTCAGCCTGTTTTATCGCGTACCTCCAAGTACCCCAAAGCCTTATCCTTCATAATGGACTCTTGCATCTTGCCAACCACTGAGTTCAGCCTAACTGGCCTATAATTTCCTGCCTTTTGCCCCCTTCCCTTCTTAGAGTGGAATGGCATTTGTGATTTTCCAGTACTCTGGAACCATTTCAGAATCTAGTGTTTCTAGAAAGGTTATTACTAATGTTTCCACAATCCTTTAGCTACCTTTTTCAGAACCTAGGAGTGAAGTCCACCTGATTCAGGTGACTTAACTACCTTTTCAGCTCCCAAGCACTTTCTCCTTGGTAGCAGCATCTAATTTCACTTCTTTTCCCCCTACACTATCAGATTTCTGGCATGCTGCTGATGTCTTCCACAGTGAAGACTGATGCACAAAAAATTTAATCAATTTATCCACCATTTCTTTGTTCCCATTGCTATTCTTCTCCAGTGTCATTTTCCTGCTATCTGGTGTCTACTCTTGACTCTCTTGTAAAAATGTGTGTAGTCTCTTTTATATTATTTGCTAGTTTATCTCCATTTTTTCTTTTCTTTCCTTACTGTTTGTTTAGTTTCCTTCTGTTGGTTTTCAAAAAGTTTCCTAATCCTTTAGCTTCACACTAATTTTCAATAGATTGTATGCCCTACCTTTTGCTTTTATGCTGTCTTTGCATTGAGAAGCTATGGAGTTCTTAAGTGAGTTTTGTACCTTCATTAACCTGAGACTGGAGGTTAACCAATGTTGAAAAACATTAGCCTGTTCAAAAAAATTCAGTATGGGTAAGCCTGATACAACTAATCAGTGAGCCTTGCTTTAGTGTTGGAGAATTGGCTGATGAAGACTGAGAGGCAGAACTTATGTTCACTTTGAAAGACATGAGGAGGAAAGGTATGTACAGTTTTGTGCGTAGATGGTTATGTCTTAAGAAAAAGAAGATTTTTTTAAAGGAGGTAACCTTGAAAATTGATGAAAGCAGAGCGATTTTGTATTAAAGGACTTCACAAGTCTTTTGACAAGGTTCCGTATGGTAGGCAGTTCCAGTTAAGGCACAAGGATCTTGGGTATGTTGGTAAACTGAAACAAAAATTGGCCTAGTGATGGGAATCAGAGTAGTAGTGGAAGCAGTGTCTCCTAAATGCACCTTTCTATGCTGTAAATTTTGAATGATTCTGTGACAGAATTGCTCTGTTTGGAGATGCCATGGATATTGGATTGATTGGTTTCCTGTGTCTTAATAAACAAATATTTAGAAGATGAAAAGAGCTGGTTAAACCTCACATTAAGCCTGTTTGTGCTCTTGATTGTTAGCTCTCATTCTGATTCGCTTGCCGTTTTAGTCACCCACCTCACCACTCCCCCACCCCCATCAGATTTTTGTAATTATCAAGCAATTGTTGTTCTCATGGACACAGATTGCCTCAACTGTGTGGCCAAGTGACCCAGTTAATATAGGTACAATTAACCACTCTTCCTGAAATATGACTATAAGTCAGTGGAATAGGTTTTAACCAGGCAGATGAATTTCAATACACTGATGTTCAAAGTGATATATTTTGGTTGGAGAAACAAGGCAACCAACAAAATACTAAATCAAATGGTTTTGAAAATTGTGGGCAAATTCTTGAAGGTGGCAAGCTAGATTGAGAATATATTTAAAAATCATATGAGATTGTGGGTCATATACTTTAAAGTAAAAATTAATGAGAATAATATAGAATCATGAACAATTTCTTGGACTAAAGTTCAGTTAGGATATGAAAGACTTGTGAAGGATACAGAAAAGATCCACTGGCAAGGCCCCAGGAATGAAGAGTTTAAGGTTTATGAATTGATTAAAGAAGCAGACATTGTTTTCCATGGAGCAAAGAAGGTTGAGGAATAGTTTTGATATGGTTAAAATCTTGGGCTGTAGAAATAAATAAAATTGTATTGCTTGCATTGGTGGGTGGTTTAAGTTCAGAGCAATAATTAATTATGTAGTGAATGGTAATCATATGGAATATACTACATATATGGATAGTTGAAATAGATATTACTGTAGCTTTCAGAAGAGGAATTGAATAATGTTTGAAGAGGAAAAGAAGTTGCAGGACTTGAGGGAAAGAGCAGAGGAATGCAATTAACTCTTGCAATCAAAACAGTTATAGCCTTGATGACTGAATGACCAATGCTGAAACAATATAGCTTTTTTGAAACTCCTGTAAACACTTATGGTAATTAATATGTACCTACCAGGTCCTAATTGCTAAGTTTTCTGGTTTGGATGAATTGATTTTATTTGACATGATAACTTTAAAATACAGTATTACAGAGAATCAAGCTGGAATTAAATATTTTATTAGCTGAAAGTAAATTTTTGTTCTCTATTTTCTAAATCAAAACTTTATAGACTTATACGAGCACTAGCAGTGGCTTTATATCAGGCTCCTTGAAAAGGTTGGAAGAAACTACAGCCAGATTTACAAATGCAAATTTCCAGGAAGTACCTACCCAATCTTCAAGTGGGAATGATGATGAAATTAAAGGCTTTGAAGTCAAGGGGAAGAAATCTGCAGGGTATGGCTCAAACCAGAGAGGAAGGAAGCCAGGAAAGAATTCATCTTGTCTTTCTGTTACAACAGCATCATCGAGTCCTTTTTCACAAGGTACAGTTAATGTAGTCTTGAATTATTTGAATATACATTCAATTTAGGATATATTTTCTGTTTTGACTAGCTATTCAGTATATAAATATTTGCTAGATTTTTATTTTCAATGAAATTGCATGATGATCACAGAGCTTTTATCAGTAGTTACAAAAAATTATGGACTAGAATTTATACAGGGTATAATGTGCCAAATTATTAAGCATATTGTGTATTGTGTATAAGATTGATATATATATTTAAGATTTATATCAACATTTTTCGATGTTTAAGTCTTTGGTACAAAGATTTCTTGAATTATAATAAGTAGACATACTGTTCTTTGAAATAAATTTCTGATTTCTAAATGGGTAGGTTTAAGTATTTGTCAAATAAGTTGTGTAATCCTTGGGTTCAGCCAGCACATGTTTGTTTAGGGGAAGACGGCCTCTGGCCCAGCCAAATTGAGAAATCTCGTTTGTGTGGATGCTGCATGATGTGTTGCCTGGTTACAAATCCGAACTGCAAAATATCAGCCAGTACACCACATGCAATTAAATGAATGAACTTTATAAATCTTACAAAGTTTTATAGCGTTAATAAAGAAAGTAAAAAGAAAAAGGGGCCCATTATAACGAAACAGTCTAATGCACAAGTTGGAGCTCATAATTTCGTCCAGTTGTTTCCCTTGCTCCTCGTCCACTCCAGCCAGTGGTCTACCAACTGTCTCCACTCACATCTTCTCTCTTCATCTCTTGTCAACAAAAGATCACAAAATTCCTGCTCCCAGACCCACAAGAAAGAATAACATGTCTCTCATTCCAAAGGCCCCTTTAACTCTTGTCATAACCTAAACATTGCTGCTCCAGAGAAACTGTTACCTTAGCAGTGAAACATTACAGAGAGGCTATTACATTAGTAGTGAAACGTTACAGAGTGTTATACTCGCCCCCGCCAAATTTGGTCATGTCCTCATTGAGATAATTCGCCAACCCTTCTTGTAAAGCACAAAGTTCAATCCAGGTGCAAAAGACAGTGACATAGTTCCCCAAAACGGTAGGGGTCACATTATGTTCACCCAGTGCTACATAAGCCAGCCTATCCGGTGGTCTAATTCTCAGAGACTGCCATACCCCTTCACCTAATTCTTCAGGTTCACACACTACTGGGAATACTTCTGGTCTACCTGGTGAGGCCTCCCTGATCTATCACTCTTGCCCACCTGGAACTTTGACCCCTCTGTCCCGTGGCCAAGCCCTGCTACATCCCTTGCAGGGTCCTACTGCAACCCAGGCTGTCCACAGATAGCATCCCCCCCCCCCCCCCCCACCCCCCCTGCACTTCACCTGACTCAGTGGGAGAAGGGCTGGAAGTCTCTTCCTTAATCAGTGGGGAGTTAGCAAAAACCAGCATTTACCACACATTCAGGCCCTCATCCTCTGAATCAGTATCCCTCTCGGGTGGGAGCCAGCCTAACCTCCCTTGCTGTGGGCACCCCATTTTTCTGTAGGGTCCTCTTAGTAGGTGTAGGCTCTTGGTCTACCTGCACCTCTTGTCCCAGAGGCAGCAGGTGGTTCCGATGGAGAACCTTAACAGGCCCATTCCCATCCTCTGGTTTCACCTGGAAAACTGGTAGGTTTAGCATTTGACTCTCCATCACATAGGGCTTAGCCACCTAGTGTCTGCCAATTTGTGTTTCCTAGGTAGCCCCAAGTTCCTTATGAGGACCTGGTCTCCCAGCAGGAATTGGGGGATCCTCACCCTTTGACCATACTTCCTCTTATTTTTTTTGATTCTGCCTGGCAGCCGTGACTCCAACTAATTCATAAGCCCTTTTCAGTTCTCTTCTCATGTCAGGCACATATTCCAGATAAGTCTTCGATGGTAAATCACCCTCGAGAGTCCCAAACAAAGGTCAGTGGGCAACATCGCCTCACGTCAAATCATCAGATATATACAACATAGAACAATACAGCACAGTTCGACCCTTAAACCCTGCCTCCCATATAACCCCCCACCTTAAATTCCTCCGTATACCTGTCTAGTAATCTCTTAAATTTCACTAGTGTATCTGCCTCCACCACTGACTCAGGCAGTGCATTCCACACACCAATCACTCTCTGAGTAAAATACCTTCCTCTAATATCCCCCTTGAAGTTTCCACCCCTTACCTTAAAGCCATGTGCTCCTGTACTGAGCAGTGGTGCCCTGGGGAAGAGACACTGGCTGTCCATTCTGTCTATTCCTCCTACTATCTTGTATACCTCTATCATGTCTCCTCTCATCCTCCTCCTCTCCAGAGAGAAAAGCCCTAGCTCCCTTAATCTCTGATCATAATGCATACTCTCTAAAGCAGACAGCATCCTGGTAAATCTCCTCAATATCCTTTCCAATGCTTCCACATCCTTCCTATATTGAGGTGAACAGAACTGGACACAGTACTCCAAGTGTGGCCTACCAGAGTTTTATAGAGCTGCACCATTACCCGTGACTCTTAAACTCTATCCCTTGAATTATGAAAACTAGCACTCCATAAGCTTTCTTAACTACCCTATCTACCCTTTGAGGCAATTCCAGGGATCTGTGGACATGTACCCCCAGATCCCTCTACTCCTCCACACTTCCAAGTATCCTGCCATTTACTTTGTACTCTGCCTTGGAGTTTGTCCTTCCAAAGTGTACCACCTCACACTTCTCCGGGTTGAACTCTATCTGCCACTTTTCATCCCTCTTCTGTATCCTATCAATGTCTCTCTGCAATCTTAGACAATCCTCTACACTATCCACAACACCACCAACCTTTGTGTCATCTGCAAACTTGCCAACCCACCCTTCTACCCCCATATCCAGGTCATTAATAAAAATCACGAAACGTAGTGTTCCCAGAACCAATCCTTGTGGGGGACCGCTAGTCATAACCTTCCAATCAGAATGCACTCCCTCCACCACGACCCTCTGCTTTCTGCAAGCAAGCCAATTCTGAATCCACCTGGCCAAACATCCCTGGATCCCATGCCTTCCGACTTTCAAATGCGTTATTAAAATCCATATATGACGGGTATCCAATAGCTTCATTTCGAGTACAGTTGTAACTGTGAGCCAGATGTCCAATATGTTGACTCCACCTGCTATTCTTGCTGATCTCTAGGGTTCTGAGCATGTCTGCCAAGATTAATCCTCTCGGGCTGGGGATCATCCTGCGGGTGATAGGGCGTGGTTCTCAACTTCTCGACTTCAAGCATGCTCGATAACTCATGGATGAGTCTGCTCTCGAAATCCCCTCCCTGGCCACTATGTATCCACATGGGAAAGCCAGAATAAATGAAATACTTCTGCCATAACACTTTAGCCATTGTAGATGCTCTCTGGTGTTCGGTAGGAAAAACCTGTGATTATCTGGTGTAGTGGTCCGTGATGTCTAAGACGTTCGTCGTGTTGCCAGTATGTAGCTCTATTGACAGGAAATTCATACACACCAGGTCCAGGGGCTTCGCAACCTGCAACTGGGACAAGGGAGCTGCTCGCATGGGTAGTGTCTATCGTCATATGCATTGAATGCAAGACTTGCAGTATTCTTCGACCTCTGACTTCATCCGGGACCAGTAAAACTGGTCTCTGAGCAATCCATGGGTCTTTTCCTGCCCCAAATGTCCAGAATCATCATGAAGTGACTCTGATACTTCTTAGGCAGAACCAGTTGGCAATGCCGAGTTTGGTCCGGGGTTGACGTGACCTTGTATAAGATCTGGGTTTGCAACTCTCCAACTGAGGTCATTCTCTCAGTAGTGGAGGCAACAATACGTTTTTTGTCTTCTCTGCCTGAGCCATGTCTCCCTTTTCGATCGTTGACCAAATGGCAACAACGCCCGTATCATTTCCTCAGAACTCAAATCCGGCAGCTGATTTGTCTTCAGAACATTCAGGTTACAGTAAACTTGGGGGATGGCGTCATTAGAAGCTCCCAGTTGATCCACTGCTCGATCCTGCCCCTCCTTTTGTTCTGCTTTAATGGTGTTGCCAAACTGGCACTTGTCCTTCACCCCCAGGGCAGGAATGCTCTCCCACTCCTTGTCCAGTCCCTCATGCACCTGACACGGCAAAGCATCAGCATCAATGTTCTGGCTTCCCGGCTGATACTTCAGGCTGAAATCATAGGCAGGTAATGCTGCCAACCACCGATGGGCTATGGCATCCAGTTTTGCCGAGGTCAGGATATAAGTTAGGGGGTTGTTGTCTTTCCTTGCCTCAAGCTTGGCCCTGTAGTGGTAGTCACTCAGCTTATCCACCACTGCCCATTTCAACGTCAGAAATTCCAACTTGTGCATGGGATAATTTTTCTCAGAGAGTGACAGACTCTGGCTGACAAACACAACAGGTCTCAACCTGGTTCTCTGATCTTGATACAGGATGCTCCCCCAAGACCTCTCAGCTAGCATCCGTGTGCAGTATATACAGCAATCTAGGGTCCGCAAAAGCCAGCACCGGCGCCTTGAATAGCAACTCCTTCAACGGCTGGACAGCCCCTTCACATTTTACATCTCACCTCGGTCCAAAGGGCTCTGACAAGCTAAGGTACCCTCCACCCTCCTGTCCTTTTATTCCCCCCCTCCCTTCCTTCCCCAAGGGAGGGTAACCACACAGAAGCTGATTCAATGGGTGACTCACTTTCGCGTAGCCCTTCATGAACCTTCGATAGTAACCACAGTACCCGATGAATGAGACCAGAGTGCTCACAGTCTGGGGTCTTGGCCAAGTGGTCACCACCTCTATCTTAGCCGGATCTATAGCTACTGCATCCCGGGAAACTATGTGCCCAACGTAGTTAACAGAGGTTTTGCAGAACTGGCACTTGTTCAAGGAAAGTTTTAACCCTTTAGCTTTCAGGTGGCTGAGCACCTTCAGTAGTCTCACTTCATGTTCCTCCAAGGTGGATCCAAACACTATAAGGCCATCCAGATAATCCAATACTTCAAGCAAGTTCATATCCCCCACCATCTTTTCCATGACCCGCTGGAAGGTCGTGGGGGCTCCCGATATGCCATGGGGCTTCCTTTAGAACTTGAAGAATCCCAGGGGACATATAAAAACCATCTTCTCTTTGTCAGCCTCACTTGTGGGGATCTGGTAATATCCACTCCTCATACCCAGCACACTGAACCACTTCGCACCACTCAGACCGGCCAGCATGTTTTCGATCCTCGGGACCATATTCTGGTCAGGGATGGTGTGCCTGTTCAGAGTCCTGTAGTCCACATCCATTCATACCTTCCCATTCTCCTTTTGGGTCACTACTATTGGGGATGCATAGGGGCTTTGGGACTGAGTGATGATTCCAGCTTCCTTCAACTTACACAAATACTGTCGTACATCTTCTACGTCTGCAGGGGCCAGTCTGTGCGACCTTTCTCTAAACGGGGTGTCCTTGGTCACCCAGATAGTGTGATGAGTTCTGTTGGAGCAACCCACATCAAACTCATCAGTGGAAAAGCCCCTTCCAGCTTCAACATCTCTACCAACCTGCTCTTCCAACACACAGGCACCGGAAAGTCCCTGAAGTTGAATGACTCCGCTGTCAACTTTCCTCCCTTTTCCAATAGTTTCTCCCCGGCTTGACTCACAGGGACACTAGACATTATCGCCACCAGGTACAGATGCGCCAAGAGCATCCCCTGATTGAAGGTGACCTCCCTCTTCGTAGTGTTCCTGATAGTCACTGTTATCCTGCTTGCCTGTACAACCGAGGGCTTCTGCAGCTCGGGCCTCACCAGTATCCCAGCAGGAAATCCTCCCCCCCCCCCCCCCCCCCCCCCGTGGTCTTCCGAAGCGTCCACTAGGAGGGCCTCGCCTCAGCCACTCTGGGGAAATTTGGGGATCCTCGTCACTCTCGTTCCTTCCCTGGGTCATACCACCATTGGCTTCGACTGGGTGAACCACACAGTCCCTTGTCTAAATTCGGTATGGGACCCAATACAACCATGTACATCCTCAAAAGCAGCTCGAAATACCAGATACATGGACAATGTTCCCAGGAAGTTCTTGCCAGCCTTCTCCTTGCAGGCCCCTGTGAGCCTCCTCACAAGAGTGGTGTTGGTCCCCACCAGAATTGAAACGCCACCCTTCTCAGTGGGGTCCGGACAAACCAGCGCTAATGTATCAAGGACCTCGGACACTCCCACCCCGGTCTCTGAGAACTCCAGCTTCACTGACAAATAACCGTCGTATGGATTATCACCAGCACTGAGACCCCAATACCCTGAATGGTGTCAACGGTAGATGCCTCATTTACTGGTTGTAAAATGAGTGGTACAACAATATGACCTGAGACCTGGTGTCGAGTATGGCTTTAGCATATAAATACCCTGTATCAGTAGTGACACACTGGAGCATGGTTCCACTGAGCCTTCAGCAATAGTGTCTTTTGCTTTCGAGGGATTACTTGATATATTGCTGGGAATGTGTTCCCCCAGAGACACCAGGTTGTTCCTTCACTGGGTCTCCTCTAAATTTCCTGTCACCTCTCCCTGCCTATGTTCCTGGGCGCTCCCACTCCAACCTAAAGTGTCTCTCTTCTCCACAGTTACAGCAGATGATACCAGCTACCTGCGGCCCTCTGTGTAGTCCGTCCTCCTAGGGGGTCCCCCTCTCTACCAGTCCTATTATATAGGGGGATTCCCACCCTCTGTTAACACCCGGGACATCTCAGTTCTCAGCTCTGCCACAATCTCCTTTACCATCCCCAGGGTTGGACTAGTCATGGTCACTTCACCACAAGGGGCTACTACCGAGGACTGTACCTTTGTTGATGGAGCCCTCCCGCATCTCTGATACGTTCTCCTCCTCCTGTACTTCTCTAATCAGCTCAACAAAGGAGGGAGTGTGGCACATCTTATGGGACTGGTAGAGACCTGAAGCAATCGTCCTGGGATTGGGCGCCCTTGGCTATCTGGTCCATTCTTAACTTATCCGCCTTAGCTGCCTGAAAGACTCCTTTGTACGGCAAACAGTTTAGCTGCCTCTCTAGCCAAAAAATGTAAGCAGATTGCTTCTCCCACTTCTCTTGATACATGTTCTGAAACCCTGCCATGAGCTCCAGTGGGCTTCTGTCATACCAAAAATGCTCTCCAATGCGCCCAGATAATCAGCAAGATTAGTTGAGGGTTCGTGTGTTTTCACAGCTCTCACCACATCAGCCCACTCAAACTTTCGACCAATCTTTGTTGCTTTATGTCTTCAGAGCAATTCCACTCATCTAACAACTGAGAAGTCTGCTCCGCCCAAGTCTCATACTCCTCTTTCCCCTCAGGGTGGGCGTTATTCCAGAGAATATTCTTAGCTTCTGTTGGGGGTCCTCTGCTTGTGCACTGGGCCACTTATTTGCCAGAGAGGTAAGGGCAGATGCCAACTCAGAACTCACTCATTTTCAAAGGTCCCTAAGTAGATGGTTCACATCACTGTCACTCTAAGCTTAACTAAGCAATACCAAAAACTGTTATGAACATGTGTAGAGCAAGCTCAAATAAACTTGTGAATTTCAAATATGCTTCAGTTGCAAATTGTGTTGTGTGCCTGTGATGGCAGAAAAGGAGGGGAAATGATCTGAAGGTGGAGTAGTGTGGATTATTATCTAAATGGGGAAAAGGTTCAAACATCAGAGGAATAGAGGAACTTAGGAATCCTTGTGCAAGACTCCCAAAATTTACAATGAGTCTGTGGTGAAGAAGGCAATTACAATGTTGGCAAGGAGATAATGTGGGGGCTATATAAGACAGTAGTTAGGCTGAATGGCGTATTGTCAACAGTTTGGGGCTAGATATTTCAGAAAGAATGTGTTGTCTTTGGAGAGAGGATGATTACGGGAATGAAGGGAATAACATTTGGCATTTGGCAGCTAGAATTTAGAAGAAATGCAGGCGGGATCTTATTGAACCCTACCGAATGTTGAAAGGACTAGATAAGATGGATGTGGAGAGGATGTTTCCTGTGGTGGGGGTGTCTAGAACTAGAGAGCACAGCCTCAAATTTGAGCGGCAGTCCTTTAGAACAGAGGTAAGGAGCAAGTTTTTTAGCCAGAGAATAGTAAATCTGTGGAATACTGTACCACAGACAGCTGTGAGTATATTTAAAGCAAAAATTGATAGCTTCCTGATTGGGCAGGGCATGAAAGGATATAGTGAGAAGGTAGGTGTATGGGGTTGAGTGGAATCTGGATTCAGCCATGATGGAATGGTGGAGCAGGCTCGATGGGCTGAATGGCCTTATTCTGCCTCTATATCTTATGGTCTATCCTCCAGTCCTCTGGCACATCACCTGTGGCTAAGGATGTTTTAAGCATCTCTGCTAGGGTCCCTGCAATTTTTGCACATACCTTGTGTAGGGTCTGAGGGGACCATCTTGTCAGGTCCTGGGAATTTAACCACCCTAATCTGCATCCCGAGTAAGTACAAATGTGAAAAATCCATAAGACCATAACATTTTGCAGCAGAATTAGTCTATTCAGCCCATCAAGTCTGCCCTGCTATTCCATCATGTCTGATTTATTATCCTTCTCAACCCCATTCTTCTGCCTTCTCCCCGGAACCTTTGACGTCACGATTAATCAATAACCTATCAACCTCCAACTTAAATATACCCAATGAGCTGGATTGCACAGCTGTCTGTGGCAATGAATTCCACAGATTCACCACCCTCAGGCTAAAGAAAACTTTGCTGAACTTCATTCTAATTGGACGTTCCTCAATTCTGAGACTGTGCCTTCTGGTCCTAGGCTCCCCCACTATTGGAAACATCCTCTCTCCTTTCCTACTTTCACTCTATGTAGGCCTTTCAATATTCAACAGGTTTCAATGAGGTCGCTGTCTTCCCACCCTCCCCCCCCCCCCCCCCCCCCAATTCTTCTAAACTCTAGCGAGTACAGGCCCAGAGCCATCAAACTTTCTTAATATGTTAATCCTTTCATTCCTGGCATCATTTTTGTGAGCCTCTAGTGAACCATGTCCAATACCAGCATACCTTTTCTTAGATAACTGGCCCAAAACTGCTTGCAGTACTCAAAGTGTGGTCTCACAAATGCCTTATAAAGCCTCTGCATTACATCTTGCTTTTGTATTTCCATCCTCTCAAGATGAATGCTAACTTTGCATTTGAGTTCCTTATCACTCACTAAATCTGCAAGTTAACCTTTAGGAAATCCTGCATAAGACTCCCAAGTGTCTTTGCACCTCATATTTACTAATTTTCTTCCCATTTAGAAAATAATCTACACCTTTATCCTTCTGCCAAAGTGCATGATCATGCACTTCCCTACACTAGATTCCATCTGCCATGTCTTTGCCCATTCCCCCAACCTTCTACCTTCGTATTGTCTGCAAGCTTGGCCACAAAGCCATCAATTCCTTCATCCAAATTAGTGACATGTAATGTGAAAAGAAGCAGTCTCAGCATCAACCCCTGCAGCATACCAACCAGCAAATGCTCCCTTTATTCCCATTCCTTGCCTCCTGCCAATCAGCCAATCTTTTATCCATGCTAGTACCTTTCCTGTAATACCATAGGCTCTTGTCTTGTTGAGCAGCCTCATGTGCAGCACCTTGTCAGAGGCCTTATGAAAATCCAAATAAACAACATCCAGTGAGTCTTTGCCTATCCTGCCTGTTATTTCCTCAAAGAATTCCAAGATTTCCCCTTAAGAAAACTATGCTGATTTTGGCCTACTTAATCACGTGTCTCCAAGTACCCTGAATCCTCATCCTTAACATGCACTCCAGTATCGTCCCAATCACAGATGTCAGGCTAACTGGCCTGTAACTTCATTTAGAACCAAAGAACATTACAGCACAGAAACAGGCCTTTTGGCCCTTCTTGGCTGGGCCAAACCATTTTTCTGCCTATTCCCACTGACCTGCATCTGGCCCATATCCCTCCATACACCTCTCATCCATGTACCTGTCCAAGTTTTTCTTAAATGTTAAAAGTGATCCCGCATTTAGTACTTCATCAGGCAGCTCATTCCACACTCCCACCACTCTCTGTGTGAAGAAGCCCCCCCCCTAAACTTTTCCCCCTTCACTCTTAACCCATGTCCTCCTTTTTTTTTCTCCCCTAGCCTCAGTGGAAAAAGCCTGCTTGCATTCACTCTATCTGTACCCATCATAATTTTATATACCTCTATCAAATCTCGCCTCATTCTTCTACGCTCCAGGGAATAAAGTCCTAACCTTTCTCTGTGACTCAGTTTCTCAAGTCCCGGCAACATCCTTGTAAACCTTCTCTGCACTCTTTCAACTTTATTAATATCCTTCCTGTAATTCGGTGACCAAAATTGTACACAATACTCCAAATTCGGCCTCATCAATGCCTTATACAACCTCACCATAACATTCCAATTCTTATGCCTTCTTCTGTCTCCTTCCCTTCTTCTACAGTGGAGTGACATTTGCCATTTGCCTGTCCTTTGAACCATTCCAGACTCTAGTGGTCCTTGAAAGATCATTACTAGTGCCTCTACAATCTCTTCAGCTACCTCTTTCAGAACCCTGGGGTACAGTCCATCTGGTCCAGGTGATTTACCTACCTTCAGACCTTTAAGCTTCCCAGGCACCTTCTCCTTAGCAATAGCAATTACACTCACTTCTGCACCCCTGCTGAGAAAAATGAAACAAAAAAATTTACCTACTTCACCCAGGAGTAGCAACCCTGTCATTAATTTTGAGGTCCTACTTTGTTATTTATCCTGTTTGTCCCCAAGTTTGGTTCAGAGGACCTCATTCTGTATTTTTCCTATACCACTGGTTTATATTACAGTGTGTACCACGACAAATGGCTGCTCACCCTTCTTTAAAATGCCCTGTGGCCTCTCTGAAATATCCCTGATCCTTGCATCTGCAAGACATTAAAGACAACATTCTAACCGGAAGTCCCGTTTGTAATAACAGAAGCTCCTGTCTATTCCCTGTACTATGGAATCCCCTCCCCCTATAGCTCTGCAACTTCTTTTCCTGCCCTCCTGTGTAGCAGAGCCACTCACCGTGCCTTGATTTTGATTACTGCTGCCTTCACTGTATATTTTGTAGAGGGAAATGACTGTAGCTACTTTCCTGCTGCTTTTTTGTCTGCGAGTCACCCATTCCCTATCTTTCCTGAGGCTCTTAAACTGTGGTGTGACAACTGAAAAAGTGTGTTATCCACAAGATTCTCAGCATTGCATATGCTCCAAAGTGGATCCATGCAGAGCTCCTGTGCCATCATGCAGTCTTTCTGTTAAGAGCTTCCTGCAGATGTAGTCATCAGTGACTCTGACTGCCTCTGAGTTCCCACATCATGCAGGAGGAGGATGACACCTGCCATGACTAAAAAATGTTGAGATAAAAAACCTACCCTCACTTTACTTCTGTGTAGTTCGTCCTGCTCATTGAAGTCCATTATTCACCTAAGCTAACACCTGGGTGACCAGTAGCACCTAGACAAGACAGCAGTTTCTTTTCAAAATGGCCACTCCACTTGAATGTTAGCTATATTACTGTGATAGTTATTTGATCTTTACAACCTTAAAGAATTTATTCATTTTTACATCAAAGGAATTTGCATTAGTTTATTTAATAGCATTATTTTGGTTTGAAAATACTGCTGAAGATTTTAAAGGGCATTATTTATGAAGGTGGTGTCGAGCTGCAACCTCCGTTGAGTCGCTGCTCAGAGTTGGTTGTTATTTTAGTTACTTTTTAATCATTGTTCATGTCCAAAGGATAGTTTTGAGGATAGCAAGTTGAGTTAAGGGTATGGTTAGGGTTCAGGGGCAGAGATATAGGGAATTTTAAGGTTCAGCTAGAGTTCTAAGTCTTGGACTCCGCATTCAAAGTCCAGAGTTACGGCTGTGAGAGATCCATAGTCAGATGTCAAACCAGCAGGAAGTGGATGAGGAAACCCTCCCCACCGCCGCTACTACTCCCAGGTGAGCGACTTGTCAGTTGGTTCTGAAATCAGAGTTCTATGCTGGCAAGAGGAATGAGAACCAATGAACCCTAAGTCTGAATACTAATGCTCAGGGTCCCATCATCGGCGAGTCTTGTTCAAAGCCTGGTGTTCAGTGAATGGCGTGCCATGCGATGGAGGCTGAAGATTGAGGTCCGAGGGTCGAATTGGAAGTCCAGAAGTCAGTGTCTGTTGGCTGGATTTGAGTCTGCTGAGGAAGCTGAAGTATAATGTTAAAAGTCCAAGCAAAGTTTGCTGGTGCTGGAGAAGCCTGTACCAAGGTTAAAAGACTCTGTATGTGTGTTGGTGAGAAGGAGGAACATAGCTTGTTTTGCCATTGTTATTTTGTTGCTGCTTGTGTTCAGCATTGTTCTACCGAGTATGATTTGTAGGCATGTTATATTTGGTGTCAGAATGTGTAGCGACACTGTGGGCTGCCCCCAAAATACCCTCGGGTGTGTTGGTTGCTAATGCAAATAACTATTTCATTTGTGTGTTTTGATGCACACATAAGTAAACATGAGCCATGTGTCAGCTTTGTAGCCAGACACAGCCAAGTTATGTATAACTATTTCAATTATTAGATCAGCTGTTTCTGACTATCTGTAGATAATTAAGAGGTCTGTAGAAGATGACAATAGTATGTCTAAGTGATTCTGTAAATCAAGGCAAGTGAAAGTACCTCAAATTGAAACTGAATATCTTGTGTTCCAAAAAGAGTTTGAGGCGCATGCAGCTAGGCCTTTTTTGTTTATTTATTTTTGAGATATGAATGTCACTGACAAAGCTAATATTGCCAGTCTTTAAATACACTTGGCAGTGTTGTGTTGACTCATCTTCTGGAACTATTGCAACCCTTAGTTCAGGTTGTGCTAGTCAGTCGGGGAGAAAGTTTCATGATATAGACTCTGCAACAGTGTTAGAACAATGATGTATTTCAATTTTTGCATGATGTGTGACAGAGAGGTACAGGATGATGGTGATATTCCTGTGTATTCCATACAAGAACATCACCAAATGCATTGTGGGTTTGTGAAGTGCTGTCTGGGTGACTTAAATTAGTAACTAACTAAAGGTCATTTTGTAGATGGATCCGATCACTGTAGTATGCGGCAGAAGAAATTAATGTTAGGGCTGTTGAATGACATCGCAGTCCAGAAGGCTGCTTTTCTCTTAATAGTTTGTGAACTTTATGAGTATTATTTGAGTTGCATGCATTCAGTTAAGCACATTATTTCACTATGTTGCTGATTTTTTTGTTTATATATTGTGAAAAGGCTTTAAAGTATTAAAGAGGTTATTCACTCATGACAATAAACAGTCTCTGACTTGTCAACATAATATTTATGTGTCTAGCCCTATTACATTTCTAATAAATGGTGATGTTTTAATTTGTTTATGACTGAATCTTGCAACATCAGTGTTAAGAACAGGGATAGTAGCGAACAAAAAGTAGTGAATTATGGGGGCGGGATTCAGTATCATTTCATTTTGGATGTTTATTTAAGCAATGTCTCATTTACTAATAACTGGAATTGCAATCGGAGATTCTTGAAATTGTGTGATCCACTTCAAATATATACTGTGAAATTGTGTGTGTGTATGTGTATGTGTATATATAAAAATATATTTAAAAACCATCAGACACTAACCAGCCATACGTCCTAAGAAGGTAGCGGAGAGGGTAAAACTTCTATTCTTGCCTGTCTGAAGGAATGAGTCATTTAAAAACACAGTTAATGTATTCTGCAAAAGTTGAAAGCTTTCCTGAAGATGCCAGGAATTGAACCCAGGGCCCTATTATACATGACTTCCTTTCTAGTTAACAATGAATTGTAATCTTGAGGTCAATACATGGGCCTTCAGCTATTTCTGTGTGTAGCTGTGTTCAGGGTAACCAGCTGTTCTGTGTGCTGCTTTTTGTCAAGCTGCTTATCAGTGGTGATGTGCCTCAGTAGTAAAATGTGAGTTAGCATGAATAAGACCCTAAGCTAAATTCTTGGTATCCCTTTTTAAAGGTCTACATGGTTGTACTGGCAAAAAGTTCGCAGAAACAAGGGTTGACAACCACCTTTTTTTTGTATGGTTAAGATGCTAGAGGATAAGCCTTTGGCTGCACACCAGAACAGTTCACTATTCCTTAAAGCTACCTGGCATTTGAAGTAAACTAATGAGGTCTCGCTTAAATACCTCAACAAAGAGAGCTCCACCAGTAATTCAGCATTCCCCTGTCCTTAAGCAACAAGGAAAATGCTGGAGGTACTTCACAGATCATACGGTATATGTGGAGAGGAAATGGTGTTGGAATTGCTGGTCAATGATCTTTTATTAGAATGGAGAAATGTTAAAAATATCTTGAACTTTACAGAGTAAAGAGATCAAGAGAACAGTAGTCTTAAGTAACTCACAAATTGCTGGAGGAACTCAGCAGGCCAGGCAGCATCTTTGGAAAAGAGTAAACAGTTGACTTTTTGGGCTGAGACCCTTCTTTAGGACTGGAAAAAAAGATGAGAAGTTGGAGCAAGAATGTTGGGGAGGGGAGGAAGAAGAACAAGGTGGTAGGTGATAGCTGAAACCAGGAGAGAAGAATGGTTCAGGTAAAGAGCTGGGAAGCTGATAGGTGAAACATATAAAGGACTGGAGATGGTGGAATCTGATAGGAGAGGCAGAAGGCCGTGGAAGAAAGGGAATGGCGAGGAGCTCCAGAGGGAGGTGATGGGCAGGTAAGGAGATGAGGTGAAAGAAGGAAACAGGAAAGGGAATGATGTGGGTGGTGGAATTACTGGAAGTTTGAGAAATTGATGTTCATGCTATCAAGTTGGAGGCTACTCGGATGGAATATAATGTATTGCTCCTCCAACCTGAGTGTGACTTCATTGTGGTAGTAGAGGAGGCCATGTACTAACATGTTGGAATGCAAATGAGAAGTAGAATTGAAATGGGTGACCACTTGGAAATCCCACTTTTTCTGGCAGATGGAATGTAGCTCAGCGAAGTGGTTTCCCAATCTACGTTGGGTCTCAACAATATACAGGAGGCCACACCGGGAGCACCAGATGCAGTAAGTTACCTCAAAAGTCTCACAGGTGAAGTATCACTTCAACTGGAAGGACAGTTTGGGGCCCTGAATGGTAGTGAGGGTGGAGGTGTAGGGGCCTGTATGACACTTGATTTGCTTGCAAGGTTAAGTACCAGGAGGAAGATCAGTGGGGAGGGATGATGTACAAAGAAGTCACATAGGGAGTGATCCGGCCGGTGGTGGGGGAGGGACAGATGTGCTTGGAGAATAAAATCGATGATTGCAGTGCTGGAGTGCTGAATCAGAGGGATATTAGGGCTGTGTGTGTCCTTAGTTTCACGGAATCCTGGTTAACCCCTTCTGTACTTCATACAGCGATTGGGATCAACGGGTTTACTAAACACTGTCAGGATAGATTATTATAGAGTCTCTCAAAAGCAGAGGTGGAGGAGTATGCTTCATGATAAACTCTTCATTGTGCACAATGTTACGTATTCAGGCAACAATAAATATATGAGTTCGGCAAGGGTTTTTATAACAAACAACACTTTTATTAAACACTGAAAACAAACCCCCCCAAAAGTAAACAAACACTAACGTAACCAGAAATCAGCTGCTGTGCAGCAGCTTAAACAGTTCTTAAAGCAATGCAGCTCAAACAGTTCTTAAAGCGATGTTGCAAAAACAGTTCTTAAAGCGATGTTGCAAAAACAGTTCTTTAAAGTAGCATTGCCAAAAGTTCAGAAATGCTCACAGTCCATTTAAGGGAGAGACTTTTTAAATTTTAAAATTTTAAAACTTTTTAAGACTATTTAAATTCTCTTTCACGTCGTTTTGCTTCAATCCCCGACGTCAAACTTTTCCCACGAAGAATTTACGAAACGAAACGAAACGGCTTAAAGGCACTGACCTTTCCTTTATCACACTGTCCTCAATCTTCTGCTATCCCGCAGAGATTAACACGAGAACAGTCAACGAATTCCTTCCAAATAAGGATTAAACAAGGTCGAACCCGTTTCACCGTCGAAAATCGATTCTCCTCGATCTTTAACTCCTGAACTCCGATCTTCACTCTCCACTGATCCTCAACTAGCAGTATTGTAAAGAAACTGCTGGCAATGACCTTTTAAACTTTAGGCATTAGATAAAACTTCATCTTTCAACTAAACTGCGTCATCACATTAAATCACGCAGCGGCATGAAGTCAACCTGGCAAATCCAGCCACGAACTGCCCCTCCTCACAGGGTGGGGTCTTCCTTTTATAACCTGTTAAAAAAAACCTGTCACATGATCTCTACTGGTGGTAAAATGACGTCATTCCACCATCACAAGACCATTACCTCAAGTCCAGTACAGCTTCAACCCCAGTCACATGACAAGGGTACCACTGTCATGTCACGAGTACATAACAACAAATATATCAGTGCTGTCCCAATTCTGCTCACCAGACCTGGAATATCTAGCAGTTAAGTGCTGCCCATCTTACCTACCACATGAGATTTCCGTGATCATTTTGGTAGCGGTATTCATTCCACCTCAGGCCAGTGTCAGTCAGGCTTTAGATGATCTGAGCAATGGGATCAGCATGCATGAAACAGTGCACCCTAAAGCCTTCACAATTGCTTTGGGGGATTTTAACCAGGCCAGTCTGAAAAAAATCACTCAGCAATATTCAACAGATCACTTGCAATACCAGAGGAAACAACACACTGGACCACTGTTACACCACCATCAAGAATGCCTAGTGTGCTATTCCACACCCTCACTTCAGGAAGTCTGATTATCTGGCTGCACTGAGTATAGGCAGAGACTGAAGACTGCAGCTCCAGTAGTAAGGACCAAGAAGGTATGGACAAGGGAAGCACAGGAGTGCTTACAGGATTGCTTTGAATTGGTGGACTGGACTGTATTCAAGGATTCATCTTCAAATCTGGATGCATACGCTGCAGTTGTTACCAACTTCATTAAAACCTATGTGCATGAGTGTGTGCCTGCGAAGACTTATTGTACATTCCCAAACCAAAAGCTGTGGATGAACCAGGAGGTACGTCATCTGCTCAAGGCTGGATCTGTGGCATTCAAGTCTGGCGACCCAGGTATGTACCAGAAAACCAGGTATGATTTGTGGACGGTTATTTCAAGGACGAAGAGACAATTTCGAACAAGGTTGGAGGCGACATCGGATATACAACACATCTGGCAGGGTTTGCAAGACATTACTTCCTACAAAGCGAAACCCAGTAGCATGAATGCTAGTGATGCTTCACTATCAGATGAACTCAAGTCTTCTATGCCCGCTTTGAAAGGGAGAATCTAACTACAGCTGTGAAGATCCCTGCTGCACTCAGTGACCGTGTGATCTCTGTCTCAGAGGCCGGTGTTAGACTATCTTTAAAGAGAGTGAACCCCTGCAAGGCAGAAGGTCCCAATGGAGTACCTGGTAAGGCTCTGAAAACCTGTGCTAGCCAACTGGCGGGAGTATTCAAGGACATTTTCAACCTCTTATTGCTCCAGGTTAAAGTTTCCACTTGCTTCAAAAAGGCAACTATTATATCAGTGCCTAGGAAGAGTGATTTAAGCTGCTTTAATGACTATTGCCCAGTAGCACTCACATCTACAATGATGAAATGCTTTGAGAGGTTGGTCATGATTAGACTGAACTCCTGCCTCAGCAAGGACCTGGATCCATTGCAATTTGCCTATCGCCACAGTAGGTCAATGGCAGATGCAATCTCAGTGGCTCTTCACACGGCCTTAGACCACCTGGACAATAGAAACACCTATGTTAGGATGCTGTTCATCAACTATAGTTCAGCATTAAATACCATCATTCCCACAATCCTGATTGAGAAGTTACAGAACTTGGGCCTCTGTACCTCCCTCTGCAATTGGATCCTCGACTTCCTAACCGGAAGACCACAATCTGTGAGGATTGATGATAACATCTCCTCCCTGCTGACGATCAACACTGGCACACCTCGGGTATGTGCTTAGCACACTGCTCTACTCTTTCTCTATACCCATGACCGTGTGGCTAGGCATAGTTCAAATACCATCTATAAAATTGCTGATGATACAACAATCATTGGTAGAATCTCAGATAGAGATGAGAGGGCCCACAGGACTGAGATATGCCAACTAGTGGATTGGTGTCACAGGAAGAACCTTGCACTCAATGTCAGTAAGATGAAAGAACAGATTGTGGACTTCAGGAAAGGTAAGTTGAAGGAACACATACCAATCATAGAGGGATCAGAAGTGAAGAGAGTGAGCAATTTCAAGTTCTTGGGTGTCAAGATCTCTTGAGTACCTAACCTGGTCCCAACATATTGATGCAGTTTTAAAAAAGGCAAGACAGCAACTATACATCATTAGGATTTTGAAGAGATTTGGTATGTTAACAAATACGTACCCAGAAACTTCTGTAGATGTACCATGGAGAGCATTCTGACAGGCTGCTTCACTGTCTGGTGGTGGGGGGGTGGGGGGGGGTGCAGTTGCTACTGCACAGAACCAAAGGAAGCTGCAGAAGGTTGTAAATTTAGTTGGCTCTCTCTTGGGTACTAGCCTACAAAGTACCCAGGACATCTTCAAAGAGCGTTCTCTCAGAAAGGCAGCATCCTTTATTAAGGACCTCCAGTAGCCAGGGCATGCCCTTCTCTCACTGTTACCATCAGGTAGGAGGTACAGAAGCCTGAAAGCACACACTCAGCGATTCAGGAACAGATTCTTTCCCTCTGCCACCTAATTCCTAAATTGATGTTGAACCTGTGAATACTATCTCACTTTTTAATATATTTTATTTCTGTTTTTCTTGCACGATTTGTAATCTATTCAATATATGTATACAATAATTAATTTACTTATTTATTTTGTGAGACTAGCGGCTTAATATAGAAGGTGATAACCCCCTGTCCGGCCAAAGTTAAGAAATCTAGTTTGGGTGAATGCTGCGCAATGTGTCCCATGTTACAAATCAGGACCCTGAAATAACAAACAGTACACAGTATGCGATTAAACAATTAAGCTTTATAACTCTTACTTTAACTATATGGTTAGTAGAGAAACAAAATATAAAAGAAAAAGGGTCAAAATCTTATTAAACAGTCTGTTTTCAAAGTTGGAGCTCACAGTTTCCCCATCTCTGATCCTCCTTTGACCGTCGCTGCCCTTCGGATCCTTGCTTCGAGTCCACCCTGTCCGGTCACCAAATGTCACCATTTGCGCCTTCTCTCTTCATCTCTCTTCATCTCTCTCTCTCTCCTTCTCCCAAAAGCCCGCAAAATCAACTGCTTCCAGAATCACAAGACAGCAACAAAATTCTGATTGGCTAACATGTATCCACAGTCCTGTTATCTCCAGCCATAACCCAAACGTTGCTGCTACAAGAAAGCGATTACATTGGCAGTGAAACCTTACAGCGCATTACGATTATTTTTTTTTCTTCTATATTATGTATTGCATTGAACTGCTGCTGCTAAGTTAACAAATTTCACTGCACATGCCGGTGATAAAAATACCTGATTTTGATTCTGATTGTGGTGGTGGTGTTCCATTGGAGATGACGGAAGTTACGGTGAATTATATATCGGACTACTGGTCTACTGTGGTGGTGGGCAAGGACTAGAGGAACCCAACCCTGTTGGAATGGTAGAAGAATGGGATGGGATAGGACCGATGTGTGCGAAATGGAAAAGATGCGGGTGAGAAAAAGCCCCTTTCTTTGAAGAAGGAGGACATCTCATTAGTTCTGGAATGAAAAGCCTCATCCTGAAAGACACAGAGAAGACAGAGGAATTAAAGGAAGACAATGGCATTTTTACAGTTGATGCAGGAAAGAGGTATCGTCCAGGTAGCTGTTGAGTATCAAAGGGTTATAAAAGATGTCAGTAAGTAAACAGTATCCAGAGCGGGAGAGATGGAGAGATCGAGAAAGGGGAGGGAGGTGTCAGAAATAGACCAGATAAATTATAGTGCATGGTGGAAGTTGGAGACAAAGTTGAAGTTGACAAGCTCGACATGGGTGCAGAGTGCAGGAAGTAGCCTTATGTTTTTGATAAGGTGGAGGTGAGGAGAGAGTGAATGTAAAAATGGTGGCATACTGTCACTTCTGTACCACCAAAGCTGTCATTTGAACCGTGTGATGGTAGACGTGTTCAGGAAGATGAATCTCTACACTACAATGCTGAAAGAACTTCAGTAATCTCATGGGATGTATCAAGGTGAGTTCTACTCTAAAAGAATTGCAACCGCCATTCTGACGATTGCATAAGCACTCTCGCAATTAATATCCCATCCAACGAATTCTTATTCCATCCCATCACCCAACTCCTTCCTTCACCATTGCTCAACCTCTTGTCATCAACAACAAAATATGTCCTATACGTGCACGCTCACAGAATTTTCGCTTTATAATGTATGTATTTTCCTATTTAGGCAAACACTGCTTAGAAGAGAATAGAGGCCACTTACATGGTAGTGTTCCTTGACATGCACAACACCTTTATCAATATGGATGTCATGGTCAAAAGAGGCATATATCCTAAACTCTGTCATGCACAATTTTCTAGGTTAGGTTGCTAATAATGTTCTTTCAGAGCTTGAAACGCTGAAGGAACAGCAACATATGCTAGCAAGGAAGCACTTCATGTCTTCACTGAGTAGGCTGATGATGTTTGTGAGCAACTCATTGGATGTGAGTTTGCAGCCCTTGATTAGATGTAACAGCACAGAACAACATGCATGAATAGAAAGATGGGTATGTGGAAGTTCACTTTTCCTTCAGGACGAAAGATGTTTACCCTCCATACATGTCTATCCTGAAGAGTGTCTTGTTCAGATTGTGCAGTGAGTTGACTCTTTCTTTAGAGATTGAAGAAACCACAATCCAGCCTTTATGTAATAGGAAGTCTGTTATGAATGCACTGGATGTTGAAACAATGATGGAAGGCTAAATGCTGACTATCATTGCACCGTTATCTACTCAGCTTCCAAAAGATCACTTGGTGTGTAGTTTCATACTTTGCTGTCTTGCCTCATGATGGCACCAAATCACTTGCCAGCATTCAAAAGTAGTAATTTACTGAAGTGAGGAAGGAATTTGCATCCTGTGATTAGGTCTGTGATTGATGCCAGGAAACATCAACAACATTAAAGTGAATTGCTCCTGGAAGAGTCCAAAAAAATTGCCAATAGCCTGGATCTTATCCAGGTGTACTCTGGGTGCTCCATTTGTGCAGTAACAATGGATTAATGCCTTCAAAATTGTAAGTATAAAAAGAGAATATGTACCAGTTTTGAAAAAAATGGATGTTAGAGAAAAAACAGATGACAAAAGAACTAGTTTGATAAAAAGTGTACTTGTTAAAGTGAACTATTGCAACCGACTTAAATGGGAAGCTTGAGATTGCAGTGCGCTTTTGGATATTTGGACTGAACTTCTCATGCGTATTGTGTGTGTGTGTGTGTGTGTGTGTGTGTGTCTGTGTGTGAAGGATAATAAGCATGCATGTTGATGTTCAATGGCAAGTTGAATTTTATTAACACTGCTTAAGCATTAATCAGTGCTTGAGACCTGTGCTCTATGGCATGGACCTTCAGCTGAGAAGTCCAACACTTAACATTCTAGTGTCTTTTTCACCTTTTCCTTGTTACTGATCAGTGCATACTCCTCTCTTTTTCTCCTTGATCCCATCTAGAAAAGTGGAGGAAGATTTCATTTTGATCCCTGATAATTTTGATCAGTCTTCACAGTGGAAGACATCTGCAGTATATCGGACATTGGAGAGTGTCAGGGGAGTGAAGTATGTGCAGTGAAAATTATGACTGAAAAGGTGGTCAGGCAACTTAATGGTCTGAGGGTAGATATATCTCTTGGACCCTGGAGAGTTTGCAGAGACATTAACAATAATCTTTCAGGAATTGATAGATTCTGGCGTTGTACCAGATGACTGGAAAATTGCAGATTTACTCTGCTGTTTAAGGGTGGGAGGCAGCAGAAAGGAAACTATAGACCTGTTAGTCTGACATCAGTGGCAGGGAGTTGTTGGAATCAATTGTTAAGTATCAGATTACGGCATACTTGGAGGCACATGAGAAGATAGACGAAAGCCAGCATGGTTTCCTGGAAGGAAAATCCTGCCTGACTAACCTACTGCAATTTTTTGAGGATATTACAAGCAGGATAGACAAAGGAGATGCAGTAGCTGTGGTGTACTTGGATTTTCAGAAGGCCTTGACAAGGTGCTGCACATGAGGCTGCTTAGCGAGATAAGAGCCCTTGGAACTTACAGGGAAGTTCATGGTGGAGCATTGGCTGATTGGTAGAAAACAGAGAATGGGAATAAAGGGATCCTATTCTGGCTGGCGGCTGGTTACTAGCAGAGTTCCACAGGGGTTGGTGTTGGGACCGCAGCTTTTTACAATGTATATCAATGATTTGGACTATGGGATTAATGGATTTCTGGTTAAATTTACTGATGATACCAAGATAGGTGGAGGAGTGTGTAGTGTTGAGGAAACAGAGAACCTGCAGAGAGACTTAGATAGTTTAGGGGAATGGGCAAAGAAGTGGCAAATGAAATACAATGTTGGAAAGTGAATGCTTATGTACTTTGGTGGAAGAAGTAAACGGGCAGACTATTATTTAAATGGGGAGAGAATTCAACATGCAGAGATGCAAAAGGACTTGGGAGACCTTGTGCAGGAGACCCTAAAGGTTAACCTCCAGGGTGAGTTGATTGTGAAGAAGGCAAATGCAATGTTGGCATTCATTTCTAGAAGTATGGAATATAAGAGCAGGGATGTGATGTTGAGGCTCTATAAGGCACTCGTTGACCACACTTGGAGTATTGTGTGCAGTTTTGGGCTCCTTATTTTAGAAAGGATATACTGACATTGGAGAGGGTTCAGAGAAGATTCACGAGGATGATTCCAGGAATGAAAGGGTTACTGTATGAGGAATGTCTGGCAGCTCTTGGGCTGTGTTCCCTGGAGTTCAGGAGATTGAGGGGGGAACTCATAGATACATTCTGAATGTTAAAAGGCCAGAACAGATTAGATATGGCAAAGTTATTTCCCACGGTAGGGGAGTCTAGGACAAGGGGACACAACTTCAGGTTTGAAGGATGTTCATTTAGAATAGAGATGTGGAGAGATTGCTTTAGTCCAGAGGGTGGTAAATCTGTGGAATTTGTTGCCACGAACAGCTGTGGAGGCCAAGTCACTTGCTTCATTTAAGGCAGAATAGATAGGTTCTTGATTAGCCAGGGCTTCAAAGGATATGGGGAGAAGGCAGGGGAGTGGGGATGACTGGAAGAATTGGATCAGCCCATGATTAAATGGCGGAGCAAACTTGATGGGCCAAATGGTTTACTTCCGCTCCTAGACCTTATGGTCTTCAATATAGATAAATACATTTTACATAAAGGTAGAGAGAATACCTTTTATATCTTCTGCAACACACCACCTCACGCCTTCTCTGCATCTTAAACCCATTTTACTTCTACCTTTTCCTACTTCCAATGAACTTCCATTGACCTATAACACTTGTCGCAGATTGTGCTCAAGTTACTTGCATTTCCAATCTTTATCTGTTTATTTAAAATATAAATACGGCTTTCAACTTAAATATTTGATAGTTCAGTGGTTTAGAAATGTCCTAGAATCTGATTTTCTGCAATTAAAATATCTGTTGTCTATTTACTGTAAATTCCTCTTGCAATTGTAATCTTGGAGAGAACTCGAAAGTTATTCAACCCCATTTTAAAATATCTTCTGAACATTTTTCTATATCGCGTTTGCACGTTTCACTGAGTGAAATTCTAAATTAATTTATTAATCTAATTTTTTTTCCATTGGACCCATCAGCTGTGGTAAGCACTATATTGACTTGGTTGATCTAATATTTCTCTGGTCTGAATTGTAGTCTGGCTTCCAGCACCCTGAATTGTTCAGTCAGTGGATGAGATAAATATTTGGTATGGAGTTAAGCACTAGATTTATTTAATCTGTTCAGGAGAATGTGCATAATTAAAAGGCAGTACCTCAACTCATTTTATGAATTGTCTAGTAAAAGTTTTCATTTGCAGGTTACTGGTTTGATTGTTAAGAATGTTTATTCCAAGAGAGAGTTAGTCGTGCATATGCACTTTGTAATATAAAATTGCTAACAATGAATGAATTTATTTATAAATTTATTCATGTTTATTAGTAGATTTCCTAGTAAAACATTTGGACTTGAGCTTTTAAAAAATGTATAAAATGTATTTTGTTTTCCACTTCAAGTTATAGATTTGATAACAAAATTATTAATTTATAGAAAGAATAATCCAAATAGGATCTTTGTATTTGCTTTATTGATGTAGTTTTGTCTGTTAACTAATATTTTTGTTGCAGGCAGTCTGTTAGGAACACCGAGTAGTGTAAAATCATCAAGCAGTTCAGTCCAATCGCCGCAAGAGTTTCAAAGTTTCACCGAACCAGATGTAATGAATGATGGTTACAGTCATTCTCAGCAGCCGTCAACCAGAGAAACAAATAAAGGAGAAGCAATTGACCAAGAAAGGACATTAATTAATGTTAGCCCTATTGTGGGGCTCACGCCTACATCATCTGGACCTCCCCAAGCAATAAGTATTGAAAATTCAAAGCACTCTGAGGATGCTTGTGATTATGGGAACCCTGATACTGTTGGAACTTCAAGTGGATTGCCAGGTTATAAAAGGGTTCAAACTTCAGTCATGGAGGAAGAAACAATAAAAGAAAAAAAACGAAAGGGAACTAAAAGATATAAACATGGACCTGGTAGACCAAAAGGAAGTAAAAATAAAGAGAGTATTTCCCAGCCCTCCCTTTCTTCTGCATCACCATCATCATCTGTGATCTCTGCTGCAGGAAGTGGGACAAGTGCAAGTCTGCAGAAATCACCATCTTTACTGCGGAACGGTAGTTTACAAAGCCTTAGTGTTAACTCATCTCCAGCTGGTTCAGGTGGGTATACATATAAGTTGAAGTGCTCAGAATATTTGTTTTCGAGAAGCATGAGTTGACTTGAGCTCTTGAAGTCCATTGTGTCATTCAGATTGATTACATGATCTGTAAACCACCTGCGTAGCCAAATTTTATTTCAAAAATCCGTAAATCTCAAATCTGCCTTAGTATTAACAGTGCTCTTTGAATTGAAATGTCAAACTTTCAACTCCCTTTTGCTTGTGGAAATATTCTTAACATCACTAGTGAAACATTTAATTCCAATTTTAACTATGTTCTTGTAGACGTAGAGCAACCACTGGAAATAGTCTCCACCCATTTTACTTAGTGTCATGCTGATCTTCCCACCATTTATACTCCTGGTTAGCTAACTTCTCACTTAGGCCATTAATTTATTTTCAGAGGACATATCAAATGCTTTTTGGAAACCTGCTAATAAGATCCACGGGCATTCTCCTGTTCATTACTTTAGTCACTTTATCAAATGAGATGTATCATAGTTCTGCTTCCTCAGCGCACCAGTGATGTTAGTGGTTATTGATGTAAAGTTTGTACTTGTTTCTTGTGACTTATCTGTATTTCCTATGGGTGCTTAGCATTCTCTTATGTGCTGAAGACACATGGGCTGATTTGTAAATTGGATACTGTAAATTGTCCCAGGTAAAGATGTGTGTCAGCAGTATGGAATGAGACTGGCAGAGCAACTGGGATTGATGGAAATGGGTGCTTCATGGCCAGGATGGATGCGATGAGCCAAATGGCCTATTTCTGTGCTCGGGACGCCATAATTCTAAAATGTTAATTTGGTGGGCATGGCACACCCTATTGAAGGTAATTCTGGTCTGTTATCTTTGAGTAGCCCATAATGCTCAGGTACAGCTGAACTGATTACCCTTTGTCTCCAAATCCATAATAAAGGCACCCAGAATAATTTACATACCCATCACCACTTGCTACACACCCATGCTACTATATCTCATGTTTTATTTTGTGGGCAGGGACACATGATCCTGAAGGAATCTATAACATTAGTGTTTATGCTTCTGTGTGCTAAACTAGTCACTAGGACAGGTGTCCCAAGTCAGTTATGGAGGATAGTTAAGAGGTAACTACATTACTGTGGCATTAGAATTACATAGCTATGAAAAGAAACCAATAATTTATGCATTTATTGATAGCACTTTTTTTAGTGGGTTAATGCTATACCTTAAAATATTTTAATGCAACAAATGTAAAGTTGTCAAAAATATAACACTTCATACGTTGCGCTCAGTTTTGCCTTGGTTGGAATGTATTTTATTTGCTCAAGATCATTTCTAGCTTTGAAAACTGGAGTAGTTTGGAAGCTAGACCTCTGTCCTGCTATTTCAGCTGAATATATTAATTGACATTTCTGCTCACCATCCATCACTTGCAAAAGGAGCCAAACTGATACTGTGTCTAACTATTGTACCTAACCCAAGTACTTGCATACATCAATGCATCTTGTTTCAATGAACTGAGTATTATACATTGCATCAAACCTGACTCTTCCTAAATATGCTCTGCAAAATTAATTGGATTTATTGCTAGTTGAATGTGACAATCTGTAAGTTTATTTATTGACAAAATAATTCCTTTTGGTGTTATTAAAATAATTAAAACCGCACTGGTTTTCACATATCCTGTAGTCCCTTTGCCTCAACTGGGAATTGCAGTTTAATTTGTAACTTGTGCTTTAAGGAAATAGAATATTTATAGTGCCATGATTCTACATGCTTGAGAAAGTTGAAATTAATTAGATCTAAGAATTCATGAATCATCAAGTTTAATCCATTTTCTGGGTCAGCACCAGGCTAGTCTTCTATAGTATAGGAACTATATTATATAAGTATAGGAACTTTATACTATATAAGTATTGTTCCTTCTTTCAATTTAATGAGACCTGAGGCAGGTGTGAAAAAAATACAAGGAGACCAGTCTTTTAATCTTTTGTAAAGTTACTATGAATTGGTAATTTTCTGAATCTTCAGAAGAAGAAAGTTGATTGCCATCTTTTAGCTTGGGTTGCCAACAAATATAGAACATTTAAGGCTTCAGTCATGTACCGAAAACAAATTGATGAGATTTATTTCACTTTATTATCCTTGGTTCCTTTTGACTTTAGGCAATAAATGTGATGGAAAAGGAATTATTAATATGATCCAAATCTACATACAGTAAATCAGTGTCTATATTGGTTATGATAATGAGTCCTTCCTGACCTCATTTCAGCATTTTTGCCATCTTTAACTGCAGCTTTTCTGGTAATCACTGCATCCCTTTGTAATGTAGGACTTTGTTACTTGCAGCAGTTTTCATGGTGATGGCGTAGTTCCTCCAATGTTTCCTTTGAGCGCCAAAATGTGAATGTCTGAGCACTTTTTTCAGGAATAGCAACACTGAACTAAAAATATTGAACCAATCTTACAGGCTCCCTTTTTTGAGCTAAAACCTTTTTTCATTGAATGTTTTCATGATTCTTTCGTGAAACATCATGCTCAAATGTGGGTTTAATTGAGCATAGGAAATTGAAGCAAGGGTAGGCAAATGACAACCTGACCTGCACCACTATTCAATAAAGTCATGATTGATTTTCTCCCCTTTCTGTTATAACCTAATATCCCTCAGTTTCCCCTAATTTACAAAAACCTGGCCTGGGCAGTACTGGTCATTGGAGTGTGCTGATAACTGAGCTTTTAAAGTATCTGTCTACTTTGTATATCCAAAGTTCATCAAGCAGTATGGGTGTAATGACAGTGAGCATGGCCATAAGACCATAAGATACAGGAGCAGAGTTACACCATCTGGCCCATCGAGCCTGCACCGCCATTTAATCATGGGTGATACTTTTTTCTATCCCCTCTTCAACTCCAGTTCCCAGTGTTCCTGTAACTTTTCATGCCATGTCCAATCAAGAACCTATCAATCTCTACCTGAAATACACCCAATGACCTGGCCTCCATAGCTGCATGTGGCAACAAATTCCACAAATACACCACCCTTTGGCTAAAGAAATTTCTCTGCATCTGTGATTTGAAAGGGCGCCCCTCTATCCTGAGGTTGTGCCCTCTTGCCCTCTTGTCCTAAACTCTCCCACCATGGGAAACACCCTTTCCACATCTACTATGTCTAGGCTTTTCAGCATATGAAAAGTTTCAATGAGATCCACACCCCCCCCACTTCCTTCTGAATTCCAGTGAGTACAGACCCAGAGCCATCAAATGTTCCTCATATGATAACTCTTTCATTCCTGGAATCATCCTTGTGAACCTCCTTTGGACCCTCTCCAATGCCAGCACATCTCTTCTAAGTTGAAGGGCCCAAAACTGTTCACAGCACTCAAGGTGAGGCCTCACCAGTGCCTTATAAATCCTCAGCTTCACATCCTTGTTCTTGTATTCTAGACCCCTCTAAATGAATGCTAACATGACACTTGCCTTCCTCACCACTGACTCAACCTGCAAGTTAACCTTCAAGGTGTTCTGCACAAGGACTCCCAAATCCCTCTGCATCTCAGTTTCCTGGATTTTCTCCCCGTTTAGAAAATAGTCTGCACGTTTATTTCTACTACCGAAGTGCATGGCCATGCATTTTTCAACATTGTACTTCATTTGCCACTTTCTTTCCCATTCTCCTAATCTATTTCAAGTCCTTCTGCATCCTACCTGCTTTCTCAACGCTACCTACCCCTCCACTGACTTCGTATCACCTGCAGTGAGCCCCATCCCTCCTTCCCATACCATCCTCAACCTATTTACATTGGCCATCTCCTCTGTATTTCGGTCCAGATGATATGTATTTATCCAAACATTGACTGTCCAATTCCTTCCATAAATGCTGCCTGACCTGCTGAGTTTCTCCAGCTTTTAGTGTGTAGAATTACGTGTAGATAGTTTCTCCTTCTGTATTTTATTTCCGAGTTCATTAGGAACCTGTCCAAGTGAGAAATATATGATTGATCTCACAAAGCAGCTCAATTCAGAATTCTTAGATATTTTCTTTAAAATCTTCACTAAACACCACAAAGAAAATCTTGTCCACATACCATAAGCAAATAACAAGAAGCAGAACTTTGTTTTTAAAGCAAGGTAAGTGTCAGTGCAATAACATTTGTTTTAGCATAATGATGAATTAAATGGAAATTTCAAGCAGTGCGATTGTGTAGAACTTTATACTGAGAATTGTACGAACATATTTCTTTTCAGGATTTTACACAAGTAATGATGTTCCAGTTTCAGTACCAAATACAGTACCGGGATCTGGTTCCAGTACTCCACTTTCCAGTTCTATTTTGGCTCCTCAAAGTACAGCCCATTCACAGCAGATGAGCACATCACCTTCAGTCACAATTCCCATTGCAGCTGTGATTTCTACAACCCAGGTAAGAAATTCCTTTTCATCTGTTTTAAAGGATGTCCTTTCCAAAGTGTATCTTCTACTCACCTATTTTGCTTTGCCCATACCCCTGAAAACCTAATTAGTACTTATTTCAAAACATGGTTTAAGTGGTGAACTGGCTGCATTTACTATCTCAGATATTGTCATGTTAAAATCGGATATTGTGCCAACATTATCTCAAATTTTCTTTCCTGCGTGCACTTATAATTTTGGTGCATCAGTAAATAGATTGTTTTGAGATACAAAATGCTTTGTCCTGTAAAACAAAAGTTCAAAGTAAATTTATTGTCTTAAGTACGTATATGACACCATATACATCCCTTAGATTAATCTTCTTGCAGGCATATCTCAAGACGAACAAACAAGTAATGTGAAAAAGACAACAAACTGTGTGAATACAAAAAGAAAAAAAAAACAAAAATATTGAGAACATGAGATGAAGAGTCCTTGAAAGAGTCCAGTTCAGTGGGAATAGTTTGTTGATGGAGCGAGTAACGTTATCCCCTCTCGTTCGAGAGCCTGGTTGAGGTGTAATAACTGTTCCTGAACCTGCTGGTGTGGGTCTTGAGGCCCATCTACCTCCTTTCCAATCAGCAGCAAGAAGAGAGCACGGCTTGAATGATGGGGCCTTTGATGATGGATGCTACTTTCCTGCAACATTGCTCTATGTATTGTAGGTGTATGTGCTCAATGTTGGGGAGGGTTTTACCCTTGACACAAGATTCTGAAATGGGTGCTGTTTACATGGACTTTAGCAAGGCATTTGACAAGGCCCCACATGGGAGGTTGGTCAAGAAAGTTCAGTTGCTTCGCATTCAAGATGTAGTAGTAAATCAGATTGATTATTGGCTTTACGGGAGAACCCAGAGAGTGGTAGTACATCCGGCCCTCCTTATCCGCAAGTTCCGCATGCACGAATTCAACCAACCGCGAATCAAGAAATCCCAAAATTGCTCTTCCAGCACTTGTTGTTCGAGCATGTACAGACTTTTTTCCTAGTCATTTTTCCCTAAATAATGCAGTATAACAACTAGTTTACATAGCATTTACATTGTATTAGGTATTAAAAGTAATCTAGAGATGATTTAAAATATACGGGAGGATGTGCGTAGGTTACTGTGGATCGGGATAAAAAAAATCGGAAGTTCTCTTACTATACAAGTCAGAACAGGTACATTTGGTATTATTTAGCGTCAGTTAGTCAAACGTTTGTCGTAGTATATAGTATATATTTTACCTTTCTATGCATATAAAAAAACACTTAAGAACGTATGTTTCAGCGCCGGCTCGGAAAGTTCCCAAGTTCGATTCTGTGACAGACAACTTCCGAGCGCGCTCTCCTTCAGTGCCTGGTTGATCTGGAGGATAAAATACTCAAAACCCCAGAACCAAATAATTAAACCACTGTGTTGCTTAGTAATAATTATAGCTTTCATCGGGGCAGAGCCTTTCTCACTTTATCCTTTAAAATTGTTCGGATCATTGACTGACTGTAGCCTAACACTTTTCCAGTGACCGATGGCATTTCACCTCTTTCTGATCGCTTTATTATTTCCACTTTATTTTCAATCATGATTATTTTCGTGAACAGAAACACTGTGAACTCAGAGCTCCACCGCTGGGTCCTAATGTCCACCGCACTGAGACAGGTTGAATAAGGGACTTGAGCATCCGCATTTTTTGGTATCTGTGAGGGATCCCAGAACCAATCCCTCGCGGATAAGGAGGGCCGACTATAGATGTTTGCCTCTCTGACTGGAGGCCTGTGACTAGAGGAGTACCACTGGGATCGGTGCTGGGTCCATTGTTTGTCATCTATATCAATGATTTTGATAATAATGTGGTTAACTGGGTCAGAAATTTGCAGATGCCATCAAGATTGGGGGTGTAGTGGATAGCGAGGAACACTATCAGAGCTTGCAGTAGGATCGAGACTGGCTAGAAAAATGGTGGATGGAATTTATCACAGATAAGTGAGGGGTGTTGCACTTCAGTAGGACCAACCAAGATAGGTCTTGCACGTGAACAGTAGGGCACTGAGGAGTCTGGTAGAACAACCATACTCCATTGGCAACAAACTGTGTGAATCCATTGAAAGTGGCAGCATAGGGTTGTAAAGAAATCTTTTGGCACATTGGTCTTCGTAAATAAAATTGTTAAGTACAGGAGATGGGATATAATGTTGAAATGAGGCCTAATTTGGAGTATTGTGTACAGTTTTGATCAGCTACCAGGAAACATGTAAATAAGTTTGAAAGAGTACAGAGAAAATTTACAAGGATGTTGTCGGGACTGGACAATCTGAGTTATGAGGAAAGATTGAATAGGTTAGAGCTTTATTCCTTGGAAACATAGAATATTGAGGGGCTATTTGATAGAGGTATACAAAAATATGAGGAGTACAGATAGAGTTTTCTAGCAAGCAAGAGTTTTCTACTGAGGTTGGGTGGGACTACACCTGGAGGTCAAGGTTTAAGGGTGATAGTTGAAAGGTTTAAGGGGACCACAAGGGGAAACTACTTCACTCAGAAGGTCATGAGAGTATGGAACAACCTGCCAGCACAAGTGGTACAGGTAAGCTCAATTTCAGTGTGTAAGATAAGTTTGGATAGATACATAGATGGCAGGGTGCAAGTTGATGGTTGGGCATAGACTAAATGGACCAAATGGCCTGTTTCTGTGCTGTACTTTTCTATGGCTCTATCACTCAGCAAGTCAGGCTGCACTTATGAAAAAACAAAGTTAAAATCTTCAGATTAAAGACTATTCCTCTGTATTAACTGTTTCTTTTCTAAGATGTAGCCTGACCTCTTGAATTGTTTCATCACTTTCATGTTTTATTTTGTACTGTATTTCGATTGCATAAATAGTTTCATTTTGCTTCTGGCACTGATAATGTGCCAAAAGGAAGGTGAGTGTTGCACATGGTGCATAGATGGCAGAAGTTATAACGCCATCACACCTGTCCTTGGTATAACCCCAGCACTAATATAATTGAAATTATGGACGATGATTGTACCAACTTTGTTAACAAAGGTTTTCCCTTTAACTTATATAAACAGATAAATCTGATGCTGCTTTTATTATCACAGATGCAAGAGCTTTTAAACTTGGATGCTGTGGAACCGTTGTAGCCATTTCTTACTAAGCTTTGCAGGGTGCATGAAAGATATTAACTACTTTAATTTTGCTGTTTTAGCAAAGGTGTTCAAAGTGTTTAATACATGTTGCATGACTTAGATTGTTTATAAAATGAAACTATATGAACCATCTTTGATCTCCAAATACTTCATGAAAGATGATGATTATGTATCAGACGTCCAGTTAATTTGCATCTGTAACAGTGACCATTTTACCAGGTGCTGTTAATGCACTTATTGAATGGAAACTGCTCATTCATAAAATTATATCTGAATCTTTCCATCATTCTCCCTGTGAAAAAGCATCAAAATATAAAGTTACAATGCAGGTTTTCCCTAGGTTATGAATGGCTGACTTGAATACACTCCATATATGCAAACGAGCACTTAGCAGACTGGTGAAATGGATTTCCCTGCTTCTGCCTGGTGTCTCAGCTTGAAGCCACATTTCTGACTTTGAACTGAATCAGTTGTGAGCAGTAGACAGGAATGGAACCCTGCCATATCCTGGGGACAATTTGTACTCTAGTTATAGGTAATCTTGTAAAAACAGGAAATGCTCTGAATATTGATACAGTCGGGAAGTGTTTCAGGAGAGAGGAACTATTAGCATTTCTAATTGCATTTCTATTAGCATTTTATCAGTATGGTCATAAATATAATTGTTGATGTAACAAGTAATGACTGTCCTGTTAAAGTCAATTTGTTTGCTGTTACAGTAATGTTGAGGCACATCAGATCACATGAAATGGAAGTTAAATTGGTGGTGAAATAGCTAAGTTTTTAGTGTAAAATGGTGGCTTCAAACCAATGATGTTAAAAAGTCCCATCTGATCTGCAATGTATTGCTGCAGATCTTTAGCTAACCTCAATTTCTTATGAATTTGATTCATAACTACTCACTACAGAAACAAGAACTTGCTTGAAATCAATGGCAGCTACTGGTCAGAGTATTACTTACACAGGAGTATTCAGAAACCACATTTCAGCAATTCCTTTGCTACACAAATAAATTTAATATACCATGGTGAATGAAGTTCGTAAATCATCCTAGAGTTCGACTTGCCTTAAGCTCACATTGTTCATTATTTAAAAATTCAGATGCCCATCTTATTTTGTGTTGCATCCTAGAAACAAATTGTAAAAAACTCAAGTTAGTTGCATTTAATAATCTTTTGATTAAGTCTGCATGAAATATTGGTGTAGACTTCAAATCTTTTGAAATTTCTCCCAGGCACTTTTCAGCCCCTGGACCAGTAGAATCTTGCTCTGTAGTTATTTAAAATATGATGTTTTAAATAACTGCAGGCTAATTTTTCTCTTTGTCAATTCTGTACATGAGCATAGCTCAGTCATAAAATTTCCATTAAGAACATCTGTAATTATGTTGATCTGAAATTGTTTTTTGAAACAAAAAGAAAATATTGAAGCTGGTTTCATGATAAAGGAGCTTGCATTATGAATGCTTTCTGCAGTGTTATTGGTCAGTTTGCTGTCACTGTTTACAACAATTTCAGCAATAATTCACCAATCATTCACTGTTCTATCTGGAAAAAGTAAGTGAATCCTTTTATTTAATAACTGGTAGAACATCCTTCAGCAGCAATAGCCTCCATGTATTGTTTCCTGTAGCTGCTGATCAGACTTGCACAATGGTGAGAAGGAATTTTAGGCCATTCCTCCATGCAAAATTGGTTCAGTTCATCAAATTTAGTGGGTTTTCTTGCATGAACAGCCCTGTTTAGGTCATGTCACAGTAATTCAATTGGATTAAGGTCTAAAATTGGCCATTCCAAAACATGTTTTTTTTTCTTTTTACACTATTCTGTTGTTGATTTACTTTTGTCTTTGGGATTATTGTCTTGTTGCATCATCCAACCTCTATAAAGCCTTGTCATTCTCCTGTAAAATGTTGTGATACATCTTTGAATTCATTGTTCCCTCAACAATTACAAGCTGTCCAGGCCCCAAGCGAGCAAAGCAACCCCAAACCATGATGTTCCCTCCACCATGTTTCACAGTTGGGATGAGGTTTTGGTGTTGCTGTGCAGTGCCTTTTTCCCTCCAAACATAGAAGTGTGCATTTCTGCCAAAAAGTTCAACTTTTGTCTCATTGGTCCACAGAACATTGAAATAGAAATGTTGTGAAACATCCAGGTGGTCTTATGCAAACTTGTCATGTGCAGAAATGTTTTTTTTTGTTGGAGAGCAGTGGTTTTTTTCCGTAGTGTCCTTCCATGAACACCATTCTTGTTCAGTGCTTTTCTTATAGTGGACACATGAACAGAGACTTCAGCAAGTTCTATAGATGCCTGCAGGTCTTTTGCTGTTACTCTTGGGTTCTTATTCACCTCTTTCAGCATTGCACATCGTGCTCTTGGTGTGATTTTTGCAGGATGCCCTCTCCTAGGGAGACCAGCAACAATACTGAATTTTCTTCATTTGTAGACAATTTCTCTTACTGTGGACTGATGAATACTCAGGTCTTTAGAAATACTTCTGTAGCTTTTTCCAACTTCATGCATCTCTACATTTCTTCTTGTAAGGTCCTCAGAAAGTTGTTTTGATTGAGGCATGGAGCTCATGAACAGCTCTTTCTTGAGAGGAGCAGGCTCTGTCAGTAACGCACACAAAATGCAGGCCAAGCAGCATCATGGAAAAGAGTAAATAGGTGACATTTTGGGCCGAAATTCAGGTGAAGTATACAGTATGTATAAAAAGTATCTCCCCTTAGAAATATTCATGTTTTATTCTTACACAACATTTAATCATAGTGGATTTCATTTGGCTTTTTTGACACTGATCAACAGAAGTGATTCTTTCATGTCAATGTGAAAACAAATTTCTACAAATTGGTTTAAATTTATTACAATTATTAAACACAAAACAATTGTTTGCATAATTGCTCACCCCCTTAATATCAGTATTTAGTGGATGCACCTTTGGCAGCAATTACAGCCTTGAGTCTGTGGTCTCTTATCAGCTTTGCACACCTAGACATTGCAATTTTTCCCATTCTTCTTTACAAAACTGCTTAAGCTCTGCAAGATTGCATGGGATCATGAGTGAACAGCCCTTGAAGTCCAGCCACAAATTCTCAATTGGATTGAGGTGTAGACTCTGACTTGGCCACTCCAGGACATTACCTTCGTTGTTTATAAACCATTCCTGTGTAGCTCTGGCTTTACGCCTGGGTGATTGTCTTGCTGGAAAACAAACCTTCTCCCAGGTTGCAGTTCTCTCGTAGAATGCATTATGTTTTGCTCCAAATTTTGCAGTACTTTGCTGCAATCAATTGACACACCTTGACTGCATATGGTGATCTTCAGTGAAACCCCGATTTAACGCAAATTCGGATATAACGTTATGAGACATTGGACTGCATGTCCATTCACATCCGTGTCAATCCATACTCCCTTTCTCCAGCCTTGTATTCCTTTTGCCTATCAGCTTCCCAGCTCTTGGCTTCATCTCTCCCGCTCCTGTCTTCTCCTATCATTTCGGGTCTCTTCCTCCCCCTCCCACTTTCAAATTGTAACTTTTTCTTTTTTCCGTTAGTCCTGACGAAGGGTCTCAACCGATGCTGCCTGGACTGCTGCGTTCCACCAGAATTTTGTGGACCTTTTTTTTTGCTCAAAATGGAACAAACTGCTAAAAAAAAGAAAATCTTTTTCTGTGAAAGATAAGCTTCATGCACTTGACGCGATCAAGACTAAAAGTCAAACTCAAGTTGCTCGACACCTTGGGATACTGGAATCAACACTTCGTGGCTGGAAATCTCAGGAAGAAAAGTTACGTGTGTCACTTTGCAAAGTTGAAGAAGAAGCGAGACTACAAGCCAAAGATGTCAGCTTTGATGACTCCCTGTACGAGTGGTTTGTTCAAGCTCACTCAGAAGGCCTTCCAATTTCCAGTCCTATTCTCAAAGCTCAAGCTGAGAAGTTTGACAAACAGATCAATGGAGAAATCTCCCAGTTCAAAACTAGCAATGGATGGCTAGACCGGTTTAAACACCGTCACGGGATTTCTCAAGTGTTAGTGTCAGGAGAAATTCGCTCAGCCGGCAGTGCCGCCCCCAGCGATTACCTGGCTGAACTAAAAGCTCTTTTAGAAGAAGGTGGCTACTTGGAAGAACAAGTGTACAACTGTGACGAAACAGGCCTTTGCTACAAGATGAGCCCAGACCATACACTGGCTAGCAAAGATTATGCCCGCCGACATGAAGGGTTCAAACAATGCAAAGATCGCTTGACGTTGTTGTTTTGCGTAAACAAGATTGGAACACAAGTTAAAACCGCTCATAATTGGCAAATCTCGCTCGCCCCACTGCTTCCACCATGTCAACATGAAGTTGTTACCATTTGAATACACGCACAGCAGCAATACTTGATGACAAGTGTCATCTTTGAGGATTGGTTTCACAAAATTCTTGGTCCCTGCCGCCCGTGCTCAATTCAATGGTAATTTACTTGCCAGAAGGTAAACGTGAAATAAAAGGGTCCAATAGGATGAAAATAGGGGTGTTTTAGGATATGTCAACATTGGGTCAGTTTGAACACTGATTTTCTTGAACCCTGATTTAGCGTGACCCCAGTTTTTTGTGATGATGTCCAAATAATTGTGTTATAACAGGGTTTCACTCTGTGTGTGTGTGTGTGTGTGTGTGTGTGTGTGTGTGTGTGTGTGTGTGTGTGTACTATTAACAAAGCTGTCTTCATGCTATTAAATGAACTATTGCTGCTTAAAACTAATGGAAATAATGCCGATTGTGGATGTATTTCTTGCTGGATTCCATGCAGGAAATGTGGCTGCAAGTCAGGAATACAATTGCGTTTAAAGAAATGGGGTTTTAAACTTCAGATACCAACTATTTTGCTGGCAAACATGCTGTCTCTGGTGAATGAAATCAATGATCTTAGAGCTAGGGTGCTGAATCAGAGGGATATTAGGACCGCGTGTGTCCTTTGTTTCATGGAATCCTGGTTCACCCCTTCTGTACTGGATGCAGCGATTCAGATCAACGGGTTTACTATACACTGTCAGGATAGATCTATAGAGTCTCTCAAGAAGAGATGGGGGAGTATGCCTCATGATCAACTCCTCTTGGTGCACAAATATATCAGTACTGTCACAATTCTGCTCACCAAGCCTGGAATATCTTGCAGTTAATTGTTATCCATTTAACCTACCCTAGTTAAAATGGATGACAATTTCCGTGATCATTTTGGTAGTGATCATTCCACCTCAGGCCAAAGACAGGCTGCATCACTGTCTGATATGGGGGCAGGGGGAGGCTACTGCACAGAACCGAAAAAGCTGCAGATGGTTGTCTACTTAGTCGGCTCCATCTTGGGTACTATCTTACAAAGTACCTAGGACATCTTCACAGGCTACTTGGTAGGACAGTTAAGGAACAGTGGAACATTTTTCAAAGAGATTTTTCACAGTAAAAAATGGCTGATGGAGTTTAATACAGACAAGTGTGAGGTATTGCATTTTGGAAGGACAAACTAAGGTAGAACACAGGGAATACAGATACATAATTCCCTAAAAGTGGCGTCATAGGTAGATAGGGTCATAAAGAGAGCCTTTGGTATGTTGGCCTTTATAAATCAAAGTATTGAGTATAAGAGTTGGAATGTTATGGTGAAGTCGTATAAGGCTTTGGTGAGGCTAAATGTGGAGTATTGTGACCAGTTTTGGTCACCTAATTACAGGAAGGATATTAATATGGTTGAAAGAGTGCAGAGAATGTTTCCAAGGATGTTGCCGGGACTTCAGAAACTGAGTTACAGAGAAAGGTTGAATAGGTTAGGACTTTATTCCCTGGACCATAGAAGAATGAAGGGAGATTTGATAGAGGTATATAAAATTATGATGGGTATAGATAGGGTGAATGCAAGCAGGCTTTTTCCACTGAGGCCAGGGGAGAAAAAAACCAGAGGACATGGGTTAAGGGTGAAGGAGCAAAAGTTTAAAGGGAACATTAGGGGTGGCTTCTTCACACAGAGTGGTGGGAGTGTCAAATGAGCTGCCAGATGAAGTGGTATTGCAGGCTCACTTTTAACATTTAAGAAAAACTTGGACAGGTAGATGGATGAGAGGTGTATGGAGGGATATGGTCCAGGTGCAGATCAGTAGGACTAGGCAGAAAAATGGTTCAGCACAGCCAAGAAGGGCCGAGGCATGTTTCTGTGCTGTAATGTTCTAAGGTTCTAAATGGATGTAGGCAAAAGACTGGCAACTATAAGCCAGTTAGCTTAATATCTGTAGTTGGGAAAATCCTTGATGCTATCATTAAGGAAGAAATAACGAAGCATTTAGAAAGGAGTGGTTCCACTAGACAGACACAGCATGGATTCAGAAAGGGCAGGTCCTGTTTGACAAACTTACTGGAGTTCTTTGAGGACCTAATGAGTGCAGTGGATAGAGGGGAACAGGTAGATGTCATATACTTAGATTTCCAGAAGGTGTTCGATAAGGTGCCACACAAGAGAATTATCAATAAGATACGGATGCATGGAGTCGGAGGAAGTGTATTGGCATAGATAGTGGGTTGGTTAACCAATAGAAGGCAGAGAGTTGGTATAAATGGGTGTTTCTCCGGTTGGCAGTCAGTGGTGAGTGGGGTGCAGCAAGGGTCGGTGCTGGGCCCGCAGCTGTTTACCATGTACATTGATGATTTGGAAGAGGGGACTGAGTGTAGCATGGAAAAATTTGCTGATGACACTAAACTGAGTGGAAAAGCAAGTTGTACAGAGGATGTGGAGAGTCTGCAGAAGGGTATAGATAGGTTAGCTAAGTGGGCTAAGGTCTGGCAAATGGAATACAACGTTAGTAAATGCAAGATCATCCACTTTGGAAGGAATAGTAGAAGAGCAGATTATTATTTAAATGGTGAAAGATTGCAGCATGCTGTTGTGCAGAGGGACTTGGGTGCTTGTGCATGAATCGCAAAAAGTTGGCTTGCAGGTACAACAGGCTATTAAGAAGGCGAACGGAATATTGGCCTTTATTACTGGAGGAATTGAATTCAAGAGCAGGGAGGTCATGCTGCAACTATATAGGGCACTGGTGAGGCCGCACTGGAGTACTGTGTGCAGTTCTGGTCTCCATACTTGAGGAAGGATATACTGGCTTTGGAGGCAGTGCAGAGGAGGTTCACCAGGTTGATTCTGTCAATGAAGGAGTTAACCTATGAGGAGACATTGAGTTGCCTGGGACTATACTCTCTGGAATTCAGAAGAATGAGAGGGGATCTTATAGAAACATACACAAATTTGAAAGGGATAGATAAGATAGAAGTAGGAAAGTTGTTTCCATTGGTAGGTGAGACTAGAACTAGGGGACATTGCTTCAAGATTCAGGGGAGAAGATTTAGCACGGAGATGAGGAGAAACTGTTTTTCCCAGAGAGTGGTGAATCTGCAGAATTCTCTGCCCAGGGAAGCAGTTGAGGCTTCTTCACTAAATATGTTTAAGATACAGTTAGATAGATTTTTACATAGTAGGGGAATTAAGGGTTATGGAGAAAAGGTAGGTAGATGGAGCTGAGTTTATGGACAGATCAGCCATGATCTTATTGAATGGTGGGTCAGGCTGGATCAGTCGGATGGCCTACTCCTGCTCCTATTTCCTATGTTCTAATGTTCAAGGAGCAGTATCTCAGAAAGTCAGCATCCATTATTAAGGGACCCCCAGCACCCATGGCATGTCCTTTTCTCACTGTTACCAAGAGGCAGGAGGTACAGAACTCAGTGATTCAGGAAGCTTCTTCCCCTCTGCCATTTGATTCCTAAATTGATGTTGAAGCTCTGAACAGCACCTCACTTTTTAACTATATTATTTCTGTTTTTGCACAATTTTTAATCTATTCAATATACATATACTGTAATTTATTTACTTTTTTTTCCCTTTTCCTATAATAGGTATTGCATTGAACTTCAGCTGTTAAGTTAACAAATTTCACAACACATGCCAGTGGTAATAAACCTGATTCTGATTCAAAAACAAATTAAAAAAAAGTAGTGAGGTAGTGTTCATGGGTAACTCTCTTCAGCTTTCTTTGATCCTGTGCAGTTGCCCCCGCCCCCATACCACGCCAATTATGCAGCCAGTTAAGAGTGCTCTCCATGGTATATCTGTAGAAATTTGTGAGTGTTTTAGGTGACAGACCAAATCTTGTCAAACTCCTAACGAAATGTAGCCATTCTCTTCCTTATAGCTGCTTTGATATGTCGGTACCAGGTTAGGTCGTCGGAGATATTAACAGCCAGGTGTTAACACGCAAATAACAAAGAAACATTTTTCTGCAGTTTAAACTTTACTTTTAACGTCTCAGTTCCATGCCACCTTTTTCCCCACATGCATTACAAGGAAAGTGTGCATGACTAAGTACTTACTTAGTCCGAATGAACACAACTCAGCAATATCCCATCCTTATTTTTGTGTGTATATGTATGTACTGTATGTGTGTGTGTATGTATATGTGTGTGTATATATGTGTATATATGTATCTATGTGTATGTATGTTTTAGATTCAACTTTACTGTCATTGTGCTGAGTACAGATACAAAGCCAATGAAATGCAATTAGCATCTAACCAGAAGTGCAAAAGAGTAGTGTTATTTACAAAACAACTGCAAATAAAAAGTAAATAATACAGCATACAAATATAAAAGTACTGAGACAGTACAATATGGATGCAGTACTGCTTAGAGCTGTGATGTGACGTTCAGCAAGGTCTTAGCCTCAGGGAAGAAGCTCTTCCTGAGCCTGGTGGTGCGGGTGCAGAGGCTCCTGTAGTGCCTACTGACTCTCCAGGAAGAGTGTAAAAAGGGAAAGAGTGTAAAAAGTCCATGGTTAGGGTGAGATGCATCCTTAATAATGCTTTTCGCCCTGCCCAGGCAGCATTTATGGTATGTGTTCTTAATGGTGGGCAATCGGGTGCCAATAATCTGCTGGGCAGTTTTCACCACACACTGGAGCGTTTTGCAGTCCAATATGGGACAATTGCCATACCACACTGAGATGCAGTTGGTGAGTATGCTCTCAATGGTACAGCGGTAAAAGTCCATCAGTATCCTGGGACAGAGGTGAGCTTTCTTGATGCTCTGCAGGAAATAAAGGCGCTGTTGCGCCTTTTTTATCAGGATGGAGGAGTTCAGGGGCCAGGTGAGATCCTTGAAAATGTCGTCACCAAGGAACTTGAAGCTTGATACACGCTCCACTGCAGCTATGTTGATGTACATGGGGCTCCTAGCATGCCTGAAGTCCACAATGATCTCCTTGGTCTTCTGGGTGTTAAGGGCCAGGTTGTTAACGGCACACCACGTGGCCAGGTGCTGGACCTCATCCTTGTAGGCTGTCTCGTCATCCCCTCTGATCAGGCTAACCTCCATGGTGTTGCCTGCGAATTTGATTATATATGCAGTGGCATGCAAAAGTCTGGGAACCCTGGTCAAAATTTCTGTTGCTATGAATAGTTAAGTGAGTAGAAAATGAACTAATCTCCAAAAGTCATAAAGTTAAAGGGGAAACACTCTTTTCAGCATTTTAAGCAAGATTATTTTTGTTTTGTACAATTTTTGAGTGGGAAAAAATGGGGAAAGGAGCACCTTGCAGAAGTTCGGGCACCCCAAGAGACTTGAGCTCTCAGATAACTTTTACCAGGGTCTCAGACCTTAATTAGCTAGTTAAGGCTATGGCTTGTTCACAGTCATCATTAGGAAAGACCAGGTGATGCAAATTTCAAAGCTTTATAAATACAGCCAGCCATCCTTATCCGCGGATTCAACCAACCCCGGATCAGGAAAACCTGGAAATTCTCTGTCCAGCACTCTTTGTTTGAGCACGTACAGACTATTTTTTCTTGTCATTATTCCCTAAACAATACAGTATAACAACTATTTACGTAGCATTTACACTGTATTGGGTATTATAAGTAATCTAGAGAAGATTTTAAAGTAAAAGCAGTCCCCGGGTTATGAACAAGTACCTTTCCTGAGTCTGTCTTTAAGTCGGATTTGAAGTCGGAACAGGTACATCTGGTATTATTTAGCGTCAGTCAAACGTTTGTCTTAGTGTATATTATATATTTTACCATTCTATGATATAAAACACTTAAGAAACGTGTATTTCAATAATTAAACCACTACTTTACTTAGTAATAATTGTAGCTTTCATCGGGGCAGGACCTTTCACATGCTCCATTAAAATTGTTCTGATTGTTGACCGACTGTAGCCTAATGCTTTTCCAATGACCGATGGTATTTCATCTCTTTCTGATTGCTTTATTACTTCCACTTTATTTTCAATCATGATCATTATTTTCATGAACATAAACACTGCAGATTCAGAGCTGTGCCACTGGGCCCTAATGTCCACGCACTGAGACAGTTTAAATAAGGGACTTGAGCATCCACGTTTTTTGGTATCCGCAGGAGGTCCCTGAACCAATCCTCGGCGGATAAAGAGGGCGGACTGTACCCTGACTCCTCAAACCTTATCCCAACAATCAGCAGCCAGGGGCTCCTCTAAGCAGCTGCCTAGCACTCTGAAAGTTAAAATAAATGATGCCCACAGAGCGGGAGAAGGCTATAAGAAGATAGCAAAACGTTTTCAAGTAGCTGTTTCCTCAGTTTGTAATGTAATTAAGAAATAGCAGTTAACACGAACGGTGGAGGTCAAGCTGAGGTCTGGAAAACTTTCTGAGAGAACTGCTCGTAGGACTGCTAGAAAGGCAAATCAAAAGCCCTGTTTAACTGCAAAAGACCTTCAGGAAGATTTAGCAGACTCTGGAGTGGTGGTGCACTGTTCTACTGTGCAGTGACACCTGCACAAATATGACCTTCATGGAAGAGTCATCAGAAGAAAACCTTTCCTGTGTCCTCACCACAAAATTCAGCATCAGAAGTTTGCAAAGGAACATCTGAGCAAGCCTGATGCATTTTGGGAAAAAAAATCCTATGGACCATTGAAGTTAAAATAGAACTTTTTGGCCTCAATGAGGAAAGGTATGTTTGAAGAAAAAAGGATGGAGAATTTCATGGAAAGATCAGCTCTCCAACTGTTAAGCATGGGGGTGGATCGATCATGCTTTGGGCTTGTGATGCAGCCAACAGCACGGGGAACACTTTACTGGTAGAGGGAAAAATGAATTCAATTAAATACTAGCAAATTTTGGAAGCAAACATCACACCGTTTGTGGAAAAAAAAGAGCTGAAGATAAAAAGATGATGGCTTCTACAACAGGATAATGATCCTAAACACCTCAAAATCCACAATGGACTACCTCAAGAGGTGCAACCTGAAGGTTTTGCCGTGGCCCTCACAGTCCCCTGATGTAAACGTCATCAAAAATCTGGATAAACCTCAAAAGAGCAGTGAATGCAAGATGGCCCAAGTATCTCACAGAACTAGAAGCCTTTTCCAAGGAAGAATGGGCAATAATCCCCCAAACAAGAGTTATAATGACTCTTATCAACATGTACAACAAGCTGGAGGAACTCAGCAGGTCGGGCAGCATCTGTGGAAACGAGCAGTCAATGTTTCGAGCTGAGACCCTTCGTCAAGACTAGAGGTGGAGATCACAGAGGGCAAGCAGTGAGAAAGGGTCTCACTGAATTCGCATCAAAGAGAAGATTTAAATTTCAGGGTAGACATACCTCGAAGAGACTGCAGCGGAGTAACGAATAGTAAACACAAAGTGCACTGCAGACGCTATGGTCAAATCAAAGACTCTTTGCTGGCTACAGAATGTGTTTACAAGCTGTGATACTTGCCAAAGGGGATGTTAAAAGTACTGACCATGCAGGGTGCCTAAATTTTTGCTTTGGGCCCTTTTCTGTTTTTGTTATTTTGAAACTGTAAAAGATAGAAATAAAAAAGTAATCTTGCTTAAAATGTTAAAGAAATGTGTCATCTTTAACTTTATGCCTTTTGGAAATCAGGTCATCTTTTACTTGTTTAGCTATTCACAGTAACAGAAATTTTGACCAGGAGTACCCAAACTTTTGCATGTCACTGTATATATAAAATTAAAAATTAAAGACCACTCATGTATGAGAATTAGTTTTAATGCTTGATTTATTAGTTTTAATGCAATTCTTAAGATACCAAATGCTTTCACAGTGCCTTTAACAGCACGAGCTGGCGCTCCCTTCTTTGTGAGACAGTCAGCTAGTGGTTCCTTTGTAGTCGACCACAGCATATGATGAATTTGCTTATCTCTATATGAAGCCTGTTCTCAGTAACTGACTTAAAGGCATCAACTAAAGAGTAGTTGTCTGTGACACAAGTTATTTGTAGACTGTTCTTCTTTGGATCACCATGGAAAAGCTCAGAATAGAGTGTGGCCAGAAAAACTGTATTGTCAGTACTTTCTAACATTACAAGGGTTTCTCCTGCCAACATATTCTGTAAAACTCTTTAGATCCTTTTTATTTAGAAGGACATCTTCATCTTGATATCCCTCAGATGGTCGAGCCAGATCTGTGCTTGATTCAATGTGACGTCTGTGTACACATGACATCTCGACTGACCCTGCATTGCCAGCGACCCTGATTGGTTTTAGGTAATTCAAGTTGTATCAACTTTTGTTTTTCCCGGTGGCTTTACCTGCCTGTCTTAGGGCTTCGCAGCTTTGTATAAAATACTGGTGTCTTGGTCTGCAAATATCACAGTTTGTCCTGTTTTACGACTGAAATTTCCCTTCTGCTTCATACTTGTGGTAATTTCTGTTCAAGTCTGTCAAATCCCCAACTGCACTCTCTTATGCCCTGTCTGTGCTATATGACATTGTACTAGTTAAGTGCTTTTCATTTTTTTGTGTCATTTTCCATGGAGTTCTGATCGTCTTCAGTTTGTGCTTTTTACTTAGTCTGGAATGATGCACTCTCACATATGTACCTCCATGTCTCATGAATACCACAACTCCATCCTGACTGATGATAACTCCAAGACTTTTCCATTCTGTACAGTTTGTTCTTTTGTCATACACTTTCTCCCCTGTGTCATATTTGTCATTTGCAGAATGGACCTTTGCCCTCAGTGTCTTCCTTGGCAAATGCAGTACTGAAATATGTTTCCCAAATCATTCACTTCTTGTAGTGCTCTCTAGGGCAGGTGGTCTGTCAACCAGTGCAGAGGGAAAGTTTGAGTTCTGCTCAAGCACCAGCTGAAACGGGCTATAGACATGTAGATTGTGCTTGGTATTCTTTACCATGAGGGCCTAGTCCAGGGCTGTGTTCAAGTCACAGCCATTGCTTTTCTTTACCTACGGCATTATTTCAGTAAGCTTTTGATTGTGTCACGTCAGAAGTTCATTATTCCGGGGACTGTATGCCGCTATTGTTGTTGTTTCAATGTTAATGTTCTCTGCCATATCTCTGAATTCATCATTATTAAATTCACGACTATTATCACTTTCCGAGGTGAGCCATGCATACTTATCCAGGAACAGATAAGTATTTTACTATCTTTGAGGGACTCTTTGTATTCACAATGCTACCAGCACTGAAATGTGTGAACTCAACAGCTCAACACTCTTTGCTCCAGCTCAGGTGGGATTATGGTTACTGTTGCATTGTATCCAGATGCTAGAGGCAGACCAATTACAGGCTTGTGCTTGGTCTTTCCAAACTTCTGTGACATCTCACAGCTGTTAATTATCTGCTTTAGAATGGAAAAATAATTTGCATCTTTGTTTCCGGAAGTGTTGAACAGTTTCTGAAGTCTCTCATTTGAAGAGTGTCCAAACTGCTTGTGAAGCTTGAGGAACACCTTGCATTTCTCATCTATAGTCATGTTTTGCGTGATAGTACTTCATTCCTACATTGATTCTCAGTAATGTCTTTATCTAGAATGTTCACACAGTAATCTCCAAAGCTGGTGAGCTCAAGAGACACTGGTTGTTGAAATATCATTGCTTAGTCATTCTCTATATTCTGTGCTGCTCCTGCTTTTTTTTAAGAGAAGTTTTACTTGAGAGTAATGGAATGTTCACTGGTACTGCCGCTGTTTTCATGTAACATTTTGTATGCCCTATTCTTGCTGGAATTTTCACTCACTTGGTGGAGTGTGCAATATTTCCATCTCCAAATTTTTTATGCTTTGTTACTGGAGTATTTGTGTTCATGAGTTTCTGCACTTCATTCAGGTTTAGTTCACTAACGTAGCTTTCAAGTCATTTTTCTCCACACACTGTGCTTGTGCATGCTGTATCAATAACAGCAGATCCTAGGGATTCTATCATAAAAATCTCTGCCTCAGATGTCTGTGCATTAGTAAGTGATTACTTCGCAAATAATGTCATATGGCACTCTTACACATCTTCAGATTTGTTACTTTCTTCATGTCGCCTAACTTGTTTGTTTTTGTGCAGACAGTTTTTTGCCCAGTGGTAAAGCTATGTCAGTGAACTGAACCAGTGACATACTGCACATTTTGATCTCCTACTGTACTTAATCACTGGATTTGTGCCATGTAATGGTACTCTTGTTTGGTCATGCTGGGATCAATACTTGTTATACTCTTGTCTCTGCTTTATGACATATGCCATTTCCTGACTCTGACTGTCAAATTTCGACTGTTGTCTTAGCAGCCTTCTCTCCAAAAACCCTCTTCAGTGCTGATTTCATAGATGCAAATGTGAGTTCTGTACATGCAGTTAACGTTAGCTGTCTGTCCTTTTATGTCCAGACACGAGTATCCAACAATTTTAAAACTAATACAGCATCAGGAAGTTCCATTTTGTATATTTGCATGCAACTGTACTTTTTATTCAAATTCAATAATAAGCTGTATTTTTAGAATTCTCTAAATTTTGTGGAAGTCTGAATATGCCCCGTAAATCCTCAGTTATTCTTCCAATAAAAAGGCAAGTGTATTTATTAGCGTATTCATAATCTTTGTTCAAGTCTTCCAGTGAAATTCCCATTCTAGTCTCTCTCACTCTTCCCGAAAGTGACAACGCAACTTGCTTCTCCAGCTCCATAACACAAGTCCACATTCCAATTTCATTTTTCCAGCTTTTGTGGAAGTGCTGGAAGGACCCTATAATTGGAAGCCATCATCTGCTACCACTGTTAACGCTGAAACAACAAAGACGTGTTTTTCTGTTGTTTAAACAACTTTACTTTCAGCGTCTCAGTTCAATTCCTGAGGGCAGCTGCCTTTTTTCCCCACAATCCCCCTCTTTCCTCTGGCGCGCACACACGTAACCAGGAAAGTGAACATGGCTACAAAATACTTACATAGTCTAAATGAATGGAACTCAACACCAGGAACTTGAATTATTCACTGTCTGCTCTTCTAATCCCTCTATGAAGACTGGTGTGTGTTCGCTCATCTTCCCCTTTCTGAAGCTCCTTGGCTTTACTGACATTGAGTGCAAGGTTATTGGTGTGACACTACTCAACTAGCTTGCTCCTGTATGCCCTTTTGTCATCATCTGAGATTCTGCCAGCAGTAGTTATTTCATCAGCAAAGTTATAGATGGCATTTGAGCTTTTTTTTTAAATAAAGGAAGTACCCATTAATTTTGTAATACAGGTGTCCCCTGCTTTATGAAAGTTCACTTTACTCACTTCGCTTTTACGAAAGACCTACATTAGTACCTGTTTTTGCTAAATGAAAGAAATCCAAAGAGGATTTTGGCTTTTATGAAAAAAGGCACCCACTTTAAACTTGTGTTTACCCTGAGAAAGACTACCGTGACCATGAAGCCTTGCACGAGCTCACATGTGTGTACGTGCTGATTTTTTTTCCCTCTACAAATCGGTTTTTGGCCAAATCTTCCTGATTCTGGTAAAAGAAACTATACTGTACATACATTATTTCTACTTTATATAGGCAGTGTATTTATCATATCATTCCTGCTTTTACTATATGTTAGTGTTCTTTTAGGTTTTATGTGCTATTTGGTGTGATTTGGTAGGTTTTTTTTGGGTCTGGGAACGCTCAAAAATGTTTCCCATATAAATGAATTGTAATTGCTTCTTTTGCTTTATACCATTTCAGCTTACAAAAGGTTTCATAGGAACACTGTACTTTCAGATAGCAGGGGAAACCAGTACATCCACAGAGGACATCCCCTCTTCTCTTTACTACCATCAGGGAGGAAGTACAGGAGGCTGAAGACCCACATTCAGTGTCTTAACTTCTTCCCCTCTACCATCAAATCTCTGAGCAATCCATAATATAATTTGAATTAATCTTAGAAAATTCAAAACAATCCTCCCTCCCCTTTGGAAGATAAGAAACCCAAAGGTGAACTTTGGATTTCTTAAATGTAGTCCACATTTGCATACCATAGCATATATTTGTAAGTAGAACCCACATTTATGAGGCTCTGTAACAGTAGAGTACACAGGCTATTGAATCTCTTAAGTTTGCTTTACCTATTGTTTACCTCTGCCCCAATTGCCTGCACTAAACACTCTTGCTTGATTCCCTTGCTGTCTAAAAATCTCTCTGTCTTTGTCTTGAATATTCAGCAATGGAGCTCACAGCCTTAGAGTCATAGAAAGTACAATACAGAAACAAGCATTTTGATGAACCATTTTAAATTGCTTACTCCCATCGTCTTGCAACGGGACCATAGCCCTCTGTACCCCTACTAAATGCTGAAATTGAGCTTGCATGCATGCAGCAGTCGAACACCAGTTGAGTTGGCAGCTCATTCCACACTCTCACAACCCTCTGAGTGAAGGTTTCTCCTCATGTTCCCCTTAGACTTTAGAGCTTTCACCCTTAACCCATGACCTCTGGTTGTACTTCCACCGGAGCTCAGTGGAAAGAGCCTGCTTGCATTTACCCAATCTATACCCCTCATAATTATGTGTACCTCCCCTCAATCTTCTACACTCCAAGGAATAAAGTCCTAACTTATTCTTTCCTTATAACTCAGGTCCTCCAGTCCTAGCAACATCCTTGTAAATTTTCTCTGTACACTTTCAAACCTAATTACATCTTTCCTGTAGGTAGGTGACCAAAACTGCACACAATGCCCCAAATTAGGCTTCTTCATTATTTTACACAACTTCAACATAACACACATGTAACCTCTATCACCCCTGTAATCCCATTGTCTGGAATGAATAGCCGTCGACCCCGGCAAACAGTGCAAACACTTAGGTGCGGATACGGTGTGAGACCTCCAAATATCAGCCATGACACAAATATCAAACAACATACATAGTGCAAGTAATGAAATATACTTTATGGCAATTCGTAGTGATGGTTTAGTAGAAACAACTAAAAGAAAAGGCGGCACATAAGTAAATTTATCAGTTTTGTGCACGTAATATTTTTAATATGTTGAAGCTCACAGTTCCGATTCCATCCACAACGTCCTTCCAAGACTTTGGCCACCATCTGAACCCCCGCAGCCCGGTATCTACTGCCCTGGAACCGCGGTCTGTTCCCACACATCTGTTCTCTCTGCTCGCCTCCCAAAAAGGCCCGCGATCCCCAGCTCATCACACACATACAAGATAGCATAACATAGCTTCCATTGGTTAGTTCTTCCGTTATCTATAACTATAACCCAAACATTTCAGCTACGGAGAACATTACCTCAGTTAACATTACAAAGAAGCCATTTCATTATAACACTTCAGAGAAGCCATTTTATAATAAGCAGTTAACAGTTACAGTCCAGTTAATATTACTAAGAACCCTTGACACACAACTGATGCTATTTAAAAACTTCACTGTAAACAAGGTGTAGTGTCTAATGGCACACTAGCTACAGATACATGCTTAAAACTTTTGCACAGTACCGTAGATAACATAGTTAATGCAGCTTTATTAATCAGGTCACTGAATACAAGAATCTAGGTACAAGTGTATGTGAATGATGCTGGTCAGGAACTGTGTGACGAAAGTTTCCTGTCCCAGTTAAGCAGCATAGTCTTCCAAATAACTGAAGGGATTCCTGACTGTTTTCTTGATTAGGTTGTGTTCTTTCGGAGTTGTCCCAAATTAGTGGCTGCCCCGATTAACCAATGGCCCAACTAACTGGAATTCAGAATAAGGAATTGAATGTCTACACAATGCCATTATGATTCATTGCATAATACAGCATGGTAATAGAACACTTACCCTACCACATCTATACTGACCAGTGTACCATCTTCCATTACTTGACCGGTAACCTTCTATACTTAGCTTATTCAATACTTGTCTTAACATTTCTTAAGTGTCACTGATTCTGCTTCCAGCACTTTCTCAAACAGTGTATTCCAGGTACTCAACACTGAATTAAAAATAGTCCTCATCAGACCCTCTCTAAGTTTCTTGCCGCTTACTCTAACTCTGTGTCCCCGAGATTTACCTACCTCTGATATGAGGAAAGGTTTCCTGCAGTTTATCCTATCTGTAGCCCTCAAAATTTTATATTCCTCAGTCATGTCCCCTTTTAAATCCTGAATTCCAAGGAAAACAGACCAAGCCTTTCCAGTCTTTTTTTTATAACTGGCTTCACCCCAGGCAACATCTTTTGCTGCTACTATCATAGTCTTCTTGTGATGTGGTGGCTGGGAATGCTGGCATTGTACCAGCTGAAGTTTGATCAGTAGTTTCTAAAATGGAGTATAACCTCTTGTATTCAGTGCCGTGATTAATGAAGCTGCATTAACTATGTTATCTACAGTACTGTGCAAAAGTTTTAGGCATGTATATGTAGCTAGTGTGCCTAAGATTTTTGCATAGTACTATATTCATTTTATGTATGGCACTATACTGCTATCGCAAAAAAACTAATTTCATGACAGTTATGAGTCATTAAAACTGATTCTGATATGGGTCTCTATTGTGGACTGAGAGTGGGAAGGGAGAGGGGAAATCATGGTTGGGAAAAGGAGGAGGGAGCGGGAAACACCTGAGAGACTATCTAAAATGATCAATAAACCAATTGTTAGGAATCAAATGACATTTCTTGGTGACTCAGGACTATGTGTGTCTGCTCCCAATCCACCTCCTACCCGGGCACTCTCCTTCCTCCTGTTCCACATCGCTCCGGTGCTCCGCCCGCACCATTTCCAACATCCTTTGTTGTTGCCCGATTTACAAACTCACTCTACACTCCATGTTGACCTAACTATATATATGGGCCTAAGACTTCTGCAAGATACTGTATCTGCACCTCTAGAGCCTACAGACTTGAATACCAAGGTATTCCTCAATATTCCCTAACCCCTTACCACTCAGAGTGTATATCTGACCTCATTAATACTCTCAAAGTACATTACCTCACATTTATCAGGATTAAACTTCACCTACCATTTCTCAGCCCATTACATGAATATTTCTTCAGCTTTAACCTTCGAGTCATCTATGAACTGACTGATTGTACCTCCTTTACTGGCATCTGAATCATTCACTAATATTATACAAATAGCAAGGGTACCGACCCTGATTCTTGTGGCATGCAACTAGTGACCAGCATCGAATCACAAAAATAATTATCTACCATCATTTTCTGTCGCCTATTATCAAGCCCAGGACTCCATTAACCTAACTTTTTGTATCTGTCTCCCATATTGGATATTGTCAGACATCACTGAAGTCCATGTAAAGCTGCATTGCCCCCATCGATCCACATTGTTACCTCTTCAAAAATTTTAGTCAGATTGATCAGACATAATCTTTCTTTGGCAAAACCATGCCAGCTATGTCTGATTAGTCTCTCCCCCGCCCCATTCAAGCGATTGTTAATACTATCTTTGAGAATTTTTTCTCATTAACTTTACTACTACTGATGGTATATGCATAGGTCTATATTCAACAGTCTTTTCCCTGTGTCCTTCATGAAAAGGACTACATTTGGTCTCATTTGGTACCTCATGTGGCTAGCAAACATTTAATGATCTAAGTGAGAGCCCAGTCATCCCTTGCTTCCCATTGGAGCTTGGGTAAATCTCATCTACTCTGGCAGTGTTTGCAGGCCATTGCTTCCTACAAGGCAAATTCTGACAACATGAATGGCTGTGGTGCTTTACTCCCAGGTGAGCACAAAGCCTTTATGGGGAAAAGACAGGTAGGTGGAGATGAATCCATGGTCAGATCAGCCATGATCTTATTGAATGGCAGAGCAGGCTTGATGGGTCAGATGGTTTACTCTTGTCCTGCTCCGATTTCTTATGTTCTTTTGTTCATACATGCTTTGAAAAGGAGAATAAAACCACATCTGTGTGGATCCCTACAGCATCTAGTGACTCAGTGATCTCTGTCTCAGGGGCAATGTCAGCAAGGAATCGGGCCCTAATCAAGTCCTTGGTAAGGCATTGAAAACCTGTGCCACCCAACTGGTGGGCTTGTTCAAGGATGAGAGTATGGAACAACCTGCTAGCACAAGTGTACAAGTAAGCTTGATTTCAGTGTTTAAGAGAAGTTTGGATAGATACATAGATGGCAGGGTGCAAGTTGATGGTTTGGCATGGACTAGATAGACCAAATGACCTGTTTGTGTGCTGTACTTTTCTATGGCTCTATGATCTCTTCATTCTCTCACTACTGCATTCGATGTTCCATTTGCTTCAAAAGGGTGATACCAGCATATCATGCTGGTACCCAAGAAAAGCAGGGTGAGTTGCCTCAATGACTATCAATCAGATGCACTCGCATCCACTGTGATGAAATGCTTTGAGAGGTTTTGGAACAGGGGCAGGAATTCAGATTTCTAGATCATTGGGACCTCTTTTGGGGTAGGTGTGACCTGTACAAAAAAAGACAGGTTGCACTTGAATCCCAGGGGGACCAATATCCTGGTGGGAAGGTTTGCTAAGGCTGCTGGGGAGAGTTTAAACTAGAATTGTTGGGGGGTGGGAACGGAACTGAAGAGGCAGTTGGCTCACAAATAGAGAAAGCTTGGAGACAGTGTGTGAGGGAGGATAGGCAGGTGATAGAAAAGGGACGTGCTCAGACGGACGGTTTGAGATGTGTCTAACGCAAGGAGTATCGTGAACAAAGCAGATGAGCTTAGAGCAGGCGTGGGCAAACTACGGCCCGCGGGCCATATGCGGCCCGTTAAGCTTTTTAATCCGGCCCGCAGAACTTGATGAAATTATATTAATAAACCTTGTTAACGTTTTTTCCCTGCAATTCTGGCGTTTTCCCAGTAGATGACGCACTGTATATACATTTGTGGCGACCCATTTCCTGGCACATCCGAACCGGCTCACAATTAGCCAGCGTTCCGGCTAACGGAGATAGCCTGCGGGGATTTGCGAGCACAGAGCTTTGGAGCCTCTGCGCCACGGGGGGCAGGTTGAGGGAGGCTTAAAAGTGAGGCTGGGGATTTCGAATAAAGTTTTTTTCTTCGACTGCAGTTACCGACTCCGTGTCGTAATTTTAGCGCTGCATGTAGCACACCGCTACACATTGACCTTTGTTGAGGTGCAGCGTATTACTCCACATTTGCGCTTTACTCTTTGTTCGGCTCGACTATTTGTGTGAACAGGCATTCAGCGTCATGAACATCAACAAAGCCAGCCACAGATCCAAGTTAACTGACCAACACCTCAGCTCCATCCTGAGAATCGCCACAACAAAACTAAATCCAGACTTTGATGCGCTGGCTAAAAAGGGAGACCAACAACACTGTTCCCACAGAAATTAAAAATAAGTTTCTTCGTTGTGTTATGTAAAAAAATGCATTTGAAAATATTTTTTCAATAAGCCTTACATGTTACATGTCATTTCTGTTAAGTGATGGACATGAGTAGTGCGCAGGTGCACATACGTTCTCAAAATAAAAAAATGCGCTCCAGATCAAATAACGCGCTCTGCATACTGGCGCGCTGTCACTGTTCTCTCCTTGTGCTGGTCGTTGTTGAGTTTTGGCACAGGGGACAATTGAATAAGAAGGAGCAGGACAAGTCGACCTGCATCTCCTATCGTTTTTGAAATAAAGACAGTCAGGAGGAGAGTGATGATGATAATATCTTGAAGGATAACAGAATTTTCAGTGCTTTAAAATAATAACTGTTACTATTAAAAAAAGCTGTATTTTATTCATTTAATTTTGAGTGTTTTAAAAGTCATTTCAATAAATAGCTAAATACCATGGGACTTCAAAGACAGATATTTTGTTGTAATGCATTTGTTCATTTTCAATTGAAATTAAAGCACATGTTTTCTACATATCCCATGATATTTTATTTTCTCTTATGATGTGTATTACCAAAACACTCCGTCCATCTGCTCCTGGTCCGGCCCCCCTGTCAAATTTTAGAACCCTTTGTGGCCCACAAGTCAAAAAGTTTGCCCACCCCTGGCTTAGAGCATGGATCAGTACTTTGAGCTATGATGTGGTGGCCATTACAGAGACTTGGATGACTCAGGGACAGGAATGGTTTCTTCATGTGCCAGGTTTTAAATGTTTCAGAAAGGACAGGGAGGGAGGCAAAAGAGGTGGGGCATGGCACTGTTGATCAGAGATACTGTCACGGCTGCGGAAAAGGTGAACGTCATGGAGGGATTGTCTGCGGAGTCTCTGTGGGTGGAGGTTAGGAACAGGGTGTAACTTTACTGGGTGTTTTTTATAGGTCGCACAATAGTAACGGGGATATCGAGGAGCAGATAAGGCAACAGATCCTGGAAAGGTGTAATAATAAGAGTTGTCGTGATGGAAGATTTTAATTTCCCAAATATCGATTGGCATCTCCCTAGAGCAAGGGGTGGGTTTAGATAGGGTGGAGTTTGTTAGGTGTGTTCAGGAAGGTTTCTGGACACAATATGTAGATAAGCCTACAAGAGGAGAGACTGTACTTGATTTGGTATTGGGAAATGAACCTGGTCAGGTGTCAGATCTCTCAGTGGGAGAGTACAGTATTTTGGAGATAGTGATCATAATTCTAACTCCTTTACAATAGCTTTGGAGAGAGGTAGGAACAGACAAGCTAGAAAAGCATTTAATTGGAGTAAAGGAAATTTTTAGGTTATCAGGCAAGAGATTGGAAGCTTAAATTGGGAACAGATGTTCTCAGGGAGAAGTATGGAAAAAACGTGGCAATTGTTCAGGGGATATTTGTGTGAAGTTCTGCATAGGTCTGTTCCAATGAGACAGGGAAGTTATGGTAGGGTACAGGAACCGTGGTGTACAAAGGCTGTAATAAATCTAGTCAAGAAGAAAAGAAAAGCTTATAAAAAGTTCAGAGAGTTAGATCATATTAGGGATCTAGAAAATTATAAGGTAAACAGGAAGGAGCTTAAAAAGGAAATTAGGGGAGTCAGAAGGAGCCATGAAAAGACCTTGGCGGGCAGGATTAAGGAAAACCCCAAGGCATTCTACAACTATGAGGAGCAAGAGGTAAGACGTGAAAGAATAGGACCTATCAAGTGTGACAGTGGGAAAGCGTGTATGGAACAGGAGGAAATAGCAGGGGTTCTTAACGAATACTTCAGTATTCACTATGGAAAAGGACGTTGGTGATTGTAGTGCTGACTTGCAGCAGACTTGAAAAGCTTGAGCATGTAGATATTAATAAGGAGGATGTGCTGGAGCTTTTGGAAAGCTTCAAGTTGGTTAAGTTGCCGGGACCGGATGAGATGTACCCCAGACTACTGTGGAAGGCGAGGGAGGAGATTGCTGAGCCTCTGGTGATGATCTTTGCATCATCAATGGGTAGGGAGAGGTTCCGGAGGATTGGAGGGTTGCGAATGTTGTTCCTTTATTCAAGAAAGGGAGTAGAGATAGCCCAGGAAATTATAGACCAGTGAGTCTTACTTCAGTGGTTGGTAAGTTAATGGAGAAGATCCTGAGAGGCAGGATTTATGAACATTTGGAGAGATATAATATGATTAGGAATAGTCAGCTTGGCTTTGTCAAGGGCAGGTCATGCCTTACGAGGCTGATTGAATTTTTTGAGGATGTGACTGAACACATTGATGAAGGAAGAGCAGTAGATGTAGTGTATTTGGATTTCAGCAAGGCATGGGATCCAAGGGGACATTGCTTTGTGGATCCAGAACTGGCTTGCCCACAGAAGGCAAAGAGTGGTTGTAGACAGATCATATTCTGCATGGAGGTTGGTCACCAGTGGAGTGCCTCAAGGATCTGTTTCTGGGACCCTTACTCTTCATGATTTTTTATAAATGACCTGGATGAGGAAGTGGAAGGATGGGTTAGTAAGTTTGCTGATAACACAAAGGTTGGAGGTGTTGTGGATAGTGTGGAGGGCTGTCAGTAATTACAGAGGGACATTGTTAGGATGCAAAACTGGGCTGAGAAGTGGCAAATGGAGTTCAACCCAGATAAGTGTGAAGTGGTTCATTTTGGTAGGTCAAATATGATGGCAGAATATAGTATTAATGGTAAGAATCTTGGCAGTGTGGAGGATCAGAGGGATCTTGGGGTCCAAGTCCATGGGATTCTCAAAGCAGCTGCGCAGGTTGACGCTGTGGTTAAGAAGGCATACAGTGTATTGGCCTTCATTAATCATGAAATTGAATTTAGGAGCCGAGAGATAATATTGCAGCTATATAGGACCCTGGTCAGACCCCACTTGGAGTACTGTGCTCAGTTCTAGTCGCCTCACTGCAGGAAGGATATGGAAGCCACAGAAAGGGTGCAGAGGAGAGTTACAAGGATGTTGCCTGAACTGGAGAGCATACATTATGAGAATAGGTTGAGTGAACTCGGCCTTTTCTTCTTGAAGCGATAGAGGATGAGAGGTTGACCTGATAGAGGTGTATAAGATAATGAAAGGCATTGATCATGTGAATAGTCAGAGGCTCTTTCCCAGGGTTGAAATGGCTGCCACAAGAGGACACAGGTTTAATGTGTTGAGGAGTAGGTACAGAGGACATGTCAGGGGTAAGTTTTTTTTTACTCAGAGAGTGGTGAGTGCATGGAATGGGCTGCCAGCAACAGTGGTGGAGGCAGATACGATAAGGTCTTTTAAGAGACTTTTAGGTACATGGAGCTTAAAAAAACAGGGTTATGAGGAAGTCTAGTCATTTCTAAGGTAGGGACATGTTCGGCACAACTTTGTGGGCTGGAGGGACTGCATTTTGCTGTAGTTTTTTTATGTTTCTATGTTAGTCATGACCAAAAACAACTTCTGTCCAAGCAAGGAACAGGACCCACTAAATTGCTTATTGGCACAATAGATTACAGCAGATGCAATATTGTTGGCTCTCCATTCAGCTTTGGATCATCTGGATGAAAGTGATACCTCTGACTGCTGTTTATTAATTAGAGCTCAGCGTTCAACACAAATCATACCCTCAGTTCTAATCAACAAGCTCCAAAACCTCTGGCCTCTGTACCTCCTTCTGCAATTGGATCCTTGACTTCCTCACCAGGAGACCACAGTAAGCGTGTATTGGAAATAACATCTCACTGACATCAGGGTTGCATGTTTAGCTTACTATCTCTCTATACCCATGACTATGTGACTAGGGGCAGCTCAAACAGCATTTATAAATGTGCTTATGACACAACTTCTGTTGGCACAATTTCAGATGGTATGAGGAGGCAAGGAGGAGAGAGATATTTCAGCTGGTTGAGTGGTATTACAACAATGACCTTGTACTTAACGTCAGTAAGACCAAGGTATTGATTGGGGACTTCAGGAAAGGAAAGCCGAGGGAATAGTGATGGAAAGGGTGAGCAGCTTCAAGTTCCTGAACATTTCAGGAAATATTGATGCAGTTACAGAGAATGCACAACAGTGGCTATGTGTGGAGGCACATGATAAAATAGACCGAAATCAGCATGGTTTCCTCAAGGGAAAATCTTGCCTAACAAATTTGTTGCAATTATTTGAAGAAATAACAAGCAGGATAGACAATGGAGAATCAGTGGATATAATATACTTGGATTTTTAGAAGACCCTTGACAAAGTTCCACATATGAAACTGCTTTTCCAAGTTAAGGCCCATGGTATTACAGGAAAGAGTCTAGAATGGATAGAACATTGGCTGATTGATGGCTTTGGGCTTATATTCCCTGGAATTCAGAGGAATGAAGGGGATCTCGTTGCATCTTATTGAACAACCAGGAACTCAAGAAGTGCAGCTATGATCTATGCAAAGTCATCAAGACAGCAAAACAACAATACAAAGACAAAATCCAGACACAACTCTCCACCAATAACACATGCAGCTTATGGCAAGGTCTGCACGGCATCGCAGACTTCAAAGCTAAATGCAGTGGTGCTGCCAACTTTGCTGCCTCTCTCCCAGATAAGCTAAATCTTTTTTACACTCAGTTTGACATCGCCAATGCTGAGTCCACGAGGAGAGCCGCTGAAGTACACAGCTGTTTCCAACAAGTTAACAGCTGCAAGGCTGCGGGTACTCAAGAGTGTGTGTAGCACAACTGGCTGGTGTGTTTGCAGACATTTTTAATCTCTCCCTCTCCCATTGTAGAGTGCCCTCCTTCAAAACAGACACCATTGTCCATACCTAAAAAGACCAAGATAACATGTCTCAACGACTGTCGCTCTGATCTCAATAATAAGCAAATGCTTTGAGAGGCTGGTCAAAGACTTATAGCTGCAGCATGCTACCACCCACACTGGACCCTTTACAATTTGCCTACTGACACAACCGCTTGACAGATGACAAATAGATCTACACAACATCCTTACCCACCTGAAGAGGAGGGATGCTTATGTAAGCATGCTGTCCTTGGACTACAATCCAGTATTTAACACCATACCTCCCCCCAGGCTTAACAAGAAACTCAAAGACCTCGGCCGTCATCCTGCCTTGTGTAGCTGGATCCTGGATTTCCTGTCAGATTGCTGGCAGGTGGTAAGAGTGGCCTCCCTTATCGCTGTCCCTCTGACCTACAATACAGGATCCTCCCAGAGCTGTGTCCTAACCCACTGTTTTATTCTCTGTACACCCATAACTGTGTTGCTACCCACAGCTCCAATCTGCTAATTAAATTTGCAGATGATAATACATTGGTTGGCCTTATCTCAAATAATAATGAGGCAGCCTACAGGGAAGAGGTCATCACCCTGACACAGTAGTGTCAAGAAAACAACTTCTCCTTCAATATCAAAAAACAAAGGAGCTGGTTGTGGACTACAGGAAGAATGGATACAGGCCCTATTGACATCAATGGATCTGTGGTTGAGAGGGTGAACAGCTTTAAGTTCTTTGGTATGCACATCACTGAGGATCTCATTTGGTATGTACATACTAGCTGAGGTGAAGTGCTCTGAAGAAGTTCGGCATGAGTCCCAAATCCTAAGGACTTACTACAGGGGCACAATTGAGAGCATCCTGATTGGCTGTCTGTCACTGCCTGATATGGGAATTGTACTTCGCTCAATCGCAGGACTCTGCAAAATGGTGTGGACAGCCCAGTGGATCTGTGGATGTGAACTTCCCAGTGTTCAAGACATTTAGTGCCATAGGTGTGTAAAAGAGGCCCGAAGGATCATTGTAGACCTGAGTCACCCCAACCACAAACTGTTCCAGCTGCTACAATCTGGGAAATGGTACCGCAGCATAGAAGCCAGGACCAGCTTCTTCCACCAGGCCATCAGACTATTGATTCACGTTGACACTATTGTATTTCTAAGTTATATTGACTGTTCTGTTGTACATCTTACTATACATACTATTTATTACATATTATAGTATGCACACTGCACATTCAGGCGGAGACATAACGTAAAGATTTTTACTCCTCACATATATGAAGGGTGTAAGAAATAAAGTCAATTCAATTGAATTCAATGTTGAAAGGCCTCAATAGTGTGGATGTAGAGAGGATGTTTGCTATGGTAGAGGATTCTAGGACAAAGGGAACAGCATCAGAATAAGGGCACGTCCATTTAGAACGGAGATGAGAAATTTCTTTAGCTAGAGAGTGGTGAATCTGTGGAATTTGTTGCTATAGGCAGCTGTGGAGCCAAGTTACTGGGTAAATTTAAGGCACAGGTTGATATTCTTGATTAGTCAAGGTGTAGAGGGTTATGGGGAGAAAGCAGGAGATTAGGGCTGAGAGGGAAATGGATCAGCCATGTTAAAATAGTGGAGCAGACTCAGTGGGCCAAAAAGCCTAATTCTGCTCCTATATCTTATGGATTTATATTTCATTAGGAGTTTGTGGAAGCTTTGAGTGTCATCAAAGACTCTTGCAAATTTCTACAGGTGTACCTTGAAGGGCATGCTTACTAGTTGCATTGCTGTCTGGTATGGAGGACCCACTGCACAGGATCAGCAAATGCTGCAGAAAATCGTAAACTCAGCTAGCTCCATCATAGGCACTAGTCTCCTCAGCATGAAAGCCACCTTCAACACACACCCAGCATTTCAGGAACAGCTTCTTCCCTTCCGCCATCAGATTTGTGAAAAGACAATTAACCCATGAACACTACCTTGCTATTGCTTTTCCCTTTGCACAACTTAATTAACTTTTGTTCATATTTCTTATTGTAGTTTATAGTTTTTAAAATTTATTATATATTGCAATGTACTGCTGCTGTAAAGCAACATATTACCTAACTGGCAGACCACAGTATGTGTGCTTGCAACACTGTGTGTCAGACAGAGTAGTCAGCAGCACTGGGGCTCCACAGGGGACTGTCCTGTCTCCCTCTCTCTTCACCATCTACACCTCGGACTTCAACTACTGCACAGAGTCTTGCCATATTCAGAAGTTTTCTGATGACTCTGCCATAGTTGGATGCATCAACAAGGGAAATGAGGCTGATTATAGGGCTACGGTGGGAAACTTTGTCACGTGGTGCGAACAGAATCATCTGCAGCTTAATGTGAAAAAGGCTAAGGAGCTGGTGGTCGACCTGAGGAGGGCTAAGGCATCGGTGACCCCTGTTTCCATCCAAGGGATCAGTGTGGACATGGTGGAGGATTACAAATACCTGGGGATATGAATTGACAATAAACTGGACTGGTCAAAGGACACTGAGGCTGTTTTCAAGAAGGGTCAGAAGGGTCTCTATTTCCTGAGGAGACTGAGGTCCTTTAACATCTGCCGGACAATGCTGAGGATGTTCTACGAGGCTGTGGTCGCCAGTGCTATCATGTTTGCTGTTGTGTGCTGGGGCAGCAGGCTGAGGGTAGCAGACAACAACAGAATCAATAAACTCATTCGTAAAGCCATTGATGTTATTGGGGTGTAACTGGACTCTCTGACGGTGGTGTCTGAAAAGAGGATGCTGTCCAAGTTGCATGCCATCTTGGACAATGAATCCCATCCAGTCCATAATGTACTGGTTAGGCACAGGAGTACATTCAGCCAGAGACTCATTCCACCGAGATGTAACGCTGAGCGTCATAGAAAGTCATTCCTGCCTGTGGTCATCAAACTTTACAACTCCTGCCTCGGAGTGTCAGACACCCTGAGCCAATAGGCTGGTCCTGGACTTATTTCCACTTGGAATAATTTACTTATTATTAATTATTTATGGTTTTATATTGCTATATTTCTACACTATTCTTGGTTAGTGCGACTGTAACGAAACCCAATTTCCCTAGGGATCAATAAAGTATGTCTGTCTGTCTGTCTGTCATATTTCAAAGCATATATCAAACAAGGTGCTGATTCTTATTCTGATTCTGCTCTGGCATTTAGGGATGTTATGCACCTTTAAGCCTAGTCTGTGAAATTCACCAAAGGCACTTGGTATTTAACACACAACAAATAGACTCAGCAAACCTGTTGATAAATATGTAAACCAGTCCTGGAGTAATCATCTGAAGAAACTGCTGTAGTAACTAAGGACATTGAAGTACATTTTATCAAATAAGTGAAACAGGACCAACAGGAAATACTGGGACTGTTGTTGAAAGGGAAAAGCACAGTTAATATTTCTTGCAAGTAGCCTCCAGAACATTCATTTGCAAACTGAAATTTATTCACTCCCTTGTTGTTTTTCACCACAGCTGAAAACTTCCAGCATATTTTGTTTTACAAAGTATATAATTTTTAACAAAGGTACATAATATTCTGTTTAAGTTATAAATAGCTTGCTGAATGAGATGTAGTGTTTAGATAGAATTGATATAAGTCATTAAAATATTTTAGTGACCCAAATATAGAATTATTGCCCACACTAATTTATATAACAGTAGGTTATACTTAAAGTAGATCTATCATTTGAGTATGGGTGTGCATTTTTTTGAATGAGAAGACATTAAACAACTGGCCTATATTTTGAGTTTAAAGTATGATAGGTAATTTCTTTGAGGAACATTCTTGCAGAGCTGGACAGCATGTATGCAAGAGTGAAGTTTACCTTAGCTTTATAAAATCAGTAAAATGACTGAGTCCAGGGAAATGTCTTCATTCCCTGGATAGTGAAACTTCAGAATCCTCTGCCCAAGAGGGTGTTGTGGCTTAGTTGCTGAGAATATTCAAAGTCGATTGAAAGAATTTTGGGTATTAAGGGTATCCAAGTAAAGAGTGTTGCGTGGGAAACTTTCACCGGGTTAAAACATTACCCATGATCTTATTGAAAAGTGGAGCAGGCATGAGGTAATGAAAGGCCTATTCCTATTTATTATGTTTTATGTATTTTTTTTCCTCATTAGATGATAGCATGACATTTGACTTAAAATAGCCTGTAATCTGTATCACATTTAGCAACGTTTGCTGTTAATATTATAAACTGTTTTACTTTTTATTTTAAAGTGAGGTATGCAGTTGTAAACATTGTACTTTTTACTTTTTTGAAGTTTTATGCTTGATTTAAGTGACCTCATGGGGTGGTCATATTGGAACTAATTTTATACCCTGTTGATGTTGCTGCACTTAGAATTTTCTGCAATAGTTTGGAAATAGCAAACTATTATAAATACCCCTTTTAATTTGCTATTTACAAATTGCTTTTTCCTGAACCAACGATCAAGTGAAATGTGGTTGGACAAGGAGGATTTACTATATCCTAAATATGATGCATCTTATTGTCTTGTAGCATAACTGTCAAAGTGGGGCACTCAAAAGGTGGAACTGAAAAGAATTTTTCATACTTCCTGACCATGCTTTTCTTCTGGGAATGAAAGGAATTTATAACTGGAGGGAAAATTCTTTTAGAACATGTGACTTGATTGAAAGAACAAAAGAACCATAGTTGTTTGAATTTTAATCTAATTTTTCTTGCAATTAAAATGCATGCTCCTGTTTTCTGAAAGATAGTGCTTCATGTAGAATGAGGCTGGATAACAAAAGTATTTTCAGGCAGAGTGAGCTTCAACATCTCTCTTGAACTTGTAGTAAAAGGATATTGTGACTCTAAACTGAAGCTGGTTTTAGCATGGCTTATCATGCGCTGCTGTAGCAACGATCAGTCTCTAGGCAACTGAAACACATTGACCTCTTCATTGAACTGAGTGTAGCAGTACTTCAATTTAGCAACCAGAGACAATACTGATGGTGTTGAATGTGGCTGACATGTTGTCAGATGCATGGTCAGGTTTTTGCATGTGCTTTAGCTTTTTTGTTGCACTAGAAGTCACGTGCATAAAATTTATATAAAATCAAGTACTTTCATGTTTCACAATTAATGTGGAATTCATAATAAAATAATACAGCATTCCACACAGAAGAACTAATTTTAACTGTATTGTAGTTTGGGGTTAATTAAAATTCCAATTAATTGATTCACAGAAATTTATAAATTCTGGCCATGTTAGTGCTATTTGTTTTAGTCAACACAAATCTACAAAGCTCTGCACTGAAGTGAAGACATACTTATAGGGATCTGGATACATACATGTGTTAACTTAAGAAATTATGGTGTTCCAATCAGCTTCCCAATTATGGTGTTACCTGTATTTCTTAAAATGCAATTGACTAGAGATGGAAAGATGATGAAAGTAATTCTCAGCATGGAGGCCTGACAAAATCAGGGGGAAAGTATTTCCCAACACTGCACAGAAGTTGCTGGTGCCAGTTGTATAGAGATAAACTATTAAGCAACAATATATGTGCAAAGCAGAAAGTGCTAATGAATATTGTTTCTTTTGATGTTTAAAAGGCTTTTAGGCCGATACTTGGTTAGGAAAGGAGTAGATCATCCTAGGAATAGGAAAGAGTTTCAGGCCTAATGTAGGTAAATGGGATTAGCATAGTTTGACATTGTAGTTAGCACAAGCAAGTTGGATCTGTGCTGTAGAGCTCTATCACTGTTAAAAACAAAATTACAGTTACAGATTCAGATTTACGCATATGTACATCGAAACATAAAGTGAAGTGTGTTGTTTGCGTTAACAGTCAATGCAGCCTAGGGGCAGCCCCCAAGCGTCACCACTCATCCTGACACCAGCACAGTATGCTCAAAACAGCGAATCAAGCTCCTTTCCTCCCTTACACACAAGGTAGTCCTCCAACTCTAGAACAGGCCTCCAGTCTCCTGGCTTTGACCATCAGCTTTCAATATCTGGACTTCCAATTGACTTTTGGGCTCCAATCTTTGGTATCACCCCTGGACTAGATGATGATGGGACCTGAACTTAAGGCTCAACCGCCAAGTGTGCTTCCTGCTTATACACATATCTGTTCCTGGGACACATTGCTTGGGACAGTCCAACATCCAAGGATGTCTTTAGTCACCCAACCACATCGCTGACCTTCAAGCATGGAATGGAGGCCTGGACTGCAGATGTCCTTCGTCACCCTTAGAGCACAGGGCAGAAGCCCAACCTCTAATTCCTCCACATTCCTGTCCCTAAACCCTGATCTGACCTCTAACATACTTACATTAAAAGTTTCAGGAAATCAGAAAATCTGGAAATTTGAATGAAGACATGTTTTTCTTTTTCCTTATAGACTAGAGTGTAAAATGACTGTCAGCTTTGCTATGTCCTGAGACTCTGAAAGAAAATGCTTTAAGGCAAATTCAGTCTATTTGGAATTGAAATGAGGTAGTTCTGAGAGTAAAATGGTTATTTATTGAGTGAAAATCTTGTCTTGCATGCCATTTTTACAGGTCAGTTTATTATAACAGTGCATTGAAGTAGTATAAGGTAAAACAATAACAGTTTAAAATACAATGTTACGGTTGTAGAGAAAGTGTAGTGCAGGTAGACAGCAAGGTGCAGGGTTAAAACAAGGTGGATGTGAAGTCAAGAGTCCATTTTATTGTACTGGGAGCAATTCAGAAGTCTTATTGCAGCAGGAGCTGCAATAACAGAAGCAATCCTTGAGCCTGGTGGTACTTGCTTTCAGGCTTTTGCATTTTTTGCCTGATTGAGGGTGTGGTGAGAAGAAGAAGGGATGTCTGGAATGGGTGAAGTCTTTGATTATGCTGACTGCTTTACTGAGAAAGGAAGAAGTGTTGACAACATCCATGGAAGGGATTTTGGTTTCTATGATGTGCTGATCTCTGTCCACAACTCTGCAATTTCATGTGGTCACTGTCAGAGCATTGATAATCCTCAGTTTCCTGAGTATAGTCAGGACGGATAGGCAGCAGCACCTCTGCCACAATTATTATCTATGCTGGTACTTCTCAAGGTTGGATCCTCATCTCCCTACTTTACTCCTTGCACACTCATGACTGTGACAAGATTCTGCTCTAAAGTCTTATCTACAAAGTTTGCAGATGATACTACCATAGTGGGCCATAACGCGATTTACAGTGAGTTGGAGTACAAGAGGGAGATAGAGAGCCTAGTGATATAGTGTCATGCAAACAATCTTTCCCTCAACATCAGTAAAACAAAAGAGATGGTCATTCAAAAGGTGAGTAGTCCATAAACTCCTATCTTCAACAACAGTGCTGAGGTTGAGAGCTTTAAGAGTTTGAGAGCTGGGAGTGGACATCATCAGTAGCTTGTACCTGGTCCAACCACGTATATGCCATTGGCAAAAGAGCCTATGTTTCTACTTACTCTGGGGGGGGGGGGGGGGGTGGCGGTTAAAGAAATATGGCATTTCCCTGTTGACACTTACCTCAATGTACTTTGTATAGAATTGCTCTGTATGAACAATATGCAAGACACGTACTTCATTCTTAGATCTGCAAATCTAAAAGTAAACCTAGCAATTATAGGCCTGTCAGTGGTGGGTAAATTAATGGAAAATATTCTTAGAGATGGTGTATATAATTATCTGGATAGATAGGGTCTGATTGGGAACAGTCAACATGGATTTGTGCGTGGAAGGTGATGTTTGACAAATCTTATTGAATTTTTTGCAGAGGTTACAAGGAAAGTTGACGAGGGTAAAGCAGTGGATGTTGTTTATATGGACTTCAGTAAGGCCTTTAAGGTTCCACACAGAGGGTTAGTTAGGAAGGTTCAATCATTAGGTATTAATATTGAAGTAGTGGCTGGATGAGAGTTGCCAGAGAGTAGTGGTGGATAACTGTTTGTCAGGTTGGAGGCCGGTGACTAGTGGTGTGCCTCAGGGATCTGTATTGGGTCCAATGTTGTTTGTCATATACATTAATGATCTGGATGATGGGGTGGTAAATTGGATTAGTAAATATGCAGATGATACTAAGGTAGATGGCATTGTGAATAATGAAGTAGGTTTTCAAAGTTTGCAGAGAGATTTAGGCCAATTAGAAGAGTGGGCTGAATGTTGACAGATGGAGTTTAACGCTGATAAGTGTGAGGTGCTACATTTTGGTAGGACTAATCCAAATAGGACATACATGGTAAATGGTAGGGCATTGAAGAACGCAGTAGAACAGAGTGATCTAGGAATAATGATGCATAGTTCCCCGAAGGTGGAATCTCATGTGGATAGGGTGGTGAAGAAAGCTTTTGGTATGTTGGCCTTTATAAATCAGAGCATTGAGTATAGGAGTTGGGATGTAATGTTAAAATTGTACAAGGCATTGGTGAGGTCATATTTGGAGTATTGTGTACAGTTCTGGTCACAGAATTATAGGAAAGATGTCAACAAAATAGAGAGAGTACAGAGAAGATTTACTAGAATGTTACCTGGGTTTCAGCACCTAAGTTACAGGGAAAGGTTGAACAAGTTACGTCTTTATTCTTTGGAGCATAGAAGGTTGAGGGGGGACTTGATAGAGGTATTTAAAATTATGGCGGGGATAGAGAGAGTTGACGTGGATAAGGCTTTTTCCATTGAGAGTGGGGGAGATTCAAACAAGAGGACATGAGTTGAGAGTTAGGGAGCGAAATTTTAAGGGTAACACGAGGGGGGAATTTCTTTACTCAGAGAGTGTTAGCTGTGTGGAACGAGCTTCCAGTAGCAGTGGTAGAGGCAGGTTTGATATTGTCATTTAAAGTAAAATTGGATAGGTATATGGACAGGAAAGGAATGGAGGGTTATGGGCTGAGTGCGGGTCAGTGGGACTAGGTGAGAGTAAGCGTTTGGCACGGACTAGAAGTGCCGAGATGGCCTGTTTCCATGCTGTAATTGTTATATGGTTATGTTTCCACTGTACCTCAGTACTCAGTAGATGTGGTAATAACATTCTAATTCCTTACTGATTCCAGTAGTTCTGTGGAAGAAAATTATAGTACATTGGGCTGTACAGTAAAACTTTTAATAATTTTTGAATTCTCATGGTGCCAAGTTCTTAGATTTTCTGGACCACTCATACTCACTGTATGTTATTCTCTTAATACCCCATCTTGCTTTTTATAGATATTGCACAGTAGTATAATAAGTTTTCCAGTGAACCAAGTAAGTGGAAATGGAATCTGGGAACTGAGACCCTTTGGGAAGGGAGCATGACAAAACATTACCTGCTGAGCCATGTGTTATAATTGGGATTTTTAAATTATTAGAATGAAGATTATTGGGGTTTTACTACATTTAAAAAAGCTGACCTGACTTGATTACTTTTGCATTCTTTGTATATCAGTATTGTTTATGTACTAAGCATCTTAATGTTTTTCATTGCAAAAGCATATTTTTCAAATGCTAACAGTATAATTTGATGAATTTTTTTACGAATGCAATTGAGGTTGTGATCAAGTCTCAAATTATGGGTTGTGATGGTAAAGTAACACATTGCTTTATTTTCTCTAAGTGTATCTAAGTTGAATGTGTTGGGAGTATATTTATGTTTTAATTTTTTTGAAAAATTTTTGGTAAAGCCTTGGTAAATTTTTTTGATACAGACTCTTACACTTCATACTTTTTTTACCCGAAAAGTCAAGTCAACTTTTATTGTCATTTCAACCATAACTGCTGGTACAGTGCATAGTAAAAATGAGACAGCGTTTTTCAGGAGCATGGCGTTACATGACACAGTACAAAAAAACTAGACTGAACTACATAATTAAAAAAAACAGAGAAAGCTACGCTAGACTACAGTCCTACACTGAACTGCATAAGTGCACAAAAACAGTGCAGGAATTACAATAGATAGTAAAGAGGACAGTAGGGCAAGGTATCAGTCCAGGCTCTGGGTATTGAGGAGTCTGATAGCTTGGGGGAAGAAACTTACATAGTCTGGTCGTGAGAGCCCGAATGCTTCGGAGCCTTTTCCCAGACGGCAGGAGGGAGAAGAGATTGTATGAGGGGTGCATGGGGTCCTTCATAATGCTGTTTCTTTTCTGGATGTAGCGTGTAGTGTAAATGCCCGTGATGGCAGGAAGAGAGACCCCGATGATCTTCTCAGCTGACCTCACTATCTGCTGCAGGGTCTTGCGATCCGAGATGGTGCAATTTCCAAACCAGGCAGTGATGCAGTTATTCAGGATGCTCTCAATAAAACCCCTGTAGAATGTGATGAGGATGGGGGGTGGGAGATGGACTTTCCTCAGCCTTCGCAAAAACTAGAGACGCTGCTGAGCTTTCTTTGCTATGGAGCTGGTGTTGAGGGACCAGGTAAGATACTCTGTCAGGTGAACACCAAGAAATTTGGTGCTGTTTACAATCTCTACTGAGGAGCCATCGATGGTCAGCGGGGAGTGGTTGCTCCATGCCCTCCTGAAGTCAACAACCATCTCTTTTGTTTTGTTCACATTAAGAGACAGGTTGTTGGCTCTGCACCAGTCTGTTAGCCACTGCACCTCCTCTCTGTAAGCTGACTCGTCATTCTTGCTGATGAGACCCAACACAGTAGTGTCATCGGTGAACTTGATGATATGGTTTGAGCTGTGTGTTGCAGCACAGTCGTGAGTCAGCAGAGTGAACAGTAGTGGACTGAGCACGCAACCCTGGGGAGCCCCCGTGCTCAGTGTGATGGTGTTGGAAATGCTGCTCCTGATTCGGACTGACTGAGGTCTCCCAGTTAGGAAGTCTAGGATCCAGTTGCAGAGGGAGGTGTTCAGGCCCAGTAGGCTCAGATTTCCAATCAGTTTCTGAGGGATGATTGTGTTGAATGCTGAACTGAAGTCTATGAACAGCATCCGAATGTATGTGTCTTTTTAGTTATGAATTGAACCTGGACATTACATTTTGGTAAATATTTCAGTGTGAACACAGATTTGCAATGGAATGTGAAACGTTTATAGCAATAAATTATGTCAATTTTAAACTTAAGCTAATCTGAAGATTTTAGGGATATTTAACAATGTTAAGGCACTATGTAAATGCAAGTTGATAAATGCACATTGATAAATACAGGGTCACAAAAACATGTTATCACGGTCTGTGGTTAAATTAGCATATTTTTAGATATTGATATCTAAAAGCTAGTATTACTGGTTGTCAAGAGAATCATGGTTCAGATGTTCAGGAAGCACCATCATTTAAATTAATTTCTATCTCTCAATTTAAAATCTTGGGAAGTAATTTTCTGGTATCTTGTACAAATGTTTTTGATAGTTCAGAAGAGTTGACTTGCATTTGCACAGTTTAAAATCTTCAAGAATAGTTCAAACTTCAGGAGGGCCAAAGAAAGATGTAAAGTTGGTCTGGGTAAAGAGGTACTGCCTCAACGTGAGAAAAGGCATAGAAGGCACCTTAGTTCACTTCAGGAAGAATGGAGAAGAGGGAATGCCTGGAGTGAGTGGAAACTTTGATTTTGCTGGCTGCTTTGTTGTGGCTGCAAGAAATGTAAACAGAGTGCATGGGTGCTGGGGGGAAAGATGTTTTGTGGCTTTTGAGCTGTGTCTTCAGCTGCAGTTTCTTATAGTCACATGCAGAGCAGGTGCCTGCTATAACAATTCATTAAGCATCCAATAAGATTGTTTCTTTGGTGCATTGAATAAAAATTGGTAAAGGTTAAAGGTAACATGCCAAATTTCTTTAGCCTCCAAATGAAGAAGAGATGCTGGTCAGCTTGCTTGCTTTTGGCATCTTTGTTGTTGAACCAGGAGACTGGAACTTGATGGAACATTCCTAGGAACTTCATGCTCTCAACTCCTCCTTCCTGATGTCACTGACCAGTCCTTTTGCTTTACTGTTATGACACCATGTTTCTAAGCTATCTCCTTCCTATACTTTGACACACTGTTATTTGTAATATGGCCCACTGTGGTGGTGTCATTTGCAAACTTATTAATGGAGTTAGAGCAGAATCTGGCCATGCTGTCACAGTGTTCAAGAAGTAGAGTGGGGATTGAGGATGCAACCCTGTGGGGTATAGGTGTTAAGAATAATCGTGGCAGTGGTGTTGCAGCCCTCCCTTATAGGTTGTGGTCTGTTGGTCAGGAAGTTGAGGATTAATTGTAAATGGAGCTTTTCACTCCCAAGGTTCAGAATTTGGTGATGAGCTTGCTTGAAATTATAGTAATGAAGACAGGTCTGTATTCAGTAAAAATAATCTAATATATCTAATGATCTTTACTGTCCATATGCTCCAGAGTTTATATGTAGGGCCAGGGAGACAGTATCTGCCATTGATCTACTTCAGTGGAAGGTAATTTATAGTGGGCCATGGTTGTCTGGAAGACAAGAGTTCATGAATGGCATGGCCAGCCTCTCAAAGTACTTCATAATAGTGGATGTCAAAGCCTCTGAGATACCATGTTCTTAGGGAAAACAGTATTTAGTTTTTGTATATCACCTTTAACTTGGCAAAATACCCCAAGATGCTTTTTAGAATTATCAGCAAAATTTCACACTGCCATTTATAAAGATAATAGGATGGTTGACATAAAAATTTTAGTCTGAGAAATAGACCTTCAGAAGTGACTTAATGGAAAAAGTAGAGGTTGGAAAATCAGCAAGTATTTTGGAGTGAATTTCAGAGCTTGGAAAATCTTCACATGGTCAATCTCAGAATTGGAAAACCTGCAATTTTTTTGTGTTAGATTACACAATGAGGAGAGTGTAGTTAGTAGATGGTTTGAAAACAAAGGTGTGAATTTTAAATATTATGCTTTTGGCTTCTCTAGGTACTATTTGGGTGCAAACACATTGGTGATGAGAATTGGTAGCTGGTCCAATTTAGAACACAGCATCACTGTTTAGAATGAATTTAACTTATAAACAATAGAATGGTGGAGATGGGAAAAATATGTATTAAGATAGTTAAGGCTATGGATAATAAAGAGACAGTTAAGAGTTTCACCTCTGCTGAAGTTCAGATATGAGAAGAGTTGGATAAACTAGACGTGAAATAGATGTCCTAAATTATGACATGGGCTGGGATCAAATACTTTACTGCTTCTCTGCCTAATTTATAATGCAACAAATTATTGTACTGACATTCTAAGAAACAAATATTCTGAAAAAGGATCTAGCACTTTCGTGGTTTATATGACGTATAAACTTTTCTCGGGCTCCCAGCTGGGTACAAACATAGATTTAAACTGATGTTTTGATGTAAAGCTCATCCCTGATGAAGATGACAGAGTTTGGCATTGAAATGTTGGTTAAAATATATGCTAATACCTGGCTGGAAGTCTGAGAAGTGTTTATTCATCAACAAATATTCTGTCCAACACAACTGTACTGCCTTTTAAACAAGTACTACCCTCCTTCATTTCTTGTTGGGCTGCCCCTCACAATTTAAGGGTGATTTGCTCCCTCTATTATCATATTTCTGAATAGTGCATAGACCCATGAGCACTACCTTACTTCTTGTTTTTGCACTACTTATTTTATAACTTCATTATTGTAATGTCTTGCATTGTAGTACTGCAAGACTTCATAATGTGTGCCAGTGATAACAAAGCCAATTCTGATTCTGGTTTTTGAGGTGGCTGTTGAAACTAATCCATTGACCATGCAGGTAAATAACTTGGAGGTGATGCATTCCTTCTGCTGTGCTGAGAGTGTGTGTCATGATAAATAGACTGGAAGCTCCTCATGCCATCCTGAATGTACACCTTCATTTTAAATAGTCTTGGGTCAGATGTTCCACAAATCCCCTGTAATCATAGAGCTGCCACTCTTATCCATAGACCTCCTCTGTCATTGCCATCCGGAACCAAACAACCCTTGCAGCTCAGACTAAGTTCCGGATGAACTTCTACCAACTTTGTGTTGGTGCATTTGGTGCACTAGATGTGGCCTGTTCTACATAGGCTAGACCAGATAAAGACTGGGTGACGATTTTGATGAATACCTGTGTTCTTTTCAATGGCCATCTTGATCTCCCAGTTTTATGCCACTTCAACTCCTTTTCCTGTTGCCTCACCAACTGGTTCACCTTTGGCCATCTACATTGCCAATGTGAGGTGAAACACAGAGAAGAGGAGTAATATCTCACACTCTGCCTGCGTTATCTACAATCGATTGATGTGAACATAAAATTTTCCATCTTCAGGTAACCCATACTTCTCCTTGTGCTTCTTCTGTCACCCAGTTTCATTTCCATCTCCCACCTGGTTTCATATGTTTATCACCCACAAGCTGCACCTTCTAGTTCTCCTATTCCCTCCCACATCTGCTTCCATTTGCCCTTCATCCTTCCTTATTTAGTCCCATTTATTAGCTTATTCATCATGTTCCAGCATCAACAGCTACTTGTTTCCAATGATCACATTCCAGCCTCATATCTACCTTCACTGTTCACAGCCCTCTTCCTGTTCAAACCACTCTGTTTGGCACCAATAATCATTCCACAATCAAAGTCATTTAGATTACATTTCTTTCCCATTCTGATCTTCGGTCTGAACAACAACTAAATCACTTAACCATGTTTGCTTTTATGCAATGAGTTGTTTCCACATGATTGGCTGATTAGACTGCTGCAGTAATGAACAGCTGTACCTAATAAAGTGGCCATTGAGCGTAGTGTTGTTACAGAGAAAGTGCAGTGCAGGTACACAAATAATATACAAGGCTAATGATGAAGCAAATTGAGAAATCAATATTTCATCTTTATCATTTGAGGTCTGTTCAAGTATCTTGTAACAGGATAGAAGCTGTCATTGAGCTTGCTGCTCCATGTTTTCAGGCTTTTGTATGTTTTGCCCGATGGAAGAAGCAAAGAGAATGTCTAGGTTGTGAGAGGTCTTTGATTATGAGCTTTGTCCACAATTCTGCAGTTTCTTGCATTCACAGGCAGGGCAGTTGCCCTATCAAGCCATAAGGCATCCTGATGGTGATCTGAGACATGCTGAATTTCTTTAGCCATTTGAGGAAGTAGGGGTGCTGGTGTGATTTCTTGGCTATACCATAGCTGTTATGTGGTTGGTCTAGGACAAATTGTTGGTGATGTTTATACCTAGGAACTTGAAGCTGTAAACTATCTCCTCAGCAGTATTCATACATGTACAGGTAGTCCCTGAGTTACGAACGTCCGACTTATGGACAACTCGTAGTTAGGAACCAAGGAAGGAGAACGCTGTCCGCCATTTTAAGTTGTTGCTGTTGACACTGTGTTGAGTGTTTAACTTTGTATTTGGCTTAATTTTTTCTTTGTAAGATTCACCCTGCCCCCCCACCCCCCATTCTGGTCAGCTGGTGGTGCAGTGAAATCAGCGCCGGGCTCGAGAATGGAGGTTTCTGAGTTCGATCCACTGATAGGCTGCTCCTGTGCTGGGTTGATGTCGATCCAGTGACTCCTGTACGATCTGTGCCGGGTTGATGTCAAGCTCACAACTCGACCTCGTTTTTTAAAAAAAAACACTGCCACCTCCAGTTTAAATTCCCATGCGGAATATTGTGGAGGATCAAATACCCAAACCCAGCGCAGCCCCCACTTGTCCCGTTTAGTCTTTCTCATTGCGGTGGTCCTTAGGACCCAGCGGAGCTCGGGACCCGCCACCCACAGTGTTTATGTTCCATTGACGGGAAGCGATCGCGATTGAAAATTAATGTGGAAATAATAAAGTGTTTGGAAAGAGGAGAAACGCCATTGGTCATTGGAAAAGCGGTGGGTCATCGATCGGAACAATTTTAAAGGATAACGGATAAAGTGAGAATAATGGAGCATGTGAAAGGCCCTGATGAAAAGTACAATTATTACTAAGCAACGCAGTGGTTTAATTATTGGAAAACATATGTTTCTTAAGTGTTTTATAAAATGTATACTATATACTAAGACAAACGTTTGACTAACTGTCGCTAAATAATACCGGATGTTTTTGTTCTGACCTACGTACAAATCCGACTTAAAGATGGACTCTGGAACAGAACTCGTACGTCACCCGGGGACTGCCTGTATCACGTTCCCATTTGGATATGTCCATACATGGCCTCCTCTACTGCCATGATGAGGCCAAACTCAGGTTGGAGGAGCAACATCTCATTTACCATCTAGGTAGTCTCCAGCCCCTTGGCATGAACATTGAATTCTCCAACTTCCGGTAATTTCCTCCCTCTCCCTTCCCCCATCCCAGTTTCACTTTGCCTCCTCCTCCAGCTGCCTATCATCTCTCTCATGATTCTGCTTTCTTCTACTACACAGTGCTTTCCCCTTACATTCCTCTTTCATCTTTCCTGCCTATCCCCTCCCTGTTTCCCCTCCCCCACCCCTTGATCTTTCCTCTGATTGGTTTTTCACGGCACCTACCAGCCTTCTTCCCACCCTCCCCCCACCTTCTTTATAGGGCCCCTGGCCCCTCCCTCTTCAGTCCTGACAAAGGGTCTCGGCCCAAAACGTTAACTGCTCATTTCCACGGATGCAGTCCGACCTGAGTTCCTCCAGCGTGTTGTACGTGTTGCTTCATACATGTAGAAGTGCGTGCTCTTGCATGCTTCCTGAAATCAATGACCAGCTCTTTTGTTTTGCAGACTTTGGAGGAAAGGTTCTTGATTTGACATCATGCCACTAAACTCTATTTCCTTCCTCAATGTTGTCTTATCATTATTTAAGATCTGGCTAACTACAGTGGTATTATCTGCAAACTGATAAAAGTTAGTCTATGTTTCCGATTATTATTGTTCTCAAAATATTACATTTTATTATACCTCATTAGAAAATCCACAAATGGTGAATGTACTCATAAATGCTATTAATTTTTGTCAGTAGTATTTGTACATATCTATTGCCTGTCCTTGACTGACTTCATAGTTTGAGAATGCAATTTAGCAGCACACAGTTTTGTTTTGGTTTTTAATTTCTATATATTTTTTTAATTCCTCTGGTTATCTTTTATCAGTTAGCTACATTATTTTGTCTTTATTTTACATTGTTGCTGTTGCATCTTTGTAATAACAGAGAAAATATGTACCATGTGTTGTATGAGATTTTACTTTATAACAGTAATTTGCTCTTTTTCTTTACAAAATGGTATCTGTACCTTCCAGGTATCTATTTTCATTATTTCTTCTTAACCTTCCTAGTTAGTTGAATCTGAACTGTGTTTTCTAAATAACACTATGTATTTTCTGTTTATCATTTCTCTCATCTTACATTTATGTCCTTATAACAGGTACTGCAGCAATTGCTCACTGCTTTTGTATGTGTTTGTACACTAAACTTTTATTTACTATATAACCTTTTAATCTAATTGTTCTTTGGAACTGGAGGCCTCATTGTTTTCCTCATTCTTTTGCCCTGCAACCTTGTGTACATAATTTAGTGCTAATTACTCATTGTTTTTTGACTTACATTTTTTTAGCCTTTATGCTTTGGTCAAACATGGTGCTGTCCTACATTTCAAACTTTTTTCTTAACTTCGACTTGTCACACGTTAGTTTTATGAACTGTGCTGAATTTGCTTATCTCAGCCTGGGTGGCAGTGAGAGTTGTACAATTAATCTATATGTCACTGATGGGGAAAGGAAAACTCAAACCTAGTTTCTTGCCTCTGATTATGATTAGGTAACTGAATACACAGCAAATACATGAATATGGCAGCAAGCTTTGCTATAATGCACCGGCACCATGATTAAATAACCTATCTGCAGTTGTTGTCACATCTTATATGAAAAGTACAACCATTTTATTTAACTGTTTCCTACATGTGTGTCTTTGCACTGTAACTCTTGGCAATAAGTATGTAAAAAAATGCACCAAAAATGCAAATCCAATTGGTAACCAATCTACCATAAACATCTTTCTGATATATAATTACATCTTTGGAAAATTGATTCAGGAATCTACAGATTAAAAATAAATTTGTAAATACTGTTTAGGATCCATTCTTGTCTAGTTTGCATCAACTATTGTATCATTAATTCTCTAATGTTACAAAACTTAAAATGTACTGCTGCTGTGATGCTACAATACTAACTGGAATTGCTTGAATATATAAAACGTCTTTGCACGTTGACTCTGCACTGATATATTTTAGGTTGGTTGGGGTATCGATGAACTGTGAATCGATGAAAGTGCAAAGTGTTACATATTGCGCCTAGTTGTTCAGCCAGCCCTTCCTTGTGTCACTGTATGAATGAAGGAAAGTTCAGTCATGGTTTACCAAAATCTAAACCCTCCCCCTTCTTTATGTAAGTCCTTCTGTGGGCATTTCTGCATTAGGCGAAACAATGGTGCTGAATATGTTAAGCCCCTAACAATTAGGGAGCAGTTTGAGGCATTGAATAATGTCGAATGATGCAATTGAACCTGACAGCTTCAACAGTCAGCCTGCTCATGGGACCTTAAAGTTGTTCACACTTGGTTTCATCTCTCATCACACGCTGTGTATTAAAACCCTGCTGGTGGGGAGCTCAGAAAGAAATGGGGCCGGTTGTCAGGAGACCCTGCTTAGTGCATAACTTGTATGGGCATTGGCAAAGAAAAAAATTGCTTCTATTACCTTTTTTTGCATTGGCCATCAGTTTGTTTGTTTTCTGTTGACAATGCAATTATTGTTCTTGATGCCATTCCTAAAAGAAGCTTTATGCTTTCAATGCCTTATAAATTTATATGTCTAGAATTCCACAGATTGCAAATGTCCAGTCATATTTAAGTATTTACAAAAAGGAAAACATGAAAATATTAAACCCATAGAGAAGTGCACAACAGTCATCTATTATTTAAAGAGATGAAATAAGCTAACATTTGGAGTTATGTGATGTTCCCATAGAACATTCTTTCTGGAGATCTTGACAGACTTGCTGTTACTTTATTAAAATTATTTTTCAATTAATCAAATACAGGTATATTGTTTGTGTTATTGCTGATAAATAGTTTAAATCTTGAGATTTAAGAGTTTGTGATTTACTGTGATGTACTTATTGGAATAAAATATTAACACTTGTGATATGTCATATGTGGCCAGTGTAATTGATATAGTTGTGATTTTGGTAGCCTATTTTGAATGCTTCTAAGTTTCGCCTAAAGGTTAAAATAGTATCTTTTTTTGTCTTTTCAGTTATATAAGGAACATAATGTTTTCTGTCAGAAACATTGCAGGATTTGTTAGTTCATAAGAGAAATACGAAATTTCTCAATGAAATCAGACAAATGTGTATACTGCCTCTACTGGTAGCAACAAATATTAACAGAGCATCTTATACGTTTTTGGAATTTCTTGAAAACTGTTGCTTCAGAAATTAAAACCTGCAATATTTGTCACACAAATATTAAAATTCCATTTACATTAGGGTCTTTATCAGTGATTGAAAATTGAACAATTGAAAATTGTTTGCATGATGATTTTACATTGTCTAATTCACTCTATAATGTGGGTGTAGAAATGTTTTTATTGTAACTTTATCAATAATCCTATTTTGTAATGGTATTTAAGAAAATACTTAAACGTATTATAGATTTCATGTTTTCCTTTAGTTGTCAAATACTGCTTAACTATCACTGGCAAAAGGTTTGCTGAATGTTGTTTCCTAGCTTTTCGTAATGGGATAGTGACAGTATTCCCTCAGTTCTCTGGAAGACTTCATGTAATTATACCAGCAAAGCAATAAATGAAAGAGAAACAAAAACATGTAAATTTAAGATATAAAGACTTCATGCTACAAAATTGATCTGGATCTAAAAAGAGAAGTAAAAGACTGGATGAATAGAATACAATAGATGCCTAGTTACAAGAAACAGACTTGTGTGCAATTTTTATTCAATGGACCACAGCTTCATAAAGACCTGAATTGTTTGTGGTGGTTGATTTATTTAAGGATAGTTTAACCATGTATGAATGAATACAATCATCTGCAGAAACTTTTAAAGCTGAGTATATTTGTAATGATTGATTCCTTTGCTCTAAACATTTCTTTTAGTAGTTTACCTTTGTCACACATCAACTTTCAAAAGAATCTGGGTGTTCACTATTTAATGCATTTTGCAGCACCGGTAAATATGTGCAAGGAAAATTATTTTTTCATTGAATTGGATTATGTGAGAAATTAGCCAGAAAAAAAAAACTGCTTGATGTGCTTAAGGGTTCATTTTTGCTTGTTTGGCGAAAGTCCCAGTGGCTGCCTTCGGAATTGTGGTTTGCAACATGAATGAATACAAACTTTGGAAGAGCTAACTGGTGGTACTATTGGCGGACTGCCAAAATTACAGTTCTCAGATGGGGGTTATGATAGAGTTGTGATTTATCATTTAATTCTCCATTGTGAAAAACATACTTTGAGCCGCCTTTTTGCTTCCAGTAGGGGCTTATTTGACTTTATTTCCACCTCTAATAAAGGTAGTAGAATGATTTTCAGTTTTTCTAATGGTTGGCATAGTAAAGGATATGTGACTTAGGGCTAATCTGGAAGTAGGGCCTTCTGGCATTTGCTGAAATTTGTAATGTGGAAGACTTGAGCATTTCTGAGACACCTGATGGCTACCTGCACTTATTGCATAAATTATTTGATAAGATTAAATAATTAGTATGATTATTATGTGGTCACTTTGTTGATAAGTCCCACAGGACTATACACATAGGGTGTGGATGAAAACCGGAAACCACTATTACATACTTTGCCAGTCATTTTACAAAGTCAAATTTCAGTTTAGATCGGACTGCTATTGACTGAAATTTAGAAATGTGATTTTTGATAATTATATGATTTTTTTAACATGTTGAATCTGATGCAGTAAACAATAAACATTTACAAATTATGATTGATGTTTTACAATCATGAATTTCTTTTGCTTTTTGTTGTGATTTTCATGCAGTTAATATTTTCTCCCCTTCAAAAGATGGGTATTGACAAGTAATATCACAGTCAAGCACTAACCTTAATGCTTGTTGTTTAATTTCCAATTAGGACTACGTATCATTGAAGAAATTCACAGTAGTACAATAGTGCTAGAAAGTTTGTGAACCTTTAGAATTTTCTCTATTTCTGCATAAATATGACCTAAAACGTGATCAGATATTCATGCAAGTCAAAACTAGATAAGAGAACCCTGATTAAGTAAATAACACAAAATCATTATACTTTTTCATTCATCTATTGGGGAAAATGATCCAATATTACATGTATTGTAAAAACAAGTATGTGAACCTTTGTTTTCAGTAACTGGTACGGCCTGCTAGTACAGCAATAACCACAACCAAATGTTTCCAGCAGTCATTGATCAGATCTGCACATTGGCTTGGAGGAGTTTTAGACCATTCCTCCTTACAAAACTGCTTCAACCCCGGGATGTTGGTGGGCTTCTTTGCATGAACTGCTTGGTTCAGTTCTTTCCACTACATATTGAGAGGACAAAGCTTAGGACTTTGACTCACCCATTCCAAAATGTGAAATTTCTTCTGCTTTAACCAATCTTTGGCAGTCTGACTTGTGTGCTTAGGGTCGTTGTCTTGCTCCATGACCATTTTCTCTTGAGCTTCAGTTCACAGATAGATACCCTGACATTTTCCTGTAGAATTTGCTGGTACAATTCAGAATTCATTGGCAAGCCATCCTGGTTGCGAGGCAGCAAAGCAGACCCAAACCATGACACTGCCACCACCATGTGGCATAGATGGAAGGAGGTTCTTATACTGGAATGCAGTGTTTGGTTTTCGCCATACTTGCCAAATGTAACACTTCTCATTTAAGCCAAAAATTTCCAATTTGGACTCAAAACATTTGGACACAGAACATTCTTTCCTGGCTTATCAACATGGTCTTTAGCAAACTTTAGATGGGTAGCAATGTTCTTCTTGGAGAGAAGTGACTTTTTTTCTTGCAATCTTGCCATGCACACCATTTACTATCAACTAGCGTTGGTCAGCGCAGTGCAGAATATCAAACCTGGAATTTCACTAAAGTGCAGTGCTATACCATGTAATGATTTATCAAACGTTTTTGCACCTTATTTTCAGTAAATAATTGTCATGCAAACTAGAAGAACTGATGAAGGGCTTGGCTTGAAACATTGGCTGTTTATTGATTTCCGTGGATGCTGAGTTCCTCCAGCATTTTGTATTTGTTACAGAGGAATAGTACCTTGTATTCTACCTGGGTAGTCTACCACCCAATGGCATGAATATTGTAATCCATGCCACCTCTGTTTTGTTCTCTCTCTTCCAGATTACCCTTGTGCTCTCATAATATCCTTTCTCCCAAGCCTTCACCCCTAACCTTTGGTTCCACTTTCTATCCCCTTCCCAATTGGCTCCATCTGCCCATCATTGCCACATCACCTTGATCTACCTATCATGGTCAGCTGTGGCCTCACCTCACTCCTCTTACCTCTTTATACTGGGTTCAATTCTGATGGAGGATGTTAATGCCCATTTTCAGCTTCCACTGTTGTCTAACATGGTGAGTTCCTCATACAGCTTGTTTTTTATTTGTTCCATATCTAAGCATCTGCAGCCAACGATTCCAAGATCACTGGCAATATCAAGGTGGCAGCAAAGTGGCCAAAAAAAGTTATTTTAAAAAAATTAGCAGTGTGTATTATGCTTGAGGAATCAAGAATCCTAAAGGAATTCATTGTGTCTCTCCAGTGCCTTTCTTCCATTTTTGAGCAGTCTTCTTGGAGCTCCTTTCTGGGGCTAATGTTTTGCTTGGGATAGTTCTTTTGTATTCTTGACATAAATTCCCACTTCCACATGCAGGCATGGATGTCATTTCCACAGTGATCATGTGTGGGTCAGCTTTGAAGTGTTTTGGGCTGCACATTTGTTAGGCTGTGAGGATTGTTTTTTATTGCCTCTCCTGGTGCCTGACCTACCTGAACCATAAGTAAAAAGTATAACTTTGGAAATTAATAATCTTTCTTGTCACTACATGAAACTTTAATTAAGACATTGTGGTTATACCTCCGTGGAAATCTGTAAATAAAGTTAGAAATTGTGAAATGGATATATTGAGATGCTATTTTGTAGAATGCTGGAGAACAGGAATACATAATTCACCCTATCTTACCAGCTCAATTAATACAATATTCCTTAACTTTCTCCGCAGCTCATTAAATTTTTCCCTTGTAGTCTTGCTTTGAAAGTCACCATTAAATTTTACTTCCTTCGCCTTTTCAGATATGGCAATTTTTTATTCAGATACGGAGTTTTTTTAAAAAACTGTAATTTTCACCATGGTTATTTTTATGCCAGTTATCATAAAAATTATGTATCTTGGTTACCAACCTTATTACCAACAAATAATCCACAGAATATTTGTGGATTCTGTGTTTTTTTATTTCTCAATAAATCTCAATGTTGAAATGCCCTATTCTCCCTCCCTACCCCATAATCTAGTCTGGTTTAAAGCCAACTACCTCAGCTATGTAAATCTCCTGATAACTGAATAATGTTATCCCAGTCCCATTTTCTGGGGGAGCTATACTCTCCAACAGGCCTTAATTAAAGTATACATAATTTTGGCCCAAAATGTTAACTGTTCTCTTTTCCATAGAGGTTCCTCAAACATTTTGTTTGTGTTACTCAGATTTCCAGCATCTGCAGATTTTCTGTTGTTTGCTATCTCATGCTCTTTTTGAATATAATTGCTGCATTTTACTGAATGCTATTTTAGCAGCATTTTGGTTCAAGTTTAATTATCATTCCTAACCATTACATGAATATCCATGAACACAGCTGAACGAAACCGCGTTCCTCCAAGACCAAGAAGCAAAGCATATTACCAAGTCATACACAGCACGAGGCACGTACAGCACTTGTAAGTTAGTCGTAAACATATAGTCACATAAAAAAAATGATATAGCCTAAGACCCTAAGTTACATTTCCCGTACATTGATGGAGGATGAAGCAAGAACAGCCTCAGCAGTCTGCAAATGAATGCGTGCATGCAATCAGCTTGTCTTTCACCAAGCAAACACTAGAGGGCAGTAATGATGGGAGGGGCCAGCTCCCAACCAAGTATGGAGGCAGCAAGCAATACTGCGGCATGAGGCCTAGTCCTCATTACAACCAAGGCCACACAGCTTCCTTACCATTGGTCTAGTCAATAAACCAGTGAGCCAGACTTGCAGTATTTTATGTTACCAATGTCCAGTGAGTCTTGATGTCACAGGACAATCACCAACTGTTAGACTGTACACCACTTTTGCACACCAACTCTGGCACCTTTCTGTAGCAGGCAGCAGCATGGTTGACACCAAGTCCAGATCCTCTGCTAAAGAGCAATTCGCTGATGAGGTAGATCTGCATTTCTTAAAAGTTCTTAATATCCGCTTGATTTGTGTATCCTTATACAAGAGAATGAAATTATTAACAACATAGTGGAAAAGACGAGTTAACTTTTATGTCATTTAGGCAGTGGGGGGAAAGTTTCCTTTATTAGATTAATGTTAATATTGAATGGTTTATTTACAACTATATTTAATGAGATGCAATAACAAGCCTGTTACCTCTTTTGTATATACTATGTTTGATATTCTGCAAAGAAAGTACTGTCAAACAGAAGTTAAATAAGTATGTTTTTAAACGGAATAGTCACTGATGATTTAATAATCCAACTGACCTAGGTACAGGTGTCCTCCATTTTTCGAGCGTTCACTTTACGACACCTCACTGTTACAAAAGACCTACATTAGTTACCTGTTTTCGCTAACAGAAGGTGTTTTCACTGTTACGAAGAAAGGCAGTGCACAAAAAAAGCAGCCAAGCTCCTACCCCAGAACTGCATTTAGCTGCCATTGCTTAAACACGTGCCTGTGTGCATCTGTGCTTTACTGTATGTCGATTTAGTTTGTGCATCCATTAGCAAGATGAGTTCTGAGATACCTGTAACGGAAAAGCCTAAAAGAGCTTGTCAGGGTGTTACACTTAACATAAAGCTAGACGTATTTAAACCTTTCGATTGTGGTGAACAAAGTAAGGACATTGTCTGCGCGTTAAATTTGCCTGCATCCACAATTCGCACTATTTATACGAAGAGAGAAAGAATTTTGAAAGCTGCCAATGTTACTGTTGGTTCTGCTCATAGCAAAGTGGTCTCTCTTAGTTGACATCCAGTAATGGATAAAATGGAAAGTCTATTGCTTGAGTGGATTGTTGGGTGTACAAATCGTGGTGTTCCGTTAAGTTATCTTATACTTAAGGAGAAATCAGTCAGTCTTTTTAATAAGCTGAAACAGAAAGCACTGGACAATGGAGATGAAAGTTGCAAAAGTGGAATTTAAAGGCAGTCATGGTTTGATCGGTTTCTGAGGTGTGGGCAGCTTCATAGTTTAACGTTTACTGGAGAGAGTGCTTCGGCTGATACTGAAACTGCCGAAAACTTCCCAGAAGAACTGAAGAAAGTAATTACAGAAGGTGGTTATTCATATAAGCAAGTGTTTAACTGTGACAAAACTGCAATTTATTGGAAAAAATTGCCGAGCAAGATGTTTATTTCGATAGAAGAAAAGCAGGCTAAGGGGCACAAGGAATCGAAGGACAGGTTTACCGCAATGCCTATTATTAATGCCACTGGTGATGCTATCCTTAATCCTCTACTAGTGTACCATTCAGAAAATCCGAGGGCACTTAAAGGCGTTGATAAGAAAACACTTCCTGTTGTGTTCTGTTCACATCCAAGCGGTTGGAATACCCAAGTGCTTTTTTCTGAGTACATGACTGGATATGTTAGTCCTTTTGTTGAAAAATACTGCAGAGAAATAGCCTCGATAATAAGTGTCTTGTGATTGTTGATAATTGTGCTGCTCATCCACTTGGCATTACCGAGTATAGCGTAACATTCATGTTGCGTTCTTACCACCGAATACGACATCGTTGCTGCAGCCGTGTGACCAAGGCCTAATAGTCACAATTAAGGCTTACTATATGCAAAATGTGATGCGTTTTATTGTAAGTGCCATTGACGGAGAGGACAACTCCGCGAGAGATCTGGAAAGAGTACAATATAAAACTGGCAATCGCCAACATTGGAGAAACTATGTCCTGAAGCAGTGAACGATTTTAAAGGCTTCGAACCATCAACAATAAGTACGGTAATAGTGAGTTTGCCTAAGGAGGCTGGGTTTGTGGAAGTTGACGAAGATGATGTTAAAGAGGTTTTGGTATCCCATGACCAAGAACTGACAGGTGAAGAGCTGATGCAATTGCAAGAGGAAAAGTTAACAATCGAAATCGAACGCAGCAGCGAACGACCTGAAAGTAAAGTTGTCCAGGAACTGAACGTGAAGCAATTGCGTGAGATTTTGAAAGGGTACATAGGTTTAGGGCATGTTTGCAGGATGGTTTGAGTGCTTACAAAGAAGTGTACAATAGAAAAACGCGCGAGGCTAAATAGTCAAGCATACTTCATTTTTCAAGCCTTCCACATAAGCCACAGCGGATGAAGAACCCTGAACTTCAACATCGAGGCAGGCAGGCAGGCATAGAAGAAGCTGACCTGCCTGCCCTGATGGAAACAGATGACGATGAGATGACACTGCAGTGCCCAACCACCCCAACCTCCGGTGACTCAGCCTAACACACCATCATCAGTGTGCTCATTGTCTTCCCAATTCCAGTAAGTGAAACTACACTGTACATACATTATTTCTACTTTATATAGACTGTGTATTTTATGTGTTATTTGGTATGATTTCTTATTTGGTTTCATTTGGCAGCTTCATAGATTAAACGTTACTGGAGAGTGTTTCTGCCGAGAGCGCTTGAGAGATTTTCGCTACGGTGGACAGTACTGTACTGCAATGATTGCAGAAAAATATTTCTAATTTATTATATAGGCTGTGTATTTATCATAACATTCCTGCTTTTACTATACGTTACTGTTATTTTAGGCTGTATGTGTTATTTGGCATGATTTGGTAGGTTATTTTTTTGGATGTGTGAACGCTCACAAATTTTTCCCATATAAATGGTAATTGCTTCTTCACTTTACGACATTCTGGCTTATGAACCATTTCATAGGAACACAGTACCTTTGGATAGCGGGAGAAACCTGTAAGTACTGGAGTTGTGATCAAGACATACAGAATATTTCTAAAATCGTTTTTTTAATCTTTAATGCTTGTATTTTGATGTTAATAAGCTCAGTTCTATCTTAGAAATTGGAAGATAGCTGTCTGATAATCTAGAACCATGCAACAGATTCTGTTTTCATTCTTACAGTGATGACTTAACTGCTCTCAGCTGAGTCAGGAGTTGGATGAAGTAGGAAAGAGAACATTAGCTATTATTTTTATACTTGGAACAATAACTGTTGGAAAGAATCTATCTGTTTTCTGATAATATGGCTATGTGACGAGATATTCTGCTAGCATTCACTAACTAGATTCACATAATAACAACTAGAGGGCAGCCAGTAGCTACCAAATCATATCCTAAACATTAGGAGAAGGGGCAAAGTTCACCTTAAAAAGAAATTGTGGAAAAGTGACTAGTGCAATTGGTTTGCTGTATTGTTTTTCTGCTGTACAGAACTGATAACTTACCATCAATACAATTGAAATCGGGAAGTTTCTTTGTATGGAAAAATAATCACAAATCTTCCAGCATTATCTGGTGCCATTCATTATAAATTTACTAATTCAGCAGTTCTGTGTTTGACCATTATAGTCAATTTGTCCCAAAGCCTTTCTTTCTATTTCTAATTGTGCTTTATCATATCCTCAACAGGCAAGTGCACTACCTGGATCATCTTTTAATCGAGCACCATCTCACATGTTTGGAAATCAATTAAATCCTAATTCGGCAATGGCAGCTGTTATTGCACAATCTGAAACCAGTCCAGCAGGTAAGTCTGAGAAGAACGTTGAGAAGAAAAATTTAAAAATTTACATCTTGTATGTATAATTTGATTCAAAAACAGACAATTAAATCAGGAATTCATAAATCAAGACAAAAATGGGAATCTGATTTGAATGTTAAAATTGATGGAAAAAATTGGTCAAGATTATGTTCTGATAGTATGAGAAATACAATAAATGTTCGACTTAGATTAATACAATATAATTTTTACATCAATTATATATAACACCACAGAAAATAAATAGATTAAATTCAAATAGGTCTGACCAATGTTTTTGATGTAATCAAGAAATTGGTACTTTTTTACATTCTACTTGGTCTTATTTTAAAATTCAACCATTTTGGATAAATCTAAGACTTTTATTGGAACAAATTACTGGAGTACAACTCCCACATAGTCCAGTATTATTTTTATTAGGAGACATTGAAGGGACAATACTGAAACTTAAATTGAATAAGTATCAGAAAAAATTTATAAAAATTGCATTGGCAGTAGCCAAAAAAGTTATCGCAGTTACTTGGAAATCTGATTTATATTTAACCATGGATCGTTGGAATAATGAAATACATAGTTGTATTCCACTTGAAAAAATTACATACAATCTAAGAAATGAATATGATATATTTTTGAAAATTTGGTTCCCATACTTACAGAAGATAGGATTAAATACATAGGTTCTTTGAAGATAAAATTATAAAGTAATTGGGGAAAGAAAAAATAAATATTAAAATTATTTTGAACTCCATGGAGCATGTGGGGATCCTCCAATATCCAGGCAATCTTTCTCTTCTTTCTTTTTTTTCTTTCATTAGACAAGGGTTAAGGGGGGGAGGGGGGAGGGTTAATATTATTTTTCTTACTATTTTATCATCACATTTATTCTTGTAATTTTCTAAAATTTAATAAATAATTTTTTTTTAAAACAAGAACTTTGAGGAAAAAAGGAAAATTGTAAATCAGAATTATTTCAAGGCTCTTATTCGCAAGAGAAATGGCATGCTAAACTGCTTTTCCTGACCCTGCATATTATTTAGAAAATTTTAAAATGTTTCATTCATCAAAAAACCTGTGACAGTGAATTTATCTTTTGAAAATTTCTGTGGAGCATGGTAAAGAAGTTTGCAGATGCTACAGTGAAGAGTAAAGCTTTAGACTGCAGTAATATATCGGTCTTGTTGTTTGGACAGAAGGTGACAAATGATATTCAGACTGGGGAAGTGTGAAGTAATAGAATCTTAAGAGGTAATACTAAGCAAGAGAATACATAAAGGATGGAAAAGAGGGTCCTGTCAGTGAATGTCCACTTATTCTAGAATAGTGGTCACCAACCTGTTGATCATGATGGACTGGTCGATCTTTGAGACTTTCCTAGTAGATCCCGAAAAAAAAAATAAATAAATACACAAATACTGTTGAGAGATTGTTTCTGGGTTATGGGGTTTTAGTTCTGTTCTTTCTGCCCAGTACGCATGCGTGTAGCTCCCCGCACTACGCAGTGTAACTCAGTGGTCCCCAACCACTGGGCTGCGAGGAAATGATACGAGTTAGCTGCACCTTTCCTCATTCCCTGTCACGCCCACTATTGAACTTGAACCCACACGGGGTCATCAGTCACCTGAAAGCAGTGACACCCTCGCGCCAGGGATCACTGGCCGCCTCGCGCAGCTGGTGAGAAGTGCCATTGCTACTGGCCTGGAGCGTGAACAGATGGGCGCCACCTCTAAACCTGTTTAGCACACCGTATGTTCGTGGAGAACCCGGTGCTAAAGTATTCGCAGTCAACCTAATTCAGGCTCAGGGTTCTGTAAGTAGCCAAGCAGCTACTTCACTGCGATCTACTGAAACAAACTTTTGTCGGCCAGTAGATCCTACAAGGGAGGCAGGCGAGTGCCCTGTCGCACTCCTTGCTCGGTTGGTCGTTCTGTCTGGACTGTGACAGCTGCAGTCCCAGTACAGTGACCTCCGGCCCTTACCTTGTCCTCTCACCTCACCCACAGCCAGCTGCACCTAGCCAAGGCGTTTGGCGAGCGGGAGGCTGTCTATTGAGGCAATGAAGCCCTCAAAACTGCTTCGGCACATTGAATCCAAGCACCCAGCACTTAAAGACAAACCCGCTGAGTTTTTTTCAGCTGAAAAAACATGAGCAAGCTGAAAGGCAGCTAAGTGCCGAGAGCCACGAAAACTAAATTGTGGAATAGACTGGACATAAGGAACCTGCTTCGTATTGCTGTATTCCCGTCGTGTTTAACCCCCCCCCGTCAGCTGGTCCGCAAGAATATTGTCTATATTAAAACGGTCCGCGGTGCAGAAAAGGGTGGGTACCCCAGGTTTTCATACATTATCTCTACTTTCGGGTTGTGGGGTTTGACTTCCGGTCTTTTCTGCCCTGGTGCACATGCGTGTAAGTGATTGATCTGGGGTCGATCATGCCTTTCACTAAGGCCAAGGTAGGGGATCTTGGGCTTAAAAAGGTTGGTGACCACTATTCTAGAAGGTAGTAGGATGACTTGATAAGATTGTTTAGAAGGATATTCCTCCATAGCTAAGGCATGGAATGCAAAAGCAGTGCAGTAATACATATATACTATACAATAATAGCTGGACTCAAGTTTGAGTAATGCATACAGTTAGATCGCTACATTGTAGGAAATGCATGTTTGCACTGGATAGCATGCAAAGGAACTGTATAAGGATGTTGTTGGGACAGGAAGATTTTGGGAATGAAAAAAATATTAACCAGGCAGCGTGTTTATTTTGGAGAAGAGGCAATGGCAGATTAATTGAAGAATGTAGAATCATGAGGGGACCTAGATATTACAAATGGGAAGCATCTACTTCCCATACGTAAAAAGTCATAAATAATAGAGCACAGATTTACAGTCATTAGTAGAAGAATTAAAGTGAAGATAAAAAGTTTTTCCACTTTGCGTTTGTTAGAGGTTTAGACCTCATAGTTTGAAAGGAGTTTATAGGCAGAAATCCTTAGGATATTATCAAAGTATTTGAATGTATCCTTAAAGAGCTCTAGCCTACACAACTGGCTCTTTTTATTGACTGACATAAGCATGATACGCTGAATAACTTCCTGTGTTTAATTTTCTAGGGTGCTATGATGATAGAAAAGACTTCTTTAAACCAGAATTTATGGAATAATTTTATTTATTTAACTACTGAGATAGCATTACCTTTATAAATTACTAAATTTTACATGAAGCATTTGATTTTGAGAAATGAGTCCCTTTCCAATTTCACAGTTTTTCTTAAAAGGCAGGAATGTTAAATGTAGTATCAAAGTGTATAGAATGAAAGTGGACTTCAAATACACATACTTTGTGTTTAAGCTTAAGAATACCATGAATAACTGATTTTTGTGAATAACAGTTCACATTTCAAGATTCAAGATCGTTTAATGTCATTTGCAGTGCACAAGAATAAAGGAGAATGAAATAATTGTTACAAGTAGTTGTGTTTGGGGGTGTAATGGAGGGGTAGGTTGGTGCGTGGAGGTGTTGATCAGTCATACTGCTTGAGGAAAGTAGCTGTGAGTGGAAATGTACATTGAGGAAAAAAAGGTTGATTGTAGCTGAACAAGAATAGATAAAATAAAGCCATTTTCACTCTGAACATGAAAACAAAGAACAACATTAGAAGGCTGGTGTAGTTTACCAGGTGTGTGCACAAAGATGAATCAGAATCAGGTTTAATACCGCTGGCATATGTCATGAAATATGTTGTTTTACAACAGCAGTACACTGCAGTTCATAAAAATTGCTGTGTTACATATAAATAGTTGATGCATTAATATACAAAGCTCATCACTTGCAAATGGTTGATGTCAACCATGGATATTGTGTCCTATCTCTCTGTGAGACACAGGCCAGGGCAGTACAATATGGAGAGCAAGCTGTTGCCCATGTAGCAGGCTCCTGCTCTCCACACATCAGGTGAATCCAAAAGAATGGCAGAGACCAGTACAATTTGGCACCAGCAGTGTCTCAGGAGTTGCCAGTCAGTGTTGAACTCAAAATAGGACTGCCATAGGGACTCCAGTTATGGATTTTTCCCTCAGGGTTTACTCCTGAAGCCTTTCTCATGAATGGGTATAGCCTCAAGACAGCAGAGGTTTGTGGTCAGAGTTTTCCTTCTCCTGCATGAGCTTCCAACCGTGGCTGATGAGCCCCATCTGCTCAAAGTAACTGGTTTTAAGTCACTAGTGACCCACCTTTGCCCCTTCTCCTGACAATAGGAACAGTTCTGTGGGCTCATTATGATGGCAATATATTTTCAAGTCAAAATTTTGTATGTCTTTCAATGACATCTTGCAGGAAATAGCAATACTTTACTTCCACTTACATGCTGTAGATTTTTCATCCTTTGGATGAGTTATCAAAAAAACATCTTTGCAAGTTGTGCAAAGTACATGGTGCATTGTAAGATTGTTAAGCACCGATGGTTGAAGTAGTGAACGCCTGGGAAAGTGGATGGGTTGCCAGATTTGAGGATGATGTCTAGTTTCATGAGTGTTGTTGGACCTATATTCTTTCAGGCATGTGTAGAGTTTTTTTTGTCATACTTCTCCTTTGTTTATTCTGTAAGATTCTCTGCTTCCTAACTCACTGCTCTTCTTTACACTCTGCATAGATACATACTTCCTTAATCTTTATCTTCAGGTAATTTTATAGCTTGCTTGAATCTGCTTCCACTGTTATCCCTGCCAGCGTAGTCCAATCCCTAGTCACTCATGGGAGAAATAAAAAAAACTTGCTTGCTGATATTATTGCTTTCTTTTATTCCCAATTCTTGACTCATTCCCAGAAAGAACAGTTTATCTCCATGTACTCTGTCTCAAAGATTTGAATTGTCCCGGTCAGATTTTTCAACTTCCTCTGCTCTACATGTCTAAAGCAACTCATCCCTAAAATCATTTTAGTAAATTACTGTCTGAAGTGTGATGCTTGGAATTGGATGGAATATTCCAGTTGTGACCATGCAATTGTAATACAAAAACTCATGTCTTCCTCTGTTGTATATTTTATGTAGCAGTTTAAAGGCCAAGAAACCAAATTTCTTTTAACCATTTTCTCAACTTGCTCGATCACTCTGGGGTGAACTATGCAGACCTATCTCAGACATGGCATATATCTATCCATTTCACAAGGCTGTTTATCTATATAACCTTGAAGTCTTTTACTGTCTTTTCCTGTTGTTATTACAGAGAACTGTAGTGGCTAGAAAATAGAAATGATTATTGTCTCTGAAGAATGTAACTTCTGAAAAATATTGTTCAGGTATTCAAAATTCTTAAGAAAATAGTTAAATTGAACTTTGTTTAAGGTTGCTGCAAATTGGACGCCACGGTAATGTATCAATTAGTGCGATATAATTACAGCCTGGAGCTCAATTCCATTGCCATTCTGTAAGGTAGTGGTCACCAACCTTTTTAAGCCCAAGATCCCCTACCTCGGCCTTACTGAAAGGCGAGATCGACCCCAGATCGATTAGTTACACGCATACGCACCAGGGGTAGAAAAGACTTGGAAGTAAAACCCCGCAACCCAGAAGTAGAAATAATGTATAAACACCAGTGGTTCCCACCCTTTCTGAACCACGGACCGGTTTAATATTGACAATATTCTTGCGGACCTGCTGACTGTGGGGTGGGGTGGGGTGGTGTTAAACACGACTGGAATACACCGATGCTCGAAGCAGGTTCCTTATGTCCAGTCTATTCAGCAGTTTAGTTTTTGCAGCTCTCAGCTGCTGTCCCGCTTGCTCACGTTTTTTTCCGCTGAAAAATCTCAGTGCGTTTGTTTTTAAGTGCAGGTTGCTTGGACTGAAAGTGCTAAAGCAGTTTTGAGCGCTTCACTGCCTCGGACAGCCTCCCGGCCCAAACTTCAGCCTCCCACCTGCCCGCCACCAGGCGCCTTAGCCAGGTGCAGCTGGGGTGAGAGGACAAGGTCAGGGCCAGTGGTCTCCGTACTGGGGCCCCGCCAGTTGCAGTCCGGAGTGAGCGACCGACTGAGCGAGGAGTGCAGCCTGCCCCCCTTGTAGGATCTATCGGCTGACAAAAGTTTGTTTTAGGAGATTGCAGCGTGATAGCTGCTCTGATACTTAACGAAACGCTGAGCCTGAATTAGGTCGTCTGCGAATATTTTAGCAACGGGTTCCCCGAGAACATTCGGTGTGGTAAACAAGTTCAGAGGCGGCGCCCATCTGTTCGCGCTCCAGGCCAGTACCAACAGCGTTTCCCGCCAGCCGTGCGAGGCGGCCAGTGATCCCTAACGTTTAGGCAACTGATGACCTCGCGTGTATTCAAGTTCAGCAGTGGGCATGACAGGGAATGAGGAAGGTGCAGCTGACTCGTATTGTTTCCTTGCGGCCTGGTGGTTGGGGACCACTGAATTACACTGTGTAGTGGTGGGGAGCTACACTCATGCACACTGGGTAGAAAGAACGGAACTAAAACCCCGCAACCCGGTAACAATCTCTTAACAGTATTTGTGTATTTTTAAAAATTTTTTTTTCGGGATCTACTGGGAAAGTCTCAAAGATCGACCAGTCGATTGCAATCGACAGGTTGGTGACCACTACTGTAAGGAGTCTCTGTACACCCTCCCATGGAATGCATGGGTTTTCTCCGGGTCTTCCGGTTTCCTCCCACAGTCCAAAAATGTACTGGTTAGGTTAATTACAAATTGTTCCGTGATTAGGTTAGGGTTAATCAGGGTTGTTGGTGGCTGCTGTGGCAGTGTGGCTCGAAGAACCAGAAGGGCCTATTCCATGCTATACAGTTAAATAGATAAATAAATCGGTTAATTCTCCAATCCAAGAATACTTTCTTCGAATTTGAAGTGAGATAATTTAGATATCAGCTTCTTAGTAGAGATAGTAGTAAATATTTATGGTAGACTCCACACAGAATACTGTGTGTATAGAGAATTTTGTAGATATTTAAACGAGTATATAATTGAGCAATACTCTGTTTTGGTTAGCCTGATTATAATTGTTTTGAAGGGTAGATGGAGTGAGACTGTTTCACATTAAAAGGTAAATCTATCACTGAACATAGGTCAGAATACGTGATAACCCACTGGTGTTTGAGATTAAGAACTTATTTCTTCTTGGAGTTGTGAATCTCTAACCCAGAGGGCAGAGTCATTGAAAATACATTCAAGGCTGAGAGGGAAAGAAAATAAAATAGGAAATTGAGAAGTGTTTTCCTTCAGATTTTTTTATTTTAATTGTACATATATTCTTACTCCTGGCATTGACTATCTGCTGATTGAAATTTTAGAGTAATTTTGGACTTGGTTTTAAAGCAATACACACAAAATGCTGGAGGAACTCAGCAGGCCAGGCAGCATCTATGGAAAAGAGTCTTGTCCCAAGATGTCAACTACTCTTTTCTATTTTGTGTGGGTGTATGTGTGAGTGTGTATGTTGGTTGCTTGGATCTCCAGCATCTGCAGATTTTCTCTTGTTTGTGCTTGGTTTTAAAGCTCCAATTCTAAATGAAAGAAGCTTTATAATTTTTGTAGGTTTCATATTTTATTGTGCCTTCATTGCACTTAAATAAAAAGAATAATGTTAATACTGTTGCTACTAAATGTTATAGCTCATTTTCAGTGCCTGAAGTGTAAATGTTTGACTGAAGTTATTGGCACAGTGGAATGCTGCAGTGTCTCCTGTGGATGTGTGATTGATGTATGCAATTCTCTTAGTTTTGTGCTGTGAATAAGACCGCACCAAGTATGTTTTGTCATGAATTGGCTGAGCTTCCTTTTATTGTTCAAGCAACTATATTAGATTACTTTGTGTCAGAGATCTTAACCTGTTAGAGATAACTTGTTGCTTTAAGTGTTGAAACATTTCTCCTTCATTCATTACCACTCCCACCTACTCTATATAGTATTTGCCTGAATTTCTGTTCTAATAATTTGTTCCCTGACTTTTGATTGCTATAGAGCTGGTGTATTATTTGTATTATTTTTTTCTTTAGCATTAGTGGTATCTGAAGGAATCCATACTTCCTTTTTGTATATTCCTACCTGAGAAGGTGCTAGATAATTTACAAGAATGTGTCAGTCATGCTTTTGGCTTGAGGTGAGGTCAGTAGGTCATGTGACTTAATAATATGAGGGGAAATTCCTAGAGGCCAGTGTACTTCTTTTACTACTGACAGCTCAACTTGCTGGCCAACAATGGAATCAGTATCTGTAGCGTGAAATGTAAGTTTACACCTCTGTAATATGAAGGATTGTGGAAATGCAAGTCAGGTTGCTATTTGTTCTAGGGTTTGACTTGTATTTTTATAGGAAAGATGTTTAAGGGCACTACTGCGTTAAAGGGATATTACTTCTATGCTCCTTCCCCCATTTAATATAATTATTTTATTTTGACATCTGTTTTGCACTAAACTTCTAGGCATTCTTTTCTTTTTCAACAAGAATCAACATTCTTTTGTGGGGGCACAAAAACTACAGTACTTTGCAAAAGTCTTGGGCACGTATATATATCTAGGGTGCTGAAGACTTGCACAGTACCGTATTTGTCAACATGCAGCAACTTTGGAAACCTGGTGGGAACAAAGGATGTTGAGAATGCTGAGGGTGGAGCACCGCAGAAAGGATGTGGGACATGTGGCAGAGAAAAGGAGTGCCTGGGCAGGTTGGGAGATGGCACAGGTTCAGACAAACCCAGTGCTGAAACACCAGACAAGATCATTCAATTCCAAACAACTAGTTTATTGATCATTACTTAATGTTTCCCACCTCTTCCCTCTCCCTTTTCCTTTTCCTAGCCATGATTTCCCTCTCCCTGCCCCTTTCCCACTCAGTCCACAAAAGAGACCCACATCAGAATCAGGTTTATCATTACTCATATGTCATAAAATTTGTTTTATTTTTGCAACAGCAGTACTGTGCAATACATAAAATTACTACAATATTCTGCAAAATTCTCAGACATCCTAGCTATATGTATGAGCCTTAGTCCTTTGTACAATATTGTATTTGTCTATAACATTCAGAGTTAAGTCACTGTGGCGCATTTTCAAAATTTTTCAGTTCATCATAGCAGGTGCATGATAAAAGTTTATGCTGTCCTGAAGAACAGCTTGTTTGATTGGGTGTTTTGAAGAAATAACAAAATATATTGATGAGGATTTTGTGGTAGAAGAGGTCGCACGTTCTCCAATAAAGCTTTTGCCTGGGTTCCATGTAGAGATTAATTCCAAAAGACAGGAGCCCATGAAATTCATTTCAAATTGGTAAACTGGATCCAGAATTGATTTCATCCTTTGAGCCTGGTGATGTGGAGGGTTGTTTTTGTCACAAACAAGAGAAATTCTGCAGATGCTGGAAATCCAAAATAACACACAAAATACTGAAGGAACTCAGCAGGCCAGGCAGCGTCTTTGGAAAAGAATAAACAGTTGATGTTTCAGGCTGTGACCCTTCATTTGTGATTGGAAGCCTATGGCCAATGAATAGAAAAGGTTTCGAGGGATACCCACGCAAATACCGTAAATTCCAATGTACAAGCCGACCTGTAGTATAAGCCGACTCCCCCATTTTCAAGGCTAAAAAAGTGACTTTTTAATTTTACATTTTTATAAGCCGACCCCTTTTGTAGAGGTTTTTTATTTAACCAGAAAAAATCACAAGATCTCACATGCCGGTACTCAACTTTGCTGGATCCGGAACCTGGAAATTCTGTGAACCAGTACTTGCTAAGAAAATAGTCCTACACATTGTAGAGCGTTAAAAGCTAATTCTTAGTAAATAAATCAGGGAAGGAAATTTTGGATTAGGTTTACAAAGAAAAAGAATCCTCTGAAATATAACCCCTGTGAAACCATCGTAATCTTGTTAAAACATAACACAGGGTAGTGGAATCAGTACATGTGCTCAGTATTAAGTTTGCAACCACCATGTACAAAAGATTAAAACAAATGCGATATGATGCTGGCTTCAAGCTGAAGGTTGTTGATTTTGCTAAAGGAACAAATAATTCTGCAGCTGCTGAGAAGTTTAGTGTAAACGAGAAACAAGTGAGAGAGTAGAGAAAGGCAGAGGACACGCTGAGGAAAATGCCAAAGACAAAATGTGGAAATCATGGGAAAACATAGCAGTGGCCAGAACTGGAAAAGAAAGTGAATCACCAATGATCGTCTGGATATATGGTTACCAGAGAAATGATTCGAGTTCAAGAAACATCATGAGGTCAGCGAAAATTTCAAAAATGCACGGTTGGTGCACCCGATTTATGAATAGGCATGATCTTGTATCGAGACAAAAAACAAAGATTGCTCAGAAAATTCCCGCGGGGTGTTGTTTACGCTCAAGAACACTGCTGGATGAACGAAGCGGGTTGCTTGAAGTAGGTTAAAGAGGTGTGGCGTCGACTTCTCAAAGGTTTCAGGACAGAAAAGTTGCTACTTGTCCGGGTCATGTGTTTTTTTTTAATATAAAACTTTTTTTATTAGGTTTTCAGATGATTACAGAAAGGGAAAAAAAACCTTCCCCCCTCCCCTTAGTCCCTAACATCCCTATAGAAAAAGAAAGAAAGAAAGAGTGCCTGGATATCAGAAGATCCCCACATGCTCCACGGAGTTCGTAATAACTTTAGTTGGGTCATGTTCAAAGCGCACTTGTCAGGTGAGACAAAAACAGCATTGAAAGCTGAAAATACGGACATTGCAGTCATCCGCAGTGGTTTGATGTCCATGCTCCAGCCTCTAGATGTGAGTTTAAACAAACCATTCAAAGAGTTCATGCGTCGATAGTGGAACAAATTTGACTCAAAAACAGCTAATAAATACGACCTGTCTTCCGTGTATTCATTTTTCCAAAGTTGGCACCCTGTGTATAAGCTGACCCTCTAATTTTAGGACCAAAATTTAGGGTCAAATTCTCGGCTTATACAATGGAATTTACAGAGAATTAACTTAGATAGACATTGTGGTCAGCATGGATGAGTTCAGCTGAACAGCCTATTATGGTCTACATCAGGGATCCATGCTGGGACCCTTGCTGTTTGTATTATGCATTAATGATTTAGATACGAATATAGGAGATTTTTTTGTTAAGATTGCAGGCAGCAAAAAGTAAGTGTTGACGGTAAGGATACTCTTGGGTTATGGAACACTGGGAACATTGAAGAACAAAAAGAAACTTGGTTTACAAACTCAAAGAACTCGGAAATTGGCAGCATAGGATAGGGTGACAGAGAAGGCATACGCGATGTTGACCCTCATTAGCTGGGGCACAGAAATATGATCTTTAAGGTCATGGTACAATTTTATAAAACTTTGGTTAGACCACAGCTGGAGTATTTTGTGCAGTTCTGATTTCCACACTACAGGAAAGATGTGAACATAGTGGAGAGGTTACAGAGGAGATATACCAGATAATCACCTGGAATAGGAAAGATGAACAGGCTGGGCTTGTATTCCTCGAAATAAAAAACAAGTATAAAGAGGACCAGGTGAAAGTGTACAGACTTAAAAGGAGCATGAATAAAATGAATATGTCAGTTTTAGACTCACATAATGGGTCAAACGTCTTTTTTCTAGAACCTGAAGAGTTATAAATCTTAATTTTTAGAAGTCGTGTACGTTGGCATAGGGTAAATGAAATTAAGGAAGGTGACCGTATGGCTAAAGAATTACTATGGGTTTCCATTTCTTATGGTATTGACAGCTGTGCCTTGGACAGGAAAGAACTACACATTGAGGTAGTTTACATTAGAATTGAACTGGAATCAGGGTTTGACAAGAAAGGATAAATAAAATGATCAAAATGTTTTATCAAGTAGGGGCTACAGGATATTTGGGTGAATAGACTAGGACAGGTGACCCTCCCCTGCATTATGGGGAGGGTCCTATGCATGCATTCCTAGAAAATGATCTGCATTGTGGATTTTTATAATGCAAACAGCCTGTGCGCCAAGCTGAAAAAAAATATTGATTTATTTATGTGTTTCACAGAAATTCCAGAAGAGTGAATTTGATTTAGTACATCAAATTTTTTTTTTGGCAATGATTTGTGAATTCTTTAAGGGCAAATTTCTGTAACCCAAATGGCCACAATAGGTGTGTCCCCTGTGTAAATAATAATAAAAGTAATGAAAGGGTTGATTTATTGTCAAATTTTGTGCTTTGGGTACGGCAGATAAAGTGAGAAATTGAAGTGATAAAATAATAGAAGAGGTGAATGTGTGAATCTAATATTTTAACAGGAAAGTTTTAGCCAGCTGAACCGTATATCCTTTAATAGGAGTGCAGAGCATTGAGTGTTGAAATAAATTTAGTCTAGAGGTGTGAACATCTTGCTAATACAGTGGTTTCTGGTTAATTGGGAGACATTGGGACCAGTGCATTTTGATGGGTGCTGTCAAATGCATTACTTAAGTCTGTGTAGAGAACATCCATTACCCTACCCTCATCAATTGTCTCCATCACTTACTCAGAAAAATTCAATTAAGCTTTTGTGACATGACCTTCCTAATACAAAGCCTTGTTGAATTTCCCTAGTAAGACCATGCTTTTTTAAAATTAAGTTCCTGCTTTTCCAAATGCAAGTAAATTCTGCCCCCAAAATCTTTTCCAGTAAATTACCTACTACTGATGTCAGGTTCATTGGCCTAGAAGTTCCTGGTTTATTACCATTGCATTGTGTTTAACACAGAAACAGTCCATCCCAATGCATTTCAAATTGTTGGGTACTTCAACCACGCTTGTTTGAAGACAACCCTGCCCAGTTACCATCAGCATATAACCTGTAGCATCAAGGATCCCAATACACCAACCTACAGTTATACTAAGCTACAGAATGCCTGCATACAGGCGGAGGCTAAAGAGCAAAGCTCCAGGGATTAGGATAAAAAGGATGTGGTCAGATGGTCTACTCCTGCTCTTATTTCTTATGTTCTTGAACACAGTCCAGTCCACCAACTCAAAGCAATCATGTAGGTGCTCCTCTGCTTTCCATGACCATCCTAATCTCTGGAGCTATCTTAGTGAGTAGATGAATATTTCAGTATGAATAACTACAAAACTTCAGACATAATTTGTGGGTGAATTCTTGAGATTATTTGGAGATCTTTGAACATTTTGCATTTATAAAGAATAAAATACCTCAAGACTCTTGTTACGTACCCCGTAACTGGGTCACTTACCAGCAAAGATAGAGAGGTCCTTTGAAGTCTGATGGTACTATTTTTAACAGTATTTATTGATAAAAATACACAAAAATATCAATGCAAACATACAGCTAATATACGTCGTCAATATTAAACCTAAAAGCGCGGGTATAATAATAATCAATAAGAAATAGCTCTATCGTTGTCTAGGGGATAATGTATTGTCCAATGGAAATATAAAAGTCACTCAAGTTCATTCAAGCTGCAGCTTTTTGGTTGGAGAGAAAGACAGAGGTTTAACGCCCATTCCTTTTATGATGTCAATCCTTCGAGAGTCGTTGGGGGCTGACTTCCCCTTTGTGGTTAGCTAAAGCCGTGCTTCCATGGTAAAGGCCCACCAATTCCGAGGCAAATGGAAAAGGACGCACGTGGGCTTTTCCACCGGCTTTTGCTATTACGCTGTTACAGGAGTTCTAGCGTTTCTTCTGGTGCGTCTGAGGGGCTGTTCCCACAGACCCTCTTTTATCCCCACTCACGGGGTCTCAGATGTCAATCATGTTGGGGAGGATGACATCCCCCAACCAGCCCACGTTGCCTGATTCCTTGAGGTCATCAATGAATAGCACAGCGCTCAATACACAATTCCGTCTCCGAGAGATAATAGCCACTATTAGTGGTTCTGCCTTTCGGAGGCCAGGACACATTCCAAACTCTTTGTGGATTCTGCATGTCTTTCTCTCATTTCCTGGGTCTCCTGACCTGACTTAATAGTCATCTTGCGATTCTCAAAAAGGTGGGGGGGGGGGGAGCACAGGCGTAACACTCTTCACAAGAGCTAGCAAATAAAATTTGGTATTGAAATATACAAAATAGGAGTGTGTCAGGCTCAGGTGATGAGAGGTTTTCAAAGAAAAGGGTTAGGAAAGAATTCCTGAACCCAGATGCTAAGTAGCAGAAGGCAGATCTGAAATTTACAGAAGCAAGAATACATTGGTTAGTACAAACCCCATTTCCAGAAAAGTTGGGATATTTTCCAAAATGCAATAAAAACAAAAATCTGTGATATGTTAATTCACATGAACCTTTATTTAACTGACAAAAGTACAAAGAAAAGATTTTCTATAGTTTTACTGACCAATTTAATTGTATTTTGTAAATATACACAAATTTAGAATTTGATGGCTGCAACACACTCAACAGAAGTTGGGACAGAGGCATGTTTACCATTGTGTTACATCACCTTTCCTTTTAATAACACTTTTTAATCGTTTTGGAACTGAGGATACTAATTGTAGTAGATTTGCAATTGAAAATTTTGTCCATTCTTGCTTGATATAAGACTTCAGCTGCTCAACAGTCCGTGGTCTCCGTTGTCTGATTCTCCTCTTCATGATGCGCCATACATTTTCAATAGGAAATAGATCCGGACTGGCAGCAGGCCAGTCAAGCACACACACTCTGTGTCTACAAAGCCACGCTGTTGTAGCCTGTGCAGAATGTGGTCTGGCATTGTCCTGCTGAAATAAGCATGGACCTCCCAGGAAGAGACGTTGCCTTGATGGCAACATATGTCTCTCTAAAATCCTAATATATGCCTCAGAGTCAATGGTACCTTCACATACGTGCAACTCACCCATGCCGTGGGCACTGATGCACCCCCATACCATCACAGATGCTGACTTTTGCATCTTTCGCTGATAACAATCAGGATGGTTGTTTTCAACTTTGGCATGGAGAACTCAATGCCCGTTTTTTCAGAAAACTAGCTGAAACGTGGACTCATCTGACCACAGCACACGGTTCCACAGTCTTTCGGTCCATCTGAGATGAGCTCGGGCCCAGAGAACTCGCCGGCATTTCTGCATAGAGTTGATGTATGGCTTCCTCCTTGCGTAATACAGTTTCAAGTTGCATTTCTGGATGCAGCAAAGGACTGTGTTAAGTGACAATGGTTTTCCGAAGTACTCCCGAGCCCAGGTGGCTATAATTGTCACAGTAGCATGACTGTTTCTTAGGCAGTGCCGCCTGAGGGCTCGAAGATCACGCGCATTCAACAGTGGTTTCCAACCTTGCCCTTTACGCACTGAGATGTCTCTGAATTCTCTGAATCTTTTCACAATATTATGTACTGTAGATGTTGAAAAACCTAAATTCTCTGCAATCTTGTGTTGGGAAATGTTCCTTTTGAACTGACTAACAATTCTCTCACGAATTTTGGCACAAAGGGGTGAGCCATGACCCATCCTTGCTTGCAAAGACAGAGCCTTTGATGGATGCTAATTTATACCCAGTCATGATACCTCACCTGCTACCAATTAGCCTGCTTAATGTGGAATCTTCCAAACCAGTGTTACTTGAATATTCTGTGCACTTTTCAATCTTCTTTTAACTCTGTCCCAACTTTTGTTGAGTGTGTTGCTGCCATCAAATTTAAATTTGTGTATATTTACAAAATACAATTAAGTTGGTCAGTAAAACTATTGAAAAACTTTTCTTTGTACTTTTGTCAGTTAAGTAAAGGTTCATGTGAATTAACATATCACAGATTGTTTTTTTTATTGCATTTTGGAAAATATCCCAATTTTTCTGGAAATGAGGTTTGTATAAATGTAATAATGTGACCTTTAAAGTTGCAAACTTTTTCCTCAACAGCCGCATTATAAAGGAAAATATCTGTTTCATGGAGGTTTGCTTGAGGTAGATTCCTTTTGATGAACAAGATTAGAGTTCAATGTAGAGATCTGCAAGTTTTGCATTGCCTTTTTACTCTGTTTTCTATTTCCACTTCGATTCCTATATTTTTCTACTTCTATTCCTATACTTTCAGCCTTTTGTCCCTCGATTAATCTCAACACATTAATTCTTCTTTACATAGCACCACTGTAAACTGCATCACAGGCATCTTTTTTGTTTACTCCTTTTCCTGACAAAATTTTGAAGAGCTTATTCTCTAATTTTTCCACTGAACGGCATTGCATTCCAAGAGTAAGAGACAAGTTATGGGTGGAGTATGTGGGCAAGCTGCACAATAAATGTGATTTTATAAGCAGCACATGTTCAATAGTCAACATGTCTCCTGTGACATAAACAAAAAATAGTAGAGGAATTCAGCAGATCAGGCAGCACTGGGGAGAGTAAAATGCAGACAATATTCTGGGTCAAAGACCCTTTATCAGAACTGAAATGAGAAAAATAGCATGTTTGCAGTTGCAGTGAGGGGAAGGGTTAGATAGAACAGAAGGAACATTTATGATATAGGTCCAAAGCTATTACAGTAGCAATTACTTTAAAAACTGTCAGTTGGAAACAGAAAGGAAAAAATAGGGAAACAGAAAAGAAATTTTAGAAAAAATGAGTGCCACCCTGAAATTGTTAAAATCAATGTTAATTGCCAATGACTTTGTTGTGCTCAGAGGAACTATGCTTCAAGCTTCTGTTGAGCATCACTGGAGCAAAATAGGCAGAATCAAGAGAAAATCTGCAGATGCTGAATATCCAGGCAGCACACACAGTGCTGGAGGAACTCAGCAGGAGGCAGAAGGCTGAGATTGGTATGGGAGTGGGTCAGAATTAAAAAGAGGAGAGACTGGAGGCACAGGACCACTCGCACTAAGTTCTGCAAAGTGGTCACCTAATTTATATTTGGTTTCTTCAATGAGGGGATTTACTGTAAGTTAGTGTCATGCTCTCAGTATGATTTGGTTGAATTTTTTAACAAATTGGCAAAGTTAATTAATGACAGTAAGGCAGTGAATGTTCCACCTGTGGACTTTATTAAAGGCTTTGATAGGGTTCCTTATGGTAGGCTCATCCAGAAAATTAAGGGATTAATGGATACCTGATACATTGGATTCAGAAATAGCTTCACTATAGAAGTGGGTAGTGGTGATGATTCTGATTAATGGCCTGTGACTGTTCCACAGGGATCTGTGCTGAGACCTCTTTTGTTTGTGATAAACAAAAATTATATTTGGACAAAAATGTACCCAGGTTGATTAAACATGTAGACAACATAGAAGTTGTTGAAGTTGTGGATAATAATGAAGATTGTCAAGGGATTCACCAGGATATAGGCCATTTGGATATATGGGCAGAAAAATGTGAGGCATGTGGTTTTTAATGTGGACTGGTGTAAAGTTTTGCGCTGTGAGAGGTTAAATATAAAAGGGGCATATACAGTAAATGATAGCACCCTTAGCACTGATGTACAGAAGAACCTTATGATACAATTCTTAGCTCCTTGGATTGTGACCAAACAAGTGGATGGGGTGTTAAAGAAACTATACATAGAATCATAGAACACTAAGGCACAGAAGCGAGCCTTTCATTCAGCCCACCGAGTCTTCGCTGAACTATTAATCTGCTTAGTACCATCAACCTGCTCTTGGGACATAGCCCTCCATACCCCTCCCATCCATGTACCTATCCAAATTTCTCCTATAAGTTGAAATCGAACCCGCATCCACCATTTCTGCTGGCAGCTCACTTCACACTCTCACCACCCTGTGAGTGAAGAAGTTTCCCTTCGTGTTCTCCTTAAATATTGCACTTTTCATTTTTAGCTTATATCTTCTAGTTTGGTCTCATCCAACCTCAGTAAAAAAAAGCTTGCTTGTTTTTACCCTATCCATTATAACAGATAAGGTAAATAATATTATTATGCCCCTCATAATTTTGTGTACCTCTGACAAGTGTCTCCTCAATCTCCTTTGTTCTAGGGAACAAAGTCCCAACCTATGAAACCTTTCTTAAGGCAAAATGGCATAAAGCAAAGAAGCAATTACCATTAATTTATATGGGAAAAATTTTTGAGCATTCTCAGACCCAAAAAATAACCTATCAAATTATACCAAATAGCACATAAAACCTAAAATAACACTAACATATAGTAAAAGCAGGAATAATATGATAAATACACAGCCTATATAAAGTAGAAACACTTCTCTGCAATCATTGCAGCACTGTCAATTGTAGCGAAAATCTCACGCAAGTGCTCTCAGCGGAAGCACTCTCTCCAGTGACCTTTAAGCTATGAAGCTGCCCTCTCCTCAAAAACCGATCAAACCACTCATGACTACCTTTTAAATTCCACTTTCGCAACAATGTCTTCAATTTATATTGTATGTCCTAAGGTGATGGGGGAGTGGTGAAGCAACAGGGGGATGTGACCACTGGGAGTTGTAGTCATAAACTCGCACGTAGGCGGCCTTTGGACAAGTGGTTATTCTTCTCTGTACCCAGGGCAACAGAATCTGGCAGCACCACTGGCGACTGAGCAGCTCTTTTCAGGACAGCACTGCTTACCCTTTGATAGGAAGAGGCCTAGAAAAGGTGGCCTAAACATTGCCTGCCCTACAGACAGATAACTGGCCAGCTTGCTGTGGCTGACAGTTCATCCGCTAATGCAGTTACACTCAAAGGAGAAGAAAGAAACTTCTGTTAGGATCATGGAATGTCTGCAGACTCACGGACAGAGAAAACTCAAGCAAGACCCCAAAGAAGAACAGCCCTTGTTGCCAAGGAACTTTCACGCTACGACTTCAACATCACAGTCCTAAGTGAAACCAGGCTTGCGGAAGAAGGAACCCTGACTGAATTTACCAGCGGCTTCCTTTTTTGGAAAGGAAAAGTGCAAGATGAAGAGAGGATTCATGGAGTTGAATTTGCAAGTCAAGTCCAGCTTCCTGAAACAACTCTCCCACTTGCCTGTGGGAATTAATGAAAGACTTATGTGGCTACGTCTGCCCCTCAGCCACAAATGTCACACAACAGTCATCAGCGCTTGTGCCCCCACCATGACCAGCAAATACAAAACCTTTGAACAGTTCTACACCGACCTTAGCTCTTTTCTGTGCTCAGTCCCTGCAACAACAGACTAATCCTGCTTGGTGACTTCAATGCCCAAGTAGGCTGCGATCACAGTCGCTGGGAAGGGGCCCTAGGCAAACATGGTATTGGCAATATGAACAGCAACAGCCTCTTGCTCCTGAGCAAATGTTACAGAATATGACCTCCTCATCACAAATAGTGTTCAGGTTGGCAAATAAGTACAAGACACCCAAGATCCAAACATTGGTACATGATCGATTACGTTATAGTACATCCGGGATGTCCTCATCACCAGAGCCATGTGAGGAGCTGAGTGCTGGACTGACCACAGGCTTGTCCGCACCACATTGAAGCTATGTATTGCTCCCCACCATCCCAAGCACCCTAAGTTCATCAGAACAGCTTTTAACACTGCTAGACTCCAAGAGCCGCTGTATCTTCACGAGTTTCCGGCCACCCTCGATGAGAAGCTGTCTGGAAACGGACCATTAACTGGTGGGCAAACCCAGAAGTGGGATCAGTTTAGAGAGATGGTGACAAAGACAGCAAAATCAGTCCTTGGCCCCAAGGACCAGAACTACCAAAATTGGTTCAACGAGAATGACAGTGCCATCAAAGATCTCCTGGCCAGGAAGAACAAAGCATTCATGGAGTGGCAAAATGACGCAAGCTCCATTCCCAAAAAAAGAGTGATTCAAGTCTCTTCAGGCCCATGACTAATGGGAAATTCGCAAGCTGCACAACCTGTGGTGGGATAGGAAAGCTGAAGAGGTGCAATGCTTTGCTGTCATCAATAACTCGAAGCTGCTCTTCAAATCCATCAAGATGATCTTCGGCCCCTCAAGATCTAACTCATCTCCACTATTGTCTGCTGAAGGACAAAGAGAGCATTCAACACAGATGGAAAGAGCTTTTCAGCCAGCTCCTGAACCGCTTTTCATCAGTCAATCAGTCTGCTCTTGACCAATTCCCCCAACAGCCTACTCACAAGGAACTAGATGATCCTCCCCTGATAGATGAAGTCAAGAAGGCTATCACAAAGATGAGCAGTGGTAAGGCACCTGGCAAGGATGGAATACCTCCTGAACTGTACAAGTTACTCAGCAAGGAATCACTTGAGGCTTTTCACATCACCCTGACTAGCATTTGGGAAGAGGAAGAGATGCCCCCTAACCACAGAGACGCTCGATAATCACCCTCTACAAAAATAAAGGTTCAAGGACTGACTGCGGGAACTACAGAGGCATTTCGCTACTTTCCATTGCCAGAAAAATCCTCAGCTGCATCATCCTCAACAGACTGATTCTAGTGGTGTCAAAAGAGAACCTTCCCAAGTCGCAATGCGGCTTTCGTCCCGAACGCAGCACTGTCAACATGATCTTCACGGTGAGATATATGGAGAAGTGCCTGGAACAGAACATGACATTATACTCTGTCTTCATTGATCCGACAAAGGCGTTTGAGACGATCAACAGAAACGCGCTGTGGATCATCCTTAGAAAGCTTGGCTACCCGCAGGTATTCACTCCACTCATCCGCCTGCTCGATAATGGCATGACAGGTGAAGTGTTCTCAGGTGGTTCCCCATCTGAGACTTCCAACATCTCAAATGGCATGAAGCAAGGGTGCGTTCTAGCACCTGTGCTCTTCAACCTCTTCTTCACCCAAATGCTGAAGCATGCTGTTAAGGACCTAGACCTGGGTATTTACATAAGATATCACCTAGACCGGGGGTCGGCAACCCGCGGCTCCGGAGCCACATGCGGCTCTTTTACGTCTGTGCTGCGGCTCCCTGTTGCTTTGGGAAATAATTGGTCAGTATTTAATTAAAATGTATTTTATGTTAGTTTGTTAGTTTTTGAAATGTAATTCTAAATTTGAAGATTATGGTGATCTTGTACAATCTAAATAAGACGTTGTGGCGACCCATTTCCTGACACATCCGAACCGGCTCACAATTAGCCAGCGTTCAGGCTAAGGGAGATAGCCTACGGGGGTTTGTGAGTACGTGTCTTTTGCAGCATCCGCGCCCATGGGGGGGCGGGTTGAGGGAGGCTTAAAAGCAAGGCTGTTTAGTTCGAATAAAGCTATCTTTGACTGCAGTTTACTGACTGCGTGTAGCACACCGCTACAACGTGTTTTTATCGCTGGCTGTCCAGAGGGGAGGTGCTGAAACGCTTTGTAGCGTGTCTGGAAGAAGTGAAAACATTCCTGGGCAGCAAAGGGCTCACCTTTCCTGAGCTGGAGCAACCAGAGTGGCTGGAAAAGCTACACTTCATGGTAGATATGACAGCGCATCTGAACACGCTGAACACAGCTCTTCAGGGGTAAGGACGTACAGCCCTGCACATGTTGGAGGATGTTTTGGCATTCGAGCGCAAGTTGACAGTGCTTGCCAGAGATTTACAGAAAGGCACATTGTCTCACTTCCCCAATTTGAGAGAGTTCAAACAAGGTCACGACATGATAAATTCGGAGTATTTACATTCTGCAATCATCGCAATGCAAACATCGTTTGGGAAACGCTTCTGTGAGTTCAGAGAGGAAAAAAAACACATTATCCTTCCCGGTCACTCCCCTAAGCATCGATCCATCCCTACTGAATACGACTGCATTGTCAGGTGTAAGTCAACCTGAACAAGTATGATAAATATTTTAATTGCCTATTATTTTACGTATATTCATATGTTTTCATTGTTCAGTGAAATAGTCCTTTCATTTTTCAGGTTGATAGCTGGCTGACGTTATTTTTGGTTTGCTGCTGGCGGCAAATTTAAGTTTGGCGTTTTTCATAAATACAAGAAGGAGTCAAATAGACGTTGAGTATTTTACTTAAAAGTAACCTTCAACACAACGTCTTTTTTTCGGAGTTCAAAATGTTTTTGTTGCATGCAGAAATGTAATTTCGTTTTCTCTGCAGGAGTTCATCAATTTCATAAATGCAACACATTATAGTTTGTTTATACATAGCATAAAGGCAAAAAAAAAACCCATTGTATGCAGTGTAATTTCATTTTAAATGTCAAATGGGTTTTGTGGCTCCCAGTGTTTTCTTTTCTGTGGGAAACGGGTCCAAGTGGCTCTTTCAGTGGTAAAGGTTGCTGACCCCTGACCTAGACGGATCGATGTTTGACCTGAGATGCCTTGCTGCAAAGACCAAAACGTTGAGGAGGCTCATCACTGTTTGCTGATGACTGTGCCCTTATGGCCCACCAGGAGAACCACCTGCAGACAATTGTCGACAAGTTCTCTGCAGCCTCAAAGCTGTTCGGCCTGACAATCGGCCTCAGTAAGACAGAAGTTCTCCTACAACCTGCACCAAGCAGTCACCCTCCCTAGCCATGCATCACCACCAACGGCACTGTCCTGAAGAATGTGGAGAGCTTCAAGTATCCAGGAAGCACCATCTCCAGTGATGGATCCCTTGACAAAGGGATCATAGCAAGGATCCAGAAAGCCAGCCAGGCACTCGGGGAAACTCTGTGTCAAAGTTCTGGAGCACAAGGACATGCAGCTTTCAACCAAGCTCAAGGTGTACAAGCCTGTGGTCCTCGCCTCTCTCCTGTACGGCTGCGAAAACTGGACCCTGTACCGCAGGCACATCAAACAGCTGGAGCAGATTCACATGTGCTCCTTGTGGTCGATCATAAGGATTCCGTGACAGAACTGAATCACCAACCAGGAAGTCCTTGACAGAGCCAACAGCACAAACATTGAGGGAAGAATCCTCCAGGCCCAGCTACGCTGGACTGGCCATGGGTGAAACAAGAATCCCCAGGCAGCTGCTCTACGGTGAGCTTGAGCATGGCAGTCGCAGTCAGGACTGCCCCAAAAAAAGATTCAAAGACAATTTGAAATCGTACATCAAATGGGCAGACCTCCAGCCTCGACAATTTGAGGAGTCCGCAGCCGACAGGGCTGCGTGGCGCCCCCTGTCAAGAAAAGCTGCATCTGACTTTGAGGATGACCAATATCAGCGCCTTGCAGCAGCACGAGACCGACGCCACAAAGCTGTATTTACACCTGTTCTAACAAATGCCATTCCACGTCCAACCTGCAACCGCATTTGTGCTTCGGCCTCCGAAGCCACATGCGTGTCCACAGATGACTGCACAATGTGTAGTCTTCCTCGGACCCCGAGAGACAACCACCACCATGGGAAAAATTTTTGAGTGTACCCAGATCCAAAAAATAACCTACCAAATCATACCAAATAACACATAAAATGTAGTGGCACGCAAGGCACTACAAAAGGAACACACGGAGGCAGAGAGAGCTGAACTCAGAATGGTTTTACTGATTCAAACTCGCGCGCTTAAAACCCCCTTCCCATGGGTCCCTGCGAACAGCGGGGTGGATATGACGTCAGACCATCCCTGGAAGGTCCGCCCCGAGCAGGTCGTGCGCCTGCTCGCAGCTTCTGATGGCATTTCGAGCTCCGTGTGTGCGGACCGCCACAAAAACCTAAAATAACACTAACATATAGTAAAAGCAGGAATTATATGATAAATACATAGTGTATACAAAGTAGAAATAATGTATGTACAGTGTAGCTTCACTTACTAGAATCGGGAAGATGTAGCCAAAAATTTTTTAAGCCAAAAAGCCAAAAACTGATTTGTAGAAAAAGAATCGGCATGTAAATGCATGTGCACACACCTGCCCGCGCAAGGCTTCGCGGTCATGGTAGTCTTTCTCTATAACGGCTTGCTGCAAACAAATGCTGAGCTACCTCATTTTGAATGCCTTCTTGACTAACCTCCCACGCAGTACCTTGTCAAAGGCCTTGCTGAAGTCCATGTAGCCAATATCCATGCCTTCCATTCATCATCTTTCCTAGTAAGTTCCTCAAAAAGCTGTACAAGATTGGTTAGACACAACCTACCACGCACAAAGCCATGGTGACTCTCCCTAGTCCCTGTCCACCCAAATATGTATATTGTAAGGTCCTTAGAATATCTTCCCATAAGTTATCCACTGTTGATGCTCATTTGTATGTACAGGGACTGAACAAGTTGAGCCCATGACCCTGACCGTTGAAGACATTGTGTGGAGTTGCATTACATTCTGCTCATCTCAGAAGTTTCTTTTTTAACTTATTGGAATTTTGCAAACGATGCCGTTGATAGAACGTGACGTCAGGCTCCCTGGCTTATAATTTTCTGTCTATTCTTAGAGCCTTTCATGAACAATGGAACAACATTAGCTAACCTCCAATACTACTGCACTTCTGCGGCTTAGGAAGTTTTAAATGTCTCTGCTAGGGTCCCTGCAATTTCTGCACTAGCCTCCCACAGAGTCCAAGGAAATGCCTTGTCGGGTTTTGGGGGATTTATCCACCTTGATTTTTCTCAGGCCAGCAAGCTGCTCCTCCTCTGTAACCTAAACACTGCCTTGAGATTTTCCCTGACTAGCAAAGCCACCACCCCCTTTAACCCCTCCCATTTTATCGTTAAATTAATGGAACCCTAGAACACTGAGCTACCAGTCCTGCCCCTCCTGCATCCAAGCCTCACTAATGGCTACAATGTCATAATTTCATGTGCTGATCCATGCCCTAAGCTCATCTGCCTTTTTTACTATATTCCATGCATTGAAATACACACAACGCAGAACATTTGTCCCACCATGCTCAACTTTTTGATTCATGACTTTGAGGTTTTACCAACATCGGTCTCCACAACCTCTCCATTAACTGTTCTGGCACTCTGGTTCCCATTCCCCTGCAAAACTAATTTAAAACCCCCTTTGTGTTGCCCTAATAATCTTCCCACAGGGATATTTGTTCCCTCTCAGTTCATGTGCAAACTGTCCCATCTGTGCAGGTCCCATCTTTCCTGGAAAAGAACCCAATGATCCAAAAATCTGAAGCTCTTTCTCCTGCACCATCTCCTTAAGCACATGTATGATCTTCCTGTTCCTGTCTTCGCTAGCACATGGCATGGTTAGCAATCCTGAGATCACAATCCTGAAGGATCTGCCCTTTAACTTAGCACAGGACCTCATCACCTTTCCTACCTATGCCTTTGGTACCAATGTGGACCATGGCCACATCTGCTCACCCTCTCACTTAAGAATCTTGTGGACTCAGTCTGAGATGTCCTTGACCCTGGCACCCAGGAGGGTTCAAATCCTCATTCACAGAATCTGCTGTCTGTTTCTCTAACCAATGAATCCCTTGTGGCATTCCTCTGCTAGGTCATCTCCCCCTCTCCCCCCACCCCCCCCAAACAGAATTCAAAACATATCTGGTGCTATTGGAGAACAGCCACAAGGGTATTCTGCACCGGCTGCCTCCTTGTATCATCAGTTGTTCAACCCTGCAGCATCTGGAATGCTCTGGCGTTCATCCAGCTCCAGTTTCAATTCCTTAACACAGTCTGAAAGAAGGTGTATTTCTTGCAGGTGTAGGTCTCCCTGCCTTCCCACATTCCGCTATCCCATGTGGCATCCTCAGCGTATATTGGCTGCCCAATAATATAAACGAAAGTCAGGTAAAGCCATGCCACCCTCTTTTTTAGATTTTTGGAGATAGACTTTATTAATTCTAGAGCGCTTATTCTTCCACAGATATGACAAAATAATAGAGTCTAAGGAATCAAAAAAAGATTTAGGATTAAAAATTGGGATTGATTGAAATAAATATAAAAGTTTAGGGAGAACATACATTTTAACAACATTAATACGACCTACCAAAGACATAGATAGAGGTGACCATTGTAATAAACTCTGTTTTATAGTATATGAAAGATTGGCAAAATTTTCACGAAAGAGATCTTTAAACTTCCTTGTGACTGTAATCCCAAGATAAGTAAATTGATTATGAACTACTTTAAAAGGAAGATCACAAAATGTTAATTCTTGTGCTTCTTTATTGATTGGGAAAAGTTCGCTCTTATGTAAATTAAGTTTATAGCCAGAGAACTGGCTAAACTGGTCAAGAAGTGAAAACATTGGAGGTAAAGATGTAGACGGATTTGAAAGAAAAAGTAATAAGTCATCAGCATAGAGAGAAACTTTATGCTCAACACCCCCTCTCCAAATCCCGGTCAATTCAGGACAGTTTCAAAATACTATCGCCAAAGGTTCTATAGCCAAATCAAAGAGAAAGGGACTTAAAGGGCATCCCTGACGGGTGCCACGTTTGAGGTTAAATAACTGGGATTTCTGAAAATTAGTTAAAACAGAGGCAGTAGGACACAAATACAGCAATTTGATCCAAGGGATAAAAGTTCGACCAAAGTCAAATTTTTATAAAACTGCAAAAAGGTAGTTCCACTCTATACGATCAAATGCTTTCTCCGCATCGAGGGAACCCATGTGGCATCCTTACTGCTCTAATTGTGCAATTTAAAAAAAATGAAAATAAAAATTAAAAGAAAAAATCTACCTACAGCCTCAGCTTACTGAAGCACCTATGAGTCAAAGCCTGAACTCCCCAATACTGGCCAATGTACACAATGGTTGCTCTGCTGAAGCCTAACTTTTTATTGGCCCTTGCCAGGTGCTTAATTATGCACAATCCATCGTCTCCAAGGAAACTGTGATACACAGAATATCCTGACTGCCCCCAATCACTTCTTTTGAATCACTCTTCTGCTATGAGATCCAACATCTCCAAGGGAACTGTGGCATGCAGGATATCCCAAATACTGCCATTCAGTTCCTTTGAAATCTCTATCCCACTCCGCAATCCAACAACTCTAAGGGATCTTTGCCACGTAGAAAAAATATTTACACAAAAATATTTTTAAGAATGATGTCCAAATTATTTCGTATGCCATGAAGGAAATTACCACAAGAAATATTTGTGGCCGAATTGGGGTATCCTGATCCCCACTACTCTTATATTTGCAGGAAATTTTGTCATATAATTGGAGGGCTTAGGGTGGAAGAGACAGTACACTACAAGACCATAAGTTGCAAATCCTAATGATGAAGCTCTTTGGCAGAGAGACCTTGAAAGATGTGAGTTTGGTTGCACATGGTGCACAGCACTGGATATATGGTATGTGTCATGTCATTTGGATTACATTCAATGATGTGCATGATTTGTAAAACCTCCATACATTGAGTTCAGTCCAAAAAAGGCATGAAGTCAAAATCTAATATCAAGTTGTTTTGTTTTTATTTTATCATCTACTCCTTCGACAGACCAAGCCACTCTGTTGAATTTGAATAGCACCCCCCACTGCACCAGTCACTAACACAGATACACTCATGCACACCAAGAAAATTTCTGTAGCAAAGTTGAACAGATAGTGCATTAATGAGGAAGGATGGCAATGGTTTATGAAAAGCCAGCCAGTGCTGGGTAGTAGTTATACATTGTGTCTCTGATAAATAGGATGGGCGTGGATGATTCAGCAGCAGCATCATAATAATAATATTGAAGTGTCAAAAGTTGAACTTGTGTGCACGTGATACAAAAAATAGTCACTTGGTGGTTGTGTTTTCAGTCTTCTGTGGTTTATAATGTTTGTTTTTTTTATTTCACATCAGCAGTTTTTCATTCCCTATCCCTTGTTGGATTTGAATTCACCATTTCAGGGAATACATCCTGTTGCATAACCACAAGGTGACCATAACCTGAAGGTATTTTAGCCTAGAGATTGCTTATTTGCTCCTCTGCAATGTTTATATAGACTTTCTGTTTGTGCTTACTAAGTTGTCTTTATATTCCCAGAGCTGTTTGGCTGAAAGGAAAATATTACACTACTCTTTTGCTCCTGCCCTCAGGGAAGTGCAATTTCCTAGCGTCACCAAAAGAATACACAATTAAAATTCCACAATGTGATTAGCTGTGCACAATTTTTCTGTTTCACAGATGTATCCTATCATTCAAAGATATATATTGTGATTCAATATTTAAAGAAGTTTGGATAGTATCTCCCAATTTGACACTTGAAATAATTTCATTGGGCTGGATTATCTTTGATCTGGCCTGCAGTTCAAACTTGCTCTCAGGAGCAGTCTGCTTTTGTTCTTGCTTTTTCCAACTGGGCTAGAACCCTTGCTACCATACCTGGTTCTACAAAGTAAGTGGTCAGTGTATAGGAACTAAGTCTGTTGACAGATCATGCCGTTGAAGACTTGTCTTTTAACTGTTTTTAAATGTTCTCTGTTCTCAGAGATGCTTAAAATCATGTGAGACCATTGCATTGAAACATTCAAATTAGAAATTTATTTATAACTATATATCTCCTAAATAAAATACTTATACTAATTTGAGAAAAAGAAAGTCAACAAACCACTTAGCTTGATCCAAGCTGTCAGTCTTTTCCAAATCAATGGATTGATGTCACAGACTGCGGTAAGGTCAAGGGAGTGGATGTGAAGTGTGCATTGTACTCAGCATGACTGAATACTGCTTAGCATATTGCTGAGTCTGCAGTGGTGCAAAAAGCCAAGGAACCTGCACCTGAGCTTTGGTGAGTTTCTGACTTGTGTTTTGCAGCGAGCAAGTGCAGAAGTCAGTAATGTCCTGATTCATAAGAGGACTTCATTGCCTCCCTCAAACTGTTGGCAAAAGCTCTATATTTTGAGTCATTTTCTTCATGAAGTTAATAGCTCAGCAGCAGAAAACATGCCGTTGTAACTATATTAAAAGTAACTTTATATGTGAATACAAAGCATTAAAGAGTGCAGTAATTTAATCACTATAAAGATCCATACACTCCTTAATTTAGAAGCCTTATACCTCTTCTTACTAGACAATAGCTTACATACTGGGAAAAAAAAGTATGTTGAGGATGTAAGAAATAATGTCAATTCAATTCAAGACATAAACTGTTCTTTTTGTTGTTTCTAGTTGTGACATTGCAAATGAACTTTCACTTTTAGCTGTACATTTTATTGCAACTTTAAAAACAAGTACAGTGGATTCCAGTTAAGTGAGCCATCAGTCAATCAGAGCAGCTGCTTATTTGGCACAACTGTTAAAGAACAAAAACTAATTGAAAATATAGTAGGAATGCCTTTGTTTTATTGGGATTCTATGCCATTTAATTGGGACAGAAGACTGTTGCAGTTTCTAACTAGCATCAGTCACGTGCACTTGTGTAGCCTTTAGACACTACACTGTGCTTAGAGTGAATAGTTTTACAATAGGATCAATTGCATGTTTTTGTATTCAAAAAGCAATGATTTTTGTCACTGATAGTTGCTGAAAAATAATCAGTAAGGCAATTCAGAACTGTTTTGCTCACTGCGGTTTCAAGCATTCAGGCTTGGAGATGCTAGAGACAGCCAAGAGTGAAAATGGAAGAATTTTTGTTGCTTCAGCAGGTTAGGAACTACAACGAATTTGAAGGTATTGTCAGTATTCTTGAATGCTACAAAGATTTGGAAGATGTAGTCATCAAAAGCATTGTATGGTGGCAGTCCGTTATCTGCATTAGGTATCTGCGTTGATTTTGTTCATTTATGGTTAATTAAAAGAATACAGCAATGTATATTAGATGAATTTCTCTGTCGATAGCTTAGGAACCAATACACGGTTTGCAGTACTGTAGTAGTACTGGTAATGTTCTAATCTGTTCTGTATTTCATTTAGTACATAATTTGTTGCTCATTTGCATAGAAGTTTGAATTTTTTATACCTTTTTAGCTATGTCCATGAAATTTTGGCTAATTAGGCAGTTATTTATCTGAGCTTAAATATTCTGGTCCTAATGTGTCCCAATTAACTGGTATTCACTGTATCTGTATATGATAAAGAGTTACTTGTCCAAATTTGCAACAAATCCAAATCGTTCCCCTCTTACTTCACACTTTGTACATTATGACATTGTTAAAGTAGAACATATGCTAGCCCCAACAAATCCAGATTGAATCTTTAAAAAAAATTATGTAAATTTGAAAGTAAAGAGCATCTCAACACCTTAATTATCTGAACAATTTTGTTAACTAGGTTTGTTTATTTTTTTAGATCAAGATATAGACAACAGCCATAGTGTTCCTGGAAGGAGCAGTTCACCAAGAGGAAGTCTTTCACCACGGTATGACAAGATTATTTCAAGCTATAGTCTAAAGTTTTATTTGACATTTTTGCAACATTTCCTTTTGCTTTCCCTCATCTGCAATAAATGAAATGCATTTTGGGTCTCTGTGCTAATGGCTTTCAAGCCCTTGCTCATGAGCCTTTGTCAATATCCACTGTACACATGGAACAATACAGCACAGGGACAGGCCCTTTGTTCCACAATGTTTCTGTCTTCCATAACACCAAATTAGGCTAATGCCTACTGCCTACACATGATCTGCATCCCTCCCTTCCCTGCATTTTCATGTGCCTGTCAAAATGCCTCTTATACCATTCTGTGTGTTTGCACTATTGTGCAGCATGTTTCTGGGTACCTATCAGTCTCTGTGTAAAAACAAAAATAACTACTTGCTCTGCACATCTCCTTTAAAATTTCCCCATCTCACCTTAAACCTATGTCCCCTGGTATTTGACATTTCGACTCTAGAGAAAATTATTCTGACCACCTACCCTATCTGTGCCTAACATCATATAAATTTCTACCTGGTCTCCTCTTTAATACTCCAGAGAAAACTATCCAAGTTTGTCCAACCTTTCCTTGTAGCTAATATTCTCCGATCAAGCAGCATCTTGATGAACCACTTCTGCACCCTCTCCAGTGCCTCCATTTCCCTCCTGTAATAGGGTGACCAGAACTGTACACTACCAATGGACATTTAGTATAAAAATCGGGAAGTCATGTTGCAGTTACATAAACCTTTGATTACACAACATTTGGAGTATGTGGTGTATTTGGAGAAGGCAAGCATGCCATGTACCACCTTTATCTCCCATTGGATATGTGTTGCTACATTCAGTAACTATGGACTTGGACTGCAAGAGGTAATCTATTTGACTTTGGGGTGATGGGATTGTGGATGAAAGAGTGGAAGGAAATAATACAAAACACAGTGATAGAGACTTATTTCTGCCATTATATCCTAAACAGGACCTGAATATGCAAGCTAAGTAGGCATTTTGTTAATGTAAAACAATATGGAAACAGGCCCTTTGGCTCAACTTATCCTTCTTGTCTGTATTGTCCAGCCAGCTAGTCTCCCCATGTTTGGTCATTTCCCTCTAAACCTCTCCTATCCATGTACTTATCTAGATAGTATTTTAATATTGCTAATGTGCCCGACTCTACACAACATCTGGCAGCTCATGCCAAATGTGCACCAAACTTAGCAATAAGACGCTGTCCCGATATCCCTTTTAAAATCTCATCTCTGATCTTAAACTAATATCCTCTTGTTTTTAGAACCCCCTCCTTAGGAAAAGATTATGTGCTATGCCCTTCCTGATCTTGTATGTCTCTATCAGGTCACCTGTCAATTTCATACATTCTAGGGAATAACGTTCTCTACACAATCTCTTCTTGTAAATCATGTCCCCAAGTCCAGGCAATTTCCTGATAAATGTTTTCTGCACTTTTTTTTTAGTTTAATAACATTAATCTTATAACAGGGTGATTAAAACTGTTCAAAGTATAGCCTTGCCAGCATCTCACATAAGTGCAACATAATTTCCTAATTCCTTCACTGTATTAAGTCCTGGTTTGATCTCTGCAAATGCAAGACCTCACATTTATCTGGATTGAAAACTGCTTGCCAATCCTTAGCCCACGTACCTAGCTGATCAAGTTCCCCCAGTAATTTTGCATAACCCTCTACACTAGCTGGACACCACCTATTTTGTTGTGTGTGAACTTACTAAACATGCCTTGTACATTCACATCTAAAAAGTTTATATAAATTGCAAATAACAGATCCTAGCACCATAACTGTGATGTGTACTAGACACAGATCTCTGGTCTGAGAAACAACCATTGACCATCACCCTCTGATTCCTACCACTAAGCTGTTTATGAATCTAGTCAGCTATTTCCCCCAAATTCCCATGAGGGACCTTGTCAGAGGCATTTCTAAAGTCCATATAGACAACATTCACTGCCCTACCCTCACCTTGCCCTCTTGGTTACCCCGTTAAGATTAAGAATTTCAGTACTTCCTATGTGGTTCAAAACATTGTCAATCATTTCCCCATTTCCTTGCTTTCTCCACAGTAAATACTGAAAAGAAATGATCATTGTAATTGTTCCCTTTTCCTATGGTGCCACATACAGATAGCTATGCTATGGTATTTCATTATAGTACTTAGATGCCTAGTTCAGGATACTACTGCTGTTGTTTGACTTTATAATAAAGTATATATAGAAGGCTGAAACAGTGCAAAAAATAGTACAACTGAATTTAAAACCAGATGATGTTATTTCTTCGACAAGACAGTTTGTAACTGAACACTTAACCTGCTTTATTTTTTGTAAACTAAATATTGCAAATATTGTCCAAGACATTTGTGCATACATCTGCTTGACATGAAAATTAATCTCTTCTGTGGTGTTACATGGCAGATAAATCTTTATATGTTAATGCACTTCTTTAAAAGCTTGTGACTTGCCAATTTAAATAATTTTTTAAAGTCTGAATTAGGTGACAGGGTAACTCAGTTGGCATCATCTCTCTAGAGTTCCACAAAACTTTGGTCAGGAAAATTTTCTACAAGGTAAAATTTTGAGGAATTAGTGTTTATATGCTGTGGGGTAATAGGACCTCTAAGAGGTAAAAGGGAACACTTCAAAAACATCCAAATATGCATTATAACAATGATCAACGTGGGAAATATAAAAGGCCTACACTTTAAAAGTAAGTGAATTTCCTAAATCTTAATGAAATATTTCTCATACAACTGCAACAAAACCAGCACAATTATTATTTTAAGCAACAAGACACAAAATGCTGGAGGGACTCAACAGGCTAGGCAACATCTATGGGGAAAAAAGTACAATTGGCATTTTGAGCTGAGGCCCTTTGGTAAAACCAGAGAAGAAAAGATAGGTAGATTTAAAGGGTGTGGGGGGAATGGGAGAAACACAAGGTGATAGGTGAAACAGAGGGGGAAGGATGATGTAAAGAGCTGGGAAGTTGATTGGTGAAAGCAATACAGGGCTGGAGAAGGGGAAGTCAAATGGGAGTCAGAAAGCCATGGAAGGGAAAAAAGAGGGGATGAGCACCAGAGGGAACAGATGAACAGGCAAGGAGATAAGCTGAGAGGGAAAAGGGGATGGGGAATGCTGGGAGGGGGAGCATTACCAGAAGTTCAAGAAATTGATGTTCATGTCATCAGGTTGGAGGCTACCTAGACAGAATATAAGGTGTTGTTCCTGGAACCTAGGTGTGGCCTCATCACGACAGTAGAGAAGGCCATGGATTGACATATCGAAATGGGAAGAGATAGTAAAATGGGTGGGTACTGGGAGATCCTACTTCTGTCAGACGGGGTGTAACTGCTTGGCATCAGGTCTCACCAATATACAGGAGGCCACACTGGGAGCACTGGACACAGTATTTGACCCCCAACAGGCTCACCTGGAAGGACTGTTTGAGGCACTGAATGGTAGTGAGGGAGGAGATGTAGGGGCAGGGTAGCACCTGTTCCGCTTGCAAGGATAAGTGCCAGGAGAGAGATCAGTGGGGAGGGATGAATGGAGAAGGGAGTCGCATAGAAGCAATCCCTGTGGAAAGTGGGCGAGAGAGAAATATATGCTTGGTGGTGAGATCCCATTGGAGATGGCAGATGTTCCAGATATTATGTACTTGTTGTGGAGGCTGGTGGGTTGGTAGGTGAGGACAAGAGGAACCTTATCCCTGGTAGGGTGGCAGGAGTATGGAGTAAGAGCATATATGCATAAAACAGAAGAGATGCGGTTGAGAGTGGAGGAAGGGAGGCCCCTTTCTTTGAAAAAGGAGGGCATCTCCTCTTCATTCTGGCATGAAAAGCCTCGTCCTGAGAGCAGATGCGGCTGAGACAGAGGAATTGAGAGAAGGGGGTGGCCTTTTTACAAATGACAGGTTGGGAAGAGGTAAAGCCCAGGTAGCTGTAAGTCCTCCTTTTGCAACAAGGAACAACACCTTGTATTCTGTCTGGGCAGTCCAACCTGAAGGCATTGACACCAATTTCTCAAACTTCCGGTCATGTGCCTCTCTCACCCCCCCCCCCCCCACTTTTACCATTCCCCACCTCCTTTTCCCTCTCTCACCATATCTCCTTGCCTGTCCAACACCTCCTTCTGGTGCTCCTTCCCCCCCTTTTCTTTCTTCCTTGGCTTTCTGTCCTCTCCTGACTGCACTGTCTCTAACTCTGTATCTCTCTTTCACCAATCAACTTCCCAGCTTTTTACTTCAGCCCCTCCTCCCCATGGTTTCAAATATCACCTTTGTTTTCTCTTTCCCCTCCCCCACCTTTTAAATCTATTCCTCATCTTTTTTCCCCCCAGTCCTGCCGAAGGGTCTCAGCCTGAAACGACAACTGTATTTTTTTCCATAGATGCTGCCTGACCTGCTGAGTTCCTCCAGCATTTTGTGTGTGGTGCTTGAATTTCCAGCATCTGCAGTTTTCTCTTGCAAGTATTATTTAAATTTGCTCAAGTATGTCTATCCACATTTGTGCCACTGACATCTCTTCTGGGATAGGTATGGGTGGCACAAGCTGGAGGGAACCAATATCTTGTCAGGAAGATTTGCTAGAGCTACTTGGGAGGGTTAAGCTAACCTATCAGGGAGTGGAACCTAAAGTAACTGTTGTGGCAGATGAGAAAGTTGAGACAATATAGCAATTAAAGCAAGTACATAAGTCCAGCAACCAGAACAGGAGATGAGAAAGGTATGATAGGCTAAACTGAATTTATTTTAATGTAAGAAACTTGACAGGTAAGGCAGATGAGCTCAGGGCATAGATAGACACAAAGGATTATAATGTTATTGATCTTTTCAAAACCGTGGTTTAGATACTAGCAGAAACACTGCTTAGTGCTCCAGGTTACAGATCGTATATGTGTAAGAGCTAAGAAAGGGAAGGGGGAGTTGTGTTTTTCATTAGAAAGAACATTTCATTTGTGCTTAGAAATGAAATTCCCTGGTGGAATGTCCAGTGTGGCTGTATGGGTAGAACTTAAGAATAAAAAGAAAATGGTCACATTAATGGGATTGTACTGTAGGTCCACCAATAGTCAGTGAAAATTAGAGGAACAAATATGGAAGGAGATTGCAGATAACTGTAGGAACAACAGTGTTGTGGTAATGAGTGATTCGAACTTCCTAATATTCAATGGGACTGCCATAGACAGAATTAGTTAACATTTTTTACTTTTTGCTAGTTCACTCATTATTCCATTTCTCCTATTCTATATCAATTTCTCAATGATCTTTTGATGATTTCTTAATGTTCCAACCAGTCTGGCTTGGTATTTTTCTTTTTCTTAACTTTAATACTAAATTCGGTTTCTCCATGTTCTGGTTGGACCACTTTTGTGTAGTGTCTTTGTAGCACATCGTGTATTATTTCTTTAAATCCAGTACCCCTGCTCTGTCATAACATTCTAATGCAGTTTTTTTTTAGTCTACCTAAAACAACGTGCCCCCAATTTCCTTTATTTAGATTGAAAACCTTGGTCCAGGATTGAACTATGTCACTTTCTAGCAATGACAAATTCTACTACATCATGGTTAATCTTCCTAGAGAGCCCAAAAAGATTATAGTTTAAACCTATTTATTCAGTCCTGTTTCTAAAGCTGCCTCTTCCCTAGTTTAACATACTGAACTAGAAGTTCAACTTGTATGCAATCTAGTAATTTATTAATTATATTAATGGTATCAATATAAATACCTCCTTGAATATAATATTATGCCATAGAACCATAGAACATTACAGCGCAGAAACAGGCCTTCTGGTCCTTCTTGGCTGTGCCAAATCATTTTCTCCCTAGTCCCACTGACCTGCACCCGGGCCATATCCCTCTAAACCCCTCTCATCCATATACCTTTCCAAGTTTTTCTTAAATGTCAAAAGTGAGCCCGCATTCACCACTTCATCTGGCAGCTCATTCCATACTTCCACCACTCTCTGCGTGAAGAAGCCCCCCCCCCCCTTGTTCCCTTTAAACTTTCCCCCTTAACCCATGACCTCTGGTTTTTTCCTCCCCTTGCCTCAGTGGGAAAAGCCTGCTTGCATTCACTCTATCTAGACCCATCATAATTTTATACACCTCTATCAAATCACCACTCATTCTCCTACGCTCCAGGGAATAAAGTCCTAACCTATTCAACCTTTCTCTATAACTCAGTTTCTCAAGTCCTGGTAACATCCTGGTAAACCTTCTCTGTACTCTTTCATCCTTATTAATATCCTTCCTGTAATTAGGTGACCAAAACTGCACACAATGCTCCAAATTTGGTCTCACCAGTCTTATACAACCTCACCATTACATTCCAACTCTTATACTCAATACTCTGATTTATAAAGGCCAATGTACCAAAAGCTCTCTTTATGACCCTAATGTGATGCCATTTTTAGGGAATTATGTATCTGTACTCCCAGATCCCTCTGTTCTACTGTACTCCTCAGTGTCCTACCATTTACCTTGTATGTTCTACCTTGGTTTGACCTTCCGAAGTGCAATACCTCACACTTGTCCGCATTAAACTCCATCTGCCATTTTTCAGCCCATTTCTCCAACTGGTCCAAATCCCTCTGCAAGCTTTGAAAACCTTCCTCACTGTCCACTACACCTCCAATATTTGTATCAACAGCAAATTTGCTGATCCAATTTGCCACATTATCATTCAGATCATTGATATAAATGACAAATAACAATGGACTCAGCACTGATTCCTGTGGCACACCACTGGTCACAGGCCTCCATTCGGAGTAGCAATCCTCCACTACCACTCTCTGGCTTCTTCCATTGAGCCAATGTCTAATCCAATTTACTACCTCTCCATGTATACCTAGTGACTGAATCTTCCTAACTAGCCTCCCATGCGTGACCTTGTCAAAGGCCTTAGTATGGGAGTCCCAATCAATGTGTGGAAAATTAAAATCCCCTACAATCACAACTTTCTGTCTCCTGCAGTTGTCCGTTACCTCTCTGCAGATTTGCTCCTCCAGTTCTCGCTGACTATTGAGTAGTCTATAATACAACCCTATTAATGTGGTCATACCTTTCCTGTTTCTCAGCTCCACCCATATGGCCTCAGTAGATAAGCCCTCTAATCTGTCCTGCCGAAGCACTGCTGTGATATTTTCCCTAACTAGCAAAGCCCCCCCCCCACCCTTCATCCCTCTGCCTCTATCACGTCTGAAACATCAAAATGCCATTACACAATCCTGTAATTTCTTTATTTATACTGTTCATTACAACGCAAGTACTTTAGGAAGGCCTGTAAAATGTCTCAGCACTGCTTTTTGGCCCTTGCTGCTGACTTAAATTCCATACTATGATTTAGATGCCAAAATCTTTTAACCAGCAAATTGATGTCATCCCTTAATAATAGCAGTACTACTGCTTATTTTCCTTTTTCCTGTTCTTCTTAACTGTTGAATATCCTGATGTTTAACTCTTACCTCTGTTACCCATAGTAACTTGTGTAATGACATATACATCTAAGATTCTGCTATTAATTTCTCCACTTATTATGGATGCATTTAGATATAATGCCTTTAAATTTGGCTTTGTAACAGGTTTTCATATTCTAACCCTATATGTTGATTGCCTTTGTTTTCACTGCCAGATTACTTTGGTTACTACGTTTCTATCTTCCATTTACTGTTTTTGTGTCTTTTTCTCCTGATTCTCCTCTCAGGTTCCTAGTTTCATGCCAAGTTAGTGAAAACTACCCCCAGTACAGCAAACAAATGTCTCATTTTATTGGCCCGAAGTGTTTGGAGATGTAATCCGTCTGACTTGTGCAGGACCCACTTGCTCCAGAAACTGTTCTTAAGTCTCAGCAGCAAAATGGTGCCATCATTAGAGCTGCTGACACACAGCACTGGAAACCCATGTTCAGTCCTGACCTTGAATGTTGTCTCTGTGGAGTTTGTATGTTGTCCCTGTGACAACATATGTTTCTTGCAGGTACTCACAGCTTCCTCCCATGTCCCAAGGACTTAATAGGCCTCTGTAAATAGGTGAGTGGTAGAATCTGTAGGAGTTGATAAGAATATGGGAAGAATTTTTTAAAACGGGGAAAAATAGGATGAATGTGAATGGGTGACTTAGTGTACTAAAGGGGCTGTTTCTGTGCTATATTTCAATGACTAAACCTAAGCTCTCTTGTCTGTATCATCTCTCCAGTCACATGTTCATTTGTTTATCTTATTTCTGTATTTGTCATCACATATCAGTGGCAATAATTGTTGTCCTTGAAGATGGGCTTTTAACCTTTTTTTCTGTCTTTAAAAGTATGCTTCTCTTTTGCCCATAGTTAGTACCAAATTGTGGACTGCAAATTATAATTCTTTACTCTCTCCCATCAGGATGTTTTGTAACCATTAAGTGATATCTTTGACTTGGCAACAAGAAGGAAACATGACATCATTGAGTCACAGAGCACCTGCCTTTGCTGTAACTGTTGAGTCAGTTCTCTTTTACTGACTTGCTCATCTTTCTCCCCTCCTGTGAAGCTAAGCCACCTACTCCCAGGTGTGTCTTCACTCCCCTAAAGAACCATCACCATTATCCCAAAGAGAACATCTTTGATTGAGCAATGTTGACTTGAGATACTTGCTTTCTCAGGACTACCTATCTGGTCATTCTAGTCTCTCCGACAATTTCCCATTTTCCCTCTTTCTGCAATCACTTAAACTGTGGTACCTCCCTAAGGATGCTATACAAAAACAAAATGCTGGAGGAACTCGGCTGGTCAGGCAGCATGGAGCACAAATGCCTGGAGCACAAACTGATGCTGCTGGAAATGCTTCCTGCATATGTGGTTGTCTCAGTCAATAGGAGTCCTTGGCTTCTTGTGACAGGATACACGTTCCAACCAGCTGGGCTGCCCTGTCATCCTTCACCTTGACGTGTAACTTAGCTGCTAAAAAATATTTTCAACTACCTGCCTTACACCAAAATTTTGAACTGAGGCAACACACTTCCAAATCATGTTCAGACATTCTCACCAACCCCATTTGTATCACTATCACCCAAGTTCATACTCAGAGAACCACTGTGTCCCAACTACAATGTGCTTCAGGATGATATAATTTTATACATTCAAGCACCACCAGCTGAATTATCTGAGTTAGTTAAGTGGTAACGGATAATAATATGCTTCCCAAATTGTTAAGATGATGGAATCTTAAAAATAAACTAACTGGATATAACTAATACAAAAATCATATGACACTAAAAACATTTGATATAAAATCATAGGCCAAGAGTTCACGTTTAATTTACTATAGAGCCTAGTGACCGAAATAAGTCACCAAAGGTCCGAGTAGAATCTGAAGTTCATCAACAAATAAGTTTTGAATGTTTAAAACTAAAATATCATGGAATAAAAAAAACTATGAATGCTGAAAATATCTAGCACAGCAGTCTGTGGAAATACACTAAAGTTAACTTTTCAGATCTATGACCTTTCAAAAAGATGAGCACATTTGATAGAATTTGCTCAGTGGATTTAAGTTAACTACATTCTGCCTTTTTGGTTGGATGTAAAACATGTCAAGGTTACGATTAGTGTGGATGTTATTAGCATTTTACTGGTCAATAACATACCACAACTAACATCAGTAAATAAGTCAAACTGTTTTTTTATATTGCTGCTTTTGGAAGTTTGCTGTGTGTAAATTGCTGCCATATTTTGTACATTTACGATATTGACCATATTTCAGAAAGTCTTCTTTGGGACATACTGAAATGTTTAAAAACTTAAGAAAATGCTTATTTTTAATTTCAATGCTTCCAATTTAATTTTTAATTATATATTTGCTAGTGTTGTTCAGACTAATCATATTACTTTTCTTGTAATCTGGAAATCATAACCTTTCAAACAGATCTCCTGTGAGTGGCTTACAAATTCGTTACGATCAGTCAAGTAACAGTGTCTTAGAGAACTTGCCTCCAGTTGCATCCAGCATAGAACAGCTATTAGAAAGACAGTGGAGTGAAGGACAACAGTTTCTTTTTGAACAGGGTGGTCCAAGTGAAGGTATGTATTTATAAATGCCTTCTTTGTTCAGTAATGTTATTTCTTACAAAGAAAATCTATTTGTATTTCTATGTTAAAGAGACATGTTTTATTCTCCTTGCTTTGCTATTTTTTTCATAATTTGAACAATATTCCACATATATGTTTAAAAGCTGAATATATCATATTTGTGCCAGTATTCTTCCAAGGACCACCACCAACACACCTAATAGCTACTTCACGTGGTAGTTTTATTTTGAAATCTGTTGCTTTTTGCAAGCAGCACACACAAAATGCTGAAGGAACTTAGCAGATCAAGCAACATTTATGAAGGGGAATGAACAGATGTAATTCTGAGAAGTTGACTGTTCGTTTCTTTTCATAGATGCTGCCTGACCTACATAGAACAGAACAATACAGCACAGTACAAGGCCTTCGGACCACAATATTGTGCCGACCCTTAAACCCTGCCTCCCATATAACCCTTCAACTTAAATTCCTCCATATACCTGTCTAGTAGTCTCTTAAATTCTCTAGTGTATCTGCCTCCACCACTGACTCAGGCAATGCATTCCACGCACCAACCACTCTCTGAGTAAAAACCTTCCTCTAATATCCCCCTTGAACTTTCCACCCCTTACCTTAAAGCCATGTCTTCTTGTATTGAGCAGTGGTGCCCTGGAGAAGAGGCGCTGGCTATCCTCTCTATCTATTCTTCTTAATATCTTGTATACCTCTATCATGTCTCCTCTCATCCTCCTCTCCAGAGAGTAAAGCCCTAGCTCCCTTAATCTCTGATCATAATGCATACTCTCTAAACCAGGCAGCATCCTGGTAAATCTCTGTACCCTTTCCAATGCTTCCACATCCTTCCTATAGTGAGGCGACCAGAGCTGGACACAGTACTCCAAGTGTGGCCTACCAGAGTTTTATAGAGCTGCATCATTACCCCGCGACTCTTAAACTCTATCGCTCGATTTATGAAAGCTAACACTCCATAAGATTTCTTAGCTACCCTATCTACCTGTGAGGCAACTTTCAGGGATCTGTGGACATGTACCCCCAGATCCCTCTGCTCCTTCACACTCCCAAGTAACCTGCCATTTACTTTGTACTCTGCCAAAGTTTTAAAATGCTGAGTTCCTCCAGCATTTTGTGGGTGTTGTTCAAGATTTCCAGCATCTGCAAAATCTCTTGTGTCTTCACTGTTTCCATGGTTTGTTAAAGCATCTGACTTCACCAGTAGAGTATTACAGTTTTCACGGATAATGCTCAAAGCATGCCTTGACTAAGATGTATTTGGAGCTTTCTACCTACAGCATTGAATTATTTTTTTGAAATAATTGAAATCCATCTGAGATTTTAAAGTTATATCTTTTCATTTAATAGAATGTGAATAAGGGAAACAATGATCAACTATCTCGTGGTCTTTTCTGTTAACCACATAATAACCCCAGTTAATTTGCTATTGTTTTGTGATTTTGGTAAATTTCATCTATTTTAGCTCACCAGGGAAAACATTTTAGATTGTCTATCTCAATAGCGTAGTTACACTTAGAATCAACTTAGTTACCCTGACAACTTAGAAAAATTGTTAAAATTACTTCAAAGTGCACCTTGTCCATTCCTTGCTACAGCTTTAAAAATTGCATTGACATAAAGGAAATCAATGTAATGGAACTCACTAAATCATTGTTGACAGACTCCTCAGAACTGAACAGCAAACATAATTTCTTCGATGAATACAGAACTTTACCTGATTTTACTTGAAAATTCCTACCTAAATTGATCATTTTTCATCTTTAAATTGATGGTTGCTTATTTAAAGATTTTGAGTCATGAGAGAACTTCCAGAGATTTCAATTTGCTTCTAAAAACAGTGCTACATAATTACTAAATAAGGTGTATAAATTTACCACCATTCATTTTTCTCTTGGTATATATTTCTTTATTTTTTAATTTTACCTGATTTTGTTTTAAATTGCAGCAAATAGGAAGTTTTTAAAATGATAGAACATAGATGAATTTATATTTAATAAAACAATTTGTGTTCAGAAAAATATTTAGATAAATCTGCAACATACCAATATGATTACAATGCTCTACAATTACTACAATGATTAAAATAAGTTGATTCACATAACCCTAGCTTTTTGGGAGTGATGATTTTATTGTTCACAGTGAAATCTTTTAATGCATTTGTACACTGTTATCTAATATTCTGTTTTTGAACATTAATTAAATTTTTCTTTCCAAGTAAATAATCAGTTCCCTTTTGAAAGAAGTGTAGTCATGATTAGCTGTATTATAAAGTATTTCATATTATAACAATTATGTAAAGTAAAGGGGTGTCAAACATTTTTAATTTATTTGGATGATTATGCTGACACAGTATTTGCTAATAATTCACCAACCAAAGGAAGCAATCTGGGATTATTTACTTCCCTCCTCAGAATCAGAATCTGGTTTAATATCACAGGCATATGTTATGAAATTTGTTGTCTTTGTGGCAGTAATACAATGAAATACATAATGATAGAAAAAACTGAATCACAGATATATATATATATATTTAAATAGTTAAATAAGTAGTGCAAAAACAGAAATGAAAAAGTAGTGAGATGAGTTCAATGTCCATTCAGAAATCGGATGACAGGGAAGAAGCAGTTCCTAAAATGTTGAGTGTGTGCCTTCAGGCCCCTATATCTCTTTCCTGATTGTAGTCTTAAGAACAAGGCATGAACTAGATGATGGGTGACTCTCTTGGATACTATGGAGGCTAGTGCCCATAATGTAACTGACTAAGTTTACAACTCTCTGCAGCTTATTTTGATCCTGTGTCTCTCTCCCCACCTCCACACCAGATGGTGATGCAGCCAGTTAAAATGCTCTCCACAGTACATTTGTAGAAATTCATGAGTGTTTTGTGACATACCAAATCTCCTCAAACTCCAAATGAAATATAGTTATTGTTGCTCCTGCTTTGCAGTTGTATCAAAATGTTGGATCCAAGTTAGATCCTCACAGAGGTTGACATCCAGGAACTTGAAATTGCTCACTCTTTCCACTTCTGATCCCTTTATGATGACTGGTGCATGTTCCCTCATCATACCCTTCCTGAAGTCCACAATTATTCCTTTGGACTTACTGACACTGGGTACAAGGTTGTTGCTCTGACACCACTCAACTAGCTAATATATTTCACCGCTGTACGCCCTCTTGTCACCATCTGAAATTTTGTCAACAATAGTTGTATTGTCAGCAAATTTATAGATGGCATTTGAACTGTACTCACAACAGTCTCCCTTTTAAAACTTTCCATAATCTTACATTCTTTATTTCATCACCTAATCTTATCAGTTCCAATTAAAAGCTTCAGTTTTTTTCAGGGACACTTCCTCGGTAGTTATTTCCTGATGCATCTCTAATATATCGTACCATATCTCTGATCTCTTTGTTTAACGAGTGCCCAAGAAGCATACAAATTTCCAATGATATGGACAAATTTAACATCAATCCTTTGTTTTGAAATTCAGTACTTTGTAAAATATAATGAGAACTAAGTGAAAAAGGATCTAGTGCTTTCCTGGTTTATATGATGAATCAACTTGGGCTTCCAGCCAGGTACAGATATCGATTTTAATTGGCATTTCAATGACAAGCTCTGCATCTTCATCAGGGATGCCTGGGCATGTCTAGTTCAGTGGTATGTATAACCCTGTCATCCTTCCGTCCTGTTTGGTTAGTCCTTATTTAATCAGGTTTCCGCTATCCCACTTACTTAATAATCGAATTCCAGTGGAAATTGCATAGTGGAAACCCACATCAAGGAGCACAGATGGTGTATTTGATAGGGTTAAATATAGGATTGCCTTCGACGGCACAAAACTACTGTGCTGTGCGAATGGCTTTTGGGATCGCCTAGTGAAAGAAGCCATTTAAGTAAAATGAGAGAAAGGGACTTTAACACCGATGAAGGTCTTGCTCCAAGTAAGAACTGGATTGGATGCGGACTGACTAATCAGAGAGATGGATGGTGGTGGTATATATATCACTGGACTAGACATGCCCACACTTCAATCCTGATGAAGATGGCAGAGTTTGTCATTGAAGCATCAGTTAAAGTGGAGACCTGTATCTGGCTGGAAGCCTGAGAAGAGTTTATTTGTTATAAAGAGAACTTACTTTTCAGCTTGCATATCCACCTTTAATATTCCACCTACTTTTCTCTACTTTTCCTATGCTTTAAAGAATTTTTCAGCTACTTCTATCCATCCAATTTCCATGAAATATGCAACTTCCTGTTGGCATGGAATTAATTTTTCTTTCATTTAATTTACTGTTTGAAATTTGTGATATTGGTGAGATGAATTTGATTCTGTTATTCACAATGTTTAACTTTTGTCTTGCAAGTAGTTATGGGAATGTTGAAATCTCTACATCAACTTCAAGTTGAGAATCGGCAGCTGGAGGAACAAATCAAGAGTTTGACAGCTAAGAAGGAACGCCTCCAACTTCTAAATGCTCAGCTCTCAGTACCTTTTCCAGTTGCGAGTTCAAATGCAAGTTTAACAACCCAAGTTCACCCATTCACAGTACAAGCTGGTTAGTGATATTCTGCTTTGCATGCTGGTATTGTTTTAACTAGTTCAAAATATTTTGAATTGAACTGATTTGAGTAGTGTTGTTTGAAATTTTAAATGTTATTTTGGTGTTCATTTTTGCTGTGTTCTCTTGTAGTCCACAACACAACATCCTTGAACAGTAGCAAGGGTCCACATCTGAGCAACAGCTTTCTACCTGAAAGCTCACATGCAATGTCAAACCAGGTATGTATTTATTTATGAATTTTGCATAGTATTTGTGAATTATTTTATTATTTATGTTAGTCTCTGAATACTGTGTATTTTTGTTAATATCCATCTTAAGAGTAGGATGTCATCAATTATGTGCTTCATGTGTAAGTGATGGCCCACATTTCCTCTGATTTCTACCCTAAAATGTTTGCATTCGATGTTTAGATATTAAGGTAAAATTGAGATAGTCATTTCAACAATGCAACCACTTTCAGTAATAGAATAACTCTCTCTATGCATCTATTTTTTCACTAATATCAGTTATTTTCAACATTCCACTGCTAAAAATAAAAACTTTTTTGTTACATATTCTATTTCTCCATTACCCTCCTTGTATCAATCACAAATACAACTCCTCCTAACCGTAGCCTGCTGACTCGATGACAATCATCAATCCCTGCATTACTACAGATTTGGGTCCTCTGTCCCAACTGCTTCCATTATCATTCACAATGCCAACCACTGAGATCTTACAGACATCTTGCTGAAAAGACTGAATGCCTTATTCCTATCTGCACTAATTTCAATTACAAACAACAGAAAATCTGTAGATACTGGAAATCTAAGGAACACAGACAAAATACTGGAGGATCTCAGCAGGGCAGGCAGCATCTGTGGAAAAGAGTACAGCCAACAGTCCTTCACTTTTGAATAGTCAGTATCCTATTATTCATAAATACTACTCTTCCAAAATGTGATCACAGTCATCAAACATGATTGAAAACAACTGTTGGACCCTGAGAATGAATTCTGCAACAAATTCCGCTTTCTCATAAGTATATTATGGGCCTCATCCATTATTCTTACTTGCATTTCAATCCAGACTGCTTAATCCTCAAATTCTAGTCATCCGTGCAGCACTCTGCTACCTCCTGATCAGAAGTAGAGCTTTTAGCCCTACTCTGGACTGACCCTCTCATCCCACTTTATTTTTTCAAAGTTTTTCTTTTTTCTATACTATTTTTCAATATACATTAGAATAACTTCTTTGAGCTTATGACACTGTATAAATGTTTATATCAATTTATTTATTGCCATTATTAGGTTTATATTCAAATAAACTCTTGGTTGAAGTCTGGCTTTCTCATTTTAGGACCGAACTTCCTGTGGACATAGTACTGGCAGTTCTTCTCTTGCCAGTCCAACCACTACTGGACAAAGTCCATCTCTACAAGGAGTTAACTGTATATCAAGAGCACTGGCTAGTGGCATGCAAACAATGGCCTCCACCATGCCTACAGTGTCTTCAGTTGGTGGGTTGATGGGAACTTTACCAGGAAACCAGCTGGGAGTCAATGGATTTGTTGGTACTTTGAATGGAGTTGTACAGACTCCAGTGTCAATATCACAAAACCCAAGTCCACTGTCGCATGCAACTGTACCACCAAATGTAACTTTTCCAATATCTACCAATATAACCAACAGGTAACATCTTTAATGTGTTTTTTATATGACCTTTACAAAGTTGCAATAATTGCAGAAAATACTGGAAATATTCAGCAGGTCAGGTAGTCTTCATGAAAAGAGAAGGAAAGTTGGTGGTGTTGCTTGATGGCCTTCAGAACTAGAACTACCATAAAACTTCTTCAAATCTGGCTTGCTCAGGACTTCGGTGCCAGATTAGCACGTTTTCTGGAATATTGCATGTTATTCCAAACACTTTTGAATTGCTTTGTTTTTATGAAGTAACTCCATAGTACAATAATTTTTTCAGCAAACCCAGCAAGTTTATAGGGAGTCTGGGAATGGGATTCTGGTGAATCCCAAAGAAGCATGGAAATGAGTCCCTGTTTCGTTTCAAGGGAGAACAGGAGGTAAGACCAGATGAGTTTAACTGGAGTATGGGAAGCAGGATCCCAATGAGTTTAAAAGGTGTGTGGGAACTGGAGCTCCAGTGTATTTCAAAGGAACTTGGGAACCAGGGCCCTAAGTATCAAAACTTAGGGAATTCTGAACAATGGGAGAATGGATTATTGGAGCTTTATTGTAGTTTCGGTTCCAATAAAAAAAATCAGTAATCTGAAGCACTTACACACACGCAGACTGACCTACTGAATATTGCCACTAAATTTTTATTTCAGATTTTTGGCATATGATTGGTAGCTTTTCATTTTTCAGTTAATCTGGTCAGTCTTATGAATTTTCTCTATTCTCTCAATTTTTCTTGGGAGTGGAATGTGTTGAAGCAATTTGGCCTGTCAAATCAATGCATTCTCGTGCATTTCCATCAGTTCTATTTCTCAGTTTATTTCTTGAATAACTTGTTTTCTATAACCCATTTACTCAAGGGAAACTAAACAATCCCTTATTAATAAGATTTCAGTGAACAAAAAAAACACTTAAAAAACAATTACTAGGTTATGTATATACACAGTAAATGATCTCCAGTCCTTCTGCACATTAGAAATACAGACACATCAGAAGAGAGATTAAATGCAGATTTAAAATTTACAACATTTAAAATGTATATAAAGAAGTATTTGGATAGGAATGCTATGCAGGAATATGAGCCTAAGTAAGTAAATAACTGGGATTAGCATAGATAGGTATAATGGTCTGAGAGGGCCAGTTTTTGTACTTACTATTTTTAAACATGGCAACCTTGAAACATCATCCTCTATAACTATAACTGGGGTGCCTCACAACTTTTAAGTTGATTATACTATAGGACTGAAGGTAATATTATGGAGGTTTTGCAGAAACTACAGACCTGATAGGAATAATGTGAGTAATCATTTAGAAATTTTCTTGTAAGTTGATTGTATCAGTAACCTAGTAATTTTCCTTAACGATTTCCTTAAGTCCACAACAATCCTGGTTAATGGTCATTCTCTGCTGGGAAGAAGTTAAGGTCTTGTGGCTGCCCCAGTAGCTATTTTGGATGTCCTGATGAGTGGGAATTTGTGTCCTGAATCAACTTATGTGATATATGAAGATTGAAGTGGCACTGATAGGATGATCTCCTAACTCCCCATCTTTCCACCTCCAGATGTAAAGTTAAGCAAGTTAATAAAACCCTGGTTATAGATGCCTGGTCTCTACAGTCTTCCTTCAGTGAAGTGGCCCATCACCATTACTGCAGGGTCATAAATAAGCCTGCTTCCACAGAAATAAGGCATCTTTCCATTTGCCATATTACAGCTTGTGTAGGAAAGCAGCCTGCCCTTGTAAAAAATCGCATACCTCCTTTCGAACCATAAGATAGATGCTCATGAGTGGCACTCTTAGGTTCATTGCAAATATCAGTCTATTCATGAATGGCACCTCATTTTGCTAAGAATCCAGCAGATTGTATGAAAGTATCTTTTCTCTGTCACTGCTCATAATGCTCCTGGTGGTGTGTGGTGCATCAGTGTTTCTAACAAGCCCTATCCTGCTATCATGTAATGGATACCAGGTGCCAAGTTACAACATGAAAAGTCTGTGTGTAGAAGTTTCTAATCATCATGTTGCCTCCATCTATGTCTCTGCAGTAATTGTCACCTGCACCAAAGATGATTATCATCTATATTCAGCAAACAAATACATAGGACAGCCAGAGTCAAGGTCAAAGGCTCTGTATTCTTGACAATAAACTATGAGAGGGGCCCCTACATTGGTCATGTCATCTCTTGTATTTGGTGAAACAAACCTGACAGTTTGCAAACCATCTCCATGTGCATCTGTATCAGATTTCAGAAGTGGCCACAAAACCATCCTGTAGGACATTGTAGAGGTATAGATGAGCTCTCCAATAAGCTCCCACTTTAACTTCCCTCTGACTTGTGCCAGATTGCCGCCCTCATGCCCAGTGTATCCTATCCTGCCCTGATCTGTTGATTTCTCGTGCTGATCGTTGAATTTGTGTTCTGCATTGTCATGTACACTGAAGTACATCATTATCAGTCCTCTATTCTTCCTCTTTCTCCTCTGGGAATGTGGTCAACATGTACCCGTACCCTATATTACTGAAAGACAAAACAGAAAATAAGTTATTCTGTAAGCAGTGATTAAAATACTTCTATGATAATAGAACACATAATAATAGTGCTTTCTAAATTGTATCAAAAGGGATGAAATGATCACAGTGAAACATTGTTAGTACTTGACAGATTAGATATTGCCTTCACTCATTAAATCGTTTGGGGCTTGATGGCTCCCCTACTGCTGAAGTTCATGATGTAGTCAATCATACAAGCCCCTCCCCAATGGGCTGTACTATACTATTTCTCACTGTCTTTGTCTCAACGGAGGAGATGAAAGACTGTCATTAAAGAATTTGTATTCATCACTTTAGAGACTTGACCATTGTGGGGGATGTAATCAGTGAGAATGGCAATAGTGGAGTGAGCATGGAATCTGTGGATGCAGTCACAAGTGGTGGTTAATCCCTGGAAGAATGAGTTGCCTTTTGAAGAATGATTGCTAAGCTTGGTTTCTTGCTCATCAAATTGTTTAGCCTGGCCATATCTAGAGTTCCTTGCTGGAAAGAGTACCAACTCTGACCACTTCCTCATCATTTTCTTTTGCCAAACACATTCTCTTTCTTAGACTTTTATGCACATTTTCATTTGGCTGGAGTATTCCTAGACATATTCAATTTGTTACCCCTGCAGTCTGAAGTTCCCACTTGCCTCAAAACAGCATTTATTGTACTGGTATCTCAAGAAGAGCAAGGTGACCTGCCTTAGTGACTACCAGCTGGTAGCATTTACATCAACAGTAATGACAACGGTTGATTACGGCGTGAGTCAACATCTGCCTCAGAAATTACCTGGATTCACTCCAATTTGCATACTGTCAGAACAGGTCAACAGCAGATGTTATTTCTCTGTCTCTTTACTCTGTTAGACAACAAGTATTTGTTCATCAACTACAGCTCGGTATTCAACAGTCATCACATCCAAACTTATCAACGAGCTTCAAGATCTTCTGCACCTTCCTCTGCAACTGCGTACTCTACTTTCTCTAGCAGACCTCAATCAGTGAGGATTGGTAATAATATCTCCTCTTTGCGGACCATTGACACAGTTGTACCTCAAGGGTGCATGCTTAGCCTTCTGCTCTATTGTGACTAAGTACAGCTCCAATGGCATCTTCAAATTTGTAATGACACTACTGTTGTTGGACAATTCACAGGTGGTCATGAGTCAGCATTAGGCCACCTGGTTGAGTGGTGCTGCAAAAACAACCTCTCATTTAACTTCAGCAAAACTTAAGAGCTGATTTTTGACTTCAGGAAGCGGAAGGAGGGCAAAGATGCACCTGTATACATTGGTGGAGAGTCAATAGCATTAAATTCATAATGCTAACATATTGGATGACCTGTTCTGGGAAAGCATGCCAGTGTCCATACTTAGGAGGTTAAGAAGGTTGGGCTTCTCATCAAACAGTAACAAACCTATAGGTGTATTGTTGAAAGTATCTGGACTCACTGCATCATGGTCTGATGTGGCTGTTCAAATGCACAGCAATGTAAAAAGCTGCAGAGAGTAGTGGACTCTGCCCAACACGTCATGGACACATCCCTCCCCACCATTGGTCATACCTATAGGAAGTGTTGCCTCAAATAGGTAATGTCTGTTATCAAAAGTCCCCACCATCAGGGCTATGCTATCTTTTCATAGCTATCATCAGGCAGGAGGTATAGAAACCTGAATTCTCATAACACCAGGTTCAAGAACACCTATTTCCTGCAACCATTTTGTTCTTAAACCATCTGGCAAAACCCTAATCACTACAGTTTAGCAACATTATGACCACTTTGACTGTTTTGCTCTGAAATGAACTTATTTTTGTAATAATTGTTTTCTCATAAAAATTGTACTTAATTTATGTTCTTGTGAATGCTGCTTATTTGGTAGTATTTGCTTGTGATGCTGCTGCAAGTAAGTTTTTCATTGTACCTGTGCATACATGTACTTGTACATATGACAAACTCAACTTGGACCAACCTGTTTGAACCTTCACTATCCTCAGCCAATTGCATTCTATTATTTGAGACCTACACTGGCTCTCAGTTCCCCAACTAGTTCAAAATCTTAATTCTGCTTTCACAAAACTTTTCAACAAACTCCTGACATTATAGTTGTCTGTACAACTATCTAATATCTATATTAAAAGGGGTTTCTCCCTTGGTAGTTTAGCATTTTTAATCCTATGATGTTTTATTAGATGAATCTACAGTATACAAAAAAAAGGTTCTCATTCCTTACTGAAACCAGTAACCAGTTCCAGAAGCCAGATCCTCAGCTTTCTCAATGTTTTTAAACTAATATCTGTTCTTCATATCTCAGGCCATGTTACTTGTCTGTAGGGGGAGTATAACAGCCAATCTGTTTTGTGTTTTGAGATGAACATTCAAAAATGTTTATTTTGACAGAGCAAGTGGATTGGGAGATAAAAACTAATGGTTTATTTATTATACTTTACCAATGAATAAACTGTAAAATTAGAAAAAAAATACTGGAAATACCAACTACCTAGTCTGCCTGTGTTGTCAAACTGCCAGACTTGTATTTTGAAAACAAACCTTTCTTTAGATTGGACACTGATTAGTAAGATCCTCTGCTGTTCCCCAGTGTAACATGTTATTTCCACAAAAAAAAACTTCAAAGCAATAGCTTTTTGTGGTGTGGAATCACATCTATTTGTTTCAAGGACCATCAAAAAAATTATTGTGGATTGAATGTATACAACTTGATTAGGATTTTACTAATATTTACTAAATATTGTAAAAGACAACATAAATCTTTCAGATTTTCCAAAGAATCCAATCCAGATAACCACTTTACAAAGGCATGAGTTAAGAATTAGAACAAACAAAACCTGGATATTTAAAACACAAACGGAGAATTCTGGAAGTAGAAGCAGGTCTAGCAGCATCTCAAAATAATCAATAGCAAGGGCCCCTGCTCAGAATGTAAACGTGAAAAAAACATTAAATAAGCATGTTCTGTAGAACTTCAGATACCCATATTGCCTTATTTTCTCAAATAAAAAGTGCCTAATTATGGGGCCCAAATTTTAACATCAAATTGTACAAAATTCAAATGCATTGTTACTTCACTTGGAAGGATGTTGAATTGAACAAACTCCTCAGAGGGCATGGTCCCTTCAAAATTCTAAAATGGTTAAGAATTTGCTGTTGCATCAAAGTTTTAAATTTTAAGCATCTTCTAATAAAAATAAGTGGTCTTTGTATTTCTATTTTAATGTATGTGTCTTACATATAGTAGTCTATATCTACAAAATATTTTTGTTTTATAGCATGCCAGGACTGAACTTACTTTCTGAGCAACAGAGACAATTGTTACTCCAACAACAACTTCAACAATTGTTACCATCCCAGCAACTTACTCCAGTAAGATTATTGTTTTATCACTTACAAAGTTCATGAGTAAAATGGCTTACTTGATTTATAGCTTGCTTTGTTACTTTTACATCATAAAAACATACAACACAAGGGGAAGCATTCAGCCAATTTGATCCATTCCAATCAGAGTTCCCCACTAAAACCCCTGTTAGCCCTGAATGCCACTGCTGTCTAAGTACACATCCTTAATGAATATAATGAAGGCATTGGCCTCTGCAACCCAACGGACAAGGAGTTTGGCATTACGAATAGCATCTTGATTTCTCTTCTACTTATTTGACCAAATAGTAAAATCTATCCCCCACCTCACTTTCAGCATAAGGCTATCAAATCATCCATATTTAGTCCCTCTAGGCCTTTTTTAATTTCGTGTATATCAATTAAAACTCCCTTCTATCTCATCTGTTCTAAAGAAAATAATCCAAACCTGTTCAATCTTTCATGACAACAGAGCAGTGTGGTTGGTACTTGTGTTGCAACACCTGCAGTCGGTGTACTAAACGATTGATTGAGAGTTATTTGTTCATATTGCGTCATGGCAACAGTAATTTAAATTCAATTTATCAAATAAAACTGGAATTTTAAAAGAATAATATAAATTATGGTAAATATGGAATTGCTGTTTCATTGCATAACCCCATCTAGTTAATTAATGTCCTTCAAATAAAATCTACATTTTCAGGCCTATGTGACTAAAATTTTACCAGTATGGTTAACTGCCACCTCAGTTCAATGGTAATTAGCAATGTCTAGCTCCCACAAAGACATAGAAATAAATTCTTCCTCTGCACCTTCACTATGTACTTAATACTGAAGTTGCATTTAGATAATGTTGCCCACATTTAGCAAATACAAAGCCTCAATTAATAAAGCAAACATAACCAAAGCTCTTTCAGTGACCTTGTTGACCTGTCCTGTTATCTTTTAAGTCCCTGTGCATCTCCGTGTCTTTGAGGATCTGTATATGTATATACTTAGGTTCTTTGATTCCTCCAGAGCTCTCCCTTGCTTTGTTCTATTACCAAATTGCTTTACCTCAGCCACTTTTGTTACAAACTGACTACATTTATGTCTTAGCAGTTTAAAAGTTTCTTCTTTACTGTCAGTCACATGGTGATTTTTCTTTCATGTTCCTTGCTTTTAAGTTTAAATCAATATAAAACAGGTGTCCTTCAGTTAACAAAGACAATACGTTCCTAAATAACTCATTATTATGAAAAAATTCTGTTGCAGGCAGTATAGCAAACATGTAACTTTTGCAGGAGATATCAATTGCCATGATGACTAGGAAAAAGTCAGCTACTCAATCACCTCCCAGTAAAGATGCAATAAATCAAGAGCAATCTGCTCTTTTTTGGACAGGCTGAAACATACAAACTGAACCTTGCGAATTATTGGCTGTTCTTGCCAGACAGGTGCTGAGCAGGTTTCCCCCATTTTGAAGAGCTTGTTTACTTCAGATTCCTTCTATTAGTATGATAACAATGATTGTTAAATCTTACTGCTTTTCATCGACCAGTGTTCTAAAAGACAGTTTCCAAATGTGTTCTTTACCATTTGTTGTAGTGAGCAGAACAGATGAAGAAACCCTTTATATCCTATAAAAATTTATTAAGTTAATAATTATTAATGGGGTTTGACTTATATTTTGGAAAGAGACTAAGTACTGAGTCCTGTGATAAAATTTAACAATCTCAAAACTTGTCATCCAATATATACAGAAATGATTTACTTGGATGTTGCCTGAACTCGGGGCTGAGTTACGAGGAGAGGTTGCTTGGACTAGGACTTTATTTCCTGGAACATAGGAGATTGAGGAGTGACCTGATAGAGGTATATAAGATCATGAGGAACATGGACAAGGTGAAAGCCTTTGTCCCAAGGAAGATGACTAAAAACAAGAGAGCATAGGTTTAAAATCTGAGGCAAGAGATTTAAAAGGTAATCAGGGGTAGCTTCTTTACAGAAAGGATGGTGCATATTTGGAGTGAGCTGCTAGAAATAGTAACCAATGTTGACTCATTAATAATATATTAAAACATACAGTTAAGTAATTGGATAGGAGAGATTTAGAAGACTATGGGCTAAGCATGGGACTAGCTCACAGGGCAACATAGTTGGCATAGATGACTTGGGTCAAAGGGCCTGTTTCCATGCTTCATGTCTCCATAATTTTGCTTGCTGACGCTGAGGTGATTTCAGATCGATCTGGTTTTATGCTTAATTGGATCCCATGATCTTGAACGGTGTACCAGGAAGGATCCTGTCGAAATCTATGCTATATTCAATTTAGAATAATCAAATACATTCTCATTGACTCTATTTGTAATCTTATCTAGAAATGCAATTCCTTTATTATATCCATGTTGTTTATCCTTGATTAGGGTCTTTTTATACTGGTGTTTCTTACACATTTTAACCATGTTAACTACAAGGCAAGATGCATATTTACAAATCACTACAAAGCTGAAACCATTTTCTTTTAATTTATCAGTCAATGAATTAGAACAAGGGTGGTGTGCACATCTGAGCTCAGCGATCAATTATGCAGCAAAGTCAATTTACTCAGAAAAATCTGCTTAATAAACAAAGCAAACATTGTGATGGACTTGCAGCAACCCGTCTAAAATGCAGAGAATGGAGGACAGTTCCAATTAAATAGTATGCAGAAAATCATTATCAGTCACATGCAGAATTTCACACACCAGCTCAGGATAGCTAGTATCTCACTATATATGCAGTCTCCTATGTGTATGCATCTTTTTTTTTCACTGAGATTGACATTATCTTGCAGATCAAAAGATTAATTTAGATGTGCTTAGGTTCAGTACTACTCTATTGGAGTATTACATCAGGTTTAACAGTAGCTGATGAATCTTCTAGATCTGCTTGATATCTTCCTAAATTTGGATGCTGTTGACCTGACTTAAGAGAACATAGTTGCTGTTGTCCATTTCACAAAAGCATTTCAAATGTTGCTGAAAAGCTCGGTGTAAAGACATAATAGAAAATGTAAAAGTTTTTTAATTCCTTTAGTTAACAGGTAGGATTCATCCATGTAGTGTAAACATCTGCACAGGACCAAATAATGATTATCAGTATCTTAGATGTGATAACCAATTTCATATTGCTTGTTCCACATTCCAACATCAGCAATATCCATTTATGTAGATTATTTAATGTGGAAAGTATAAAATGAGGTTTTAGAATAATGGTAACAACATAGAAGGCAGCCACTAATAGTGACTCCATTTAAAAGCAATCCAGCTGTTGCTACTGCATTTCCTTTTTAAATCTTAAATTGAATCTTGATTCTACCTAGTGCCATACCATTGCCGTCCAGATCTTAACTTCTGACTGCATTTTAAAAAATCCTGTTTTTCATTGTTTTACTTATCACCTTTATTGTTCCTTCATCCTGATTCTTCTGACACTCAGAGCAGTCCCTTCTCTCTGCCTGAATTCTTCATGATTTTAAATACTTCTGCCTGATCTGCCTAAAACATCCAAAAACAATGACCTCATCCTGTCTGGTCTGTATAATCCCTCATCCTTGAAGGACTAGGCATATACCTCCTGTGCCTTAACACCTTTCCTTAAGTGTGTCCATCAGAACTGCACGCACATAGCTGAGCTAGAGCTTTAAAAGATTCATTGTGACTTTCTTGCTCTTATTTTTCATGTCTTGGTTTATAGACCCTCCTTTCTCTTTCTCTTGAATTCTAGAAATAACCGCTCTATATATGTTCTTACACTTTTTTTAATTTTATGGCCTTCAATCTCAGTGGTAAGCCTATAATGTGGCATCTTATGAAATATATCTTAGCTCATTTATATAATATGAACATCATTTTAGTTATCAACTCTGTTACCATGCAAAAAATTCAGAATCATCAACCTGACTGCTAGTTGTGACTGTGGTTGTTATTTCACCACAGATCAAACTGGTCTTAGTTACTCAGTTTATCCCAAGACTTTTCTTTTGAACAAAGGTTAATATTTGTAATCTGTAGGCATAAGCGCTGAATCTAATAAATAGAAAAATTATGGCCTAGACCTCTACAACTTACTCTCTTCCTTACAATGAATACAGAACAGGCCCTTCAGCCTATGATTATGCTGAACATTCACTTGACTCCTAATTAATCTAATCCATTTTCCCTAATCATATTACCATACCTCTTCCTTTCCTGCATCTATCTAGTAGTGTCCTAAACACTCTTGATTTCCTGCTTCAACCACCAGTCTTGGCAGTGCACACTGTATCTACCAATCTTCGTGTTTTAAAAAAATATTGCTTCACGTATCTCTTTTTCGCTCCCCCCCCCCCCCCCCCCGCCCCCAAACCTTAAAAATGTGCCGTCTAGAACCAGACATTTTTAATCCTGGGAAAAAGATGCTTGTTTTCTATCTATGCATTTGCATAATTTTAGCCTCAGCCACCAGAGAAAGCTGCTCCAGTTTGTCTTATCTCTCCTCATAACACATACCCTAAACCAGTCAGCAGCCTGATACATCTGCTCCACAGCCTTTCCAAAGTATTCTGACCAATGCTTTATAAAGCCTCAGCATTACATCCTTGTTTTTGTATTCTAATCCTCTTGCAATAAGTGCCAACGTTGCATTTGCCTTCCTTACCACCAACTCAGCCTGCAAGTTAATCTTTATGGAAACCTGCACAAGGACTCTCAAGTCCCTTTGCACCTCTGATTTCTGAATTTTCTCCCATTTACAGCTTTATTCTTTCTGCTAATGTGCATGACCATGCACTTCCCTAAACTATATTCCATCTACCACTTCTTTGCCCATTCCCCCAATCTGTGTAAGTCCTTCTGCAGACACTCAGCTTCCTCAACACTACCTACCCCCTCCACCTATACATTCATATCATCAGCAAACTTGGCTACAGAGCCATCAATTCCTTCATCCAAATCACTGATACATAATGTGAAAAGAAGAGATTCAACCCTTGTGACAACATCGCTAGTCACCAGCAACCAGGAAAGAGCCCATTTATTCACACTCCTTGCCTCCTGCCAGTCAGCCAATCTTCTATCCATTTTAATATCTTTTCTGTAATACATGGGCTGTTGTTAAGCAGCCTCATGTGCGCACCTTGTCAAAGGTCTTTTGAAAATCCAAGTAAGCAACATCATCGGACTCTCCTTTGTCTATCCTGCCTGTTAATTTCCTCAAAGAATTCCAACAGAATTGTCAGGCAGGAGTTTTCCTTGAGGAAACCATGCTGACTTTGGCCTATTTTATCATGTCTTTTAAGTACCCTGAAACACCATCTTTAATAATAAGCTCCAACATCTTTCCAAAACAATGAAGTCAGGCTAACTGGCCTATGACTTCCTTTCTTCTGCCTGCCTGCCTCCCTCCCTTAAAGAGTGGACTGATATTTCCAGTTTTCACGTCCTCTGGAACCATTCCTGAATCTAGTAAATCTTGAAAGGTAATTACTAATGCCTCCATAATCTCTTCAGCTGCCTCTTTCAGAACCCTGGGGTACAGTCCATCTGGTCCAAGTGTCTTGCCTACCTTTCAATAGCCATTGCTGTCCTGCCAACATTCCTGATTGTTTCCCCTTCCAATTAAATTTAGCCAGCTCCTCTCTCATGCCTCTTTAATTCCCTTTACCCCACTGTAATCCTAATATACCTGATTTTAGCTTCTCCCTCTCAAGCTGCAGAGTGAATTATTTCATATTATGATCACTGCCTCCTATGGGTTCCTTTATCTTAATCTCCCTAATCAAATCTGATTCATGACCCAGCACCCAATCCGAACATGAGGAAATCTGTAGATGCTGGAAATTCAAGCAGCACACACAAAATGCTGGTGGACAAAATGCCAGTCCTGACAAAGGGTCTCGGCCTGAAACGTCAAAAGTGCTTCTTTCCTATAGATGCTGCCTGGCCTGCTGTGTTCCACCAGAATTTTGTGTGTTACGCAATCCAAAATTGCCTTTCCCGTTGTGGATTCAAACACAAGCTGCTCTAAAAAGCCATCTTGTAGGCTTCCTACAAGTTCCCTTCCTTGGGATCCAGCACCAACCTTATTTTCCCAGTCTACAAGCATATAATTATTTAACAATTACAGCACGGAAGCAGGCCATCTCGGCCCTTCTAGTCTGTGCTGAACACTTACTCTCACCTAGTCCCATAACCCTCCATTCCTTTCCTGTCCATATACCTATCCAATTTTACTTTAAATGACGACACCGAACCTGCCTCTACCATTTCTACTGGAAGCTCATTCCACGCAGCTACCACTCTCTGAGTAAAGAAATACCCCCTCGTGTTACCCTGAAACTTTTGCCCCCTAACTCTCAACTCATGTCCTCTTGTTTGAATTTCCCCTGCTCTCAATGGAAAAAAACCTATCCACATTAACTCTAATAAATTAACTCTATCCCCCTCATAATTTTAAATACCTCTATCAAGTCCCCCCTCAACCTTCTAAGCTCCAAAGAATAAAAACCTAACTTGTTCAACCTCTCTCTGTTACTTAGGTGCTGAAACCCAGGTAACATTCTAGTAAATCTTCTCTGTACTCTCTCTATTTTGTTGATATCTTTCCTATAATTCGGTGACCAGAACTGTACACAATACTCCAAATTCGGCCTTACCAATGCCTTGTACAATTTTAACATTACATCCCAACTCCTATACTCAACGCTCTGATTTATAAAGGCCAACATACCAAAAGCTTTCTTCACCACCCTATCCACATGAGATTCCACCTTCGGGGAACTATGCATCATTATTCCTAGATCACTTTGTTCTACTGCGTTCTTCAATGCCCTAGCATTTACCATGTATGTCCTATTTGGATTATTCCTACCAAAATGTAGCACCTCACACTTATCAGCATTAAACTCCATCTGTCAACATTCAGCCCACTCTTCTAACTGGCTTAAATCTCTCTGCAAGCTTTAAAAACCTACTTCATTATCCACAACACCACCTATCATAGTATCATCTGCATTTTACTAATCCAATTTACCACCCCATCATCCAGATCATTAATGTATATGACAAACAACATTGGACCCAACATCAACCATGTGTTGATCTGCACTATCTTACTATTCCTAAACCCACCTGCACGTGGCACTGGTAGCAATCCTGAGATTGCTATCCTGGAGATCCTGTCCTTTAACTTAGCACCTAGCTCCCTAAACTCACCTTTCAGGACCTCCTCACTCTTCCTATCCATGTCATTGGTCCCTACATGGACCACAACATCCAGCTGCTTACCCTCCCTCTTGAGAATGCTGAGAACTTGATCCGAGATATCGCGGACCCTGGCACCAGAGAGGCAACAGACCATCTGGGATTCTCGATCTCTTCCATAGAACCTCCTATCTGTCCCCCTAACTATCGAATCCCCAATCAGTACTGCTCTTCTCTTTTCCCTCCTTCCCTTCTGAGCTGAGGGTGCCAGAGACGCAAGCACTGTAACTTGTCCCTGGTAGGTCGTCCCCACCAACAGTATCCAAAATGGTATACTTATTGTTGATGGGAACAGCTACAGGGGTGCTCTGCTCTTCCTGTCTATTCCCCTTCCCTCTCCTGACAGTCACCCAACTAATTGTCTCCTGACTCCTAGGGGTGACTATCTCCCTGAAACTCCTGTTTTCCCGAACGATCAGAAGTTCATCCAGCTCCAGCTCCATTTTCAGTTCCCTAACACGGTTTGTCGGGAGCTGCAGCTGGATGCACCTTTCGCAGGTGGTATCATCAGGGACAGCAGTGCTTGCCCTGACTTCCCACATACTGCCAACGGAGCACTCAACTGCCCTAACTGCTGCCTCCATTACCTTCTCCTACACTAATTAGATTAATTAAAGGAGCTTACCCAACCGTACCTCACCTGGAGTGAAGCTCGTACTCAGCCTGTGCTTGCTTTTTAAAATCCCCCGCTGATCCCAGAGGCCGACATTCACGCGCTTGCGCAGTCTAGCCTCTTTGCCCCGATCAGTTAAAAAAAACAACTTATCTCCGAGCTTCTTTTACTTCTTCCCTCTCTGCCTCTTGCTTCGATTTAAATAACCATTGAAAATTTCCTCTCCTTTTTAAACCTTTGGCACACTGCATATTGAAAGTTTACATGCCTTTTCTGTCGACCATTGTAATTTGTAGCTTGACTACTGTTTAGATGCTTGAATATAACTACCATCAAGGTCTTTTTACCTTTGCATTTTGTGCAGTTACTCACAAGGATTCTACATCTTCAGATCCCATGTGATGTCTAAGGATCTGATATCATTTTTTCACCAACGCAGCCACCCACCTACTCTGCCTACTTTCCTGCCCTTTCGATGCACGTTGTATTCGTGATGTTAAGCTCCCAACTACAATCTTCTTTCAACCATGACTTAGAAATGCCTACAACATCACACCTGCTAATCTTTAACTGTGCTACAAGATCATCTACCTTATTTCATATACAATGTGCATTCAAATATGACACCTTCTGTTTTGTTTTCATCACCCTTTTTGATTTTAGCCCTGCTACACTTCAATTAATCCCACTCACTGCATGCATATTGAAATTTTACATGCCGTTTCTGCCTTTCCTTTCTCACAGTCTTCTGCCTCTAGTTGTATACCAACTGCCCTATCAATCTCATTCACATTCCTCAGCCAAATTAGTTCAAACCCTCCCCCACACTCTAGCAAACCTGCCTGCATGTTCATGTGTAACCCATCCTTTTTGTACAAGTCATACCTTCGTCAGTAGAGATCCCAATGATCCAGAAATCTGAAACCCTGCTCCTGCACCAGTTCTTTGCTGCACGTTCATCTGCCAGATCATCCTATTCTTGACCTCAATGGTGGGTGGCACCGGCAGCTATCTAGAAATTACTACCCTGGAGGACCTGCTTTTCAGTTTACAGCCTATATTCCCTATATTCTCTCTTCAGGATCTTCTCTCTTTTCCAATCTAGGTTGCTGGTGCCAATGTGTACCATGACTTTCAACTGTTCTCCTTCCCACTTTAGAATGCCATGGACCCAATCCGAGACATCCCTAACCCTAACTCCTGGGAAGAAACACTATCCAGGTCTCTTCACATCCACAGAATCCACTGTCTGCTCCTCTAATTATGGAATCCCCTATCACTACTATACTCATCTTCTTTCTCTCCCCCCCCCGCCCCCCCCACCACTCACCCAAGTCCACTGCAACACAGCCAGACTCTGTGCCAGACACCTAGTTGGTGTGGCTTTCCCTTGTTCTCTTGATAGGACCTACCCTGCCTAAAGCTTTGCTGATTGTTTCTAATTAGGGCATACTTCTCCAAATAATCATAAAGCTTACCCCTAAGAATCTTCTTCTTTAGCTTTCCTGCTACTGACATAAGACTGACTGATTTATAATTTTCTAGATTATTCCTATTTCCCTTCTTGAACAAAAGAGCAACATTAGCTACCCACCAGTTCTGCAGCACCATACCCACGAGTAGCAGACATGCAAACATTTTGGTCAAGGCCCCAGTTCTCTTCTCTCTGAACAACATGTATATCTTATCAGGCCCTAGTGACTTATTAACCTTAATGTTTTCAAGAGATCGAACACTATCTCTTTCCTAAACTTGGAATGCCCTAGCAACTTAGCATGCTCCACTCTGATCTCATTATTCTTTACATTCTTCTCATTGGTAAATACCAACACAAGAGTATTCATTCTCTGCCTCTTAAGCACATTCCCTCCATTATCCTTGAGTAGTCCTACACTCTCCTTAGGCAATCTCTTGCTGTTTATGTGTGCAGAATGCGTTTGGGATTTCCTTTAATTCTGTCTGCTAGGAACTTTTCATGACTCCCTTCTAGCTCCTTTCTAGCTCTCAAGTGCCCCGTTTGATTCCAGCTTCCTAAGCCTTAAATACACTTTCTTCTTCCTGACTAAATTAACCCCTTGTCTAGTCATCCATTGTTCCCGTACCTTGCCATTCTTTTTCCTTCCCTCTTACTGGAACAAACCAGTCCAGAACTTCCATAAGTGTTTGGAGGTATGCTACTTAGATTAGGTGCTGTATCAACTTTAAATCATAGTCATGAAGTTGTACAGCATAGAGGCGGGCCCCTTTAGCACACTACCACATTCATGCTGTCTTTTGTGGCTATCTATCCTAATTTCATTTGCCCGTATTTGGGCCTTCTATGTTTCTCTTATTTAAGAGTCTCTCTAATGCCTTTTAAATATGGTGATTGTATTTGTTTCACAACGTGTACTAGCAGCCTGTTGCAGACATCAATCATGCCTGTGTAAGAAAAGACAGTGCCCTTCAGAACCCATGAAATCTCCTACCTTTCACCTTAAACATATGTCATCTTGTCTTTGTTAATCCTACCATGGGAAAGTACTCTGAACATCTTCCCAGTCTTTGCATCTAATAATCTTATACTGTTCCATTCAGTAAATACAGCTAGCTTTTCTACCCTCTCCCCTTACCATATTTAGCCTATCCAGTACTTGAATCTTCACTGATGCATTAGTAGCATCATCTTCCTTGATGTATACTGATGTAAGGTACTTGTTTAGTATTTCCACTACCTCCATGAGTTCCTGGACTCTGATTGACTCCGTTCCTCTTAACTCCTTGTTCATATGACTTCGGATTCATTTGCAAACCAGTCTTTTCTCATGCACTTTTTGCTTCTTATATTTTTTACTTTTCCTCTGAACATTCTGTAATCAGTCTAATTCTTGGTTGTGTAACAATCTGCAACTGCAAATGCTCTTTCTTTTCAACCTCTATTTTTAAGTCAGTCTTATCATCATGGAACTCTCCCTTTAATTTCTTTTTGAAGTGAATCTTGTCTCTTAGCTTTGATTCCACTTTACCTTCTCACTTCTCACTCCATGAATCTTGGCCCATCTCCAATTAATTATTTTCACCTTGGAGAGTCCTACAATGGTGGGAGAAGGTTTGTGAACCCTGTAGAATTTTCTCTATTTCTGCATAACTATGACCTAAAAGCTCATCAGATCATCACCTAAGTCCTAAAACTAGAAAAAGAGAACCCAATTAAATAAATAACACAATATGTTCTACTTGTTCATTTATTTATTTAGAAAAATGATCCAATATTACATGTATTTGTTGGAAAAAATGTGAACCTTTGTGTTCAATAATGGGTGTGACCCCTTTGTACAGCAATAACTTCAACCAAATATTTCCAGTAACTGTTCATCTGTCCTGCACCTCTGCTTGGAGGAATTTTAGGCCGATCCTCCTTACAAAACTGCTTCAACCCTGGGATGTTGGTGGGCTTTCTTGCATGAACTGCTTACTTCCGATCCCTTCACAACATTTCTATAGGATTAACATCAGGACTTTGACTCGACCATTCCAAAACACAGATTTTCTTCTTTTTAAACCATTCTGTTGTTGATTTACTCTTGTCTTTCAGATCATTGTCTTGTTGCATCATCCAATTTCTGTGAAGCTTCAGGTGATGGACTGATACCCTGACATTCTCCTGTTAAATGTCTTGATACAATTTTGAATTCAGTGTTCTCTCAACGATTGCAATCTGTCCAGGTCGTGAGACAGCAAAGCAGCCCCAAACCATAATGCTCCTTCCACCATGCTTCACAGTTGGGATGAGGTTTTGGTGTTGATTTGAAGTGCCCTTCTTCCTCCAAACATAGCAATGTGAATTTCTGCCAAAAAGTTCAACTTTGGTCTCATCTGTCCACAGAACATTGTTCCAGAAGCATTGTAGAACATCCAGTTGGTCTTTTGCAAACTTGAGAAGTGCAGCAATGTTTTATTTTTCCAGAGAGTAGTGGTTTCCTCCATGGTGTCCCTTCTGCGAACATCATTCTTGTTCAGTGTTCTTATAGTGGACATAAGAGCAGAAACTTTAGCAAGTTCTTGAGATGTCTGCAGGTCTTCCTACTGTTACCCTTGAGTTTTTCCCCTTCTTCAGCATTGCACATACTTTTGGTGTGTTCTTTGCAGGAAGCCCACTCCTAAATGAGAGCAGCACTAGTACTGAATTTCCACCATTTGTAGACAATTTCTCTTACTGTGGACTGATGAACACTTGGTTCTTTAGAAATGTTTTTGTAACCTTCTCCAGCTTCATACTTCTCTACAATTCGTCTTCTAAGGTCCTCTGAAAGTTGTTTTAATTGATCCATGGTGCACATAAACAAATCTTCCTTGAGAAGAGCAGGTTTAGTAAGTAACCTGACTTAGTGTGTCTTTTTTATAGGGCAGGGCACCTCTACAACCCACACTTCCAATCTCATCTCATTGATTGGAACACTTTACTGCTAATAACTTTTATAGAAGGCATACCCAGAGGTTCACATACTTTTTCCAACAAATACATGTATTATTGGATCAGTTTTCTCAATAAATAAACAAACAAGTATAGTGTTTCTGGATTTTAATTGGGTTCTCTTTATCTAGTTTGAGGACCGACATGAAGATCTGATCCCGTTTTAGGTCATATTTATGCTGAAATAGAGAACATCCTACAGGATTCACATACTCTCTTGCACCACTGTATACCTTTTTCCATTGCTATTCTAAATCTCACAATATTCTAACTGTTTACTTTATGTTACTCTATTGGCACCTTGCTCCATTTGGGCTGATGCATTTCTCAGAACCAAATGCAAAATCCACTATTTAAGAAGGGTGGGAGGCAGCAGAAAGGAAACTATAGACCTGTTAGCCTGATAGCAATGGTAGGGAAGTTGTTGGAATCGATTGGTAGGGATGACATTGCATGGGCTGATGTACCTGAAATTACATGGCAAGATGGGCCAAAGCCAGCATGGTTTCCTGAAAGAAAAATCCTGCCTGAATAACCTACTGCAATTTTTTGAGGAAATTACAAGCAGGGTAGACAAAGGAGATGTGGTATACTTGGGATTTTCAGAAGGCCTTTGAGAAGGTGCCACGCATGAGGCTGCTCAGCAAGATAAGATCCCATGGAATTACAGGGGAGTTACTAGCATGGGTGGAGCATTGGCTGATAGGCAGAAAACAGAGAATGGGAATAAAGGGATCCTATTCTGGCTTGCTGCGGTTACCAGTGGAGTTCCACAGGGGTTGGTGTTGGGACTGCTGCTTTTTATGATGTAGGTCAATGATGTGGACTATGGGATTAATGGATTTGTGGCTGTTTGCCAATGATACAAAGGTAGGTGGAGGAGCAGGTAGTGTTGAGGAAACAGAGAGCCTGCAGAGAGACTTAGATAGTTTAGGGGAAATGGGCAAAGAAGTGGCAAATGAAATACAATTTTGGAAAGTGTATGGTCATGCACTTTGGTGGAAGAAATAAACAGGCAGGCTATTACTTAGATAGGGAGAGAATTCAAAATGCAGAGGTGTGAAGGGACTTGTGAGTCCTTGTGCAGTATACCCTAAAGGTTAACCTCCAGGTTGAGTTGATGGTGAAAGTGCGAAATGCTCTATAAGGCACTTGTGAGACCACACTTGGAGTATTGTATGCAGTTTTGGGCTCTTTATTTTAGAAAGGATATACTGACATTGGAAAGGTTCAGAGAAGATTAACATGAATGATTCCAAGAATGAAAGTGTTACCATATGAGGAATGTCTTGCAGTCCTTGGGCTGTATTCCCTGGAGTTCAGAAGAATGAGGGGATCTCATAGAAACGTTCTGAATGTTAAAAGGCCTGAATAGATCAGATATGGCAAAGTTATTTCCCATGGTAGGGGATTCTAGGACAAGAAGGCACAACTTCAAGATTGAAGGACATCCATTTAGAACAGAGATGCGGAGAAATTACTTTAGTCAGAGAGTGGTAAATCTGTGGGATCTGTTACCACGAGCGGCTGTGGAGGGCAAGTCATTGGGTGTATTTAAGGCAGAAATAGATAGGTTCTTGATCAGCCAGGGCATCAAAGGGTAAGGGGAGAAGGCAGGGGAGTGGGGATGACTGGAAAAATTGGATCAGCCCATGATTGAATGGCGGAGCAGTCTCGCTAGGCCGAATTCTACTTCTGTTCCTATATCTTATGGTCAAAAAGCTAAGTTCTGTGTTTGGCCAAAAGTGTGGTGAGCAAGAAAGTTCTCCTGATCATACTTCCAAAACCAGTATGCAAAAGAAGCTTTGCAAATACAAATTCAAAATAAAGAAATAATAATTACATACATACATACATATATATATATATATATATATATAAAAGCAATAGATATTGAGAACATGAGATGAAGGGTCCTTGAAAGTGAGCTTGATGGTTGAGGTTTAATTAACTGGGTGGTGGGGTCCTTGATAGTGGATGCTGATTATCTGTGCCACCATACTATATAGATGTGCTTGATGGTAGGGAGGGCTTTTCTCATGATGGACTAGTCAATATATACTACTTTTTGTAAGAATTTCCGTTCAAGGGGATTGGTGTTTCCATTCCAGGCTGTGATGTGGCCAGTCAATATACTCTCCACCTCACACCTTTAGAAGTTTTGCAAAGTTTGCCATGCCAAATGTTTGCAAACTTCTAAGGAAATAGAGCCACTACCGTGCTTTCTTCATAATTGCATTTTGTGCTAGGCCCTGGACAAATCTCCGAAATGATAACAGCAAGGAATATAAAGTTGCTGTCCCTCTCTGAGAATTGGAAATTGGCTCCTGGATCTCCAGTTTTCTTCTCCTGAAGCCAATAAACAACTCCTTGGTCTTACTGACATTAAGTAAGAGGTTGTAGTTGTGGCACCACTCAACTAGATTTACAATCTCCTTCCTTATATGCTGATTCATCACCACCCCCCCCCCCCCCCAACCCTAACCTCCAAACTCCTGTCTCAACCATTTCTTCTGGCAGCTCATTTCATATACTGTCCACCTTTTGGATGAAAAAGTTACCCCTCAGGTCCCTATTAAATTTTTTCCCTCTCACATTAAATATATGCTCTCTGGTTCTTGATTCCCTAACCCAGAGACTTTGAAGAGATTACTTGCAGGTTGGCAAAACTTGTACAAAAGGAGAGCTTCATGGTTCTTCAGACATTCCAGAGGGATATCAGCATTGGGAGCAGAGCACTGTGAATAAAAGTACAGAAGGGGAGGCAGGGCGGTCATTGTTGGAGTAGGCCAGCGGTGAGAGTAGGAGCATTAGACTGACTCAGGAGGCTTCACAAGAATAGGCAGAGGCTGAAGAAACAGTTTAGAGGATTTCGTCTTGGTTTCCCACTGTACAGTGCAGGCAAGATGGCAGATGTGGCAGTGGAATGCTCCTCCTGTAGGATGTAGGAATTCATGGAACCTGATAGTCTCCCTGATGACCCCACCTGCAGAAAGTACAGCCAACCCCAGCTCAGGAAAGACTACATTAAGAGCTGGAGCTGGAGTTGGATGAACTTAGGATCATCCAGGAGGCACAGCAATTGATAGATACAACTTGAGCAGATGATTGCACCCAGAGCGCAGAAATCAGGGAGTAGATGCATGAAGATTGAGACGGGTGAAGGGAGAATGAAACCAGTGCAGGGCCCCCCTTTGGCTATTTCCCCCAACAACAGGCATACCCCTATGGGCATTGCTGAGGTGGGATGACATATCTGGGTCGACAATGGTCGGCTCTGAGCCTCTGAAGAATAGGATGAAATCAGGCAGAACAATAGTCACAGGGGGACTCAATAGCTAGGGGGCAGATAGGAGATTCTGTGGCAGCAAAAGAGACACCAGGATAGTGTGTTCTTCCCAGGTGCTAGGATCCAGGATGTCTGTGAGCTGTTGCAGAATATTCTTGAAGGGAGGGTGAGCAGCTAAAGGTCATGGTATATGTTGGTACCAATGACATAGGGGTAGAGGTCCTGTGCAGTAAGTTTAGGGAGTTAGGGAGGTTCCAGTGCCATGAGCTTGAGATTATAGACCATTGAGTCTTATTTCAATAGTGGGCAAGTTGTTTGAGAAGATCCTGAAAGCCAAGATTTATGAGCTTTTGGATAGCATTTGGTTAGGGATAGTCAGCATAGCTTTGTCAAGGGTAGGTCATGCCTTATGAACCTGAATGAATACTTTGAGAATGTAACAAAACACGTTGATGAAGGTAGAGCAGTGAATGTAGTGTATATGGATTTCATCAAGGCATTTGATAAGGTTTCCCATGCGAGGTTCATTCAGAAAGTAAGGAGGCATGGGATCCAAGGAGACTTTGCTTTGTGGATCCAGAATTGGCTTACCCACAGAGGCAAAGGGTAGTTGTAGATGGTTTGTGTTCTGCATGGACTAGTGCTGTTCCACAGGGATCTGTTCTGGGACCCCTCCTCTTTGTGATTTTTATAAATGACCTGGATGAGGAAGTAGAAGGGTGGGTTAGTAAGGTTGCTGATGACACAAAAGTTGGGGTTGTTGTGGATAGTCTGGAAGGTTGTCAGAGGCTACAGCACAACATCGATAGGATGCAGAGCTGAGCTGTGAAGTGGTAGGTGGAGTTCAACCCAAATGAATGTGAAGTGGTTCATTTTGGTAGGTCAGATTTGAAGACAATATAATGGTAAGACTATTGGCAGTGTAGAAGATCAGTGAGATCTTGGGGTCCGAGTCCATAGGACACTCAAAGATGCTGCGGAGGTTGACAGTGTTGTTAAGAAGACATATGGTGTGTTGGCCTTCAATAATCGGGGGATTGAGTTCAAGAGCAATGAAGTAGTGTTAAAGCTACATAACACCTTTGTTAGACTCCACTTAGAGTTCTGTTTTCAGCTGTGGTCTCCTCACTACAGGAAGGATGTGGATGCTACAGAGAGAATGCAGAGGAGATTTACAAGGATGTTGCCTGTTTTGGAGAAAATCCTTATGAGAATAGGTTGAGTGAACTTGGCCTTTTCTCCTTGGAGCGATGGAGAATGAGAGGTGACCTGACAGAGGTGTACAAAATGATGAAAGGTATTGAGCGTGAGGATCACCAAGGCTGAAATGGCTAACGTGAGGGTGCATAGTTTTAAGGTGCTTGGAAGTAGGTACAAGGGGGATGTCAGGGTTAAGTTTCTCACACAGAGCGGTGGGTGCATGGAATGCACTGCCAGGGATAGTGTTGGAGGCAGATACAATAAGGTCTTTTAAGAGTCTCTTAGATAGGTACATGGAGCTTAGAAAAATAGAGGGCCATGCAGTAGGGAAATTCTAGGTAGTTTTTAGAGTACGTTACATGGTTAGTACAATGTTGTGGGCCAAAGGGCCTGTAACGTGCTTTAGATTTCTATGTTTTTTTTGTTTTTAACCCGGGGAAAAGGACTGTACACCTTACTGTATCTATGCTGCTCATGATTTTATACTCTCATTCTCCTACACGTCACTGATTAAAGTCCCAATCTACTCAGTCTTGCTCCTTAACTAATAAAGTTTATAGTTGGGAATTTGATATCCAAAGGTACATATTGTATTGAAAGGACAGACAAATAGGCAGAGGGAGTGGCATGGCTCTGTTGGTTAAAAAAAAAGAAATCAAATCATTAAAAAGAAGTGACATAGGATCCTGGTGGATAGAGTTAAGGAACTGCAAAGGTAACTGATGGGAGTTATATACAGGCCTCTAAAGAGAAGCCAGGATGTGGGCTACAAATTACAATACGAGATAGAAAATGCATATCAAAAGGGAAATGTTATGATAGTCATAGTAATTCAATATGCTGGTAGAATGGGAAATTCAGGTTGGTGCTGATTTTGGATCCCAAGAGAGGGAATTTGTGAAATGACTGTGAGGTGACTTTTTAGAGCAGCCTGTGCTTGAGCCCACTAGGGGATCATCTGTTATTCTGGATTGGGTGTTCTGTAATGAACCAGATTTGATTAGGGAGCTTAAGATAAAATAACCCTTAGGAAGCAATGATCATAATATGATAAAGTTCACCCTGCAATTTGAGAGGGAGAAGCTAAAGTCAAATGTTTCAGTATTACAGTGGTGTAATGGGAATTATTGAGGCATGAGCGAGGAGCTGGCCAAAGTTAATTGGAAGGGGGCACTGCCAGGGATGACGGCAATGCAGCAATGGCTGATGTTTCTGGGAGTAATTCAGAAGCCATAGGATAGATACATTACAAAGAAGTAGTATTCTGTAAGCGAGATGACATACATGTGGGTGACAAGGGAAACCAACATAAAAGCAAAAGAGAAGGCACATAATAGACCAGCAGTTAGGGGATTGGGAAGCTTTTCAAAACCAACCAGCAGGAATCTAAATAGCCATAAGGCGTGAAAAGATTAAGTTTGAAGATAAGCTAGCCAATAATATTAAAGAGGATACCAAAAGCTGATCAGATATATAAAGAGTAAAAGAGTGGTAATAGTAGATATTGAATCGTTGGAAAATGACATTGGACAGGAAGTTACGGGGGATAAGGAGATTGTGGACAAACTGAGTAAGTATTGTGCATCAGTCTTCACTGTGGAGGACATTAGCAGTATGTCAGGTCAGGAGTGTCAGGGAGCAGAAGTGAGTGCAGTTGCTGTTACTAGAGTGAAGGTGCTTGGGAAGCTGATATGTCTGAAGGTACGTAAGTCACCTAAACCAGATGGACTGTACCCCAGGGTTCTGAAAGAGGTAGCTGAAGAGATTGTGGAGGCATTGGTAATGATCTTTCAAGAATTACTAAATTCTGCAGTGGTTCTAGAGCACTGGAAAATTGCAAACGTCATTCCACTCTTCAAGACAGGAGGGACGCAGAGAAAGGAAAAGTTGGCATGTCAAAAGTTGGCCAGTTGGCATGTCCTCAATGATTGGGATGATGTCGGAGTCAATTGTATGGATGATTTTTGGTGTTCTTGAGGCACATGATAAAGTAGACCAAAGGCAGCGTGGTTTCCTTAAGGGAAAATCTTGCCTGAGAAATCTGTTGAAATTATCTTAGGAAATAACAAGCAGGATAGTTAAAGGAGAATCAGTTGATGTTGTGTACTTGGATTTTAAGAAGGCCTTTGAGAAGGTACCATGCATGAGGCTGCATAGCAGTATAAGACCCCATGGTATTACAGGAAAAATACTAGCATGGATAGAACATTGGCTGATAGGCAGGAGGTAAAGAGTAGGAATATAGGAGGCTATTTCTGATTGGCTGCCAGTGACTAGTGATGTTCTGCAGGAGGTCAGTGTTCTTTTTACGTTGTATATCAATAAATTGGATGATGAAATTGATGGGTTTGTGGCCAAGTTTGCAGATGAGACAAAGGTAGGTAAAGGGACAAGTAGTTCTGAGAATGCAGGGAGGCTGCGAAGGACTCAGGAGAATGGGCAAAGAAGTGACAGGTGGAATACAGTGTCAGCAAGTGTATGGTCATGCACTTTGGTAGAAGGCATAAGAGCATAGACTATTGTCTAAATGGGGAGAAAATTTAAAAATCTGAGGGGCAAAGTAACTTAAGTCCTCGTGCAGGATTCTGTAAAGATTAACTTGCAGCTTGAGTTGGTGGTGAGGAAGGCAAATACAATGTTAGCATTCACTTCGAGAGATCTAGAATATAAAAGGATGTAATGCTGAGCCTTTATAAGGCACTGATGAGAGGCCTCACTTAGAGGATTGTAAGCAGTTTTGGGTCCCATATCTAAGAAGGAATGGGCTGACATCGGAGAGGGTTCAAAGGACGTTTATGAAAATTACTCCAGCATTGGAAAACTTATCATATGAGTGTTTGGCTTTGGGCCTGTACTGTACTTGCTGGAATTTAGAAGAATAAGGGGGATCTCATTGAAACCTATCAAATGTTCAAAGGCCTCAGTAGCATTGATGTGGAGAGGATGTTTCCTCTAGTTCTGGACCAGAGGGCACAATCTCAGAATGGAGGGACGTCTACTTAGAACTGAGTTGAGGTATTTCTTTAGCCAGATGTGGAACCCATTGCCACAGGCAGCTGCAGAGGCCAGGTCATTGAGTGTATTTAAGGTGGAGGGTGATAGATTCTTGATAAGTCAAAGCATGAAAGGGGATAAGGAGAAGGCAGGAGAAATGGAGTTGAAAGGGAAATAGATCAGCCATGATCAAATGGTGGAGCAGACTCAATGGGCTAAATGACATAATTCTTCTCCAATGTCTTACGGTCTTATAACTCAATCCTGACAACATCCTCCAAAATCTCTCTGCTCTTTCCAGCTTAATGGCAGGGTGACCAAAGCTGAACACACTGGTCCGAGTGGAGCTTCACTAATATATTGTATGACTACAACACAACCATGACATTATGGACTCAGTGCCTGATTGAAGGTCAGCATACCAAAAGCCATCCTCTCCATTGTGTCTACCTATGACTCCACTTTCAAAGAACCAAACACTTGTACTACTTGTTCTAAAACATCCTCCAGGGTCCCACCACTCACAATGAAAGTCCCTCTCTCATTTGTCTTCCCAAAGTGTAATACCTTGCACTTATCCAAACTAAATTCCATTTGCCATTCTGTAACCTATTTACCTAACTGATCAAAATCCCTCTGTACATCCTGAATCTTTCCTGAAGACTGTACATCCTTTCAATTTGAAATTTATTCCAATTTTTCTTGAAGCAAGTTCTCTCTTATTGCTGCAGGAATAATTGTGCCTACAGCTCACCAACTTTGTTTACATACTTCCTAGGTTTACATACAGTACAGTTCATGTTTTATTGTTTTACAACATTGAGTCACAGTGGATTTAATTTGGCTTTTTTACATTGATCAACAGAAAAGGGCTTTTATGTCAAAGTGAAAACAGATCTTGACAAAGTGATCAAAGTTAATTACAAATATAAATCAGAAAATAATTGATTGCATAAGTATTCTCCCCTTTAATATAACACACCAAATTATCACTGCTGTAGCCATTTGGTTTTAGAAGTAACATAATTGGTTAAGGTGTTTCAATTGATTGTAGTAAAAATACACCTGTATCTGGAAGGTACAGCTGTTGGTGAGTCAATATCCTGGCATAAACTGCACAATGAAGATAAAAGAACACTCCAAGGAACTCCAGAGAAGGGTTATTGAAAAGCACGTCAGGAGATGGATACAAGAAAATTTCCAAGTCAGTGAATATCCATTGGAGTACAGTTAAATCAGTCATCAAGGAATGGAAAGAATATGGCACAGCTGTAAATCTGCCTAGAGCAGGTCATCCTCAGAAACTGAGTGACTATGCAAGAAGCCAAACATCACACAACATGAGAAATACAGCATCCTTACCATGAAGCATTGTGGTCACTGCAGCAGGCCCTGGAAGGCTTGTGAGGGTATAGCGTAAAACAGAAGAAGCAAGATACCGGGAAAACCTGATGCAGTCTGCAAGAGAATTGCAACTTGGGAGAAGATTTGTTTTCCAGCAAGACAATGACTCCAAGCATCAAGCTGAAGCTACACAGGAATAGCTTAAAAAAAACAAAGATGATGTCCTAGAGTGGTCAAGTCAGAGTCCAGACCTCAATCCAATTGAGAATTTGTGGCTGAATTTGAAAAGGGCTGTTCATTCATGATCATCATGCAAACTGACAGAGCTTGAGCAGTTTTATGAAGAATAAGGACAAATTGCAGTGTCCAGATATGCAAAGCTGATAGAGATCTGTCTAGCACAGACTCAAGGCTGTAATTGTTGGCAAAGATACATCTACTAAATACTGACTGAAGGAGTTGAGTAGTTATGGAATCAATTATTTTGTGTTTAATAATTGTAATAAATTTAGACCAATTTGTTTTCACAATGACGTGAAAGAATCTCTTCTGTTGATGTGCGTCAAAAAAATCCAAATTAAATCCACTGTCATTCAGTGTTGTAAAACAATAAAACATGAGCACTTTTCGGGGGGTGGGGAGAGTACTTTTATTTATAGGCACTTTATATGCAAGTGCACCTGTGAGTTCTTTATATTCTTGTTTAGCTTGGTTCTGTCTTGTAATCTACTTTTTTGACACTATTTGCCTTTCCCTTGATGTGTAGCTACTTTTATTCTTTGTAATGTTACATCCCAATATTTAACCTACTGCCAAGTTAGCGTAAGCAGTTGCAAAATGCCCTGTGAGGACGTTGGTCCCAGTTCTGTTTAGGTGCCGTTGGCAGGCCTGTATGGAGCCCACCTCCTCCAGAACAGGTCCTAATGATCCAGAAAATTAATCTTCCTTCCTGCACCATCTTCTCAAACATTCCATTATCCTCATATTTCTATACTCATTAATGCAAGGAATAATCTGGAGATTGTTGTTTTTTGATGTGCTAAAATCCACTTGCTGGAGCTTCCATGCCTGTGCTCCCACCCTAGAATTTCTGCAGCTGCTCTGTGATACTCAGTAAAAAAAAAATACCATCCTTACCAACATACCAACACACCTACACTCTGCCAGCGAAAGCAGGACCTCCCAGTGACCATATATTTTAATTTCATGTCCCATTCCCATTCTGATATGACTATCCATGGCCTCCTCTACTGTCAGGATGAAGCCACACTCAGGTTGGAGGAAAAACACCTTATATTCTGTCTGGGTAGCCTCCAACCTGATGGCATGAACATTGACTTCTCTAGCTTCCATTAATGCCCCTCCTCCCCTTCTTAACCCATCCTTGATTTATTTTCCCCCCTCCTTTTTTTCTCTCTCTCTGCCCATCACTCTTTGCCTGCTCTCCATTTCCCTCTGGTGCTCCCCTCCCCCTTTCTTTAGGCCTCCTGTCCCATGATCCTTTCCCTTCTCCAGCTCTGTATCCCTTTTGCCAATCACCTTTCCAGCTCTTAGCTTCATCCCTCCCCCTCCTACTTTCAAATTTCTTACTACCTCTCCTTTCGGTTAGTCCTGACGAAGGGTCTCGGCCCGAAACGTCGACAGCGCTTCTCCGTATAGATGCTGCCTGGCCTGCTGTGTTCCACCAGCATTTTGTGTGTGTTGCTTGAACATAACATCCTTGACTTATTTCAACATCTAAGAAATATTTGTCCAATCCCTACAATTATTATGGAATCTCTTATAAATGTTGTTCCTTCCCTGTACAGTTGGTGCAGTCATCTTGATTCAAATTTGCCCTGCAGTGAAAACTGTCATCAGTACACAGAAATCAATATTAACTAAAGAGGGACTGCTGGTCTAACTACCTGCCTGCTCTGTATCATCTGTCTGGCAATCACTGATTTCCTATTTGCCTTCAACTATATGATGAAATATGCTGTCCATGAAAGACTCATCCACACAGATGGACTTTAGGGGTTTCAGATGTTGCTAAAGTTCCACAAAACCAGAATTTGAGTTTCTCCATTTAATGACACTACCTGTGGTGTTTGCCCAGGTCATGGAAAGCATTCTAGAGTTTCCACATGTAGCAGGGTTGCATTTCATGGGCCTTGGGTACCCTGCGGGCCTCCATTTGCTAGACTTAATCAACAAAGTAACATTTTAATTATATTTTTTAGATTGCTCCAGAAGTTTTAATTCTGCAAATCTGTTTGAAACAAATCTTTCTTTAAATGTGACTCTATTTCCCACATTTTAAAAATTGAAGCCCTTCCAAATGCATGAGCTAAAGAAAAGACATGTAGAGATTGTAGCCAATACTATTGATGGTTTGGTGGCTACAGGAAAATAAAAGAATTTGTATTGGAGACTAGTTTATAAAAACTAAAAAACGTGGCACAAGAGCAATTATATAAAAATGCATTAAAATAATATTGGAGTATATTTATAAAGATAAAAGTTTTAACATGAATTGGAAATGAAAAATCTAATAACATATGCTCTTAATGGGTCATCGCCAATTTCCACAACTGAATTTTTGATGATATTTGCAAAAGTTGAGCTAAGGTAACATTATAGTAACATTTGGAGATAAATTATAGGAAGATTATGTAGGTGGAAGTGGTTGGAATGAGAAAGGAATGTTACATTTGGTTATAAGTAGGACGATAATTGGTGGAGTCATAGGTTAGCAAATTATGAGGCCACAAAAAGCTTAGAGATATGGGTAGATTAAATAAATGGGCAAGAAATTGGAAAATTAAGTATAATAAGGAAAACATGAGATTATTCAATTTGGAAGGAAGAACACAAAAGCAAATTGTTATTTAAGAACAAGACTAAAAAATTTGCTACAAAGGTATTTTGAAGTTCATAATACATGAAACAAAACATAGCATAGAGGTACAATAAGTTACTAGTAAGGCTAATGGAATTCTGTCCTTTATTGCTAAGAGTACAGAGGATTATTTAAATGTAATTAGACAGGGTGCTTGTAAACTCATGACTGTAGTACTGACTGTAGTTTTGGCCCCCATTTGTAAGGAAGAATCAGCAGTAGTTTACTGGGTGGATTCTCGGAGGAAGTAACTGATACAATGAAAACATGTTCACTAGATTGGCCTATGCTCATCGTAAAGAAGATTGAGATTTGAGGGGGATTGGAAGGGTGAGTGCTGAAAGGATAATTCACTCACTTGAGATAGCCGGAATTTCAAACAAAGCAGTTGATCATTTAAAATACCAATAAGGAAAAAGCAATTCTCTGAAAGTTGTGAATATCTAAAAATCTCTACCCTGTATTGCTATGGGAGTGAAGTAATGAAATATGTTATAGGCCGAGACTGACACACATTTAAACTACAAGGTAGTCAAGGGTAATGGAAGCAAGCAGGAATGTGGTTGAGGGTAAGTTTGGATTTACCATGATCCTATTGAATAGTATAGCCAACATAAAAGGCTGACTCCTTTTTCTTATATTCTTATATTATTGCCAACCTGCTGCTCAGCAATGACATTACCTTGTCTCTTATATTTTTACCTGTTTTGATTCATGTACTAATAACTGAAAGATATAAGAGGATTTGTTGTTCATATGCGGTTAATTTGAAATGCACATTTTCTTATGCCTTTCTTTAAATTTAGGAACAACATCACGCTCTGTTTTATCAGATAATGCAGCAACAGCACCACCAACATCAGCATGAGCTGCAGCAGCTACAGATCACTGGGACAACACACATTCCTATGAGTAACCTACTGGCAAGTGCCCAGACACAGCCACTTCACTCAGCAACTCCTAACCCTTTCATATCCATTCATAGTGAAGCTTCCACACCAAAAGTTCCAGTAAGTTTAACATCTAGAAACAGCAATTTTTTAAAAAAACAATTGTAGTTCAGGACAAAATCTATTTTATCTTTATAGGTCTAATTGGATTATATTTCAAAGTTAAAGTCAAACACAATCTGATTTAAATGAGTCTTGGTTCAAACACATGTTCCTGCATTTAGTTTAATAAAATTGTTTTTAAAAAGCTTCATAAATATTTTTGATATATTAATGCTTTAAAATGCAGAATATTTTTTTAAATAACATGGTTTTATGGGGTAAAATTTAAGTTGGTGTGGATTAATTTTAAACATATCTTTTTGTTTCTTTCCAGAGGCTCAATGAAAAAGGTAGCCCTGTCACACAAGAGAAGAGTTGACACAGGACTTTCAAATTCCAGAATGTGTTTTGTTGTAGCAGCTCAACCAGCTGCATAATGGATGAATCTTACTCAGTGTTTAGTTGGAATAATTGTGGAAAATACACTGGTTGTCACACTAGAACATAGAACCAAAATAAACTTCCATAAGCCATTCCTAAATTGTCACATGTGGTTTACTAGTTTTGCAGCTTAATTGCACTAACATAAAACTTTTGGTATGCAGGAATCTGAAAAATAAATTCATTATGACCACCAGTAAAACATAAATTAATAAGATTTTATGCTTCTATTTGTGTATTTTGATACCAGTGTAATTATGATTTTTAAATGCAAAACTAAATCTTATAAATGTCAAATTCAAGTTACACTTCAAAAAGTGACAGTGATTTTACCTGGTCCTGCTGATGTGATGAACAGGCCTTGGGAATTGCATTTTCCAAGTTTTTTGTTGCATGCATTTTGTGTTGTGCTCTGTCCCTTTGCTGTGAATGTTTCCAGGACCACTTTGAGCATGGGTACTCAGTTGTGGTGCAATAGGCTTCTGAGATTTTTGGTCACTGGGGGACCAGATCACTCTATAAAAGAGGAAGAAATGGATTAGCCTGCTGCTGGGCAAGATTCCTTTGAGAGATGTATTGGCTGTCAGCCTAACCAAGTGCCTGTTGTGAAGTCCATTGTGAAATAGCTCTGGACAGCTGAGTATGCACTCAATCACAATTCCTGTTACAACAGCAGGAATTTTTCTTCTTGGAAAGAATTCCCAGCTCTCCGTGGCCAAACCAACCCCCTCTACATAAACTTGCAGTTGGTAATAATTAGTTTCAAGGTTGAATGTTGCACAGTTTGTATCTCTCACCTGTAAATATGCTTTGTGAATTTCATAATTCATAACAAATTGAAATAAAACATCAATATTTTGGTTTGTAATATTTCTAATTAGCAGTTATGCAGTTGTGGGAAAGTATCATTTTATTAATTTATTTTTATACATGCTGGGGAATTTTAGAAAAAAGCATTAAGACCAACTGGATTTTGTAGATATTGACAAAGAAATCAGCGTGGTTCATTTTAGATTCTTACTTTCAACCCACTGATTGATCTCTAACAAACTTTGTACAGATTTTGAAGACATTTTGCTGTAGTGTTTATTTTGCTTAGTTGTAAAATATCAAATGTATTGAAGAATGATATAAAAGTTGTCTCAATTATTAGTAATATTTGCTTATGAGCATACATTACTGGTCTGCTAATAATTGAGGGGCTAAAACCATTATTACAAATTAGGTTTTATGGAAAATGTACCTAATGACTTCTTTACTGCCTCCTGTGGCCTACAACAAAAGTTAGCTTACATTTTATTTATTTGTTGCTTAAATAATGGTGGTGTTGTATAAATATTTTCTGAGTGTTTTTGGATTCCAAAGAAATTTTACTTGTGTTTTAACAGTTTTTGTATGTTCAGTTTTTCAGCTGACCTATTGTACATGAAAAATTAAGTTATCTCAAAGTTAATTCTCTGCATATAAAAGTAAAATTAAATTTTTAAAATATTTTTAAGAAAGATGTTCATTATTTTGCACCCTACATTATGAATATGTGATACATGGGCTGGCCAGTAGCTCTTGAACTTGGCCCACTGTTCTCCAGGCTAGAGAGTTTCAGAAATTACTTCTCACATCCCTTTTTTTGAAATGATTTCTCGTAGTTTCTTATGGATATTGCCACAAGAAGCAACATTATTATCTCAATACCTATAGGACTTGCATACCATTGATATAAACATGTATGCATTTTTGTAATGACATGAAAGCAGTGGTTCATAATCTCAGACATGATAACTTCAAATGACTGAGTTAGAAAGTAGACATAAAAGTAAAATATAAAATACTTGGCATGCTACCTGACAACAGCGAAGCTGCTGGTCAGTCACAGAAATTTCCCAGACAGTTTAACTTGTTAAATATAGTTGCTTTTGACATCAAGAATTTATATACAGGACCAAGAAGCATATTTACCAAGCCTCTGTATGTGGGTTTTCATTCAAAATTGACTTACAAGTGGTCTTCTTCATACCATGTACTTCACTCTGTATAGTAGTTCTGATATTGTCATCTCTCTGATTTTAAATTCCATAATCAAGTTAAAATAGATGTAGGCACAGGTGCAAAGAAAATCTTATTTTGTGGCATCACAGCCACATATAGCACCATTCACATGGGGAAATAAATTATTTAATGAATTTAAACAAATTAACAAATTTTTTTAAGAAAACACAATTAAACCAAATCAAGTCCATTTTAGTGCAGTGATTCAGTGTGTTTACCATGTGTAAGTTTGTCATCGCCCTATTAGCTTTGATAATTTCCCCTGAACATTTGTCAAAAGCTCAGTGAAGATTTTTTAAACATTTTGAAGTATATTTGTAATGGTGACATAATTTCAACAGTCTTCTCAATTAACGATGCAAGCTCTTCATAACTTATTAGAATTTTTTTCATTACTGAATACTTAATTAAAGGAGAACTGATAAATTATTGGCAGCAAAAATGAAATGTGTGAACCAGCATCTGAAACAAGGATTAGTTCATGAGGAAAAGGACCATAATATACAGGGTTGTGTTGTTATAATTCTGCCAAACAAACTTTTGACACCTACCTGCGTTAAAGTGGGATAAAATGTCAAAATTTGCAATAAAACACAAATTACCAGTATTGTAAGCTGCAAGTGACAAATAGTATCAGGGTAGAAACACACTGGAGGAATGGTAAACACATAAGTTTTAATGTGGAGAAATATGAGCTGTAGTAAAAGGATGGAGAAGCAAAGATAGAATAATGGATGATGATTTTAAAAAAGCAATGCAAAAATAAAGGTACCCAGGCAATAAGTGCACAAATTACAGTAGGATGATTAAGCCATACACAGATCCTTCATAAATTGCTGGTCTAGCCACAATTTTTCAGTTCAGATCTGGTCATCATACTGATGTGGAAGTTTTAGAGAGGGTCCAGAAAGGATTTATGGTTCTGGGGTGAGGGACTACGGTTACAAGGATTAAGCAGAAAGGATGAGATTGTTTTTAATGAAAAAGATGAGAGATCTGATGGAAATAAATGAAATGTACTCTTGCTGGCCAAGGTGAGCACTAGATGTCATGGATGTGAAGAGCAGGGAATTAATAGTGATACACGGACAAACTTGTGCATAGAATGTATTGGAATCTGGAATGCACTGCTTAGCATATTTGGTAAAGTTGAATTGTTCCGTGGCCATCAAGAGAAATAGGTAAATACAGTAGAAAACTATTTGCAAGACTACAAAAAGGGCCAGTGGGTGGAACAAGAGAGTTGGTCTAACACTGACTTGGTGGGCCAAATGGCCTTTTTTCTGTAAACATTCTGTGTTAGATGGAGATAAAAGAGAATTAAGGTAGAGAGTTTTAAAGGGCAATGACAAGGCAAAATTCCTGAATTATGGCTACCAGTGGAAGAAAAGTTAAATTCCAGATTGGTCATGGGATTAAGGTCTAGAATTGGGGAACGACTCATCCAGGGGAAATTACCAAATAAAGAGTTAACCTGTGAGATAGTTTTCAAAACAAGGATGAGTGTTTTAAATTTAGATAACTTTGTTTAACTGAAACCAACAATAAACAAGTATGAGTGTTAAATGAACAGGATTTAGTGACAGATGAGGGAAGGGCAGCACAATTTTGGACCTGCAAGTTACTAAATATGGAATAGAATGCTGAGGCTAGTAATATTTTGGTCAGGTCTAGGTGTGGAAGAGAGTTGTAGCAACAGTCAAGCTGAAGCAGGGATGGTGGTGCATTCTACACCACCCTGTACTGTACTAAATGTACATTGTTCTTTAAAAGAATCAGAGCAAACCACTACAGTTTTGCTTATTCACTAGTTCATGAAAAGTCTTGTCTACTAAATTTGTATTCACTGTACAAATTAAATTTGTGTTGTATGTCAGGCTTCAAAGCTGATGATCTTGAGTTTCAATTAAGATCAAAACACTTTAATTAAATGCTTCACTAACAATCATCATGATTCTTAACAATTATTAACCCTTCTTTGCCTAAAAGAACAGATTGATGACATGCGAAGTCACCACAGTTCTTTGCCTCATAAAGAGAGCAATAATTATGATGGACAAATGGTTTCAACTGTAGACCATGTAACCTTGAAATTAAAGGTATAGTGAATTCCATAATCTGTTTCCCTGAAGCAAGAGGATTTAATTATAAACAATCCAAAAAAGTCTTGTTGTTATCTGAGGGGTTTAAATTAGTTTACTCATTAAATTGTATTTCCCTTTATGTATTAAGGGAGAGATGTAAATGAAGAAAGAATGCAACTGTTGTAGTCTGTAATCAATTGGTGATTTACGTAACAACAGTTTTGTTCCTTTCGGGAAAGCAATGAAATAGATTACTTTTCCAGGAGAATTAAAGCATTCAGGGCAATAGCTCAGGTAGATGAATAAAATGCCTTAGAAGCCACAAATATGGTAACCATCGTCAGCCAGTATAAATGTGGTTGTAAGATTTTGAAGAGATTCCTATTTCTGCTGTTTTCATTAGGAATTGGAAAATGTTTCAAGCAAAAGCAAAACTTTTTGGATGCTGGGAGGCTGGGGAAAATTCAGTCTAACATATTAATGGCTCAAAATCTTATGAGTTCTGTCTCCACAAGTGCATTCCATATATAACACATACTAGTATTTCAGTTTTGAATTTACTTCATTGCTGTTTTATATTTAAAAAGTGAATAATTTAAAAATATTGATGTTTAAGCTTTGCATTGAATAAAAGTGGATTTTGGAAATGCTTAGAAACACAGTTAAATTTTGCAAATACAATGATTCTAATTGGAACTAATAGCACTTAACCCAGTTAAATTCAAATAAGGTTGGAACTTTAAATGACAGGTATTTTCTGCATTGGCTTCAGATTTCCATTATTTAATGGTTCCCTCTTAATTTACTGGTTTTAAATTGGTATTTGTTCATTTTCTTTATTATCCCAGTAGCATGAAACCTGTGTTGACAATTTTGCTAAAAGGCCAGAGACAAATTTAAATAGCAGACATTAGTAGCAAGCACATTCTTTTGAAATCAAGGCTAACAAACTGATGGTATAAAAGTTACTTTAAGCATTCCAGTCATATTTAAATAGTTTTACATCATGACTTGAAAGGATCATTGACCCACCTCCAATTAAATGGCAGAAATACATTCATCTTGGTATATCCTACAAACAGATCTCTTGCTCCAATAACCTATGTCAATACAATTAGTGTTATGAACAGAAAGGATCCCAGGGTTGATCCATGGGGGCTTCTGGTTCCAAGTATCTAATTAGAATTATTATTATGAATAACTGCCCTTTAATTCCCATTATCCATCCAATTAATAATCCAATTTACAGCTTCATTTTGTAGAGTATAAATTTTTTCAGTAGCCCTGAAGTCTGAGAATTTCCAACCCCCATCCGACCCAATGTTTTCTGAAAGGCAATGGAAATTTCACTGTTTTACAACAAACATTAAATTTAGTGAAAAATTGAAGATTTGTTCAACATAAGCCTGGAATTTCTGCAAAGCCAAATATTTTCCATCCATAGCTATAGAATTGGTAGAAACAGACAGCAATATACACTAATTTGCAGAGTAGAATATAATCTTACACTGAAGTTACAGCCTTAGGTCCAGAACTAAAGGGCATGGGTTTAGGGCAAGAATGGAAAATTTGACAGGAACCTGAGCATCAACATAGAGAACGGTACATGTATAGAACAAGTTGAAGAAACGGTTGAGGCAGGTACAATATCAATATTTAAAAGACATTGGACAGGTACATATATAGAAAGGGCTTTGAGGGATATGGGTCAAATGTGGACATATAAGACTAGCTTAGATGGGCAACCTCATTGGCATGGAGAAGTTGGGCTAAAATATTTATTTGTATGACTAAAACACTCCCCAGTTTGCAGCAATTCAGTCTGTAAATAAATTTTATTGCTTTCTTTATACCAAACTTTAAAATGTTTTGTATAAAAATACATTTTATTTTACTTAAGTTTTGTTTAAAAAAACATCTGCACAATTTGAGTGTATGCCCTTCTCACCAATAATCACAAATATATAACCAGATAGAATTGCTCTTCTGCATCAGATTATTGAGTTCCAAGCATTGCATTTGTTCACTAAATGATGATTCCTTCCTGATAATAATACCTTTCGTAAACTGTGTGTTGTGTTAGATTTGACTTGATAACATGACACTAAAGAAAGACTATGAATCTGAAATAAAAATGGAAACACTCAGCTTGTCAGGCAGCATTTGTGGACAGAGAAAACCAGTTTACATATCAGGTCAGTGACCTTTTGTTCTGCCAATAGGTCAATGACCTGAAATTTTAACTTGGTTTATCAGACGGTCATGGTTTCTCCTTCATTCTATTCTGATTCTTTCTTACCATCCCTGTCCCTCTTCATCTTTATATACTCTATTATAGGGTCTGGTTAACATTTCACATTGTTTATTAGGTTAGCAAAATGTGCAGATACACATTTCTGATTCAGTTGCCCACCTATAGAAAGAAACCAGACAAGAATTCTAGGCTGCTTTTAGTGAGAGAAGTAATTAACCAAGATGATCATCTTCAAATACGTATTGTTAGATTGTTCTAGACACAGTCACTTGTTAAGACCTTACAGTTACTTTTCTCATTTCTAATCAAGTAATTATGCACACAAAAAGGATTTTGTTTGCTAAATTTATGTTCATTTTAGCTTAAGCATATCAAATAATACATAGAAAAATTTAAGCTCTTCTTAGCTCCTCTGTTCAATACTATCAACAGCATACCCTTTAATTTCCTCATAACCTGATACATTTAGTGTCTAGAAATCTCTTTCTTAAGTATGTTTAGTGATGTGACCTCTGGAGCCTTCCATGGGATACAACAATGCACTACCTCAGGATTCAGGTTGATGAATTTTACTGCACTCTCTCATGAATGCCCAGTAAATATATTGTGAGGCATTTTTACACCTGTACTCAGCACCTCTTGTGATGAAGGCCAATATATTATTTACTTTTCTAACTGTCTGCTGCACGTTCATGAACACACAGACTCTTTTTTACATCAACATTTCCCAATCTATCACCATTTATATAACACCCTGCCTTTCAGTTCTTTTTCCCATCAAAATAAATAACTTTGCATCTCTCCACATTATGATACATCTAACATGTGTGCTCACTTGTTCAACAAAAGCCCAGATCAGTTTGAAGCCATTGTGCAATTTCCTCCCAATTCATAATCCACCGAAATTTACATCATTGATAAACTTAGAAATATAAAGAAATATCACATGTTGTTCCTTTGTCCAAGTCATTGATTTATATTATGAATAGTCGGGATCTGATCACTGATCTTCATGCTCTCTACATTACCTGCCTGACACTCCAAAAGAGACCAAGTTCTTCAGTTTCTTGTTTCCTGTTTGTTAACTGATTTTCCAATCATGTCATTATATTACTCCCAATCCCAGATACTTTAACTTTGCACACTAATTAATAAGATCCCATATGTGGGACCTTATTAAAGGCCTTCTGGAAAAATGAAATACATCAAAATACACTTGGTTTTCCACATCTATTCTACCAATTACATCCACAAAAGATTCCAGTAGGTTAGTCAAACATGATTTTCCTTTCACAAACCCTTTGTTTAATCTCTTTGGTATTTCCTAAGTATCACGTCCTTTACTATAGGCTGAAGTGATACCTCTACAACTAATATTGGACTATCTGTCTCCAACCTTGATAAATAGTGGATTTACATTTACCACAATTCAATCTGCAGGAACATGATCATAATCTATAAAATTTGACAATCACTATTACCATAGTGGATGCAAACAAAAGCACCGAGAATATATTTTATCATTTTATTGAATGGAACCAGATTCCTTTTTTCAGTCTCAGTTCAAGGATTGAGTCTATTAAAATGAATATACTGCCCAGACTGTTATATCTCTTTCAGACCCTACCAATAGAGATTAATCAAAATCAATTCAATGAATGGAACAAGATGCTATTGTATATTTGGCAGGGTAAAAGGCCTAGAGTTCGTCTCAAAACTTTGCAATTAGCAAAGGAAAAGGGGGGATGGGGCTTACCTTCTCTTAGAGATTATTATTTTGCAGCACAATTGAGAGCTGTGACATTTTGGTACAACCCATCATATGACGCTCAATGGAAAAACATTGAGGAGTGAGTACTTCCCATCCCCATACAAGCAATTTTGGCTGATAACAACCTGCAAAGGTACATAAATACTATTGATAACCCATGGGTGAAATTGACTCTTAAAATATGGAAAACTACTATAAAAGAATATAATCTAGAGGGAGATATTGTAATTCTTAAATGGTGTGCATATGACTCGGATATTACACCAAATAAATTGGATGCTAGATTTAAAGACTGGACAGCTAAAGGAATAACAGTTCTTTGCAACATAATGAAAGAAATAACACTGTTCAGTTTTGAAATGCTTAAAGAGAAACACTTATTAGAAAAACAAGATTTTTAATCAGTATTTGCAGATGTGACAATATGTTAATAAGATGCTTAAAAATGTAGCTAAGGCAAATACATGCTTGATAGAGCTCTTTAGAAAAGCATATAATTCAGATAATGGTAGTAGAATCATTTCAAGCATGTATAAGGGGTTGTCAAATCTTAAAACACATTCGACTTCATACATTAAAACAAAATGGGAGAAGGAAGGAGGGATAATTATATCTGAGGAAGAATGGACAACAATATGGAGATATCAATGGAAGTGTACCAGTTCACTGAAATGGAGGGAGTTTGGATGGAAAAACTTGATCAGATATTTTATTACACCCTCTCAGAAATCCCATTATGATAGTAACCTCCCTGTTTGCTGGAGAAATTGTGGAAATCAAAATGCAAATCATTATCATATTTTTTGGGACTGCCCTGTTATCAAAAACTATTGGAGTGGGATACACAATGCCCTACAAGACATCTTTAAATGTGAAATACCCTTGGAGAGTAAGACCATATATTTTGGATATATACCTCAAAAATGGTTGAAAAGAGATAAATATTTAATGAATATACTGTTGGTGGCTGGTAAAAACTTACTAGGAAATGGTTATCACAGGAGAGCCCAACTTTAAATACATGGATGGAAATTACAATGGACATTTACAAAATGGAGAAGATAACAGCATCTGTTAATCATAAGCTGGAACAATTTGATTCATACTGGGAAAAATGGTGCAACTACTGTGGTGAACTATGTGCCTGTCTGGACACGCCCCCTGCTGACTGCTCCTGTGGCCCCTCCCACTGACCCCTGTATAAAGGCGATCGAGGCCTGAGCCTGGCCCTCAGTCTCCAGGATGTAGTATGGTGGTCACTCACTGCTTGTTCCTTCTTCCAGTCGATAGAAGCCAATATCTCACCTTTACGTCTCAGAGTGAGTTATTGATGGTGCATCAACTACATAATGCCTCTTAGGCCTGATTTTATTCATACAAATCAATGAATATGTTGTAAAAAAAATCACTCCCTACTTGTACATAGTTCTTTCCTTTTGCTTGTTTTGTCTTTCCACTCTTTTCTATAAGTGTATACCTCAGATAAATACTTTGTGGAGATTTTTGATATATATGATTATATGGTATATATGTACAATGTCCGAAATAGATCTTATGGAAATGTTTGTTTGATGAACTTAAATAAAAAAATAAATTATTAAAAAAAGAGAAAAGGAGGGTAGAAACAATGCAGTAAAGAAATTAGGCTTGGGTATCCCTGCCATTAAACACAATGAATCCAAAGGAAGTGTGGCAACATTGTGATCTGGGACCTGGGATAGATACATAACTCTCTTGTACTTACGATTCTATTCTACCTCCAGAGGTGAAGGTTACAACACCAAGACAAACCTGATCGCAACACTACTTGCTCAATTTCGGTTAAATATTTGTACATATAGTACGCCTTACAATCATTCCTTAAATCTAAAGAATACTCATTATGTTGTAGAGATATTAAGTAAAACAACACATATCCACTATGTTTTCTTTATTGCCTTACTCAAAAATCTTAAGTAAAACGTATCAAAAATGCCAAGATAATGGGTGTAGGTGTGGGACAATTAACAATTATTCAGGTGTAATACACCTCAGTAATTCAAAATAGTTACTACATACAATCTGAGAAGATACATCAATGCTAATTCAACATCTTTTTCCTCTCCACCATCAAATTTCTGAAAGGTCCATGAACACATGATTATTCATTTTTTGTAGCATTTATTTGGCAATTTATAGCAATTTTATGTCTTGCACTATATAGCTGCCACAAAACAATAAATTTCCCATCATTTTTAATCTCTCCTTTTCCTAGTGTAGAGTGCCCTCCTGCTTCAAAACATCCACCATTGTTCCTGTACCTAAAAAGACCAAGGTAACATGCCTGAACAACTGGCGTCCTGTCTCACTCACCTCAATAATAAGCAAATGCTTTGAGAGGCTGGTCAAAGATTACATCTGCAGCTTGCTACCTCCCACACTGGACTCTGATCGACAGATGATGCAATAGCCACTGCTCTACACAGAGTCCTTATTACACCTGGAGAAGAAGGATGTTTATGTGAGAATGTTGTTCTTGGACTACAGTTCAGCATTGAATACCATAATTCCCTCCAGGCTTGACAAGAAGCTCAGAGACCTCGGCCTTCACCCTACCTTGTGCAGCTGGATCCTGGACTTCCTGTCAGATCGCCAGCAGGTGATAAAAGTCGGCTTCCTCACATCTGCCCCTCTGACCCTTGACAGAGGGTCCCACCTCTAATCCCACCTCCCACCTTTAATCTCTGTATGCCCATGACTGTATCGCCACCCACAGCTCCAATCTGCTAATTAAATTTGCTGACAAAACTATACTGATTGGTCTAATCGCAAATAATAATGAGGCAGCTTACAGAGAAGACATCACCATGACACAGTGGTGTCAAGAAAACAACCCCTCCCTCAATGTCGCAAAAACAAAGGGACTGGTTGTGGAATACAGGAGGAATGGAGATGGGCTAACCCCCTTTGACATCAGTGGATCTGGGGTTGAGAGGGTGAACAGCTTTAAGTTCCTCAGCATCCACATCACCGGGGACTTCACGTGGTCTGACCACACCAGCTGTGTGGTGAAAAAGGCACAACGGCACTTCTTTTACCTCAGACAGTTGAAGAAGTTTGGTATGAGACCCCCAAAGCCTAAGGACTTTCTACAGGGGCACAGTTCAGAGCATCCTGACTGGCTGCATCACTGCCTGGTATGGGAACTGTACTTCCCTCGATCGCAGGGCTCTGCAGAGAGTGATGCGGACAGCCCTGAGCATCTGTAGATGTGATCTTCCCACTTTTCAGGATATTTACAAAGACAGATGTTTAAAAAAGGCCTGAAGGATCAATGGAGACCCAAGTCACCCCAACCACAACCTGTTCCAGCTGCTACCATCTGAGAAACAGTACCACAACATAAAAGCCAGGACCAACAGGCTCCAGAGCAGCTTCTTCCACAAGGCCATCAGACTGATAACTCATGCTGATACAATTGTATTTCTATGTTATATTGACTGTCCTGTTGTACATACTATTTATTATAAATTACTATAAGTACATTGTGCATTTGGTCAGAGATGTAACCTAATGATTTTTACTCATGTATATGAAGGATGTAAGTAATAAAGATAATTTAATTCAATTCAATTCAATTCATGTAAACATGATTCTGAGCAATGCCAACCCCCACTTTTCATGAAAAGAGCAAGTCAAAGGATAATTTCTTCAGGCTTTGATAGGTGGTTGGTTGTTCAATAACAGTAAAAAAAAATGGATTATCAGGCAATCGTTTTCCATATTCTGAATTGTAAGTGATCAGATACCTCAAATTGCTGGAAACTAAAACAAGCACAGCCACTGCATTAGCCTGATTTTCTACCACCAACTCATTTTATGTGAGGATGCCTTCAATTTGCCCAGTATTTCACAGTTTATGGTGAGAGGAGGCTTGGGTCTGGCTGGCTTTTCCCTCATCCCAGGCAGAGAACAACTCTCCATTTCCTTCCACCACAAAACAATAACATTGGTGGCCCTCCATTGCCCAACTTTTGTTTCATCCATTGAAAATTGATGTGAGATTTCAGATGTGCTTTTGAGATACTAAATACTTGTAGATCTGACCAAATACTTAGATGTATGCACAGGCGCATCAGAGGCAAATAGCATTCAGGATGCAATATTTTCAAGAAAAACAAGCATAAATTATACAGAATTATGTAAGAAAGAAAACAATTAGAACTAAAAGCAGATAAATTCCATGGTAGTGCAAAGATGTCGTAGTGCTGCTGTACTCAGGTTCAAGAATCAAATGGTTGAAGGAAAGTAGCTGTTCTTGAACCAGTTGATGTGTGACTTCAGACTTCTATACATCTTGCCCAGTGGTAGCTGCAGGTAGATGGCAAGTCCTGGATGGTGGGAATATTTGATGACTGATGTTACCTTCTTGAGACAATGCCTCAATATAGATAATTTCATCCTGACACAGTGGTGTCAAGAAAACAAGCTCTCCCTCAATGTCGCAAAAATAAAGGAGCTGGTTGTGGACTACAGGAGGAATGGAGACATGCTAACCCCCTTTGGCATCAATGGATCTGGGGTTGAGAGGGTGATGGAATGGCGGAGCAGGCTGAAGGGCCTAATTCCGCTTTTACATCTTATAGTCTAATTTGCTGGTAGTACTGGATTCAGCCAAATAAATCATGGCTGATCCCAGATCCCAGCCCCGTACACCAGCCTTCTTGCCATATCATTTAATACCCTGACTGATCATAAGATATAGGAGCAGGAGTAGGCCATTTGGCCCATCGAGTCTGCTTAGCCATTCAATCATGGAAGTTTGCAATTTTCCAGTGCTCTAGAACATCATCCTTTCTGGTCCAGAACTAGAGGAAACATCCTCTCCACATCAATGCTTTTGAGGCCTTTGAACATTTGATAGGTTTCAATGAGATCCCCCTTATTCTTCTAAATTCCAGCAAGTACAGTACAGGCCCAGAGCCAAACACTCATATGATGTTTTCCAATGCTGGAGTAATTTTCATAAACGTCCTTTGAACCCTCTCCGATGTCAGCCCATTCCTTCTTAGATATGGGACCCAAAACTGCTTACAATCCTCTAAGTGAGGCCTCTCATCAGTGCCTTATAAAGGCTCAGCATTACATCCTTTTATATTCTAGATCTCTCGAAGTGAATGCTAACATTGTATTTGCCTTCCTCACCACCAACTCAAGCTGCAAGTTAATCTTTACAGAATCCTGCACGAGGACTTAAGTTACTTTGCCCCTCAGATTTTTAAATTTTCTCCCCATTTAGACAATAGTCTATGCACTTATGCCTTCTACCAAAGTGCATGACCATACACTTGCTGACACTGTATTCCACCTGTCACTTCTTTGCCCATTCTCCTGAGTCCTTCGTAGCCTCCCTGCATTCTCAGAACTACTTGTCCCTTTACCTACCTTTGTCTCATCTGCAAACTTGGCCACAAACCCATCAATTTCATCATCCAATTTATTGATATACAACGTAAAAAGAACACTGACCTCCTGCAGAACATCACTAGTCACTGGCAGCCAATCAGAAATAGCCTCCTATATTCCTACTCTTTACCTCCTGCCTATCAGCCAATGTTCTATCCATGCTAGTATTTTTCCTGTAATACCATGGGGTCTTATACTGCTATGCAGCCTCATGCACGGTACCTTCTCAAAGGCCTTCTTAAAATCCAAGTACACAACATCAACTGATTCTCCTTTAACTATCCTGCTTGTTATTTCCTAAGATAATTTCAACAGATTTCTCAGGCAAGATTTTTCCTTAAGGAAACCACGCTGCCTTTGGTCTACTTTATCATGTGCCTCAAGAACACCAAAAACTCATCCATACATTTGACTCCGACATCATCCCAATCATTGAGGACATGCCAACTGGCCAACTTTTGACATGCCAACATTTCCTTTCTCTGCGTCCCTCCTGTCTTGAAGAGTGGAATGACGTTTGCAATTTTCCAGTGCTCTAGAACCACTGCAGAATTTAGTAATTCTTGAAAGATCATTACCAATGCCTCCACAATCTCTTCAGCTACCTCTTTCAGAACCCTGGGGTACAGTCCATCTGGTTTAGGTGACTTACGTACCTTCAGACATATCAGCTTCCCAAGCACCTTCACTCTAGTAACAGCAACTGCACTCACTTCTGCTCCCTGACACTCCTGACCTGACATACTGCTAATGTCCTCCACAGTGAAGACTGATGCACAATACTTACTCAGTTTGTCCACAATCTCCTTATCCCCCGTAACTTCCTGTCCAATGTCATTTTCCAACGATTCAATATCTACTATTACCACTCTTTTACTCTTTATATATCTGATCAGCTTTTGGTATCCTCTTTAATATTATTGGCTAGCTTATCTTCAAACTTAATCTTTTCACGCCTTATGGCTATTTAGATTCCTGCTGGTTGGTTTTGAAAAGCTTCCCAATCCCCTAACTGCTGGTCTATTATGTGCCTTCTCTTTTGCTTTTATGTTGGTTTCCCTTGTCACCCACATGTATGTCATCTCGCTTACAGAATACTACTTCTTTGTAATGTATCTATCCTATGGCTTCTGAATTACTCCCAGAAACATCAGCCATTGCTGCATTGCCGTCATCCCTGGCAGTGCCCCCTTCCAATTAACTTTGGCCAGCTCCTCGCTCATGCCTCAATAATTCCCATTACACCACTGTAATACTGAAACATTTGACTTTAGCTTCTCCCTCTCAAATTGCAGGGTGAACTTTATCATATTATGATCATTGCTTCCTAAGGGTTATTTTATCTTAAGCTCCCTAATCAAATCTGGTTCATTACAGAACACCCAATCCAGAATAGCAGATGATCCCCTAGTGGGCTCAAGCACAGGCTGCTCTGAAAAGTCACCTCACAGTCATTTCACAAATTCCCTCTCTTGGGATCCAAAATCAGCACCAACCTGAATTTCCCATTCTACCAGCATATTGAATTACTATGACTATCATAACATTTCCCTTTTGATATGCATTTTCTATCTCGTATTGTAATTTGTAGCCCACATCCTGGCTTCCCTTTAGAGGCCTGTATATAACTCCCATCAGTTACCTTTGCAGTTCCTTAACTCTATCCACCAGGATCCTATGTCACTTCTTTTTAATGATTTGATTTCTTTTTTTTTAACCAACAGAGCCATGCCACTCCCTCTGCCTATTTGTCTGTCCTTTCAATACAATATGTACCTTTGGATATCAAATTCCCAACTATAAACTTTATTAGTTAAGGAGCAAGACTGAGTAGATTGGGACTTTAATCAGTGACGTGTAGGAGAATGAGAGTATAAAATCATGAGCAGCATAGATACAGTAAGGTGTACAGTCCTTTTCCCCGGGTTAAAAACAAAAAAAACATAGAAATCTAAAGCACGTTACAGGCCCTTTGGCCCACAACATTGTACTAACCATGTAACGTACTCTAAAAACTGCCTAGAATTTCCCTACTGCATGGCCCTCTATTTTTCTAAGCTCCATGTACCTATCTAAGAGACTCTTAAAAGACCTTATTGTATCTGCCTCCAACACTATCCCTGGCAGTGCATTCCATGCACCCACCACTCTGTGTGAGAAACTTAACCCTGATATCCCCCTTGTACCTACTTCCAAGCACCTTAAAACTATGCACCCTCACGTTAGCCATTTCAGCCTTGGTGATCCTCACGCTCAATACCTTTCATCATTTTGTACACCTCTGTCAGGTCACCTCTCATTCTCCATCGCTCCAAGGAGAAAAGGCCAAGTTCACTCAACCTATTCTCATAAGATTTTCTCCAAAACAGGCAACATCCTTGTAAATCTCCTCTGCATTCTCTCTGTAGCATCCACATCCTTCCTGTAGTGAGGAGACCACAGCTGAAAACAGAACTCTAAGTGGAGTCTAACAAAGGTGTTATGTAGCTTTAACACTACTTCATTGCTCTTGAACTCAATCCCCCGATTATTGAAGGCCAACACACCATATGTCTTCTTAACAACACTGTCAACCTCCGCAGCATCTTTGAGTGTCCTATGGACTCGGACCCCAAGATCTCACTGATCTTCTACACTGCCAATAGTCTTACCATTATATTGTCTTCAAATCTGACCTACCAAAATGAACCACTTCACATTCATTTGGGTTGAACTCCACCTACCACTTCACAGCTCAGCTCTGCATCCTATCGATGTTGTGCTGTAGCCTCTGACAACCTTCCAGACTATCCACAACAACCCCAACTTTTGTGTCATCAGCAACCTTACTAACCCACCCTTCTACTTCCTCATCCAGGTCATTTATAAAAATCACAAAGAGGAGGGGTCCCAGAACAGATCCCTGTGGAACAGCACTAGTCCATGCAGAACACAAACCATCTACAACTACCCTTTGCCTCTGTGGGTAAGCCAATTCTGGATCCACAAAGCAAAGTCTCCTTGGATCCCATGCCTCCTTACTTTCTGAATGAACCTCGCATGGGAAACCTTATCAAATGCCTTGATGAAATCCATATACACTACATTCACTGCTCTACCTTCATCAACGTGTTTTGTTACATTCTCAAAGTATTCATTCAGGTTCATAAGGCATGACCTACCCTTGACAAAGCTATGCTGACTATCCCTAACCAAATGCTATCCAAAAGCTCATAAATCTTGGCTTTCAGGATCTTCTCAAACAACTTGCCCACTATTGAAATAAGACTCAATGGTCTATAATCTCAAGCTCATGGCACTGGAACCTCCCTAACTCCCTAAACTTACTGCACAGGACCTCTACCCCTATGTCATTGGTACCAACATATACCATGACCTTTAGCTGCTCACCCTCCCTTCAAGAATATTCTGCAACAGCTCACAGACATCCTGGATCCTAGCACCTGGGAAGAACACACTATCCTGGTGTCTCTTTTGCTGCCACAGAATCTCCTATCTGCCCCCTAGCTATTGAGTCCCCCTGTGACTATTGTTCTGCCTGATTTCATCCTATTCTTCAGAGGCTCAGAGCCGACCATTGTCGACCCAGATATGTCATCCCACCTCAGCAATGCCCATAGGGGTATGCCTGTTGTTGGGGGAAATAGCCAAAGGGGGGCCCTGCACTGGTTTCATTCTCCCTTCACCCGTCTCAATCTTCATGCATCTACTCCCTGATTTCTGCGCTCTGGGTGCAATCATCTGCTCAAGTTGTATCTATCAATTGCTGTGCCTCCTGGATGATCCTAAGTTCATCCAACTCCAGCTCCAGCTCTTAATGTAGTCTTTCCTGAGCTGGGGTTGGCTGTACTTTCTGCAGGTGGGGTCATCAGGGAGACTATCAGGTTCCATGAATTCCTACATCCTACAGGAGGAGCATTCCACTGCCACATCTGCCATCTTGCCTGCACTGTACAGTGGGAAACCAAGACGAAATCCTCTAAACTGTTTCTTCAGCCTCTGCCTATTCTTGTGAAGCCTCCTGAGTCAGTCTAATGCTCCTACTCTCACCGCTGGCCTACTCCAACAATGACCGCCCTGCCTCCCCTTCTGTACTTTTATTCACAGTGCTCTGCTCCCAATGCTGATATCCCTCTGGAATGTCTGAAGAACCATGAAGCTCTCCTTTTGTACAAGTTTTGCCAACCTGCAAGTAACCTCTTCAAAGTCTCTGGGTTAGGGAATCAAGAACCAGAGAGCGTATATTTAATGTGAGAGGGAAAAAATTTAATAGGGACCTGAGGGGTAACTTTTTCATCCAAAAGGTGGACAGTATATGAAATGAGCTGCCAGAGGAAATGGTTGAGACAGGAGTTTGGAGGTTAGGGTTTGGGGGGGGGGGGTGGTGATGAATCAGCATATAAGGAAGGAGATTGTAAATCTAGTTGAGTGGTGCCACAACTACAACCTCTTACTTAATGTCAGTAAGACCAAGGAGTTGATTATTGGCTTCAGGAGAAGAAAACTGGAGATCCAGGAGCCAATTTCCAATTCTCAGAGAGGGACAGCAACTTTATATTCCTTGCTGTTATCATTTCGGAGATTTGTCCTGGGCCTAGCACAAAATGCAATTATGAAGAAAGCACGGTAGTGGCTCTATTTCCTTAGAAGTTTGCAAACATTTGGCATGGCAAACTTTGCAAAACTTCTAAAGGTGTGAGGTGGAGAGTATATTGACTGGCCACATCACAGCCTGGAATGGAAACACCAATCCCCTTGAACGGAAATTCTTACAAAAAGTAGTATATATTGACCAGTCCATCATGAGAAAAGCCTTCCCTACCATCAAGCACATCTATATAGTATGGTGGCACAGAAAATCAGCATCCACTATCAAGGACCCCACCACCCAGTTAATTAAACCTCAACCATCAAGCTCACTTTCAAGGACCCTTCATCTCATGTTCTCAATATCTATTGCTTTTATATATATATATATATATATATATATATATATATATATATATATGTATGTATGTATGTAATTATTATTTCTTTATTTTGAATTTGTATTTGCAAAGCTTCTTTTGCATACTGGTTTTGGAAGTATGATCAGGAGAACTTTCTTGCTCACCACACTTTTGGCCAAACACAGAACTTAGCTTTTTGACCATAAGATATAGGAACAGAAGTAGAATTCGGCCTAGCGAGACTGCTCCGCCATTCAATCATGGGCTGATCCAATTTTTCCAGTCATCCCCACTCCCCTGCCTTCTCCCCTTACCCTTTGATGCCCTGGCTGATCAAGAACCTATCTATTTCTGCCTTAAATACACCCAATGACTTGCCCTCCACAGCCGCTCGTGGTAACAGATCCCACAGATTTACCACTCTCTGACTAAAGTAATTTCTCCGCATCTCTGTTCTAAATGGATGTCCTTCAATCTTGAAGTTGTGCCTTCTTGTCCTAGAATCCCCTACCATGGGAAATAACTTTGCCATATCTGATCTATTCAGGCCTTTTAACATTCAGAACGTTTCTATGCAATCACCCCTCAATCTCCTGAACTCCAGGGAATACAACCCAGGAGCTGCCAGACGTTCCTCATATGGTAATCCTCTCATTCCTGGAATCATTCTTGTAAATATTCTCTGACCCGTCTCCAATGTCGGTATATCCTTTCTAAAACAAGGAGCTCAAAATTGCACACAATACTCCAAGTGTGGTCTCATGAGTGCCTCTCATGATGTAGAGCCTCAACATCACATCCCTGCTCTTATATTCTATACCTCTAGAAATGAATGCCAACATTGCATTTACCTTCTTCACCATTTACTCAACCTGCAGGTTAATCTTTAGGGTCTCCTGCACAAGGACTCCCAAGTCCCTTTGCATCTCTGCATTTTAAATTCTTTCCCCATCTAAATAATAGTCTGGCTGTTTATTTCTTCCACTAAAGTGTATGAACATACACTTTCCAACATTGTATTTCATTTGCCACTTCTTTGCCCATTCCCCAAAACTATCTAAGTCTCTCTGCAGGCTCTCTGTATCCTAAACACTGCCCGCTCCTCCACCTATCTTTGTATCATCTGCCAACTTAGCCACAAATTCATTAATCCCATAGTCCAAATCATTGACATACATCGTTGAAAGCAGCGATCCCAACACTGACCCCTGTGGAACTCCACTGGTAAATGGCCGCCAGCCAGAATAGTATCCCTTTATTCTCACTCCCTTGTTTTTTTACTGATCAACCAATGCTCTACCTTAAACATACCCATGGACTTGGCCTCCGCTGCAGTCTGAAGCAGAGCATTCCACAGATTTACTACTCACAGGCTAAAAAAATTCCTTCTTACCTCTGCTCTAAAGGGTCGCCCTTCAATTTTGAGGCTGTGCCCTTCTGTTCTGGATACCCTCACCAGAGGAATCATCCTCTCCACATACATCCTATCTAGTCCTTTCAACATTCAGTAGGTTTCAATGAGCTCCTCCCACATTCTTCTAAATGTCAGTGAGTACAGATCCAAAGCTGCGAAACACTCCTCATATATTAACCCCTTCATTCCCAGAATCATCCTCATGAACCTTCTCTGAAGTCTCTTCAATGACAACACATCCTTTCTGAAGTTTGGGGCCCAAAACTGTAGAAAATACTCCAAGTGCTGTCTGATTATTGTCTTATAAAGCCTCAGCATTGTCTCCTTGCTTTTATATTATCTTTTCCTTGAAATAAATGCCAACATGGCATTTGCCTTCTTTACCACAGACTCAACCTGTAAATTAACCTTCTGGAGTCTTGCACAAGTTCACCTAAGTCCCTTTGCACCTCTGATGTTTGAAACTTCTCCCCATTTAGATAATTATTATTATTAATTGCATTATTGTTCCTTTTACCAAATGCATAACCATAGATTTCCATACACTGTATGCCATCTGACATTTTTTCGCCCATTCTTCCAATTTGTCCAAGTCCTGCTGCAATTGCCTTGCTTCCTCAGTACTACCTACCACTCCACCCATCTTCATATCATTCACTAGCTTTGCCACAAAGCCATCAATTCCATGATCTAAATCATTGACAAGCAATATGAAAAGCAGCAGTCCCAATACTGAACCCTGAGGAATGCAACTACACCGGCAGCCAACCAGAAAAGGCCCCTTTTATTCCCACTTGCTGCCTCCTTCCTATCAGCCATTTCACTATCCATGCCAGTAGCTTTCCTGTAATGCCATAGGATTTTATCTTGTTAGGCAGCCTCATGTGTGGCACCTTATCAAATGCCTTTTGAAAATCCAAGTAAATAACATCCACTGTCCACCCTGCTTTGTTACTTCCTCAAAGAACTCCAACAGATTTGTCAGGCAAGATTTCCCTTTACAGAATCAATGCCTGCAGGTACCTCAAATCTAATCCTTAATAATAGACTCCAACATTTTCCTAACCACTAAGTTTGGGCTAACTGGCCTATAATTTCCTTTCTTTTGCCTTCCTCCCTTCTTAAAGAGTAGAGTTACATTTGCAATTTTCCAGTCCTCCAGACCCATGCCAGAATCAAGTGATTCTTGCAAGACTATGACCAGATCTCTTCAGCAACCTCTCTCAGGACTCTGGGATGTAGTCCAACTGGCCCAGGTGACTTACCCACCTTAAGACCTTTGAGTTTGCCCAGCACTTTTTTGTTTGAGATAACAATGGTACTCACTCTTGCTCCCTGACACTCACGGACCTCTGGCACACTGCTAGTGTCTTTTCACAGTGAAGACAGATGCAAAATACCCATCAAGTTCATCTGCCATTTCTTTGTCCCCCATTACTACCTCACCTGCATCATTTTCCAGTGGTCCGATATCAGTTCTCACCCCCCTTTTACTCTTTATATAACTGAAACATCTTTTCGTATCCTGCTTTATATTACGTATTGGCTAGGCTGCCCTCATATTTCATCTTTTCTCTTCTTATAGCTTTGTTAGTTGCCTTTTGTTTGATTTAAAAGCTTCCCAATCATCCAACTTCTCATCATTTTTACTACATTATATGCCCTTTTCTCGTCTTTTATGCAGACCTTAACTTCCTTTGTCTGCCATGGTTCCCTACCCCTGCCATTTGAGAACTTCTTCCTCTGTGGAACTTATCTATCCCACACCTTGTAAACTATTCCCAGAAACTTTAGCCATCTCTGCTGCCAGCATCCTCCTCCAATCCACCTGAGCAAGCTCCTCTCTTATGTCTCTGTAATTCCCTTTATTCCATTGCATTACTGATATGCGAGTCATGTTTCCCCCTCTCAAATTGCAGAATGAATTCAATCATAATACAATCACTGCCTCCAAAGAGTTCTTTTATGTTAAGCTCTCTAATAAGATCTGGGTTATTACACAACACCCAATCTAAGATGGCCTTTCCCTGAGTAGGGTCAAGCACAAGCTGCTTTAAAAAGCCATCTCGTAGGCATTCAATAAATTCCTTCTCTTGTTATCTGACACCAGCTTTATTTTCCCAATCCCCTTGCTTATAGAAGCCCATTACAATTGTAACATTACCCTTATTACATGCCCTTTCCAGCTCCCTTTGCAATCTCAACCCCACATCTTGGCTACTATTATGATTCTTATGCTCCTGTACATTTGAATTCTTATACAACCAATGCAATAGTCAGTGTACACCTGACTACAGAACCACCTTATACTTCTGACACTGTGCGTCAAACAGAGTGGTCAGCAGCACTGGGGCTCCACAGGGGACTGTCCTGTCTCCCTTTCTCTTCACTATCTACACCTCAGACTTCAACTACAACACAGAATCTTGCCATCTTCAGAAGTTTTCTGATGACTCTGCCATAGTTGGATACATCAGCAAGGGAGGTGAGGCTCAGTACACGGCTACGGTGGGAAGCTTTGTCACATGGTGTGAGCAGAATCATCTGCAGCTTAATGTGAAAAAGACTAAGGAGCTGGTGGTGGACCTGAGGAGGGCTAAGGCATCGGTGACCCCTGTTTCCATCCAAGGGGTCAGTGTGGACATAGTGAAGGATTACAAATACCTGGGGATATGAATGGACAATAAACTGGACTGGAACACTGAGGCTGTCTACAAGAAGGGTCAGAGCTGTCTCTGTTTCCTGAGGAGACAGGTCCTTTAACATCTGCCGGATGATGCTGAGGATGTTCTATGAGGCTGTGGTGGCCAGTGCTATCATGTTTGCTGTTGTGTGCTGGGGCAGTAGGCTGATGGTAGCAGACACCAACAGAATCAACAAACTCATTTGTAAGGCCAGTGATGTTGTGGGGGTGGAACTGGACTCTGACAGTGCTGTCTGAAAAAAGGATGCTGTCCAAGTTGCATGCCATCTTGGACAATGACTCCCATCCACTCCATAATGTACTGGTTAGGCACAGGAGGACGTTCAGCCAGAGACTCATTCCACCAAGATGTAACACTGAGTGTCATAGGAAGTCATTCCTACCTGTGGCCATCAAACTTTACAACTCCTCCCTCGGAGTGTCAGACACCCTGAGCCAATAGGCTGGTCCTGGACTTATTTCCACTTGGCATGATTAACTTATTATTATTTAATTATTTATGGGTTTATATTGCTATATTTCTTCACTATTCTTGGTTGGTGCAGCTGTAACGAAACCCAATTTCCCTAGGGATCAATAAAGTATTTCTGTCTGTCTGTCTTTAAAAAAGGCATTTGCCTCAATGTGCTGAAGCAGGACAGGCCAGACAGCACACTAACAGTCAGGAATTTAAAGCTATTGACTGTCTCCTCCACCAATCTACCAATGGAATAATTATGTAGAATGCCATGAAATCAATGATCATCTATATTCCTGTTGCCCAGACAGCCCAGGGCAGAGTGAAGAGCAGAGAAATTGCATCTGCCATTCACAATGTTAAACCTTGTCAACAAATACATACATTGAACCAAGTTTAGTGGGATATCTAAAGAATGTCTTAGATGCAATTAAAGTGGCTGTTTAAAATATTGTAATGCTTTTAAAAAAAAATTGCATCAGGTGGAATGAGAAGAACTTTCCTTATCAATCTGATTTAGGCAAAAGTTCAAAGACAAAACGTGATTGCCCTAGGCATGGCATCATCAGGCATTGCTTCAACATGCTTGATGGGGGTGGTGTGAGGTGGGACTGCACATTTAGCTTTAAAACACCACTTACATTTTATAAACTCCAAGACTCCATATGTAACATTAGTCAAGTAAATACAAAGGAAAAAACTGTAAAATCTGTGAACTTAATGTCTGGGATGAATGTTTAAAGGCTCACAAAGAAGCCAGTGAAACATTAGAGCTAACATTGTAGGATCTTAAGACACAATAAATTAATAGGAGATGTTACCAGTAATTCTGCAAGGTTCTGAAGCCAATGAATTGACAGCCTGTAAAACTGATCACATATTTGTTAAAATGTCAAATGATTACCCTTGAAAACCAATATGTGAGGGAATCCATCTGCAAGAGAGTGCCTCGAATTAATACAAATTGGGAAATGGAAAATTAAACTGAACAGGAATGATTCTGATGATGAACTTGTTCCAAATTGTTATACCACTTCATGACCTGACCCAAGCTTCTTTTCCAAATGTCACTCAACACAATTTGAATCACTGTTGATTGAATGAAAGAGCAATTTTAATGCCAAAATGACATATTGCAGACCATAAATAAAGACCTTTCAAATCTTCTCAGGCAACCGTAACAATATAGAGATACAAGAGACTGCAGAGGAGGAGGAGTGGAGCTAGAAAACAGAGGCAGGTGGATGATTGGTGGAAGCAGTCAAGGGAAAATAAAGGGGGAAATGGTAGAGACGGCTGTTGGAGGAAGATAAACAGGGCCTCAAATGCTACAAGTACAGGAATCCACCTTCCTCCCCCCTCCCTCAAATGGCTCCATCTGCTACTTTTTTTTACCCTACTCTGCTCCAGAGTGGGAGATAAAATTAACCTTTACCTTTACTCATCATTTCAAAAGAAAGAAATATAGTGTGTTCTGAAACACTTCCAACATTGGAGTCAAGGAAATTTACATATTGTGCATAGATACACACACATGCAAAGTGAACTACATAAAATGTAATTTTGAATATATATTTATTTTCAGTGTGTTTGCTTTGATTTACACATAATTATTTATACCATTATTTATACTACCCCTGGATCATATGCTTGTTAGATTTTATTTTAGTCACAAGGACTAAATGGAAATAAATGCAAACATCATGATTTTCAGCATAACAATCAGACATTGTCACATATTGCGGCTAGGAAAATATAATAAATATGTTTGCTTCTTTTCAAAATTACTACTGGCCCATTCGACTAAATCTGCTGTGCTCTCCTTGTAAGTTATCATCTCTGTTCAGGGTGCCTTCCTTCATCCCTACAGTTCTGATCAAAAAACTCCAGATAGACCTGAGCTTCTGGAACTGGATCCTTGACTTCCAACCAGAAGACCGCAATCTGTGCGGATTCGAAATGACATCAACACCATTGCACCTCAGGGACGTGTGCTTAGCCCATGGCTCCACTCTCTTTCTCGCTCCACTCATGAATGTGTGGCTTGGCACAGCTCAAATAAATTTGCTGATGATCCAACCATTGTTGGCAGAATTTAAGATGGAGATAAGAGGAAGTACAGGAGTGAGATCTATCAGCTAGTTAGGGGTGTCACAAAAACAACCTTTCACTTAATACCATAAGACCAAATGGCTCCATTTGTTATCAGAGAATGTATACAGCATAAAAACAGAAACTCTTACTCTTCACAGACATCCATAACAGAAGAACCCCAAAAGAATGAATGACAGAAAGTGTTAGAATCCCATAGCCCCTCTCGCTCCTGTTCTGCACAAGTAGCAGCAAAGCATTAACATCCCCCCTACACATTTCAGCAGAAAGTGTCAGAGCCCACCACCCACCAGCAGAGCCCCCAAAGAGAGACCATGATCTGCAGTCAACAAAAGCTGCTATATACCCAACAGTTCAGCAGACCACTCGCTCACTCTGTCACTAACAAGAGACAAAGAGGTATCATCCGTTTCACAGTGAAAGGGGTGACCAACAAACAGTTGCTGTTTTGAGGTTACAGTCTACCATTTTGCTTTTTATTCTAAGATTCTCAGGGAAGGGGGAGAGAGAGGAGGGAGAGGGGGAGGAAGAGGGGACAGAGAGGGGGCAGGGAGGGGGAGAGAGAATGTGAAGTCACTCGACTACAGATACCTCCATCCGCAGCGTCTGCCACCACGACATCCTGATGTTCCTATTCTCACCACACCTCAAGTGGCAACACCTGCATGGAATGAAATCCACAGGGCTGTGCAGGGCTACACCTCAGAGATGCCATCATTCAGGACGCTCAAGACTGTTGGAAAACCGTCAGTTGATGAGCTCCAAAAGCGGAAACTCATCCACCATGGAAAATCGCAGTTTGAGATGTTGCAGATCAGGGACTTCGATAGAACCCGAGCCACCTTGGTAACTGATTGCCTCCAGAGAACAGATTGTGAACTTCCGAAACAGTAAGATGAGGGAACACACATCAGTCCTCATAGAAATCAGAATGGGAAAGAGTGAGAAACGTTAAGTCCTGGGTATCAATATCTCTGGAGATTAATCTTGGACCCAATATATTAATGCAGCTACAAAGAAGGCACAACAGTAGTTGGATTTCATCAGGAGTTTGAAGAGATTTAGCATGTCACCAAAGACACTCACAAATTTCTGCAGATGTATTGTGACCATTCTAACTGGCTGCATCACCATCTGGTATGAGGTAGGGATGGGTAGCTATTGCAGAGAATCAAAATAACCTGCAGAGAGCTGTAAGCTTAGTCAGTTCCATCATGAGCACTAGCCTCAGTAGCATCCAGGATATCTTCAAGGAATGATGCATCAAAAGTTGGCATCCATCATTAAGGCCCACCTCCCCCCTGCCCCCGTCAACCAAATTGTGCCTTGTTCTCATTCCTACTATCAGGAAGGAAATACGGAAGCTGGAGGCACACACAACGATTCGGGAAGTTTCTTCTCCTCTATCATCTAATTTCTGAATGGACATGAAACCCATGAACACTACCTCACTACTTCTTTTATTTCTGTTTTGCACTAATTTAACTATTTAATATTATACATATACTGTAATTCATATTTTTTCTTCTATTATTATGTATTGCATGGTATTACCAGCAAAAAGTTGACAAACTTCATGACACATGCTAGTGATACTAAACCTGATTCTTCTCCAGGTTCTCTTGAATCTGTTGTCAGCCTTGTACGTTCCTTTCGCAAATCTACTTATTTCGCTTGACACTGTGGCAAAACAAACTTGCTTGAACTTTGATTAGTCATCATAAATTTTCTTTCCTTTTCCAAGCTGTAATCTAACTCCATCTTTTTTTTATTGCATTGATATGCAATAATGGTTTATGGTCAAGGCATTTAAAAACAAATTATTTTAATCTCTACTATAATATTCATTCTTCTTGCATATTTCATGGGAAAATTGTTGGTGGCAACAATAATATTCACATGCAGAAGGCAACAAACCATTAGCTTCAGGTATAGTTGATCTCCAAAAACAAAGCAAAAAAATCAAACCATTGAACTTAATATGCATGGAGATTTACTGAACACAGAAAGAAAGGAATTATAAAGTTGCTAATTTGAAATTGATGCCACAGTAAGATTTCATGAAAAATTCCAAATACTGGATGAAGACTTTGATATGTTAGCAGGGTGCTAGATGAAAGTCAATGCCCAAAACATTTGCAGTATTGCATTTGCTGGAGCAAATTGAATGGGAATATATTCCAAATCGGAGAAATATACATGTAGTGGGTGCAAGTACAGACTTTTTGCAAAGTAGTGCAGAGGCAAGAAAACAAATAGCTATTCCATGAAAAGGGCAGTGAGTATTAAAAACACTGATGACCTTAATGAAGACTGTCATTGGCATAGGTGGTAGGTGTGGAAAAGAGTCTAGGTATCCTGTGAATATTTTGAGATGTTGTTCAGATGGTTTGAAGGATTAGATTCACAAGCTTAGATTTCATCTTTTTTTTGGTGCACTGAAGCATGGTGTGGAGCAAGCACCAACTTAGATCCACATACAAAGTTAAGAGCTTAGTTTGAAACACAAATATTTTATGACCTGAAAATGCTAGACTGCAACCTATGCAGTTTCTAATTGGGCCAAGTGGCCAGTTAGGACTTAACTGCAGCCACTTCATCATCAGAAAGTACGACAGAGTGTCAGCCTTAAAGGCACACTCCTAATGACAGATGGGTCAGCAGCCTCACACACTTACAAAACCAGGAGCAAGGCTCTATATACAAAGACCACTTAGATAAGTTGGACTCACTGGAAATAGAAAGTGTTATAAAATGGGAGTTTAAGGAAAGTGGTCACAATACAGTAGGAACAGATAATTAATACAGGAGTCCCTTGTGGTCGTTTATAAGTATAGTGCTTTTGATACTCCTATTGGTGATGAGGTGGGAATGGCATCACAGGGGAAAGCAGCAGCAGTCAGAGTAGTACTATGACTAGTTCTGTTCAATAGTGAGGTAGGTCAAAGGTGAAGCAAGAGTGGATGGGATAAGGGTACAGATAGGTTTTTGCTGTGCAAGATTCCAGAATGCTGCCGGGATCAATATCTCTGAACAGGCAAAGGGCGTTCTGAAAGGGGAGAGTGAGGAGCCAGAGGGTCACAGTCTGTGGGGCAGAAAGGGACATGAGGTCTAGCTAAGTGGATGTAGAGAGGCAGATAGTCGAAGAGCAAGGCCTGCACAGTTGTAATCTCAAGTTCGCTCCCTATGCCACATGCCATTGAGTGAAGAATTGAAGCATAAAACAAATGAATATGTAGCAGAAGAGTTGGTGCAGGAGGGAGAGCTTCAGTTTCTCTGAGCATTGAGATCTAGGGCAGAGGTGACCTGTACAAGAAGGATGTGTATCATCTGAACTGGAGGGGGATATCCTTGCTAGTGCTACTCATTAGGGTCTGGAGACCCAAAATCAGATGAAAAAGATGAAACCCATATCAAGGTTAGCAGAAGGAAAGTAAGTGTGAAAGATCTGATGGGCTAAACCACATTTATTTTAATGCAAGAAGCCTGACAGGCAAGACAGACTGAGATCGACACATTGGATTACAATGTTATAGTTATTTATGGAAACATGACTGAAGAATGGACAGGACTGGCACCTCAATATTCCTGGGTAAAATTGTTTCCTGCATGGCACAGGTGGAAATAAGAGAGGAGGGGCACTTTACACTACCACTTAGGGAGAACATCATAGCTGTATTTAGAGAGGTTATCCCAGTGGAAAGTCTTGCAAGGCCATTTGAGTTGAACTTAGAAATAAAACAGGGTCAATCACTTTCAAGAGGACCCAATCAGTGGGAATTAGCCAATATATGTAGGAAAATTAATAAAATTGTAATAGTAGGTGGTTTTAACTTCCTTAATATGGACTTAGGGCTATGTTAGTGTTAAGGGATTAGATATGGCGGTATTCGTTAAGTATCCAGATAAGACAGACAGACCCACTTACAAAATTTGTACTTTTACTTGAGGACCAGTCCTGCCTTTCTTCAGACAATCTTGAAAAAAACTATGCAACAGTTTCTTCCCCCAAGCTATCAGACTCCTCAATACCCGAAGCCTGGACTGACACCTTGCCCTACTGTCCTGTTTAAAATTTATTGTAAATGCCTGCACTGTTTTTGTGCACTTCATGTAGTCCTGTGTAGGTCCATAGTCTAGTTTTTGTACTCTGTCATGTAACACCATGGTCCTGAAAAACATCATCTCATTTTTACTAATTTTACTCATTTTTACCAGCAGTTATGGTCGAAATGACAATAGAAATGACGACTTGAAATAGAATTGTGTTCATTGGTCCCACAGACACACAAACCTCTTGCTCTGCCTAATATGTTCAGGAAGACTGATCCTCAAATAAAGGTAGTAAATTCGGAGGAATGCCAATTTCAATGCACTAGACAAAAAAATCTCAAAAGTTGATTGGAAGAGGCTGTCTGCAGGATATCTGGCCAGTGAGAGACTTTTAAACAAGTTAGAGGCAGTAAGTTCTTGTTAAGAGGAAGGACAAGGCTGGCAGAATTTTTATTTGCCAAATATACAAACAATCTGACCGATTAGTAGATTTGCAGATAACATTAACATTGACGACTGGTGAAGAGTGAGTGTTTTTAATGTTACTGCATCTTGATCAGTTGGGAAAGTGGGCCAAGGAATAGCAGATGGAATTCAATTCAGACATGTGCAAAGTGCTGCATTTTAACAAGGTAAGCAAGGGCAGAAATTCACCATGAATTGTGGTTTGAGGTCCCATGTCTGCCCCTGGCAGCAAACCCGTAGATCTCTTTTGGAATTGCTCCAGTCCCTCCATGTTTTCTTTACAAATTACATTTAATTATAATTACATACAGTGCAGCCCTACAGAGGTTTGAAACAATAACATTTCAAATCCTATACCTCCAGAAATAAAGCCTGCTGCTTAGTTTGCATTTTATGGGTTTACTTGTCCTACTGACAATCTTTCCATTTGTACCTCCACAATGCTTTTGTATTCATTTTCATCTTCATTTTCTAGTTGACCTCATTTCCTCACAAAGATGTAATATCTCTCAATTGTGTGCTGAACGTCACTTGCCAATTTATATGGTCAGTTTGCATATGTATTAACAACATGTTCTGCAATTTGTTATCAATCCTCTTTAGATATTTACTATCCTGTCAAGACTTGGTGAAATGCAAATTTTGAAATTGTACTTCTCTTTATCAATACTGTGGACACAATGGCCTGAGCACTGATCACACCAGAGACACTTCAAGCTTATACCATTTTGAACAGCTATTTACAATCCTGATTGGATTTCCAAGTTCTACAAGATTTAATTGTTTTCACTAGTCTACTGTGTAGCAGCTTGTTAATACAGAGTATCACATCAACAATGACCCTGGCTTGAGCTTTGTTTCTTAGAAACATTCAATGGAATTTATCAAGTAAGATTTTATCTTTTGAATACATGCTTTTTGTTTTTCTTCAATTCTGCTCTATTCCTTCTGTATCATCTTAAATCTATCTCCCACTCCCTCCATTTTCCTTCACCTCTAGACTTCTTGAGCAAGTTAGAAAGCTGTCCTGCACAGATTGCACAAATTCCATTCCCACATTCCCTAACTCTTCTAGGCAATTGATTTCATGATAAATCCTTAATTTTTTCCCTTAGTTTTCTAATTTGTTTGCATTCTTCCTTTCTGCATGTCCTTTGCAAGATTAGGAACCTAACAGTATTGTATGTTGGTTCTTAATTTGACTGATGGTTTATTGACCTGGGCTATGATCAGCACAGAAACACCAAGGACCCAGACAATTGTGCATCAGGACCTGAATGAAATTGGCAAAATACAAACCAAGTATCACTAAGTATCATTAATCTTCACCTTACTAATGATTTGAAAGGAAATGGACTGGATGATAAGTAACCAGATTCTTCTGGATGACATACCTGAACATTTTTCCACCTTGTCAGGTAGATGCCTGTGCTGCAACTATAGTGGAACAGCTACACCTAGGACATATTTTCATTTCTCATACAGGATATTGTCTTATCCTAAACTCTTTCCTGGATCAAGTTCTCAGGCATTCCTTCATATTACATGGAAGAATCAAATTGGCTGAAGATTGTTTATTATGATGAAGATCTCAGGCAGAAGCAAAAATTAATCATTTTCATGACCACCTGGCAAAACATGAAAGCAAATGGATTAACTTTGTCTTTGGCTGGACTCTATTTTCAATGACAATGGGGAAGTTCTTGAAGACCTTTCTTCCCATTACTAGGACTATTATTCACCCCTATTCATGATAGGGTAAAACAAACTGCAGAGCTTTGACTTGATAGCTGTGGGATCGTTCATCTCTATGTATTTCATGTATCTGATTAGCCTATATGCACTCCTTATTGAACCAAGATTGATTCTTCACCTTGATGGGAACAAGAGAGGACAAGATTACGACTGCGCCAGAAAACAATTCTACTCCTGCCAGCAGCTGTGGTCTACAGCTTTGCATGGAAACCCTGTTTTGGGATCGGTTCTCAATCCATCCCACCTAACACACCGTCAGTGTCACACAGAACAATGTTAGGACTCCTTCATTGTAGATAGCACAACAACGTTAGGGTATTGCATCATTTGTCCTGGGACTGCTCCAATTCAACTGCTGAAATAGACCCATTAGATTTTGAAATTTTTGAACAAGTTATACTCCAGCATTTATTTTTAGAGTCAAAGAAAAATAGCATGGAAACTAGCCTCTCTGGCTACTGTCTCCACATGCTAACCATCAACCACTAATTTACACTAACCCTACATGTTAATCCACACCCCCATTCTCATTAAAACATTCCTCAAGTATAATTTACAAAGCAGCTGATTTGAGAAATAAAACGTAGGATTAACTGGAGTAATTTGTTGTATTGATGCTGCAGTCCATCAGTGTAGTTTTTCTCATTTTTCCCCCAGTTTGTTCTTGTTTCATTTACTATCAATCTCCATAAATCATTCATCCCACCCAATTTAACTCACCACACTTACTAAAGTTTGCTGCGTACTTACTTTTCCTGATAGGATACTGGTCCCTTTTCCATTTAGATGGAGCCCATCTTATTGGCACAGGTCATTCTTTTACAGTTAATTAGTGCCAGTGAACCATGAGAAAAGACACTTGCACAATTGTTTTGAAATGTAATATTTTCATTGAAATAGTAAAGGTTGAATGTGTAATTTAATAGAAGTTTTGAAAATAGTGTAAACATTTTGATGAGGTAAACATTGGACAGTGTGACATAAACATAGGATTGTTACTAAAATAATGCAGAGACAATTTAGTTGGAAGTAGAACTTTCAAAGTGTCAGAATAGATGTGATGAGTTAAATAGCCTCATTCTGTATCATTTAATACTATGTTCAGAAGATGGAATACTTATTCACAGATTGCTTTTCAATATCTTTTCAGAGACCCTGAAAGCAAAGTCATAAAGAGAATCTAGGAAAAATAGAGTAGACTGTCACTGCTAAACACCTTGCATTGCAAATGAATGAATAGGTTATTTTACACAAGTTCCCAATACTTCCAATCACTGACATTTCTACACCTGGAGATGTAAATAGTGAGCATGGTTGCTTAAGGATACAGAGGGACATAGATCAGCTGAAAAGTTGGGCAGAACTGTAGAGGATGGAGTTTAATTTGCTAAGTATGAAGTAATGCATTTGGGTAATCTAACATCAGCCAGGCATATACAATGTTTTAAGGAGGGCTCTTTGATGCAAGTTCATACCTCCTTGAAAATGGCAACAAAGGTTGAGAAGGTAGCAAAGAAGACTTTTAGCCTTCTGGCCTTCAAAGACAGGGGCAATGACAGTAAGAACTGGTACATCATGTTATAGATGTACAGGACAATGGGTAGGTCACACTTAGAATGCTGTGTGTAGTTCTGGGAACTTGGTGGAGTAGGCAACACAATTTTTTCCAAAGAATAGGAAAGCGTAAAACTGGAGGATATAGGATTAACGTGGGGGAAAATATTTCAAGAAGAGGGTTAAGCTTTTCCCTTACAGAGGGTGGCGTATATATAAAACAAGATGCCAAAGGAGGTAGTAGAGGCAGGTATAATCAACATTTTTATAAGCCAATTTGGACAGGTACATGGATGGGAAAGGAATAGAGGGATATAAGCCAAATGTAGAACATGACATTAGTGTAGAGAGGCATCTTGCTCAGCATGAACAGGTTAGGCCTAAGAACCCACTATCAAGCTGCAGAACTCTATGTCTTCATCTCTTGGCCCGTTGTGAATGAATTTGTAGAGATTAATAGGAATGATAAGTTAACTTCTAAGAAGGTGATAGATAAATCAAATGGATCTTCAAACCCTTCATCCACTGTCCAAACAAAACTTCATACTGGGGTTAACACATATTACACAAGAGGTTTCAGACTTTTAAAGGACATAGTTGCAGAAAACCACATGTGATATTGCATGGTTTATTTGCAACATTGTCTTCTCAACATCTTCTAAATGTTTGGGACTTCAGAAAAAAATTACCATTAAAAGTTTCTACACCATTCACACATCACAGGTTTATTTCCACCTATTAATAATGCTAATTTTGCTATATATTGATTTATCATTAATGCACAGATTGCTGAAAGTAATACAGCACTCTTATCTTCTGCAACAAATCCTCTTCAACTTTGGAAGCTCAAGAGTAAAAGCTAATTGATTGAACAAAGCCAAGCAGGAAAGGACAACAAATACTCTGGCTTTGGCAAGCTCAAGTTAGATCTCCAACGTCATCATTCTGAACTGGTGCCTATATTAGTATTAGCATCCTTCAGACGAAGAAAGAAATCAATCAGAATTTTAACTTAGCTCTCTTTGCTGAACCTGAAGGGTTAGAAGCATCTGTCTACAATATTAACCAAGGACAAGTCCTACCCTGGTTTAGCCTTAATAAACACAACACTTTGGATTGGTTCATATATAAAGGCTGACCACTATGGAGAAGGCTGACATGTTCTTCAGAATAACATGAAAAGACAACAAAATCAAAAAGTAGTCATTTCAAGATGAATTTAAGATCTTAATTTGCAGTTGAATTTTACTTTGATTTGAAACATACTGGTTTGCTTTACTACATAAAAAGTAACTAATCAATTAAAAACATGAGAAATCAGACTATCAACAATCTGTAAAGGAAAGAAATGCAAAATGCTGATATAAGGAAATGACAAGGTGGAGCACAGGAAATTACTTTGAAAAAATTTAAAACGATCCATGTATACATGCATTGTATACATTTACAAATATGTCCCAAATATTCTGTACGATATGGTGGCACATTGATTCTTTTTAAAACTAAGGCACATGACATTGGCATAAACAAAATGTGAGCCATTCATATACAACCAGGGTCCAGGTTTACACAAGAGGTTTTGTCCATAGCGCATTACTGCTTCTGGAGAGACACCAGTGTTCATTTTCAGTCAGCTTTTGGCTTGTTTTCTCTTCATAACAAGTTCTGCCAACAGTTTGTACCTGATTATGCATTCTTCCTGCAGGAAAATAAGAAAGTTGACAATAAGTTTGTCCAGTCTTTTAACAGCGAAAAAAACACCTTCAAAAAATTCAGTAATATGGTAAATCTTGCCAACTTTATGAAGGAAGTATGAGGGCCTTTTACAGTCCAATATACAAATGTCAAATCTTTTCTTTTCCCACAATTTCCCTAAACACTCTTTCTATGTGGAACAGCAAATCGCATGGGCTTCTTACAACTTATTGCATTTAGTGTTCACTGTATGATCACCTCAACACTGGAGAAACCAAGTACGAGACTGAGTGACTGCTTTGAAGAACCACTCAGTCTCTAGTCAACTCCAAACATCCCATTGCCTGTCTACATGTTTCAATGACTGTCCAACATGAACTCAAAGATCTGCAGTTCATCCTAGTATCTTGCAACTCTTAAGTCTTAAAAGTGAATTTAACAATTTCAAATAAAGATACATTTCTCTCTTCAGTTTAATTACCTCTTTTCAGTTTCTAAATGCTAGTGTTAAAATAGTTGTTATCTTGACAGCTTTGGTCTACATCCTACCACATATATTCTTGCTCATTGTTCCAGACTCCCCTCCTCTGCAACTGATTACCACATTTGTTTTCTCACATTTCTTTTTCTGACGAAGAACCTATGACTTGAAATGTTAACCAGATCAGTCCCCTGCAGCATTATTTGCTTGTAGAATTTTCTACTTTTGTTTCAGGTTTCCAGCATGTGCACATTTTTGAGCCAATTACAAATCAGGAGAGTGATGGAATATTCTTCTCTTGCCTGATAATGTATACCTGCTGCACAGTGACCGCAATGTGCATCATCTACAAAATCCATCTTCGTTACTCAGCTAGTCAGCACAATCCAAACTTGCAAGCTCTAGCACCTAGCAAACAAGGATATCAGGCACATGGGGACACCACCACCTGCATGCTATCCTGTGAGCCTCACACCTTCCCAACATGGAAATACAGAGTCTGTTATTCATTGTCACCAGCACTATTTTCTGAAAATTCCACCTCCACCCCACTCCGAACGGCAATGTGGAAACACCTTCACCAAAAGGGCTGCAGCTGTTAAAGATAGCAGTTCATCACAGCTTCTCATGAGAAACTGGCCCGGATAATAAATGCAGCCACCACCAGCGTAGGCTAGATGCTGAATAACAAATAAATAAAAAACAATGCTAGACAAAGACCATTCAAGTTTAGGTTGATAAATGCCCAATAATGTTAGTTCAACACAAGTGATAGGCAAAGACCATCTGATAAAATCCCCACCCATTCCCTTTGATATTGAGCAGCAACACGTCAATATCCTAGAGGCCACCATTAGCTAAACTGGGCCAGTCACAGTATGGTAGTTGAACAAGCCAAGACAGGGCAGACTTCAGTTATGGACTCCCTTACTCCCGAAACCCATGCCTACAAGTACAAAGCAAAAGTGTTACAAATAATAGTCTACAAGCTTGTCAAGTTGGCACTGAGCTACGGTCTTTGTCAAAATCACCGCTCAGCTTTAATTGTTTGTTTATTAAAAGCTTGTAGTGATGATTTTGGAAATAGAGAGGAGAGTTAGGATCAAATTAAGGTTTAGGAATGGGAATGTGGGGGAGCTAGAGGGTTTAAGGACAGGGAGGTGGTTAACTAGCGGTCAAGCTGAAATTTCAGGCCTCTGCTCTGCATCTGAAGGCCAGCAATGTGGTACGTGATGAAGGACTTCCATTGGTGCCAGGCTGTCCCAGGAATGAAAGGCTGGAGTTTGGGTCCCATCATGAGATAGCCCAGGGGATGAATACCGAAGGTCGAAGCCAAAGGTCGATTGGAAGTCCAGAAGTTGAAACACAATGGCTGAAGCCTTGAGAGTGGAGGCCTGTGCTGATACTGGAAGACTGCCTGTGGAGCGAAGAAAGCTGTTCGTTTAGCTGCTGCTTTGTTGCTTGTTGTGTTCTCTGTCGTTCTGCTGAGTATTGTGGACATACAGTACTATGTTGGCACCAGAATGTGTGGCAACACTTGCAAGCTTCCCCAGCAAATCATAGGGTTGTGTTGGTTGTTGAAACAACACATTTCACTGTATGTTTCACTGAATATGTGATAAATAAATGACTATGAATCTTGATGACTGTTGCTCCACCAAGAGCCCAGCTCAACATCTTTTGGAACAAAGCCTTTTAATGCATCAAATCCGTCACTTTTAGCATTCATTCTATTTTGTAGCTGCATTCTGCACCATTTACAAGGTGAAGTGTAGCAAATCATGTGGAACTTCCTCGATGATGCTCTCTTAAACAGTGACCTCTACTGCCTAGAATGACAGCATCATGAGGTGATTGTGAACAGGCCTGGCTTCCCAAGACTTCTCAAATACCACTTTTTCAGGAACAATCATGAATAAGCACTAAACATGGGTTTGCCAGAATCGCACTCCCCACCAAAAGAAATAAGTAATAAATGTCAGCAGCCTATAAAGTTGTGGTAGACATTTACCATATTGCGCTCCGAACTGGAAGGCAGATAGTGAATTCCCAAGTGCCTATCCTGGAGAGCTCGGAGGCGTGTTGATGTCTTTATAACCTATATGTATTCCAGCTGCTTTGTAAAAAAAAGCACTTTTCCTTCACAAGATGCCTACATCAACACAGTGTGAGCTGCCATACAAACCTGTTATCACATGGACTCTACTCCTGTGCCTAGAATGTTTGTGTCAAGAGAAGCCCTTCTTTAGTAACATCGTGGATATCTCCTCTTCATAAATAAATCTGAGCTATTCATTCAATAGGGCTGATTCATTCAAAGGCTTCTAGATCACATGCAGCTTCGAAAGCACCAGGGGGTTAAATATGCATGGCTTCAAAACCTTAACTGTGTTAGAATGCAGAGCACCTCTCCTCCAGATCATTCTGAATAGTTGTCAGACCCAGTGGAGTAAGCATGTGAGAAGCAACCATTATTAATAATATTGAGTATAAACACACGTATCAACAATGAAGGAAAAAGAACATAATATGTAACAACACACACAAAATGCTGGTGGAACACAGCAGGCCAGGCAGCTTCTATAAGGAGAAGCACTGCCGACGTTTCGGGCCGAGACCCTTCGCCAGGACTAACTGAAAGGAAAGATACTAAGACATTTGAAAGTAGGAGGGGGAGGGGGAAATGCGAAATGATAGGAGAAGACCGGAGGAGGTGGGATGAAGCTAAGAGCTGGAAAGGTGATTGGCGAAAGTGATACAGAGCTGGAGAAGGGAAAGGATCATAGGACGGGCCTCGGGAGAAAGAAAGGGGAAAGGGGGGAGCAAAAGAGGGAGATGGAGAACAGGCAGAGTGATGGGCAAAGAGAGAGGGAAAAAAAACAAACAACTAAATACATCAGGGATGGGGTAAGAAGGGGAGGAGGGGCATTAACGGAAGTTAGAGAAGTCAATGTTCATGCCATCAGGTTGGAGGCTACCCAGCCGGTATATAAGGTGTTGTTCCTCCAACCTGAGTGTGGCTTCATCTTGACAATAGAGGAGGCCATGGATAGACATATCAGAATGGGAATGGGACGTAGAATTAAAATGTGTGGCCACTGGGAGATCCTGCTTTCTCTGGTGGACAGAGCGTAGGTGTTCAGCGAAACGGTCTCCCAGTCTGCGTCGGGTCTCACCAATATATAAAAGGCCACACCGGGAGCACCGGACGCAGTATACTACACCAGCCGACTCACAGGTGAAGTGACACCTCACCTGGAAGGACTGTCTGGGGCCCTGAATGGTGGTGAAGGCAGGTGTAGCACTTGTTCCGCTTACAAGGATAAGTGCCAGGAGGGAAATGTGTAACAATCTTCATAAACCATACATCAAAGTTGTTGTTTCTCTCCGCGCCCTGTGGTGGATCGGGCAGCAATCTTGCCAATCCTTTAGCAATTGTCTGTTTTTCACATGGCTGAGCTGCTAACTCAACGCTCTACACAGCACGGAGAGAAAGAGTGCAAGGAGGGCCGGCCGAATTCAAACCTGGGACCACTCGCCTTGAAACAACACACACAAAATACTGGAGGAACTCAGCAGGTCATGCAGCATCTATGGAAAAAATTACAGTTAACATTTCGGGCCAAAACCTTTCAGCTGAACTAGAGGACTATGGAGTAGACTTAGAAGGTGGGGGAAGGGCAGAGAGAAACGCCAGGCGATAGGTGAAACTTGGAGGGGGAGAGGGATGAAGCAAAGAGCTGGGAAATTGATTGGTGAAAGAGACAGACTTGTCTTGAAGTCTGGTGCAAATGCCACGACACCACCGGCTGGCTATATATCAAATTACAGCACACAAAATGCTGGAGGAACTCAGCAAGTCAGGCAGCATCTATGGAGGCGAATAAACAGCCTACCCTCAACTCTTCCTCCACTATATTGTCAACTAGATTGGTATTGCTTCTTACAGTGATGCTGAGCTTGTTAGTTTCATCAACTTGCCTCCAACTTCCACCCAGCCCTCAGATTTCAGAATCTAGCACGTTGTGAAAAATTGTTGTTTTGCAGCAGCAGTACACTGCATTACAGTAGATAATATAAAAATTTACAATTTACAAAAAGTATATATATGAAAAAAAGAAAATTAGTGAAAAAGAGCTGGAAAAAAGTGTGCTAATGTTCATGAGTTCATTGTCCATTCAGAAGTCTAATGGCAGTGTGGAGAAATCTGTTTCTCTCTACAGCCTCCTTGATGAAAGAAGGCATGTCCTAGGTGAAGGAGGTCCATAATGATGGATGCCGTCTTTTTGAGGCATCACCTTTTGAAGGTTTCCTGGATGCTGCAAGGCCAGAGCCCATGATGGAACTGGCAGAGTGTACAACTTTCTTCAGCTTTTTCAATCCTATGCTGTGGTCCCTCCATACCAGAGGGTGATGTAACCAGTTAGAATGCTATCCACAGAACATTTGTAGAAAGTTACTAATATCCTTGGCTGCATGCCAATTCTCTTCAAACTCCTAATGAAATATAGCTATTGTCAACACTTCTTTGTAATTGCATCAATATTTGGGGCCAGAACTGCTCACCCTTTCTACTGCTGTTCCCTCGATTAGTACTGTTGTGTGTTCCCTTGACTTCCCCTTCCTGAAATCCACAATCAATTCCTTGGTCTTACTGACATTGAGTGCAAGGTTGTTGCTGCAACACCACTCAACCTGCTGACTCCTGTACACCTCCTTGTCACCATCTGAAATTCTGCCAACAATATTTATGTCATTGGCAAATTTACAGATGTCATTTGAGCTTGCCTAGCCACACAAATGTGTGTGCAGCAAGAATAGAGCAGAGGGCTAAGCACACATCCTTGAGGTACATCAGTGTTAACTGTCAGCAAGAGGGAGATGTTATTTCCCATCCTCACTGACTGCAGTCTCTCCATGAGGAAATCAAGAACACAGTTGCAGAGGGAAGTACAGAGGCCAAGTTTTGAAGATTGTTTATTAGATTTAAAGGTATGATTATGTTGAACACTGAGCTGTAATTAATAAACAGTAGCCTACATAGATAGGTACTGGTTTTGTCCAGGTTATCCAAGCTGATTAGAAAGCCAGTTTGATTGCATCTGCTGTAGATCTATTGTGGTGATAGACAAAGTGCAGTGGGTCCAGGTCCTTGGTTAGGTAGGAGGTGGTTCTCGCCATGACCAACGTCTCAAAGCACTTCATCACAGTACATTTAAGTGCCACTAGGGGACAGTCACTCAGGCAACTCAACCTGGTCTTCTAGGACACTGACTGGTATGATTGCTGCCTTTTGAAGCAAGTGGAAATCTCCAACTGCAGTAGTGGTAGACTGAAGATGTCCTTGAGCATTCCCACCAGTTGATAGGCACAGGATTTCAGACCCCACCAGGTATACCATCACAGCCTGAAACCTTGCAAGGGTTCATCCTCTTGAAAGATGTTCTGACTTTATCTTCCGAGACAAAGGTCACAGGGTCACCACTTGCTGCAGGGATTCGCACTGGTGTCTTTACTTAGATGGTCTACTCGGTCCATCCTACACCTCTCTCCCCTTTATCGATTTCTCTGTCTTCATCCACTGATATCTTTTACAAACCTACTGACTCTCACTGTTATCTAGACAATCCATCTTCCCACACTGTCAATTTTAAAAAATACTATTCCCTTCTCTCAGTTTATCCATCCCCCTGCATCTGTTCCCACGATGTGACTTTCTATTCTAGAACATTTGAAATATCCTCTGTTTTAAAAAAAAAGCTCCAGGATGCTGCTTTTACCTGTATCTCCTCCATTTCCTGCTTATCTGCCCTCACTCTCTCCTCTGGCTGTCATAACAGAGATAGGGTTTCCCTTGTCCTTACCTCCACCCACGAAATTCTGTATCTAGTACATTATTCTCCACAACTTCCACCAACTCCAAAGGGACTCTACCACTAAGCATCTCTTTCCCACCCCTCTTGATTTTCCATAGGGATCACATTCTACATGATACCCTTGTGTACTCATCGTTCCCCACTGATCTCCTCCCTGGCACTTATCCCTGCAAATGTGACAAATGCTACACCTGGCCCACCGTTCAGGGTCCCAAACAGTCCTTCTCAGGGAGGGAACACTCCAACTGTGAGTCTGCTGGGGTCATCTACTGTATCCAGTGCTCACAACATGGCCTTTATTACATTTGTGAGACTGGATGAGCACTTTGTTGTGCACCTTCACTCTATCATCTGTAAAAGTCAGGGTTTCCCAGTGGCTATTTTAACATTTCTGTCCATGGTCTCCTCTACAGCCATCATACGATCAATCTTGGACTGAAGGCTACACCTCATATTCAATATGGGTAACCTCCAATTTGAAGGCAGGAACATCAATTTCTCCAACTTTTGGTAATTTCTCCCCCTCCCTCTTTTTCTTTTTCTATTCCCCATTCTAGATACCTTCTCACCTGACCATCACCTACCTCTGGTGTGCCTCCTCCTTCCTTTCCTTCCTTGGCCAACTGTCCCCCTTCTTCTTCAGTCCTTTACCTCTTTCATCCATTCCCTCAAGCTTCTTACTTAATCTCCCCTCCTCCAGCCACCTTCATCGTCATCTGGTCTCATCTATCAAGCTGCCAGCTTATACTACCTCCACTCCCCCTATCATCTTAATCTGGCTTCTGCCCTCTTCCTTTCCAGTCCTGATGAAGGGTCTCAGCCCAAAACATCAGCCACTTATTCCTCTCCATAAGTGCTGCCTGACTTGCTGAGTTCCTCCAGCATTTTGTGTGTTGATTGAGATTTCAAGCATCTGCAGAATTTCTTGTGTTTATGTTTTAAAGAGCATTGTGGCAATTATATTGTGTAGTATCTGTTGCAGTGTAGGCTGATGTACAGCAAACTCCCATAAAGGACAACGTAAATGTGCCTTGGTAAACCATATCCCATATTTCGGTTTCAGGTTAAAATATTGGATATTAAGTAATAAAGAGGAAAAGGCCCGCTGCTGAACAGAAGTACTAAGTTAAAATATCAGCCATGATATTAACAGTGGAGTAAGCACAAGGATTACATGGTCCATCCCTGCTTCTATTTATGTTCAATGTTCTTACAAACCATAAAAATATTGGTAAGTCTGAACTCTGGTCAGGAAGAAATTCCATAGATGGCTTCTTTTTTGATATTAAAATTCTGGACATTTCAGCTTCTTGAGCTACAGTAACCCCAAGGGATCAATACCATGGTTCTGAAAAGGATTCCACATTTCCACACTATTTCAGTGGAATATTCATGAGAAGTGCTCAGGATTCCTCTGAATTTCTAACACAGAAGTACTGCAAAGCAATTTCTAAGACAGAAAAATGTTTTGTTTTTAACATCTCTTTGTGCAGCACAAATTAATAAGGTCTAACAGAAGTAGTAGATCAGTATGATCCAGATATTGAAGTGTTAAGAATTTGGGTAATCACAACCCAGTTTTAAATGGACACAGGGCCACAATGTAAATCACAATTCCAACAAGAGAGAATTAATCATGATATACCAACATCGGTTGCCAGAGAAGGAACAATTAATGTTGACAGATTAGAATGCTCTAAGACCAGAAGCTAGTCATTTAGTTTTCAGAATCTGGACATAAAGGGCAAGACCAACATTTATTGTCTGACCTCAACTGTCCACAAAAAGGTGTTAGTGAGCTGCTTTCTTGAATTACTGTAATCCTGCTGGCTAAAGAAAAAACTCTCTGGTGAAGAAGTGGAGAAACTTCAATTTGTTAAATGCAGGATCTGTCTAAACATCATTTGGGTACTGAATGGCCAAAGTAATTTATTCTTTTATTTTATTAATTTGCAAGACCATTGCAATGGACATAGTGGTTTTAATGTAGCAATACTGGAATATTTAATCACTAAAATCCACAGCATCACATATTGATCTCATATACTTTACTGTGTCATGAAAGATTAAAAACATTCAGGTAGATTCATCATTCCCAAGCTGGCAATAATTATTCAGTTCTACAGTGACAAGTGTTTCTTTTGGAGGAGGTTAATTTAGAACATAAGAAAAAGGATCAAAAAGAGACTATAGAGCCCTCCCACTATTTTGTGAGATCACGGCTGATCTGATCCTGGCCCTGGCTACATTTTCTGCCTGCCTCAAAATCCTCAATTCCTGAGGGTTCAAAATCCAGCTGATTAGGTGTATCACAATCAGCATCAAATAAAATTCAGATGGAATCTCAGGAGTGATGAGGATGTGAAGAACTCTGAAGAGGATATAGTCAAGCAACAATTTAGGCAGGAGTATAATGTAAAAAAAAGTAAAAAATTATTCACTTTGGTAGGAAAAGAATGTTCAATTATTTTTTTAATGGTGAAATATTGGCGGGAAATGCTGATGTTCAAAGAGACCTGGGTAAGCTGGTACTCAGTTTACTGAAAACTAATTTGCAGATGTTGTAGGCAATACAGAGGTAAATAGCCTACATTGCTAGAGGATTTGTGTGAAAGAATAAAGATGTCACACCACAATTATACAGGGTCTTGGTGAGATCCCACATGGAAGATTGTGTACAATTTACTTTTTTTGCCCAGAAAAGAATATGGACAGTCAACGTTTCTGGCTACCGCCCATTTCCTTCCATAGTTGTTGTCTGACCTCCTGAGTTCCTTCAGGAGCTTGTTTTTTTTTGCGCCATGTTGCAGCACCTGCAGACTTCTGCCTCTCTCAGAAAAGGATATACTTGCTTGAGAGGAAGTAAAACAAAGATTCAGCGGACTGGTTTCAGCTCTAGTGAGCATGTCAAACAAGTGGAGGCTGAAGTTTAGCAGAATGAGAGGTGATCTCTCATTGTATATAATTCTTAGTGGGTTTGATGGAAGGATACATGAATGTTCCCCTTGCCACAGTTTCAAAATAAGGGTTAGGCCAGCTGGATGCGAGACACAGAGAAATTTCTTCACTGAAAGGCTGGTGATACACCCCAAAGGGCTGTACAGGCTATCAATTTCAGTCAAAACATAGATCAGTATGTTTTAGAATATTAAAGGATTCAAAAGGTAACAAGGAAAGAATGAAAATAGTATTTAGATATTGACCATGACCATGATCTAGTTGAATGGTAAAACAGACTCAGTGAAATGCTGAGGAATCTAATCCTCCCCCATTACTTCTGCTCATGTACATTTCAAATTATTAGGTGATACCAAGAACAAACAGAAGCCACTTTTGTACAGTGATGTTGTCAGCCAATTTCAATGGCCCCAGATTTTCTGATGACAAAACAGACAAATTACCTTTGTTTTTCCTGGAACACATTTTGCTATTTTGTCCCAGCGTTCAGAAGTCCCCTTTGGATACTGCTGTAAGGCTAGTTCGAGCAATTTTTGTTGATTTTGATTCCACATTTCAGTAGCTTCTTCTGAAGCTCGAGCTCGCCCTTTTCTTTTCTTCTCTTCATCACTCTCATCATCTTCCAAATCTATATTGTCAAAGTCTCTCTGGCGTTTTCCTTTATGTTTCTGTTCAATTTCTTCTTGGATCATGTAAGTTTGCTCAGGTATTTTAGTATTTTTCCGTTTCCGAGGCTTGGTTTCTGTGGTCAGTCTGTCAACGTAGTTACTTGGATCATCCTCATTTTCAAGCTTTTCACTGTCTTCTTCTTCAATCTCCTCATCCCTTTTAGTGATTATATGGTCAGGTAAAGTTGTTTCACGTTTAGCATTCTTTAAATTCAGAGATGCAGACTTCAGTTCAAATAGTTTCACTGTTCCTGATTTAAAAAAAAACACAAGCATTAACAGGACACATATATACCAATGCTCACCACAATTGTGCTTTAGTAAGTATCGGAAAGACTTTGTATTCAAATGGATCACAATTGTCATGATGTGAAGTTTATGGATAAGAAGTGAGCCAGTCTTTGATGTTAAAACACCAAGAAATAATTAAAAAACATTAAAAAAGTTCCTTCTTTCTTATAGTCACTCATCTAGGAATCAGAGAAACAGAGATTCTAAATTCTTCATCAGATTACACTGACAAAGAAACATAGTACAAAAGTCGCCATTGCAATGCTGAGTCCCAGCATGACCAGCTCTACTGTTGGACCTGTATAGAATGAAGTTTTAGTTGCATGACATGTGGACCTAATGGACTTCATTCTGTGCCGAAAACTTTGTCATCTGCAACTTCATAGGTTTATGCAAGTCAGAGAATTCCTCTGTGATTGACTAAATACTTCAAAGGGAACTGCTGGCCATAGTCTGCATAATGTAGCCTGTAAGATGATGGGAAAGAAAAATAAAATTCAAATTCATGCTTCCAAGAAACAATCTGAAATGTATCCTAATTTTTCAATTGCAAATGCCATACGAGTAACTAAAATCATAATCATTGAAGTGCAGAAAAATAAACTAACATGTTAGGACTAGGGATTTTACCAATGTGAAGGAATTTTAGAAAGGAGTGTCAGACCATAAGACATAGGAGCAGAATTAGGCCATTTGGCCCATCAAGTCTGCACTACCATTTAATCATGGCTGATCCTTTTCTTTTCTCCTCCTCAACTCCATTTCTCTGCCTTCTCCCCGTAACCTTTGATGCCATGTCCAATCAAGAACCTATCAATCTCTGCCTTAAATACACCAAATGACTTGGGCTCCACAAATTCACCATCCTCCGACTAAAGACATTTCTCCACATCACTGTTTTGAATGGATACCCTTCTATCCAGAGGCTGTGCCCTCTTGTCCTAGACTCTCCCACCATGGGAAGCAACCTTTCCACATCTACTCTGTCTAGTCCTTTCAACATTCAACATTTTCTGCACTTCATTGAGATTCCCCCCTCATCTTTCTAAATTACAGTGAGTACAGACCCAGAGCCATCAAACATTCCTCGTACAATAACTCTTTCATTCCTGGAATCATCCTTGTGAACCTCCTTTGGACCCTCTCCAATGCCAGCACATCTCTTCTAAATGCACAATATTTTTTTTTAAATTTCCTGTGGCCATTCCTAGTATACTGAAGAAGCTTAAATGAACAACTTGCATCACCTCCCAGCTTCTTACTTCATCCCCCCCTCCCCCATTCACCTAGCTTCACCTATCACCTTCTAGCTTGCCCTCCTTCACATCTTCCTATTCTGGCATCTTCATCCTTCCTTTCCAGTCCTATTTAAGGGTTTCGGCCCAAAAGGTCAACTGTTTATTCATTTCCTGCTGAGGTCCTCCACAATTTGTGTGTTGCACTTCTATTAAAATATAACATATTACACATACCTGGTGTAGTTGAAACAAAGTCCTTGACTTGCTTAGCTTTTGTTGTAACCTATTTTGAAAGAAAAAGTAATTTACAACTCATTAAGCAATCAAAATCAAATATGTTGGAACATTTTAAAATATGGTTAACTGAACAGTTTTGGATCCATTGTTCCACCCCCCACAGAATTCAGGAGAATTACAAAATGGCTGATGCTTGTGATGCACAGACCTGAAGACCATCAAAAGACAATGAAGTAATGACAACAAAGAAAATTATAAACAATGAATGGAGGCTGGCAGAGAGGAAAGGGGAATAAACAAGGGGGGGGGGAAGAGGGGGAAGCAAGGGAGACAGTGTGGAAAAGAGTTAAAAACATTCATTCCTACAAGACAACCAAGTCTGAAGGCAACTTGCACTACCAATTTGAAAGAGTTAAGGATGTCTATGGGATTTATGTTTTATCTGGAGAAAACTCTTCCATAACACCAAGTACTTGGAGAACTTCTACAAATGGGCAAAGGAAAAAATCAATGACAACCCCTACTGTCTTTGACAGCCTCAATGGATGGGAGACTCCTTTGCCAGGAAGAACTGAGAAAAGGTGCAGAGCATTTAGCTATGTTTATCCCAAACAGTTACAAAACACAATCACCTATTCTGTACGTACTGTGTCCAGAAATGGGCACCAAGGATAAACTACTGCCAAAGAACCATCCAACTTGGGGAAAGATTTCCTTCAGATTGAGCAAAAATCACTTGTTTTCCAAAAGATGGCTTTCACCATAAATGGGTGATGCAAGCAGGAATGCTGTAAGGTCCAACACTATGCGCTGCAAGACAAATTGAACATACTTGCAGCCACTGCAAAAGCTCTACAGGCAAATGCTGCAGCCCAGCGTCTTCCTGCCTTAGCATGCTGAGTGACTAGAATCAGAGTTAAAATCGCACGTACTACTTGCTCAGTAGTTGTATGCAAAATATAACTGATGTAAATGTTAAGTAAATGGGAGCAACATGGCTTAAAATGAAAATGTTCGGTTTAATATTCTGTATTTTGAAATTAAAACACATTGTACTTGATGGCTAACTTGGACTGTGCTGCAAAAGGACTTGTACCTACTCTGCCTCAGCCTTAGAAATGGGAATGCTTGCAATCAGCTGGTAAGTGAACCAAACTGTGTGATTTAAATAGTTTTCTATTTAACTATTACAGAAACTGCATTAGTAGACACTAGACTAGGTAAATTTCTATCTGCACTACAGAGAAAATTACACTACATTACACGCACTATATATTTTGCAGTAAGGTCATTCTGCCAATGGCCTTTTTGCAAATATATTTTTTTTAACAGGACAATAAATGGTTAAAACAAGATAGTATTTAGGGCTGAACAGGCTTTACATAAAAATATGCACAATTACCTTACCTCAAATGTTTTTAGCCACACCAAAATATATTAAAGTACACTGTATATACTGATGCAAAATGAAGTAACTTCAAAAATTTACAAAATTCACAGTTGTCAAACAGGTTATTTTAAAATCTCATAGGACTATACTCGGATTAACTCTGAATAAGTGCTCCCTCTGTAAAACAACAATATGACATTGATGAATATACACATTTATCTGAATTCTTACATTGTACAGATCTATTTACAGTAGTCGCCTACTATATGTAAAAAATGTGCAAAAGTTCAATTTTCATTATGAAAAGACTGACTTAAGTGTGTGTAAAATATTTTTCTGATCCATTCTACTTCTACAGGATTTCTTTATTTCTACATGCATGCACATAGTTTGCATTACATGGCACATAATTTAATCCCGTTTGCCAGAAACTTTATACATCTTTTTGGCATTGGGACTGATTTATTATGGTCACATGTACCAAGATACAGTGCAAAGCTTGTTGTGAATACTGTTCATACAGATCAAATCATTAAACAGTGATTTGAGCGAGAATAAAGTTCAAAGTAAATCTATTATCAAAGTTCATATGTCACCATATACAAACCTGAAATCCATTTCCTGCAGCCATACCCAATAAATCTATAATTGAATAATAACCACAAAAGAATCAATGATTTATTGTACCAACTTGGGCATTCAACTGGAGTGCAGAAGACAGCAAACTGTATAAATACAAAAAGAACAAAATAATAATGATAAATAAGCAATAAAAAGAGAACATGAGAAGAGTCCTTGAAAGTGAGTCCATAGGATGTGGAAACATTTCAAAGATGGGGCAAGTAGAATTATCCTCTTTGGTTCAAGAGCCTGATGGTTGAGAGATAATAACTGTTCCTGAACCTAGTGGTGTGGGACCTGAGGCTCATTGTGGTGAGCGAAGTTATCCTCACTGGTTCAGGAGCCTGATGGTTGAGAGGTAATAACTGATCCTGAATCTGGTGGTGAGTGTCCTGAGGTGCCTGTACCTTCTTCCTGATGGCAGCAGCAAGAAGAGAGCATGTCCTGTGTGGTGGGGGGTTCTTGATGATGGATTTTCTCCTGAAGTCAATAATCAGCTACTTGGTCTTGCTGGCATCGGCTAAGAGGTCGCTGTCATGGTACCACTCAACCAGATTTTCAATCTCTCTCCTATATGCTGATTCGTCACCACCTTTGATTCAGCCAATGAGAATGGTGTCATCAGCAAGCTTGTATATGGCATTGGAGCTGTGCTTAGCTACACAGTCACAATATTGCTTTACATTGTAAAACAATAACAATGCACAAAAACACAAAAGCTTCCAAAAAGTGCAGCGCAAGTAAATGAGTAAATGTGAGATCATAACAAGGTAGATTGTGAGGCCATCTTATCATGTAAAAGGTCCATTCAAGAATCGAGTAACAGTGGGATGGAAGTTGTCCTTTTAAACTTGCTGGTATATGCTTTCAGGCTTTTGCATCTTCTGTCTGACGGGGAAGGGAAGTAGAGCAAATGTTCAGCCTGGGTGTGGTTGGGGGGGGGGGGGGGTGTTGATTATGCTGAGGTAGCAAGTATACACAGACTATACATAGACGGAAGGCTGGGTCCTGTGATATGCTGAGCTGTGTCCACAACTTCCAGCAGCTTCTTGCTGTCACACGTAGAGCAGTTGCCATACTAAGCCAATATGCATCCAGACAGTATACTTTCTATGGTGCATTGATAAAAATTGGGAAGAGTCAAACAGGGATATGCCAAATTTGATTGGCTGCTTGAAGTAGAGGTGATGGGGAGTTTTCTTGGTCATGAAATCAACGTGGTTAGATCAGGACAGACTATCAGAACTAGGTAAAGCAAAAAAAGAGGGCATATAGTATACAAAAATTTGTGGGAAATACAAATATTGGAAAGTTTTTAAAAAACCAAAAGACAATATAAAATCCATAAGGAGAGTCAAGATGAAATATGAAGGTAAACTAGCCAATAATATAAAAGAAGATACAAAAAAATTCAGAAACACGAAGAATTCAAGAGAGGAGAGAGTGGATATTGGGACAGCCTTTCAATCCAGAACCATTTTTGTGAACCTACTTTGAATATGCTCCAATACCAGCACATCTTTTCTTAGATAAGGGGCTCAAAACTGCTCATAATATTCCAAATGCAGTCTGACCAATGCCTTATAAAGCCTCAGTATTATATCCTTGTTCGTATATTCTTGACTTCTTAAAATGAATGCTAACATTGCATTTGTCTTCATTACCATAAACTCAACCTGCTAGTTAACCTTTAAGGAATCCTGCACAAGAACTCTGAAATCCCTTGATATCTCTGATTTTTGAATTTTCTCCTGGTTATGTATATTGAATAGATTATTAAAAAGTGTGCAAAAACAGAAATACTGTATGTTTAAAAAAAAGTGAGGTAGCATCCAAAGCTTCAAAGTCCATTTAGGAATCAGATGGCAGAGGGGAAGAAGCTGTTCCTACATCACTAAGTGTGTGCCTTCAGGCTTCTGTGCCTCCTATCTGATGGTAACAGTGAGAAAAGAACATGCCCTGGGTGCTGGAGGTCTTTAATAATGGACGCTGCCTTTCTGAGACAGCACTCCCTAAAGGTGTCCCGGGTACTTTGTAGGCTAGTGCTCAAGATGCAGCCGACTAGATTTACAACCTTCTGCAGCTTCTTTTGGTCCTGTGCAGTAGCCCCTCCGTATCAGACGGTGATGCAGCCTGTCAGAATGCTCTCCACGGTACAACTATAGAAATTTTTGAGTCGCTTCAAACTCCTAATAAAGTATAGCTGTTGTCTTGCCTTCTTTATGACTACATCAATATATTTTGGGACCAAGTTAGATCCTGAGAGATCTTGACACCCAGGAACATGAAGCTGCTCACTCTCTCCACTTTTGATCCCTCTATGCTTTTATTCCTTCCACCACAGTGCACAACCATACATTTCCCTGCACTATATTCCATCTGCCACTTCTTTGCCCATTCTCTAAATCTGTACAAGTCCTTTGCAGTCCCCCTGCTTCGATAACACAATATGCCCATCCACCTATCTTTGTACCATCCTCAAACTTGGAAGAAGGCCATAAATTCCTTCATACAAAATTCTGACATTTAAAGTGAAAAGAAGCAGTCTGAATACTGACCCCTGCAAAACACCTGTAGTCACCAGCAGCCATTCAGAAAAGACTCCCTTTATTCTCACTCTCTGCCTACTGCCAGTCAGCCAATTTTCTAACCATGCAAGTATCTTTCCTGTATTACCAAAGGCTCTTATCTTGTTACAAAGTCTCGTATGCAATTTTGTCAAAGGCCTTCTGAAAATCCAAGTAAATAACATTCATTGATTCTCCTTTGTCAATCCTGCCTGTTACTTCCTTAAAGAGCTCTAACACATTTGTCAGGCAAGATTTCCCCTTAGAAAACCATGCTGACTTCGGCCCACTTTGTCATGTGTCTCCAAGTATCCTGAATCCTTATCCTTAACAAGCTTAACAACATCTTCCCAACCACTGAGGTCAGGCTAACTGGCCTGTAATTTCCTTTCTTCTACCTCTCTGCCTTCTTAAAGCTTGGAGTGACATTTGCAATTTTCCAGTCCTCCGAAACTATTCGATAATCTAATGATCATGAAAGATCACTACTAATCCCTCCACAATCTCTTCAGCTAGCTCTTTCAGAACCCTGGTGTGTAGTCTATCTGGTCCTGGTGATTTATCTAACTTCAGACCTTTCAGCTTCTCAAGCATCTTCTCCTTAGTAATAGCAACTACTCACTTTTGTCCCGACATCTGAATTTCTAGTATACAACTAGTTTCTTCTGCAGTGAAGACTGGTGTAAAATACTTATTAGGTTCATCTGCCTTTTTTGTTCCCCCATTACTACCTCTTCAATGTCATTCCCCAGTTATCCAATATCCACTCTTGCCTCTCTTTTACTCTTTATACATCTGTCAAAACTGTTGACATCCTCCTTTACCTTCATTTTTTTATCTTTTCTCTCCTTATGGCTTTTTTAGTTGCCTTCTGATAGCTTTTAAATGCTTCCCAATCCTCTAACTCCTCACTAATATTTGCAATACTATATGCCCTCTCTTTTGATGTATGGTGTTTTTGACTTCTCTTGTCAGCCACGGTTGGGTTGCCTCATCCTCCCTTTAGAATGCTACTTTATCTTTGGGATGATCTATCCCGCACGTTTTGAATTGTCCCCAGAAACTCCGGCCATTGTTGTTCTACTATAATCCCTGCTAGTGTCCCCTCCCAATTAACTTTAGTCAGGTCCGCTCTCATGCCTCTATAATTCCCTTTGCTATAATACTGATACATCTGACTTTATCTTCTCCTTCTCAAACTGCAGGGTGAATTCTATCCTACTATGACCACTACTTCCTAAGAGTTCCTTTACCTTAAGCTCTCTCATTAAATCTGGTTTATTACACTGGACACAATCTGGAATTGCTTTTCCCCTACCAGCCTCGCCACAAGTTGCTCTAAAAAGCCATGTTGTAGGTACTGTACAAATTTCCTCTCTTAGGATTGAGTACTGACCTGATTTTCCCAATCTACCTGCAAATTGAAATCACCCATGACAATGCTAACATTGCCCTTATTGCATTCCTTTTGTATTTCTTGTTGAAATGTATATCCCACATACTGGCTACAGTTTGGGGCTCTGTATATAACTTCCATCAAGGTCTTTATATCCTCGCATTTTCTTAACTCTACCTGTAAGGCTTCTACATCTTCTGATCCTAAGTCACATCTAAGGATTTGATTTCATTATTTTTACCAACAGAGCCACTCCATCCCCTGCCTTCCTGCTTGTCCTTGCAATAGAATGTGATTCCTTGGACGTTAAGCTCCCAACCATTATCTTCTTTCAGCCATGACTAGGTGATGCCTACAATGTCATACCTGCCAACCTCTAACTACACTACAAGATCATCTGCCTTATTCCTTATGGTGCGTGTATTAAAATATCACACCTTTGTTCCTGTAAGTCATCACCCTTCTTGATCTTGGCCCTCTTGCACTTTAACTCATCCCACTGACTGTGATTCTGCTCTTTCATCTGCCTGTCCTTCCTCACAGTCTCACTATACACTGCATTAACCTGTATATCATTGGTCCACTCCTCAGCCCCATCACTCCACTTCACATCCCCCGCCAACTTAGTTTAAAAACTAAGATCCTCCTCAGGTTCAGGTGTAACCTGTCATAACTTCCCCAGAAGAGATCTTAAAGATTGCTCCCCAGAAAACAGCGCAATGATAAACTTCTAAAAAGTATATTTCATTTTCATACTTAGTGACAGCATTTTCCAAATTGTTTAGGACAAAAGCTGTCCTCATTCTTATTGTTTTAAAGGGCATGTGGGACAGCCTATCCAACTCAAATCCTTTTTGCCACACAGTGTCAAGCTTTACACTAATTAGAAAGGTCTGTTAGCATCGGCCCACCTGTCTGTTGTTTTGTTTCCTTCCCGACTCTCTTATCTGCATGGACAGCAAATCCCATCAGCTTGCTATCAAGGTCTGAATACAGGAGATTAATGACCGCAGAGGGGAACGGAATCAGCTTACATGCTCAGAGTTGAAAATATGATATTACTTTACAACTAAGTCATTCAAGCTGTCCCTGCCTCTAATTTAGCATACGGGTAGTTAATAATCACATTGCAGTCTGGTCAGCCTGGCAGACAATTAAATTCATGTCCTTTTTCAAAAAATAAACTGAAGAATAACAGGTCAGATGTTTGTCATACAATCACGGTACCAGGAATAGTAGGATAGGAATGAGGATTAAGCCTGAAGCTACAATGCAAATCTGAAAATGGGTCAAAGAACAGATGTTAGAAGTCACAAAAAAGACGTTAGTACAGGTAATTAGTCAACAACTGAGTTTCAACTGAAAGAAAAGCAAATTGGTTTAAGTGAAAATCTGATGAAATAAATAAATACTACAAGGCAAAGCCACATAAAACATTTCAATGTTTTTCTGGCATTTCTTTTTAAACTTAATGCCTTATGACTAATTCTTCAGCAATAGTTTGCACTATTGAGCTGATTAAAAACTGTAAATATCAAACTATCTGCATTATACAGAATAGATAGCAATAAATAAAAAAAATCCTCATTATACACAACCAGATAAACTGAGTACCAATATTTCACTGAAAACACAGTACGGATATTTCCAGAATCTGAAATAAAAACAGAAACAGCTGCAGATACTCAGCAGGTCATGTGGTATCCATGGAGAAAGAAACAGAATTAATCATTTAGGGTGTTGACCCTTCAATAGAATTGAAAGGTTCCTAAGTGTGAATATCACCAGTCGCCTGTCCTGGTCCAATCACTTGGACACCATAGCAGAGAAAGCTCATCAGTGGCTCGACTTCCTAAGGAGGCTGAAGAAATTTGCCATGTCACCTTTGACCTGCATTAATGTTTATCAATTCACCTCAGGAGGCATCCTATCCGGATGCATCCGCAGTGTGTCAACATGACCACAAGAAGCTGCAGAGTTGTAGACGCTACTCAGTATATCACGAAAACCAACTACCCCCTCCATGCAGCTCTTCAGCGATGTAACGTGATATCTCTGGACCTCAACCTACCTCGCTGATGGACTTGCACCTTATTGTCTACTTGCACCGGACTTCCTCTACAATTTAATATACTGAGTGACACAGTAGCATAGCGGGAGGCATAATGTGTTACGACACCAATGATCAGAGGATCAGGATTTAATTCCTGTCACTGTCTATAAACAATCTGTACTTTCTCCTCATAACACATGGGTTTCCTCCCAGATTACAAAGACGTATGGGTTATAGTTAGTGAGTTTTGTTGGTGCCATTAGCATGGCAACACTTGCAGGTTGCCCCCAGCACATCCCTGGATTGCGCTGGTCATTGACACAAACGACACATTTCACTTATGTGCAAGGCAATGACATGATCAGTATAGACCAGAGGTCGGCAACCTGCGGCTCCAGAGCCACATGCGGCTCTTTGATCTCTGTGATGCGGCTCCCCGTGGTTTGTTAGCTTTTGAAATGTAATTCGAAATTTGAAGATTATGGTGATCTTGTACTTTGCGGAGACACCGTTTCCTGGCACATCCGAACAATTAGCCACCGTTCCGACTAAGGGAGTACGTGTCTTTTGGAGCATCCGCGCCCATGGGGACGGGTTGAGGGAGGCTTTAAAGCAAGGCTGTTTAGTTCGAATAAAGTTACCTTTGACTGCAGTCTTTATTTTAGCGCTGCGTGTAGCGCTACACCGCTACAACGTGTTTTTTATCGCTATTAATATACATCACAACTGCCAATGCCTGACACCCGCCAGTGCGCGCTTTCTTTTAATTCTTCGATCCAAGGTAGGCTACCTATGTAGTAACCTTCAACCCAACGTCTTTTTTTCGGAGTTCAAAATGTTTTTGTTGCATGCAGAAATGTAATTTCGTTTTCTCTGCAGGAGTTCATCAATTTCAAAAATGCAACACATTATAGTTTGTTTATACATAGCATAAAGGCAAAAAAAACCCGTTGTATGCAGTGTTATTTCATTTTGTGGCTCCCAGTGTTTTCTTTTCTGTGGGAAATGGGTCCATATTGGCTCTTTTAGTGGTAAACGTTGCCGACCCCTGGTATAGACAGTATACAAGTTTTTCACTGTATATGTGACATTAATAAACTAATTCAAATCCCAGGCTTATCCTTGTAAAATGATTGCTTTACAAAATACTTCAGTCATTCAGATTTACCTTTTCCACCTTTGTGAACTGATCGACTGAGAATTTCCAGCAATGAGAGTTCTAAGGTATCAGAAAAGCCTAAAAGAGCGCAAAAGGGTGTTACACTTAGCGTAAAGCTGGACATAATTAAGCGTTCAATCGTGGTGAACAAAGTAAGAATATAATGAGTTTGGCTAAGGGTTTGTGGAAGTTGACAAAGATGATGTTGAAGAGGTTCTGGCATCCCATGACCAAGAACTGAGAGATGAAGAGCTGGTAAAGAGGAAAGGATAACAATTGAAACCGAACGCAGTAGCGAACGGCCCAAAAGTGAAGTCGTCCAGGAACTGAACGTGAAGCAACTGTGTGAGATTTTCACTGCGATTGACAACGCTGCAATGGTTGCTGAAAAGTACAACTTTAGTTTTGAAAGGGTACGTAGGTTTAGGGCATATTTGCAGGATGGTTTGAGTGCTTACAAAGAACTGTATGATAGAAAAATGCACGAAGCTAAGCAGTCATGCATACTGTTGTTTTCCAAGCCTTCCACATCAGCCACAGCAGGCAACGAAACTCGACCTTCGACATCGAGGCAGGCAGACATAGAAGAAGGTGATTTGCCTGCCCTGATGGAAACAGACGATGATGAGATGACACCCCAGTCTCCTCTACCTCCTACCACGCCAACCTCCAATGACTGAGTCTAACGTTCACCATCTTCCTGATTCTGGTAAGTGAAACTACACTGTACATATATTAGTTCTACTTTATATAGGCTGTGTATTTTTATGTGTTACTTGGTAGCTTTGTAGCTTAAAGGTTACTGGAAAGAGTGCTTTTGCCGGGAGCGCTTGCGCCATGTGTTTTTGCCGCAAGTGCTGCTGAGAGTGTTTGCGTGAGATTTTCGCTGTGGTGGACAGTGCTGCAATAATTGCAGAAAAGTATTCCTACATTATGTAGGCTGTGTATTTATCAGATCATTCCTGCTTTTACTATATGTTACTGTTATTTTAGGTTTTATGTTATTTGGCATGATTTATAGGTTATTTTTTGGGTCTGCGGAAGTTCACAGATTTTTCCCATATAAATAAATGGTAATTGCTTCTTCACTTTACGACATTCTGGCTTATGAACCATTTTTACACGAGGCCTTCGAGATTGTGGAGCCATGAATTTCATCTCCATTCACAGCCACTGACTTGCAGCTCCCTCAGTGATGGCTGGCCTCGCAGTAGCCAGTCTTACAAATGCAATTCTTTTACACTGTCTAAGTTCAGAGGGGCAGCTTGACTAGGTAGTGTGGCTGTGGTTCATATTTTTTTCACGATGGACTGCACCAAGTCCAAGGTATATTCAGTGGCTTTGAGATTGGTCTTGTACCCTTCCACAGATATGTTCTTCTCTATCATCATCTCGGTTCGGTCTGTTGAAAATTTACCATATTGTGGACCTTACAGAGAGATGGGGTATTTATTTTCATGAATTCATTGAAAGCTCGAATTTTTATACAAATTGTACCCGAGGAAAGTTAGCATAGTTATTAAAGGGGATGAATACTTTTACAGTCCCACAATCTTTGTTTTTAATTTTTAGTAAATTGTTGACAGAGTTTGGAATTTTTCTTATGCTTTGACTTTATAGATTAGCTCAAAAATCCTACTCCAATATATTTAACTTTAAAAAATGAGACAGTAAAATGCTAACATATTTGTGGGGGCTGAATTCTTCTTTGATGCAGTGTATGTTTGCACCATTTACACTGCTCTAGTCTTTTTCCCTTCCCTTAAGTTGAAGTGGCTCTCCCTGGAAGCAAGAATACTGAGATAAACTACAGGTTAGACATCAGAGTGCCACATAGCACTTTAAACTCTATGTGCATGTATTGATGCCGACTGAGCGATAACAGATTGTCTACACCCACATCCTGTAATGTGGAAAGTTTCCCCAACCTGAAAGTTGTGAAAGCTGGGCAGGAAATCTTTTAGATAGCCACAGATCCTTTAAAGGAGCAACTAGTGATGCTGTCAGCGTGGTTACCAATACTGGGGAAGCTGCAGCTGAAAATGTGTCCCAAGAACTGCACTTCCATTGCTGGCTATCTAGTCTTCAGTGCACACTATGTCAAGGCTAGACAGAGCGGGTATCTTATTAGCCGCAATTCCAAAGAACTCTATCAAGACTTCTAACAATGGGTTCAACCACTCAGTACATGAACCAACCTGCACAATACTAATCACTACCTCAGTATAGCAACACATGACCACTTTGCACTATTTTGACTTTGCTCTTGTTCTAATTGTTATTTCTTGTAAAAGTTGTGTATACTCTATGTTTAATTTATGCTTCTCTTGTGAATGTTCTGTATCAAGTTTTTCATTGCACCTAGGAATACATGCGCTTGTGCATTTGACAATAAACTTGACTTAGAGCTGCAAGATTCCTGAAGTTATCACCCTTGCCTCAGTCTCAATCTCAGATTTTTTTCATCATGTGAACTTGAGGAATTGCAGAGCCAAGATGAGGTTGTGGGTGAGGTTTTGAAGGCGGACAGAGAGAAAATATATCCAGCATCTTGACTGGGGGAGCATGAAATGAGCGAACAGCCAAGTTTTTGAAAAAAAGCACACTCGTTTTTTTTGTGAACACAATAGATACTGCAAACACTGCTGATCCAGAATAAAGCACATAAAATGCTGGATCAACTCAGCAAGTCAGGCAGCATCTATGGAGAGGAATAAAGAGTTCATGTTTCAGGCTGAGATCCTTCATTAGGGCTCCTTGTTTTTTTTTGTCCATTCTTTTGAATTACCCAAGTGTGGTCTTCACAGCCATGGTTAAATGGTCAAATATCAGGAACAGGTATTCTGTACCCTGTATTATATTTCCTTTTCACTTACTTAATACAATATTAGCAATAACAACATAGGCATGTGTTAACTCCAACACCCTCATGCACAAATCAATGTTTGTGAATGTAAAGAAATGTGCATAGCATTGAAAAAGATATGCCTTTCTCTTTAACTGATCTATTAAAAGTAGGGGTTACCTGTAGCTCTTAAGATTGTATTTTTAATTTTAAAAACATGGTAGCAAGCTAGCATTTGCTTGGTAGCTTGCTGAATTTTAGATTGGAAATAGAGAAAGCTGTTCTTAATGATCAAAGAAGAAAATACATTTATAGTGTTCTGAAGAGAACTGGAAAAGTTCTCTAGGGCTATAGGCATAAAGCAGGGGAGCAGGACGAGCCGGATTCCATGGACTCATTGGGCCAGATACCTCCCTCCCTCTTGTGTCATTTTTATGATTCTCAACTTTGAGACAATAAAATATAAGAGCAGAATTAAGCCTATCGAGCTTGCTTTGCCATTCCATCATGGCAGATTTATTATCCCTCTCAACCCTATTCCTTATAAAGCTTCAGTATTATATCCATGCTTTAGTATTCTAGTTTTGAAATGAATGCTAAAATTGCATTTGCCAACTCAACAAGGGCTCCCAAATCAATTTGAATCTCTGACTTTTTCCCAAAATTTTCTATTTAGAAAAAAGTCCACACCTTTATTCCTCCTTATGAAGTGCATGACCATACACTTCTCCACATTATATTCCATTTCCACTTTGCCCATTCTCCCAATTGTCCAAGTCCTCCTGCAGACATCCTGCTTCCTCACCACTACCTTCTCCCCTCACCTATCTTCGTATCGTCCACAAAGCCATAAATTCCTTCAGCCGAAACACTCACATATAATGTGAAAAGAAGTGGTCACAGCACCAACCCCTGCAGAACATCACTGGCTACTGGAATCCAACCCCTGTATTCCTACCCTTTGCCTGCTGCCAGTCAGCCTTCTATCAATGCTGATATCTTGTTAAGCAGCCTCAAGTGTGTCACCTGTCAAAGGCTTTTGACAGAAAACAAGAAAACAACATCCAATGACACTCCTTAGTCTATCCTGCCTGTTATTTCCTCAAAGAATTCCAATGATATGTCAAGCAAGATTTCCCCTTAAGGAAACCATGCTGACTTTGGCCTTGTACCTCCAAGTACCTAAAACCTCATCCTTAGTAATGGACTCCAACGTTTTCCCAACTACTGTAGTCAGGCTAACTGGCCTACAATTTCCTTTCTTCTGCCTCCCTCCCTTCTTAATGTGTGGATTGACATTTGCAGTTTACAGTTCTCTGGAGCTATTCCAGAATCTAGTGGTCCTTAAAAGATCACTACTAATACCTCCACAATCTCTTCAGCCACCTCTTGAAGAAATCTGGTTCAGGTGACTTATCTAGCCTCAGGCCATTCAGCTTCCCAAGCACCACCTTTTAAATAGAAAAAGCACTCAGTTCTGCCCCCTGACACACTCACATTTCTGGCATACTGCTGGTGTCTTCCACAGAGAAGACTGGCACAAAATATTTATTAAGTTCATCTGCAATTTTTTGTTCCCCATTACTACCTGTCCAGCTTCATTTTCCAGTGGTCCAATATGCACTTTAGTCTCTTTTTTTACTCTGTATAGCTAAAAAAAACTTTTTGTACCCTCGTTTGTATTATTAGCTAGCTTACCTTCATATTTCATCTGTTCTCTCTTTAGGATTTTTTTTAGTTGCCATCTGTCCGTTTTGAAAAACTTTCTAATTCTCTACCATCCCACTAATTTTTGCTATATTATATGCCCCCTCTTCTGCTTTTATCCTGTCTTTGACTTCTGTTGTCAGCCACAATTGCCTTATCCTCCCTTTAGAATACTTCTTCATCTTTGGGCTGCATCTTCCTTGCGCCTTCTGAATTTTCCCCTGAAATACCAATTATTGCAGTTCTGTCATCATCTTGACAGTGTTCCTTACCAATCAACTTTGGTCAGTTCCTGCTTCATGCCTCTATAATTCCCTTTACTCCACTTCAATACTGATACATTCAATCTTTGCTACTCCTTCTCAAAATTGCAGGGTGAATTTTTATCATATTATGATCACTGCCTCCTAAGGGTTTCTTTACCACTAGCTCCCTAATCAAATCTGGTTCATTACATAATACGCAATCCAAAATTGCCATTCTCCTAGTGAGCTCAACCATAAGCTGCTCTAAAAAGCCATCTTGTAGGCATTCTACAAATCCCATCTCTTTGGATTCAGCACCAACCCTAATTTTCCCAATCTACCTGCATACTGAAATCTCCCATGATTATCACAGCATTTGGTTTCATATTTTACCAGCAGGGCTAGCTGCCTATCCTTTCAATACAATATGAGTCCTCAAATGTCAAGCTCTTATGAACTTCCTTCAGCCACAACTCAGCGATGCCCACAACATCATACCTGCTAATCTCTAACTGCTATAATATTTACCTCATTGCAAATTTCACGACACATGTCCGAATCTGATACTGCATGCATTCAAATATAACACCCATCCTGTATTCACCTTGCTCCCATTTTACACTTCAACTCATCCCACTGACTGCAATTTTGCCCCATCATCTACTTGTCCTTTCTCAGTCACACTACACACTGCATCGAATTGTATACCGACTGCCCCATCCTCAGCCCTGTCACTCTGGTTCCTAATCCCCTGCCAAATTAGTTTAAACCCTCTCCCAACACTCAGGTTCAGGTGCAACCTGTCCTTTTTTGTGCAGGTCACACCTTCCCCAGGACAGATTGCAATATCTAGAAATCTGAAACCATGTCCCCCTGCACCAATTCTTCAGCCACATATTCATCTACAAGTCATCCTATTCTTATCCTCACCGGCACATGGCATAGGCAGCAATTTAGAGATTACTACTCTGTAGGTCCTTTTTTCCCCAGCTTTCTACCCAGCTCTCTATATTCTCTCTTCAGGACTTCCTCCCTTTTCCTAGCTCTGTCATTGGTACCAAAATATACCATGACTTCTGGCTGTGGATCCGATCCAAGACATCCCTAACCCTAGCACCTGGAAGGAAACATACCTATGGGTCTACTTTCACATCCACAGAACTTCACGTCTGCTCCTCTAACTATGGTATTCCCTATCACTAGTGCAGTCCTCTTCTTCCCCCTTCTCTTCTGAGCCACAGCTCCGGAGTGAGTGTCAGAGACCCAGTTGCTGCGGCTCTCCCTTCATCAGTATCCAAAGTGGTATACTTATTACTGAGGGAAATGGCCACAGGGATATTCTGCACTAGCTGCCCATTTCCTTTCCCTCTCCTGGCAGTCACCAATCTCCTGCAAATGAGGAGTGACTACCTCCCTGTAGCCTCTATCCTCAGTCTCCCATATGAGCTGAAGGTCATCCAGATGTAGTTCTAGTTCCTCAACACAGTCTCGAGGGAGATGCAGCTAGATGACCTTCGGCTCATACGAGAAAATTCTGCGTCAAGATATTACCCTGATTCCACTGTCCTTTGTATCCAGTTTTGGATCTTTCACTGATGACATCATCACGTACTGCTGCCTCTCTCCTGAGCCACTGCCTGAAAATTTCTACTTCAACCAGGAGATCTCTCCTTACCACACATCACCTCTTTGGGACTACATCTGTTTAAAGTACGTTTTTAAGCTGCTGCCTTATGAGATCTTTTTAAAGAAGATAAATATAATTATCTAAATCCTGGAAAGTAGCAAAAACAATTAACTGCCAGCATCACCAGCCTTTCACATTTTGGTTTACTTAATTTTATATTATCAGAAGTTAACTTTTGTTTCTTTAACAATAATCTGTACTTAAGTATAGTGCAATTAATCTAATACATCACATGGTTCATCAGAGGTTTAATATCCAACATTTAAAAGGCAAATGATAAGAATTTTGGTTATTAAGGCATGTTTTAGGGCATGCTAAGCGAGATAGTTTGGGAGAGGAGCTTAGAGAGGAAATACCAGGCTTCAGGTCTTGCGCATCAAAGGACAGCATGTAAAACAACGAAAGTAAAATGAGAGACCAGAACTAAAGTGTAGATATCTCAAAAAGCTACAGGGCTGGAAAAGGATTTGCAATGATGGAAACTGTGGTGATGGGGAAGAAAAGGCAGCTTTTGAAAGCAACAATACATACTTTAAACTCTGTTTTGTAATCAGGATGTAACATAGGCCAATGAGTGAAGGCATGATAAGTGCAAGTTAGGACCAGGACAAAAAGCTTTAGCAATTAAATACATTGCTTAATTTTGTGCATTAAAAGCTTCAACAAAGTGATACATTTTCATAGATGCTTTACAAAAGCTTATTTTAAGACCAACATCATCTTTTATTCATCTGAGAATACTTATTTTACAGTTATTGAAGGCCCAGTTTCTGCTGTAATTCAATAATAAAAGCATAATCAATTTGATCCTTCAGTTTGTGGAATTTTTAAAACCCTCAAAATGATAACATATGAAACAAATTCTGGCAATTAGCTTTTTATGTGATTGCTGCATAATATGTTATTTTTAAATTACGCTTTCAACACTGGGCATCATTAATAATTTTTTTAAGTACATAATCTAAAACATCTGTAAAAATCTTGGCATTCAATCTGTAATTATATTACATTGCCTGAGTATCTTAAAAAAAATTAACTATCTCTCAAACCAGCCTAACAATACCCTTCCACAGCTCAAAATGGCATAGTTTTGTACTGTGGTATCATCTTCCTGCGAACACATTATGGTAGTCCAAAGCTCCGAGTACCAGAATCCTTGTACAACTGATCAATTACAGCTGTTGATTTAGTGACTGAAACTTCTCCACATCTGCTTCTTGCTTAGTTAATGGTTCACTTCCAGGTCCTAAAAGAACTGCAGCTTTCTTTCACCAGACAGTGCCTAACTATAGCTATGTTGCCTCTACATTGCCTGTCTTGATCAGTTTGTCACTCAATGTACAATGCAAATCCAAGTGACTCACATCTGCCACTGATCGACCCAATTCGTGAGCAATCTTTTCCCATCGACCTGGAGTACCCCCTGGGAACTTAACCATACTTCTTGTCAGCTGGCTGAGGTCCTCTTCTGTCCACTGAGGTGCCTGTAATAATGTTCAAAATAACAAGGAGGAAAAGTCACATAAAATGAATTCACACATGCACACTGGCAATTAGTGACATCGCTTCATTTAAAACATTAAAAAAATTGAAATGAATGACATATTTATGCAGCAGCAACTTTGAAAGAATACCTATATTTAGAGAAAATAACCCCATGCAAAAGTACTATCATCTTGACGAATAATATACAAGAATATTCTTAAGATGAAAAATCTGCACAGAAACAAAATTTTTTTAAAAATACCCTCAAGAAACATCACAAATTGAATGTTAAAAAATTAATCCCTTAAGATATAAATACTTTATATATAATAATCTCTGACCCTAATAATGAACAACCATGTATCATGGGGTTTGTATTACTAAGCCGTCAGCGCAGAGTGCAGTCACAGAGGTGAGTGACCCCAGGGACAATCTCCACAGCGACCACAAAGCCTCTTGCTGACACTAATCCTCGCTGTCATTCTCCCACTGTGCTCAAACCACACTGACATCCGCCTGCTGCACTGTGAGCTTAACGGGGCCTTCTTGACTTTTCACTGCTGCCCCTAATCGATGGTTCAAACATGCTCCTTTCACCATGTCCAAATGGCAACTTCAGTCATAATAAAAGCACAGTATCCTATAAAGTGTTTCTCGACAGGCCTAGTCATTTGCATTAATTTGCAGAGTGGACTATGTTATACAGGCTTCTGTTTTACCACCACACAGAAATTGATAACTGAGCATAAATTTCAAGTCATTACCCAAATAAGATTACCCTTCTGTATTTTCATTACTTCCTACACGACTCCTTACCATCTGAATTTATAAAGGCAACTACCATTTTTAGAATATTTGTAACTGTGCCCTCAATTAAATTAAGTGCAAGCAAAATCATTTGGGAAAAAAACCCGTAACATCCCATGTTGAGGGAAGTAAGCAGCGCCAACATAGCTTCTTAATCACATAAAAGCCTTACTTTAAATTCAGTTAATAATTTACATGTGAATTGAAAGTAAAGTTCTTAATGAACTTTCTGGATACAATCACCACAGTATTTGATCATTAATTTACAAAATTCATGCAATGTTGGGAATCCATTCACACTTTAATTTTAAATATTCAAAAATCAATTGACTAGGAAAGAAACAATCCACCACCCAAAAAGCTGATGAACCTCTTTTTAAGATGCAGATTGCTTTATTAGTTTCTAACAGTTCACAGTTATGCCTATGGTGATTAAACATCACTTCTTATACTTCAAAAACAAAGCAAATTACTAATATTTGTGCAAAAAAAGTCTACCACTCTTAAAGTCACTGCAAAACTGCAGCAATCTCACTTTAACTGAATTTTGACACCAAGTTCCTTGAAAGGTTCAAGCCATTCTGCAGCTGTTTGGTGATATTTTGAATAAGTTACAATTCCTTAAAAGTCTTTGTATGGCTCTAATGTTTACACTGCACCTTTGCCCTAAACCAGGTCATATCTCACAGTATCATATTACACTCCAGTGCATGTGCTCAATGCAGTGGGGCCAGAAAGAAGCAGGGATTCAAAGTAGACATGTTTTTAAGAGCTAAATTTAAAGTTTCACATTACGGACAGCTTTTGACAAGAATTGAACTGGAGTTTCTGTTGCAAATCAAAGAACAGCACATGAATATTTAGTTGAAGCATGTAAATTATAATCTAATAATTTCTATTTGCCTTTTTCAGATTGCTGCAGTGATAAACCTATTAAATAATTTCAGACCAATATTCTTTGTGTGATTGTCAAATATAAATTGGTTGACAATATTCAGCAATCATAGCTGGACAATTGCTACTCACCATTGGTCGTGTACATTTAGCTCAATATATTTTAACCAAAATAGTATGCTTCATATTCCCCTTACAGCCTGAGCAGTTTATACTAATAGCAGGTTAATTTTAATTAACAAAAATGATAATAAATTCTAATTCTAGGTGCATTTACAACACTCCACTGTTTTCCTTTACAACAGTTGATAACACATTAAATGAGTTTTGTACAAGCAGGCCAGGCAGTTTCTGGAATATTATAGATAATTAAAAGATTCCAGCTCAAGAATGACATTTCAGAAATTTTTTTTGTATCAAACATAATCCGAGCAATATGGCTAAGTTGTAAAAGCTTTCAGTTTCTCAAAATGTATTTGCATTTCATCAAAATAGATGCTGGATGTATTTAATTTTAATTTGTATTAACATCCTTCAATTGGCTTAGTAAAAGCAATACTTGAGTTATATACAGAGAATGGATTATGAACACAATTTAAAAGTCATTTTAGAAAATACTTTATTCTCACAAAATAATTCTCCCTAGCATCCTATTTAAAAAAAACAATTATTTCAAGTGAGCTAAAATTTAACCAGAATGTTGTGTCATGCTCACTGTTTTTAAAAAAATTCACAACTACCAAGTAAAAAGTTAACCAAGGACACACACAATGGCACTGCTGCACTGTAATGGCTGCAATCCATCCTAAGTGATTAATTAAAAATTCCACAGAAACAGCCAACTGTGTCTCCAGACAGAATGAATACTGCAGCACAAACTCCTTATAATCAGGAGTTAAATAAGTTTTCAAGGTGCTAATTGCATGAGCAGTTTCTTCCTGGTTTAACACTGAACCAAACATAGCTATTACAGTCAAATGGAACCCAAGCATGCTGTTTTGTTGTTGAAAGCCTTGCGCCTCACAATTTCTTTGGAACCAAGACCCAAAAATCCATCCCTGCAGTACATCAAAGTGATGGCAGATGCCACATGGCGAGGAGACAGCTGTCATTATTACGCTTGCATTCTAATGCGACAGTAGCCTGCTCAGATATGTGACCTCAACCCAATTAAATGTTTCCAGAACACAATCTCTGCACTGATGGGAGACTAGATTTACATTCAGTACAAATGCCTCAGCCATATTATTTACTACATTTAGGCAATTTAAAATAAAACAACCAATTCATTAAACCAGCAGGGTCTTGTTTTATGTACTCACAAGTCTGTTACCCCTCCTCTATTTAAAACATTTTCGGGATGGCTGTGCTTACATAAGGTACCAGTACCCCTATTAGGAAAATTACTTTTTTTATTCAATTAATTTATTTTGACGCTGTTTCATTTTCTGAGTAGGACACTTTGAGACAATAAGAAATATTTAAATTGGTTTTTAACTACACAATATTGAGTAGAGCAGGCTTCTTAATTTTTTTTAAACAATGCAAATATTTTCTCCTCTTAAAAGTTGACCAGGAATACTTGGCTCTTAAGAATTTTAAATTAGATTTGTGACTCAAAGGATTCATTTTACTTAATAAAAATCATGATCCCAAAGAGTCTGTAAAGACTGTCGCCCTAGGGGGTCCCAATGGGCTTAAAAATGACTGAGACAAAAATGATAATCATTAAAGGATTAACAGAAAAAATCATTATAACATGCTTGTGCCAACTGTAAACCCCAGACTAAACAGCATTGATGCATTCAATTTGAGCACAAATTCATTAGGTGCACGAAATATAGACTGCACCCACTCAGATTTCATTGCAGGAGATTGCTAATCATTTCAACAATAGGGCCATTTGAAAGAGTGCATAATATTGCAGAATGATTACTGATCCTTTTTCTAGCTGAAACCATACCAACTCTATCTGGTACTACATTGACATCTGCCTCTGTGCTCACTAGCTGCACACAGAAAAAAACATAATGCTTCAACAAAGAGTATTGTTTCTGGATTCGAAAGATCAGAAAGAAAATCTGTCACTACTCCTGACACTACTCACGTGATAGGATTCAGTTTACTCATCTTGTGCCCAAGTACAAAACATTCAGACTGCTACTTGACGAGAAACAATGTTTGGTATATCCGCACATCTAAATATTCTACAGGGTAATGTGCCAGGAGTTTCATGTTGACTTCAAGACTCTCAATTTTCTGTTACAACCTTACACAAGGGAAACTTGTTGAATAGAGAGATGATGACACAGAAGGAGTGAATAAGAAAACGATCTTAAAAGGTCCCTCAAGAAGATGTACAGAAGCACTACCTCATACACAGGATAACCTGAATGAAAAAAACTTCACCACCACAAGGCACAAAAATTTCTACTCATTTTGGCTTAATTAATAGCAAAAATTCAAGCTTATATTAATACAAGAGATTCTGTAGATACTGAAATTCCTGAGTAACATACAAAAAATGCCAGAGGAACTCAGCAAGTCAGAAGCATACATAGAGGCGAATAAACAGTCAATGTTTCAGACTGAGACCCTTCATCAGGACTGCCAGTTTGCTTATTAAGTTAACAGTTTATTGTTAGGTAAACGGCTTAATGATTTAAAACACTGAGGCAAGGAGGGTAACTTAAGATACAGATTATGAATTTATAGTTTTTCTTGTAAACAGAAAGACTGAATAGCTTATGCCTGTACTAATAGGGTCAGAAGGTGTTGAATCATTGTGGATAGAGCTAAGGAACTGCAGGGGTAAAAAGACCCTGCTGGGAGTTGTATACAGACCCCCAAACAATAATAAGGATGTGGCATACAATTTACAATGGAAGTTAGAAAATGCATGTCAAAAGGGCAATGTTGCAATAGTCATGGGGGACTTCAGTATGCAAGTAGATTGGGAAAATCAGTTTGGTGCTGGATTCCAGGAAGGAGAATTTCTAGAGTGCCTACGAGATGGCTTTTTAGAGCAGCTCGTGGTTGAGCCCACTAAGTTATCAACTATTCTGGATTGGGTGTTGCGCAATGGATCAGAATTGATTAAAGAGCTTAAAGTAAAGGAACCCTAAGGGAAAAGTGATCATAATATGATTGAATTCACCCTGAAATTTAAGAAGGAGAAGCTAAAGTCAGATATATCAGTATTGCAGTGGATTAAAGGGAATTACAGAGACATGAAAGAGGAGTTGGCCAGAATTGATTGGAAAAGAACACTGGCAAGTATGACGGCAGAGCAGCAATTTGGAAGCAATTCCGAAGGCACAGGATATACACAACCCAAAGAGGAAGAAGTATTCTAAAGGAAAGATGACACAACTGTGGCTAACAGAAGTCAAAGCCAACATAAGCACCAAAGAGAGGGCATATAATAGAGCAAAAGTTAGTGGGAAATTAGAAGATTGGGAAGCTTTTAAAAAACAACAGAAAACAATTAGAAAATCAAAGGGAAAGATTGAATACGAAAGCAAGCTAGCCAATAATATTAGAAAGGATACCAAAAGCTTCTCCAGATACAGTACATAAAGTGTAAAGGAGAGGCAAAAATGTAAAGATACTCGACGAGGAGCTGGGGGGGGGGGGGGGGGGGCTTGGGACGAGAAAAGGGTCTTGGCCTGAAACGTCAACTGTACTCTTTTCCATTGATGCTGCCTGGCCTGCTGTGCTCCTCCAGCATTTTGTGTTTGTTGTATGGATTTCCACTATCTGTATTCTTTCGTTTGTAGATGATTCAGCTTGCACCATTCCACAAAGTTCTCCACCACGGCCCTGTATTCATCATCCTGTCCTCCCTTTATAAGCCAACTATTGGTGAGTCATCAGAGAATCTCTGCAGATGATATGACTCAGTGTTGTATCTAAAGTCTGAGATACCCAGGGTAAAATGGAAGGGAGTCAATACAGTCCCGTGGGGCCCCAGCTCTGCTTATAGCCATGAATGACGCATAGCTCTGAAGTCACACAAACTGTGGTCTGCCAGACAGGTAGCCCATTATCCAGGATACATTGGAAGTGCCAAACCGCATTGAATGGAGCTTTCCCCCAGCCATGAGGGCTGTATGGTATTGAAGACATGTGAAAAATCAAAAACATGATCTTCACAGTGCTGCTCCGCTTATCCAAATGGGAGTAGGATCCGTGCAGCAAGTAAATGTCAGTATTGTTGACTCCAATATGCTCCTGGTAGGTAAACTGCAGGGGATCGAGGGCTGATCTGACTATGGGTCAGCAGTGAGCCAGCAACAACCTCTCTAAAGTCTTCATGATGTGCAAGGTCAGGGCCATTGGACAGTAGTCACTCAAGACTTCAGACTCAAGACTGTTCAGCCTTTCTTGGGTACTGGGACTACGTGATGTTTTTCACACAGTCAGGACCCTTTCCAGGCTGAGACTCTGATTAATGCAAGAATATGGTGGAAATAAACAATGTCAAAGAAGTTGGAAAGAAAAAAATGTTAGACTACCATTGACAAACAAGAGAAAATCAGCAGATTCTAGAAATCTAAGTAACACACACAAAATACTGGAGGAACTCAGCAGCCAGGCAGCATCTATAGAAAAAAGTACAGTCAACATTTTGGCCCCAAACGCTGACTGTACTTTTCCTCCATAGATGCTGTCCAGCTGCTGAGTTCCTCCAGCATTTAATGTAGATTACTACTGATACAGTTTAAAGACCATACAATAATGTGGAGCTATATGACGTGCAAATGAATTAGACTAATAAAATATAGAAAAAATACTTCTAATAACTGATTATATTTAAAGACTCAGTTTTTATAGAAAAAGACCAACTACTTCACTACATCTATGCTGACTTTTGCACTTAACCATACTACTTTTATTTGCCTGCAATTTTCTATAATTTGGCTATTCTAGGATGTCTTTTGGTGTCTCTGAAACATTATGATTGTATGCAGTTCCGTGATCTTCTCTGTCAGCATATTCCTGCATCAACCATTTTGTATGAACAGCTACCCCCTCCTTGTCAACTTCAATTCATACTCTTGTTTTTGATACTCCACCATAGGGAAAAAAAAGTTTTGCTATCCTATCTATGCCAGTGAACCTATCCAATCTCTCTTTACAACTACACCCTTCGAATTGAGACAACAACCTGGAGACATGTACCACAAGGTTTCTCCATTCATCAGCACTCCTTAGGGCCCCTTAGTTGAGTTTCCAAAAGATATTGCTATATACATGTTAAGATTAAATTCCATGTGCCATTACTCCAACTAATCTATATTTTGCTGTAGCCAAAGACAACCTTCAACACCAATTTTCATACCATCCACAAATCTTCTAATTTAATTATTTCACAATCCAAAAGATCAATCAACATTTATAGATAATGAGCACCCAGAAGATAATGTAAAGAACCACAAATAATTCACAACTGTATTGGAGAAATCTTTAATGAAAAGAATTTTGACATTGAAATATTTGCAAAATATTAGTATGGGTTTCATTTTCATTTTTAAAATATTTTTATTAATTATTATTGAAGTTCAACAAAAATACATTAAGGTAATCACGTCAATATGTCATTATGTACAATGAAGAATTAGCAAATAACTGATTAACAAAGCTAAGCAATATATCAATAATAAGAAAAAATAAGGTGTTAAGAATATTTTTTTTGAAAGAAAAAAGGGGAAAAAATGAACCCCTACTAAGAGAAAAAAAATCCCACTAACTAAAAAAAAACACGAAAAAAACCCATTGGGAGCACAATCCTGGAGCTATACATCATACAAGCTTCCATAGAAGAAAAACATCAAACCGCCAACTCAAATCCATTTAAACAAAAATCAGAAGGAAATCATATTAATTAACTCAAATCAGATGATAGTAGCGGACAAATGAACCCCACCTTTTCTCAATATCAAATTGAAGATCAAAAGTTTGACTTCAGATTTTCTCCAAACTAAGACATAGTATCACCTGAGAGAACCATTGTATCAAAGCAGGAGCAGAAGCATCTTTAGTATGCGTTTCTAAAGATCGTTACCAGAGAGCTAACATAGTGATTAGACATAGTAAGTGAGTCAGAGAAATAAATAATGGAAGCTTAATAATAGCTGAATCTTAAACAGGTATTTTAACATCAATTCACAATGGAGAATACAAGTAATATCTCAGAAATAGCTGTAAATTGGGAATTGGGATGCAAGGAGATACTCAGGATAATTACAAGTTTCCACGAAAGTGGTACAAAGCAAACTGTTTGAAATGCAGGCTTGAAGGCTCCTGGTCTAAATGAACTGTACCATTGGATTTTATAAGAGACTTAGTAAAATAGTTAATGTTTTGGTTTTAATTTTCCAAATTTCAGGATAAGTTCCATAAGACTGCAAGATATATTGGGAAAGAAACAAAAAGCAGGTAACTACAGGCCAGATGGAATTATGTCTTTGAAGGGAATGATTAAGAGTTTATTTCAAAAAGCATCAAGGCAAAACACACAGAAATTAGAAAAGATGGGTGCTTAAATCTTGGCACGGACCTGGTGGATCAAAAGTCCAATTTCTGTGCTATTTGACATTATAATCTAAAAAGTCAAGGTAATCATATGTATGGTCTTCTGCAGGAAAAGTCATTTTTGACAGACTTACTGGAGTATTGCAATTAACATGGATGATATGCAAGACAAGCTTTTCCACCTTATCTCAGTACATGTGACAATAACAAACTAGATAGGTAGGCCTCCATTAGTCTCGATAGACCATGGATTTGCACCTTGAAAAGTTTCCAGGGCGCAAGCCTGGGCAAGGTTTTTTTATGGAAGACCGGCAGTTGCCCAAGCTGCAAGTCTCCCCTCTCCACACCACCAATGTTGTCCAAGGGAAGGGCATTAGGACCCATACAGCTTGGCACCGGTGTAATCGCAGAGCAATGTGTGGTCAAGTGCCTTGCTCAAGGACACACATGCAGCCTCAGCCAAGGTTCGAACTAGTGACCTTCAGATCACTAGATGAAGCCTAAACCACTCGGCCACGCGCCAACACTAATAACAAACTACTAATATGAGTTATCTATAAAGAGGAACCTGTGAATGTACTAAGATTTACAGCAAATAAAAGATCAAAGAAGGAGGTAACTATTGACATGGTTAGAGTTGCTGGCTAACAGGAAGCCAAAAAATGGGCATAAAAGATTTCTTTTCTGATTGCCAAAGCATAACAAGAGGTGCGCAATATAGCTTTATGCTGAGGCCTCAAAATTTTACAACTTGGATTAGTCACCTGGATGAAGGCATCAAAGGAGTGTTTGTTAAATTTGCTAATGATACAAGCACAGGTAAGAAAGTTGTCAAGAAAACAAAAGGGAGTTACAAAGGGTACAAAGTCAAGTAAGTGGGAAAAGATCTGAAAAATGGATTATAATGTAGAAAAAGACATGACCCTGCCTGTTTTTGCAAGACAAGTTTATTATCACAATGAAATTAAAGCAAGGTAAGGTGCAAAGGAAACTGGGTATTTTTGTGCCACGATTCAACAAGGCAAGTATGGAGGCACAACACTTTCTAAAACTATGGGCTGCCATTGCTAATTGCAAAGGGAATTCAATACAAAAGAATGATGCTCTGCTTCAGTTATACATGGCATTGATGTGTTCACATCAGGATTTCTGAGTATGGTACAGGTCACTTATTTAAGGAGAGAAGTTAACATATTAAAACCAGTTCATTTTCTAAAGCCACGGATGACATACTGGGGAGTGGCTAATGTGAGGCCTTCATTTAAGAAGAATGGTGAGGACAAACCAGGAAACTAGAAGCCCGGCAAAACACACAAAATATTGGAGGAACTTAGCAGGCCAGGCATCATCTATGGAAACGAGTAAACAGTTGACATTTCAGGCCTAGACCCTTCATCAGGACTGGAAAAAAGACGAGAATTCAGAGCAAAAATGTGTGTGTGGGGGGGGGGGGGGGGTTAGTGGAGGAAGATGTAGAAGGTGGTAGGTGATAAATGAAACCGCGAGGGGGAGGTGTACAGAGCTCAGAAGTTCATTGGTGAAAGATACAAAAGTTTGGAAAAGGGGGAATCTGATAGGAGAGGGTAGAAGATCATGGAAGAAAGGGAAGGGGGAGGAGCACGAGAGGGAGGTGATGAAGAGGTAAAGATATGTGAGAGAGAGAAATAGGAATGGAGGAATGGTGGTGGAGGGGGGCAGGGGTGGGGTTCAATTACCAGAAGTTGAAGAGGTTGATGTTTATACCATCAGGTTGGAGGCTACCCAGAAGGAATATACCAGTCAGTGAGCCAACATCAGTGGTGGGAAAGTTAGTGTAGAGATACCCGAGGCACAGGATATGACAATATTTAAAAAGACAAGAACCAGGTAGGTAGAGTAAGCATGGCTTTGAATATGGGAAATCATGTCTCATGCATGTTTTTTCTTGGAAACATGTACTTTACCAAAGCATTTGACCAAGTTGCAAATCCAAGGTTAGTCTGCAAAGTTAGACATCTCGGGTGTGCTAACCAAATGAATACAAAAACAGATTAGTTACGTACAAATAATTACGTATGATTATGATATTGTGGCAATTACGGAAACATGGCTGCAGGGTGACCAGGACTGGGAATTAAACATACAAGGGTATTCGACAATTAGGAGAGACAGGCAAGAGGGAAAAGGAGTTGGGGTGGCTATGTTAATAAAGCAAGAAATCACTGCAATAAAGTGAAATGATATTGGCTCAAAGGATCAGGATAACAAAACAATTTGGGTAGAAATAAGAAATAGTAAAGGGAAAAAAGCAGTGGTGGGAGTAGTCTATAGGCCTCCAAACAGCTGAAACTCAGTTGGTCGGAGCATAAATCAGGAAATAGTTGGGGCTTGTAATAAGGGAACAGCTATAATTACGGGGGATATTAACTTTCATATTGACTGGACAAATCAAGTCAGACACGGCAGCCTTGAAGAAGAGTTTATTGAGTGTATTCGGGATGGGTTCCTTGAACAATACGTTACTGAGCCGACAAGGGGGCAAGCAGTCTTAGATCTGGTCCTGTGTAATGAGACAGGACTAATAAAAAATGTCCTAGTAAAGGATCCCCTTGGAATGAGTGACCATTACATGGTCAAATTCCATATTCAATTAGAGGATGAGAGGGTTGGATCTCAAACAAGCGTACTGAGCTTAAATAAAGGAGACTATGATCGTATGAGAGCGGAATTGCTTAAGATGGATTGGGAAAGTAGATTAAAGGGTAGATCGGTACTTGATCAGTGGTGTATATTTAAGGAGTTATTTTACAACTATCAAGAAAAATATATTCCACTGAAGAAAAAAGGGTGTAAAAGAAAAAATAGTTATCCGTGGCTAAGTAAAGAAATAAAGCATACGACAAAAATAAAGTTATATAAGGTAGCTAAATCTAGTGGGAAGATTGAAGATCGAGAAGCTTTTAAAGATCAGCAGCAAACAACAAAAAGATTGATTAAGAAGGGGAAGATAGATTATGAAAGTAAATTGGCGAAAAACATAAAAGCAGATAGTAAGAGTTTTTATAGTTACATAAAAAGAAAAAGGGTGGCTAAAGTAAATGTTGGTCCCCTAGAAGATGAGACCGGGAAATTAATGGTAGGGGACATGGAGATGGCAGAAACACTAAACAAATATTTTGTATCAGTTTTTACAGTAGAGGACACTCAAAATATCCCAACACTGGATAAAGAGGGGGCTCAATCACCAAGGAAATGGTACTTGATAAATTAATGGGACTGAAGGTGGATAAATCCCCTGGACCGGATGGCTTGCATCCTAGGGTCTTAAGGGAAGTGGCGGTCGGGATTGTGGATGCATTAGTGATAATTTTTCAAAACTCGCTGGACTCGGCAATGGTCCCGGCAGATTGGAAAAATGCTAATGTAACTCCTTTATTTAAAAAGGGCAATAGACAGAAGGCTGGGAATTATAGGCCAGTTAGCCTAACATCTGTGATTGGCAAAATGTTGGAATCGATAATTAAGGAAACAGTAACAGTGCATTTGGATAAACATAGCTTAATAGGACAAAGTTAGCATGGCTTTACAAAAGGGAAGTCATGTTTGACAAATTTGTTGGAGTTCTTTGAGGACATAACATATAGGGTAGATAAAGGGGAACCAGTGGATGTGGTGTATTTGGACTTCCAAAAGGCATTTGACAAGGTGCCACACCAAAGATTATTACTTAAAGTAAAAAATCATGGGATTGGGGATAATATTCCGGCATGGGTGGAGGACTGGCTTTCTAACAGAAAACAGAGAGTTGGGATAAATGGTTTATTCTCAGACTGGCAGTTGGTGACTAGTGGTGTTTCGCAGGGGTCAGTGTTGGGACCCCAACTCTTTACAATCTATATTAACGATTTGGAGAAAGGGACTAAGTGCAACGTATCGAAGTTTGCTGATGACACAAAGATGGGAGGGAGTGTAATGAGTGCGGAGGACATTGAAACCCTGCAGGGGGACATAGATAGGCTGAGTGATTGGGCAGACATTTGGCAGATGAAATATAATACTGACAAGTGTGAGGTCTTGCACTTTGGCAGGAAAAATAATAGAGCAAGTTATTATCTAAATGGAGAGAAACTGGAAAGTGCTTCTGTGCAAAGGGATCTGGGGGTCCTGGTGCAGGAAACACAAAAAGTTAGTATGTAAGCGCAGCAGGTGGTCAAGAAGGCCAATGGAATGCTGGCTTTTATTGCTAGGGGGATGGAGTATACGAACAGGGAGGTCTTACTGCAGTTGTACCGGGTATTGGTGAGACCACACCTGGAGTACTGCGTGCAGTTCTGGTGTCCATATTTAAGGAAGGACATACTGGCTCTCGAGGCAGTGCAGAGAAGGTTCACTAGGTTAATTCCGGGGATGGGTGGGTTGATGTATGATGAGAGGTTGAGTAGACTGGGACTCTACTCATTGGAGTTCCAAAGAATGAGAGGCGATCTTATTGAAACATATAAGATTGTGAAGGGGCTTGATCAGGTGGATGCGGGGAGAATGTTCCCAATGATGGGTGAAACTAGGACTAGGGGGCATAATCCTAAAATAAGGGGATGCCGTTCCAGGACTGAGATGAGGAGAAATTTCTTCACTCAGAGGGTAGTGGGGCTGTGGAATTTACTGCCCCAGAGAGCTGTGGAAGCTACTACACTCAATAAATTCAAAACAGAGATAGACAATTTTCCTGGATAAAAATGGCATTAGGGGATACGGTGAGCGAGCAGGTAAGTGGACACGAGGCTAGGTTTAGATCAGCCATGTGATCTCCTGGACCAGTTTTCGATAGCCTAGATGGGTCGGAGAGGAATCTTCCAGATTTTTTCTCCTCAAGTGGCAAATCGTTTTTTTTCCTCCGGGTGATCACATGGGTTTGGGCGGGATGAATAATAAAATAAAATGGGCGGCATGGTGCCCTGTTGGCTGGCACTGTTGCCTTGTGGGATTCGGTGAAAACTAGAGTTAAGATTGGATCAGCAATGATCTTGTTGAATGGCGGAGCAGGCTTGAGGGGCCGATTGGCCTACTCCTGCTCCTATCTCTTATGTTCTTAGTGAAAGGAATCAGGTTGTGGTGGTGGTGGCAGCAGAGGACTGTTAATTCAAATTGATGACCTGTGACCAGTGATGTGCTGCAGCTATCAGTGGCGAGTCCATTGATCCCTGCAGCACATCAAAAGATTTGCACGACAATGTTGTTAACGTGAATATTAGGTTTGCAGATGACACAAAAATTGGTTGTCTAGTGGATAGGGGTAGGCTGTTTTGGATTACAATAGGATTTTGATGAACTGGGGAAGTGGACCAAATAATGGCAGATGCAATTTAACTTATAAGTGTAAGGTTATGCATTTTGGTCAGTTAAACCAGGGCAGGACTTGCACAGTAAATGGTAGGGCCCCAGAGTACTGTAGAACAGACAGACATAGGGCTCAGTTCCTGAAAGTGATGATTGAGGTAGGCAGGCTGGTGGTGGTGGCATCTAGTACACTTGACTTCATCAATCATAGCACAAGTACAGGAAGTGACACATTATGTTACAACTGTAAAAGTCAGTGTTAAGACAACTCTTGGAGAATTGCAGTCCTGGTCACCCAGGTAGAGAAGATAATTAGATTAATTCAGCATCATGTTCAGCACAGACATTGTGGGGCAACAGATGTCCTATTTTGTACTGGTTCATTTTCTATGGGAAATATGTCATTAAGCTGCAGATTCACAAGGATGTTACTGGATTTGGAGAGCTTCAATAACAAGGACAGACTCGATAGGCCGAGGGTCTTTTTAGATCATAAGACAAAGGAGCAGAATTGGGCCATTTGGCCCAACAGGTCTGCTCTGCCATCGTTGATTTATTATCCCTCTCAACCTATTTTTGTGGTTTCTCCCTGCAGCCTTTGATGCCCTGATCAATCATGAACCCAATCAACCTCCACTTTAAATATACCAAATGTCTTTGCCTCCACAGCCGTCTGTGGCAATGAATTCCATAGATTAACCACCATCAGGCAAAAGAAGTGCCTCCTTATCATTGTTCTAAATGGACATCCCTCTATTACGAGGTGCTGCCCTCTAGTACTATACACTATTATAGGCAATATCTTTTCCGATCCACTCTTTTTAAGCCTCTCAATAATTGATAGGATTTCCTCATTCTTCTAAAGTTCAGCAAGTACAGGCCTAGAGCTAAACATGCCTCAAACAATTAACCCTTTCATTCCTGGAATCATTCTCATGAAACTCCTCTGGACCCTCTCCGACGTCAGCACATCTTTTCTTAGATAACGGGCCCAAAACTGCTCACAATACTTCAAGTCTAACCGATGTCTTAAAAAGCCTCAGCATTACATTCTTGCTTTTACATTCTAGCCTTCCCAAAATGAATGTTAATATTGCATTTGCCTTCCTTATTACTGGATCAGCCAGCATTAACCTTAAGGGAATCCTACATGAGGACTCCCAAGTCCCTTTGCATCTCAGATTTATGAATGTTCCCCGTTTAGAAAACAGTCTACACCTTTATCCCTTCTACCAAAGTGTATGACCATCACTTCCCTACACTATATTCCATTCTCCTTACCTAAATCTTTCTGCAAACATCCTGCTACCTTTGCACTACCTGCCCCTCCACCTATCTTAGTGTCATCTGTAAACTTGGCCACAAGATCAGCAAATCTGATATCCAAATCATTAACACATAACAATGTGAAAAGAAGTGCTTGCGGAACACCAACACTTCAGGAACACCACTAGTCACCAGCAACTAACCAGGAAAGACACCCTTCATTCCCATTCTTTGCCTCCTACCAGTCTCCCAATCTCTTCTGTAATATCAAGGGCTTTCTTGTTAAGCAGCCTTATGTGAGGCACCTTGTCAAAGGCCTTCTAAAAATCCAAGTAAATGACATCCACTGACTCTCCTTGTCTACCCTGCCTGTTAATTCCTCAAAGAATTTCAACAGATGTCAGGCAAGATTTCCCCTGAAGGAAACCATGCTGATTATGACCTATTTTATCACGTGCCTCCAAGTAGCCTGAAAGCTCATCCTTAGTAATGGACTCCAACACCTTCCCAACTATTAAAGTCAGGCTAATTGGCTGACAATTTCCTTTATTCCTGCCTCTCTCCTTCCTCAGAGTGGATTGACATTTATAATTTGGTAGTCTTTCAGAGCTATTCCAGAATCTAGTGATTCTTGAAAGATCACGATTAATAGCCCCACTATCTTTCAGAATGCTGGGCTGTAAGTTCAGCTGGTCAAGGTGACACCTAACTTCAGACCTTTCAAGCACCTGCTCCTTAGCAACAGCAACTACATTTATTTCTTCCCTCCCCACCACACACTCAAATTTCCGGCATACTGCTAGTGTCTTCCACAGTGAAGATTGGCACAAAATACTTAAATTCATCCACCATTTCTTTGTACTCCATTGCTACCTCTCCAGCGTCATTTTCTGGCAGTCCAATATCCACAATCACATCTCTTTTACTTTTTATATATCTGAAAAAAACTTTGCTTTCTCTCTTATATTATTGGCTCCCTTACCTTCATATTTCATCTTCTCTCCTAATGGCTTTTTACTTGCTTTCTGTTGTTGTTTTTTTAAAAAGCTTCCCAGTTCTCTAACTTCTGTTTTGCTATATTATATTCCATCTCCTTTCCTTTTATGCTTCTTTAACTTCATTGTCAGCCATGATTATATCATCCTCCCTTTAGAATACTTCTTTGCGATATTTTTCCTGTGCCTTCTGAATTGCTCCCAAAAATTTCATTGTCAACTGTTCTGTCATCATTTTTGCTAATGTCCTCTTCCAATCAACTTTGGCCAGCTCCTCCCCCTTGCCTCTGTAACTCCCTTTACTTCACTACAATGCTGACACATCTGACTTTAGATTCCCCCTCTCATACCCTAGGATGAATTCTACCATATTTTCCCATGAGTGTAAGAGGTTGAAGGTGACCTTACAGAAATATACAAAATCATGAGCAAAGCAGATCCTAACATTTTTCCAAGGGTAGGGGAGTCTAGGGGGCATAGGTTTAAGGTGAGAGGGGAACAATTTAAAAGGAATCTGAGGGGTACCTTTTTCACATGGAGGATGCTGGATATGTGGAACGAACTGCAAAAGGAAGCATTATAGGTGTGCATAATTACAATATTTAAAAGATATTTGCACAGGTACAGGGATAGAAAACTGGGACTAGCTCAAAAAGACCTTTTGGTTGGTGTGGACAAGTTGGGATGAAAGGCCTATTCCTTATTGTATAACACTGACTACATCTAAAAATACTAATACTTTGATAACTAAATATAAAACAGAATTGCTTAGTATAGTTGTGTTTTCAATCTTGTGGCATACTGTATCCACTGCCACTCTGGTTTATGTACTTTAATTAGGAAATTAATTGAAGTTCTACAATCTTTGCAACTCCTGTCAGGTTTTTGGGAAATAATCTATTATTCATGAGAATCAATTTAAAACACGTGAAAGATAAATTCATGTGAGCAGAGTAGCAATTTTCACTCATTTATTTTATCCACCAATTAAACTCTTCTTTGTGTGACTGCTACCTTGATAATAGGGTCCAGACTCATCTTGAATTATAACTTACTGAGAAATGCTTCACCCCACTGGATATAGGGAAATGGCCCAATATTTTCTATTTTACATAATCAAATTTAAAACTGAATTATACCATATATAAAAAAGTAAGTTAAAAACAAGCAGTGCAAAGAAAAACAGAAATAAAAAAGTGAGGTAGTGTTCATAGATTCAATTTAGAAATTGGATAACAGAGGGGAAGAAGCTGTTCTTGAAGCACTGAGTGTATGCCTTCAGGCTTCTGTACCTCCTTCCCGACAATAACAGAGTGGTAAATTCGTTGCCATAGGCAGCTGTGGAGGCCAAGTCTTTACTAATATTTAAGGTAGAGGTTGATAGGTTCTTGATTGGAGAGGGTACGAAGGGATACAGGAATGGGAGTGGCAGGAGAATGGGGTTGAGAGGAAAAATGGATCAGCCATGATGAAATGGCAGAGCAGAATCTATGGGCCAAATGGCCTAATTCTGCTCCTATATCTTATGGTTTAAGAGTGCCTGTCCGAGGTGGTGGGGGTTCTTAATGACGAATGCTATCTTCTAAGACACTGCTCCTTGAAGATGCCTTGGATACTATGGAGGCTAACACCCATGATAGACCTGATTAATTTTACAAATTTCTGGAACTTAGTTCTTCAATCTTGTGCAGTAGCTACCCCCCCCCCCTTCCAGACAGTGATGCAGTCAGTTAAAATGCTCTCCGCAGTACATTTGTAGAAGTTTGAGTGTTTTATTTGACAAGCCAAATCTTGTTAAACTTCAAATGAAATACAGTTACTGTCTTGCCTTCTTTATAGCTGCAACAATATGTTGCGTCTGGGTTAGCTCCTCAGAGATAGTGACATCCAGGAACTTCAAATTGCTGACTTTCTCCACTTCTGATCCCCCTATGAGAATTTGTTTGTGTTCTCTCATTCGACCCTTTCTGAAGTTCACAATCAGTTCTTTGGTCTTACTGATGTTGAGTAGGAGGTAGTTGCTATGACACCACTCAACTAAATAATAAATCTCACGACTGTACGGCCTCCCATCACCATCTGAGATTCTGCCAACAATGGTTGTATTCATCAGCAAATTTACAGATGGCGTCTGAGCAATGCCTAACTACACAATCATGGGTGTACAGAAAGTAGACCAGTGGGCTAAGCACGCACCCCTGTGGTGTGCCAGTGTTGACTGTCAGTAAGGTGGAGATGTTATTTCCAATCCGCACAGATTGTGATCGTCCGGTTAGGAAGTCAAGGATCCAGTTGCAGAGGGAGGTACGGAGGCCCAGGTTCTGTAGCTTTCTGATCAGGACAGTAGGATTGATGGTGTTACATGTATTTGCTTTAAATCAAGCAACAGATCAAAAAGGAAATTTTGCCTTGGTGAAGTCCTTGCAGCTTTTCATGACAATAAAATAAAATCTACGGAGATTCATAGATGGGAAAATATCTACAACAACCTGAACACTGTGTATTTCAAATATTTCATTTCCCAATTTCTATTTCTAAATGAAATATTTTGCAAGGAACATCGAACAACAGCAAGTTTTATTTTCTAAGTTTAGCTCAGTAACTCAAGTGTTAAAAAGTTGGATAAATTACAGATAGGTCTAAAAACTCCAAAGAGATATTGACAAAGTTATATTGACAAGATCGTAACAGATGAAGTTTCAGCATTCGTTTTGCCCTCAAAAACATATTTTGTAAATGATGAGGAGAATCACAAACCATGGTTCCTTTCACAGTAATCAGGGACAAATACATGAAAACACTTATTAAAAGCCTAAAGGACATGAGCTTTCATCTCAGAGAATGGAATACAACAAGGTGGATGTTATAGATGTACAAAGCTCTAGTTAAATTCATCTGAAGTAATGCATTTAATTCTGGTCACTGCACCTCAGAAAGCAAATATTAAATTTAGAGTTTCAGAGTTGAGGCAAGAATGACAATGATAAATGTGCAGATCAGACATCATCCTTTGAAATTTAGAAGAACAAAGCATGATATAATTGAGCTTTTAAAAGACAATTGAATGATGATTGGGTAGACATAGTAAGAAATATTGACTAACGATTTTACTGGAGAGTCTAGATCAGGGATCATAACTTCATACAAGGTGTTGGCTAATTAGTGGTGATGTCATAAAGCACTTTTTTTTCCACAAAGGCAGTGGATTAATCAACTGAAAATTTCCAAACAGAAATAGATAGACTGTCAAGCAAAATTATTAAGTAAGGATTCAAGTTAAATTTACTTCGTAATTGAATAGAAAAGACACAAAGAGCTGAATGACACATTACTGTCTGATCAGGCAGTACATATACAGGAAAACAGAATTTACATTCCAGATTAAAATCCCTTCTTCAGAACATGACCGATTTGGCCTATGTTAAGTCACAGAACATGAGTGATTAATGATACAAAAACTGGCCATTTAACTCATCCGTCCATTGCAGTCAGAATAGAACTACCCAATGTAACCCTGCCTTTTTAGACTCGATACATGACTCTGCAGGTCACAGCACTTCATCACACCCTAACCTGAAGCCCTGGCTGAACACCGAGGTACACTACCTACAAAAACCCAGATCACTGCCTTCAGGTCTAGAGACATAAAGCTCTCAGAGCAGCCAGAAGAAACCTCATCTTGGGGATCAAGAGAGCTAAGACAGCTTACACTCAACATATTCAGGAACAACAGTCTGACAACGATTCCCAGCATATGTGGCTCTGCATCTAGGGCATTACTGAATACGCAAAGAAAAACACTGCTAACTATAATCAGAATCAGGTTTACTATCACCAGCACGTGATGTCAAATTTGTTAACTTAGCAGCAGCAGTTCAATGCAATGCATAATCTAGTAGAGAGAGAAAAATAATAGTAATAATAAATAAAACAAAAAATAATAAATAAGTCAATTACATATATTGAGTAGATATTTTAAAATGTGCAAAAACAGAAATACTGTATATTAAAACAAGTTAGGTAGTGTCCAAAGTTTCAATGCCCATTTAGGAAGCAGATAGCAAAGGGGAAGAAGCTATTCCTGAATCGCTGAGCGTTTCCCTTCAGGCTTCTGTACCTCCTACCTGATGGTAACAGTGAGAAAAGGGCATGCCCTGGGTGCTGGAAGTCCGTAATAATGGACACGTACAAACAAGCTGGATGAACTCAGCAGATTGGGCAGCATCCGTTCAAAAAAAATCAATGGATACTGCCCGACCAGCTTGTTTGTACGTGCTGATTTGACCACAGCATCTGCAGTGTACTTTGTGCTTAATAATGGATGCTGCCTTTCTCAGACACTGTTCCTTAAAGATGTCCTGGGTACTTTGTAGGCTAGTTCCCAAGATGGAGTTGACTAGATTTACTACCCTCTGCAGCTTCTTTCGGTCCTGTACAGTAGCCCCTCCATACCAAACAGTGATGCAGCCTGTCAGAATGCTCTCCAAGGTACAATAGAAGTTTCTGAGTGTATTTGTTGACATGCCAAATCTCTTCAATCTACTAATAAAGTATAGCTGCTGGCTTGCCTTAGAAACATAGAAAACCTACAGCACAATACAGGCCCTTTGGCCCACAAAGTTGTGCTGAACATGCCTCTACCTTAGAAATTACTAGGCTTACCTATAGCCCTCTATTTTACTAAGCTCCATGTACCTATCTAAAAATATCTTAAAAGAGCCTGTTAGCGGTGTGCTACACGCAGCGCTAAAATTACGACACGGAGTCGGTAACTGCAGTCGAAGGAAAAAACTTTATTCGAAATCTTCAGCCTCACTTTTAAGCCTCCCTCAACCTGCCCCCCATGGCGCAGAGGCTCCAAAGCTCTGTGCTCGCAAACCCCCGTAGGCTATCTAATTGTGAGTCGGTTCGGATGTGCCAGGAAATGGGTCGCCACAAGCCTATCATATCCGCCTCCACCACCGTTGCCGGCAGCCAATTCCATGCACTCGCCACTCTGAGTAAAAAACTTTCTCCTGACATCTCCTCTGTACCTACCCCCATCACCTTAAACTTGTGTCCTCTTGTGGTAACCATTTCAGCCCTGGGAAAAAGCCTCTGACTATCCACACAATCAATGCCTCTCATCACCTTATACATCTCTATCAGGTCACCCCTCATCCTCCGTCACTCCAAGGAGAAAAGACTGAGTTCACTCAACCTATTCTCATAAGGCACGCTCCCCAATTCAGGCAACATTCTTGTAGATCTATTCTGCACCCTTTCTACGGCTTCCACATCCTTCCTGTAGTGAGGCGACCAGAACTGAGCACAGTACTTCAAGTGGGGTCTGACCAGGGTCCTATACAGCTGCAACATTACCTCTTGGCTCCTAAATTCAATTCCACAATTGATGAAGGCCAATATACCGTACGCCTTCTTAACCACAAAGTCAGCCTACGCAGCTGCTTTGAGCGTCCAATGGACTCGGACCCCAAGATCCCTCTGAACCCCCACACTGCCAAGAGTCTTACCATTAATACTATATTCTGCCATCATATTTGACCTACCAAAATGAACCACCTCACACTTCTCTGCCTTCTGTGAGCAAGCCAGTTCTGGATCCACAAAGCGATGACTCCTTGGATCCCATGCCTCTTTACTTTCTCAATAAGCCTTGCATGGGGCACCTTATCAAATGCCTTGCAGAAATCCACATACACTCCATCTACTGCTCTTCCTTCATCAATGTGTTTAGTCACATCCTCAAAAAATTCAATCACGCTGGTAAGGCACGACCTGCCCTTGACAAAGCCATGTTGACTACTCCTAATCACATTATACCTCTCCAAATGTTCATAAATCCTGCCTCTCAGGATCTTCTCCATCAACTTAACAACCACTGAGGTAAGACTCACTGGTCAAAAATGTCCTGGGCTATCTCGACTCCCTTTCTTGAAGGAAGGAAGGACATTCGCAACCCTCCAATCCTCCAGAACCTCTCCCGTCCCCATCGATGATTCAAAGATCATCGCCAGAGGCTCAGCAATCTCCTTCCACAGTAGCCTGGGGTACATCTCATCCGGTCCCAGCAACTTATCCAACTTGATGCTTTCCAAAAGCTCCAGCACATCCTTTCTTAATGTCGTCATGTTCAAGCTTTTCAGTCTGCTGCAAGTCATCACTACAATCACTAAGATCCTTTTCCATTGTGAATACTGAAGTAAAATATTCATTAAGTACCTCTGCTATTTCCTCTGGTTCCATACACAATTTCCCACTGACACACTTGATAGGCCCTATTCTTTCACGTCTTATCCTCTTGCTCTTCACATACTTGTAGAATGCTTTGGGGTTTTCCTTCATCCTGTCCACCAAGGCCTTTTCATGGCCCCTTCTGCCTCCTAATTTCTTTCTTAAGCTCCTTCCTGCTAGCCTTATAATCTTCTAGATCTCTATCATTACCTAGTTTTTTGAACCTTTCATAAGCTCTTCTTTTCTTCTTGACTAGATTTATTACAGCCTTTGTACACCACGGTTCCTGTACCCTACCATCCTTTCCCAGTGTTATTGGAATGATACTTAGGAACTTGAAGCTGCTCACTCTCTCCACTTCTAATCCCTCTATGAGGTCTGGTATGTACTCCTTTGTTTTACTTTTCCTGAAGTTCATAATCAGTTCTTTCGTTTTACTGACGTTGAGTGCCAGGTGGTTGTTGCAGCACCATTCCACTAGTTGGCATATCTCACTCCTGTACACCCTCTCATCACCACCTGAGATTCTACCAACAATGGCTGTATTGTCAGCAAATTTATAGATGGTAATTGAGCTAGGCCTAGCCACACAGTCAGGCGTATACAGAGAATAGAGCAGTGGGCTAAGCACACACCACTGAGGTGCATCAGTGTTGATCGTCAGCGAGGAGGATATGTTATCACCAATCCACACAGACTGTGGTCTTCCGGTTAGGAGGTCGAGGATCCATTTGCAGAGGGAGGTACAGAGGACCAGGTTCTGCAACTTTTCAATCAGCATTGTGGGAATGATGGTATTAAATACTGAGCTATAGTCGATGAACAGCATCCTGATGTAGCTGCTTTTGTTGTCTAGGTGGGTCTAAAGCCATGCGGAGAGCCATTGAGATTGTGTCTGCCATCAGGAAGGGAAGTGTACCAGTAACACTTCCCTCCCTGATGCTCTAAACAACTTTTAAGCACACTTCGAGGCATGCAACACACTGGTCATGAAAGCTAACCATCTCCAAGGTGAGCAGCCACTGTCTGTAACAGTAATCAGAGTCTGCACGCCAGCTCACTGGATATTTTCATGGACATCTTTAACACATGATCCATCCAGGCTGCTGTCCCCAGATACTTCAAATCAGCCACCAGCATTCTTGTACCAAAGAACTACAGGCCTTCAGATCTAAACAACCATCGTCCAGTGGCACAGAGGCAAATCGCCAAGTGTTTTGAACTGGTAATGGGTCATATCAAAAACTCCATTCCTACTATACTGGACACTCACCATTACGCCTACCGACAGAAACGCTTTACGACAGATGCCATAGCATCTGTCATGCACCTGGTTCTGACACACCTAAAAAACAAGGACACTTACGTTAAGAATGCCATTTCTGGATTTCAGTTTGGCATTCAATACTATTGTCCCACAAATCTTGGTGAACAAACTCCTACTCCTCAGTCTAAATACAGCACAGTGTAATTGGATAATGGACGTCTTGACTAACAAAGCTCAGATAGTCAGGATGCACAACTGCTCCACCTTCCCCAACATCCTCAATATGGGTGCCTGCCAGGGCTGTATGCTGACCCATTGCTGTACACTCTGTTCACACATGATAGCATGGCCAAACGTCTGAGTAATCACATTGTCAATGACACAGTAGTGGGGCTCATCACTAACAATGATGAGACTGCCTACAAAGAGATAGAAAATGCATGTCAAAATGGCAATGTGTGGAGCCAAAAGAGATGGGGGATGTCAATATTCAGGTAGATTGGAAAAATAAGGTTGGTGCTGGATTCCAAGAGGGGGAATTTCTAGAATGCGTACAAGTTAGCTTTTCAGAGCAGCTTGTAGGTTCAACCAACTAGGGGATCATCTATTCTGGATTGGGTGTTGTGCAATGAATCAGAATTGATTAGAGAATTTAAGGGTTCTGAAAGTGGTGGCTGAAGAGATTGCAAAAGCATTAGTAATGATCTTTCAAAAATCACTAAATTCTGTAATGGTTCCAGATGACTGAAAAATTGCATCACCATCCTCCTTCATCGGGCAGAACTGGTCCTCACCCTCAAAAACTTTTCCTTCAGCTCCTTCCACTTCAAGAGGTAGATATGGGCACCCACATGCCCATGTTTTTATTGGCTACTTAGAACAGTTCACATTCCAAGCCTTGTTCAGTCATGCTCCCCAACTCTTCCTCATGCAATTGCAATTGCATTGTTGCTGTTTCATGCATCCATGCTGAGTCACTAATTTCATTAAATTCCCACCAACTTCAACCCTGCCCTTAATTTCACCTGGTCCATTTCTTGATCTGTCTCCATCTCTGGAGACAAACTGCTGACCAACATGTTTTATCGGCCTACTGAATCCCATGGTAATCTTAGCTATACCCCTTCCCACCCTGTCGCCTGTAAAAGTGACATTTACTTTTCTTGGTACCTTTGCCTGTTCCCAGGATGAGGCTTTCCTTTTTAGGACATCACAGAGGTAACTACAGAGGTCTCACCACCAAATCAGTGTGTACTGTTTACTACTGTTGTATGCATTTTGAATTATATCTTAATAACTTATTTATTGTAATATTTTGTTTTATATGCAGTGTATGTCATAAGTTTTGTAGGTGCAGTGTGATCAGAAGTTTTGCTTGGTTGTATATATGAATGAGCACATGACAAACTTGAACTTTATTGGAAGTGGTCCACGTCGTTCCAATGTGCTTCAAGGCCATCACCATCATCCCTTTGCCGAAGAAGTCTTCAGTGTCCTGCCTCAATGACTACCATCCCATTGCACTCACATCCATCATCATGAAGTGTTTTGAGAGGCTCGTCATGAAGCACATCAAGACCCTGCTGCCCTCCTCACTGGACCCCCTGCAGTTCACGTACCATCCCAACCATTCAACAGATGACACCATTGCCGTCACCCTAACCCACCTGGACAAAAAAGACACGTACGTTCGGATGCTGTTCATAGACATCAGTTCAGCATTCAACACAATCATCCTTCAGAAACTGATTGGAAAGCTGAGCCTACTGGGCCTGAACACCTCCCTCTGCAACTGGATCCAAGACTTCCTGACTGGGAGACCTCAGTCAGTCTGGATCGGAAGCAGCATCTCCAACACCATCACACTGAGCACCCCCCATCACATTCTACAGAGGTTGTATTGAGAGCATCCTGAGCAGTTACTGCCTGGTTCGGAAATTGCACCATCTCAGATGGCAAGACCCTGCAGCGGATAGTGAGGTCAGCTGAGAAGATCATTGGGGTCTCTCTTACCGCTATTATAGATATTTACACCACACGCTGCATCCGCAAAGCAAAGAGCATTACGGAGGACCATGCACCCCTCAGGCAAACTGTTCTCCTTCCTGCCATCTGGGTAAAGGCACCGAAGCATTCGAACTCTCACGACCAGACTATGTACCAGTTTCTTCCCCCAAGCCATCAGACTCCTCAATACCCAGAGTCTGGACTGACACCAACTTACTGCCCTCTACTGTGCCTATTGTCTTGTTTATTATTTATTGTAATGCCTACATTGTTTTGTGCACTTTATGCAGTCCTGGGTATGTCTGTAGTCTAGAGCAGTTTTTGTGTTGTTTTATGTAGTTTCAGTGTAGTAGTTGTATTGTTTCATGTTGCACCATGGTCCTGAAAAACGTTGTCTCGTTTTTACTGTGTACTGGACCTGCAGTTATGGTTGAATCGACAATAAGAAGTGACTTGACTTGATGTAGCTGTTGCTCTTATCCTTCTTGGTTGTCAAGTTCTTGGGCTGGGGGGGGGGGGGTCTGCTACAATAGGGCAGATGTGTTAGACAGCAGAGTAGCATGAGAGACCCAAGTTCAATCCTGACCTTAAACACTGAGACTTTGCACTTTCTCCCTGTGAATGGTGAGCTTCCTTTATGTACACTGTTTTCCTCCCACAATCCCAAAATTTGCAGATTGGTAACTTCCCTTTAAAGTGCCAGAATACAAAGGTGGGGGGAGGGGAAGGAAGCGAGCTGGAAGGTAATAGGTGAAGCCAGGTGGGTGGGAAAGAGAAAAAGTAATCTGATAGGAGAGAAGGGTGGATCATAGTAGAAAGGGAAGGAGGAACCCAGGGGAGGTAAAAGGTCAGAGTGGGAAAGGTGGGTGGGTGGGGGGCAGTTTAGTGGCTTAATTTGATTACTGGAAGGAGAAATCTATATTCATTCCATCAGGTTGGAGGATAGCCAGACGGAATATCAGGTGTCACTCACCACTCTGAGGATAGCCTCATCTTGGCACAATATACTGAAAAGAGAGGGTGAGCAGCCAGAAGTTATGGCACATATTGGTACTAATGACACAGGTATTAAAAGGAGGAGGGTCCTGAAAACAGAATACAGGGAGTGAGGAAGGAAGCTGAGAGGCAGGACTTCAAGGGTAGTAATCTCGGGATTGAAGACATGAATAGAATGAGTTGGTAGATAAATGCATGTCTAAAGAATTGGAATAGGAGGCAGGGATTCCGATCTCTGGATAATTGGGTCCACTTCTGGGACAAGTGTGATCTGTACAAAAGGGACTGTATGCACTTTGTATCCAAGTGGGACCAGTAGTCTTGCGGGCAGGTTTACTAGAGCTATTGGGAGTAGTTTAAACTAATATGGCAGGGGGATGGGAATCAGCATGATAGAGCTGAGGATGAGCTAGCATGTTTCTAAGTAGATGATGGGTGTAACATGAATGTAAGGTAGGACAAACCAATGATTGGGTACAAATGCAGACAGAGCTAAGAGCTAAATTGCACTAAGAGGCAAAAATCAAAAGGGTAAAGAACGCAGGACTAAAAGTGCTGTATTTAAATGTGTGTAGCATTCGGAATAAAGTAGCTGAACTCTGGCATAATTAGAGATTGGGTTGATATGACATTGTGGACATTACTGAGTCGTGGCTGAAAGGCAGCCATAGTTGGGAGCTTAACATCAAAAGGTATATTTTGCATCAAAAGGACAGGCATGAAGGCATAGGCAGTAGTGTGGCTTTGTTGGTAAGAGATGGAATCACATCTTTAGAAAGAGGTGACATGGGGTCAGAGAATGTTGAATCTGTGGGTGGAGCTAAAGAACTGCAAGGGTGGAAAAAACATTATGAGAATCATATATAGGCCTCCAAATAATATCCAAGATGTGGGGCTGAGATTGCAAAGGGAGCTGGAAAAGGCATGTCATAAGGGTAATGTCATAATTGTAATGGGGGACATCAATATGCAAGAGGATTAGGAAAAACAGGTTTGTGTCGGATCGCAAGAAAGGGAATTTGTTGAATGCCTATGAGGTGGCTTTTTAGAGCCATTTATGCTTGAGCCTACTCGGGGAAATGCTACCTTAGATTGGATGTTGTTTAATAACCCAGATCTTATCAGGGAGCTTCATGTAAAGGAACCCTAAGGAGGCAGTGATCATAATATGATTGAGTTCACACTGCAATTTATGTGGGAGAAACACAGAAGAGGAGTTTGCCCAGGTTGATTGGAGAAGAATATTGGTGGGGATGATGGCAGAGCAGTCGTGGCTGAAGTTTTTGGGAATAATTCACAAGGCGCAGGATAGATATGTCCCACAGAAGAAGTTGCTCTCTAATGGCAGAGGTAGGCAACTGTGGCGTACAAGGGGATTTGAGGTCTACACAAAAGCCAAGAAAAGGGCATATAATGTAACAAAAGTGAGGGGAAGTTGGATGATTAGGAAGTTTTTTAAATATCCAACAAGAGGCAAGATGTAATATGATGTCAGTCTAGCCAATAATGTAAAGCAGGATACTAAAAAGCAAAGACGAATTATTTTAGCCAGAGTAGTGAATCTGTGGAATACTCTGCCACAGACTGCAGTGGAGGCCAAGTCTGTGTGGATACATTTAAAGCAGAAGTTGGTAGTTTCCTGATTGGTCAGGGCATCAAAGGATATGACAAGAAGGCAGGTATATGGGGTTGAGTGGGATCTGGGATCAGCCAAGATGGAATGGCAGAGCAGACTCGATAGGCTGAATGGCCTAATTCTTATGGTCTTTTGGACGTCAGAATGGGAATGGGAATTAAAATGTTTGGGAAGTCCCACTTGTTTTGGATAGTATGGAGGTGCTTGATGAAGTGAGACCCCAAGTTACTCTGGGTCTCACCAATGTAGAGGAGGCATCAGACACAAAAGACAATCCTAAAAGATTTGCAGGGGAATGGTTGCCTCACCAGGAAGGACTGCCTGGGGCCCTGTATGGAGGTGAGGGAGGTGGCTTATTGCCAGATGTAGCACTTCGTCCACTTGCAGGGATGAATGCTGGGAGGGAGATTCATGGGAAGGGACGAATGGGCAAGGGAACTGCAGAGGGAATCATCCCTGCAGAAAACAGGGATGGGGTAGACAAAGATATACTTAGTGGTTGGATCCTGTTGGAGATGGCAGAGGATAATGTGCTGGATGTGGAGGCTGTTGGGGTAGTAGGTAAAGACAAGAGAAACTCTTATCATTGTAATGGCAATGGGAAGATGTAGTGAGTACAGGTGTATGGAAAATGGAGGGGATACAGATGAGGGCTGCATCAATAGTAGAGGGAGGGAAACCCCATTCTTTCAAGGCCACCTCTAATGTCCTGGAATGATATTTATGGAAAAGTGGCAAGGAAGAAGCCTTGGTTTGAAAAAAAAGCATATTCCTACCTGTTAAGTCTTTGCAAAGCATCACTTAGAAGCTACTGTAAAGATGTGGAAGAAGATCTTGTGTTCAGATAAGATTAAAGTAGAGCTTTCTGGACTCAACACTAAATGGTATGTTTGCCATTAATCTAATTCTACACATCAACCAGGTTACACCTTCTCTATGGTAAACTGTGGTGGAGGTAGCATCATGCTATGGGGAAGCTTTTTAGGAGCAGGGTCTGGAAATCTGGTTAGGATTGATGGGAAGATGAATGCTATTAAATACAGAGACATCCTGGATAAAAGTCTGCTAGCCTCTGTCTGAAAGCTTAAACTGGGGAGGAAACACGAGGAAATCTGCAGATGCTGGAAATTCAAGCAACACGCACAAAATGCTGGTGGAACACAGCAGGCCAGGCAGCATCTATAAGGAGAAGCACTGTCGAAGTTTTGGGCCGAGACCCTTCGTCAGGACTAACCGAAAGGAAAGGACTTTAGTGCAGGCATTAATAATAAACAGGACAATAGGGCAGTAAGGTGTCAGTCCAGGCTCTGGGTATTGAGGAATCCGATAGCTTGGGGAAAAAACTGTTACATAGTCTGGTCATGACAGCCCGAATGCTTTGGTGTCTTTTCCCAGATGGTAGGAGGGAGAAGAGTTTGTATGAGGGGTGCATGAGGTCCTTCATAATGCTGCTGGCTTTGCAGATGCAGCCTGTAGTGTAAATGTCCGTGATGGTGGGAAGAGAGACCTCGATGATCTCAGCTGACCTCACTATCCGCTTCAGGGTCTTGCCATCCAAGATGGTGCAATTTCTGAACCAGGTAGTGGTGCAGCTGCTCAGGATGCTCTCAATACAACCCCTGTAGTATGTGATGAGGATGGGGGGGGGGGGGCAGATGGATTTTCCTCAGCCTTTGCAGAAAGTAGAGGCGCTGCTGGGCTTCCTTTGCTATTGAGCTGGTGTTGAGAGACCAGGTGAAATTCTCCGCCAGGTGAACACCAAGAATTTTGGTGCTCTTAACGATCTCTACCAAGGAGCCGTCGATGTTGAGCGGGGAGTAGTTGCTCCGTGCCCTATTCAGAGTCAGGTTGTTGGCTCTGCACCAGTCCGTTAGCCACTGCACCTCCTCTCTGTAAGCTGACTCTTTATTCTTGCTGTTGAGACCCACCACTATCATGTCATCGGCGAACTTGATGACGTGGTTCAAGCTGTGTGTTGCAGCACAGTCGTGGGTCAGCAGAGTGAACAGCAGCGGACTGAGCACACAGCCCTGGGGGGCCCCTGTGCCCAGTGTGATGGTATTGGAGATGCTGCTCCCGATCCGGACTGACTGAGGCCTCCCAGTCAGGAAGTCTAGGATCCAGTTGCAGAGGGAGGTGTTCAGGCCCAGTAGGCTCAGCTTTTCAATCAGTTTCTGAAGGATGATTGTGTTGAATGCTGAACTGAAGTCTATGAACAGCATCCGAACGTACGTGTCTTTTTTGTCCAGATGGGTTAGGGCCAGGTGGAGGGTGATGGTAATGGCGTCATCTGTTGAGCAGTTGGGACAGTACGCAAACTACAGGGGGTCCAGTGAAGGGGGCAGCAGGGTCTTGATATGCCTCATGACAAGCCTCTCGCAACACTTCATAACGATGGATATGAGTGCAATGGGACGGTAATAATTTAAGCAGGACACTGAAGACTTCTTTGGCACTGGGACAATGGTGGCGGCCTTGAAGCATGTTGGAATGGTGGCGCTGCTCAGGGAGATGTTGAAGATGTCACTGAGAACAATTACTAGCTGGTTTGCACATCCTGAGCACTCTACCAGGAATGTTGTCTGGTCCAGCAGCCTTCCCTGGGTTGACCCTGCACAGGGTTCTTCTCACGTCGGCCACGGTGAGACACAGCACCCGGTCATTTGTAGCTGGGGTGGACTTCTTCGCCACCACGTCATTTTCCACCTCAAAATGGGTGTAGAAGTTATTCAGCACACCTGGGAGGGAGGCATCACCCGCACAGTCAGGTGATGTTGTCCTGTAATTGGTGACGTCCTGGATGCCCTTCCACATGCGCTGCGTGTCACCGCTGTCCTGAAAGCGGCTGTGATTAGTTGGGCATGTGCACGCTTTGCCTCTTTGATGGCCCAGGACAGTTTAGCCCTTGCTGTTGTTAGAGCTGCCTTGTCACCTGCTCTGAAGGTGAAGTCACGGGTCCTCAGTAGCGCACGCACCTCCGCGGTCATCCATGGCTTCTGGTTAGCGTGTACAGTGATGGATCCTGGACACAGTAACATCATCAATGCATTTGCTGATGTAGCTGGTCACTGATGCTGTGCACTCCTCTCAGTTGGTAGAGTCACCATTGGTTGCAGCCTTCCTGAACATGTGCCAGTCAGTGTGCTCAAAGCAGTCTTGAAGAGCAGAGATGGCTCCTGCTGGCCAGGTTTCACCTGCTTCTGAACTGGTCTGAAGCACCTGACAAGTGGTCTGTATGCTGGGATTAGCATAACAGATATGTGGTCTGAGAAACCGAGGTGGGGGCCGGGCTCTGCCCAGTACGCGTCGGGAATGTTTGTATAAACTAGGTCCAACACATTCTCCCCGCCTCGTTGTGAAGTCCACACACTGGTGGAATTTGGGGAGCACTGACTTAAGGTTCGCGTGGTTAAAATCACCGGCGACAATAACATTCACAGGAAAATATTGAATTGGCCCCACTGAAGTGAAAAACATCAGTGCAACCAGGGAAATAATCTTCACCTAAATAGCACTAATGGGGGGATGTGCACAATTGCGGCAAAGTTGATATCTAAACACCAAATTATTTAAAGATCCTAGAATTCGCTTATTTACTCAGCTCATCCAAAATCGTTGAATACGCTTTGCATTCTCCTCTCTAATCACAAATCCGCAGATGGTATCAAAAAACTTAGAAATATGACACTGTGCTCCCCTCAACCAAATTGTGAATAAATCGTAGCCAAGGATTAATTTGAGCTTGTCTATCCTGTTGATTCCCAGTGTTTGCTCTCTTTTAAGGTCCCTCAGCATCTTGGAGATGCCTTTTCACTGCTGCTGAGCTGCCATTGTTATGTTTAGAGTAAGGGTTTAGAGTTATGCAACTTGTTATATAGTCCGCCCTCCTTATCCGCAGGATATTGGTTCCAGGGCCCCTTGAGGATACCAAAATTAGCGGATGCTCAAGTCCCTTATGCAACCTGTCTCAATCTGGTGGACCTTAGGACCCAGCGGAACTCCAGACCTTATTTAACCTGTCTCAGTGCATTAAGTCCCGGCGCCAGAGCCAGTGCAGTGTCTCTGTTCACGAAAATAAGCATGATCACGATTGAAAATAAAGCGGAAATAATAAAGCGATTGGAAAGAGGTGAAACGCCATCGGTCATTGGAAAAGCGTGAGGCTACGTCGGTCAACTATCGGAACAATTTTAAAGGATAAAGTGAGAAAGCCCCTGCCCTGATGAAAGCTACAATTATTACTAAGCAACGCAGTGGTTTAATTATTGGGCTTTTGATCCTCACATCAACCCGGCATGGTGGAAAGCGCACTTGGGAGCGATCTGTCCCGAGTCCCAAGAACTTCCCGAGTTTCCAAGCCTGGCGCTGAAACATACGTTCTTAAGTGTTTTATATGCATAGAAAGGTAAAATATATACTATATACTAAGACAAGCGTTTAACTAACTTATGTGAAATAATACCAGTTACCTGGTACTTACCTAGTAAGAGAACTTCCGATTTTTTTTGATCCTGATGCACGATAATCTACGCACATCCTCCCATACACTTTAAATCATCTCTAGATTACTTATAATACCTAATACAATGTAAATGCTATGTAAAATAGTTGTTATACTGCATTGTTTAGGGAATAATGACAAGAAAAAAAAAGTCTGTACATGCTCGAACAACAAGTGCTGGAAGAGCACTTACGGGTTTTCGCAATCTGCGGTTGGTTGAATTCGTGCATGCGGAATCTGCGGATAAGGAGGGCCGACTGTATACAGAATCAGAATCAAGTTCAATCTCACTGACATAAAGCACAGCATACATCTTCTTGACCACCCCGTTTACCTGCATCACCACTGTGAGGGAACCATGTATTTGCACCCCTAGGTCTCTCTGTTACCTGAGGACCCTGCCTTTTATGGTGCATCCTTTATATTCTATACACTGACTAATTAAGGCAAATATTCCATATGCCTTCTTTACCATTTTATCTACAAGTACTGCAGCTTTAGGGATCTATGGATCAACATTCCTCTGCTCTTTTAGAATCTATCATTTACTGTACAAGTCCTAGCCTTATCAATCCTCTCAAAGTGCCTCACTTCAGGATTAAATTCTGTGCTATTGTTCTGTCCTCTTTACCTACTGACCTGTAGCATCCCCATAAGGGTCTTCTGTAAAACCAACACTACTCACCTCACTTTGCCCATTACCTGCCAGCTTGTACTCCTTCCTCTCCCCCCACTTTCATATTCTAGCTTCTTCCCTCTTCCTTTCCAGTACTGATGAAGGGTCTTGGCCCAAAACATTGACTGTTTATTCCTCTCCACAGATGCTGCCTGGCCTGGTTGGATCCTCTAGCATTTGGAGTGTGTTACCACAACAATGCTGATTTTTTGTCATTTGCAATTTACTTATCATTGCTCCAACATTTAAATAACATTATTAATACATACCACAGAAAAGAGCCCCAGCAACGATAACTGGTACCTGATGGTCAGAGACTTCCAATCAGGAAAACCCTCCATCAACATTCATATCGACTCCATCAACTGCACTGGCACCATCAATGCCTTTCTGAAAAGCTCAAATTAATCAGACTGGCTCTCTCTTAAACAAAACATACCTCTAATTAATCCCAGTTCACCCCTGTGCAGATTAATCCTGTCCCTCAGACTTTCTCCTGATAATTTACCTATCACTGATGCTAGACTAAACTGCTTTTATAGTATGGGGCTTATGCCTGCTGCTCTTCCTGAATAAAGGCACATCTGTGGAGAGAGACTGAAAATCTGGCTTTGTGGTTCCACAACAATAACCTCTTTCTCAATGTCAGCAAGACAAAGGTATTGCTTACTGACTTCAGGAGGAGGAAACCAGAGGTTCATGAGTGAGTCCCCATCAGGAAATCAGAGGAGGAGAGGGTCAGCATCTGCTGTATACCTATTGTGGCTATAGGCAAATTGCAGCAGGTCTGGGTCCTTTCTTATAAGAGACCTGCTCTGGTTTTAACTATATACTTGGGCTGGTAAGTAAAAGTCAAAAACAAAAGAGATTGTGCAGGTGATGGAAATGTTGAGCAACACATGAAAAATGCTCTTTACCTTTTCCACCCATCACCTCCCATCCAACACACACACACACAAACACACCTTCCCCCCCCACCCCCGACATGGTCTCACCTATCAACCTGCCAGCATCTACTCCTTTCCCTCCCAATTTCTTATACTATTTTCTGTGTCCTTCTTTTCCAGTCCTGATAAGGCCATAAAACCATAAAATCCAACCTGGTAGAAGGATATCACAGATGGACAGGGTAGTGAAGTAAGGGCCTGGCATACTGTCCTGCATCAGTCATGTCACTGAATACAAGTTCCAACTTTATTGCCATTCAACCACATAACAAGTATGCTCCCAAAAGAAACAACACTCCTCCAGACCAAGGTGCACAACAGTACTGTGGATTCCTACTAATTAGAATACATCAGAATCAGTATACTTTGGCCCAATTAAGTGGCTGTCCAACAAGCCAGACTTTCATGGTTAAAAAGATATAAAAGAGACACACACTATTATTTAACTGAGTAACTATGTATTTAAATGAAAAGTGAAACAAATTAGAACATTACCAATATCTCTACAGAACTATAAAACTGTATTCATCCCTAATAGTTATCTATAGATGAATTTATCCACTGCATGCTGCTGTTTTGATTGACTGTAAATAAACAAAATCAGTGTAGACATCTAGCACAGATAATAGACTGCCTTCAAACAATACTTTTGACAATTGTATCGTCTAAATCTTCATTTTCATTACAACATTCAAGATGATTGTCGATACCTTCAAATTCTTCATAGTTCCTTACTTGCTAAAGTAGTAAATTGTTTCATTTTAATTCCTGGCTGCTTCTGTCACCTGCAAATCTGAATACTTGAAACTATGGTGAGCAAAACAGTTCTGAATTGTATTTGCTTATTTCTCACCAAATATTAGTGACAAAATTACTACATTTTGAACACAAGCACAAGCAACTGACACTATTTAAAACTCGAGTAACTCACACAAAACACTGGAGAAACTCAGCAGGCTAGGCAGCACCTATAGAAAAGAGTACAGTCAGATTTCAGGCCGCAACCCTTCGAGTTTCTCCAGCATTTTCTGTGTGCTGCTTGGATTTCCAGCATCTGCAGATTTTCTCTTATTTGTGAACACACATAACATGCTGGAGGAACTCAGCAGGACAGGCAGTATCAATGGAAAAGAGTACACAGTCAAGACCCTTCTGGTCAAGACCCTTCATCAGGAATGATGTAGCATACAACACAAGTTTAAAAAGTGAACAGCACAACGTTATTGGCATTTCATATGTGATGAGACTTGGGTGGTGTCAGGGAGTTCAGTAGTCTCATGACCTGGGGGAGGAAACAGTTCCCCTTTCCAGCAGTACTTGTCCTAATGCTCTGGTACCTCCTGCTTGACGGTGGGGTTCAAAGAGATAGTGGGATGTGTGGGAGGGATCTTGGCTTCACATATCACATTCTATTTTGTCCTCCTTCCCCTCCCCCCACCTTCCTATTCTGGCATCTTCAACCCTCCTTTGCAGTCCCAATGCAGAGCCTCGGCCTAAAATGTCAGCTGTTGATTCATTTCCACAGATGCTACCAGACCTGCTGAGTTCCTCCAGCATTTTGTCTTCCTAAACCTTTCCTCTCTAATTACCTGTTCAAGTTCTTTATGTACCTGCCTCAAACACATCTTCTGGCAGTTTATTTCATATACTGATTATCTTCTGAGTATAAAAGTTGTTCTTCAGATTCCGATTAAATCTTTCCCCCTTCACCTTAAACCTATGCCTTCTAGTTCTCAAATCCTCAAACCTGAGAAAGAGAATGTGCATGTTCACCCTTTTAATGCCACTCTAATTTTAAGATCTTTATTCATTCTCCTACAGGTTATTTCACAAGATGCCATTGGAGCATGGTGACTTACTGTAAGCTGCTCTCCCCAGATCTACCCATTTTTTCTCATTACCCATTATAATTGGTCTATTACCTTCCATTAAATCCAAAGTCAGTCTAAGAATTCTCATTTTATTCCACATTCTGTATTGTTTTGCCTTGCAGTATCCTGATGCACTGTTGAAAATGAAATGATTTATGTGGATAGCATGCTTTCACCATACCTCAGTATGTGACAATAAACTAATTCATGCTCCAATGAATAAAGTCCCAACCTATTCAACCTCTGCAACTCGGTCTTCTCAAATCCTGGCCCTACCCTTATAAATCACCTCTGCACTCTTTCCAGCTTTCCCATGGCAGTGTTACTAAAAATGAATACAATATGGCAAGCAACACACACAGAATCCTGGAAGAGCTCAGCAGGTCAGGCAGCATCTAAAGAAATGATTAACGCTTTGGGCCAAGACCCTTCTTCAGGACTGGAAAGGAAGTGGAAAGTCACCAGAATAAAAAGGCGGAGGGAGCTAGAAAGTGAAAAGTGAAGCCAGGTGGATAGTAAAGACAAATGGCTGGAGAGGAAGGATTTTGATGGGAGAGGAGAATGGACCGTAGGAGAAAGGGAGGGAGAAGAGGACACAGGGGAGGTGATAGGCCGGTGAGAGGAGGTAAGAAACCAGAGTGGGGAATAGAAGATGAGGGCGGGTGAGGAAAAAAATTTTACAAGAAAAAAATTAATATTCATGTCATCAGGTTGGAGGCTACCCAGATAGAATATAAAGTGTTGCACTTCCACACTGACGGTGGCCTCATCTTGGTACATAAATAGGCCATGGACTGATATATTGGAACAGGAATGGGAATTGCAATTAAAATGTTAGACCACAAGGAAATTCCACTTTTGGCAATAGGAGTTGAGGTGCTCCACAAAGCGGTCCCCCAGTTTACAGTGGGTATCACCAATGTAGAGACGGCTATATTGGAAGCATTGGACACAGTAGATGATACCAACAGATTAGCAGGTGAGTGTTGCTTCACCTGGAAGGACTGCTTGGGGCCCTGAATGGAGATGAGAGAGGATGTGAGAGGGCACATATAGTACTTTGACTGCTTGCAGGGATGTGTTGGGAGGGAGATTAGTGGGGTGGGTTGTATGGACAACAAAATCTCAGAGGAAGAAAGCAGAAGAGGTGGAGGTAAAGACATGTTGTGTGGTAGAATCTCTCTGGAGATGGCAGAAGTTGTGGACGATGGTGTGCTGGATGTGGAAGCTGATAGGGTGGTCGATAAGGACAAAAGGAACTCTAGTTCTGTTAAAGACTACGGGAAGATGGGGTGAGTGCAGATGTTCAGGAAATGGATGAGATGCGAGTAAAGGCAGCATCAATAGTGGAGGAAGGGAAACCATTGTTTGAAGGAGGAGGATATCTTAAAAGTCCTGGTAAAGAAAGCTGCATTCTAAACAGATGCAGCGGAAATGAAGGAACTGAGAAAAGGGAATAATATTTTAACAGGACAGAGAGTGGGAAGAAGTATAGCCAAGATAACTGTGGGAATAGGTAGACTTATAAAAGATGTCAGTCAACTGTTTGTCTCCAGAGCTGAAGACAGATCAAGAAAGGGGAAAGGTATCAGAAATGGACCAAGTGAATTTAAAGGCAGAGTGGAAATTGGAGACAAAGCTGATGTAATTGACAAATTCAGCAAGGGTGCATGAAGCAGTAACAATGCAGTTGTCAATGTAGTAGAGGAAGATTTTGGAAGTATTACCTGAAAAGGCTTGGAACATGCCCTGTTCTACATAAATATTCTAAATGTGGCCTCACCAATATCTCATACAACTGCCACATAACATCCAACTTTTAGACTCTGTGTCCTAACTGATGAAGGCTAATGTGCCAAAAGTCATCATCATCCTGTCACTTTCAGGGAACAATGAACTCATACTCATAGGCCCCTCTACTTTACAAAACTCCTTGGGATCCGTCACTGAGCAAGCCTTACCAGTATCTGTATTCCTAAAATGCAACACCTCATACTTATCCAGATTAAACTCATTTGTCATCCCTTGGCCTCAACTCAGCTGATCAAGATCCCTCTGTAAACACTGATAACCATCTTCAATGTTAATGACACACATTGAAATGTTTCCAAACCTATGGACTCACTTTCAAGGACTCTTCATCTCATGTTCTCGATATTTATTGCTTATTTATTATTATGTCTTTCTTTTTTGTACAAACCCTGTTTCCAGAAAAGTTGGGATATTTTCCAAAATGCAATATAAACAAAAATCTGTGATATGTTAATTCCCGTGAACCTTTATTTAACTGACAAAAGTACAAAGAAATGATTTTCAATAGTTTTATTGATCAACTTAATTGTATTTTGTAAATATACACAAATTTAGAATTTGATGGCTGCAACACACTCAACAAAAGTTGGGACAGAGTTAAAAGAAGACTGAAAAGTGCACAGAATATTCAAGTAACACCGGTTTGGAAGACTCCACATTAAGCAGGCTAATTAGTAGCAGGTGAGGTATCATGACTGGGTATAAAAGTAGCGTCCATCAAAGGCTCAGTCTTTGCAAGCAAGTATGGGTCATGGCTCACCCCTTTGTGCCAAAATTCATGAGAGAATTGTTAGTCAGTTCAAAAGGAATATTTCCCAACGCAAGATTGCAGAAAATTTAGGTCTTTCAACATCTACAGTACATAATATTGTGAAAAGATTCAGAGAATTCAGAGACATCTCAGTGAGTAAAGGGCAAGTTCGGAAACCACTATTGAATGCGTGTGATCTTTGAGCCCTGAGGCGGCACTGCCTAAGAAACCGTAATGCTACTGTGACAATTATAGCCACCTAGGCTTGGGAGTACTTTGGAAAACCATTGTCACTTAACACAGTCCGTCACTGTATCCAGAAATGCAACTTGAAACTGTATTACGCAAGCAGGAAGCCATACATCAACTCTATGCAGAAACGCCAGCAAGTTCTCTGGGCCCGAGCTCATCTCAGATGGACCGAAAGATTGTGGAACCATGTGCTGTGGTCAGATAAGTCCACATTTCAGCTAGTTTTTGGAAAAACGGGTGTCGAGTTCTCCATCCCAAAGATGAAGACGACCATCCTGATTGTTATCAGCGAAAGGTGCAAAAGCCAGCATCTGTGATGGTATGGGGATGCATCAGTGCCCACGGCATGGGCGAGTTGCATGTATGTGAAGGTACCATTGACTCTGAGGCATATATTAGGAATTTAGAGAGACATATGTTGCCATCAAGGCGACGTCTCTTTCCGGGACGTCCATGCTTATTTCAGCAGGACAATGCCAGACCACATTCTGGACGGGCTACAACAGTGTGGCTTTGTAGACACAGAGTGCGTGTGCTTGACTGGCCTGTTGCCAGTCCAGATCTATCTCCTATTGAAAATTTATGGCGCATCATGAAGAGGAGAATCAGACAACGAAGACCACGGACTGTTGAGCAGCTGGAGTCTTATATCAAGCAAGAATGGACAAAATTTCCAATTGCAAATCTACTACAATTAGTATCCTCAGTTCCAAAACGATTAAAAAGTGTTATTAAAAGGAAAGGTGATGTAACACAATGGTAAACATGCCTCTGTCCCAACTTTTGTTGAGTGTGTTGCAGCCATCAAATTCTAAATTTATGTATATTTACAAAATACAATTAAGTTGGTCACTAAAACTATTGAAAATCTTTTCTTTGTACTTTTGTCAGTTAAATAAAGGTTCACGTGAATTAACATATCACAGATTTTTGTTTTTATTGTATTTTGGAAAATATCCCAACTTTTCTGGAAATGGGGTCTGTATTTCCATAGTTAATTGTCTTTTGCACACTGGTTGAATGCCCAAGCTGGTGCAGTCTTTTAATGCTAGCAATATTTTACATGCACCAGTACCAATAGACAGGATGTACAATATGGCCATCTGAGGTGCCCTTTATACAGACTATAACATTTTATTTTGTATAAAATCCTTGCATGCTTCTGAACTTGATTATCCTTACCTTTGTCAATATGGCCACCAGGGGAGAACACACTGGTAGCTGATGTTATAAAGTAATTTTATTAACAATTACAGAAGACTTAAAAATATTTTGCAGAGTTTTTAGAAAAGGGCAAAGGAAATGAACTAGTTGTATCACTAATTTCTATATCGGTTTGGACCCAATGACTATCCTCTTACTATTCAATGACACTACATAGACATGGCAATTTAAGGTAAAACGGACAGTTTTTAACCCAATATGTTGTTTTATGCTGTAATACATTACAGAATTTGAATATCTGAGTATGATGATCAACCAGAAGGAAACATACTGGCTTAAAACATTCATGCTTACATTGCTGAGATCTTCTGTTGGTCGGAGTAAACCATGGATTTTGCATCCTGGCTGTCTACATGATACACAGGGCACTATGATAAGGGGTGCAAGCTATTGTCTATGCAGCAGGCTCTCCCTCTCAACACAGCTGATAAAACCCAAAGAAGCAGCAGAGACCGATACAGTTTTTCACTAGGTGCATCATGGGAATTGCCAGTCAATGTTGAAATCAATGTAGGAATGTTTTAGGGATTCTAGCTCTGGATTTTTCCTTAGGGTTTACTCCCAAAGCCTTCCACGTGAGTGTGTATAACTGCAAGGCAGTGGAGGTTTGAGATCAGAGCTTTCCTTCTTCTAGATGAGCTGCCAACCAGTGCCGATGAACCCAATCTGCTCAAAGCGACTGGTTTTAAGCTGCCATAACCCGTCTTTGCCACTTCTCCTGTCAGTAGAAACAGCTCCACTAGGCTAGTAGCTAAGCCACATGTGAAGGCCAGCAGCTGGACTTGGTTGTCAGAAACACAAGAAATTCTGCAGATGCTGGAAATCCAAAGCAACATACACAAAATGCTGGAGGAGCTAAGGTCAGGCAGGATCTATGAAAATGAATAAACAGTCAAAGGAAGTTTCAAGCTGAGACCCTCCTTCAGGATCGTAACTGAAGAGGGAAGACACCAGAATGTAAAGGTGGTGGGGGGAGGGGGGAGGAAAGGAGGACAATCTAGAAGATGAAAGGTGAATATAATTCTTCAAGTTATAACTTCTGCAAGTTTTCATAAAATAATTGAATTTATCTATTTAATTTATCTGGAAATAAGAAAGCTAACATTAACTAGTTTCTTCTTTGATGTTTTGTATTATATAACATTTAAAATGTGAAGCTTGACAGGCAGTAAAAGTTATTGATATCAATATCGTAATGCTCAAATAAAATAATTCAGCAATGCAAATGTTAAAAGTAGTGTATTTGTATACCATCAAATACACTATTTTTAACATTTGCATTGATACCATCAATTATCTTGCATGTCAATCATGCAACATGTATAAATATTAGTTAAAAGTGAATTGGAGAAATCCAAGTACCTTGACAAAATAGACAGGTATAAGAATAAAAGGCAACACAAGTGAATCTGCAGATGCTGGAAGTAAATAAAAACACAAAATGCTGGCAGAACTCAGCAGGCCAGACAGCATCTATGGGAGGAGTTAGGCATGAAACGTTGTCACTACCTCCTCCCACAGATGTTGTCTGGCCTGCTGAGTTCTGCCAGCATTTTGTGCTTTTAGGTATAAGAATCATGTGCCTGCAGTGTTTTTCTAGTATTTTAAATTTCAGCAGCATGTCTCTTAGTTTGCAATAATTCTAAAACTAGTTATTTCTCTACAATATGTCTTAACTACGTATATTCTTCTATAATGGCTTACCTTTTTCTGCCCTCTGGGTCTGCTATCCAGCCAGTCAGCCATTTGCTCCTCAATTTCCTCAATAGTAGAAGCTTCCTCGTGTAATGGTACATAGGCAATACCTCCAGAATTAGTGGCTGTATACACTGGGAACTCAGATTTTGGTTTCTTTACTTTTGGCCTTTTTTCTTCTGCAAGGTATAAAATGGCTTTTCAGCTTAAAAAATATTCTGTTGAAAGATCAATAGAGAAGCTTTTTTGCATTTTTTAAACTAACAAAAATTCAAGTTTGCACATATACTTAGATGACAGCACAACACAAATATAAAGTGGTGTTTTATCTGTAGTAATAAAGCACAATTTCAAAAGCTGCAATATAGAGAAAATGTGAATTGCTCTCAGATAAAGGGGGCTTCTCATTTTAAAATTTCCTCTCAACAAAGAAATGGATAACTGCCAGCAAATCTCAGAAAACTGCAGACATAACATCATAGCTCACAATGTCTGTGCAAAGATTCACCCAGTAGGATAATATTTAGAATCAGCAGATTATCTATTCACACCTCTTGTCTTCTGCTGCAACACATTGCTTTAATGAGACCCCATGTTGCATTCCCTCAATTTGCAAATTGCCTCGAATTCCCGACCACTGTACTACTTCTGTCCCTAGAGGACAGTGCACACAGTCTCCGTTTTAAAGCAGATAGACATGCAGACAGATTAGCAATTAGGTCATGAAAAACAGGCAGAATAACACAGCTCCATGCCAATCCAGAAGATTTGCATTTACCCTCTCAAAAAGATGTTAATACCACTATTAACTGTGCTTCCCAACTATGATTCACCACATTAAGAAAACAACAAACAGCTATGAGATGTATAGCATCTCCCGTTTATTTCAAGATGCTAGGGGTATATTAACAAGTTTATTTATTTTACAGCATTATTTCTCATTTGGGACAATAAGCTTGAAAGTAGTCACACTGAGAATAAAGTAAAAGTCCTGTTAACTGTAGAAGAGTTCAGGAAATTCTCCGGTTCTGATTCATACATTCAGGAAACTCAAATTAATTCAGTGCTGTACTGTACATTAATTAATATTAATTGACTGAAGAATTAACCTATACTGAAATTTCTGCAGACATAAAGGACATTGATAAGGGAGCTCAGAAAATCAGTATTGTTGCTATTTCCTTCATTATCTTTCACATTAAAGTAATGCAGATTGAAACAAATGCATTGTTACCATAAAATATGATACTCATAGATAGCACTTTACAAATTTAATATCCCATGTTCACTGTCTGACACAGTATTCAAATCCCATCATGTTCAAGCCTTCAGGCTGTCTTTTAAACACATTAATCAGAAAACTAACAAGACCTTTCAAAAATGTTCTCATAAGTGAATAATTCAGAGGACTGGAACTTCATGATTCTAAATTCCTAAAGAGAAAAGGGTGAGCAGATTGAACCCATACTCAAAGCAGTTTAGAAGAGAGCTCCATGATCTTATTGAAAAATAAGATTAAACAAACTTGACAAGATAAGAGTTTAAGAGAATGTTTCCCTTCACTTTGGATGAAGCAGGTCACCTATTAAGGCAGAGATAAGGAGATGGGGAATTTGTTCAATGGATAATGAATCCTTTTCAGTTATTTACTCCAGTAGAGCTGTGGAGGAATCACTGAATATATTTAGGGCTGTTGGTGAGATTGTAAGGGAGTCAAAGGTTACAAGGTGTGGATAGAAAAATGAAGTTAATGACAAAATCAGATTCGTTCTGATCTTACTGAATGACTGCACAGGCACTTAAATCACAACTCTTATTTCTTAGGTCCAAATTATTTATTTAAGTGTGAATGTTCTCAATATTAAAGATGAAATATTAGAAAATGCAAAGGAGCCTTTATTCTACAATCTGAATGAAGACAACCATCTTAAAACAGATCTTCCTATAAAATAGATTTACACAGCAAATTTGTGTGACAGACACAATAATGAGTCTTCTGAAATACTTTGGTAATACTTGATGAATGGATCACTCAGCCCACAGGCTATGGTAAAATACTGTTCTGCTAAGAAGAAAGGTCAAGTCTTCTACAATACTTGTTCATTATTGGGTGACTGGTCTCTCTCTCCAGTGACAAAAACAACACCATTTACACAGTACAGATGTTTCTTACTCTGTATAGCTTCAAACTGAGCTTGGGTCTCTGCCTCCTCTTGTTCCTTTACTTTCAGTGCTTTCCATTCCAGATAAAAATCTTTAATAGCCTACAAGAAAAACATGTGAACTGTTTATCCTATGCTTATAATTATGAAATTAAAATCTGTATGCACTCGTAAACTAGCACACTGTTTAGAAAAAACTTTTCTAACATACCATCCAGTTATGCGTACTGTTTTCATATGCAAATAAATGTATGACAGTGCACAGTGCCAGATTATACAGTAGCAAAGGATTGAGGACATACTAATTCTTGGAAAATGCACAGTTTCTACAAATGCAAAGTTCTCACATTTCTTTAAGATTTTTCCCAACAACTACAAAGGCTTCTTAAAAAATTATTTCAGTTAATACCACAAATTGAAAAAATACCCCTGAAATTTTAGTGGTAAAAATTAAACCTGGCATCAAGATGTCGAGAAAAGTGAGCTTTTAAAATACCCTTGCAGTGAATCAAGAGAACAAACATATTCTTCCACACAAGTGCTGATACTGTATGCATATAATATCATTGCCGCCAAGCTGCAAAATTGCCTATGATGCTAATTAATACCTGGAGAATAATAATTAAAAACTGTGATTGATCAATGGTAAATTCAGAACCAAGATCATTAAAGTTGGATCTAATAATTTTTAATGGATCTTAAAAATCCTAATTAAAATAGTTTTAAAGGCATACAGAACAGTCAGGCAATACAAAAGAGGTAACAGTTGAACATTTAAATGATCTGTTATATATGTTCCTTAATTCCATCATTGGTTGCTCTTACTTTATACAAGAGAAATAACTAATTACATCAAGTTGCAGAGAGTGATGGAGGAATAGATAGAACGAAGGGGTTAATAGGGCAAGAGCATGGTTGCTGTGGAAATAAAGAATAAACAAAATCATCCAGTGACAGGGTAATGAGGTCTATTAGAAAAATAGCTTTATTGTCATCTGACTGTACGTATATACAATAAAACAAAACAATGCTTCTCCGGACCACAGTGCACCTGTGGCGACCCATTTCCTGGCGCATCCGAACCGACTCCGTGTCGTAATTTTAGCGCTGCGTGTAGCACACCGCTACAATTGGTGACCCCGACGGTCCAAACGATTTTTGGACCAGAAATGACCGACGCTGCCTCTGTTCATGCGGTTTCGTTGACACAGCGCCCGGACCTATGGTTCCAGCAAGCCGAAGCCCAATTCCACGTTCGCCAGATCACCTCAGAAGACACCCGCTACTACTACGTGGTGAGCTCCCTCGACCAGGACACAGCGGCCCAGGTCGCGGAGTTCGTACAGTCGCCCGCGGCAGACGGCAAGTACACGGAATTCAAAGCCCTGCTCCTCAGGACTTTCGGACTCTCACGGTGCGAGCGGGCTGCCCGTTTACTGCACCTGGATGGCTTGGGCGACAGACCTCCATCGGCTTTAATGAATGAGATGTTGTCTCTGACCGACGGACACACATGCCTCATGTTTGAGCAGGCATTCCTGGAGCAGCTGCCTGAGGACATACGCCTGCTGCTATCCGACGCGGATTTCAGTGACCCCCGGACGGAGGCAGCCCGGGCGGACTTGCTGTGGAACGCCAAAAAGGTGAGCGGGGCGTCCATTGCACAGATCTCCCAGCCACGCTCCCGGCAGCAAACCAGTCCAGGCCCGGCCGCAGAGCCCGCCAACCCCCGGCCCAATGAACACTGGTGCTTCTACCACCAGCGGTGGGGCGCAGACGCCCGCCATTGTCGACCGCCCTGCATGTTCCCGGGAAATGCCAGGGCCAGCCGCTGCTGATGGCTACGGCGGCTGGCCATCGGGATAGCCTCCTGTATGTGTGGGATAGAAGGTCGGGATGCCGGTTTTTGGTCGATACAGGGGCTGAGATCAGCGTTTTACCTCCGATGAGTTACGACACCCGCAGCAGGGCACCGGGTCCCCCCCTGTGGGCCGTGAATGGCAGCACAGTAAGGACCTATGGCACCCGTTAGGTGCAGCTATAGTTCGGCTCCAGCCAGTTCACGTGGGACTTTACACTGGCCGCCGTAGCCCAACCGCTTCTGGGTGCGGATTTTTTGCGGGCTCACAGCCTACTGGTCGACCTGCCCAGGAAGAGACTGGTACACGCCGAGACCTTTCAGACGTTTTCCCTGGGTGCAGCCCAGTTGCCAGCCCCTCACCTCGGCTCCATCACGCTGTCCGACAACGACTTCATCAGGGTCCTGGCGGAGTTCCCATCGGTTCTGGCACCGCAGTTCACAGCGGCCATGCCCAGGCACGGTGTACAGCACCACATCCCGACCCAGGGACCACTCCTCCACGCCCGCGCTCGGCGGCTTCCCCCGGACAAGCTCCGACTGGCGAAGGAGGAGTTCCAGAGGATGGAGGAATTGGGGATCATCCGGCGGTCTGACAGCCCATGGGCCTCCCCCCTGCACATGGTGCCCAAAGCGACGGGGGGCTGGAGACCGTGCGGCGACTACCGCAGGCTGAACGAGGCTACCACACCGGACCGCTACCCTGTGCCGCACATTCAGGATTTTGCAGCAAACCTGCACGGCGCACGGATCTTCTCCAAGGTAGACCTCGTCCGAGGGTACCATCAAATCCCGATGCATCCTGACGACGTCCCCAAAACGGCTCTCATCACCCCTTTCGGCCTTTTCGAGTTCCTCCGCATGCCGTTCGGCCTGAAGAATGCCGCACAGACGTTCCAGCGGTTAATGGACGCGGTGGGACGGGACCTGGACTTCGCGTTCATCTATTTGGATGACATCCTCATAGCCAGCAGCAGTCGTCAGGAGCATCTGTCCCACCTCCGTCAACTCTGCGCCCGACTGAGTGAGTACGGTCTTACAATCAACCCCGCCAAATGCCAGTTCGGACTCGATACCATTGACTTCCTGGGCCACAGGATTACTAAAGACGGGGCAACCCCTCTGCCCGTTAAAGTAGATGCGGTCCGCCTCTTTCCCCGACCCACCACGATCAAAGGCCTTCAGGAATTCGTAGGTCTGGTCAATTTCTACCGCCGCTTCCTCCCTTCAGCTGCCCGGATCATGCACCCCCTGTTCGCCCTGATGTCGGGTCCGAGCAAGGACATTACCTGGGACGAGGAGTCCGCCGCCGCTTTCGTTCAAACGAAGGAAGCTTTGGCGGACGCCACAATGCTAGTACATCCCAGAATGGACGCCTCTACCGCCCTCACAGTGGACGCATCTAACACGGCAGTCGGTGGGGTGCTGGAGCAACTCATCGCAGGTCGCTGGCAACCCCTGGCGTTTTTCAGCAAACACCTGCGACCACCCGAGCTTAAGTACAGTGCTTTCGACCGGGAACTGTTGGCGCTCTACCTGGCATTTCAGGTACTTCCTAGAAGGTCGGCCCTTCACCGCGTTCACGGACCACAAACCGCTTACCTTTGCGTTTACGAAAGCGTCCAACCCCTGGTCGTCCCACCAGCAACGCCACCTGTCCTACATCTCTGAATACACGACGGATGTCCGGCACGTCTCAGGTAAGGACAATGTTGTGGCGGATGCGCTCTCTCGCCCTACCGTTCATGCCCACCGCTACACACCCACAATAAATATATCACAGACAGCACATATAGACAAAATATTACTACAATTAAGTTAATAAAATATAATTCACATTATATGTTATGTGAAGTGTATAGCACATATAAACAGTAAACAACTTGCTACCTTAGTGATGGGACCTTGGTGGTGGCAGGGTATTCATTAGTTTCAGACTGTGGGGAAGAAGCTATTGCACAGTTTGGCATTCATTATCCTTATGGTCCTGTACCCCCTTCCTGACGGCAGCGAATCAAAAAGGTTGTGGGATGAGTGGTGAGGATCCTCCACAATGTTTTGGGTAAACAATGCTCCTGGTAGATGTAACAAGTAGCAGGGAGGGAGACTTTGGTGGCCCTTTTGGCAGTTTTTATTATCCCTTGTAAGGTCAATGCAGTCTGATCCCTTGTTGTTTCTGTACCACACAATGGGGCAGTCAGATAGGATGCTCCTGATGATGCTCCTGTAGAATGTTGTTAAGGTTGGGGACAGGAAACCTTGCACACCTCAATCTCTGCAGAAAGTGCAGATGCTGCTATGCCTTTTTGACTAATGAGATGTTGTGGCCCCAAGTTAGACTATCCATTATGTACATAGCAAGAAACTTTGTGCTCTTCATTTTCTATAAAAGGTATGAAGTGAGAGCATAAGGGTAGATCACAAAGGAATACTGGAATTGTTAGAAAACCTGAGAGCATTAATATATTACAATGGTTGGCCTGCACCAGAACAGAGCAGTTTTGATACAAAGAGAAAACTGGAAGACGTGAAATTCAATATGGAGTCCAAAAGGCTGTAATATGCCCAGGTAGAAGTTCTTGAAGCTTATGTTATTTCTTGTGGAAACAGTACAGGATACCACATTTGGATATGTCACTGTGCAAGTGAGATAGAAGAGTAAAACCATATGAAGATGATGCAGAATCTGTGTTTGGTTTCTCATATCTAAAGGAGACAACATTGTGAACACTTCAACAGTGCACTACACTGGAAGTATGAGTGAATTGCTTCTTCAACTACAAGAATTACTTGGACCTCAAATGTTGGGAAATAGAATGACATGTGTTACATCTCATGTGGCTGGACAAGAACCACAGAAGATGCACAAGAAGGGGAATGTTTGGGGGAGATAAGAACCTGGGTGTCATAAAGGGAATGGCGTCTTCAGAACGCTGAAAGGGAAGAAGTTAAGATAGCCCATTAGTGGAATTACACTGAAAGTGGAAAAATTGGAGGAAACTGCAAGTATGTACCTCAATGTATGCATTTAGTCCGCAAGGATGATTCTAAACATCTTGTTATCTGCCACTTTAATTCCAAATTCCATTTTCTCTGATCTGTCTGTAGCCTCTTGCACATTGTGGAAAATAAATTGTGGAACAGCACTTAATCTTCTGTCTAGCTACACTGCAGCCATTTGAACTCAATATTGAATTCTACATCACTGAACTAGCCTTCTCTATGTCAGAACTGTTCAGTTCCTTTGCAAGAAATACCTCGATAACATTAGTTCCGTTTTCCTCTATTAGTTCTTGATGACCTGAGTATTCCTATTGTTCTGTACTTCTCAGACATCTGTGGTACACTCTTTCTACCTGCACTCATTAATGTATTAACTGGATGACTTCATTGCAGCTCTTCCCCATTGTAACCATGGCATCAACCAGATAGGAAATACTCCCTTTATTCTAACCCAACATCCCCCTTCATCTGTGACTTAAAACTATTGACTTATTCCCTTTCTCATTTTCAATGAAGGGTCTTTAACCTTAAATGCTAAAGTGGTTTTTCTTTCATATCCTGACAAGAGTTTCTTAAATTTTCTGCTCTTATTTCAGATTTCCAACACCTCCAGTATTTTATTTTAAATTTTCATCAATGACATCTTAGTGTTAAGTGCCCCTTGACAGCATTGTCAATGGCATCTACTATCACTTAGCTAATTATTGAGATTGAAGTAGTAACTTGGATTAGATTTAGCTGCTGCATGTAAACAAGACACAACTGCACAATTCTCTGCTGGAGCTGCACTGGAATAGCTTTGGAAAACAAGATTTCAACATTGCAGCAGAATGCTGTTAGTGTCCGTAACCTTGGTTAAATGAGCAATTTCTTAATATCACATAGCACCTGTGATGGTGGGATCAGGCATTTGGGATATCCAGTTGAACATGGCTACCTACACTGCAGCACTGTTTCTTGCACTCAGCTGCTGGACCCAGCCATTGAGGGTGGCAATGATCATGAAGGCACCACCTTGAGTTTATTATTTAATTGTACACCAACATTGGAAACTGAATATGACAGGATTGAAGAATCTTGACCAAATAGGAATTTGTCTCCTCAAGAACTGGGCAACCTATACTTTATTTATATATTTTATTTTATTTAGAGATACGGTAAAAGGTCATTCTGGCCCTACAAGCTCGTGCTGCCCAATTACACTTATATGACTAATTAACCTAATAGCCAGTACGTCTTTGGAATGTGGGAAGAAACAGGAGTTTTTTGATTCCTATTAAAGATATTTGATTTCCACTCCATGTCAGAACATAAAGTAGTAGAGCACAAGAACACTGCCTTCAGGCCACGAATGTCTGTGCTGAACACAATGCCAAATGAAGCTAAATTTCTTCAGCCTGCACATGATCCACATCTCTCTGTATATGAGCCTATCTAAAAGCCTTAAAATGCCACTATTATATTTGCTTCCATCACTACTTTAGCAGCTCTTTCTAAGCACTTATCCCTCTGTGTAAAAACAAACTGGTCTTTGCATATTTCCTTTAAACTCTTCCCTCTCAACTTAAATGTTTCCTCTAGTATTTGACATTTCTAGCCTGGAAAAAGATTCTGAGCATGACTCTCATCATTTTAACTCTCTATCAGGTGTCCCCCCCAGCTTCTGACACTCCAGAGAAAACTACCCAAGTTTGTTCAACCTCTTCTTATAGCTCATACCCTCTAATCCAGGCAGTGTCCCGGTAAGCCTCTTCTGTACCTCTCCAAAGCCTGGGGCAACCAAAATGACACACAATATTTCAAGTGCAGCTTAACCAAAGTTTTATAAACCTGCATGACTTCCAAGCTTTTATATTAATATTCTAATTAATGAAAGCAAGCATACACCCTCTTTACTACCATATGTTTATGTGCATATTCATTTTTATAGAGGTATAGACATGGACTCCAAGATCCCTCTGTACATCAGTGACTATCTAGATTCCTTTATATTTGCCTTCCCAAAGTTTAACATCTCACACTTGCCCAGATTTTAAAATAATTCATTTGACATTTCTCCAATTTTATTGATCCTGACTGGCCAATTCTTTTGTTACAGCAACATTTAAAAACACACTCAGCACTGTGCAGATTTAACTAATAATAAAATCCAGCATAATAATACAGTACACTAATGTACCAATGTGCAATAATAATGTACAAGATAATAAAACAGAGACTATTGTACTATGATGTGTGTTCTCCTGCTGCACAGAGATGAACTGTTGCATATGCTTATTACATTTGGTGGGAAAGATTTTCTGTAATGATCCTCGTGGCAGTGGAGCTGAATGAGTCAGTTTGAAAGGGTTAAGTGGGTCATGGAGAGGATGTGCCAGATTGCCCATAATGGATAATGGTTTGTTTAGTGACCTCCTCTCCACCACTAACTCAAAATATCAGTGATCCTAATCCACTGGTCATAGACTTTGAGACAAAATAGCAGCCACCCTTCCCTACTCTCTGTATACCATGAGGAAGCCAATTCTGAATCCAACCTACCAAGTCACTGCGAATGTCATGCATCCGAACTTTCTGAATCTGCCCACCATGAGGAATCATGTCCAATGCTTTAAAGTCCACATGCACTGCCTCAAGCTCAACAATAATTTTTGTCACCTCCTCAAAATACTTAAGTTTGTAAGGCACTGCCTGCCCCACAGAAAGTCATGCTGATTGTGCCTAATTGGGACAAGTTTTTCCAAATGTACAACAAATTCTATTCCTAAGAATCCTCTGTAATACCTTACTGGATTGAATTTAATTTCCACAACTACATGGGATTTTAATTCATACAGTATTTTCAGTTCAGGCTTCTGGATTGGTGCAATCTAATTTATGTTAATATTACATAAATACTTATAATAATTTTCCAATATTAAAATGTACATACAATGACTGGTGAGATTTGAATGAAAGATCATCAACATGAAAATTTCTTCCTCTCTCCAGTGACGGAGGCCAACTTAAGAATTTCCCATTTTTTCTTTCAGTTCAGATAGACCAATGTTTAAGTTATTAGCCTAGCATCAGAAACCTGGACTAATGTTCTAGTGACAAATTCAGATTTACCATGGCAGCCGAGTTCTAATATGGATAAAAGTCTACCTTGGCCACTGAGATCCTTCAGGTCATTCACTAGAGGCTTTCAGGAATAATTCCAAACCCACAGGTGATTGTTAATTATTCACTCAAATGGGCTGGAAGGGGTAACTATAGAACAGACAATAAATCTGGCCTTGATTCTGTGAAAGAATTGCCATTACGATTCAACTACACTCTCAACTACAATAAAATTCTGTTAACCCAGCATGTCGAGGACTTTGATAGTACTGTACTGGAAGATTCTATTAAGTATTGGATGTTATTCTAAAGAATATCTTGGTGTACGTTTACTTTACATTCATTTTTATCTTAAAAATGCCTCACAGTAGTATAGGTTTTTCAGCTGAGCCAGTGAGTTTAAAGGTAATGCTGTAATCAGCTGAATGTCAAACCATATATTTTCAAGCAGTCAAATAGCTAGTTATTAAAATTTAACTAATTCTTACAAGCTGTTTCAATTGTGCTTATTATCAAAGCTACCTTGAAACTTCATCCCTTTTTCCAAATGTTGTCAGCATTCTCAATTTTCGCACTAAAATTCAAAAAATATTCAGTAGGAACAGGAGCATGCCAAAAATTTCCCTGATTTTGTTTCATTGTGATCACAGCTTAGATTTTAAATCACCTCTATTTTGTTGGTCTATAGACATCATAGTTCAAAAGATATACAAATCTCAAGATTAGGTATATTAAGTGATATTAAATAAATACTTGCTCTTTGGGGTAAAAAGTTTTGAAATTTCTGTTCATTTCATTACTAGATGACAGACTCTTTCCTTCTGGCACTGGTTCCACAGGACACATCTCAGCATCTCCACTGCCACACCTTTTAATAATTCTGCATCCTTTATTTCCCCACCTATAAGATATACTACTTATCTAAAATTGCATTAAAAACTTAGATCTCATCCAAATCAATTTTAAAGATAGCAAGTCACAGACAAGCAATTACTGATCCATATGTCTGCCATTTGTCCAGAAAATATAGAGCATTATTAAACAGGATATACATGTTAACATCAAACTTTTAAAAAAATTTCTTTTCCTGTTCTGATAAAGGATCCTGATCTAAAACCGTCCTGCCAGAGTTTCAGCCCGAAACATCAACTGTACTCTTTTCCTAGATGCTGCCTGGCCTGCTGAGTTCCTCTAACATTTTGTGTGGGTTGACTTGAAACCTTATCTCTTTTCTCAGTCATAGCTTCTGCTGAGAGCTTCCATCTTTTTTTTATTTCATAAAATTCATATAACTCGAGTTGGACAAATGTGTATTTTTGATCTTCTGATAATCTAGTGGTTTCCCTTTTAACTTGGTTCTGTGGCGACCCACTTTCCAGCGCACTCAAACAGGCTCACAAAGTGGCGCGCGCCGGCATTGAGGCCGGTCCCAAAAAGGGCACCAAGCCTGCTTCACCAGCAAGGGGAAAAGCCCGCACGCGGGATGGGACTGTGAATATGCAGTATACCCAGGGAGGGCGGGAACAGGAAGGCTTTAAAGCGAGGCCACAAAGTTTGAATAAACCTCTTTTGCAACTGCAGCTCACCAAGCTTCACGTGTCGTTATTTCAGCGTTGCATGTAGCACACCGCTACAGTCCTATCTCCAAAAATAACAGTCCAAAAATAACGACCTCACCAAGAAACTATAATGGCTGACTTTTTTGTCCTCAAGTAGCAAAGAAAAACCTAGATTCTACTTCAGACTAATGATTTGATTGCCTTTTAATCCATAGGTTCAGTGGTAAAATCCAAAGACTAAAACCAACAAATCCTCATGCTTCCCTTTCAGTTCTTTTAAAATATCTAGTATGTAACCTGACAGGTACAGAGATTTACAATGTGTTAACTCTAATATTTTTCCTTAAATATTTTTAACTTCCTCATTCCCATTCAATCTTAACTTCTAAATTCCCATCATTATACAAATACTAAAAATTAATTACAATAGACCATTCTCTTCTGAGCTTCCTCCACTATATAAAAAGACAACAGTTGATTTGATTGTAATCTCAATGCTACAATCCTGTCTATCTCCAGGAATTTTTCAACTTCTTGGTTATTATATATCTTGCTGTCTTAGACTGTTTCCACCATCTTTTATGAGAAAGCTTCCATGATACACAACTTTGTATCTTAATTGCACAAGGTTTTTAAAGAGCTACCTTGTACTATCAAATGAACATATCCCTTCCAAATCTAGCCAGTCAAGACTCCTCAGCATTCTTTATATTTCAGTCAAATCACCTTGCACTCTTCTGATCTGCAGCAGACTACAGCCTAGCCTAACCAGCCCATCATAAAACAACATCCCTTTTTGAGTTCTTTGCATCTTCCATTGCAAAAAGAAACAAATTAATTTAATATCTCAGACAATTATTTTCCCACTTCAAGGGGCTCATGTATATGTGTAAAAGCCCTGTTTTTTTCCTTTATACAATAGCTTCCTTAATCACATTCTATGTTGTTCATCTTTAATATTTTCTTGGCTATAACATCCTCATTTCTAAAACTCAATGTCTGTGTTTGCCAATTTTGGCAGTATTTTCTGTGATGACATCCTTCATTCAGGTTCCAATAGAAAGCCTACAAAGGACTGTTCAAAGTACTTAATGTAGCCTAATCAAGGTATTATGCAGCTAAAGCTCGACTTCCATCTTCTTGTACTCAATTTTGTAAACACTGGCATTCCACAAGTCCATTTTTGAATCTTTGTACCTGTCAATTGCTTGTTAAATGGTAATTTTAGATCAACAAGCTTCTTTGGTACTCATGATGCTCCTACCTTTTCACCACTAAAGTGTATTCTAGCCTTTTGATTCCAAAGTGGATTACCTCAGATTTGCATGCAAAAAAAATCCATTTTCCTCAGTCTTTTTCACCTGCTTAATTCCATCAATCTCTCTATACAATTTAATACTTCCTTCTACACTGTTATATTTTGCCTACTTCCACACCATCAGAAAACAAAAAATAATGAATGCCACCTTCAATCCATTCAAACCAATCATAAAATCATAAATACAACAAGACAGATTCAAAAATATCACAGGATACTACCAGCTTTCTACCACCATTTAAAGTGCAATTCCACTATACCTAGTATGCACCTACAATTAACAAGTAAAAACTAGCAAATTGATTTATGAAGGGCTTTATCAAATGTTTCTACATAGCAATAAACATTGGCATGTAAGATAATAACAAGTAGGAACAGGCGAAGTCCTTTCTTTCCTCAACAGCATGCTCCACCATTCAATAAGATCATAGCTGATCTAGCTGTGGACTCAGTTTTACCTACCTGTCTTTTCTTCATAACCCTTAACTCCCCTATTCAAAAATCTATCTTCCCTTATCCATATGTACTGGACATGCCCTAGTATTTTAGAGATACTTTAGTATCTCTAAAATACTGGAGAGATGTCTTCCAAACTCTATCCCAAATACTTAATTTCAATTTGGAACCCAACCTTTTGATTGCTCTTTTCGGCACCTCCGAAGAGGGGGACATGCACCCAAGTCCGACTAAACATCGTACACTGTCTTTTGCTTCTCTGTTGGTCAGGCGTACAGTTTTGCTGATGTGGAAGGATGCTGCCCCACCCACCCATGCTTAGTGGCTCAGGGACATCATGTTCAGTCTACGCCTTGAAAAGATCCATTATTCAATCCACAATTCGGACATGAAGTTCCAAAAGGTGTGGGGACCCTTTCTTGAATATTTTCAAAAATCCCAGCGAGACTAAAGGTCCATTCTCTCCCCCTTTCCTCAGTACATAAATCCCTGACCACCAGCATTTTCTGGTAAAACTCTTCAGACTCAAATTTCTTATACAACAGCCGATATCGTAGAAAAATACACCTTCTCTATACCAATGCAGCTCTGTGGGGGCAAAGGTTCTGTTTAACCCTTTTTGCCAATGCATTGATGGCTTGGAGTTGGGGACTGCGAGGGGTGGGGCGATAAAGCACATTCGTACTATGGGTGCATCTCTTTCATAAATGTGAATTGTACATTTGCTACATTTGTTATGCACTGCACAATTCTCCATTAAACTATATTCTATTTAAAAAAAATATTGTTGAAAAAAATCTATCCAATTGTGCCTTAAGTATATTTAATGAGGTAGCCTCTACTGTTTTGCTGGATAGAGAATTCAACAAATTCACTAGTCTCTGGGAATAGCAGCTTCTCCTCATCTCCATCCTAAATCTATTCTACTCACACTTACCAGAGGAAGCAATTTTTCTGCCTCAATCTCATATCCCTTTCATAATTTTGTATGCTTTATAATATCTCTTTTCATTCTTCTGAATTCCAGAGAGTAAAGTCTCATGCGTCTCAATCGCTCCTCACAGACTAACCTGCTCATCTCAGGAATTAACCTGGTGAATCTCCTCTGTACCACCTCCAAAGCCAGAATATCTTTCCTAAATTAAGGAGACCTGAACTGCATGTAGTACTCCAGGTGCAGCCTCATCAGTGCCCTGTACAGTTGCAGCATAATCTCCCTGCTCTTGAATTCAAACCAGTTTAATTCAATTTATTGAAATCAAACTTAGGTGTGTTACGTTTGGTCTCCTCTTCCAAATTTTAATGTGTATCATGAATAATTGTGGGTTCAGCACTTATTCTTGCAACATTCAGCTCTATGACTGCTAATCAAAGAAACATCCATTTATCCCACCTCTTTTCCTTCTATTGGTTAACCATTCTATACCCATGCTAAGACATTATTCCCAACTCCTTGCATCCTTTTAAGACCATAAGATATAGGGTCAGAATTAGGCCATTTGGCCCACTGAGTCCACTCCGCTATTTCATCATAGTTGATCCACTTTTCCTCTCGGCTCCAATCTCCTGTCTTCTCCCTGGATCCCTTCATGCCATGACCAAACAAGAATTTATCAATCTCTTTCTTAAATATACATAAAGATTTGGCCTCGACAGCTACAGTGGCAAAGAATTCCACAGATTCACACTCTCTGGCTAAAAGAAACTCATACTCATCTGTTCTAAAAGGACAACCCTCTATTCTGAGGCTGTGTTCTCTGGTCTTAGACTCTCCCATCATAGGAAACATTCTCTCCACATCCACTCTCTCAAGGCCTTTCATCATTCAATAGGTTTCAAAGAGGTCACAATTCTAGTGAATTACAGACCCAGAGCCATCTAACACTCTTCATTCGATAAGCCATTCAATCGTTCAATTCCTTTTCTTATGGGCAAGTCTTTTATGTGCCTTCTAGAAAGCCAGGTATATAATATTCACATCTTCCCCTCTATACATTGTACTCACTATATCCCCAAACAACTTCAATAAGTTTGTCAAACAGGACCTGTCTTTCATGAATGCATACTGTCTGCCTGATGAAACCACTTCTATTCAGATATCTCGTTATTTCATACTTAATGATAGCTCAAGCATTTTTAATGACTACAGATATTAAACTAACTGGTCAATAGTTACCCTTCTTTTCCTTACATCTTTATTACAATAGTGATATGACATTTGTTGTCTTCCAATCCACCAGGATCTGCCCAGAATGCAGAGAATTTTAGTAAATTATTAGAAATGTGTCCACTATAACTTCTGCCCTTCTTTTCAGTACCCTGTGATGCACCTCATCAGGACCCGGGGGATTTGTCTACCTTTAGGCACATTAGATTGCTCATCACTGCCTCTTTAGTGATAACAATTGTACTTCAATCAACAATGATTGGAGTGTTTTGTTTGACGTCTTTTACTTTAATCAGCTCTTCACAAAGTTAGTTAAGAATGCTCTTCATACATAATCTACCCATCACAAATACATGCAGACTCTTTGATTCCAAGTATTCTTAATCATTGACAGTAATTTCTTGACAGAGGATGCAATTTTATAATTCCCTGGTTTCCCTCTCCTAACTCGAAGGCATCACTTCCACAATTTTTGTTGTTTGTGAAACAAGCAAAGTTATCTTCATCTTCCTTTAAAACTCTGGGCCAGAGTTCCATTCCTGGAAAAGTGTCACTCTTTAGTGGCCTTATTTTCTTACCACTGTCATTTTTCTCAATAATTTTGGCATGCTCTTCTGAATAATTGATAATGCTAATTATTTAGATCTATTTTTTAATCATGCCACTTTAATCAGTTTTAAAGGTCCATATTGCTCTCTACTTAATTGTTTAAAAATACATTTTAAAATGTTTCAAGTTCCTTTTGCTGCTATGATTAATCTCTCTCAGTCACCGGAATTCGTTAGCTTTTACATTTTTGCTCAGTTTACTTTGATTTTATCTAGTCCTTGGCTTTTGCTATCCGCCTTTAGATGTATTCGCTGATGCTTTCATGCACTATATGCCATTTAACTAAATCTGGTTCATTACTCAGAGCTAAATGGATGGCCTGGGTAGGAAAGGAGTAAAGTGATAAGGGCCTAATATAGACAATGGGATTAACTTACATAGACATCATGGTGAGCATGGACCACTTGGGCTGAAGGGTCTATTTCTGTCCAGTACAACTGCATGATGAAATTTAAATGTGACCCATATCCTCTTAATTCTACGACATACTGGTGTTAAAAAAAAATTAACACCCATGAAGTTTGTTGCTTCAGTCATGAATGTCCTCATATCCCAATCTATAAATATTAAATGAGCTCAGCTCTGTATTATGCACCTATTCACTTCAGAGGTGCTCCCCAAATTCCATCAGAATGTGGACTTTGCAACGAGGCGGGAGAACGCATTGGACCTGGTTTACACAGACATTCTCGACACTTACCAGGCACAGCCCCGCCCCCACCTCGGATACTCAGACCACATCTCTGTTATGCTAAGCCCTGCATACAGGCGCTCCAGACCAGTTCAGAAGCAGGTGAAAACCTGGCAGCAGGAGCCATCTCTGCTCTTCAAGACTGCTTTGAGAACACTGAATGGCATACGTTCAGGGAGGCTGCAACCGACGGCGACTCTACCAACTTAGAGGAGTACACAGCATCAGTGACCAGTTACATCAGCAAGTGCATTGATGATGTTACTCTATCCAAGACCATCACTATAAGTGCCAACCAGAAGCCATGGATGACCGCAGAGGTACGTGCGCAGGCAGCTTTAACAACAGTGAGGGCCAAACTGTCCCAAGCCATCAGAGGGGCAAAGCTTGCACATGCCCAGCTAATCCACAGTCACTTCCAGGACAGCGGCGACACGCGGCGCATATGGAAGGCATCCAGGACATCACCAATTACAAAACAACATCACCTGACTGTGCAGGTGATGCCTCCCTCCCAAATGCGCTGAATAACTTCTACACCCGGTTTGAGGCGGAAAATGATGTGGTGGCTAAGAAGTCCACCCCTCCTGCGAATGACCAGGTGCTGTGTCTCTCCGTGGCCGACGTGAGAAGAACCCTGTGCAGGGTCAACCCACGGAAGGCTGCTGGACCAGACAACATCCCTGGTAGAGTGCTCAGAGGATGTGCAGACCAGCTAGTAAATGTTCTCACTGACATCTTAAACATCTCCCTGAGCAGTGCCACCATTCCAACATGCTTCAAGGCCGCCACCATCGTCCCCATGCTGAAGAAGTCTTCAGTGTCCCGCCTGAATGACTACCGTCCTATTGCACTTACATCCATCATCATGAAGTGTTTCAAGAGGCTCATCATGAGGCATATCAAGACCCTGCTGCCCCCCTCACTGGACCCCCTGCAGTTTGCGTACTATCCCAACCGCTCAACAGATGATGCCATTGCCACCACCTGGCCCTAACCCATCTGGACAAAAAAGACACATACGTTCAAATGCTGTTCATAGACTTTAGTTCAGCATTCAACACAATCATCCCTCAGAAACTAATTGGAAAGCTGAGCTTATTGGGCCTGAACACCTCCCTCTGCAAATGGACCCTAGACTTCCTGACTAGGGGATCTCAGTCAGTCCGGATTGGGAGCAGCATCTCCAACACCATCACACTGAGCAGGGGGGCTCCCCAGGGTTGCATGCTCAGTCCACTGCTGTTCACTCTGCTGACCCATGACTGTGCTGCAACACACAGCTCGAACCATCAAGTTCGCCGATGACGCCACTGTGGTGGGTCTCATCAGCAAGAACGACGAGTCAGCTTACAGAGAGGAGGTGCAGCAGCTAACGGACTGGTGCAGAGCCAACAACCTGTCTCTGAATGTGAACAAAACAAAAGAGATGGTTGTTGACTTCAGGAGGGCAGTGAGCGACCACTCCCCGCTGAACATTGACGGCTCCTTGGTAGAGATCGTAAAGAGTACCAAATTTCTTGGTGTTCACCTGACTGAGAATCTCACCTGGTCCCTCAACACCAGCTCCATAGCAAAGAAAGCCCAGCAGCATCTCTACTTTTTGCGAAGGCTGCGGAAAGTCCATCTCCCACCCCCCATCCTCATCACATTCTATAGGGGTTGTATTGAGAGCATCCTGAGCAACTGCATCACTGCCTGGTTTGGAAATTGCACCATCTTGGATCGCAAGACCCTGCAGCGGATAGTGAGGTCAGCTGAGAAGATCACCGGGGTCTCTCTTCCCACCATCACAGACATTTATACTATATGCTGCATCAGCAAAGGAAACAGCATTATGAAGGACCCTATGCACCCCTCATACAAACTCTTCTCCCTCCTGCCGTCTGGGAAAAGGCTCCGAAGCATTCAGGCTTTTACAACCAGACTATTTAACAGTTTCTTCCCCCAAGCTACCAAACTCCTCAATACCCGAAGCCTGGACTGACACCTTGCCCTACTGTCCTGTTTATTATTTATTGTAATGTCTGCACTGTTTTTGTGCACTTTATGCAGTCCAGTGTAGGTCTGTAGTCTAGCTTTCTCTGTGTTTTTTTTATTACGTAGTTCAGTCTAGTTTTTTGTACTGTGTCATGTAAACCATGGTCCTGAAAAACACTCTCATTTTTACTATACACTGTACCAGCAGTTATGGTCGAAATGACAATAAAAGTTGACTTGATCTGACCTATCGGGGGTTATAGTTCAATTTCAGCTGTAAACTTAATTTTCACTATTTTATCCATGTAGTCTTTACTGTATACTTGCATCTCAATAAATCAGCAATTCCCAACCTTAGAGCTACAAACCAATTAAAGGTCACAAAAATCTTCGACAACATGGTGTGCGTGTGCGTGTCTATATAGTTAAACATGCATACACACACACATTCAGGACAAGTGGTTTTTTTTTTCAGAGGTGCTAAACAATCCACTTACTATAAAAAGATTATTAACAGTCATATTCTTATAACATGTTGCTTATGACATTTTGGGATAACAAAAATGTTTCCGAGGTCATGGTAAGGAAAAGGTTGAGAAATTCTGCCCTGTATCTATTCAAAGTGATTTCATCCTTAATGGGTTACTCCTAACACATTATCATTCCTCTCAAATCAGCTACTTTTCCTGTGGAGATTTTCATTCCTTTAGGAATTAAATAATTATTGAAACTTATTTAAAATATTTTCTGGTGCTTATATTATCTTCTAATTTAATGCTAACATTTACCTCTGTTTATTCTCTTGCCTTCAAATTAAGACCCGAGGATCAGTCTTAACCTCACTGATCTCAAACTCCAGGTGAAATTCTGTTATGTTAATGATTCTCATAGAATCCTTTAAATTTACTAATTCAGTGCTTCATTCACAAATCCTTGTTATTCAACATACTTATCGAGAAAACTATCCTGAATGAGTTCCATGAACATGATCTCAAATCCTTTTTCCTCTGTAATGAACTTTGACAGTTTTCCATATTAATCATGAAAAAAGCCTGTTTAAAAAAACCAGGAATGCAAAAGAACAAGGAAGGTTTACGAAATATGTTATTAATATGTGCCACCAGAGATAAGTAAATTAGCTAATTACTAATACATGTAAATGTATATAGTGAATAAAGTTGATCCTGGAAATGTTTGCACCCTATCACCAATCCCTGGAACAGATCACTAGATCTACAGATCTAGCAGACTAAAAATAACTGCTCCTCTATTCTGGGTCTCTGAACCAATCCTTAATCCACACTTCTACATTACCAATCATTTGTGTTCAAATTATGTTCCCAACTTTATTCCTCAAGTTTTTGCCTTAGTTTAACTCAAAGGCATGTCTCCAGTATTATTATTACTTTTTCACCTTATTGAAGGTCCTATGAAAGTCAAAACCTCCAACTAGTTTGTCCATGTCTATTGTGCAGTTCTAATCTCAAATTCCAAAAGATTTATCATTTCCCTTTCATAAATCCATATTGATTGTGCATAATCCTTTTTATTTCTTCCTTACAGATGACAGTGGAACACCTTGGGCAGTACCATGACATAATTAGTAAAGATGGCCCCTCACTGACATAGTCACTGAGGTTCATTTCTGATCTCCAATGTTATTTGTGTGGAGTTTGTGTACCTGCGAGGGTTTCCTGAATGATTTCCTCTCTGTACTCTATTTTCCTCCTACATCTCACAGGTAGGTTTACAGTAAGTTAACTGACTACTGCAAAATTAGTGACTGGTATAATCTGGAGGGAGCTGATGGGAATGGATAAAGATTACAGAGAAAATTCCATGGTGCAGAAGGCAAAGAAGACGAGGAGGAATGTAGTAGCCATAGGGGATACCATAGTGAGGGGAACAGACAGGAGGTTCTATCAGCCTGATAGAGATACTCATGTGGTATGCTGCCTCCCAGGTGCCAGGATATGGGATGTCTTGGATTGGCTACAGAGTATTCTGAAGGGAGAGGGTGAACAGCTGGAAGTCTTGGTAATTATTGACACCAATGACAGAGATAGAAAAAGGGAGCAGGTCCTGAAGAGTGTATTCAGGGAGTTGGGTAGGAAACTGAAAAGTGGAACCTCCAGGGTAGTAATCTCAGGCTACATTCACACTAGACCAGATAATTTTGGAAATGCCGTTTTCACGCAAAAACGATAGGCGTTCACACTCGGCGTTTTTAAAAATATCTGTCCACATTGAAACAGAGATTTTGGCGAATTTCCTTATACTGCACATGCGCAGGACACATCTACCGAAAACAAGCGACATATTTGCTGTCGAATCTCACCGTGAAAGACAGTGCTTGTTTGTTCAGTTACAAACGAGAAAAACTTAAACGATGCGCAGCTGTTGGCTCTTGCGCAGGAGGATTTAAAAGTAAAAAAACAAATACTGGAGTGTACGGAGGCAACCGACCGGGAGTTCACGGACCGTATGACCCGGCTGACAACGAACATTGAAAAACTGACTAACTCTGTTGCATTAATAAAGCCCCTTGTTAAATGTGTAAAAGATGTCTGCATCAGTATTATCTTGTATTTCCATACAATGTTACATTAGGCTGTTACACATCTATTGTCAGAGAAGTACTTGCATAAATAGGTAAACCACCTTCATACAAGTAAGGACAGAGAACAGGGCAAAGTGAGTATACTTATTTACTCAGTAAGTTATGGGTCAAAGTATTTGGTGAGTACATTTCTAACTCTTCTGGCTTCAGTTTCGTTGCCACTTGTTCTGAAATTGTTAGGTTACGTTCAAGAAAACAATGAAATGGAGTGCTGCTGTCTGACAAAGTGTTTTCAGATTTCTCCGATTACCCCGTCCATACTGATCTGCCCAAGAAGCGTTTTCAAAAATACACACTTTGGAGAGCGTTTCTGAAAAGCTCCTGTTTTGGGGAACAAAAACGCCATTTTAGTGTGGATGGAGGGTAAAAACTATGAGAAAAGGCCTTGGTTACGGATTTATCTGGTGTAGCGTGGACGTAGTCTCAAGATCGCTGTCTGTGCCACGTGCTAACGAGTGCAAGAATAGCATGATCAGGCATATTAACTCGTGGCTAGGAGACTGGCATAGGGGGCAGGGCTTCAAATTCCTGGATCATTGAGGCCTCTCCTCGGGGAAGTATGACCTGTACAAAAAGGACCGGTTACACCTGAACCTAAAGGGGTCCGATATCCTAGCAGGCAAGTCTAATAGCGCTGTTAGAGAGGGTTTAAACTAATTTGGCAGGGGGATGGAAACCAAAGTGATAGGGCTGAGGAAGGGGTAAACAGAAATAAATCAAAGGTAACGTGCAACAGAGATGACAGAAAGGACAGACAGAAGATGAAGTATAATCACAGCTAGTGGGATGAGTCATAGGGCAAAAGAGGCATGGTGCAGTTAAAACAGAAAGCAACAAATACTGCACTGAAAGTGTTATATCTGAATGCATGCAGCATAAGAAATAAAATGGACCATCTTGAAATTCCGCTACAGATTGGCAAATATGATGTGGTGGCCATCTCTGAAACTTGGCTAATGGATGGCTGCAGTTGGGAGCTGAACGTCTAAGGATATACGGTGTATCGGAAATACAGGTTAGGAAGCAAAGGGGGTAGTGTGGCTGTGTATAAGAAATAATATTAAATCATTAGAAAGGGATGACATAGGATCAGAAGGTGTAGAGTCTCTCTGGGTTGAGTTAAGAAATGGCAAGGGTAAAAGGACCCTAATGGCAGTTGTGTACACGCCTCCAAACAGCAGCCAGGATATGGATTACAAATTACAGCAGGAGATAGAAAAGGTGTGTCAGAAAGGCAATGTCATGATAATCGTTGGGGATTTTAACACGAGTGAATTGGGGTAAGCCAGACCAGTACTGGACCTCAAGAGAGAATTTGTAGAATGTCTATGGGATGGTCTTTTAGAACAGCTTGTTGTTGAGCCCACTAGGAGATCAGCTGTGCTGGATTGGGTATTGTGCAATGATCTGGAGGTGATAAGAAAGCTTAAGGTTAAGGAACCCTTAGGGAACAGTGATCACAATATGATAGAGTTCACCTTGAAATTTGAGAAAGAGAAACTGAATACCAATGTGTCGGTATTTCAGTGGAATAAAAGAAATTATAATGGCATGAAGGAGGAACTGGCCAAAGTTGACACTAGCAAGAAGGACAGCAGTAAAGTGGATAACCTTTCATTATCCACATGAAACTGTACCCGCTAAACATTTGTCCACTCACTGTTCATCATCTTTAAAGATCACTCGCCCATCTATTTTTGTGTTATCTGCAAACTTGGAGATACTATATTCCAATCACAGCTCTGAGGTGCAGATCTTTAGATTTTGGGGATTTAAACAGCTTATTATCCTTTTCATAATACTACTGTATTTTTTTTAAACTAACACCAATTTCTCCAAGCCTATCATTTAATCTTGAAGTCCTACAATTTTCATGTTTTCTTCTGTGAAGAAAGACACAAAAAATTTATGTAGTTTTCTGCCTTCCATTACTGCCCAATGTAATTTCTTCTGTCTCACTGTGCAAGGGAACTTCTGAGGAATCAGAGAAGAAACATCAAGGTGCATTTATGTCCCAAGAACCAAACAATGAACATTATAAATATACCTGTCCTTAAGTAGGGCGACAAAAATAAGGAACCAAAACAATACACAGCACAGCATACCCTGCACACTTGTCACAAGATATCCCTAATTTGACACTCATCTGCCCTGTAATAAGCCCAAACAATCCCTCTGAATCACTTTTCATACCCAAATGCTAACTTGTATTACATGTAGGACTCTCAAATCCCTGTACTCTGAAACATCCTGCTATTTCAATTGGTCTTGCTCCTGAACTGGACACCATACACTCCCTCCATTCCATCCACCCGCCAATTTTTATTCACTGAATGTTCCTGTATCTCTCTGCAGACTCTTTGTACTCTTCTCACAATGTGCCAACTCACCTCCCTCAAGATCAATTAATAGATTTGGCTACAATGCACTTTGGTCTTTTTCTTAGCAACTAATACAAACTTTGTTGAAACAGAGGCAGAATTAGGTTTATTATCACCAGCATGTGTCGTGAAATTTGTTGACTTAGCAGCAGCCATACAATGCAATACATAATATAGAAGGAAAAAAGAGATTTTTTTTTTATATATTGTAATGGTTGGCCTGGAGTTTCATAGTGGGAGGGAGGGGAGGATACTAACTTGATATAATTTTATTCTGGGTCCTGTTCCCTCATTGTTATGAATTATATAATTGATGTTTATTTTGCACTGTATTAATCCACTTTGTTGGGTTTTTTTTGTTTGCAGTTGGTTTATAGAAATGCATAAAAAATAATTTAAAAAGAAAAAATACATAATAAAATAATAATAAAAACAAATAATCAATTACAGTATACATACATTGAATAGATTAAAAGTCATGCAAAAACAGAAACAATATATTAAAAAATGAGGTAGTGTTCAAGGGTTTAATGTCCATTTAGGAATCTGAGAGGGGAAGAAGTTGTTCCTGAATCGCTGAGTGTCTTGCTTCTGTACCTCCTATCTGATGGTAACAGTGAGGAAAGGGCATGCCTTGGGTGCTGGAGGTCTTTATTAATAGACACTGCCTTTCTGAGACACCGCTTAGAATATGTCCTGGGTACTTTGAAAGCTAGTACCCAAGATGGAGCCGACTAAATTTACAACCCTCTGCAGCTTCTTTTAGTTCTGTGCATTGACACCCCCCCATACCAGACAGTGATGCAGGTGGTCGGAATGCTCAGCACGGAACATCTATAGAAGTTTTTGAGTGTATTTGTTGATATATCAAATCTCTTCAAACTCCTAATGAAGTATAGTCTCTGTCTCGCCTTCTTTATAGCTGCATTGATGTGTTGGGACCAAATTAGGTTCTCAGATCTTGACACCCAAAAACTTGAAACTGCTCAATCTCTCCACTTCTGATCCCTCTATGAGGATTGGCATACGTTCCTTCGTCTTGCCCTTCCTGAAGTCCAATCAACACCATTAAGACAAAAGTGCCGAGTGCCAGGTCATTGCTGAGGCACCACGCCACTAGTTGGCATATCTCACTCCTGTACGCCCTCTTATCTACATCTGACATTCTACCAACAATGGTTGTAACATCAGCAAATTTCTAGATGGTATTTGAGCTGTGCCTGGCCACATAGTCATGTGTATACAGGGTGTAGAGCAGTGGGCTAAGCACACACCCCCGAGGTGCGCTAGTGTTAATTGTCAGTATGTTATCACCAATCTGCACAGACTATGGTCTTCTGGTTAGGAAGCAAAGGATCCAACTGCAGAGTGAGGTACAGAGGCTCAGGTTCTGCAACTTCTCAATCAGGATTGTGGGAATAATGGTATTGAATGCTGAGCTATAGTCGATGAACAGAATCCTGACATAGATGTTTGTGTTGTCCAGGTGGTCTAAAGCTAGTCAAGAGCTATTGACATTGGATCTCCTGTTCCACCAGCACCCTTTTCAGTAGAGCCCTACCAGTTAAAGCTAGCCAATATGAAAATCACCCATACATCTCAAGTCTGCTTTCTTTTGGTTAGTTAATCCTTAAAGCATGTTAATGCCACAAGCTCTGGCTTTAAAGAGCAACTATTAATGTGGTACCTTTCTGAACATTGCTTAGAAATACTGTTACGTACCGTGACACGTGACAGTGGTGTACTTGTCACGCAATAGTGGTGTTGAAGCTATACTGGACTTAAGGTAGTGGTCTTGTGATGGTGGAGTGACGTCATTTTCCCGCCAGTAGAGGTCATGTGACAGGTGTTTTTTTTTACACAGGGTATAAAAGGAGGACCCCTCCCTGTGAGGAGGGGCAGTTCGTGGCTGGATTTGCCATTTTGACTCCATGCCACTGCGTGGTTCAATTTTATGATGCAGTTTAGTTGAAAGATGGAGTTTTATTTAATCCCTAAAGTTTAAAAGGTCATTGCATTGCCGGCAGTTTCTTTATAATACTGCCAGTTAAAATCAGTGGAGAGTGAAGATCGGAGTTCAGGAGTTAAAAGATCGAGGAAAGTCGATTTCGACGGTGAAGGAAGGAATCTCTTGCTGATATATTTCTCTCGGCCTCCTCCCGTCTCCTGCCTTCTCGATTCTCGCACTATTTCCCAAGCAGAGCGGGACAGTTCCTCAGTCAGGCTTTCCCTCATTTTGGTGACAGTGACGGGCAAACCTCTGGCTTTCATGTCTGTAGTTGCCTCTTCCACCGTCTGGTACAACCGCGTCCCGTTGTCATAAAACATTCGAAGTTTGGCAAGGTATGGAGTTTGAAATCTAATCTTATTTTGCTTTAGTACTTGCTTTACTTCAGAGTATTCTTTGTGTTTCTGCAGGATCGCGGGGGGGGGGGGGTAATCTTGGTCAAAATATATTAATTTATCGTTGAAAAACACTCTTCTTACTCCAGGCCCTTTGTAGAATCTGCATCTTGGTGCTGTACTGAAGGAATTTAATTATTATAGAGCTTGGCTTTCTGTCCTGGGTAGGTTTCAGAACCAGTGCGCGGTGCATCCTCTCAATTTCCAGCTTCATAACCGAGGGAATATCCAGCGTGTCCTGCAGTAGCTTTTCGACAAACTCCGTCATAGATGAGCCCTCCGCTCCTTTGGGAACGTTGTAGATTCTGATATTTTTCCGCCGTGATCTTCCCTCCAGGTCAAGCAGTTTACCTTCTTGGTGATGTATGATTTTTACTGTCTTACTCAGTATCCGTTTCACGTTTTGAACCCGATCTTCCACCTTCTCGATTCGAGTCTCTGCTACCGCTATTTTTTTGATTAACGCTGGCGAGCTCTGCCTTAATATCCCGGAGCTGCTGCTTTATTTCTTTCTGCACCTCCATTATTTCTTTCAGGATTTCGAACATATTCGCCGCTTCGTCCGAATGAGGCCCAGCGCCCGCCTCGCTTGCATGTGGTCGGGTCGGAGAGCCGCTCGCTGCACTCCTCTCGGCCGCAGGCTCCGCAGTGTCACTTTTTTTATTTCCGTTCCTTTTCCCCATTCTTGCCCCTCTTTTCAGTTCAAATATTTTTCTAAAAATATTATATTTGATGGAATAACGGGGCTTAATACGCGTTTTTCCCGGAGGAGTTAGTGACTTAAGCTGCCATTCTTGACGATGACATCTCCCGAACCCCTAACCCCTTTCCCTTTCCATGCTCTCCTCTTCAGCCACTATGTGGCCATTCTTAGGGTGGAGGAGCAACACATCATATTCCATCCAGGAATCCTCCAATCTGATGACATGAACATTGATTTCTCATTCCGGTCATTTATTTTTATTTTACTCTTTTTTTTCCCTTTACCCCTCCCCATTTCCCACCCTCTTTTCCCCCTCTGGCCTCTTACCTCTTCTCCTCACCTACCTATCAGCTCCTCGTTAGTGTCTTCCTCCCTTTCACCCATGGTTCACTCTCCTCTCCTATCAGATTCCTTCTTGATTAGCCCTTTACCTTTTCCACCCAACTGGCTTCATCTATCACTTTCTAACTCAGAGGTTCCCAAACTTTTTTTGCGCCATGGACAGTACAATTAAGCAAGAGGTCCATGCATCCCAGGTTGGGAGCCTCTGTTCTAACTTGTCCTCTTTCCCCTGCCCCCACCTTTTTACCTTGGCATCTTTCCTCTTCCTTTTCCAGTCCTGATGAAGGTCTCATCCCAAAACGTTGACTGTTTATTGATTTTCTAGATGCATCCTGAGTTGCTCCACCATTGTGTGTTGCTAGCAATTATTCTCACTGTTTGCCTAGTATCCTTTTTCTAGCAGTGGTGATTCATTTAAATCGCACCCCTCTTCTTTTTGCCCCTTGACTTTCTAATATTCAGACATAACATTATTGTCTTTTAACAGATAAAAATATTTGTTCAAAATCTTTGCTAGATCCATGTTTCCTACAATTCCCCATTCTCATCCAATTCTATACATGTATATGCTGAAGATTAGTCAAATATTAAATTATTATTGATTGAACAGCAACTCCTGAACTTAATAAGGATAAACATAAAAAGCAAAGCATTCAAGTTGTTTTATTCTCTATCTGCTAAATCAACAGAAATAATTGGAAATGACGGAGACATAAAACTGATATTACTTAATCCATTTCAATGCTTCTTTACAGCATATAACAGTGTTATTAAAACAGAAGTTCCTTGTCTTCTCTTGTCCTGGGAGTCAAAAGTATCTACTGATAATTCACAGAGAAGTACAACTAGCACTGGCACATGGAACCTGGCAAATAATTTTGTGTATTAACACTTCATAAAACATTAACCATCTTGCACTCCCATGATTATCTCCTTTAAAATTCTAAACCTCTGCAATACCTATCTGAGAAGCCTAGTTAGCCGTCAGTTGTCCTAAGCTGCAAAGTGACTACAGAATTATATAATTTGATCATGGTTTTCAGAGATGTGGTTTGGTCACATGAACGAAGATTCTTTTCCTTACACTAACAGAAAACAGTGATAAAACTTCTGTTAATAAAAAGAATGATGCATTCCACTTTTAGGCATTAATCAAAAAAGATAAATCAGGGATGCTCTAAAAATTCCAAAAGTCAGTTAATATCTAAAAGAAAAGAAAAAAATTAATGTTTTAGCCCAATGACCTTCCATCTAATGAAACATATTAATGCAGGCTTCAGATATCATTAAGAATACCTGCTTTGAAAGGTATCTTTCTTGCAGCTCACCATGATCAAATTCAGCAAATTACATGGCAGCTGCATGAAATACACCTGCCAAGAACTGAGACAAAAATGACCATGTTTAAAAAGTCATCAACCTGAAATATTCTCCCTTCATTGATGCTGTCTGATCCATGTATGTTCAGCCTTTTCTGTTTTATTTTAGACTGATAGTATCCACAGCTTTTGCTTTTAAAAAAGAAACAAGATTTCTCATTAAAGTAGAGAAGTAAGACTTAGGCAGAATAGCGGTTGTAAGCTGGCTTTAAATAGTCATTTTGTCTTCAACCCTGACAGGTGAATTTCATACACCTGCCAGATATTTGCTAAATCAATCATGACCATATGCCACGAGAACTGTTTTTAAAAAGATAGTCATCTCAATGACACATTTAGCTTGTATTAGGCTGCTGCCAGATGTACAAGATTTGGATTTCAGAACAGGTGGCAAAAGAACCTTTGAAGGTCAATGATAAACTAACTGCATGGCACACTTTAGGACAGGTGGTACTATCAGGCATAAGAGAGTAAATTTCAGTACTAAAATAGATACTCAGTTCTCATCACAAAATATTGATTTATTATCTTTTATTCAGAAATACAACACAGAAGAGGTCCTTCCAGACAGAATACAAAAAAATTCTTAGACGCCACTGGAAATGAACTCCAAACTTTGAAGTCCCCAAGCTGTAATAGCATCGTACTAACAGCTACACTATAGTGGCACCCCACAGAACTACTCAAATTTCAAGACTAAAAAATAGCAGAACCAGGTAAAAAATAAGCAGACCTCAAAAATCGGCAATTAAAGTGAAGCTTTAATTGACTACTTAGTTTTTTGCAAACTACATGTCAGAATCCACAAAAATTCAAAACCTGATTTATAAAAAACTGCTATATTTTTATGATACCAATATCTTCTCTTAGACACTTCATGTAGCTAAAAAAAATCAAAAATAAAGTGTCAAGAAATATAATCAAGTTAGATTTAATAGAGAGGTGGAATACATAGGGAGAGTAGGCACAAGGAACCCCAAGAGGTTGGGACAACGTAGAGAGGGAATTCTAGACTTTTGGTCATACAAATTATTGTTAAAGCTGACTAAACTATTTTTTCATGGCTTGCATGGCTGGAGATGGCTATGGAAATGCGACAACCCTGTCAATAGAGTGGTCCAAGGTTCAAACAACAACCTGTACTCTCAGTTTAAATGAACTAAAATAGGAAGGATGATGGATTTATCTCAAGAGGAATGAATGTAGATATCCTCTGAACATATATCAAGATGAGCCGTCCATATCAGAACATCTTGGAGACGTGAATCAGTAGGCTAAGAGGCCATCCTAAAAGTCCTAACAGGATGACTTCCATCCGAAACAAAACATCAAATCGCAGACTCAGGTGACTAAGTTCTGAAGGTGGCCAGGTTTTAACAAACACCTGAGTAAGAAAGAAGCAGACTGATTTCTGAAGAGAATTTCAGAGATTAGGGCTGAAGTTGCAGAAAGCATTGATACTTCAAATGCACCAAAGATCGGACTGGTGGAGCAGTGCTATCAGAGGATTGTATAACTAGAGAAAGTTACAACTAAGTAGGTCGGACAAGGGGGAGGAAATTAAGCATATAGATTTTTGAAGGAAATTAATGTTCTGCTATAGGAAAAGTAATGAATTATAATATATAAATCTGGGGAACTTATTAAAACAGCCAGTGCAATGAATTTGCTTTCCAGAAGTATGTCTTCAACAATGGTGAAAACTTTAAAACAAATTTTTTTTTAATGATTTGTACTTCCAAATTACTTACAGATGCTTATAGATTCCATTAATGATCACAGAGTATTGAGAAAGAGCATCAACCATCTCCAATCCACAAATTAAACTTAACTGTCAAGCTCATTCTGAATTGGTTTTAACTAGAGGCTGATTCCAAGTAACAATATGCATCACAAGCACTCAATTCATGATTATTCTAATACTATTTGCTGTTTTTAAGCGGGTTCATTTGGTTACATGATCTCCACTAAAAAAAAACGGTTTTACTGTGCAACTTCCTTGTGCTCAGAAGTCTTTTGGACAAATCCCAATCAAATGGGTCTGAATCAAGCTTGAACCCCACCGCCCCCAGCTGCTCACTGTGCAAATGAACAGGGCTTTAATAAAGAACAAATATTTTCCTGATCACAAGATTTACCCTGTTTTTAATAGCCAGCCCTTATTATTTATCCTTCCTCAGTGGTTCAGCCAACATATAATTCCACAGCTGCCAGCAGTCTTCCTACATTGCCAAAGAGACCATTCAAATACGAAGTGCTAGTCTGGAAGATGATAAAAAGCTATTTGATGAGGATAATCATAGCCAAGTACGTATTTAGGCATGATACTACACACACATCACTCAAATGTTGAAGCCAATTATAGATTTTTTTTCTGCTACTCTGGTTGACATGAGTTAATTCAGTTTATCCCAAAAATTAAGACTGAATTCTTAATGAGCTTTTTTTCAATTTATAATGTAAAAACACTAAAATATATAGAAAGTAAATACACTACTCAATACACTATCACACAATAAATAACAGACATCCATATTGAGTGAAGAATAAATTTTACTGGAAACTGATGTTATAGGTTTGAAAGTTAATTTTTTAAGGCTATGCAATTTTAGAAACAGTATCTTGCATAAGAGAACAACAATGCTTCTTTTAACCAGATGAAAATTAAAATAAACAGCTTTATGGAGTTTCCTGACTTACCTGACAGCACTGCGGTAATGACTTCAATATGAAATAAAGGCAGATTCCTATCTTGCAAGGCAACAGGTCCTGCAAATGAGGCTTCTCGATAGATCTGCAAAAGAGAGTTATAAGGATATAAAATAAAACACAGATTCCTGCATTATAAACTAAGTGAATTTTCAATGCAAGATTTTGATTTTATTCATTCTGGGACAGGGAGAGGTTACTCCATTTTGCTGGCCTATTAGGTATAAATAGGATGCATTAGTCTTGCTTAAAAGATCTCTCAACAGAAATTAATGTGTTTTTACCAACTCAAAGACCATAAGAACTACTGAGTGACAGTCTGTTATTTTTCAAAATAGAGACATTCAGCAAGCAAAGGTTTTTTTTATTTGTTCTCTGGCAAGTGGGGGAAGGGTAGCAGAAAAATACAGGCAGCAAGGTGGCAGGGGGTAGAAGGGTGAGGGAGGACAACAGCAGACAAGAAGAGTGTGTGAATGAGGGGGAGGGGTGGGAGGGGGTGAGAACTAACTGCAAAACCCACCAAGAAAGGGCAGGACAGATTAGTAACAAGAGGACAGTGCTCACATTCTCAGTAAGGGAGATTGATGGTGTGGGAGCGGGACAGGGGAGAAGGTGGTCAAATGAGCTGTGTGATATAGCCAAGGCCCCACAATGTAGGTTGGGGGTGGGGTAAACAAAAGTGGAGTAGAGAAACAAGGTATGTACCAGGACCATGAAGGTATAGACAGTGTTTGGGCAAGGAAAATAAATAGTGCAGATCTGAGTAATGGAATGACAAGTGCTAGTCAATTGGATTGCATGAGTTCTATAACATTGTATTTCCTTCAATAATGTGCAACCAATTTCGTTACAAGCTTTTTACAATATACATATACACATGTATGAGCAAGTCCCACACTCATCCACAATAGGTTCTAATCTTAGTTCCTATACATAGATTAGGAATTGTTTTAAAATTTAAGAAATCTGCTTTTAAGCACTCTGATATTACAGCAACATAAACACAGTGCTATCCTCCAATACAATGATCAAGTTGCACCTTTTCTAATCAAAACTGATTTCAAATTTCCTATGGCCAAGCACTTTGGTATTGTGGGAATAGTGATCTTTAAATTTAAGATGTTTTTATGATAGAAAATATAGAAATCCTGTAGTTTTCATGGGGGGGGGGGGCATCAGCCATCAAGACAGCTGTTCACTCTGTATTTTCTACTTTGCAATAGGTCACATGGCCAACATTTCTTCAGAGACCTGCATAGGTCTGACCCTGACAGCATGAATGATAGATAAAGAAGAACCAATCATCAAGATTGAATTCAATGTGGCTGCATTAAGCAGATTTCAAACAATTCTATATTTTACAATGTTAAAATATTGCTTATTTTACAAACTGGTTACTCTGACAATAACCATAAATAAGCATGCAAGAAGAGGGAAAGGATTTTAATTTTGCAAAGGTTGAATACATTCAACAGAAAATACTTCTGGATTACAATCCGGTTGCATTTTCTTTTAATATTGAATATAAATCATTACATCAATTTTCTTCACTGATCATGAGAATCAGCTTGGCACCAGCACCATTATTTGTAGAAAGCCCTTGAAGCTAGGGCTAACAGGACATTTAATGCAAGCAGTATCATTCCCAAGCCCAATTCTATCCTTGGTCCAAATCCACAGACAAGGACTCGGACTGTTTCTTCTTTCTTGAACGAGAGGATAATGAGTCCAAGTGTAGAACCCCAGATCTCCCAAAGTTCATCTAGTTAAGCAATAGCTGGTGTCAAAGTCTGAGACAAAAAATACAAACTTATCTTAAAGGCCATCAAACTGAACAATAGATTTCTCCATTGTTGTATAAACATTTGTATAAATGTTTAAAATGTATAAACACTTGGCTCATAGCTCACCTTATTTTAAGGGAACAATAGGAATTATTCAGTGTTGATAAGACCATAAGATACAGGAGCAGAATGAGGCCACTCAACCCATTGACTCTGTTCTGCCATTCAATTATGGTTGATTTTCTCGCCTTCTCCCCATAACCCTTAACCTCATCTATCAAGAATGCAGAATTCCTTGCCTTAAATACACCCAATGACTTGGCCTGCACAAGCCTCTGTAACAGTGAGTTCCACAGATTCAATATCCTCTGGCTAAAAGAAATCCCCATCATCTCAGTTTTAAAGGGACATCCTTTCATCCTTTTATTCTGAGGACTGTACCACCAGTTCCTTGACATGCTATGGAAACTTAGATACGAGTTTCACTCAAAACACACTGAAATATTTGTGAACATTAGTTGACTCAAGAGATATGGAGACAACAGAGAAAAATGGCATTAAGAAGAACAACCAGCCACGACCTTTGAGATAGGTAGAACAGGTTCAAAAGGCCAAACAGCTGATTCCTGCTCCTATTACTAATATAACAACATTGGGAGTATCAGTATAATAAAAATTGCATTAGTTTGAGGGTGTGACTAACCATCTCAATCCCTAGGTCATTTGGAATGGAAAATGCCACATTTGTCACTTCTATCCTCAAACACATGAGCAAACAACAGCTTACACACTGGAAAGCAATGTAAGCACTTTTCCATGTTTGACTTTAAAATTTCCATACACAGGTACCTTACATTATACATAAGATGCTTCTCTAGGAATGAGCATGCTAGTAGAATCAGCACGAAAAAAAGGTGACTACGGGATGATATATAAAGATCCCTTACTGGCAGCACTGCTGTGCCAGGCATCTATTTGAGGGCTCAGCCTACTACTGGAGTTGTGTAGTAATGAAAATGTTAAAATTATATCATTGCTGCATGACTCAGTGTGAAAAGAACCACTGAGGCAATTTGCAATGCCTGCCTCTGAGAGCTGGTGTTGGGCAGCATGGGACAAGTGGTGTGGCTTTTCAACACACAGATGCCAGACCAAGGAGTCCTTAATGCACATTGGTAAAGCAAGAAAGAGGGGAGTCAGCATCTTCCACCACATCAAAGATGTGATGGGATAGCCAATAGGATCTGTGTAGTCCTTCCATACACAGAGCAGCCTCCACACATTTACCCATTCTCACTGCTGTCAGCCAACATGCTCCTGAGCCTTGCACCTATATGCTATGGCCAGATTGCTTGCTTTCATAGGTACCTCTGCATATTGCTACATGTTTTAGTGTACTCAAGCAAAGTGTTCACCATTTCATCGTTGTGGAGCCATCAACAGAGTGCAGTGGTTCCTGTCAGGCTCCCAGCATAATGTACATGAATGACCTTTCTGAAGTATGGAGAGCACACGCCTGTGTGTTCTCAAATTCCAGGACCAAGACTGTTATAACAAATAAGCACTCAGTGGAGTGGCACTAAGCAGAACTCCAGTGTATCACTTCATATACGCATTTCTAATTTTACAAACCTTGTGTTTTATATCTTCCTATCTTAATTATAACCACTTACTTTGGTTCACACGTTATTTACTCATTTATTTATTTCCTGCTAGGACTATTTACAGTTTACTTTAGGCTTTGCTTATTAAGATGAAATGACATGGTAAAAATAGCTTATGAGAACAACCAGATATATTTGCAAATACAATCAGTGGGCTATGAACTATGGGACAGAAGATAGGATGCATGAAAACAGAACATCTAACATGGAAGGCAAGGAAACATTACAACATGAAGTGGAATGTGGCAAGGGGAGGTCACACCACCAAAAAAGATTAGGTGAAAATGATACTAACCAGAAGGATTTTTATCTGTAACTACTCTAGTTTATCAAAATAATTTAACTATAAAATTACCCAGAACGACTTTAGCTCTAGCTCTCCTAAAAGGAGATCAGAACACCCACAAAATGTTCAAATACATATTTATTTTTAACCTTTAATTTAAATTGTCATTTAAAGTAGTCAAGACTCTTACAAATAAACTATATCAAGTTACCTCTCATTTTTATCAGGAACACCAGCTTTCCCTTCATCTGCTGTCTTACCGCTTGTTTTTTTCTTTTTCTCCCTCTTCTTTTTGCTTAGAAGGTCATCCTGAAAGGAAAAAGAAAAACAAATTACAAGAGACTAAAATTTCCTTTGCAAACTACTACTTTAAAAATATCAACAACTTCTTTGCCAATACATGAGATTTTGCACTGAAGAAAATCTAACATTGTTTCTTGTTATATTAAATTCATTTCCGGTTTAAAATGAAGGACCAACTCTGAAGACAATGTGTACTTCCACAGCTAAATTAGCCATAAGTTAAAGTTATTCAGCTCAGTTTCCTCAAAACCACCACAACCACCTCCACCACAATTTGTTCATTTTTAGTAGTCATCAGTATCAACACATTAAAATATCAAAATGTTCGTAAAACATGCAAAGTTGTAATTTTGCAGCTGGGAAGATGATTAATATATGATTTTATTTTGCAAGAGAACAGGAAAATAATCCATGGGGTGACAAATAAATATTCCTGCGGCTACACTTTGACTATCCATTCAAAGCTTCAGTTCAAATTTATCCAACACCAATCATTAAGAATAGTCACCACAATTAAAAATAGCTTAACTTAAACTGTTCCATTCAGAAAAGGACTGATACAACATAAAACATCAATTAATTTATTTAATATTTATGATACTATCATTAGACAATTAGAAAATCAACAGATTTATCTTCATTTGGGTATCAATGGCTATCCAAAGGGGTCATGGTTCTTCAATTACAACAAAGCAATCCAAAAGTGTCAGGGGCAGAAATGAGTGCAGTCACTATAACTAACGGCAAGGGTTGGGAAGCTGAAAGGTCTGAAGGTAAAAATGTCACATGGACCAGCTGCATGACACCACAGAGTTCTAAAATAAGTAGCTAAAAGAAATTGTGGAGGCATGAATTGTGACCTTTCGAAAATCAATAGATTCTGGGACGCTTCCAGAGGACTACAAATTAGCAAATGTCACTTTACTCTTTAACAAGGTAAGGAGGTAAAGGACAGGAAATTATAGGCCAGTTAGCTTGACTTCAATGCTTGGTCAAGTCGTTAGAATCCATTATTAAGGACGAGGTTTCACAGTCCTTAGGGTAGATGGAGGAGAATTGGTGAACATTGTTTACTAGGATTTTCAGAAGGCTATTGACAAGGTGCCATACGTGAGATGCTGAACATGATCAGAGCACATGGTACTATATAGGAAAGCTACTAGCATAGATAGAAGATTGGCTGACTGGCAGGAGGCAAAGAGTCAGAATAGTAGGGGGCCTTTTCTGGTTGGCTGGCAGGAAGAGAGTTGGGTCCACTACTTTTAAAAATTAAATATTAATAATCAGGATGACAGAATTGATTACTTTATGGTCAGATTTGCGAGCAACACAAAGATACGTGGAGGGGCAGGTAGTATTGAAGAATTATGAAAGCTGCAGGAGTTGCATGGATCAGGAGAATGAACAAAAAAGTAGAAGATTGGAATACAGCATAGGGAAGTATGTGATCATACACTTTGGTAGAAGGAATAAAGGTGTAGAGTATTTTCTAAACTTGGAGCAAATTCAAAAATCTGAGATGCAAAGGGACTTCAGAGTCCTAATGTAGGACTGAAGGTTAAGCCCAAATGAGTATCTTGAAGGTTAAGTCAGTAATAAGGAAGGCATTCACTTTGAGAAGACTAACGTACAAAAGCCAGGATGTAATGCTTGTGAGAATTGTGAGCAGTTTTGAGCCCCATATCTAAGAAAGGACGTGATGGTAATGGAGAGGGTTCACAGGTTTACAAGAATGCGGCTGAGAGAGAAAACAACTCGGTCATGATTTGAATGGTAGAGCAGACTCAATGGGCCAAATGGCCAAATCCTGCTCCCATGTCTTACTGCCTTTTCTAAAAGATAGTAGTGACTGTCTTAGTGCTCCTAATAAATTTAAACTTCCCAAATAGTTCTGAAAGAATATGTGAACCACCCGTCCAAAATGCTGTACATCGATGTACAAATAATTGAGTGTAGCAAAAAATACTCTAGGAATTTGCATATATTCATTGTATACAATGCCTTTGATAGTGATATGGTCCAGCATATAGTATGATCATCACCTCAACATAATGGAAAACTGCTCTGTTCATGTATCACTGAAAACTGTTTATATCATGCAATTCTACGAACCAGTTCTATGTATACTTTAATCAAAAACATGGAACATTCTGCAGATACTGTACAGCATGTAATTATTTTGATATTAAAAATCTTTAAAACTAAAATGTTAAGAGACTCTTTCTAGTACAACACAAACTTTAAAAAGTACACTGGATAGGTGCAGTACAACTTCAAGAATCATTAGAAAGTACAATGAAATTAACAGACTTGTTTGTTCTACTGACACGTTTTAAGAATCTCAAACCCTTTCCCACGCAACACAAGTAGTAAGATTTTGAAAGGAGGGGAGAACAGTCAAGTAAACATTTTGATGCTAGTTGAATGGCATAATTGAGAGGAACAAACTTTAATTACAACATAAACTTTTAAAAGAGAAGTGAAATACTAGATAAAAAGGAAAATTGCCAAGTGCAATTATACCTAAAGGATTGGGAGAGTTTTAAGATACCACAAAGAATGATGAGAAAAAACAGAATTAAAGTAATCCATGACAGATAAATAACAACGAACTGAAAAAGCTTACGTAGGCATGTAACACTGATGTGACCTAAAGAAAAATCTCCTTTAAAAATGTAGAGAAAGTAGTCATTAATTAGCAAACGGAGATTAAATAAATACTTAATTGTTTAAACTCCCTTCCATAAATAATAGGAGACCTAAAATGAAAAACTTGAGTGGGGGCAGCAGAGGATTGTGAATCAACAAGAAAATATCTGAATCAGTGGAATTAAAAATGATAATTCCATCAGACCTGATCACCAAGAACTTACAAATATATTGTAAATGAACAGTGAATGCACACCAAGGAATTCTTAAGATTTTAAGAGTGAACCCTGCATTTTGATATACCCACGCTCATGGAAAGGAAATCTATTGTCCTTAACCTATTTGTTACTCCAAAGTTACAGCAAAGAGATGTACTTAAAACCATCTTCTGAAGAGGCTAACAAGGCAGTTACTTCAAAGAAATGAACAATAAGTGCTGGCTCTGTGAGTGACACCCAAATTCTAAGAGCATAAAAAATATTCACATTATGATTGTTAAGATCAACTCTTGAATAGCTTGTGGGTCATTTCACAGGACAGTTACCTTATTACTGTGGGCCTAATATTACATATAGGCAGACAACTTCTACCTTAGGAACAAGGAGTACTTTTAACTGGTAGCTGCAAGACTTCAAAACTTGGAATTATTAACTTATTATTTAATTATTTATGGTTTTATATTGCTATATTTCTACACTGTTCTTGGTTGGTGCGACTGTAACGAAATCCAATTTCCCTTGGTATCAATAAAGTATGTATGTCTGTCTGTCTGTAGTGATCAAAGCTAGCATTTAACTTCCGGCTTCTTCCCTCTACCCTTTCAGTTCAGGTGGAGGGTCTTGGTCCAAAATTGTGACAGTTTATTTCTTTCCACTGATGCTATTGAGGTGCTGAGTTCCTCTATCATTTTGACTGTTTTTACTACAGAGTTTCTCTTTCACGATTAAATGTCCAAGATGAGGAACAGACCATTAGCATAGGCCTCTGAGTTAAAAATTTAATTACTTTTCTATGAAACTTCCAGTAGAGAGCTTGTTGGAATCCATGATTACAAACTAGCCAAAATCCATTTCCGAAAGTCACAATTGGGTTGAACGGGTTTGGAAGAAGGGAATTATGTGGAACAAATCTATTAACACACCTCAGAGTAAAACTGGAAGAGTTAGTATAGATGAAATCAATGGAATTTAAAAGGAGGTCACTCACATACTCCAGTGATGCTGAGGTCAAGAAGGTTGAGAGCTTCAAGCTTCTGGGAGAAAACATAATGTGTTGTGTTCTATCTACATTGATGTCACAGCCAAGAGAGCTCACCAACACCTCTACTTCCTTAGGAGGCTAAAGAAAGTTGGCATGGCCCAGTCAAATCTTACAAAATTTTAATCGAAACTCCATAGAAACCATTCTATCTGGATGCATCATGGTAACTGCTCTGCCTATGACTGCAAGAAACTGCAGAAATGCAAACACAGTTCAGTACATCATGGAAACTAACCACATCTCCATGGACTATCTACACTTCTTATTGCCTGGTAACGTAAACAGCATAATTAAAAACCCCACCGAATCTGCATGTTGCCTCTTCTCTACCCACCTCCATAAGACAGAAGATACAAAAAGCCTGAAAGCATGATCACAAGGCTCAAGAACTACTGAACAGTCCCCTAATATGACAAGATGGACTCTTGACTTTACAATCTACATAGTCATGGTCTTGCACCTTATTATCTGCCTGAACTGCACCCTCTCTGCAGCACCTTGTGCATTCTGTTATTGTATTCCCTTGTACTAACTCAACACAGAAAAGGCCACAGACTCCACAGCCTCCTGCAACTTCCTGTCGTCTATCACGCAGGTCTTAGACAACGGCAAGTGAGAGAATCTGAAGCAGCCACTGACCCTGGACGAGCTGACTGGCTCATCCACTCCTTTGAGTCGGGTAAGACTCCCGGAAGCGATGGCCTACTGGTCGAGTTGTATTCGGCTCTGTGGAACCGGATGGGCCCCGACCTGCTGGAAGTCTACAACGCTACGCTCCTGGCAGGCAGCATGTCAGAAGCCATGAGGAAGGGCATCATCACCCTCATCTACAAGCAGAAAGGGGAGAGGGAAGACATTAGAAATAGGAGGCCTATCTCACTCCTGAATGTGGACTACAAGATCCTGTCCAAGGCTATCGCCAACAGGGTCAAGTCTGCACTGGAGCAGGTGATCCATCCAGACCAAACCTGTGCTGTACCGGGCAGGAAGATCTTGGACAGCCTTGCACTGCTGAGGGACACCATCGCCTACGTGCAGGACAGGGGGGTGGATGCCTGCCTGGTCAGCTTGGACCAGGAGAAAGCTTTCGACAGGATATCGCACACGTACATGGTGGATGTACTATCCAAAATGGGATTTGGGGAGAGTATCCGGAATTGGATCAAACTGCTCTACACGGACATCTCCAGGTCAATGGGTAGGAAACAGACAGCCTCCCCAACAGGTCTGGAGTCAGGCAGGGCTGCCCTCTCTCCCGTCTTGTTTGTGTGCTGCACAGAACCCTTTGCCGAAGCCATCAGGAGGGATGAGGGCATAAGGGGGGTGATGCTGCCAGGCTGTGGAGGGACCCAAGTCAAAACCTCTCTGTACGTGGACGACATCATCATCTTCTGCTCTGATCCAAGGTCAGTTCTCAGGTGATCAACATCTGCGAACAGTTCGAGCAGGCGTCGGGGGCCAGGGTCAACTGCACGAAGAGCGAAGCCATGCTCTTTGGCAACTGGCCCAACCGACCCAGCGTCCCCTTCACCATCAGGGCTGATCATGTGAAGGTGTTGGGGATCTGGTTCGGAGGAGCCAAGGTGTGCAACAAGAACTGGCAGGAGCGGACTGCCAAGGTCAAACAGAAACTGGGGCTGTGGGGAGGACGCTCCCTATCGATAGCGGGCAAGAACCTGGTCATCAAGTGTGAGGTGCTGTCAGGGCTGCTGTACTTGGTGCAGGTGTGGCCAGTCCCCCACTCCATCAGCTCGGAAATCACCCGAGCCGTCTTCAGATTCGTTTGGGGATCCAAGATGGAGCGGGTCAGACAGACCACCATGCACAAGTCGCTGGACAACGGGGGCAAAAACTTCCCCAATGTTGCCCTCACCCTGATGGCCAGCTTCGTGTGTGGCTGCATCAGGTTGTGTTTGGATCCCAGGTACATGGGCACCAAGTACCACTATGTGCCCAGGTTCTACCTGTCGCCCTGGCTACGAAGGATGGGTCTGGCCCCTTTCCCACACAACACCCCTATCAGCTGGTCATTGACACCACACCTGTCCTTCGTAGAGAAGTTCTTTCAGGTCAACGCCTTTGACCACAGGGCCATCAGGTAGTGGTCAGCACGTAAGGTCCTGCAGGCACTGCAGGAGAAGGACGTAATGGACACAGTGGGGTGGTTCCCTGAGCAGACCGTCCAGTTCATCTGGCAAAATGCCTCATTGCCAGACCTCACCAACAGGCACCAAGACCTTGCCTGGCTGGTGGTGAGAGGGGCCCTCCCAGTCTGATCCCTCCTGTATGCCCGGAATGTCATCTCCACACCCCTTTGCCCACGGGAGGACTGCAGTGAGGAGGAGTTGGTGACCCACCTCTTTGCACACTGTGGGTTCGCCGAGAAGGTGTGGAGGAGGATGGAAGGGGCAGTGTCGAGGTTCATCCCCAGCAGCTGTGTGACAGAGGACTCTCTGATCTACGGGCTGTTCCTGGGGATGCACACTGAGACCAAAATCCGGTGCTGCTGGCAGATCATCAACTCGGTGAAAGACGTTCGTTGGTCGGACCGAAACTTGATGGTCTACCAGCACACGGAGATGTCTGTGGGGGAATGCTGCCGACTGGCACATTTTCGGCTGCATGAGTACGTGCTGAGGGACGCACTCAAACTTGGAGCAGCCACCACAAGGGCCCGGTGGGGAAGGACCACAGTCTAGGGTTCTCCCCCTGTGGGAGTTGAGGGGTAGTGGGGTTGGGGGTATACCCCCTGAATGTAAATATGAAAGAACAGAGTGCCACGTGGGTGGTGAAAATTTTGAAAATGTAAAGACAGTAATGGAAAAAACTGTAAAGAAATGAAAGTCATTGAATGGTGTATATAATTTTATTTTTGAATAAAGTATATTTTGTTTAATAAAACAACTCAACGCACCACTGTAATGAAATGATCCATAGAGTTTTTTTTTACTGTACTTCAGTACATCCGACAATAATAAACCCAATTTAAAATGTCAACGAACAGATTAGCAAACACTTAACATTGTGGGATTTCTCCAAAGCATTAAGATGGCTGGATGGAAAATTAATATTTTCTAGCTGGTAGGCTACAAAAAAAAATCAGCTTAAAGATCAGTGCTCGGGCTTAGAACCTTGCCAAGTGAATGGTCAAGGTCAAGATTGCACTGGGTTCCATTCTAATAAAACATTCAAACTCAGGTCAAGTTGGCATGTGCTGGCTTGGCTCAGGCCAGAAAAAGCTTAAGCTTTTTCATGGAAAACTCTTAAAATATGGAAAACTACTATAAAAGAATATAATCTAAAGGGTGATATTGCAATTCTTAAACGGTGTGCATATGACTCGGATTTTACATCAAAGAAATTGAATACTAGATTTAAGGACTGGACAGCTAAAGGAATAACAGTTCTTTGCAACATAATGAAAGAAGGAACGCTGTTCAGTTTTGAAATGCTTAAAGAGAAACACTTATTAGAAAAACAAGATTTTTATTGGTATTTACAGATGCAACCATATGTTAATAAGATGCTTAAAAAATGTAACCAAGGCAAGTACATGCTTGATAAAGCTATTTAGAAAAGCATATAATTCAGATAATGATAGTAGAATCATTTCAAGCATGTATAAGGGGTTGACAAATCTTAAAACACATTCGACCATACATTAAAACAAAATGGGAGAAGGAAGGAGGTATAATTATATCTGAGGAAGAATGGACAACAATATGGAGATATCAATGGAAGTATACCAGTTCACAGAAATGGAGGGAGTTTGGATGGAAAAACTTGATAAGATATTTTATTACACCCTCTCAGAAATCCCATTATAATAGTAACCTCCCTGTTTGCTGGAGAAATTGTGGAAATCAAAATGCAAATCATTACCATATTTTTTGGGACTGCCCTGTTGTCAAAAACTATTGGAGTGGGATACACAATGCCCTACAAGACATCTTTAAATGTGAAATACCCTTAGAGAGTAAGACCATATATTTTGGATATATACCTCAAGAATGGTTGAAAAGAGATAAATATTTAATGAATATGCTGTTGGTGGCTGGTAAAAAGACTCTTACTAGGAAATGGTTATCACAGGAGAGCCCAACTTTAAATACATGGATGGAAATTACAATGGACATTTACAAAATGGAGAAGGTAACAGCATCTGTTAATCATAAGCTGGAACAATTTGATTCATACTGGGAAAAATGGTTTAACTACATAATGCCTCATAGGCCTGATTTTATTCTCAGAAATCAATGAATACGTTGTAAAAAAAGATCACTCCCTACCTGTACATAGTTCTTCCCTTTTGCTTGTTTTTTCTTCCACTCCTTTCTATAAGTATATCCTCAGATAAATACTTTGTGGAGATTTGTGATATATATGGTTGTATGATATATATGTATAATGTCCGAAATACATCGTATGGAAACGTTTGTTTGATGATGAACTTCAATAAAAAAAATTATAAAAAAGGAAAACTAAGGTGAATCTACTACTCTGCAGAGCTCCAACATGGAAAACAGTTTTAAAAAAAAGAGAAACTTCTGAAATGCAGATTTACAGAAGATATTGGATTGCAAAATGCTATGCCACCAAGTTTTTAAACCATACTTTGTCCATGGAAAACAGCAGAGTACAGCACAGGAACAGACTCATTTGCTCAGGATGGTACATGTTCTACATTCCTCCATCCCCTGCCTGTCCAAGTGCCTCTGAAAAGTAACAATTGTATTACTCCACTGGCAGCATTTTCCAACACCTACGACTCTCTGGGTAAAAGAAACATGCCTCGTAAATCTCCTTTAAGCTTCCCCCTCATTTTCAAACTATACCCTCTCATACTTGATTTTTCCACTCCAGGAGAAAATGTCTTATTAATAAAGCTGATAAGGGTGAAATTAATGGAATTCAATAGTATTCAACCTCCACCCTTCCCAAATTTGATTTGAAATGTGTTGGGAAAGATGTTTCTTGTTTGGAGACAGCATCAGGCAAGATCTCAAGTGCTTGATTATAGTTGGTTGCTGGTGGTATGTAAACTGTGGTCAGGATTATGGAGAACTCTCTAGGTAAATACAATGGACGACATTTGACTATTAGATCTTCAAGGTGGGGGAAACACGTTAGACAAAACCACTACATCAGAGCTCCACCAAGACTTTGTCATGAAACACACACCTTTTGCCTTTTCTGAATCAGCTATTCAGTCCATATGGAAAATCTACGCAATTTAGATTCCTTTATGCGCTAGTAGCAAAAGATGTGTGCCCGTACACACGCACAATCTTAATGGGTATATTGCTGCTCAATCTGTTCAGTATACAAAATCCAGTTATCTATTATATAGTCAAACTTAGAAACATAGAAAACTTGCAACACAATACAGGCCCTTCAGCCAACAATGCTGTGCCAAACATGTACTTACTTTAGAAACTACCTCGTGTTACCCATAGCCCACTATTTTTCTAAGCTTCATGTACCTATCCAGGAGCCTCTTAAAAGACTCTATTGTATCCACCTCCAGCACAGTCACTTGGCAGCCCATTCCATGCACTCACCCCTCTCTGTATAAAAAAAACTTACCCCTGACATCTCCTCTGTACCTACTTTCAAGCACCTTAAAACTGTGTCCTCTTGTGTTAGCCATTTCAGGCCTGGGGAAAAAGCCTGACTATCCATGCAATCAATGTCTCTCATCACCTTATACATTTCTATCAGGTCACCTCTCATCCTCCACCACTCCAAGGAGAATAGACCGAGTTCACTCAACCTGTTCTCGTAATGCATGATCCCCAATCCAGGCCACATGCTTGTAAATCTTTCTCTGTGCCCTTTCTATAGTTTCCATGTCCTTCCTGTAGTGAGGTGACAGAACTGAGCACAGTACTCTAAGTGGGGGCTGACCAGGGTCCTGTATAGCTGTAACATTACCTCTTGGCTCTTGAACTAAATCCCTCGGTTGATGAAGGTAAATCCACCGTATGTCTTCTTAACCAGAGTCAACCTGCGCAGCAGCTTTTGAGTGTCCTATGGACTTGAAGCTCAAGATCCCACTGATCCTCCACACTACCAAGAGTCTTACCATTAATACTATATTCTGCCATCATATTTGACCTTCCAAAATGAACCACTTCACACTTATCGGGTTGAACTCCATCTGCCACTTCTCATCCCAGTTCTGCATCCTATCAATGTCCCGCTGTAATCTCTGCAGTCCTCCACACTACCCACAACATCCCCAACCTTTCTATCATCAGCACATTTACTAACCCATCCCTCCACTTCCTCATCCAGGTCATTTATAAAAAGCGTAAAAAGAAGGGGTCTCAGAACAAATTCCTGATGCACACCATTGGTCACCGATCTCCATGCAGGATATGATCTGTCTACAACCATTCTTTGCCTTCTGTGGGCAAGCCAGTTCTGGATCCACAAAGCAAGGTCCCCTTGGATCCCATGCCTCCTTACTTTCTCAATAAGCCTTGCAAGGGGTACCTTATCAAATGCCTTGCTGAAATCCATATACACTACATCTACTTCTCTACCTTCATCAATGTGTTTAGTCACATCCTCAGAAAATTCAATCAGGCTTGTAAGGCACGACCTGCCTTTCACAAAGCCATGCTGACTATTCCTAATCAGATTATGCTTCTCCAAATGTTCATAAATCCTGTCTCTCAGGATCTTGTCCATCAACTTACCAACCACTGAAGCAAGATTCACTGATCTATATAATTTCCTGGGCTATCTCTACTCCCTTTCATGAATTATGGAACAACATCTGCAACCCTCCAATCCTCCAGAACCGCTCCTTTCCCCATTGATGATGCTGGTACAGTACACAGTAAAAATGAAACGATGTTCCTCCAGGTCCCTGGTGCTACATGAAACAACACAAAACTACACTGGACTATGTGAGACAACTCAAGGCTACACTAGATTATGTAAAACAACACAAAAAATACACTATACTACAGATCTACACAGGACTAAATAAAGTGCACAAAATACTGCAGGTACAATAATAAACAAACAATAAACAAGACAGTAGAGAACAAATTTCAACATAATAATTGCATCACTGCCTGATTAGAGTATGGGAAATGCTCTAATTAACACAGCAGCACTGGGCCCAGAAATAACATGATGTCTTTAGTCCAGATTTCTCATAATATACCAAATTGAGAAATATCACATTGCTTTTCAACAACTGTAACATACTTTGAGCAAACTCTAAGGGTGGGTTAGCAAGAATTGAGGTGATTACATGATCATTGTAACTGTGGTTCAAATACTTCTAAATAATTCATTTCCCTCAGCTGTCTCCTTGCTACCAAGCACCCACCTTTATCTTTGTCACACCCTTAGTTACTCCAAAATAGTCTATCCTTTTATTCCTTCTACCAAACAGTATGCGGCTCCAGGGGTAGTGATAGTCGAAGGGTTGCAGTGGGGATGAGCTCCCACTACTAAACAACTGTTCTTCATGGTGTGCATCTCAAATACCCTCTGACAACCAAGTCCAACTCCTGGCCTTCACGTGTAGCATAGTTATTATGCCCGGCAGAGCTGTCTCATTGACAGGAGAAGGGGCAAAGGCGGACCACTGGCGCCTTAAAACCAGTTGCTTTGGGCAGATAGGGCTCGTTAACCACAGATGGTAGCTCACCTAGGAGAGGGAAAACTCCGATTTCAAACCTCTGCTGCCTTGCGGCTATACCCGCTCACAGGAAAGGCTTTGGGCGTAAACCCCGAAGAAAAATCCGGAGTCGGAGTCCCGAAGGCAGCTGACTGCTGTACCCGGCAACTCCTGCGTTGCTGCTGGCACCAAACTGTACCGACTTTCATCGTTCCTTTGGACCCGTCATCAGCATGGAGAGGGGGGGGTCCCACTGCATGGGCAACAGACGGATCTTCACATCAACTCTGCCCTGGCTTGTGCCCTGGAGAAGCCACTCCCAGTGACTACCAGAGGCTCATTACCCATGGTCAACCACGACCGGAGGCCACAAAGTGTATGCTCATGCACTCTATTCCATCTGCCACTACGTTGCCCATTCTCTAATCTGTCTAAGACTCTCTGCAGATTTCCTGCTTCCTCAACATCAACTGCTCCTTCATCTATCTTTGTATCATCCACAATCTTGCCCACAAAGCCATTAAGGTAGCCTGAAGGTTAACTTGTCGGTAGAGTCAGTGGTGAGGAACACAAATGCAATGTTAGCATTAAAGGATCACCCATGATCAAAAGGCAGAGCGGACCTGATGGGCCAGATGGCCTAGTTCGGCTCCTATGTCATATTAATTCTATCCCAACAATAAGGTTGATCAATTTCCTCTCTTGCCTTTCTCAATAACCTATGATAAAGCCCATTAGCCCCTGAGAGCATATCCACCTTAATATTCTTCAGGAGATCCAAAGCCACTTATATCTAGTTTCAATATGCCCCAGAATATCAGCATGCCCCTCTGTGATATCACTATTCTACATGTCCTTAACACTGGTGAATACCAATGCAAGGTACTCATTTAATATCTCACCTGCATAAATTCCCTCCTTTGCCCTCAAGTGGTCCTACCCCTTTCCCAGCTACCCTAGTTTTAATGCACAAATAAAATTTCTCGGTATTCTCCTCCATTCTACTAGATAAGGACAATTCGTAGCCCCTTTTAGCTCTCCTCTCTCCCTGTTCAAGTTCTTCCCTGCTTGATTTCTATTCAAGAAGCCGACCCAATCTCAGCTTCTTAAATCTTACATACACTTCCTTTTTCTCTTTTGCTAAACTTGTAGCATCACTTGTCCAGGCAAGGATGATTTGTAATAATTATTGTAGAAGTCTTCTGGCACTGAAAATATTGATCATCCTTTTTCAAACAAATCAATAGCATATCCAAGACTGTTATTTTTACAAGAATCAGAATGGGTCAGATGTGGAAAACTACCTAAGCTTTATGTAAATTCATGTTGGCTGGGTTGGATCAAGTTTTAATCTCTTGCTGGATTCTGCTTACCGATATGGGTTATAAATAATCTAGGTGAGAAGACTGAATACAATACATAAAGCTGTGTGGAGAACATCGGCTTGATCAAGGTGTGAAAATTAAGGTTTAAAACAAATCAGAAAAGCAAGATTTTATTCGTAAAAACCAGTGAGGTACTAGGTAAGGTGGAATGTTGAGGTACCCAAGTGACTCTCAGATCCCTCCAAATACATGTATATTTCTATTAAAAATTATTAAAATTCAATGGCATATGATATTCTGAAGGCAACCTTAAAATAAAAGTATTTATATACTTTAACAGCATTCGATATACTGTTCAACATTACCAATACATCAACCTTTTTGTATGGACCTCTGAAAATGGGAAGACATCCTAACTTTGTTGGGTAAAGCTTTATGGACACAGATCTATTTTCAGATTACTAACAATGAGTAAAAATGTTTTAAATTCTTACAACACCATGGTCTGCCTTTGTTGATGTCAACTTACCAATTGTTTCTCAAAGTAAATTGACCAAACCACAGCATAATGGCCCACAGTCAGAATAATGAAAAGCAGCAATGAAAGTTCCACATTACTCATCTTCCTCACTCTCCGATAGTAGAAAACAGGTTGGCGCCAATCTGGTAATCCTTTCTCTAAAATCTCATTATACCTGAAAGAAATAAATATAATACAATCTAAACACAAAATAGTTGTAAAATCATATTTCAAAAACTCTTGGTCTATTTCGCAGTTCATTATAATTTAATTCTGTATGCTATCACCTATGATATAGAACTTGTCATAAAAAATAGATTACTCCGCACCTCCTCTTCAAACCAGAAATTAGTTGTTCTGTACCATTAAAAATACTAATTGCAGTAATATTTTGCTTTTAAGATGTACGAGGGGTGATTGATAAGTTCATGGCCTAAGATAGAAAGAGTCAATTTTAGAAAACCTAGCAGATTAGGTTTCCTACATTTACACTTAGTGCAGCAGTCATGGAGCATACGGATCCCTTCTTTGTAGAAGTCGGCATCTTGGAACTCCAGAAGTGGTCCACATAACAGGAAATGAGTTATTAACTTCAAACTTTCTGCATTTTCACTCAGAGTTGAGCTGCACGTGCATGTAACGAGAGCTGTATATCTCCTTCTACCTTAGGCTACAAACTTATCAATCACCCCTGCTGTGGACAGCTTCTACAAAGAAGGGATCCGTATGCTCCATGACCACTGGACTAAGTGTGTACACGTAGGAGAGGACTATGTTGTTGTGCTAGGTTTAATGTGCTACAAATGTGCTAGGTTTTCTAAAACTGAGTCCTTCTACCTTAGGCCACGAACATATCAATCACCCCCATATATTGTCATTTGCATATTTTAAATTATCACATTAACTGCACGTGACAAACAATAGAAAACAGATAAATTCTTGCTTTATTTTCAGAATTCAAATGAGACTGTAAATGTTGCAATTGAAATCAACAAACAGAACACTAGATGAACTCAGTGGGTCAAGCAGCAACTGTGGAGCCAAAAGTTGAAGTTGACATTTTGGGTTAACTCATAGATATTACTTGATTCACCAAGTTATTCCAGAGTCCTGTTTATTGTTCTTCATTTTATCCTGCAATATTACAAGCATATCAAAAGGAGGAACAAACTAAATGCAGCTCTATTTGCTGGGCACATGGAATATATTAAATATAGTATAGTCTTAACTCAAACCAAAGCACAAGCAAGCTACTTCAGTGAATGACTAAATTTGCAACAGCACTTGATAGCATGAAATGCGTAATTAATGAATGCAGATTGTTAAATGAGTACATAACCTGACTGAGTCCATGCATTATCTAGGGTAGTCCTATTTATACATTTGTCCACAACTCTAGAAAAGACAAAGTTGTTTCTACCAATTCTGAAAAAGTTGAGACAAAAAATATCATGACCAAATGATTCATAACTTTTTTTCCAAGGTCAATTTGACTATTACAAGACAGTTGCAAGAGGATGTCCTGCAACACAAGGTACGTACACAAAATAAAATGCACCTTGTGGTTGCATCCCATTTGTGTTCATTGTTTATGTGGTCCATATTAATTTTCCTTTACCTATGTATATTTACTAAATTTTGAAGTTGCACTTGGACCACTGAATTACCCAAATTACTAGGCCATTGTAGAGGATAGTCAAGAGACTACCATACCGTTGTGTCTCAAATCATGTAGTTCAAACGAAATAAAGATTCCACTAGAGGACAATAGTGAAGCCACTGGAGATAAGACAGGAGTAAGCAAAATATTGGAAGAGATCATTGGTGGACAAAATTTTTTATTGTAATGGAATGGCTAGAGCTTACTGTAGACATATATGGAGAGACCAACAGCTCTCTTGTAATATAACCACAAAATGCTGTTTTAACTTTTCAGACCAAGACCCTTCATCAGATCTCAGCCTTAAATATAGACACTTTTTTTTAAAATGTAGATGCTGCCAGGTATGCTGAGTTCCTCCAGCATTTTGTGTGCATTACTCTGGATTTCCAGCATCAGCAGAATATTTTCTGTTTATCATATACTTTACTTACTTGGCACAAATGCCAATTAAAGAGACAAGACAAGACAAGTCAATTGTCATTAATTCCAGGATACCCAAATTTTTGTTTTAAATATGGACACACAGGTGCAGGAGTTCTTGCCTACTATCTTTTTCTCACCACTCAATGGTTCCAGTCTACAACTGTAGAATTGCACCACATACTCACCCTTATTAACAATTCCTGTCCGCAGCCACACACTAACCACATTCCCAGTTCCTGCCACAGACTGCATGCCTAACTACGTTTCTGGTTCCTGGCTCCGGATGCACACTTAACCAAGTTCCTGAACTTGGCTGTGTACATAACCACATTCCCAACCCTTAGTTTCAAGTACATACCAAACAATTCTCTGACCTTGGCCACATACAGCCATCTGAATTCCAAGAAAAATACAGGAAGCAACTCCAGTCAGAATAACTAACCTTCTTCAACCCAACTAGAGCCTTTGACAAAATTAGTGGAACACTGTTCTCAAATTTTGAAGTTCAAAACAAACTTATTATCATTTCCATTTTTAATTTTTTTATTGATTTAAAAATATATAAAGACAAATACAAATCAGAAGAGAAGTTATATCAAATTACATATTCCAATGGAAGTACAAACAACAAGTGTACACTGTCAAAGTCATTTATAGTATAATATTGAGCTCCTCAATATCCACAACTCCTCTTAACAATACAAAAAAAAGATCAAAAATTGCCATTATTAAGAAAAAGAAAAAAACAAAACCACTAAACTAACCTAAAACAAAAAGACTGGGCATTCCATTTGAGGATATAATTACAAAAAAGGGGGGAAATCCTTCTGGTCAAATCTGAAAAGTCATGGAGAAGAAAAAAAGATTACCTAAAAAAAAAAGAAAATTTAAATCATATGAAAATATTGAATGAAAGGTCGCCAGGTTTGCTCAAATTCAAAAGGTGTATCAAACGTCCGACTTCTAATTTTCTCCAAGCTTAAACACGACATAATGGAGGAGAGCCAAAATAAAAAAGCAGCAGTAGGTGTATTAGGATCTTTCCAATACAACAAAATAGCTCTCCCAGCCAATGAAGTTGAAAAAGCTATAATACATTGAGCGGAAGCAGAAACATTTCCTGCTTCCTTCGGAGTGATCCCAAAAATTGCTGTAAGTGAATTAGGTTGTAGGTCCAAACCTATGACTTCTGGACAACTTTCTGAAAACATCTCTCCAAAACTTATTTATTTTTTTTAAACAAACTTATTATCAAAAAGTGCAGATGTGGACATGAGGCTAGGTTTAGATCAGCCATGTGATCTCCTGGACCAGGTTTCGATAGCCTGGATGGATCGGAGAGGAATTTTCCAGATTTTTTCTCCTCAATTGGCAAATCGTTTCCCCCCCCCCCCGGGTGATCACATGGGTTTGGGCGGGGTGAATAATAAAATAAAATGGGCGGCATGGTGCCCTGTTGGTTGGCACTGTTGCCTTGTGGGATTCGGTGAAAACTAGAGTTAAGATTGGATCAGCCATGATCTTGTTGAATGGCGGAGCAGGCTTGAGGGGCCGATTGGCCTACTCCTGCTCCTATCTCTTATATTCTTATGTTCTTATGTATGTCATCATATGCTACCAAGATTCATTTTCTTGCATTCACAGTAGAACAAAGAAATACAACAGAATGAATGAAAATAGCAAGCAATCTGCAAAAGAAACTGTCCAAATACAAAAGAAAAACAATAAATAAATAAATAACACTGCAAACACAAGTCATAAACAAGTCCACAGGTTATGGAATCAGTTTAGTGTTGAACTGAGCGAAGTTATCCATGCTGATTCAGGAGCCTGATGTGGGTCAAATCAAAGGTGGTGACGAATCAGCATCTGGGGAAGATTGAAAATCTGGCTGAGTGGTGCCACAAAAACAACCTTTAACTCAATGTCAGCAAGACCAAGGAGCAGATACATTGACTTCATGTGGAGAAAATGGTAGGTCCACAAGCCAGTCTTCATCAGGGAATCAGAAGTGGAGAGTGGTCAGCAACTTTAATTTCCTCAGTATTATCATTTAAAAGGACCTGTCTCGAGTCCAGCATACAAGTGCAATTACAAAGAAAGCACAGCAGCACCACTATTTCCTTAGCAGTTTGAGAAGACTCAGCACGAAATCTAAAATGTTGACAAGCTTCCATAGATATGTGATGGAATGTATATTTACTGACTGCATCACAGGAACACCAATACCCTTGAATGGAAATTCCTACAAAAATTAGTGGATACATCGTGGGTATCATTGAGAACATCTACATGGAGCATTGTTGCAGGGAAGGAGCATCCATCACTAGGGACCCCCACCACCAGGGCATACTCTTCTTCTCACTGCTGCCACCAGGAAGGTAGTACAGAAGCCTGAGGACTCACACCACCAGGTTTATCAAGAATAGATTTTAAACCACTCAACCATCAGATTCTTGAACCAGAAAGAATAACTTGACTCATCTTCACTTGCTCCATCACTGAACTGTTCCCAACAGCTATGGATTCACTTTCCAGGACTCATCTCATGGTCTTGATATTTATTGCTTATTTATTTATTATTATTGTCTTTGGTGGGCATTGGTGTTTCCATACCAGGCCCTGAAGCAACCAGTTAGGATACTCTGCACTTTGAAAACATTCTAGATGATTTGTGGAATCAGTGCAAACTTCTAAGAAAGTAGAGGCGCTGCTGTGTCTTCTTTGCTGCTCCCAAAAACAGATCCTTTGAAATGACAAAGTCAGAGGAATTGTAAGTTACTGATCCCCTCCATCTCCAATCCCCTGACAACTGGCTTTAGACACTCAAATTTTTCTTCCTGTAGTCAATAACCAAATGATTTTAAGACTATAAGACATCGATCTAGTAGTAGAAATTGGCCATTTGGCTCATTAAGTCTGTTCCACCATTTCATCATGGCTGATCCATATTACTTCTCAGACCAATATCCTACCTTCCACCCTCCCCCCCTCCCTTCATACCCTGATCAATCAAGAATCAACCTCTGTCTTAAATATACATGAAGGCTTGGCTTCTACAGCTACCTCTGGCAACAAATTCCACAGATTCACCACTCTCTGGGGAAAGAAATTTCTCATCTCCATTCTAAAAGGACGCCCCTCAATTCTGAGAGTGTGTCCTTTGGTCTTAGACTCTCCACCTCTGGAAACATTCTCTCCACATCGTATCTATCAAGACCTTTCACCATTCAATAGGTTTCAATTAAATCCCTCCCCCCACTCTAAATTCCAGTGAGCCCAGGGCCACAGCCATCAAACGCACCTCATATGGTAACCCTTTATTCCTGGTCTCATTCTCATGAACCTCCTTTCAGCCCTCTCCATTGTCAGCTTATCCTTTCTTAGATAAGAGGCAAAACTGCTCACAATGCTCCAAGTGAGGTCTCACTAGTGCCTTATAAAGCTTCAGCGTTACATCTTGCCTTTATATTCCAGTCCTCTAGAAAGGAATGCTAACATAGCATTTGCCTTCCTCACCACTGACTTAACCTTCAGGTTAATCTAAGGAATCTTTCACAAGAATTCCCAAGTTAATTTCTACCAACAATTTTTGAATTTTCTCCCTGTTTAGAAAAGAATCTAAGCTTTTATTCCTTCTACCAAAGCACACGATAATACACTTCCTGACTCTATTGATCTGCCACTTCTTTGGTGATTCTCCTATTCTGTCTAAGACCTTCTACAGCCTCCCTGCTTCTTCAGAACTATCTCAGTATTGTTCACAAACTTGCCACAAAGCCATCAATTCCATCATTCAAATTATTAACTTACAATGTAAAAAGTGGTCCCAATACCCACCCCTATGGAATACTAGTCACCAGTAGCCAATAAGAAAGGGTTTCCTTTATTCCCACTCTGCCTCCTGCCTTTCAGCCAATGCTTTATTCATGCTAGTATATGCCCTGTAATACTATGGGTTATCTTGCCAAGCAGCCCCATATGCAACACCTTGTCAAAGGCCTTCTGAAAATGACTTCTTTGTCTATCCTGTTTGTTATTTCCTCAAAGAATCCCAGCAGATTTGTCAGGTAAGATTTCCCCTCAGTAGATTTTAGCCTACTTAATTATGTGCCTCCAAGTACCCCAAAACTTCATCCTTTAATAATCAACCCCAACATCTTCCCAACCAGAGTTCAGACTAAGTGGCCTGTAATTTCCTTTCTTCTGCCCCCCTTCCTTCTTGACAAGTGGAGTGAAATTTGCAATTTTCCAGTCCCCCAAAACTATGCCAGAATCTAGTGATTATTAAAAAATCATTACTAATGTCTCCACAATCTCTTCAACTACCACTTTCAGAACCCTTGAAGTGTAGTCCATCTGGTAGATGTGACTTATCCACCTTCAGACCTTTCTGCTTCCCAAGCACCTTCCCCATAGCAACTGCACTCACTTCTGCCCCCCTGAAACTTGAACTTGAGTTTGAGTGGATTTTTTTTTATCCTTTATATATGGAGTTGTTGTCTGCTGATATGAGGGTAGATTTAGTTTCATCTTTCCCTTTTCCCAGCCTATCCTTGGCTGAGGTGGTCTTTTTTCTCCCTCTTGGGTGGGGGGTGGGAGGTCTTTTTCTAAATCTTATGTTTCTTATATCAGTTTTTTTCAGTTTTTTCATTTGGGCTGATTTTGAACTACAAAAATGTCCGCGATGTTGTCACTTCCGGGTCCGCTCCTTATTTTTGTTCCTCTTCCGGGTGCATGAGTTCATAATTTGGTTAACCCTTTATTTACCAAAGGGTTGATTTCAGAAATATGGCTCAGAACATTAAATTTGTCTCTTGGAATACTAATGGCTTAAACCATCCGATTAAACGGAAAAAGATTTTCAAAGTATTCCAAAGACTTAATGCTCATATTATTTTTGTACAACAAACTCATGTGAGGAAAGAGGACAATTATCGCTTTTTTAGGTTTTGGAGGGGATCAACAGTATCATTCAAATTCGAATTCCAAAGTAAAGGGAGTTTCAATTCTTATTGACTCCTCTATTGCATTTGTCCAACATGATATCTTTTCGGATCCGGATGGTAGATTTTTGTTAATTATTGGCTTACTTTTTAACAAAAAGGTTGCTAAGGTTAATGTTTGTGCTCCAAATGTGGATTGTCCTGATTTTTTTAAGTCCTTATTTACTTCTCTACCTAATCTGAATGAATAAGTTAATAATGGGTGGTGACTTTAATTGTTGTTTAAATCCTTTGATGGACAAATCCATATCTACTCAGACTTTACCCAATAAGTCGGCCACTTGTATTAACTCTTTTTTGAATGATAATGGAATTTTTGATATTTGGAGATTTCGGCATTCTAAGGACAAAGAGTTTTCTTTTTTTCTCACATGTTTATCATTCCTACTCCAGAATTGATTATTTTTTTATTGACTCTTGTTTTATTCCAACGGTAATTGGTTGTAATTATGATATTATAGCCATCTCTGACCATGCCCCATTAAAACTTTCTATTAAATTTACGGATACAGCTTCTAATGCTAGACAATGGCGATTTGATTCTACCTTACTGCAAGATCCGGATTTTATTAAATTTATGAAGGAACAGATCAATTTCTTCTTTTCAACTAATTCCACGGATGATATTTCTTGCGGAACACTTTGGGACACTTTTAAAGCATACATACGTGGACAGATTATCTCTTACTCTGTTGGTCTGAGAAAACGCATTAAGAAGGAAACACTTTTATTGGTTGATAAAATTAAAGAGATTGACAAGAAATATTCGATCACTCCTAGTAAGGAGCTTTACAAACAAAGGGTTGAACTTCAAACGGAACATAGTTTATTACTTACATCTCCGATTGAAAATCAATTAATGAAAACCAGATCTGATTTTTATATACATAGTGATAAATCGGGTAAACTGTTAGCTAGTCAATTGAAGAATGCTTTGGTTAAACGTCAAATTACTAAGATCTGTCAGCAGAATGGAGATTTGACAGTTAACCATGATGAGATAAATAAATCATTTCAAGATTTTTATACCTCCCTGTATCATTCTGAATTCCCTCATAATCGTAATACCACGTGTGATTTTCTTGGGAAATTGAATTTTCCAAAATTATCATCAGATGATCTTTCAATATTCGAAACTCCTATTACGGATGCAGAAATTAAAGGGGTTATTTCCTCCATGAATTCTGGGAAAGCACCAGGTCCAGATGGGTATACAGTAGAATTTTAAAAAATTTTTCCACTACTCTTTCTCCTTGGTTATGCAGGGTTTTTGAAGAAGCAATTAGATTGGGCAATTTGTCACAATATTTTTATAGAGCTTCCATTTCTTTAATATTGAAGAAAGATAAAGACCCTACTGACTGCGCATCCTATAGACCAATATCTTTATTGAATGTAGATTCCAAGATCTTTTCCAAGTTACTGGCATCCAGGTTGGAGAAGGTATTACCCCAAATTATTTCAGAAGATCAAAGCGGTTTTTATTAAAAATCGCTATTCTTTTTTCAATGTTTGGAGATTATTGAATATTGTTTATACTCCTTCACATAGCACTTCAGAATGTGTTATTTCATTAGATGCGGAGAAAGCACCTGATAGAGCTGAATGGCCATACTTATTTAAGGTGCTGGAGAAGTTTAATTTTAGTCCGACATTCATTTCCTGGATTAAACTGATATATCATACTCCAGTAGCCTCGGAGCTTACTAACAATCAAAGATCTCCCTTTTTTCGTTTATTTCGGGGCACTAGACAAGGCTGTCCTCTTAGTCCATTATTATTTGATATTGCTTTAGAACCCTTGGCAATTGCTATCAGAGAATCACAGAATATTTCTGGCATCAATCGTGGGACAGATATACATAAGTTATCATTATATGCAGATGATGCAAATATATGCAAATCCATTCCTGCAGTTTTATCATTGTTGGCTCAATTTAGTGATTTTTCCAGGTATAAATTAAATCTTAATAAGAGTGAATTGTTTCCTCTAAATAGACAGGTTCCAATTTATGGAAATTTACCTTTTAAATTAGTTAATGACTCTTATTTACTTAGGGATTAAAATCACAAAAAAAACAATAAAGACTTATTTAAGGTTAATTTTTTACCCTTAATCGATCAGATTAAATGTTTGTTTACTAAGTGGTCACCACTATCTTTATTTCTGATAGGTCGGATTAATGCTATTAAGATGGTTATTTTATCCAAGTTTTTATATACATTTCAAACGGTACCAATTTTTATTCTGAAATCTTTTTTTGCTAATGTTGATTCAAAAATTTCCATGTATATGGCAGAATAAAAATCCTAGGTTAGGTAAAATATATTTACAGAAGGCAAGGAAGGAAGGAAGGTGGATTGGCATTGCCTAATTTTAGATTTTATTATTGGGCAGTTAATATCCGATATTTGATATGTTGGTTAAAGGATTGGGATATATCTTTTAGCCCTCATTGGGTGAGCCTGGAAATTAAACAAGGATTTGCATTGGGTTCTATTTTAGGGACTTCCCTTCCCTTTGCTCTTTCTAAATTGCCGAAACGAATTGTCAACCCAATAGTTAAACATACTTTACGTATATGGTTTCAATTTCGGAAATTTTTTGGGTTGACTCGTTTGTTTTAAATATTCCTATTGTATCCAATTGCTTTTTTTATCCTTCTATTATAGACCAAGCTTATTCAGCTTGGAAGACTAAAGGATTACTACGATTTTCCGGTTTATTTTTGGATAATTGTTTTATGTCTTTTGAGCAATTATCTAATAAATATAATTTGCCTAGATTTCATTTTTTTTTTAGATATTTACAGATTAGAAATTTCTTAAATACTGTACTTCCTATTTTTCCAAATTTTGTGTCTTCAGGTATTTTAGAGAATTTGTTTGAACTAAACCCTTTTCAGAAAGGGCTAATATCAAAACTTTACTATATAATTATGAAGATACATTCAGAGCCCTATTATAAGACTAAAAATGACTGGGAAAGAGAACTTAACCTTACTATTCCTATTAAGAATTGGGATAAAATTCTTCAATTAGTTAATACATCATCTATATGTGCTAAACATTAATTAATACAGTTTAAAGTTGTGCACAGGGCTCATATGTCCAAGGATAAATTGGCTCAATTTTATTCCAATATAAATCCTATTTGTGACAGATGTCATTCTGAGATATGGTCTTTAACCCATATGTTCTGGTCGTGTCCGCTTTTGAAAAAATATTGGAAAGATATTTTTGATATTATTTCTGCGGTATTGAACATTGATTTACAACCTCATCCTATTTCTGCAATTTTTGGTTTACCAATGATGGACTCACTCCATTTATCCTCTTCCGCTTGTCGAATGATTGCATTTCTTACACTAATGGCTAGAAGATCTATTTTGTTGAATTGGAAAGAAATTAATCCTACTGTATTTCATTGGTTTTCTCAAACTATGTTATGTCTAAATTTAGAAAAAATTAGAAGTGGTGTATTTGATACTTCTATTAAATTTGAAAAGATATGGAGACCATTTATTCAATATTTTCATATGATGTAATATGACTCTGTTCCAAGCCTATTTGATTTTCCAGTTTTGATTTTATATATGTTGAGAGGATCGGAGTTGACGACACTGATGATTTTGTATTTTTGTGAGATATTATAAACAGCCCTTTTTTTTCTTTTTCCAGTTTTCTTTTTCTCTTTTTTCTTTTTTTTGTTTTTTTTCCTTATTAGTTACTAGATTATTAGATTAGTTTTTTTGAATAATTTTTTTTCTTTTTCTTTTTTCTGTTTTTTTAAATTATATATTATGATATACCTAGGTTTGCCTTGTTTATTTATATATTGTATCGTCTATGATTTGGGAATACTCATTTATACTGTAATCATTGCTTATGTATTCTTTCATGTTCAGTTGAAATGTGTATGTTTGTAATCCCATTATCTATGTATCAATTTTGTTGATATTAATAACAATAATAAAAAGATTGAAAAAGGATAAAGTAATTCCAAATAGGTGTTCTATTAGAATTTGATTATGAAGAGGTAATAACAGCATGGACTATAGATTCCAATTTAATTAGGAACAACAGTAGTAAAAGTTTCCTCTCCCTTCCCCCTTCGAGAATGGATGGACTTACCCCAAGGGTCAATATAAAAGTCACTAGTTTTCCAACTGTGTCATACTGACTTGGACTAAGGTGCAGGGGGCACAAATTCCAGATGATAAAACTTTGAGGCATGGTGAATATACCTCAAGAAAATATAGCAAAGTGAATAGAAAGGTAATAGAGGAAACTTAATACAGTGAAACTTAACGTTACATTTTAGTAAAACAAGAGCCTATATTTACTAGAGGGCAATTCTATACATGTCATTATGAATCAAACCAATTTTTCAATATATATACACATAGAAACATAGAAAACCTACAGCACAATACAGGCCCATCTGCCCACAATGCTGTGCCAAACGTACTTAGAAATTACCTAAGGTTTCTCATAGCCTTCTATTTTTCTAAGGTCCATGTACCTATCCAGAAGCCTCTTGAAAGACCTTATTGTATCTGCCTCCACCACAGTCACCGGCAGCCCATTCCACGCACCCACCACTCTCTGCGTAAAAAATCTCCCCCTGACATTCTCTCTGTACCGACTTCTAAACACCTTAAAACTCTGGTCTCTTGTGTTAGCCATTTCAGCCCTGGGACAAAGCCTCTGACTATCCACATGATCAATGCCCAAAATCTTATACATTAACTTATACTGATTCAGTTGTTGCCCAGAATAAAGAAGTCCTCATTCACAGTGCCCAAAGTCTGCTGTGTTTGAAGAATACTAGACTCTACAAACAGTCTGCTTTGCCACAGTCCATCAGTGCGGCCATGAGCTGGAGCTTTACAAAGAACAATTAGAAACAGAAAAAACACCTGCCATACAAAACAACAACATAGCCCAGTTGCCAGATCTTTGCCACTTAGTAAACCTACAGATATAACTTTTTAGACTCCATATGTCCTCTTCAAAATTATTCACCCTCCTTTGTGTAACCAGCAATCATATCTTCAGCATTTTCAGATGTGTTTCAAAGATCTCCCCTCATTCTTCTGAATTCCAGCAAGTACAGTCCCAGTGGACTCAATCTCTCCTCGTAGTCTAACCCCCTCATCTCTGGAATCAACCCAGTAAACCTCCTCTGCACCACCTCCAAAGCCAGTATATCCTTCCTCAAGGAGACCAGAACTGCATGCAGTACTCCAGATGTAGCCTCAACAGTACCCTGTACAGTTGCAGCATAACCTCCCTGCTCTTAAATTCAATCCCTCTGGCACCAAAGGCCAACATTCCATTGGCCTTCTTGATAGCCTACTGCAGCTGCAAACCAACCTTTTGTGATTCATGCACAAGCAACCTGTGTCATTAAACCATGTTACCTTGAAGTTTTCAAAGGGCCCTGTTATTACCCCTGTAATAATAACATCTGACATTTCTCATTACAGATTACTCAACTAGTGGCCCTGTAGTTTCCTCCTCTTTTAGCATGTCTGAGTAAAGCCACCCCTCATTTCTCTAATCTCCAAGGACATGGCAGATACATTTCTTCACTGTAACAGAAACTTCAAATATCCCCAAGATAACAGATGGGCTAATTTCAAAAAGAGAAGAATTTGAAAAGCTCCCAATCACAAGTGATAAAGTATTAGAGAATCTCATGGAGCTAAAAGGTGTACAAATCACCAAAATGCCATGAGAGCATAGCGGTTATCATGACGCTATTACATCTCGGGGCCAAGTTCAAAGTTCAGTCCTGGCATCGTCTGTAAGGAGTCTCTGTATGTCCTCCTCATGGAACTCGTGGGTTTTCTGCAGGTGCTCCAGTTTCTTTCAACAGTTCAAAAATGTACTAGGTAGGTTAACTGATCTTTGCAAATTGTCCTGTGATTAGGTTAGGATTAAATCAGGATTGCCAAGGGTTGCTGGGCAGCACAGCACAAAAGCCCAGAAGGGCCTATTCCGCACTGTATCTCTAAAATAAAAATAATATCCTTCACGGCATTTAAAGAAAATGACTAATGAGATAGTAAACTCATTGATAAAAACAAACATTCTGTGAATGCTGGAAATCCAGAGCAACACACACTGGAGAAACTCAACAGGTCATGTAGCATCTATGGAAATGAATAAACAGTCGATGTGCCTTTCCAGTCCTGACGAGAAGGGGGAAAGGGGGAAGGTGCCAGAATATTGTTGGCAAATGCAGGAGTCAATAATCAAAAAGAAAATAGCTAAATATTTGGCAAAGATGAATATAATGAAACAAAGTCAACACAGTTTAGTGAAAAGTACATCATGATTAATAAATTTGCACAAATTCTTTGACAAGGTGCCACAGAAGTGATTGGCGCATAAATTAAGAGCCCAAGGTATCAGAGGAAGCATGTAAGCATGCATTGTAAACTGGCTGCAAATGGAAAACAAAGAGCTGGAATAAATGAGTCCTTTTTAAGATTGGAAGGCTACAAGGAGTACCAAAGGGCTGTTGGCCTTCAATTATTTACCATTCATTTTAATAAACTGGAGGGAACAAAATACAAGGTTTTCAAATTTTCTGCCAATACAAAAGTAGATGGAAATGCATGTTGTAATAATGACATTGTGATAAAGATAGATGCAGTGCTAGAGTGAAATCCCAGCAAATAGAGTTTATGAGAAGAGTGGAATCACGTATTCAGTAAGAAGAATCCAAAGGCAGATTATCTGAAGGGGAACTCTGAAAATTGAGTGAAGTTCAGAGGGATCGAGATACTCTTTTACATAGAAACATAGAAAATAGGTGCAGGAGTAGGCCATTTGGCCCTTCGAGCCTGCACCACCATTCAGTATGATCATGGCTGATCATCCAACTCAGAACCCTGTACCTGCTTTCTCTCCATACCCCCTAATCCCTTTAGCCACAAGGGCCATATCTAACTTCCTCTTAAATATAGCCAATGAACCTGCCTCAACTGTTTCCTGTGGCAGAGAATTCCACAGATTCACTACTCTCTGTGTGAAAAAGTTTTTCCTCATCTCGGTCCTAAAAGGCTTCCCCTTTATCCTTAAACTGTGACCCCTCGTTCTGGACTTCCCCAATACTGGAAACAATCTTCCTGCATCTAGCCCAGGCATGGGCAAACTACGGCCCGGGGGCCATATGCGGCCCGTTAAGCTTTTTAATCCGGCCCGCAGAACTTGATGAAATTATATTAATAAACCTTGTTAACGTTTTTTCCCCGCAATTCTGGCATTTTCCCAATAGATGACGCACTCTATATACATTGACCTTTGTTGAGGTGCAGCGTATTACTCCACATTTGTGCTTTACTCTTTGGTCGGCTCTACCTATTTGTGTGAACAGGCGTTCAGCGTCATGAACATCAACAAAGCCAGCCACAGATCCAAGTTAACTGATCAACACCTCAGATCCATCCTGAGAATCGCCACAACAAAACTAAATCCAGACTTTGATGCGCTGGCTAAAAAGGGAGACCAACAACACTGTTCCCACTGAAATTAAAAATAAGTTTCTTCGTTGTGTTATGTACAAAATGCATTTGAAAATATTTTTTTCAATAAGCCTTACATGTTACATGTCATTTCTGTTAAGTGATGGACATGAGTAGTGCGCAGGTGCACGTACGTTCTCAAAATAAAAAATGCGCTCCAGATCAAATAACACGCTCCGCATACTGGCACGCTGTCACTGTTCTCTCCTTGTGCTGGTCGTTGTTGAGTTTTGGCACAGAGGACAATTGAATAAGAAGGAGAGTGATGATGATAATATCTTGAAGGATAACAGAATTTTCAGTGCTTTAAAATAATAACTGTTACTATTAAAAAAAGCTGTATCTTATTCATTTAATTTTCAGTGTTTTAAAAGTCATTCAATAAATAGCTAAATACCATGGGACTTCAAAGACAGATATTTTGTTGTAATGCATTTGTTCATTTTCAATTGAAATTAAAGCACATGTTTTCTACATATCCCATGATATTTTATTTTCTCTTATGAGGTGTATTACCAAAACACTCCGTCCATCTGCTCCTGGTCCGGCCCCCCTGTCAAATTTTAGAACCTTTTGTAGCCCACAAGTCAAAAAGTTTGCCCACCCCTGATCTAGCCTGTCCAATCCCTTTAGAATTTTATATGTTTCAATAAGATCCCCCCTCAATCTTCTAAGTTCCAGCAAGTATAAGCCTAGTTGATCCAGTCTTTCTTCATATTGCCATCCCAGGAATCAATCTGGTGAATCTTCTTTGTACTCCCTCTATGGAAAGAATGTCTGTCCTCAGATTAGGTGCAAATCAACAGGCAGGTCCAACAAGTAGCTAATGCATAAAATGACCCTTTGGCCTTTACTTGGATGGAGTTACAGTATGTGCTAGGAAGTTTCTGAACCCTGTAGAATGTTCTGTTTTTGCATAAATATGACTTAAAGTGTGATCAGATCTTCACGTCCTAAAACTAGATAAAGGAAACCCAATTAAATAAACAAAAGTTATACTTTTTCATTTATTGAGAAAAATGATCCAATTACTACATGTATTTGTTCGAAAAAGTATGTGAACCTCTAGTGTAATGCCTTTTACAAAGGTATTTGGAGTCAGGTATTCCAATCATTGAGATGAGATTGGAGGTGTGGGTCATAGAGGTGCGCTGGCCTAAAAAAAGGCAAAGTCAGGTTACAGACAGTCTGCTCTTCTCAAGAAAGATCTGTTTATGTGCACCATGCCTCGATCAAACTTTCAGAGGACCTTAGAAGAATTGTAGGGATTCATGAAGTTGGAAAAGGCTACGAAAGCACTTCTAAAGACCAGAGTATTCATCAGTCCACAGCAAGAGGAACTGCCTACAAATGGAGGAAACTCAATACTGTTGCTACTCACCCTGGGAGTGAGCATCCTGCGAAGATCACATGAAGAGCATAAGATGCAATGCTGAAGGAGGTGAAAAAGAACCCAAGAGTAACAGCAAAAGATCTGCAGACACCTCTAGAGCTCTATGTTCAAGTGTCCACTACTCAAATAAAAACACTGAACAAGAATGGTGCCCATGGACAGATACCACAGAGGAAATAACTGCTTTCCAAAAAAAACACTGCTGCATATCTCAAGTTTGCAAAAGACCACCCGGATGTTCTACAATGCTTCTGGGACAATGTTCTCTGGACAACAGAGACAGAAGTTGAACTTTTTGGCAGAAATGCACATTACAATGATTGGAGGAAAAAAGGCACTGCAGACCAACACCAAAACTTCACCCCAACTGTGAATCACGGTGGAAGGAGCATCATGGTTTTAGGGCCGCTTTGCTTCCTCAGGGAACAATTGTAAAAAGACATTTTACAGGAGAATATCAGGGTCACCTGAAGCCAATGGTGCAGGACTGATCAACAGTTACCAGAAACATTTGTTTGAAGTTATTGCTGTACAAGGCAGATGGTGTCACATCAGTTACTGAAAGCAAAGGTCATATACTTTTTCCAACAAATACATATAATATTGGATCATTTTGCTCAATAAATAAATAAGTATAATGGGTTTTTTTTGTTATTTAATTGGGTTCTCTTTATCTAGTTCATGACTTACATGAAACCTGATCTCATTTTAGGTCATAATTATGCAGAAACAGAAAATTCTAAAGGGTTCACAAACTTTCTAGCACCACTGTAAAGTTTAAGAATAGGAAATTAACTTTCTCCCTGCATCTAGCCTCCCAAGACTTAATAAGAAATGTGTGATTCATTCATCTAATGTGCAAGAATGATTTAGCATGTCATATGATAGATTCATCATCTGAAGATCCAGTCTGATGAATCTTTCCTGTGCTTCCTCTAAAGTATATTACTTTTACATAAGGAAACTTCATTTATTTTCATTCTCCCCCCCACCCCCGGATTCATCACAGCTTGGTATGGCAACTGCTCAATGCGTGACTACAAGAAACTATAGAGATTTGTGTACACAATTTAGCATCTCACAGAAGTCATAAATTTGTAAATAATTTTGTTAATACATTTTAAATGTTCCATAGTTCCCACATCTGTCTTCCTCAAAAAACATACCAAATTGATAGAATGTTCTTTCCATTTTAAGTACAGCAGCAATGTGAACTATTTGGCTATCAATTTAGTAGAGTAAGGCATCTCGACAACCTTGCTTTGTTAATTGATTCTGTCATTATTTTTAATTTTACTCATTTTGTTCTTCTTTACTTACTTTAGCAATTTTGAGAACTTTATAAAGTACTCTATTATAGGTAGAAATTATGCTTTATATTATTCTAGTGTGAAGTAACAGTATTGTAGGCTGTTATAAACACTGCACAATGCTGATAGACTAAGATTTTAAAAGGGTAATGTTCTCTTTTGGCATCTTAAATCATGACTAAAAGGCAGGAATAAGCTAAGAACTATTCTTCTCATAAAATTTTAAAAAGAATAAAAAATTCCTTTTGGGAAAAAAAAGTGTCATAGATATGCAGCACAACAGGCCTTTAGGTCCAACTGGTGAATGCTAACCAGGATACCCATCTAAACTGGTCCCATAGCTCATGTTTAGCCCATATCCCTCTAATCCTTCCCTATCATTGTACCTATCCAAGTACCTCTAAATGTTGTTAATGTACCTGTCTCAATTGAGATATTGCCACATATATGAAATAAAGCAAAAACATTTTTTGCAAACTGTTTAATCAGATAAGGTCATTGCATGACAGAGGAAAAAGCATAACAATGCAGAATAAAGTGTAACGGCTATGGAGAAAGTTCAATGCAAGTAAGCTATAAGGTGCAAGATCATAACAATGTAGATTGTGAGAGCAAGACCCCAATTTATTGTACAAGGGAAATAATTAATAGTGCTATAACAGAGAGGTGGAAGCTGTCCTCGAGTCTGCTGTTACATGTTTTAGATGTTTACATCTTCTGCCCAATGGAAGAAGGGGGAAAAGAGAGAATGTCCATGGTGTGTGGGGTATTTGATTATGCTGACCCCTTTACTGAAGCAGTAAGAACTATAGATGGAGTCCATAGACATGAATCTGGTTTCTGTGAAAGGCTAAACTGTGTGCACAACTCAGCAGTTTCACGAAGTCACACATTGAGCAGTTGCCATACTAAGCTGTCATAAATCCAAATAGGGTAACTTTGAAAAATAGGTAAGGGTCAACAAGGGCATGCCAAATCCCTTCATCCCCGAGGAAGTAGACGCACTGATGAGCTTTCTTGATGGTTGGAGTAGGACGGGCTACTGGTGATGTTGACTCCTAGGAACTTGGGAGTTCTCAACCTCAGCACCACTGGCATAGATTGAGCATGTTGACTGCCAGCTCTTTAGTTTTGCTGACAGAGGGAAAGGTTGTTGTCATAACACAATATTACCAAGCTCTTTATCTCCTTCCTGTACTCTGACTCAATCGCTATTTGACATATGGTCCATTATGGTGGTATCATCTTAAAATTGCAGATTAAAAGCAGTATCTGTCCACAAAGTCATGACACTTCCTCTGGCAGTGCATTCCATACCCTGACCACTCTCTGGATGAAAATATTGTCCAAGGTTCCGATTAAATGTTTCCCCTCTCACCTTTTACCTTTGGCCTCTAGTTCTTCATTCGCTAACCAGGGGAAAACAACTGCACCTTGACCTATCTATGCTCAACAAGATTAAATACACCTCTAAGTTCACCCCCCAATCTCCTACACTCCAATCAAAACAGTCCCAATCTGTCCAACCCCTCGAGTCCCAACAACATTCTCATAAATCTTCTCTGTACTCTTTCTAGCTTAATGACATCTTTTCTGTAGCAGGGTGACCAAACCTCAACACAATATCCCATATAAAATACTAGAAGTGTCACCATACAAGGTATCTATGGAGAGGAATAAACAGTCAATGTTTCTGTCTGAGACTGTCTATCAGGTCTCATGAGGTCTTCATGAAGGGCCTTGATCCCAAATGTTGACTGCTTATTCCTCTCCATAATGCTGCCTGACCTGATGAGTTCTTCCAGCATTTTGAGTGTGTCACCCTGGATTTCCAGCACCTGCAGAATTTCATGTTTATAATATCCCACGTGGCCTCTCAAACTTCGTGAACAGTGCAATACAACATCCCAACTTCTATACTTAATGCCCTGACTGAAGGCCACCATGTCAAAAGCCTTTTACATTACTGTCTACCCAAAATAACATTTTCAGAAAATAATGTACCTGCACACCTTGATCTCAGTTCTACAACACTTCCCATGACCCTATTGTTGACTATTGTCTTATCTTTATTTGTCTTCCCAAAATCTTTGATTTCAAAATCTCAAATTTGTTTTTCCTTGCACTTTTCCGAATTAAGCTGAATTTACTATTGTTCAGTCCACTTATTCAGCTGATCAAGAACCCACTAAATCCTGATGATCATCCTCATTGTCAACACCACCTAATCTAGTGTCATCTGGAAACTTACTAAATATGCCTTGTACCTTTTCATCCAAATCATATATGCAGAAGACCGCAGCAACAAACCTAGAACAGACCACTGGGGAACATCACTAGTCATGGGCCTCCAGTCTGAAAAATAACTTGCCACCATCACTTTTGTTTCCTACCATACTATCAATTAGCTAGCTCTCATTGGATCCCATTAATGTCTAACTTTCAATAGCAGCCTCTTACATGAAACCTTATCAAAGGCTTTACTGAAGTCCATACAGACTACATCTACTGCCCTATCCTAATCGACTTTTTTTAGCTTTCTTTAAAACACTCAAATTTATGAGGCACAAGCTTCCACACAGACAGCCAAAAAGATTATCCCTAATCAACCCACATTTCCAAATCCTTGTGCATTTTATCCCTTAGAATTTCAGTGAGTAATTTATCACATTAGGCTTACTGGTCTTTAATTCTCAAGTTTTTCTTTGCAGTTCTTTTTAAATAAATGCACAAAAATAGAACCTTTCAGCCTTCCAGCATCTCCGTTTAGTTTGTGCTAGCATTCTGGGTCTTCATTGCTCTCGCTCTGTGATCACAGGTGCACTTTCACCAAATTTATGTAAGAAAAAAACTGAAAACCCATAAGTAAGACGACAGAACATACAGTATCCAACACTACACAATGCAAGGTGCCTCATTCCAGCTTCATCTCTCAGTGTACATAAATATCATAACACAATTTGGGAAGAAAGGTTTATTGCAGCACGAAATTTTAAAAGTTGTAAGAAGTGTTTTCTAAACAAACTATATAGTCAGAATAAACATAAAAGTGTTTGAAGCAAAAGCATTAACTACTTCATTAACAAGGATATACTTTACAAAATGATCATACAAATTCATTTCATTACCCTTTGGTGTTGCTGTCAATTTTATATTGCACACTGCCTCCTGGTGATGGAATACAATTTCTGTTGTATCAAAAAGCTCTTCTCAGCTCCCCCCCCCCCCCCCCCACCACTTTTTTAAATTGTGTTTTTAGATACAAAAAGAGAATGCTGTCTTTTTAAATTGTTTAGTCTATCAGTATTATATTGTATTTAACACAACCAACAGTACTACTACTCCATACTAAATAATACAAAGCATAAATTTTACCTAGAATACTTTTAAAAAACATCAAAATTTCTAAAATTAGCTCATGTAAAACAAACCAATATTCTCAGATCTCTCTACAAGAGGGATTTGCACATCGTTTTCATTGCTGTGGTACTTACAATAGCAAGAACATTTATCAAATTAGGTAGGTTATTTGAGGAAGACAAATGGACATGTAAATATATTAACAAAATAGTCAAATTCAAAATAATTATTTTCAGAGAGTAAACTGACCTTTGCAATGGATTATGGCTAGCTTTCAGTACGCATAGATTCTCTTAACAATGTACAAATGAAGCTATACATTTTGCTCAAAGAGGGCATTTCATAGTTTATTTCTACTGTTGGAAATTAAACACTGAATTGAATAATAAGAATTAGAAAATTGATGTCAATAATGGTTTCCATGAAACTACTGGACAGTTGTAAATGTTCATAATTTGTTAACAGCCCATGAAAGTATATCTGCAATATTTATCCAGACCTATCAATGCAGTTGATTCCCAATTATTCCCTGAATTAACCTAGCAAACTACTCAGCCCAAGACAATAAGGGACATGTAGTAAATACTAGTCTTGTTTGCACTGGCCACGTCCCATGAACAAGTCAACAAAAAGATAGCTGCTATCAATAAAACTCCCAAATTACTCTGATTCTCTAGAGATTATTGGGCTGGATTACAGAAATTTAAGAGGAGAGGAATTTCCAAAATGTTTCTTTTCATAAATTTTATTCAGATTTTTCCTTTGCGCAGGTCTGTAATTTAGAGTTTTATCAGCATTTGGAGAGATGGGGGAGGTGTGTCCAAAGATGAAGCTGAGAAAAGAAGGTGTGCGAGTTTGCCCAATTCTCAATGTAATAGCTTTAATAGAGCTAGCTTCTCATAGTTGCATTCCAAATTTGAGTATATATGGCTATGGCAAAACTTACAGGTAATAATCAAGCAATTTTATACTGACTTTTCAAAACTGGATTTTCCAGTGCAGGGCTCAAACCTACCATGGGCGTTAACTGTTTAATGTTATGTTCTCTTCATGGATTTCCTCCAAAATCCGAAGACATCTGGTGAGTTAACTGGTACATTGCTCTTTTAATATTCATTGATCAAAGGGGAATTGATGTGTTCTTAAGAGAGCTACACTTATACAGCTAAAAGGATTGTTCCCTTAGGAGATGGCATGGGCCTGTTGGGTCCAATGGCTACTGCTGCATTGTACCTTTGCTTCCTCACCAAACAATCTTCCCAGATCCCAGGAATCCCTTACTCTGAGATTTGCACAACTGAACAGATTACAAATCTACACCAGGATTAGAACAACATACAAAGTACCTAATGGAACCCAACAGGTCAAGCAATGCTTATGAAGTGAGATTTTTCAAGGTGATATTTCAGTCAAGGCCCTTCATCTTGAGATCTTTCCAAAGGTTCTCAACCTGAAATGTTATTTGTCCGTTTCCTTCCTTGGATTCTGCCTGACCCACTGAGTTCTTCCAGTTCATTTGTTGTGGATTACAAGTTACAGCTGGAAATAGAAAAAGCGTGTCAGAAGGAAAATGTCAAGATAATTGTGGGAGATTTTAATATGAAAGTGGATTGAGAAAGTCAGGAAGATACTGGATCTCAGGAGAGGGAGTTTGTAGAATGCCTATGGGATTGCTTTCTGGAGCAACTTGTCCATAAGCCCACCAGGGGATCAGCTGTTTTGGATTGGGTGCTGTGTAATGAGCCTGAGGTGATTAGGGAGCTAGAGGTAATGGAACCCCTTGGAAGTAGTGATCATAATATGATCAAGTTCAGTTTCAAATTTGAAAAGGATAAGTTGATATCAGGTGTATCAATATTTCAGTGGAACAAAGGAAATTACAGTGGTATGAGAGAGGAACTGGCCCAAGTTGATTGGAAAAGTAAGCTAAATGAAGGGACAGTAAAGCAGAATTGGATGAAATTCCTACAAGAAATAAAGAGAGTGCAGGAAAAACATATTCCAAGAAAAAAGAAAATCATAAAGGAAAAATGACACAAATGTGGCTAACGAGAGAAGTTAAGGCTAAAATAAAAGCAAAAGAGGCAGCATATAAGGAAGCAAAAGTAGTGGGAAAACTGAGGACTGGGCGAATTTTAAAAATTTACAGAAGGAAACTAAGAAAGTCATCAGGAAAGAAAAGATGAATTATGAAAGGAAATTGGCAATTAACATAAAAAGGACACTAAGAGTTTTTTTAAATCTATGAAGAGTAAAAGAGTGACACGGGTAGTTATAGGACCTATTGAAAAGGATGCTGGAGAAATTATAATGGGTAACGAAGAGATGGCAGAGGAACTAAATGAGTATTTTGCATCAGTCTTCACAGTGGAAGACATTAGCAACATACCTGATAGCCAGAGGTCTCAGGGAATAGAATTAGGTACAGTCAAGATTACTAGAGAGAAAGTCCTCGAGAAGCTAAATAGACTAAGGATAGATAAGTCTCCTGGAATGGATGAAGTACATCCACGGGTTCTGAAGGAGGTGGCTTTGGAGATTGTAGAGGCATTGAAAATAATCTTCCAGGAATCAGTAGACTCTGGCACGGTTCCGGAAGACTGGAAGGTCGCAAATATAGTTCCGTTGTTTAAGAAAGGGGGGAGGCAGCAAAAAGAAAATTACAGACCTACTAGTCTGACATCGGTAGTTGTAAAGTTATTGGAGGCGATCCTCAAGGATGAGATTATGAATTACTTTGAGCATGACAAAATAGGCCCAAAGCCAGCATGGTTTCATGAAGGGAAGATCCTGCCTCACCAACCTATTGGAATTTTTTGAGGTAATCTCAAATAAGATTGACAAGGGAGAGGCTGTGGATGTTGTGTATTTGGATTTCCAAAAGGCCTTTGATAAGGTGCCGCATAAGAGGCTGCTTAATAAGATGAGGGCCCATGGAATTACAGGAAGGATATTGGAATGGGTGGAGCATTGTCTGATAGGCAGAAAGCAAAGAGTGGGAATACAGGGATCCTATTCCGGTTGGTTGCCGGTTACTAGTGGTGTTCCGCAGGGGTCGGTGATGGGGCCTCTTCTTTTTACACTGTATATCGATGATTTAGATTATGGATTAAATGGTTTTGTGGCTAAGTTTGTGGATGACACCAAGATAGGTGGAGGAGCAGGAAGTGTTGAGTGAGCAAAGAAATGGCAGATGAGATACAATGTTGAAAAATGTACAGTTGTACATTTTGGAAGAAGAAACAATCGGGCAAATTATTATTTAGATGGGGAGAAAATTCAAAAATCGGAAGTGCAAAGGGTCTTGGGGGTCCTAGTGCAGGATACCCTGAAGGTTAACCACCAGGTTGGATTGGCAGTAAGGAAAGCGAATGCTATGTTAGCATTCATTTCAAGAGGAATAGTGTATAAGAGTAAGGAGGTGTTGATGAGGCTCTATGGGGCACTGGTGAGACCCTATTTGGAATACTGCGTGCAGTTTTGGGCCCCCTATCTTAGAAAGGATGTGCTAATGTTGGAGAGAGTTCAGAGAAGAATCACTAGGATGATTCCTGGAATGCAGGGACTAACATATGAGGAGCATTTGTTGGCTCTTGGATTGCATTCATTACAGTATAGAAGAATGAGAGGGGATCTCACTGAAACATTTTGAATGTTGAAAGGGTTGGACAGAGTAGATGTGGAAAGGCTGCTTCCCTTGGTGGGTGAGTCCAGGACAAGAGGACACAGTCTTAGAATTAGAGGGTACTCATTTAAAACAGAGATGAAGAGAAATTTTTTTAGCCAAAGGGTCTATATTTATAGAATTTATAGAATTCGTTGCCACATACAGCTGTGGAGGCCCAATCAGTGAGAGTGTTTAAGGAGGAGATTGATAGGTATCTAATTAGACAGGGTATCATGGGATAAGAGAAAAAGCCGGAATTGGAACTAGATGGGAGAATGGTTTAGCTCATGGTGGAGTGGTGGAGCAGACTCGATGGGCTGAATGGCCTACTTCTGCTCCTTTGTCTTGTGATCTTGTGATTTGTCTGTTACTCCAGATTTGCAGCATCAGCAGTCTCTTGCGGTAACACCAAGATTAGAGCAAAGCACTAAATTCAGCAATACCAACATTTAAGACGAGCTCATGTAATCTGATCTAAAGAAGCTGCATTATAAAGTGACAAATATCCACTGGAATGCAATTGCATGAAGTTGCCTTAAGCAGTACCCCAGGATCAAGAATGGTTTGCTTCTACTATAGTTATGTGGGTTTTAAGGCAGCTAATGAGGAAAATGTAGAACTTCAGATGGAATAGATGGGATGGGTGACTGAGTATTTTGGGAAGCAGTGTGCTCACTCTGCTGCTTAAGTTGAGTGTCTGTTGTCTTAAGATTCTCAATGCCATTTCAAATGCCCTTCATCTTGAGTGAGCTTGAGCCAAGGACTAACTGGAAAAGTTGCTGATGTTAACAATTTTTCAAGCTATTTAGTAACCCTCTTGAATCCTATCCTCTGTCCACCTGGTGAGCTCTTACGGAGCTTGGAATAGTGCTCCCTTTTCATGGGGGTAGAAGAGGGGCTTGACGTTTGAGGTTTTTCTTAGAGCAGGTTGGTCCCATGGTTTTCTTTGTTTCATGACTGTGCAGGGAAGATAAATTTCAGGATTGTATACTGCATATGCACTTTAATAATAAATGTACTTTGAACCTTTAATCTTTGAACTGAGGGTAATTAAGGACCCAACAATTGGCCTAAAAGAGGATGTTGATATTGGTTCACTTATACTACCAATGGCTGAGGAAGATTTTGTAGACACAATATTAGTGTTACCTCTGCAGAGCTTTGAAGTGCCTTCTACAGCAGACCAAATCTCAGAAATGTACCAGACTTCCGAGATCTGGTATTTAACAAAATACCAGATTTGATATCTTGGTCTTTAAAACACTCTTTCCTTTCTATAGCCAAATGACATGCTGGTGCAATGAATTTGATTGTGAAGTTCATTGTTAATGTCTGCCTGAGTGAGAGGTGGCTCCTAAATATTAGGAGTTATTCAAATTATCCAGAATCTGTAAATCTTAATAGTTGGACGGTGATGTAACCTGAGGCAAATTTATGGAGGTCCTCATTCGCTGAAACAATGAGAAAAATAGACCTGAACTCAAATCTGCAAAAGTTTGCTAAAAAGCTGTCCCCAATTAAATGAACAATCTCAACCATTTTCTGCATACCCTTAACTTACAAGTTACTAAATTGTTGGAAGTAGCAAGTTTGATGTATTTGTAAAGTTAACATTTTAGTAAGGGATATTGCCTACTGAAGGCCACGTGAACGCTAGAGATCTTAAGAAGGGATTAACTACTACATTCTCATGTTTGCCCAGCCTCCGGCTACTGCTACTTCATTCAGGCAAAAAAGAATAAATAAATATTTAACACTGAATCGATATAAAACTATTACGTTTTGCCAGTTGCTACTGGAGAAAAACCATACCACTAATTCTATATAGCAGTTTATAAAAGCTGTATTTGCCATAAGATGTCAGAATAAGGCAGATTTATAGCTCAAGAGTCAGGGGAAGAAAGGGCATAGCTCAAAAGCTTTCAAACACATAGACATGAAAATTAGTATCATTAATAACAAGGGTCTAGTTGTACAAAAATAATATCAATGTTTTACAGTATACCACAGTATTGGGCAAATGCACTGAAAACCAGTCAAACAGCAAACATCAGCTTCATTATTCACCATAAATCAAAGTATACCGTTTTATTGACAAACTAATTTTAAGAACATACTTAACCAGTGAACAAAAACAACCTGGAGAAAAATAAAATCAAGTTTGCTCATCTTTTATCTTTCAATTCAGAGTTATGGATAAGCAACTCCCAAAATAACACAGTTAATGGGCTTAATAAATCATACCTTTGTCTTTTCTCTTCATCTTTCAGAACTTCATAGATAGCCACTAACTGAGAACACAAAAAGATTAGTATAAAAAATGTTTCATCAAAAAAATACAACAATGGTATGATAAAATGAACTAGAAGGCTGCCTTACCTGTCTAAATTGAATTTCTGCATTTTCTTCTTTGTTCTTGTCGGGGTGCAAGATCAAAGACATTTTCCGGTAAGCTTTCCTAATGTCTGCAGATGAAGAATCCTGCAAAAAAAAAATACAAAGTAGACTTTGTCAAAAACTCCAAAATCTCAATATAGTTTTATAAGCGAGGAACACAGCAAACCCAATGCAACTCCTCAGGCAATGTAATTTGAGCAAAAGCCATGTTGTGCACTCAGCTGCACATGACTAAACAGTCACTGTGTCTTACTTCCTTTTCTTTTTCACTTCTCTGAACGACTGCAACACAAAAAAGTCAGTATCTAGAAGGTTTTAAAGAAAGCATAAAGACCCTGTTCAATAGAGAAGCAAATAAGTAGTGAGAGGAATACACCAGGTTAATAACATGATACTGCCTAACAAGAGAGGCACCTGTTTCTTTTGAGACAAACTGTTTATTCAAGCTTTCCTACACTGAATTTTAAGAAAACTTTATACCAGCAGCAATATTTTTCTGTTTGATCAAAGAAACACCTTTATATATGATTGTGACTGTTGCCGAGCTTTTAAAACAAAGTAATCACTGGCAGATCTCTATACTGCATCTGCACAACATAAAACAAATCAAGCCTTAAATTTTACAATTCCAAAATTATAAACTACTGCACAAAATGTTCACAATTTAAAACTTATGGGAAAGTAGCGCAAGTTACACAAAACTACAGCTAATTAGCTTTGCTGCATTGTCTTAAAATGCAATCACAACTTCTCCACTATCAACTCAAGTCGCATATTTTAATCTCTTTTTAAACTGACTGAACATTTTATAGGTCAATAACTTTAATCATCTCCCCCTTGAAAATAAAATTTCTACAAACTAAGACAAAGAAAATTTGCATTTCATTTTATAATCAATCAACTTCAATTTTCCAAACAAGATACTCTTAACAATTCTCAAAAACGTAAAGGAAAACAAATTTAGAAACTTCCAATGCCATTTTACAGCATAATTCAGTAACTACTAGCCTGTCCTTTGCTTTCTCACTGAACAAAGCAGAATTTCCATTTCAAATTAATCAGAGAATGACAGATAGTTACCAAAACAAAAATGATGCATTTTTTAAGTCTTGGTTTGTTTAGAAAATAGGTAATACCTAAACAACTAAAATATGCAGATTATATTTTAATTTCAAATCAGCCTTGAAACAGAATAGTAAGAATAATTTGAACTAATGTGGTTTATTGAGGTTCAAAAGCATGATAAAGTTGAAAAATAATTTTTCAAATATTTGTTAAAATGTAATGAAAACTAACCACAATCTGATTTTTTTTAATTCATACTGCTAATTCAAAGTAAATATATTCTCCCTAACTTATTAATTACTCTTGAAGATAACATTTTAGGAAATTATTCCAACTTTGTTAGCACTATGGAAGTGAAAATGGATGCAAAGAAATCATCCACCTAGGGCTCAATTTTACTGTCAGTTACTGAGCATGCCAAAAAAATAGATATCAGATTTTGAAAAAGATATTAATATGCTGCATAATACAAATATATTTCACAGTTTGAATGTAATCTTTGCGACTTGTTTTAAATTTCTGCTGTACCAAAGTTGTTCAGTTATGTTAAAACCAATCACCGTACATCAAATAACACATCTTACTGTTTCGATGTATAGGTGACAAGTTAGTCTTATCTTATTCACAATATCGCCAAACAAATCATTTTGTTACTAAAACGTGTCTAATGCATTAATCAATAACTATAAGATTATTTTAGCTGTTCATATAAATAATGTATTCTTTATATTTTAGGAACAAGTTTGGGGAAAGAATACAACTACTGTAGATTAAATAACAAAATCAGGAGCTTAAAAGTGAATATGCAGAATCCAATAAAAATACTAACAGGCTAAAATATCATTTCACACCATCTCAAAAAGTATGCAATATTGATGGCCACCTTTATTCAGAAATACTTTAAAGAATCACTATTTAGAAAACATGCCTTATTTCTTTTAAATCTGATACAGAAATTCAACTTTCCTCATTTTTAAATGGTGAAAATTCAATATTTTTGTTATACGTACATTTTGAATGAGAAAAAAGCGAAGTGTAAAGCAAAGGCACTGGCCCAGCTCTCAAAATGCTCAGTCATTGCTTCATGCTTACAATAGAGGAAGAAGCCATAGTCACGCATATCCCCACATACCAATGCTACGTCATCCCTTGTGTCAAACCAAGCACAAGTTAGTAAGGACTTTTCATCACAGGATGAAAGCAACAACATAACTAAATGAGCTTGCAAATTTCATCAATCTCTAGTGTTTGATTTCAAGGATTACAATAGTCGCAGATCTCAAATTTTGGAGAATTAAAATAATGTACTTGGTAAAATTGGTGTGTCAAAATATGCACTTAGAAATTATAACTGGAATAAATCTGATATTTATGATTTTAAAAAATCCTACCATTATGTCATCCCTGGAGTAATAGCTCCTGACATATGAATATACTAAATCACAAGTGAATAAGGAATTTAGACTATTTTAGTGGTGCAGTGGGGGAGGTCCTGCTTGAAGCAATTCATCACTATTTTACATATTAATCCCAACCTTATACTAGCAATATGTACAGCAATTTATTTGGATTTATAATATTTACTCCACAGTGGAGCAGAGCCAATTATATAGTTCACACCGCAAGTTCCATCTTCTCCATATCTCAGTGATTGTTCACAGTCAAGTACTGTATCAATCTAAAGCTCAGCTGTTCATAGACAAGCCCAGTGCTAGCCTCACACACACCCACACATGCCACAAGGTCATAAGATACAAATCTGGAATAGGACGTGGAATTTTTCTCCACATTTTTTTAAAATCCCTAAATATCTTACCTCCCTGCCCCCACTTCTCCCAAGCTCTTAACACTGGTCTGAAATCACTGACCAGAAATCAAACCAGAACAATTTCAAAACATTGATTTAGAAGTTAGGAACTACTTCTGGAACTACAGCACTTAACAAGTAAATGACACTCGCAGTTTTGTCTCCATTAATATGAACATTTGACTTTAGAAACACTGAGAATGAATTTAAGATTGCCAGGTTAAAGACTCATTGGCCTGTATTCCACATTATTTTACACCACTATTATCAACACTTTCTCTGAATCACAATCAAATACAAAAATGTTAATTATTTTCCACTAATAAAATTTACAATAATAAATTTATTGTTTCTAGTTCCACTTTTAAAACAAATTCAACTCAATTACACCACAGAGCTATGCAGAACAAAAATGATGAATTTATACAAATTCCATACAGTACACAAGGTAGAGTGAAGTGATACATTTTACGTTAATCTGTTTGCCACTTCACATTTGGTAATACTTTATGGCTCGATCTCTCAATTAAGTCATCAAGATTACCAATCAAACAGATATCCAGCAGAAATGGGCTTTAGCCAAAACAGTCTACCCTTTTAAGAATGATGTTGCATACTTTCAATCAAGGGAACATGTATAATGATGAATATATTCTCCATATTCTACCTTATCTGGTCTTCCAGCTCTTGGTTTGTAGCTCCAAAATATGATTATGAAGACTAAAAACAACTTTCATTAGAATGGTTTTTTTTTTACACAGGAACAGCCTTGTTTTTTTAAAAATGTAATTGGTAGAAGAATCATACAAGTGTGTGAAATGCATGCTCCCAGTCAAACTTGTTTTTATTTACTTGAAATATAATCCATGCTTGACCTTGGAAAGAATTCTGCAATAAAGTTAAGAAGGCAAAGACCAAAACTGTTGGGAGTGCTACCAGTAACATTTTTATCTCCAGTATATCTGTACAAATGTATTACTGTGCTGATGCTTAACTATGTTAATTAAATAAAAAAGATGCAAATAATGAATTATTCCATAGAAGATTACAACACAAAGAACCTTTATTTCTACCAACCTATAATAATTGCATATTTTCTGGTCATCGTGAGCTATTATAATATTTATAAAAATAGGGACAAGAAGAAAAAAACTACTAGGAAACTTGTTTTATTTTAAAAGCAGCTGCATTTACAGATTTCATGAAGCACTCAAACAATATTTTTAACAAGATATAAAGGGCAAAAAAATATAAATTACAATCTACAAGATAACTTGACACAGATAAATGCAGACAAGAAATTTAGTACCATTAGTATAAAAATTATATTCCATAACCCAGCACATAAACAGTTTCAATAATGAAGCAGGAGAATAGTTAAAGTCAATAAGTTACGTCTCCCTGATGTGAATAAAGTCCAAACTGCATTAACGCGCAAATTAGCTCAGGGATGCAGCATGCACCCCTCCCCCATCTCCATCAGTTTTTAATTAAGAACTCGCCTTCACTAAATTAAAAAAAACTCAAATAAAATCACATGGTACACAATGGTTGCTTGCCAATTTCCAATCATTATTCAGGCTGGCAGTGAGAATAATATTCAAATATGTCTTTCCCTGAATGTAAAATATATATTGGAGGCAGTAAGTAATCCCTTGACAGTGATGCTGGGCAGAACAAAAAGACATACATGTGTTTTTTTTTTAAATTGTGGAGATTATCTCAATTAATTAAGAGTAGCAATGTTTAACCTCTCTGTCTAACAGGGACATATATGGGAGCAAAAATCAGTGCTGCATCGAGCTGTACAACCAACATGAAAGAGAGATTCAGAAGGATTTGCACTCAGGAGTTAAGAGTTAGATAATTCAATTGAGCCACTGTGCACATGCCACAGATAAATATCCCCTTTGGTAGAGAGGAACTCGGAAATACATTTGCTGTGAACATTAAAGACCATGTGAACAGCAAACAGATAAATCTAGAGACACATGGAACACAATAAAGTATGCAAGAGGGCAAGTGAGCACGATTCTGTGCTTGGAAAAGGAAAGGCATGTAGTTAGGGGTGGGGAGGGGTGAGAGAGAGAGAGAGAGAGAGAGAGAGAGAAAGAAAGAAAGAAAGAAAGAAAGAAAGAAAGAAAGAAAGAGAGAAGGGTGTTATTTGTCTCTTTCCACTAGATTGACTAAAACAGCCAAACCTCGAGAACGAAGATTACTACCACAATGATTACTATTAGACTAACCCAAGCAACCAAATTTAGGATCCAATTGTTTGCAATTAGCTAGTTTGCTATAATCTGATCACACATTTCATCAAATACTTCTAAGTGCAATTAATACATCATCTTCCCTATAGATTCACAAGCTTAATTGTAATGCCTTTCTCATTATATGCCACTGTATATTAGGCCATATACTTTTAGCAAAATGTTAATAAAGATGTCTAGAGCTATTTCTCATACCATCCTTAAAACACCCAACAAGGCAACACTTTATATATAATCATTCTCTCACACACACAATTTACATGTTCTCAATTGGAAACATAACTAAACAAACTAAAACTACAGCATTACACTGGATGGAGTATAACTATAGAAAATGAGTTTCAGGATATGCCAATAGCTTCAATTCAACTACATTTCTTTAACATGCAAAGTCACATTGAAAGAAATTCATCCAAAGTAAAGAACTAATTTTAAAATAAGTTCTCTTTATATTACTATAAAAATAGATTAGATTTACAAACCGCATTCAGGAATTTCATTTTAAATTGCAAATAACATGAAATAAAACAGAATGTTAAAATCAGATGTACAAAGGAAGGAATACAACAAGAAAGTAGAACAGTGTGGGTGGAAAGGAAAACAATTGCAGGAGCTTGTGAGGAAACAAAAGTCAAAGAGCTTCAAAATTTCCAAAATAAGTGCCATATCCATCACAAAAATAAAAGTTATGTTTGCAACTATGTCTTTAATGACCTCCCAAGAATGACATTTGACAGCACAGACATCTGTGTCCTGGTGTACAATTTTAAATTGTTTCTAACTGTTTTGTTCTTTCCCACAGGATCATTAATGATTCACTCTAAAACTGCACATGTATAAATTTGTACTGGTCAGCTACAGAAACTAGGAATTTCTATTGTAGGAGTTCCTCAAAAAGGTCTTATAATCCTGAAGCCCAAGAAAGAGGCTTTTTTATACAATTGATATACAATTGGGGAAAAGCAAAAATTGTAAAAAGGCGGCAATTAATGCAAATGTTAAAAGGAATTCTCCACTGTTAACCATTTCTTTTGATTTGTACTTCAATAATTTTGTGCATCCATACATGATTGGTGCTTGTTTACAGTAAAATCTCAGTAAAGCAAAAAGTAAAAAAATTCTTCAAGATTTTCATATTACTTGTTTTTTCCAGGTTCCTATGACAGCTCATTATTTCAGTAATTTGTAGTGGACTGAATGCCCTACAGTGTTTATGGAAAATTTTAGAAGGTACATATTTTCTCAATTATTTTCAACTTTTTGGAGAATTTTCTACGATCAAACTCGCACTGATACTCTAGTTTGACTTTTTTCAACTTTATGCATAAATGCTTAAGAATTTGAAACAATTGCTGAGGTGTTAAAATTTATACATTTTGCATTTTAGTTCACACTGTTCCTGCACACCACTCCCACACCACACCCTAAGAAATAGGGATGAAAATGAGAAAGATTAATTTTCAAAAATTTTGCATTCTAAAAATTATAAACTACACTTATCATGGCTACTCAGTAACATCTGCTGACTTTCATGGCAATGAATACTAAGGCTATGTGCATACGTTCATTAATTACCTTAAAATGATGGGTTGAATATGTAGGTCTTCTGATTCATTTGTAAATAATCAGTTTCCTTCTTGTAACAAATTATAAAATGGCAAGCTCCACAGCACTGCCATCATGTGGTTAGTCAGGATGTCACAGCTGATGCTCTGACATGGTTTCATTGTGGTTTTGCTCTTGCTGGAATGTTTTTTTTAAAATTAGTATCAAATCCTTACATCCCTTTTGCTTCTTAGATTAACATTATTAATGCACAAATGCAATACACCCATCACCAATAATTTCCAAAATAAGCTAGTTGCCATAAGATTTCATTCAGAGCACTCCAGTATGACACGGTTGGGCTCAGCAGGATACAATATTTGAATCAATCTTGATTTACCTCATTCCTACTATTCAGTGAAACAAAATCCAATCCATTTCTATTTCAGCTCTTGAATAAACTTTTTAAAAATGTAGCAAATAGCTCCAGGTGGAAAGAGCCACTGCTACATCTCAAGTCACCACGGCAGTATACAGACTACTACTTGGAGAATAGAGCCACAAAGAGCTTAGCTTGCTCCATGACAGCAACAAGCGTAGCCTCCAGCAAGATGAGCCATTTGAAATGCTTCCAAACAACATCTGTGTCATTCTCAAAAGCAAAAGCCAGTTGTGAATCATCTATCACTGGTGCCAAAGGCCCAAATTTGAGGTTTGGTACCAGCCTAAAAGCTGAGTTGTAGTTTCCTGAACTCGCACCCGACATTCTGAGACACAACAGTCACAATGTCACTCTTAACAGACCAAAAGCCAAATTAACATAAACTATTCAAAAGTAGATAAGATTTATAATATCAATATTTTATATACATTTTACTTTATATCAGTGGTCAATTACCACTGATCATAGAAACATAGAAAACCTACAGCACAATACAGGCCCTTCGGCCCACAAAGTTGTGCCGAACATGTGCCTATCTTAGAATTTACTAGACCTCCCCATAGCCCTCTATTTTTCTAAGCTCCATGTACCTATCTAAAAATCTTTTAAAAGACCCTACCGAATCTGCCTCTACCACTGTGGCCGGCAGCCCATTCCACGCACTCACCACTCTCTGCATAAAAAAACTTACCTGACATCTCCTCCGTACCTATTCCCCAGCACCTTAAACCCGTGTCCTCTTGTGGCAACCATTTCAGCCCTGGGAAAAAGCTTCTGACTATCCACACGATCAATGTGTCTCGTCATCTCATCAATTATCAGTCTGCAAAATGTAATTTTGTTTAATCTTGAAAATTTAATTGATATAAAAAAGAACCTCTGTTTAACTTACATAATAATACAGCAATTGTTAATGTTGCAAAATGAAACTAAAAAATGCAGTGGCTCTTTCCACTTTAAGCTATTCACTACATTTTAAGTCTGAGGGCTGATTTAGAAATAGATTTGATTCTATAAGGATGATTTACTGTAATTTGATAAAAAGACAATAAAAATGCAGCCAAGGTTAATGAATGGATGTTATATACATTTCAAAACATAAACTCATTTTAACATTATATTATGTGTCATGCTATATAATTACAAGTCCTTTCTCCAAACCAAAATCTGAATCAGGATATTAACCAAAAGGAGGTTGAGGGTAATAATGCTAACAAAGAATAAAATACAATAAGATTTAAGAAATACTGCACACAATGCAATTTTATGTCAGTTAAATTTTAACATCGTACAAAAAAACAAAAATAAAAAGTTGAATGGAGAAGAACAAAGGAATGTGGTAACCAGCGAATCGTAAAAATGGAATAAGCTGTTGGCACGTGGCCAGGTGGTTAAGGCATTCGTCTGGTTATCTGAAGGTCACTAGTTCGAGCCTTGTCTGAGGCTTGCATGTGTCCTTGAGCAAGGCACTTAACCACACTTTGCTCTGAGACGACACCGATGGCATGGGGAGGGGAGACTGCCGGTCTTCCACAAAAAAAACCTTGACCAGGCTTGCGCCCTGGAAACTTTCCAAGGTGCAAATCATAGAACATAGAATAGTACAGCACATTACAGGCCCTTCGGCCCACAATGGTGTGCTGACCCTCAAACCCTGCCTCACATATAATCCCCCCACCTTAAATTCCTCCATATACCCGTCTAGTAGTCTCTTAAACTTCACTAGTGTCTGCCTCCACCACTGACTCAGGCAGTGCATTCCACGCACCAACCACTCTCTGAGTGAAAAACCTTCCTCTAATATCCCCCTTGATAAATCCATGGTCAATCGAGACTAACAGAGGCCTGCACACACACATACAAAAAGGAACATTACTGCTCAGTGAACATGCTAACAAGATACAACAGTCCCCCACCCCAAAAAAAGTGTTGAATTCATAAAAGTCAACAAAACTATTTTTTGCCTTGTTAAGGTGCAAGTTCACAAATTATTTCAAAATTCAAAAGGTAGTTGACCCAAAGACAAAGTGCTTCCAAAAGAAAGGAAGCTTCTACAAGACAAGGGTAGAGGTGGGTCAGTAAGAAGACTTCAGCCACGTAACAATGGTACAATGAAAAGAAAAATGAAATGTCTTTTGTAGTGTTATATAACTGAATACAATCAGGCTGATTACACAATCGTTCCACACTACTTCCATATTCCTACATTTCCCCCTCCCCCATCCAAAAACCCAAGTGAATGCAATACGCAGAGCATTTTCAATCAACGAAGACAGAATTTCAAATTCTAGATTCCACAGCCAGAAGTAACAACATGCAGGCATCTTTCATGATAAACTCAAAATTTTATATGCTTCAATGAGATATTTCTTAGTCTTCCAACATGCAGGCATTTTAGGTTTCTCTACAAAGGAAGAAGGCACTGCCAGTGTAATTATTTATGTAGACAATAGCCTGTTTCCACATGTAGATCTTTATTTGGTCATTAGTGAAGAAAATAGCAAACAGATTCTTGAAGTAACCACACTAATCATATTTTATGAAGCCATTTCGTAACTCCCCTGCTGTTATATTCCATGACCCAGCTGATGAAGGCTAGCATCTAGCTTTCTCACTATCCTATCTACATACATAGCTACTTTCAGTGGTAAGACAAGAAATACCGCAGATGTTGGAAATACAAGACAATATAACATAAAATGCTAGATGAACTCAGGTCAGGCAGCATCCACAGAAAGGAACAGTCGATGTTTCACTCCAAAACCCTTCTTCTGTACTGGAAAGGAAGGGGGAAGATGCCAGAATAAAAAGGGTGGGGGGGGGGGGAAGAGAAGGAGAATAGCTAGGTGATGCCAGGCTGTTGGGAAAGGTAAAGGGCTAGAGAGGAAGGAATCAGAAAGGAGAAAAGAATGGACCATCGGAGGAACAGGAAGAGGAGGGGACTCCGGGAAGGTGACAGGCAGGTGAGGAGAAGGGGCAAGAGGCCAGAATGGGGAACAGAAGAGGGGAGGAATAGAGTATTTTTTACTGGAAGGAGAAATCGATATTCATTCCATCAAGTCGGAGGCTACCCAAATGGAATATAAGCTGTTGCTCCTCCACACAGATGGTGGCCTCATTGTGGCACCCCTCAGAGTGGAAAGTAACACCTTGTATTTTGTCAAGTCAAGTCACTATTTATTGTCATTTCAACCATAACTGCTGGTACAGTACACAATAAAAATGAGATGTTTTACAGGACCATGGTGCTACATGAAACAATACAAAAACTACACCGAACTACGTAAAAACACAGTAAAAATCTACACTAGACTACAGACCTACCCAGTGGACTGCATAAAGTGCACAAAACGGTGCAGGCATTACAATAAATAATAAACAAGACAATAGGCACAGTACAGGGCGGTAAGTTGGTGTCAGTCCAGACTCTGGGTATTGAGGAGTCTGATAGCTTGGGGGAAGAAACTGTTATAGTCTGGTCGTGAAAGTCCAAATGTTTCGGTACCTTGTCCCAGATGGCAGGAGGGAGAAGAGTTTGTATGAGGGGTGCGTGGGGTCCTTCATAATGCTGTTTGCTTTGCAAATGCAGCGTGTACTGTAAAAGTCTGTAATGGCGGAAAAAGAGACCCCGATGATCTTCTCAGCTGACTTCACTCTTCGCTGAAGGGTCTTGCGATCTGAGATGGTGCAATTTCCAAATCAAGCAGTGATGCAGCTGCTCAGGATGCTCTCAATACAACCCCTGTAAAATGTCATGAGGATGGAGGATGGGAGATGGACTTTTCTCAGCCTTGGTAGAAAGTAGAGACGCTGCTGGGCTTTCTTTGCTATGGAGCTGGTGTTGAGGGACCAGGTGAGATTCTCTGCCAGGTGAACACCAAGAAATTTGGTGCTCTTAACAACCTCTACCGAGGAACCATCGATGTGCAGTGGGGAGTGGCCGCTCCGTGCCCTCCTGAAGTTAACAACCATATCTTTTGTTTTGTTCACATTCAGAGACAGGTTGTTGGCTCTGCACCTCCTTTCTGTATGCTGACTCGTCACTCTTGCTGATGAGATCCACTACGGTCGTGTCATTGGAGAACTTGATGATATGGTTCGAGCTGTGTGTTGCAGCACAGTCATGGGTCAGCAGAGTGAACAGCAGTGGACTGAGCACACAGCCCTGGGGGGCTCCCGTGCCCAGTGTGATGGTGTTGGAGATGCTGCTCCCGATCCAGACTGACTGAGGTCTCCCAGTCAGGAAGTCTAGTATCCAGTTGCAGAGGGAAGTGTTCAGGCCCAGTGGGCTCAGCTTTCCAATCAGTTTCTGAGGGATGATTGTGTTGAATGCTGAACTAAAGTCTATGAACAGCATTTGAACGTACGTGTCTTTTTTGTCCAGGTGGGTTAGGGCCAGGTGGAGGGTGATGGCATTGGCGTCGTCTGTTGAATGGTTGGGATGGTACGCGAACTGCAGGGAGTCCGGTGAGGGGGGCAGCAGGGTCTTGATGTGCCTCATGACAAGCCTCTCAAAATACTTCATGATGATGAATGTGAGTGCAACGGGATGGTAGTCATTGAGACAGGACACTGAAGACTTCTTTGGCACGGAGACAATGGTGGCAGCCTTGAAGCACATTTTCAAGTCAAGTCACTTTTATTGTCATTTCGTCCATAACTGCTGGTACAGCACATAGTAAAAATGAGACAACGTTTTTTCAGGACCATGGTGTTACATGACAGTACAAAAACTAGACTGAACTATGTAAAAAAAAACTACACTGGACTACAGACCTACCCAGGACTGCATAAAGTGCACAAAACAGTGCAGGCATTACATTAAGTAATAAAACAGGACAATAGGGCAGTAAGGTATCAGTCCAGGCTCTGGGTATTGAGGAGTCTGATAGCTTGGAGGAGGAAACTGTTACATAGTCTGATCGTGAGAGCCCGAATGCTTCGGTGCCTTTTCCCAGACAGCAGAAGGGAGAAGAGTTTGTATGAGGGGTGTGTGGAGTCCTTCATAATGCTGTTTACTTTGTAGATGCAGCGTGTTGTGTAAATGTCCATAATGGCAGGAAGAGAGACCTCAATGATCTTCTCAGCTGACCTCACTATCCGCTGCAGGTTCTTGCAATCCGAGATGGTGCAATTTCCAAACAAAGCAGTGATGCAGCTGCTCAGGATGCTCTCAATACAACCCTTGTAGAATGTGATGAGGATGGGGGGGGGAGGGGGGAGAGATGGACTTTCCTCAGCTTTCGCAGAAAGTAGAGACGCTGCTGGGCTTTCTTTGCTATGGAGCTGGTGTTGAGGGACCAGGTGAGATTCTCCACCGGCTGAACACCAAGAAATTTGGTGCTGTTAATGATCTCTACCAAGGAGCCATTGATGTTCAGCCCTCCTGAAGTCAACAACCATCTCTTTTGTTTTGTTCACATTAAGAGACAGGTTGTTGGCTCTGCACCAGTCCGTTAGCTGCTGATGAGATGCACCACGTTGGAACGATGATGTTGCTCAGGGAGATGTTGAAGATGTCAGTGAGAACATCTGCTCGCTGATCAGAATGGGAGTCAGAATTAAAATGTTTGGCCAACAGGAAGTTCCACTTTTGGCAGATGGAATGGAGGTGCTCAACAAAGTGATCTCACAATTTCAAATCATTTTCATCAATGTAACAGAGGCTGCATTGGGACCATCAGATAAAATAGATGACCCCAGAAGATTCACAGGTGAAGTGTTGCCTCTTCTGGAAGGACTGCTTGGGCTTTGTACAGCAAATTCCCTCTGTTCCTTAATGCACAATGCTTGGGAAGTATCATGTCCTACTCATATTTGGCCTCCCAGAATACATCACTTCACACTTATCAAGATCCACCTGCTACTGCTCTGGCCAGCTTGTGAGCTGATCTCATCTTGTTATACCCAAGGCTACATTCCTCACTATCTACAGCACTATTGTTTTCACATTTCTGCAAACTTGCTAATCATACCTTCTACATCCAAACTATTAATGTATATAACAAACAATAAAGATTCCAGTACTGTTCCATGGTACACCATTTGTCACAGGCTTCCGATCACAAAAGCAATCTTACATTATTAAGCCAGTTTTGGATCTAATTTGGCTATGATCCATTGAGTTTTGGTACAAGTCTTTTATGTGAGGACTTAAGAAATACTTCACTAAAGTCAATGGAGCTGACAACTGTGCTGCTCTTATCTATATACTTACAAACATAGTTACATCTTCGAAAACTCAATCAAATCAGTTAGTATCTTCCACTAAAGCCATGGTAATTATCCCTGATCAATCCATGCCTAACTGTAAATTGATCCTGTCCCTTACTATTTGTTTCAGTAACTTCACTATAACCAACATAACACCCTTAGGGCTCTATTTTCCAATTTATCCTGGTGACCTTTCTTTAATAAATAAACCACATTTAGGATCCTGCAGTTTTCTGGCAATTTGTAATGGCCAATAAAGATTTAACCATCAGTGCTTAGCTATCTGCACCCTTGCTTGCCACAGCAGTCTGGGATATATTGGCCTGAGGGAGGAAGGGAGTACCTACTTACTCATTTAGTGATACAGTGTGGAGTAGACCCTTCCGGACCTTTGAGCAGCATCATCCCAGCAACCACAATTTAACCCTAATCTAATCTTGCAATAATTTACAACGACCAATTACCTTACTCAATACTATGGGATGAAACAGGAATATCTGGGGAAAAAATCCATGTGTTCCACAGGGCAGGTGACACTGGTACTGAAATCTACCTAATATCTCATCCTTCTTAGGATATACATTCAAGAATATCACCATCTCCATCTCTGAATCTCCAGCAATGATGTCCCTTTTGTTAGTGAATATAAATGCATTCAAAACCTTGCCCATTTCTTGTTACTCATTACCTCTCTTCCCTCATCTCCTTGTTCTTTATACAGGTAGTCCGAGTTATGAACATCCGACTTAATGGACAACTCGTACTTACGAACCAAGGAAGAACACTGATTGCTACTTTAAGTCGGATAGCGACGCCAAACGCCATTTTAAGTTGTCAACTGTGTTGAATGCTTAACTTCATATTTGGCTTAAATTTTTCTTAGTAAGATTCACCCCAACCCCGCTCTCCCCCTCCTCCCCCCCCCCGTTCCGGTCGCCCGGTGGCGCAGTGAGATCAGCGAGTTCGATCCAGTGACAGACCGCTCCCATGCCGTGTTGATGTCGAGCTCGCAACTCAACCTCGTAAAAAAAAAACTGCCACCTCCAGTTTAAATACCCAGGCGGAATATTGTGGAGGATCAAATACCCAAATCCAGCACAACCCCCACTTGTCCTATTTAACCTCAGTGCGGTGGTCCTTAGGATCCAGCAGACCTCAGGAGCTAGTGAAGCTCGGGACCCACCGGCCGTAGTGTTTCTGTTCCATTGACGGGAAGCGATTGCGATTGAAAATAAAGTGGAACTAAGAAAGCGTTTGGAAAGAGGTGATACGCCATCAGTCATTGGAAAACCATTAGGCTACAGTCAGTCAACAATTTGAACAATTTTAAAGGATAACGGATAAAGTGAGAATAATGGAGCATGTAAAGGCTCTGCCCCGATGAAAGCTACAATTATTACTAAGCAACGCAGTGGTTTAATTATTGGAATATATACGTCTCTTAAGTGTTTTATATGCATAGAAAGGTAAAATGTATACTATATACTAAGACAAACGTTTGACAAGCTGACGCTAAATAATACCGGATGTACTTGTTCCGACTTACGTACAAATCCGACTTAAAGACAGACTCAGGAACAGAACTCGATATTGCATGGTCCCTTTTTGCCTGAAACTTTTGTTAAGGATTCACCTATACTCATTACCCAGCCTCCATTTTCAATAAGCAATACCTATCATATGCTTTCTTTGCAAACAAAAACCACTCAACATTCTTTGATACTCAGATTGTCTAAACTTACTGCTTTAGCCTTTCACCCTAATGACATGTTACCTCTGAACTCTTACTATTTCACTTTGAGAGGACTCCTACATGTCAGATGCAGATTTACCTGTGAGTAGCTACACCCACCCTGATTAGCAGCTTCAGTCTAAAGATCCTATCCTATTACATAACCTTGGCCGTGAATGATTCAACCTTCTTTCTGTCAGTTTGCTGTTTACATATCTATCAAAAGATTTTTGTATTCCCTTTTAAGTTGCCACATTCCCTGCACCCCTGGACTCCCTCTTAGAACCTCATATTTCCTTCTCGTAATCCCTCAAGTTTCTAGACTAGTTTTCATTTTATTATTAACTCGATTCCTGACGTACCTGGTTTGCTTTCAATAGTATGATACAAACATATACCACAGCTGCATAATAGACAGAACTGCAAATGGCATAATGCTGCAACACTCTTGCTTTGCACCCAAAACAGCACCTTGAATCTAAAATGGATGGATTTGAATTGCTCCTTTTGTTGGCTGCAAGAAAATCCTACGTAAATGAGGGTAGAGAATTGAATCCTTGTAAGCATGCCAGAAATATACCAAAATTCATGGTAACTTTGCAATTAGGTACAAAGTCAAAGAACTGAAGTATAAACTAGGAAAATATACCTTGGTAAAAAACAACGTAAACAGCAAGCCCATATGGCTCCTGAAGTCTACTCCGCCAATGAACAAGATTCTGGCTGATTTGATCTTGGCCATAGCTCCACTTTCCTGCATGTTCCTGTTGCAGATATATTGACCTCATGAAGTTCAGGTCAATGCACACTGCTGGAACCAAATCAATTACCATTATATGGCCATGCTGCTACACAAGTCAAAATACTTGACTTGGGCACTACACATCCAGAACAAAGATGCATTTTCCCTCAGCATGGACATATCCCTGATGACTATGAACTTAAAAATGTTAAATTAATTTATACAAATATAATTTTATTCACTTTTCTAAGCATTTAAAAGTTAATGCAAGTTATGAAAAAACAACACATGAAATACTGTAACAAAAACTAAGATCTTCATTTTTGACAATTTTCAGAATTTATTTTGAAAGGCTACAGCAACAAGTTTTCCCAAAGATACAGCTCTGAAACAAAGGATATTAAACACCTAGTTTAACTACCTGACATGCAACACATGTGCTTTCATTAGCAATAATACCTTGCACTCTCAATTTTCATCATTTATCTGACACTATATGGCCATGGTAGCCTTTTCCTTCATTACTATCCAGTATCAGATTCACAGCTTTAGGCACCAGCTTTCAATATTAATGTCAAACATGAGGAAGGGAGACAGGAGGGAGGGGTACAGCAGCCATACAATGTGGTCAAAATACAAAATCATTTTATGGATCTTGTTGCAAAGGCAAGTAAGACTGCAGATGCTGAATCTTGTTGCATGGTTGTGGGTGAATGCAATGGTCACAGCTTTACCAATCTTTTTAAAGAGATTCAAAGCTCAAAGTAAATTTATTATGAAAGTCGATGTATTTCACCATATACAACTGAAATTCATTTTCAATAAATCCATAATAGAATAACCGTAATAGAATTAATGAAAATACCGCACCAACTTAGGTGTTCAGCCAGTGTGCAAAAGAAAACAAGCTGAAAATACAAAAGAGATAATAATAATAATAAATAAGCAAGAAATATTTAGAACATGAGATGAAGAGTCTTTGAAAACAAGTCCATAGGTTATGGGAACATCTCAATGATGGGCAATTAAATCCCCTTTCATTCAAGAGCTTGATGGTTGAGAAGCAGTATCTCGTCCTGAACCAGATGGTGAGTCCTGAGGCTCCTGTACCTTCTTCCTGATGGCAATAACGAGAGAATATGACCTGGGTAGTGGGGATCCCTGATGATGGGTGCTGATTTCCTGCTTCATGTAGATATGTTCAAAGGTGGGGAGGGCTTTACGTGTGATGAACTGGGCCATATCCACTACTTTTTGTAGGACTTACAATATATTCACCACCACACATCCATAGAAGTTTGTCAAAGTTTCAGATGTCATGACAAATCTTCACAAACTCCTAAGGAAGTAGAGGCACTGTCATGCTTTCTTCCTAATTGCTCTTGTGTATTGGTTAGAGGACAGGTCGTTCAAAATGATAACTTCAAGAAATTTAAAACTGCTGACCCTCAACACTCTGACTCTTATTTTAGCGAGAGGAATTAGACAGGGAAGCCCAATTTCCCCTCTCCTCTTTGCACTATACATTGAACCTCTTGCCCAATTAATAAGACAAGGTGGCAGGGATTAAACAGAAGGTAGCACTATTTGCAGATGATGTCTTAGTCTATTTGAGTGAACCAGAAAAATCATTCATAGATTGTTTACACTGTTGGATGAGTTCGGGAAAATATCAGGTTATAAAATTAAAGTAAAAAAAACACAGGCTATGTCTCTAAATTATACACCATCCAAAAAACCGCAGGATACATATGATCTTAAGTGGGAAACTAAATCATTAAAATACTTAGGAATAACCCTGCCAAAAAATCTTTCAACGTTGTCACAGGTAAATTATGGGCCATTAGTTTCAGAGATAAAACCAAATATACATAGATGGAAGCTTATCCCCTTTTTAAGTTTAAATTCAAGGAAAAACACCATACAAATGAATACTCTCCCTCAATTACTTTACTTTTTCCGGACTTTACCTGTGGAGGTAGACGATAATCAATTCAGGGAATGGGACAAATGGACTTCCTGCTTTAACCTAGAACGGGGGTCGGCAACCCGCGGCTCCGGAGCCACATGTGGCTCTTTTACGTCTGTGCTGCGGCTCCCTGTTGCTTTGGGAAATAATTGGTTGTGGCGATCCTTTTCCTGGCACATCCGAACCAACTCACAATTAGATAGCCTACGGGGGTTTGCGAGCACAGAGCTTTGGAGCCTCTGCGCCATGGGGGGCAGGTTGAGGGAGGCTTAAAAGTGAGGCTGAAGATTTTGAATAAAGTTTTTTACTTCGACTGCAGTTACCGACTCCGTGTCGTAATTTTAGCGCTGCGTGTAGCACACCGCTACATGGTCAGTATTTAATTAAAATGTATTTTATGTTAGTTTATTAGTTTTTGAAATGTAAATCTAAATTTGAAGATTATGGTGATCTTGTACAATCTAAATAAGACGTTGTGGCGACCCATTTCCTGACACATCCGAACCGGCTCACAATTAGCCAGCGTTCAGGCTAAGGGAGATAGCCTACGGGGGTTTGTGAGTACGTGTCTTTTGCAGCATCCGCGCCCATGGGGGGGCGGGTTGAGGGAGGCTTAAAAGCAAGGCTGTTTAGTTCGAATAAAGCTATCTTTGACTGCAGTTTACTGACTGCGTGTAGCACACTGCTACAACGTGTTTTTATCGCTGGCTGTCCAGAGGGGAGGTGCTGAAACGCTTTGTCGCGTGTCTGGAAGAAGTGAAAACTTTCCTGGGCAGCAAAGGGCTCAACTTTCCTGAGCTGGAACAGCCAGAGTGGCTGGAACAGCCAGAGTGGCTGGAAAAGCTACACTTCATGGTAGACATGACAGCGCACCTGAACACGCTGAACACAGCTCTTCAGGGGTAAGGACGTACAGCCCTGCACATGTTGGAGGATGTTTTGGCATTCGAGCACAAGTTGACGTTGCTTGCCAGAGATTTACAGAAAGGCACATTGTCTCACTTCCCCAATCTGAGAGAGTTCAAACAAGGTCACGACATGATAAATTCGGAGTATTTACATTCTGCAATCATCGCAATGCAAACATCGTTTGGGAAACGCTTCTGTGAGTTCAGAGAGGAAAAAAACACATTATCCTTCCCAGTCACTCCCCTAAGCATCGATCCATCCCTACTGAATACGACTGCATTGTCAGGTGTGAGTCAACCTGAACAAGTATGATAAATATTTTAATTGTCTATTATTTTACGTATATTCATATGTTTTCATTGTTCAGTGAAATAGTCCTTTTATTTTTCAGGTTGACAGCTGGCTGACGTTATTTTTGGTTTGCTGCTGGCGGCAAATTTAAGTTTGGCGTTTTTCATAAATACAAGAAGGACTCAAATAGACGTTGAGTATTTTACTTAAAAGTAACCTTCAACCCAACGTCTTTTTTTCAGAGTTCAAAATGTTTTTGTTGCATGCAGAAATGTAATTTCGTTTTCTCTGCAGGAGTTCATCAATTTCATAAAAGCAACACATTATAGTTTGTTTATACATAGCATAAAGGCAAAACAAAACGTTGTATGCAGTGTTATTTCATTTTAAATGTCAAACGGGTTTTGCGGCTCCCAGTGTTTTCTTTTCTGTGGGAAACGGGTTCAAGTGGCTCTTCCAGTGGTAAAGGTTGCTGACCCCTGACCTAGAATGTGATTTAACACCTTGCAGTTAGGAAAGGAAGGAGGAGGTATGGCACTTCCTTGCTTGAGAAATTATTTTTATGTTTCACAGATAACCCCTCTGTTATATTGGTGTAATGGGGAATACAAGGCCAGATGGAAGGAAATAGAATTTGGATTGATAGAGTTTTCCCATACAGGCCTCAATTGTGGACAAAGGATTGATGGCTCAATTGGAAACGATTAAAAACAGCTGGATAAATCTCACATTAGAAGCATGGCAGAAGGTGGCTAATTAATGTGGAATCTACAACATGGTAAAACTTTTTAGATGGTGTGCTTATGATACCGAATTCTTTCCCAGCAGAGGAGATAAAAGATTTGAACTATGGATAAAGAAGGACCTTACAACCTACCTCTCATTCACACGTAAAAGTGCATTACTAAGTTTTCAATCCCTGCGGGACAAACAAACATGGCCTAGAATACAATGACTTTTTTTTGTTAGGTACCTTCAAGTACGACACTACTTTAACCAGAATTGTAGATGTACAGACTTATCAGCAGCAGAATTAGAATTTTTCAAGATTTTGCTATCAGCTTACAGCTCAATACCAAGAAAATCAATTTCTCAATTATATAATGCCCTCTCTCATGTCAAAAATGAAAACACATTGTATATTAAAGAGAAGTGGGAGAAAGACTTGGTACTTTCAGAGGAGGCTTGGGGGAAAATATGCAGTTTTCAATGGTCTTCAACTAATTCTATGGTTTGGAGAGAACATTGCTGGAAAAATATTATAAGATACTTCAAGACCCTATACCAGGAAAAATATAAAGACACAAATGTGGCGTATTGGAGAAGATGTGGCTCCAAGGAGGCAAATCATTTCCATATTTTTTGGGATTGCCCTAAATTAAGTTTATATTGGAAAGGTATTCACAGAACATTACTTAAGGTATTTAAGATACAGATACATCTGGACCTTATGACTCTCTTTTTGGGGCATGTATTGTTTTTGGAACAGAAGCAAAATATAAAGTTGCTGCAAGTCCTTTTAGCAGCAAGTAAGAAATCAATCACCAGAAAGTGGCTAAATCCAGTATCACCTACTTTATAAGATTGGCATGAAACTATTTTGGAAATATTTAAAATGGAAAAGATGACTTACTCCCCGAGAATTCAAAAAGAAAAAAATGATCAAATTTGGAATAAATTGACTGAATTTATAACCCCAAAGCAGACTTTAGATGACTCTCCTAATGGTTCATACTGCTTTCTTCATCAACATAGTAATAGTGTTAATGTAAGCTCCCTTGGTTCGAATGTTCACTGTTTTATTTCTGGAAAATGTGGAATCAACACAAGTAAAGAAAAAGATTTGGGAAAAAAATGATAAAATGAAGTAACTAAGTACACAGGAATTGGATAAGTATGTTTATGGGTAGGAGCAAACGTGAACATGTTAAGATATAAACACCTACGATCGAAGTTACATAGGGTTACATGCATTATTTTGGACTTGAAAGAAATGGACCAGAAGAGATACATGCAAATTATTATTCAACCACTATTATTATGATTTTTTCCAACTATTATTAATATTTAGTTTAATAGTGTGGAATTACAATTGCACATATATATCTATTTAAGTGCCTAATTATTTTTCTTTTAGTATCATCTCAGTGTGTACTTAAAATGTATAAATATATAGATTTAGACATATAAAAAATGGAAAAGGTTTTATATATGTAAAAAAGATTGTGTAATACTTGTGAATACCTTATCCAAATAAAAATTAAAAAAATTTAAAAATTGCTGACCCTCTCCACTTCTGAATCACTGATGAGGACTGGCGCATGGACCTCTGCTTTCCTCCCCTTGAAGTCAATAATCAGCTCTTTGGTCTTGCTGACACTGGGCAAGAAGTTGGTGTGTGGCATCACTCAGTCAGATTTTCAATCTCCCTCCTGAATGCTGATCAGTCACTTTTTACTCAGCCAACAACGGTGGTGTCGTCAGTAAACTAGAATATGGCAATGGAGCTGTACACAGCCACGCAGTCGTAAGAGATTAGATCAGGAGCTAAGCACACAGCCTTGTGGTGTACCCAAGCTGACAGACAATAGACAATAGGTGCAGAAGTAGACCATTCGGCCCCTCGAGTCTGCACCGCCATTCTGAGATCATGGCTGATCATTCACTATCAATACCCAGTCCCTGCCTTGTCCCCATATCCCTTGATTCCCCTATCCATCAGATATCTATCTAGCTCCTTCTTAAAAGCATCCAGAGAATTGGCCTCCACCGTCTTCCGAGGCAGTGCATTCCACACCTCCACAACTCTCTGGGAGAAGAAGCTCTTCCTCAACTCTGTTTTAAATAACTGACCTCTTATTCTCAATCCATGCCCTCTGGTACTGGACTCTCCCAACATCTGGAACATATTTCCTGCCTCAATCCTATCAAATCCTTTAATTATCTTAAACGTTTCAATCAGATCCCCTCTCAATCTCCTCAATTCCAGCGTGTACAAGCCCAATCTCTCCAATCTCTCTGTGTAAGACAGCCCTGCCATCCCAGGAATCAACCTAGTGAATCTACGCTGCACTTCCTCAATTGCCAGAATGTCCTTCCTTAAACCTGGAGACCAAAACTGTACACAATATTCCAGGTGTGGTCTCACCAGGGCCCTGTACAAATGCAAAAGGACATCCTTGCTCTTGTACTCAATTCCCCTTGTAACAAAGGCCAACATTCCATTTGCTCTCTTCACTGCCTGTTGCACTTGCTCATTCACCTTCAATTGACTGGTGAACTAGGACTCCTAGGTTTCTTTGCATTTCTCCCTTACCTAACTCTACACCGTTCAGACAATACTCTGCCCTCTTGTTCCTGCTTCCAAAGTGGATAACTTCACATTTATTCACATTGAATGACATCTGCCAAGTATCTGCCCACTCACCCAGCCTATCCAAGTCTCCCTAAATTCTCTTAACGTCCTCTTCGCATGTCACACTGCCACCCAGTTTAGTATCGTCAGCAAACTTGCTGATATAGTTTTCAATGCCCTCATCTAAATCGTTGACATAAATCGTAAAGAGCTGTGGTCCCAATACAGAGCCCTGTGGTTCCCCACTAGTCACCTCCAGCCAGTCCGAGAAACACCCATTCATTGCTACCCTTTGCTTTCTATCTGCCAACCAATTTTCTATCCATGTTGAAACCCTGCCCCCAATGCCATGAGCTCTGATTTTACTCACCAATCTCCTATGTGGCACCTTATTGAATGCCTTCTGAAAATCTAGGTACACTACATCCACTGGCTTACCCTCGTCTAACATCCTTGTTACACCCTCAAAAAACTCCAACAGATTAGTCAAGCATGATTTGCCCTTGGTAAATCCATGTTGGCTCGGCCTAATCCTATTTCTGCCATCAAGATGTGCCACTATTTCGTCCTTAATAATGGACTCAAGCATCTTCCCCACGACTGACGTTAGGCTAACAGGGCGATAGTTCTCCGTTTTCTCCTTCCCTCCCTTCTTGAAAAGTGGGATAACATTAGCCACTCTCCAATCTTCAGGAACTGATCCTGAATCTAAGGAACATTGGAAAATGATTACCAATGCATCCGCAATTTCCTGAGCCACCTCTTTTAGAACCCTCGGATGCAGACCATCTGGACCCGGGGATTTATTAGCCTTCAGTCCTACCAGTCTACTCATCACAGTTTCTTTCCTAATGTCAATCTGTCTCAATTCCTCTGATATCTTATGACCCTGGCCCATCCATACATCTGGGAGATTGCTTGTGTCCTCCCTGGTGAAGACAGATCTAAAGTACGCATTAAATTCTGCTGCCATTTCCCTGTTTCCCATAACAATTTCTCCCAATTCATTCTTTAAGGGGCCAACATTGTTCTTAACTATCTTCTTTCTCTTCACATAGCTAAAAAAGCTTTTGCTATCCCCTTTTATATTCCTGGCTAGACTGAGCTCATACCTGATTTTTTTTCTCTCCGTATTGCTTTTTTAGTTAAGATCTGCTGTTCCTTAAAACTTTCCCAATCATCTGTATTCCCACTCATCTTAGCCCTGTCATACTTCTTTTTCTTTTATGCTATACAATCTCAGACTTCCTCTGTCAACCACTGTGGCCCCTTCCCCCTCTTTGAATCCTTCCTTCTCATTGGAATGAACTGCTTTTGCATCTTTTGTATTATACCCAAGAATATCTGCCACTGCTGATCCACTGTCTTTCCTGCAAGGGCATCCGCCCATTTAACTTTGGCCAGCTCTTCCCTCATGGCTCCGTAGTCTCCTTTATTTAATTGCAACACTGACACCTCTGATCTGCCCTTATCCCTCTCAAATTGTAGATAAAAACTTATCATGTTATGATCACTACTTCCTAATGGCTCCTTTACTTCAAGATCACTTATCAATTCCTGTTCATTACACAACACCAAGTCCAAAATAGCCTCGTTCCTGGTTGGCTCAAGCACAAGCTGTTCCAAAAATGCATCCCTTAGACACTCCACAAACTCCCTATCCTGGGGTCCAGCACCTACCTGATTCTCCCAGTTCACCTGCATGTTGAAATCTCCCATAACGACTGCATTACCTTTAGTACATGCCAATGTTAACTCCCTAATCAACTTGTACCCAATATCCACGCTACTGTTTGGGGGCCTGTACACAATACCCATTAGGGTCTTTTTACACTTACTGTTCCTCAGCTCAATCCACACAGACTCTACTTCCCCTGTTCCCAAGTCACCTCTTGCTAAGGACTGAATCTCATTCCTCACCAACAGGGCCACCCCACCCCCTCTTCCCATATTTCTGTCTCTACGATAGCACGTATACCCTGGTACACTCAATTCCCAGGCCTGATCCCCTTGCAGCCATGTCTCCGTTATCCCAACAATATCGTAGTTCCCCATTTTCATCTGAGCTTCAAGCTCATCTGTCTTATTTCTGACACTACGCGCATTCAAGTATAGAATTCTTAGCCCATTCCTCCTCTCTTTGCTTAAAACACTGTCTACTGTACCTAACCCAGCTCCTTGAACTTCCAACGGGCTAACTGCACCCTGAATTTTGATGACCTTCTCATCAAAATTGAGATTGTAAAGGATTGAGACAGAGATTGTAAAGGATTTCTTGTTGTCCATCCAAACTTAACTGGGGTCTTCAACTGAGAAAATCGTGGATTCAATTGCACAAGGAGGTATTGAGGCCAAGATCTTGAGCTTATTGATTAGTATTGAATGCTGCACTGTAGTTGATAAAGAACATCCTGATGTCTGTATATTTGTGGTCCAGATGTTCCCAGGTTGAATAAAGAGCCAATGAGATGGCATCTGCTGTGGACTTGTTGCTCTGGTTGGCAAATTGGAGCAGATCCAAGTCACTTCTCAGGGACGAGTTGATATGTTTCATCACCAACTTCTTAACACACTATAATTGATGCGTGCTTGAAGCAGGTGGGTACCTCAGACTGCTGAAGCGAGAGGTTAAAAGATCTCAGTAAACACTCCAGCCAGTTGATCAGCACAAGTCTTGACTAGCCAGATACCCTGTCTGTGCCGGGTGTTTTTTGTGGGTTGACCCTCTGAAGGCTGCTCGCACATCAGCCTCAGAGGCTGAAATCAAAGGATTATCAGGGGCTGCAGGAGTTTGTGATGGTTCCTCCATGACAGTCAAAGCAAGCACGTAAGACAATGCACACAAGCACAAAGCTCATCTTGAACCAAAGCCCCCTTGTCAGCTAATACAAACAAATCCTAGAATCCTGCAATGAAGATCTTTGCTGAATAAGGACCAGAAATAATTGAGAACAATCTTTCAAAGTTATTGTTAGGCTTCCTACTCACTGCAAAACAAAAAAGCCTTAAATCCTCCTAAAATTGTCTGTTACAAAATGTGGATTCAATTGGTCCCAGTTACAATATAACCACTTTCCCCTCCCACTCTCCATTGCAGAAAGGCAGATAATAATTTTACATATAAAGTTGCAATATGACAAACAGCAAAGAGCTGTGGCGAAGGATGATGAACACATTAGCTTATGATAGACGCTCATGTAATCTTGGTTACTGGGCAAGTAAATTGGCAATCATTTCCACACCGCTCAATAGCCAAAACTGTGCTGATAGATTAACGTTCAGTAGAGCTCACCATCCAGTAACTGAAGGGGACAGTTTGGGAACTGCAAATCTCCACTCTTCTAGACAATTTGTGCTGCTCAACTACACCGTGTAAAAGCAGCAACCTTCCTTAAACTTTCCCACAAGCTTCATGAAGTTGCTGCGTAGTTAAACTGATTGCAGGACATTTAAATATGCAGGTACAGTGTCTTGTAAAAGTATTCAGCCCTCTACCCTTTGCTCACATTAATGGTATTAAAACCAGGGATTTTGATCAATTTCAGAGATTTTTTTTGGGAATCACACTCCTATCCCCCCAAAAATGGGGAAAATTATAAGCATGAAAAAGTTCCAAAAATGAAATGTCAGCAGTTCAAAAGTATTCATCCCCCTTTGCTCAGTACTTAAACGACCTCCAGTAGTCTTTTTGGATATGCCTCGATTAGCTTTGTACAACGTGATAGAGCAAGATATGCCAATTCCTTCTTGCAAAGTTGCCAGGTGAGTTGGGGAGCGGCAAAGGACAGCAATCTTTAAGTCTTGCCAGAGATGTTCGATCTGATTACTCAAGGACGTCAATTTTCTTCATTTGAAGCCACTCCATGGTTGCTCTGGCTGTGTGCTTTGGGTTGTTATCCTACTGACAAACAAACTTCCTCCCCAGTTTAAGCTTTCTGGCAGAGGCTTGCAGGTTATTATCCAGGATCTCTCTGTATTTTGCAGAATCCATCTTAACACCAATCCTAACCAGATTTCCAGTCCTTGCTGCAGAAAAACAGCCCTACCCCATAGCATGATGCGACCTCCACCATACTTTATAGTAGATTGCGTGTTTCCCAGCTCATGCTCAGCACTAGATCTACGCCATACATACCTGTCAGTGCTGAGGCCGTGTTCCACTTTCGTCTCATCTGTCCATAACACCTTCTTTCACATCTGTGGGTGGAGCTAAGGGGGCAATGGCACCTAACGGTGACTTCTTTGCTTGCATCTTTGGAAACCGCTCTATTCCTCCTTTAATATCTCTATTTTTCCCTTTCAGGGTTCTTTTGAAGACCCTGACCCAGTGTTACACGCTAACTTTGGTCCTTTGCAGGAATGGGACCTAGACTGGCCTAGACCTAGACGGGGTCTCAAGACTGGTCATTATTCTATATACCAAGGACACGACCTAGAAGATTAGCTCGCCTTTGGAGTTCCAGGATTTCGCGGCTCTGGAGGTGGACGGACGCATGGTCAGTGCCTCTGCAGGGAATCGGTGTGTCGTGGGAGACAGAAGATCGAAAATAGCAAGCTGGCTTCCGGCTGTGTGCCCAAAGAACCAAGTTCCTGTGTCTTTGGGCACAGAGCTCGGAAAAAGTGTCACAACAGACTTTTAACATCGTAAATCAGTGAGTTGTCTGTTATGTTTCCCCTCTCACTGTGAAATGGGGACACCTCTTTTTCCTTTATTAGGGAGAGAGAGCCTGTAATATGTCGAAATACAGAGTGAACAAATCATCTTTGGGGTACCGCAAATCTGTGTCTTAGTTGATGCTTTGCTGCACACTTGAGTGCTCGGTGGGGGCACCAGTGATTTTTTGCTGCGGGGGGGGGGGAGGGGTCATTGCTTTGCTGCTGCTTACGTGTGGAAGTGGGAGATGAGGGGGCTTTGAGGCTCTAACATTTAACTGTCATTCATTCTTTGGGGCACTCCTCTGTTTTCATGGATGGTTGTGAAGACAAAGCATTTCAGGATGCATATTGTATACATTTCTCTGACATTAAATGTACCTTGAAACATCTTTACAGCATCTTCTGAGGCTAGGGCCGGTTCTGCTCACTGCTTCATTGGCTCTGCTCTGAACTGAGACTGTGGTCTGCTCCAGCTGCTCTGGGCTTTGAGTATGTGGACTCTCATTCTGAATGCTGGTTGTTTACTTTTACTGTTTGCATGATTTTTTCTCCTCTCTGCACACTGGATGTTTGGTGGTATTTTTTTTTAAATGGGTTCTCGAGTGTCTTTGGTTTGTAGCTGCCTGTAAAGAGATGAACCTCAAGTTTGTGTAATGTATACATACTTTGATAATAAATAAATTTTTAATTTTAAGTTGCATTTTGCCAAATCTTTACAGGCAAAGATATGCTCTTTTTTTTAAAAAAAAGCCAAGGCTTCTTCCTTGCCACTCTTCCATAAATATCTGTTTGTGCAGCCATGAACTTCATCTCTATTCGCAGCGATTGACTCCTGCAGCTTACTCAGTATAACTGTTGGCATTACACGAGCCTCTCTTCACACCATTCTTCTCCAGCAAGTAAGGTTAGAGGAGCAATCTGATCGAAACAGTGTGGCTGTGGTTTCATGTTTTTCCACTTTTTCACAATGGACTGCACTGAGCTCTGACATATGTTTAGAGCCTTTGAGAAGGTCTTGTACCCTTCCCCAGATTTGTGCCCCTCTATTATAATTTCCCTGACTTGTCTTGAATGCTCTTTGTCTTCATTTTGGTTTGGTCTGTTGAAAATCTACCATACTGTTGGACCTTACAGTGAAGGAGGTATTCATTCTTATGAATTCATTGTAAACAGGTAATCCTCCAATTTTCTACATCAACAAATTGGGTGAGTTGATAAAGTAATAGTCCATTGCACCCAAGGATAATTAGCATAATAATTACAAAGGAGATGAATACTTTTTCAATTTTGTTTTTTCTTTAAGTTTTTAGTAAATTGTTGACAGGTTTTGAAATTATTCTTTTGATGTGACATGCTGCAAAACGTTTAATCAATTAGATCAAAAATCCTACTTCAATATATTTTAAATTTAGAAAATGAGACAGCAAAATGTGAAAATAGTTGTGGGGGCCATATACTTTTTCAAGGCACTACAGATTTTAATGAGGAAATTTAAATCCTTCCCATGCCACTCACCCTTGTAATCCCAAAAAAAAAACTTAAACCATGAAGTCTCCTTCTAAATACCATACTGTTTCAAGTTTATTTTTGTTTCTTTCCGCTGGTTCTTTTTGCAACTTATTTGACTTTAATTCATCATTTCATTCTCCTTCAATTCTTACTTAAAATGCTAAATTTAGTGAAGGAGCCAATTACTGGTTCAGTCATACAGCGGAGCTCCAGACACCCTGTTGCCTTCATTATTATCAGCTTGTACTTTCAGCAACTTTGCTGAGCTTTTCAAAGGAAAAAAAATCAAAAGGATACAGTGCTGGCTGCCCAGAACCCCAATATTTGCATCAAAGCTATCACCCTATATCACACTCAAAACTTTTAAAAGAGAGAATTCCATTCATAAACACAGGAGATTCTACAGATGTTGGAAATCAAGAGCAACACATGCAAAATGCTGGAGGAGCTCAGCAGGTTAGGCAGCATCTATGAAATGAATAAACAGTCAATGTTTCTGGCCGAGACCTTGCATCAGGAACGAAAAGAAAGGGGAAAGAGGTCACAATAAGGTGGTGGGGAGAGGGGAAGGACAACAAGCTAGAAAGCTATACATAAAACCAGGTGAGTGGAGGAGGGAGAATTAAAGAAGCTGGGAGGTGATAGGTGGAAAAAGAATTATTGAAAAGAATAATTTCAAAACTTGTCAATAACTTACTAAAAACTTAAGGACTGGAAAAGGAGGGCTCTGATAGAACAGGAGAGTGGACTATGGGAGAAATGGAAGAAGAGGCATCAGAGAGAGGAGACAAGCAAGTGAAAAGAGGTAAGAGGCTAGAATGGGGAATTGGAGAGAAGGGGAGGGGAAAAATTACCAGAAGTTGAAGAAATTGATGCTCATATAATCAGGTTGGAAGCTACTTAGACAAAACTTGACGTATTGCTCCTCCGACGCAACAGTGGTCTCATCATGGCAGAAGAGGTGGTCATGGACAGATGTCAGAATGGGATTGGGTATAGGAATTAAAATGGCTGATCATCATGAAATTCTACTTTTTGTGGAAGGAATGGAGATGCTTGACAAAATGGTTCCCCAATTTACATCAGGTCTAATCAATGTACAGGAAACCACATCAGGTGCACCGGACACAGTAGACAGCACCAATAGATTCACAGGTGAAATGTTGCCACACCTGAAAGGACTGTTTGGGGCACTGAATGGAGACGAGGGAGTTTCAACTTCCAGATATTGTCCCTTCTCCCTTTCCTCTTCTTCTATTCCCCACTCTGGCCTCTTACCTCGTCTATTTACCTGCGTACCACCTCCCTCTGGTGCCCCTCCTTCTCTTTCTTCCATAGTCCACTCTCCTCTCCGATCAGATTCCTTCTTCTCTGGCACTTTACCTTTTCCACCCATCATCTCCCAGCTTCTTACTTCATATCCCCTCTCTCTCACACAATCTGGCTTCACCTGTCACCTTCTAACTTGCCCTTCTTCCTCTCCTCCCATCTTGTTATTCTGGCTTCATTCCCCTTCCTTGCCAGTCCAGATGAAATGCCTCAGCCCGTAACGTCAACTTTTTATTCACTTCCATAGATGCTGCCTAATCTGCTGAGTTCCTCAGCATTTTGTGCGCAATTAGAATTCAATTAGTTATTTCCTTTCATTCACAATATTTGTAAGAGCAAATACTGATTTAATAACTTAACTCATGAAATATCTTGTAAGTGCTTAAATGAGCTCTCTCAACCCAACCACTCCCACAGGTACATCCCCAAAATAGAGATTATTTTAAAGAAGAATTTTAAAAGGATACATTTTTCTTTAAATAATTCTCAAACATGCCAAACAAACTAAAAGCTAAAACAAAATCTGTCATTAAATTATCTAAACTGTATCAACCGATTCTGTGCGCCATGTACTAAGATGAGCAATGTTCAATCAAATAAAAGAATCTCGGTCCCAGTATAAGTATCAAATCCAAAATAAGTTTTTGAATAAGACTCGAATCCTAAAGTAAAAAAAAACTTAAAAGGCTTTAAAAGAAGCAGAAGACAACTCAGGCAGAACCAAAAGAGAATCAATCAGGAACTAAAACCAAGCATTCTGGAAGCATTTAATCCACATCACTTTATAACTATTATCAGCCAGAAAGGCAGACTGGACAATCCTATTTGACCTCCTGACATCACCAATCCTACAGGTTTCTTGTCCACAAAATTGCACTTATTCTACATAAACAAGATTGACTCAGTGCTTCCGCTGCAGGTAATGAGGTCTGCTCAGAAAACTAAGATTTAAGCAGCATTCATTTTACATTCAAGGCACTCAATGAGAAACTCCATCAAATTATGCTTTAAGATAAATACAATAATAAAACTATTAACTTCATGATGAATCAAATCACTAGAGCAATGGGAATTATTACCAAAATTACCAATGACACCAGCTCACCACCATTGCTCACCTCATGTTCAAACAAAATAGTTTCATTCACAACAAAACAAAAACAAATGGTTGTGATTATTGGGAGCAGAAAAAGATAAAACTGGTGACCAAGTCACTGCACTGGTAACTGGCAAGACCGGGACTAACTAATCCAAGGAATATAAACTTGAATCCTGGAGGGGTTGGAGGTCAACACTGATCAGCCAGATTCCTACTGAATAGCAGGCCAGGTTTAAAGGGCAAAAGGGCCTACTCCTGATCCTAACTTTCATACGTTTTCTTGTGTTTGGTAGCTGGGCATTTAAAAAAATCAGTAAATTAATCAATCTGGAAACTACAACTCATCCCAGCAACAGAACACTGAAATGCTTAAGCAGAGGGCTGAAGGAACTACACTCCTCTTCAGCTTTACACCAAGAAAGTTAGCTTTAAAAATAACTCATTCATCTGAATGGAGTTAATGACAATGTGGAAAATGGTAATTGTCCCGAGTGTTTAAACTATTCTACTTTATTTCAACATTTATTTGTTAAGATTTTAAATAGCTTTTAATGTTAGTAATTTCATTTATTTAATTATTTAAGTGTCTTGGAATAGTTTTGAAGTGTCTATTAGAGAGTGAAGAACAGCTCAAAAGCTTTTATGAACAGACTCTGAAAATAACAAGACATTCCGGGGACAGGACCCAATTTGTTAGCTACATCCTCATTATCAAACTGATTCATTATCCACAGATCCTCATGTTACAGTGAAATTAAAGTGTGCCCATTCAGATGCTTCTCTTATGTTATCTAGTGAATCCTGCTTGTAATTAAATATGCTTATTTGATGCTTCACATTGGCAAAATAAAGAAATATACATAGTGTGCATCCAGAGCCAGGGGTAGGAAAATCAAGGATCAGTTATGCTGCCGGAACCGGAATCTTGAATATGGGCCATTGTCCACAGCAAGAGATGGAAGGGAAGGTGGAGTGAGGGTTAAAAACTTGAATAGGACCAATATCCATTTGAAGTCCACAGACTTCCACAGCTTTGTTTACTTTGTTTCCTTCTCTGGTCACCAATATTGTTAATCTACTTTTAATTTACTGTGATTGCCTGCCAGAAATCAATCTCAGGGTTGTATATAGTACTTTGACAATAAATTTACTTTGCAACTAAAAAAGCAGTGTGTTGTTTTCCCCCATTTCAGCCCTCAGGACAAGACTGAATTCAAGCTTCAAATCACCATTTTCCATTTGTACAAAAACTAAGTCGTTCTGAAAAACGATGAACAACTTTTAACTTCAACTATGGATGCTAGATCAGACAATTATCATCACCTTGTATCAACTGTATTTTGTTACTCAAGGGTATCATCTTATGTAGATGAATATTGTTCACATGAAGATTAGCTAGTATCCAGTTAAGAAAAATAGACTTCACTGACTGTGTGGCCTATTCCTATCTATATCCTGTATTGTTTCTTTTCCTTTGTGAATTCTAAGTAAATCAGGACTTTTTCCAGAAAATGTGCTTGGAACCCTGAACAGTAGGAAGAACAGAAAGATACTGATGGAGATAGAAAAATAAACTAATTACTTCTCAAAGACTAATCCTATAATAATGGAGAGGTGAAGATACATCTTGAGGTAATATTATGTCAGTTACCAAAAAATACCCATTGATCTGTTAAATGTACGGGTCAGTAAGGTAGAAGGTGAGGACAATGAGAATCTCATCCTTCTGGAGGACAGAAGAGAAATGCAGGAAATGAAATTTGCACATACAAGAACTCCATCAACTGCAGTGGAGGGGTAACAAGTGTATCAAAAGCATTAGCATTGACAGGATAAGTGACAAAAGCAGAACATGTAGATTTGATTAGAGCCCTCAAAGAAGAAAAAATGTCACCAAAGCAGCCTTTAAAGACTAAAACAGCATTCTCCATGAGCCCTTAATCAGAATTAAAAGTGGACATTCTCACTGATGACCTCTCCCCTCGGGCATGGCATCAGTATTGTGATGTTTGTCCATTCCAAAAATTCAGAGCTTGGTTATTAAATCTCGTGTCTAATAGTTTACTACAAGATTTGGGCAATCTGCACAAAGTTGCCATTTGCTCTCAGCTTAGGCAATACTGGTTTTAATTGTCACTTCAATAATTGAATAATTCATACATACAATTCTTGTGAAGGTCTCTTGCATTCCCTCTTACTCAAGATTCTTTCTAAAAGGATTTTGCTTCATTAGGATTGTTGATTTTAAAAACAGAACTATATATAAACAAAATTTTCAGAAAAATCAACAGATTTAAAATCAAGAGTAGAATTAATCATAAACATATTCAAACTTTATTTTCTATTTTTGCTCTGCTGACCAATTATTTCTTTTACCCTGCCATTTCATTCATCTCATAAGGCACATTACCTCCGGCTGATATTAATGTAAATTATCTCTTACTCATCGTTTCCCAAATTACTCAAGTCGAAATGTTTGAAAGAAAGGTCTGCTATATTAACAAGTCTTGCTAGCTAAAATAAGAATTTATCATAATTGTCTAGAATTTGTGGCTGTGTTGACAGTGGATTTACTAAGTTTGTTATGACACTTCTTCCATCTGGCTAGTTTGATGATCCAAAGAACAAAAATGCATTAAAAGCAATCCAGCAAAAGATGTCCCTGAATCTGTTTAGCTGGCTTCTTTCAATATTAGAAATGAGCACTTTGCTTTCACTATTGATGACAAATCCTAGGTCATTTTCTCTTAATTATATTGTGATCAAGGTTTTTTAAATTTTTGTAATGGCAGAAAAGACATTCGATATAATAAAAATGTAAAATAATTAGTCACCAAGATATTAAAACTGAACTTGACTTAGCTAGTTTGCACATTAATACTGTTAAATGAGTCTTCAGTTAGAAATGCAAGCCCAAAATGGGAAATTAGACAAAGCTAATGCCTCCATCCCATAATGCCAGTCCAAGCATACTTTTCAGTACAAGAAATATTTCACAGCAAGCACACCTATCAAGTGCAGTGAATTCACTACTTCTCAGGATAATCATCCCACTCCAGCAATAAAAGCAGAAAATTCTGGAACCAACCAGCAGTTAGACAGATCTGTTGAAAGTGAAAAACAATTAATTTTTAAATTGATTACCTTTCATCAGAACTTACTAATTGCAATCTATTTCTCTACACAAATTCTAACTGGATATTGAGTATCTTCAACATTTTTGTTTATATTAGACTTCAAGCATCTACCTTACTTTTTCAATTAAACGTCTGCAATTAATTTATGTTAAAATTGATACACATCATTTCACTACGGAAATAGACATGACTGAATATTGCATGATACCCCTCTCCACATGACAACTTTAGAACTGTAATTGGCACATTTTCATCAATATTGAATCAAAATCCTGGAACTCCCAACCAATTTGCATTGGTAGTATTTTCACCTAACAGAATGCATCAGCTTACGGTGTTTGCACATTATTTGGCACTATGACAATCCTCAAAATATTTTACATTAAAGCTGAACAAGAAAGATGTGCTTTTATCAAGATACCTTTTAAAATGCAGTTCCCTATAATGCATGGAACAGAGAAGTCAACATGCATGGCAATTCCCACAAATAATAACAAAATAAAACTTGCACAATTTAAAGGTACTTAAAATTCACAAAATTGTTATACGCTTAAATATATTGAACTAATCTAACAAATGGGAGTATACTTTCTTTTCTGGTAGGATCCAGAACCAGAAGTCGCTGTTTAAAAACAAAGAGGGCTGAAAAGTTACTGTGAGTAGACAGGAAGGCAGAGCCGAGGTTATCTTATTAAATGGCACAGCATGCTTAAGAGCCAAAACCCAAATTGATGTTTCTATTAGTGACAGTTTACATTTTGTACCCTGGGAATAATGCACTACCACTGACACTCGATATAAAAAGTTCCCATTTTATCAATATTCCTTTCTTCAGTTTCTACTTCACTCTACCTTTGGTTCCTGCAGCAAAATAATGGTTGTATTTGTAGCTTTCCCAGTTGTCCTGAAGCCTCTCAGAATTAAATATTCAATTTTCCAATATCCAGACAGCAAATCTGGGAGAATTGAGGGAATGTTATACTCCCATTTCACTGCTGCCAGACATGCATAGAGTAAAACCTTGCTCTGCGTAGAATAACTTCTGGAGAGAAAGAATTTGAACAAATCAGCTGACTTGTGGACTGAAGCATCAGGGATCAAAGAAATGGGCTGTGACAGCTGGTCATATGATGACATCTCCACAAGTAGTGGGGCTGGTATCCCTGTTACATAACAGTTGGCAGCCATCTCCAATGTCATTCAAGGAGTCACTCCTTGATCATCTGCACTCCTGGATAGCATTTCGGTAGATTATTCAGAGAAAACAGTCAAACATCCTTGATATTAGTGCAGATTTCTTCAGAACTCCTCTACCCTAATACAATTCAACTGCACCTAATCAGCTTTACAAAAAAGTCTGGAAAGGCAAAAAATATTGCAACACATGAGATAACCTGACCCTTTATTCATTCAGATGCCTTGCCATTCGGCGTGGGCGATCATGTCTCTCCATCCATTACAGTCCCTGACCCTCCGAATTGTAGTTGTTGCCTCCCGTTTCTAACCATGATGTTAATCTATCATTTTCATTCTCTCTCTGCCTGTTTCTTTTTCCTTCCAGCTTTCCAGTTGTAACTCAATGCTCTAATGTCTTTCTTCACATGATGTGCCCAAAGAATTTTGATTGCTCTTTTCTGATTTTTTTTATATAAGTAATGTACATTTTGTTTTCGTTCTCTGTAGAACTTCTTCATTATCCTGTCAGTATATGAGATGCATAGCATTCTTCTGAGGAACCACATCTCTGCTGCATTGATTCTTTTTTCCATTGCATTTGTGATGGTTCACGGCTCGCAGCCATACATCAATATAGGAAGAATGTAGCAGCTGAGAGTTCTAAGGTGGATATCAATAGATATTTTCTTGTTCGTTAGGATGTTTCTCTTTCTGTAAAATGCTGTTCTTGCCATTGCTATTCTTGCTTTTATGTCTGTTTCACATTTTCAAGATTCAAAAACTTTATTGTCATTCCAACCATACATCAGCTCTGCAGGGCAGAATGAGACAGCGTTTCCCAGGGGCAAGTGCAATCATAACATAACAAAAGCAACAAATAGTAAACACAACAATAACGAGACCCTTCGTCCGTCTTGGCCCGAAACGTCAGCAGTGCTTCTCCCTATAGATGCTGCCTGGCCTGCTGTGTTCCACCAGCATTTTATGTGTGTTGTTGTTTGAATTTCCAGCATCTGCGGATTTCCTCGTGTTTGCAGTTTATGGAGAGGGTGTGAGGGGTCTTTAATGATGTACCGTGTCTTCTGGAGGGATCGACTCTGAAAGAGGTCTTGGACAGAAGGTAAGGAGACCCTAATAACCTTCTCTGCTCCTCTAACCACCCTCTGCAAGGCTTTTTTGTCGGTAGCACTGCAGCTGGAGTACCAGGTTGTGATGCAAAAGGTCAGCACATTCTCAACCACGCCTCTGTAGAATGTAGTTAAGATGTTAGTGGGGAGCGATGCTTGTTTTAAGTTTCCTCAGAAAGTGCAATCTCTGCTGGGTCCGTTTCGCAATCCTAGTGGTGTTCCTGAACCAGGTGAGATTGTTCGAGATCTGCACCCCAAGGAACCTGATGTTTTCCACTCTCTCCACTGTGGAGCTGCTGATGCTGAGGGGTGTGTGCTCAGGCTGAGACCGTCTAAAATCGACTATCATCTTCTTGGTTTTGGTGACATTAAGCATCAAGTTTTTGTCACTGCACCAGCTCTCTAGGTGTTTAACCTCCTCCCTGTACATTGTTTCATCATTTTTGCTGATGAGCCCCACCACTATGGTATCATCAGCAAATTTAATGATCAGGTTCCCCTTAAATCTGTCTGCACAGTCATGTGTTAGCAGTGTATACAGCAATGGGCTGAGCACACAGCCTTGTGGGGATCCAGTGTTCAGTGTGATGGAGTCAGATGTTCCTGCCAACACGGACTGACTGTGGTCTCTCTGTTAAGAAATCCAGAATCCAGTGACACATGGCAGTGTTAGGGCCAAGCAACGACAGTTTCTCCACTAGTCTCTGCAGGCTGATGGTATTGAACACTGAACTGAAATCAATGTACAGGATTCTGGCATAAGTGTCTTTATTGTCCAAGTGAGAGAGAACTGTGTGCAGTGTGGTGGATATTGTGTCCTCCATAGAGCAGTTGGGACAATAAGCAAACTGTAGAGGATCCGGCAATGAGGGGAGGCTGACTGTGATATGAGGCTTGACAAGCCGTTCAAAACATTTCATCACTATGGGGGTCAGGGCGACGGGACAGTAATCATTCAGACAGGCTACAACTGATTTCTTTGCTACAGGGATGATTGTGGAGGTTTTGAAGCATCTGGGGACAATAGCTTGACTAAGGGAGATGTTGAAAATGTCTGTCAAGACATCTGCTAATACATCAGCACATTCCTTGAGCACACGTCCAGGGATGTTGTCGGGACCTCCCGCTTTTCGTGGGTTGACCCTGGCAAGGGTCCTCCATGTGTACTCTGAATCAATGATTGGAGCCGGCTGATCATATGGTAAGAAGAGACTGGCTCTTCCCCTTGCTGTAGTGCTTGATGCTTCGAAGCATGCAAAGTAATTGTTGAGCCTGTCTGGAAGAGAGGCTTCGCTGTTATCAGTTTTCTGTCTGATCCTGTAGTCTGTCAGAGCTTGAATTCCCTGCCACATCCGTCTGGTGTCACCTGTTTCACAGAAGTTTCCATGCATTTTGCCTGCGTAGCCCCTTTTCGCTTTCCTGATCCCTAGTGAAAGCGCAGTCCTGGCTGAGCGAAGTGCACTCCTGTCCCCCGATCTGTAAGCTGTGTCACAGGCCTTCAGTAGCGAACACACCTCTGTTGTCATCCATGGTTTTTGATTACCACGAGTGGTGAAGGTTTTCATCACAGTGACATCCTCCATGCATTTGGCTATGTAGCTGATTACTGCCTCCGCATACTCCTCAATGTCTGTATGGTCATCGTAGGAGGCTGCTGTTTTGAATATGATCTTTTAAACCCTGAAACATTTGCCATTGGATGTTACCTATGATCCAAAGTACTTGAAGTTGTGAACTTGTTTCAGGATTTCTTTTTCCAATATGATCCTGTAGTTTGGGATATCAGGTTTCTATGATATTACCATTACTTCAGTTTTCTTTTTGTTTAAGGTTAGGCCAAGTCTTTTGCTCTCTGTGTTGATGGTAGATACTAATTTCTGTATATTTATTTCACTGTCTGCTATCAGTACTGTATCATCCGCATAGCGGAGGTTGTTGATATTGTATCCTCCTATACTTATTCCAGGTAGGTCCTGTACGGTTGTCATGATGTTTTCAATGTACAGGGAGAACAGGTCTGGTGATAGAACACAACCCTGTCTGACTCCTTGCTTTATTGGCTGATATTCACCAACCTCGTTGTCTATCCGTATGGCTGCACTTTGTTGCCAGTAGAGATTCCTGATTATTCTTAGATCTTTTCTGTCAATATTACTATCTTTAAGCATTTTCATGATGATGTGGTGTTTCACTGTGTCAAAAGTTTTGTGCAGTCAATGAAAAAGTATAGGTCTTGTCGTACTTCTATTGACCTTTCGATAATATTCCTGAGAATATAAGTGGCGTTTGATGTTCCCTTGCCTTCGACAAAGACACAGTTCTTCACTGATCTCTGGTTTAATTTTGTTTCTTATTCTGAGCATGATGATTCTCAGGTAAATGAAAAAGCCTACATATCCTTGCACGCACAGATAACAACGAAGTACAAGGAAGAGAAAGAAAAGTGGCTTAAGGACAAATGTGAGTTAATAGAACAATTGCATAAGACCAACAGTAAACATATGCATGACGAGATCAAAGACATCACAAATCGGAAGAAAAACGGGGCAACAACAGGCTGTATAAAAGCAAAAGATGGCTCTACAATTACAGAAAAAGGAAAAATAATGCAAAGATGGTCTGAATACATCAAAGACCTATATGAGGACAACTTTGATAATGGCAACAACAACGAGGGCCCAGCAATACTGAAAGAAGAAGTGGAACATGCTATGAAGAAAATGCAAAAAGGGAAACCATCAGGACCAGATAACATTCCAGTTGAACTGAATGAAATGCTAGAAGATTTTGGTGTACAGAAAATAACAATCTTGTTGAATAGAACATACAACAGTGGCAAAGTACCAGAAGATCTTTTAAAGACAGTATTCATTGCACTGCCAAAGAAACCAGGTGCAACAGAGGGTGGACAACACAGAAGTTAGTTTAATGAGCCACCTCACAAAAATTCTACTTCGAATCATCATACTCCGAGTAAGAAACAAAATCCAACCCTACATGAGGTTTCTGTACTACACAAGCTGCTGCCTACTTCAATTCATTCTATTTCTTTCTCCCATATTAGCTTATGTGGCTTCCATTTAAATACACAATATTCATCTTTCCCAATGCAGATGATTGCCCTATATTCTCACCACTTTGACTTCCTTTCTGGGTTTATTAGTGATCTTTTATGGTCCACGGGCATAATGTATTACTGTTAACAAAAGACAAATAGATTACACTATGTTCTCATTGTAACAACTTGTGATATTTTGTAATTATTTGACAACATAAAATTTTCCAGTGAAAAATACAACCACTTTGTAAACAATGAAAAGATAAAAGATCATTTGTTTACAATCCATGTGATAGAGGTATTAATGGCATTTTTTTAAACGAGAGATTCTGCAGGTTTATTCTAACTCAACTTTGTTCTAAAATAAGTTAATATGACTGCCACAGATAATTTTACTACACCTTTTTTTCTTGTGCATTCAAGTATTATCCATCATCATGTGCCGTGTTGTATGACGTAGTCGATTATGGTCTCATGACCATGATGGTTCTTGACAAATTTTTCTACAGAAGTGGTTTGCCATTGTCTTCTTCTGGGCAGTGTCTTCACAAGACAGATGACACCAGCCATTATCAACACTCTGAAGAGATTGTCTGCCTGGAGTCAGTGGTCGCAAAACCAGAACTTGTGATATGCACCGGCTGCTCATATGACCATCCACCACCTGCTCCCATGGGTCCCCATTACTTCGAACAGGTGCTTCACCTTGCTTTGGGGTGATCTACAGGCTAGCAGAGGGAAGGAATGCTTTACACCTCCTTTGGTAGAGACATCTCCAGCTCACCATTATTATTAAACATTAAATGACTTAATATTCATTAAAATGCACACACTAACAAGTTAAAACAATTTAACTGGACACAAAATACTTGGTTAATAAAAATTAGGATCCCACCACTTTGGGTATTCAATATACAGCAGCTTCATGATTTTCAGGGAGAAGAAAATCAATACTTTCATTATAAAAATGAATTTTAATAAGTCATTGGCCCGCTTAAAGTTCAATGAAGGATGAATATCATCCCCACTAAGGAGAATTAAGACCTTAAGATACTAAATAAGATCTGTATTTCAAAAGGCAGATTCATTAATAAATGGATTCACCAGACACATCAAAGGAAAGATTTCTTGCCCAAACTAGCAAAAATACTCAAGTTAGTTCTCTGTGCAGGGCATAACAAGAGTCCAATGTCTTGTGTTATCTAAATAGGGCACAATTTACCACACCTCCAAAGAAAAGGACTTCAGGCAAATTCAGACTTGCTAGTCAGCTACTGTTGTACAGAGATCAAAAACAAACCAAGATGCTACTGATCCATTCAGCAGCCTAATCTTACCAGGCAAAGAAGCAACAGGAGGTCTGAGTAATTCAGTACTGTCTGTTTAAAAAAAATTGTTTATGTTTTAACAAACTGGAACCAAGTTTTGAAGTGAAAGATACAAGGGGCCAAAGGAGCTGTTCATGTTTGGACTGTTCAATGTTCTACATTTTATCTAATCACAGCCACAGATCCAGTATAGCAAGTTCATGATCACAGCCATATTATTGGGAATTAGTGGCCAACACTAAAGCTCCTTACATGAGCTTATACATGCACAACATTCCAGGTGACCTACTCAAATACTTCTGCTGACTCCAACAGCAGGAAGAGCAAGACTCCTGATGAAGGGTTTCAGCCCAAAACATCCTCACTACCTCCTCTCATAGATGCTGTCTGGCCTGCTCAGTTCTGCCAGCATTTTGTGTTTTTGACAAAGTGGAAGTTTGTCACATACTACATTTATGAATACTTCTCAATTTATTGCAACATCAAACTACCGATGGGTTAAGAATGTAAAGCATTCAATCTACTAGGTTCTTATTTTACTGTTCAAAGGCAAAGGACAGCATTGAATTACAGAATGTATAGAAATCCTGTCATTTTCATGTTAAATTCAAACAAATAAGAAGCAACACAGTATTCTCCTTCAACTCAAACCATGTTAATAAGGTAAACTCTTAAAAGGAAAACGCTTAGAAAGCAAGATTAGAGTTCTTTGAGGATGTAAGCAGTGGGATAGATAAATGAGAACCAAAAGACATGCCATATCTGGATTTCCAAATGCCATTCAAGCAGGGGACAAAAGAAGTTGCTGCACATGGTAAGAACCCATAGCACTGGGGAATAATATATTAGCATAGATTATATTCTATTATCACAGCATTAAGACATGTAATTTTCAGTACAGCAAGCTATAACTGTGGGCTATCACAAATATCAGGGCTGGAGCCTCAACTGCACACAATCTAATGACCAGTTGTATGGCAGATAAATTTGCTACCATATAAAGATCAGTGAGAAAGCAAGTTGTGGGAAGGATACATACAAATCAACCAAATTGCACAGGTAACAAGTTGGCAAAGAATTGGCATTATAGTTTAACACAGAGAAATGTGAGACTATCCACTTTGACAGGAACAAGAGAAAAACAACATTCTTTAAATCAAGAGGGAGTAAAAAATGCCATAGAAATGTGTGTCATGAATTACAAAATTAGCATGCAAGTACAACAGGTAATTAAGATGACAAGTATAATATGCAATGGAGTTTTTGGGTTGGTTTAGTCCTTAGAAAATTTATTCAATAAGAAGATTGGGACAGAGAAGTGCAAAGATTCACAGAATGCAGATTTACCTTGAATATATTCACGGCTGAAATCTCAATATGACAGTCAGGACTTATGAGGAAAAGGCGAGTAGAACTTAACCCAAGTTCAGATCAGCAAGCTGATTGAATAGTGGAAAACACACAATAGACCATACAGCTCACATGGATCTTTACTTTTCAGTTTTGAATATCATGGGATGTACTGTTCTGTTTGCACAAAAGCAATGATAACAATGTGTTACGTTATGTCATTATTTAAATTTACGCCAGGAACATATCATATCTGATTTGAGATAAGTGCTTACAAGACCTCAGTGAAGGGTGTATTTACTTTTGAAGTGTTACAAAGATGAAAGTAATTTGAGGTGAATATCAATTATTAGTATGCCATCCTGGAAAGCCACAAAACAGAACTGGACACTTTTCTACAAAGGGGGGAAATAATATAGAATCATTCTCTTGCAAATTTTCTATGGGTTTCCTGTCATATCAATAAGGCAAGCTTCAGTCAAGACCCTGAACACAACTCATTTTTAAGAACTTCCCAACTGAAAATCGCTAAAGAGGAAAAATATCAACATAAAAATACAGTTAAATGCATCAACAGGCCTCGTCTATTCTGACAACGCTTATACAGTCGTGAAAATTCATCAGCCGGCACGGAAACGAGAATGTAAAACAACCTTTTAAAACTCATTTAAAGAACAGACCGTGAGAAATGTATATTTAAAGTAACAATAGATCAATCACCGGACATTCTCCGCCTACAGTTTAATAGAGATATTTTAAAAGTTCATTTTACTGAATACTAAACACTGGCAATGGCGGAGGATAGTTTTCTCGGATGGGGAAAGGGGCTTAGAAACGGGGCTCATCCTCACAACTTTGAAGGGCTGCCGTGAGGAAATGGGGGCCGCAGCCCCGCGCTAGGCCTCGGCAGCCTGGCGTTCTGCACCGCCATTGGGTCTGAGTAAGCCGGACACGGAGAGCGCGGTCATGGGAAAATCGAGAGTCAAGAGCCCGCCCTCACCTGCTCCACTCCAAGGAAGCGGTAAAAGTTCTCCTGCACTTCCTCCACCAGGTCGAAGAGCTCCATCTCGGCCGTGTCCCAGCTCAAGCAGCAGGGTACATTGCCCAACAGGAGAGCCCAGGCCGCCAGCCATGCCCCAACAACCGGCGCCAGCATCGCCAGCCGGCTGCCTACCTAACTGAACCGCCGCCCAACTCATTCACCAGGCAGCAGCCGGGAAGACGTGGCTCCCTCATTCAACCGCTCCTTAAAGGCGCCGCACACATTCAGCCAAACTCACCCAAGAGTTTGAAGAAACGTATAATTTATGCTCGTTTAAGTTCATGTAAGCTTTGTAATGTTCTGTGCTGCTGTTGTAAATGGCTAATTTTCATTGTATTCATAACCAGGTTCTGCATACGCATGACAATAAACCTGAATTTGATAAACAAGATAGGTTTAAGAAAAGGGGAAAAAACAGGGCAAAGCCGTTAAACAGTACAAACAGGTTGGCTTGGCAGATCATGATGTAGGAGTTGAACTAAAACAGAATAACGGGCAGAAAATATTGGTTGGAGATATTTGTACGGCTATTAAATAATGGGTATACAAGAATCAAGATGCTGGTGGAACTCAGTGAGTCAGGCTGCATCTGTTGAGAGAAATGAACAGTCAATGTTCTGGGTTAAGACCCTTGAAAATCCATTTGTCCTGATGAAGGGACAACCCAAAACATTAACTGTCCATTTCCCTTCACAGGTGCTGCCTGACCTGCTGACTTCCCCAAGCATTTTGTTTGATGAAACAAATTCCAGCATCTGTATTCCCTTTTGTCTCCAAATAATAGGTACAAATCAGAAAATTACAGGACCATGTACAGATAAAACAGTAAAGGTGGGAGACCTTTTTTTCAACATATGGACTGCTGGGTCAAATTTGTGGCATTAAGGTGTGGGGGGGTGCACAAATTAATTGATTATCCAGGATATTGCTTTGTTTCTTGTTTGTGTTTAGATGTGTTCCAAGGAACAAAATGTCAATGGGTTCAGTGCTTAAAAAGTCATTTTCACATTATATGGGGAGAAATCCATCACTGACAAAGGGAACAAGATATTGGCATAGCCTTCTGCCCAACCCTACACTATGTACTGCTATACCAAGAACCTGGTGTAAGTTAAGCATTGCTCAATTTGGAGAAGCTACACATGAGAACTGTTGTTGAGTAGTCCAGGGCAAACAGTGCAACTGCCCAGTGTTGAGATGTCCCCAGCTGGCACAATGAGTGGGGGTGATTGAAGGGCACTGGCAAACCCTGTTACATCTTTTGTGAAACCATCTCGTCCAGTGGTCTTCCTCATCTCAAGCAGCTGGATGTCATGAAAATTGCTATCTCTCATTCTCTTTGTTTGTCCAACCATCTTCATCTTTAAGATTCCTCCATAGTAACATGCTCAATGGAGCAGCAGTTTCATTGAGTCCACATTTGCCTCACAAGCTTTTTAAGAACTTTACATCTCAATGAAGGCACCATCCATCATTAAGAGCATACCCTCTTCTCATTACTTCCATCAGGGACTTGAGGTCAATGGTTTAGCAGCAGCGCCATTCCCTCCAAAAGGTCCGTGAACACCACCTCACTGGTCTCATCTCTTTTTGTACTACTTTTCTAATATACTTCTTAGTGCAACTTAGAGTAATTGTTAATTCTGCTGCCACAAAAGAAATAAATGTCATGACATACTTATGAAAGGTTCAAAAAAACTAGGTAATGATAGAGATCTAGAAGATTATAAGGCTTGCAGGAAGGAGCTTAAGAAATAAATTAGGAGAGCCAGAAGGGGCCACAAGAAGGCCTTGGTGGACAGGACTAAGGAAAACCCCAAGACATTCTACAAGTATGTGAAAAGCAAGAGGACAATACGTGAGAGAATAGGACCAATCATTGTAACAATGGAGAAGTGTGTATGGAAACAGAGGAGATAGCAGAGGTACTTAGTGAGTACTTTGCTTCAGTATTCATTATGGAAAAGGATCTTGGCAATTGTAGGGGTAACTTACAGCGGATTGAAAAGCCTGAGCATGTAGATTTTAAGAAAGAGGATGTGCTAGAGCTTTGGGAAAGCATCAAGTTGGGCAAGTCAACGGGACCGGACAAGATGTACCCCAGGCTACTGTGGGAGGAGAGGGAGGAGATTGCTGAGCCTCTGGTGATGATCTTTGCATCATCAATGGGGACAGGAGAGGTTCCAGAGGATTGGAGGGTGCGAATGTTGTTCCATTATTCAAGAATGGGTGTAGAGATAGCCCAGGAAATTATAGACCAGTGAGTTTTGCTTCAGTGGTTGGTAAGTTCATGGAGAAGATCCTGAGAGGCAGAATTTATGAACATTTGGAGAGGCATAATCTTTTTCTTTCTTTCTTTTTCAATCTTTTTATTGATTTTCATATATACACAAAAAAAATAACATAGTAATAAGTAAATTATGAATACAATAGACTTGAAATCACATTGATAATAAGATAACAATATCCTACTAAACATCAACAGAAGAAAATACCTTAATCAATCAAGTCCACATGATTATATGAAAAAAAAACAAAAATAACCATTAAAAAAGAAAAAAAAATATTAAAAATATGTGAAAAAAATATATATTAAAAAAAATATAAAAAATATAAAACACTAAACTAAACTAACATGGGCAATAATAACAGTTTACAAGTATATGATAGTGTCAAAGAACTCCGGAACTCCATACCTGAACATGAATAAGCAGAAAGAAGGTCTGGAAAAGGCCAAATTAATTCATATGAAAATGTCGAATAAACGGTCTCCAAGTTTCTTCAAATTTAATTGATGAGTCAAAAATAGTGCTTCTAATTTTTTCCAAACTCAGATAAGAAATAGTTTGAGAAAGCCATTGAAATGTGGTAGGAGGATTTACTTCTTTCCAATTTTGTAATATAGATCTTCTGGCCATTAATGTTACAAAAGCAATCATTCGTCTGATTGAAGGGGAAAACTGATTACCATCTTCATTTGGTATGCCAAAAATTGCAGTAATAAAATGAGGTTGTAAATCTATATTCCAAATTGAGGAAATAGTAGTAAATATGTCCTTCCAGTAATTATGTAAAGTGGGACATGACCAAAACATATGGGTCAATGAGGCCACTTCTGAATGACATCTGTCACATTGAGGATTAATATGAGAATAGAATCGAGCAAGTTTATCTTTAGACATATGAGCTCTATGTACAATTTTAAATTGTATTAAAGCATGTTTAGCACATATAGAAGAAGAATTAACCATTTGCAAAATTTTTTCCCATTTATCTGTTGATATGTTATATTGAAGTTCTTTTTCCCATTCTTGTTTAATTCTAACTGATATTTCTGGTTGTATCTTCATAAACATATTATAAATAAAAGCTACTAATCCCTTCTGACAAGGATTTAAGGTAAAGATCAAATCTGTAATGTCCACCAAAGTTGAATTAGGAAAAGATGGTAAAACTTTATGTAAGAAATTTCTAATTTGTAAATATCTGAAAAAATTAGATTTAGGTAATTCAAATTTATTGGAAAGTTGATCAAATGACATCAAAGTATCTTCAAAAAAGAGATCACGAAAACATTTTATACCTTTCCTTTTCCATATGTTAAAAGCTTGATCTGTCCAGGAGGGTTTAAAAAAGAAATTAAATAAGATAGGGCTATCAAGAACAAAGTTTTTCAAAATAAAAAACTTACGAAATTGAAACCAAATTCGTAATGTATGTTTAATAACAGGATTAAATATTTGTTTATTAAATTTAACTAAATCCGCAGGAAGACAAGAACCAAGAACAGAGAATAGAGAATATCCCTTTACCTCATTACATTCCAAATTTACCCACTGTGGGCACAGTGGTGAATCCAAATCTAGTTTCCAATACAATAAATTACGAATATTATTTGCCCAATAATAAAATCTAAAATTAGGTAAAGCTAAACCACCATCTTTTTTTGATGAGGCATAATCTGATCAGGAATAGTCAATATAGCTTTGTGTAAAGCAGGCTGTGCCTTATGAGCTTGATTGAATTTTTTGAGGATGTGACTAAACATATTGATGAAAGTAGAGCAGTAAATGTAGTGTATGGATTTCAGCAAGTCACTTGACAAGGTACCCCATTCAAGGCTTATTGATAAAGTAAGGAGGCATGGGATCCAAGGGGACATTGCTTTGTGGATCCAGAACTGGCTTGCCCACAGAAGGCAAAGAGTGGTTGTAGATGGGTCATATTCTGCATGGAGCCTGGTGACCAGTGGTGTGCCTCAGGGTTCTGTTCTGGGGACCCCTACTCTTTGTGATTTTTATAAATGGCCTGGATGAGGAAGTGGAGGAATGGGTTAGTAAATTTTCTGATGACACAAAGATTGGAGGTGTTGTGGATAGTGGGGAGGGTTGTTAGAGGTTACAGCGGGACATTGATAGGATGCAAAAATGGGCTGAGAAGTGGCAGATGGAGTTCAACCTAGGTAAGTGTGAGGTGGTTCATTTTGGTAGGTCAAATATGATGTTAGGATATAGTATTAATGGCTAGACTCTTGGCAATGAGGAGGATCGGGGGAACTTGGGGTCTGAGTCCATAGGACACTCAAAGCAGCTGCGCAGGTTGACTCTATAGTTAGGAAAGCATACGGTATATTGGTCTTCATCATTCATGGGATCGAGTTTAGGAGCCGAGAGGTAATGTTGCAGCTATATAGGACCCTGGTCTGACCCCACTTGGAATATGTGCTCCGTTCTGGTCACCTCACTACAGGAAAGATGTGGAAATGATAGAAAGGGTGCAGAGGGGATTTACAAGGATTTTGCCTGGATTGGGGAGCATGCCTTATGAGAATAGGTTGAGTGAACTTGGCCTTTTTTTCCTTGGAACAACGGAGGATGAGAGGTAACCTGATAGAGGTGTACAAAATAATGAGAGGCATTGATTGTGTGGATAGTCAGAGGCTTTTTCCCCAGGGCTGAAATGGCTAACACGAGAGCGCACAGTTTTAAGGTGCTTGGAAGTAGGTACAGAGGAGATGTCAGGAGTAAGTTTTTTACACAGAGAGTGGTGAGTGCGTGGAAGGGGCTACTGGTGGTGTTGGTGCTGGCGGATATGATAGAGTCTTTTATGAGACTCCTGGACAGGTACATGGAGCTCAGAAAAATAGAGGCCTATTTGCAACCCTGGTAATTTCTAAAGTAAGGACATGTTCGGCACAGCTTTGTGGGCTGAAGGGCCTGTACTGTGCCGTAGGTGTTCTATGTTTCAATGTTTACTGTATGTCAGTGATAATAAACCTGATTCTGAACGTGATTATTCTTCTAAACTCTTAAAGGTGCAGGCCCAATCTGCTTAATTCTTTCAGATGTGATAAACATGGCATCCCGGAAATAAGTTTGGTGAACCTTTGCCACGGTCCCTCTACTACAAGTATATCCTTTACTTTATTAGGGAGACCAGACCTGCACAAAATATTCCAGATGTGATAACACCAAGGATTTATATAACCATAATACCATAAGATATAGGAGCAGAATCAGGCCATTTATCCCATCGAGTCTTTTCCACCAAAACATCATGGTTGATCCAATTTTCCCCTTACCCCAATCTCCTGCCTTCTCCCCATATCCCTTCATGCCCTGACCAATCAAGAACCTATCAACATCTGCTTTAAATAAACTTAAAGGGTTTGATCTCTACAGCTGCCTGTGGCAAAGAATTCCAAAGATTCATCACTCCTTGGCTAAAGAAATTCTTCCTCATTTTTATTCTAAAAGGACACCTCTATAGTATAAGGCTGTTCTTCTGGCCTTAGACTCTCCCACCATAGGGAACATCCTCTCCAGAACCACTCCATCACCATTGGCCTTTCACCATTTGAAAGGTTTTAATGAGGTCCCCCTAATTTGTCTGAATTTTAGTGAATACAGCGAGTACAGACCCAGACCCATTAGAATCATTTTCATGCACCTCCTTAGAACCTCTCCAGTTTCAGCACATCCACTCTAAGATAAGAGGCCCAAGACTGCTCACAATACTCCAAATGGGACCTCACCAGTGCTTTATAAAGCCTCAACATCACTGCTTTTGTATTCTAGTCCTCTTGAAATTAATGCTAACATTGCATTTGCCTTCCTCACCACAGACTCAAACTTCAAATTAAACTCTAAGGTATCCTGTGCAAGGATTCCCAAGTCCCTTTATGTCTCAATTTTTCATATTTTCTCTCCATTTAGAAAATAGTCAACCTCTTCACTTCTTCTACCAAAGTGCATGACAATACACTTCCCAAAATTGTATTCCATCTGCCATTTCTTTGCCCATTCTCCTAATCTGTCTGTCCTTCTGTAGCCACTCTAATTCCTCAAAGCTACCTGTTCCTCCACCTATCATCATATTGTCTGCAAAGTTTACTACAAAGCCATCAATTCCATCATCCAAATTATTGACATATAACAAAAAGAATCAGTCCCAACACAGACCCCTGTGGAGCACACTAGTCACTGGCAGCCAGTCAGAAAAGGCTCACTTTATTCCCACTCTGACTCCTGTGAATCAGCCACTGCTTTGTACATGCTAGAATATTTCCTGTAATACCATGAGCTCATAGCTTGTTAAGCAGACTTACCTGTGGCACCTTGTCAATGGCCTTCTGAAAATCTAAGTACACAACATGAACTGGTTTGCCTTTGTTATTTCTTTAAAAAAATTCCAACAGATCTGTCAGGCAAGATTTTCCCTTAAAGAAACCTTGCACACTACAACCAATTTTATCATGTGCCTCCAAGAACCTGAGACCTCATCCTTAACAATCGATTCCAATATCTTCTCAACCACAGAGTTCAGATTGCTGGCCCATAGCTTCCTTTCTTCTGCCCCTCTCCCTTCTTGAAGAATGGAGTGATATTTTCAATTTTCCAGTTATGTGGAACCATTCCAGAATCTAGTGATTCTTGAAAGATCGTTACTGATTCCTCCACAATCTCTTCAGCCACCTCCTTCAGAATTCTGGGGTGCTCACCATCTGGTCCAGGTGACTTATCTACCTTCAGACCTTTCAGTTTCCCAAGAACCTTCTCTCTATTTATGGTAACCTCACACACTTCATGCCCCCTAACACCTGGAATTTTCACCATACTACTAGTGTCTTCCTCAGTGAAGAATGATGCAAAATACTTATTCAGTTCGTCTGCTAGTTTGTTGTACCCCACTATTGCCTTTCCAGTATTATTTACCACTCTCACCTCTCTTTTACACTTTATGTATCTGAAGAAACTTTTGGTATCCTCTTTAATATTATTGGCTAGCTTACTTTCGTTTTCCATCTTTAATTTCTCTTAATGACTTTTTTTGGGTTGCCTTCTGTGGTTTTTTAAACTGACCTGATCCTTTAAATTCCCATTAATTTTTGCTCTATTATATTCCATCTCTTTGGCTTTTCTGTTAGCTTTGATTTCTCTTGTTAGCCATGGTTGTGTCATCTTCCTTTTAGAATACTTCTTCCACTTTGGGTTGGATATATCCTTTGATCTTTGGATTGCTTCCAGAAATTCTAGGCATTACTGCTCTGCTGACATTCCTGCCAGTGTTCTTTTCCAATCAATTCTGGCCAATTCCTCTCTCATGGCTCCATAATTCCCTTCACTCCACTATAATACTGATATATCTGGCTTCTCCTTCTCAAATTTCAGGGTGAATTTGACCATATTATGATCACTTACCCCTAAGGGTTCTCTTACTTTAAAGTCTCTAATCAAATTTGGTTCATTGCACAACACCTAGTCCAGAATAGCTGGTTATCTAGTAGACTCAACTATGAGCTGCTCTAAAAAGCCATCTCATAGACATTCTAGAAATTCCCCCTTCGGTAATCCAGCATGAACCTGATTTTCTCAAACTACCTGCATATTGAAATTCCCCATGACTATTATAACATTGCCTTTTTGGCATGCATTTGCTATTTACCTTTGTAGTTTGTAGACCACATTCTAACTAGTGTTTGGGGGTCCATATACAACTCCCATCAGGGTCTTTTTACTCTTGCAGATCCTTAGCTCTATCTACAATGATTCAACACCTTCTGACCCTATGTCACCACTTTCTAAAGATTTGATTTCATCTTTTACCAGCAGAGCAATGCCACCCCCTCTGCCTTCCTAACTATCCTTTTGATACAATGTGTATCCTTGGACATTGAGTTCGCAGCCATAATCCTTAAGCCTTGACACAGTAATGTCTATAACATCGTACCCGCTAATCTGCAACTATGCTGCAAGTTCATCTACCTTATTCCGCATACTGCGTGCATTCAGGTACAACACCTTCAGTCCTGTATTCACCCTTTTCAATTTTGTCCAAGTTTATAGATATTCCTAAATATTCCTGGATTTTGTTGCTTTAGGTGTGATAGAATTGGAGGGACAAGAGAGGGAGGTGTTGCATTGCTTGTCAGAGAAAATATTACAGCGGTGCTCTGGCAGAATAGATTAGAGGGGTCATCTAGGGAGACTATTTGGGTGGAATTGAGGAATGGGAAAGGTGTAGGAACACTTATAGGGGTGTATTATAGACCACCTAATGGGGAGCGAGAATTGGAGGAGCAAATTTGCAAGGAGATAGCAGATATTTGTAGTAAACACAGGGTTGTGATTGTGGGAGATTTTAATTTTCCACACATAGACTGGGAAGCCCATATTGTAAAAGGGCTGGATGAGTTGGAGTTTGTAAAATGTGTGCAGGATAGTTTTTTGCAGCAATACATAGAGGTACCAACTAGAGAAGGGGCAGTGTTGGATCTCCTGTTAGGGAATGAAATAGGTCAGATGATGGAGGTATATGTTGGGGAGAACTTCAGGTCCAGTGATCACAATGCCATTAGTTTCAATATAATTATGGAGAAGGATAGGACTGGACCCAGGGTTGAGATTTTTGATTGGAGAAAGGCTAACTTTGAGGAGATGTGAAAGGATTTGGAAGGAGTGGATTGGGACAATTTGTTTTATGGGAAGGATGTAATAGAGAAATGGAGGTCATTTAAAGGTGAAATTTTGAGGGTACAGAAACTTTATATTCCTATTAGGTTGAAAGGAAAGGTTAAAAGTTTGAGAGAGAGCCATAGTTTTCAAGGGGTATTGGAAACTTGGTTAGGAAAAAGAGAGATATCTACAATTAATATAGGCAGCATGGAGTAAATGAGGTGCTCGAGGAATATAAAGAATGTATGAAGAATCTTAAGAAAGAAATTAGAAAAGCTAAAAGAAGATACGAGGTTGCTTTGGCAAGTAAGGTGAAAATAAATCCAAAAGGTTTCTACAGTTATATTAATAGCAAAAGGATAGTAAGGGATAAAATTGGTCCCTTAGAGAATCAGAGTGGACAGCTATGTGTGGAGCTGAAAGAGATGAGGGAGATTTTGAACAATTTCTTTTCTTCGGTATTCACTAAGGAAAAGGATATTGAGTTGTGTAAGGTAAGGGAAACAAGTAGAGAACTTATGGAAACCATGACGATTAAAGAAGAGGAGGAAGTACTGGCGCTTTTAAGAAATATAAAAGTGGATAAATCTCAGGTCCTGACAGGATATTCCCTAGGACCTTGAGGGAAGTTAATGTGGAAATAGCAGGGGCTCTGATAGAAATATTTCAAATGTCATTAGAAACGGAGATGGTGCCGGAGGATTGGCAAATTGCTCATGTGGTTCCATTGTTTAAAAAGGGTTCTAAGAGTAAACCTAGCAATTATAGGCCTGTCAGTTTGACGTCAGTGGTGGGTAAATTAATGGAAAGTATTCTTAGATATATATATATATATATATATAATTATCTGGATAGACAGGGTCTGATTAGGAATAGTCAACATGGATTTGTGCGTGGAAGGTCATGTTTGACAAATCTCATTGAATTTTTTGAAGAGGTTACGAGGAAAGTTGACAAGGGTAAAGCAGAGGATGTTGTCTTTATGGACTTCAGTAAGGCCTTTGACAAGGTTCCGCACGGAAGGTTAGTTAGGAAGGTATTAATTAGGTATTAATGTTGAAGTAATAAAATGGATTCAACAATGGCTGGATGGGAGATGTCAGAGAGTAGTGGTGGATAACTGTTTGTCAGGTTGGAGGCCGGTGACTAGTGGTGTGCCTCAGGGATCTGTACTGGGTCCAGTGTTGTTTGTCATATACACTACTGATCTGGATGATGGGGTGGTAGATTGGATTAGTAAGTATGCAGATGATACTAAGGTAGGTGGTGTTGAGGATAATGAAGTAGGTTTTCAAAGCTTGCAGAGAGATTTAGGCCAGTAAGAAGAGTGGGCTGAACAATGGCAGATGGAGTTTAATGCTGAGAAATGTGAGGTGCTACATTTTGGTAGGAATAATCAATATAGGACATACATGGTAAATGGTAGGGCATTGAGGAATGCAGCAGAATAGAGTGATCTAGGAATAATGGTGCTTAGTTCCCTGAAGGTGGAATCTCATGTGGATAGGGTGGTGAAGAAAGCTTTTGGTATGTTGGCCTTTATAAATCAGAGCATTGAGTATAGGAGTTGGGATGTAATGTTAAAATTGTACAAGGCATTGGTAAGGCCGAATTTGGAGTATTGTGCACAGTTCTGGTCACCAAATTATAGGAAAGATGTCAACAAAATAGAGAGAGTACAGAGAAGATTTACCAGAATGTTACCTGGGTTTCAGCACGTAAGTTACAGGGAAAGATTGAACAAGTTAGGTCTTTAGTTAGAAGGTTGAGGGGGGACTTTATGGAAGTATTTAAAATTATGAGGGGGATAGATAGAGTTGACGTGGATAGGCTTTTTCCATTGAGAGTAGGGGAGATTCAAACAAGAGGACATGAGTTGAGAGTTAGGGGGCAAAAGTTTCAGGGTAACACGAGGGGGAATTTCTTTACTCAGAGAATGGTAGCTGTGTGGAACGAGCTTCCAGTAGAAGTGGTAGAGGCAGGTTCGGTATTGTCATTTAAAGTAAAAATAGATAGGTATATGGACAGGAAAGGAATGGAGGGTTATGGGACTCGGTGAGAGTAAGATTTCGGCATGAACTAGAAGGGCCGAGATGGCCTGTTTCCGTGCTGTAATTGTTATATGGTTTTACATTGCAATTCATCATGTTGACTGCAACTTTGCCCTATCAACAGCTTCCCACTACACATTGCCACTGTTTGTAAACCAGCTGCCTCATCTTCAGCCTCTACCTGCCTTTCCTACGATACTTCTTGCACTTAAATATATGCAGCTCAGGACACTAGTCACACCATGCTCAACCCTCTGTATCCTAACTTTGTCTGAAGTCTTACCAACATCTGCCTCCACAACCTGTCCACTAACTGTTCTGGCACTCTGATTCCCATCCCCCTGCAACTCTAGTTTAAACCCCACTATGCTGCATTAACAAACCTTCCCGCCAGGATATTTGTCTCCCTCCTGTTCGGGCACAAGCCATCCCTCTGGTACAGGTCCCACCTTCCCTGGAAGGGAGTCCAATGATCCAAAAATCTTAATCTCTCCCTCCTACACCAACTCCTTAGCCGCGTATTAAACTGTATAATCGTTCTTCTGTATAACAGGAGTAAGGCATCTCTGCTATTGTAGGCAGATGCTTAATAGGCAAAGGGGTGAAATATTACTATAGGTAGATGGAGCACAGTCACAATCAAATCAGATGTGAACTAATTACCTGGCAGAATAGGCTTAAGGTATAAATGACCGACTGCTGTTCTTACCCGGTGTGCTTTCTGTTCTCAATTCCAATTCTACTAAAGACTAATATATTGTTTACCTTCCTAAATTGTTGTTTGTGAGAGTGGATGGTATTGCTTAAGAACATAAGAACATAAGAAATAGGAGCAGGAGTAGGCCATTTGGCCCATCAAGCCTGCCCCACCATTCAATAAGATCATGACTGATCTGTCTGTAAACTCAGCTCCAACTACCTGCCTTTTCCCCATAACCCTTAATTCCCCTACTATGTAAAAATCTATCTAACTATATCTTAAAAATATTTAGTGAAGAAGCCTCAACAGCTTCCCTGGGCAGAGAATTCCACAGATTCATCACTCTCTGGGAAAAACAGTTTCTCCTCATCTCCGTCCTAAATCTTCTCCCCTGAATCTTGAGATAATGTCCTCTCATTCTAGTCTCACCTACCATTGGAAACAACTTTCTTACTATCTTATCTATCCCTTTCAAAATTTTGTATGTTTCTATAAGATCCCCTCTCATTCGTCTGAATTCCAGAGAGTATAGTCCCAGGCGACTCAATCTCTCCTCATAGGTTAACCCCTTCATCTCTGGAATCAACCTGGTGAAGCTCCTCTGCACTGCCTCCAAAGCCAGTATATCCTTTCTCAAGTATGGAGACCAGAGCTGCACACAGTACTCCAGGTGCGGCCTCACCAGTACCCCGTACAGTTGCAGCATGACCTCCCTGCTCTTGAATTCAATCCCTCTAACAATGAAGGCCAACATTCCGTTTGCCTTCTTAATAACCTGTTGCACCTGCAAGCCAACTTATTGCGATTCATGAGCAAGCACTCCCAAGTCCCTCTGCACAACAGCATGCTGCAATCCTTCACCATTTAAATAATAATCAGCTCTTCTATTATTCGTTCCAAAGTGGATGATATCGCATTTATCAACATTGTATTCAATCTGCCAGACCTTTGCCCACTCACTTAATCTTTTATCTATATCCCTCTGCAGACTCTCTACATCCTCTGTACAATTTGCTTTTCCACTCAGTTTAGTGTCATCAGCAAACTTTGCTACACTGCACTCAGTCCCCTCTTCCAAATCAGCTATGTACATGGTAAACAGCTGCGGGCCTAGCACCGACCCCTGCGGCATCCCACTCACCACTGACTGCCAACCGGAGAAACACCCATTTATATCAACTCTCTGCCTTCTATTGGTTAACCAACCAACTATTCATGCCAATATACTTCCTCTGACTTGATGCATTCATATCTTATTTATCAGTCTCTTGTGTGGCACCTTATCGAATGCTTTCTGGAAATCCAAGTATACGACATCTACTTGTTCCCCTCTATCCACTGCACTCATTATGATCTCAAAGATCTCCAGTATATTTGTTAAACAGGACCTGCATTTTCTGAATTCACACTGCATCTGTCCAATGGAACCACTGCTTTCTAAATGTTTTGCTATTTCTTCCTTAATGACTGCTTCAGGCATTTTCCCGACTACAGATGTTAAGCTAACTGGCCTATAGTTGCCCATCTTTTGCCTACATCCTTTTTTAAAAAGAGGTGTGACATTTACTGTCTTCTAATCTGCCGGGACCTGCCCAGAGTTTAGAGAATTTTGGTAAATGATTACCAACGCGTCTACTATAACCTCCACCAATTCCCTCAGCACCCTGAGATGCATTCCATCAGGACCAGGGGACTTATCTACCTTCAGGCCCTCTGGTTTGCTCATCACTATCTCTTTAGTGACTATGATTTTATTGAGATCCTCACCTCTCATTTTGTCCATAACATTCTTTGGCATATTAGACGTGTCCTCCACCATGAAGACCGACACAAAATAGTCGTTCAATGCCTCAGCCATTTCTTTATCACCAAATATCAATTTCCCCTTCTCGTCTTCCAAGGGACTTAAATTGACTTTAGCCACCCTCTTCCACTTTATATATTTATAAAAACTTCTGCTATCTGTTTTTATATTTTGTGTTAATTTACTTCCATACGCTATCTTCCCTTTCTTTATTTCTTGTTTAGTTTATTTTTGTTGCTTTTTAAAGTTTTCCCAATCCTCCAGTCTCCCACTACTCTTTGCGACTTTGTACACATGAGCTTTTAATTTGATACTATATTTTATTTCCTTAGTTATCCAAGGCTGGCTCTCCCAACACTTACTGTCCCTACTTTTGACTGAAATATACTTTTGTTGAGCACTGTGAAAAATCTCTTTGAAAGTATTCCACTGTTCCTCAGCTGTCCTACCAGATAGCCTGTGTTCCCAATCCACATCAGCCAACTCCTCCCTCATCCTGTTGTAGTCTCCCTTGTTCAAGCATAATACACTAGTTTTAGATCTAACTATTTCATGTGCGAAATTCAATCATACTAAGATCACTCTTTCCAAGAGGATCCCTGACTACAAGATCATTAATTTTACCTGTCTCAATGCACAGGACTAGATCTAAGATAGCATTTTTCCTTGTAGATTCACTAACATGCTGCTGAAAAAAGCCATCACGGATGCATTCTATGAAGTCCTCCTCAATATTTCCTTGGCTAACTTGATACACTCAATCTATGTGGAATTTAAAATCCCCCATGACAACTGCCGTTCCGTTCTTACAAACCTCAGTTATTTCTTGTTAATCACCTCTGCTACCACAATATTTTTATTAGGTGGCCTATAGACAACACCCGCCAGTGATTTTTTCCATTTACTATTCTTAATCTCTACCTAGGTGGATTCAACATTCTGCTCTGTAGCTCTTATATAATTTCTCACAATTGCCCTGATCTCACCCCTAATTAAGAGCGCCACCCCACATCCTGTGCCTTCCTGCCTATCTTTCTGTATTACCTGATACCCTTGGATATTTAATTCCCAGTCACCTCCACATCACAACTGGTCTTCTGTAATGGCGACTAAATCATATGCCTTGGTACTGATCTGTGTCACAAGTTCACTAACCTTGTTTCTAATACTACAGTAATTTAGATAAAGTGCCCTTATATTGTCCTTTTGGAATCTAGTGACCTAAGTGATTTTTGCTTTTTACTTTTATGCACTCTACTCTTACCTTTTTCTTCACTAACTCTAGCTTTGGTCTCTGCATCACTTCCCTCTTCTTTTCTGTGTGGGTTCTCATCCCCCTGCCATATTAGTTTAGAACCTCCCCAACAGCACTAGCAAACAATCTCCCTAGGACATTGATCCCAGGCCTACCCAGATGTAGACCATCCGGACAGTACTTTAAAAAAATTATTATCTATCTATCTATTTATTCATTTATTTATTTATTGAATTTTTAGAAAATCGCAAAGAATAAATGTAATAAAAAAAAAGAAAAATAATATTAATCCTCTCCCCTCCCCTTAGCCCTCCCCCCTTAACCCTTATCTAAAGAAAGAAAAAAAAAGAAAGAAAGAAAGAAAGAAAGAAAGAAAGAAAGAAAGAAAGAAAGAAAGAAAGAAAGAAAGAAAGAAAGAAAGAAAGAAAGAAAGAAAGAAAGAAAGAAAGAAAGGAAGGAAGGAAGGAAGGAAGGAAGGAAGGAAGGAAGGAAGGAAGGAAGGAAGGAAGGAAGGAAGGAAGGAAGGAAGGAAGGAAGGAAGAAAGAAAGAAAGAAAGAAAGAAAGAAAGAAAGAAAGAAAGAAAGAAAGAAAGATAGATAGATAGATAGATAGATAGATAGATAGATAGATAGATAGATAGATAGATAGATAGATTGATTGATTGATTGCCTGGATATCGGAGGGTCCCCACATGCTCCATGGAGTTCAAAATAATTTTAATATTTATTTTTACTTTCCCCAATTACTTTATAATTTTATCTTCAAAGGACCGATATATTTAATCCCATCTTTTGTAGGTATGGGAGCCAAATTTTCAAAAATATATCATATTCATTTCTAGATTTTATGTAATTTTTTCAAGTGGAGTACAACTATATATTTCATTATTCTAACGATCCATAGTTAAATATAAATCAGATTTCCAAATAACTGCGATAACTTTCTTAGCTACTGCCAATGCAATTTTTATGAATTTTTTCTGATACTTATTCAATTTAAGTTTCGGTATTATCCCTTCAATATCTCCTATTAAAAATAACATTGGACTATGTGGAAGTTGTACTCCAGTAATTTGTTCCAATAAAAGTCTTCAAATTTATCCAAAATGGTTGAATTTTAAAACAACACCAAGTAGAATGTAAAAAAGTACCAATTTCTTGATTACATCGAAAACATTGGTCAGACATATTTGAATTTAATCTATTTATTTTCGGTGGTGTTATATATAATTGATGTAAAAATTATATTGTATTAATCTAAGTCAAACATTTATTGTATTTATCATACTATCAGAACATAATTTTGACCAACTTTTTCCATCAATTTTAACATCCAAATCAGATTCCCATTTTTGTCTTGATTTATGAATTCCAGATTCAATTGTCTGTTTTTGAATCAAATTGTACATACAAGATGTAAATTTTTTAAATTTTCCTTTTTGAATTAATATTTCTATTTCACTAGGTTTTGGCATCAACATTGTTTGACCCAGCTTTTCTTGTAAATAAGCCTTTAATTGAAAATAAATTTTAATTGAAAATAATTGATATTTTATATTTATTCTTTAATTGATCAAACGACATCAATATACCTCCTTCAAAACAATCACCTATATGTTTAATCCCTTTTGGAACCAATTATGTAAAAGTTTATTATCCATTGTAAAAGGAATAAGCCTATTTTGAATTAAAGTTCTTTTTGCTAATAAAGATTTCTTTATCTCATCATCCATATTTACCTTATTCCATAAATCAATCAAGTGTCTTAATATAGATTCTTTTTTTTCCTGTATCCATTAGGATTCCCATTTATATATAAAATCTTCTGGTATGTTTTCTCCTATCTTATCTAATTCTATTCTAATCCATGCCGGTTTTTTTCCATCAAAAAAAGACGCAATAAATCTAAGTTGATTTGCTTTATAATAATTCTTAAAATTTGGAAGTTGTAACCCTCCTAAATCAAATTTACACGTCAATTTTTCCAATGATATTCTTGACATCTTTCCTTTCCAAAGAAATTTCCTTACATATTTACATACTTTACATATTTTACATACTTCTGAGGTAATTGTATTGGTAAAGTTTGGAATAAATATTGCAATCTAGGAAATATATTCATTTTTACAGCATTAACTCTACCTATTAATGTTATTGGTAACATTATCCATTTATCAAGATCCTCTTTTATGTTTTTTAATAATGGCAAATAATTTTGTTCATATAAATTTTTTACATCATTATCAACTCTAATACCTAAATATTTTATCCCATTTATTGACCATTGAAATTGAGTTACTAATTGATATTGATTATAATTTCCTTTGGTAAGGGGTAAAATTTCACTTTTAACCCAATTTACTTTATACCCTGATACTTTCCCATATTCTTCCAATCTAAAAGATAATCTTTGCAAAGATTGCAATAGGTTTGTTAAATAAATCAAAACATCATCCGCAAATAAATTAATCTTATATTCTTCTTGATTAACTCTAAAGCCCCCAATGTCTGAATCTGTTCTAATTAATTCAGCTAATGGTTATATTGCCAATACAAATAAAGCAGGTGATAATAGGCAGCCTTGTCTAGTTGACCTCGTTAAGCAAAATGGTGTTGAAATCTGACCATTTGTAACTACTTTAGCTTGAGGATTAGTATTTAAAGTTTTAATCCATTGTATAAAAGATTTTCCTAACTCATATTTTTCCAATACCTTAAATAAAAAAGTCCCATTCCAATCTATCAAATGCTTTTTCTGCATCCAAAGCAACTGCCACACTCATTTCCTCTCTTTTTTGTGCCAAATGAATTATACTAAGTAACCGGGTTATATTATCCATTGATTGTCTGTTTTTAATAAAAACTGTTTGATCCATATGTATTAATTTTGGTAAATATTTAGATATTCTATTAGATAAAATTTTTGCTATTATTTTATAATCTGTATTCAACAAAGAAATAGGTCTATATGATGTTGGTTTTAAAGGATCTCTATCTTTTTTTGGCAATACAGTTATGATCGCTGTTAAAAAAGATTGTGGGAGTTTATGCATTCTATCCACTTGCTATATTAATTCCATAAAAGGAGGAATTAATAAATCTTTAATTTTTTTATAAAATTCAGGAGGAAAACCATCTTCTTCTGGGGATTTATTACTCTGAAGTGATCCTAAAGCTTCTTCAATCTCTTTTAATGTAAAGGGCATATCTAATCCTTTCTGTTCTTCCAAATTTAATTTTGGAAGGGTTATTTGTGATAAAAATTTATCTATCTCAGCAATCTTATTTTGTGATTCTGATTGATATAGTTCAGCATAAAATTTTTTAAAAGTTTCATTAATTTCTAAAGGTTTATAAGTAACCTTATTTACACTTGTTCTAATTGCATTTATTGTTTTAGAAGCCTGTTCTGTTTTCAACTGCCAAGCAAGAATCTTATGTGATCTTTCACCTAATTCATAATATTTCTGTTTAGTTCTCATAATTACTTTTTCTGTACAATATGTCTGGAGTGTATTATATTGTAATTTTTATTAACAAGTTGTCTTCATTTTTATTCTGTCATATATCTTGGAGATTCTTTTTCTAACTTTATGATATCTTTTTCCAATTGATCTATTTCTGCCACGTATTCCTTCTTAATTTTAGATGTATAGCTTATAATCTGACCCCTTAAATATGCTTTCATTGCTTCCCATAATACAATTTTATCTTCAACTGAATGTAAATTTGTATCCAAAAAAAATTGAATCTGTTTTTTCATAAAATCACAAAACTCTTGACGTTTTAATAAAATTGAATTAATTCTCCATCTATAGATCGATTCCTTCTTATCCATCATTATCATTGTCATTATCAAGGGGGAATGATCTGACAGTATTCTTGCTTTATATTCCACACTTTTCACTCTATCCTGAATATTATTGATAATAAAAAAAAAATCAATTCTTGAGTAAGTTTTATGTCTATTTGAATAAAATGAATAATCTCTTTCTCTTGGATTAATTTTTCTCCATATATCAATCAGGTTTAAATCTTTCATTAATGATAAAGTTAGTTTTATTACTTTTGATTTTGTAGCAACTTTAGTTGACCTATCCAAAACTGGATTTAAACAAAAATTAAAATCTCCACCTATTAATATTTTATCATGTACATCAGCCAAATTCAAAAGAACTTCTTGTATGAATTTTGCATCATTTTCATTTGGTGCATAAATGTTCATAAAAGTCCATAATTCTGAAAAAATTTGACAATGTATAATCACATATCTCCCCACAGAATCAATTACTACATTTTGTATTTTAATTGGGAAAGTTTTATTAACCAAAATTGCAACTCCTCTTGATTTTGAATTAAATGAAGCTGCAATGACATTTCCAACCCAATCTCTCTTTAATTTCTTATGTTCTGTTTCTGTTAAATGTGTTTCTTGTAAAAAAGCTATATCTCCTTTCATTTTCTTAATAAATGTTAAAACTCTTTTTCTTTTCACAGGTCCATTAAGTCCATTAACATAAAAACTTAAAAAAATAATTAAATTAATCATTCATAATACCTTGGGAACTCTTTGAAATTCTTCATGTTGCTATGAGTCTCTCCCCAACCATCTAGGCAAAAAAGAAGAAAAATAGAAAAAATGTAACTAATATATAAGAAAAAAAACCCAACTAACCCCCCCACTAACGTTGCAAATAAAAAGAACACAACATTACCCCCCCCCCCATTTTACAGGTCATGGCAATCGCCATGATTGTACACGTGAAACTCGCAGCCATCGATCAGGAGCTCCTCCAGCTCCCCCGCAAAAAAAAAGAAAGAAAATACATTAATGAAGAAAAAAAAGAAAATAATTAATGTCTCTACTCCCAATTAATAAACCTCAACTATTTTTGTTTTCCTTATAAATGTCCATCAAGTCCAACCTTATTTCAGTCTTCATCATTAGTCCACTTCATTTCTATAATTCTTTAGTCTTCTTCGTGGACATCAAATAACTCTTGTACAAATTTCTCCGCTTTCTGGTAGTCAACGAAAGATCTTCTTTCTTCATTATCCAGGAAAATTATCAATTTTTCTGGGTAGCTCAATAAAAATTTAAAGCCCTTTTCCCACAAAGATTTTTTCACTGGATTAAATTCCTTCCGCCTCTTCAGAAGATCATAACTTATGTCTGGATAAAAAAAACTCTTTTCCCTTCTATTATCAATGGCCCATTTCTCTTTTTAGCACCTTGAGTAGCTGCCTTCAAGATCATTTCTTTATCTTGGTACCTTAAGCATTTTATCAAAATTGATCTTGGATTTTGATCTTGTTGAGGTCTTGGTCTTAAAGCTCTGTGTGCGCTTTCAATTTCAATTACTTGGCTTCCTTCTTTCATTTCCAAAATTTTCGGAATCCATTCTTGAAAGAATTTTATTGGATTTTCTCCCTCTGTACCTTCTATAAGACCAACAATTTTAATATTATTTCGTCTACTAGAGTTTTCAAGCACATCTATTTTTTCCAACATCTGTTTTCTTTCTATTGTCCAGGCAAGATTATTGTCTTCTATCTTATCTATTCTTTCAGTGTTTTCTTCCATTTTTACTTCCATCTCTTTAACTTTATTATCCATCTTCTTTTGTTTTTCCACCACATTATCGAGTGTATTCTGCATCCTTCTTATATCTGTTCTTATAGCTTTTAATTCATTCATCATATATATCAGGATATCTCTTACGTCTCCTTTAATCTCTTTCTTCTTTTCCTCTTCTTCATCCTCTGTATTTCCCAAAGAGTCTGATTCCACTTCCGATTCACTTCCAGCCATAGTTGGGATTTGTAGTTTTGTTAATATCTGTTCATGCACACTTTTTTCTTCGCGCATGTGTTGTTCTTGCCATTTCTTCTTAGAGACTGCCGACATTGCTGCAACTTCCCATCTGGACAGTACTGATTTCCACTGCCCCAAGAATCTGAAACACTTCCTCCTGCACCACCGCTCAAGCCACATATGCATTCTAGCTGTCCTGCTATTCCAACTCTGGCTAGCACGTGGCACCAGTAATTATCCTGAGATTATTACCTTTGAGGTCCTACTCTTTAATTTATCTCCGAGCTCCCTAAATTCAGCTTGTAGGACGTTATCCCGCTTCCTTCCTATATCATGCTTAATGATGTTGTCAACGCAGCAAACCAAGTAAGGATGCATTTCCACAGATGTTCAGTAAAGTTAGAAATAGAAGTAGATCAGGACATTGGAGGTGGGATATTTATGAGAACTTTGGAATCTGAGGGCAGAGATTTTGAAGAAGACAATGATAATGGCAGTTTTGATGACTTCGGTGATGAGAGACGTGGCATGAAAGGGAATTGAATAGTCTAGTGTGGTGGAGAATGGAAGGAACAGGGGAAGGGGCTCTTGAGTTTGGAGTTCAAAGATAGTTGAGAAAATTGCAAATTGAATCCCAGGATTTACAGAAAAGAATGTGGAAATGGAAAGGAACTTGGGAAAGCCATGTTAATATGCCGGGCTTTAATGGCTGAAGGAGTGGATACAGAAACTGAAATACCTTACTCTTTTCATTTCCCAAATTTCTGACTCTCTGATGGTACTGACCTCTACTGGGGCCATTGAGGATAGGCTAAGTGGATAATTAAAGGACAGGGAAGTGCAAAAGGAGCAGGACAGATTTGTGGAGCTATGATTACAATGTATACGGAGGGTAAATACCAATACTGACAGCCTGCCTTTGTGTTGTAATTTCAGAGTACTTCCCTGGGATTCAGGGTGGGGTATGGGTAAATTATTGAGGTGGAACACAGTGGAGTACTGTGAGAACACTTGAATAGATTTGATATTGAGACATAGATTTACTTTGAAATTAGTCTGAGGAAGCATAAGTCATATTATTATTGCAGTAGGTATTTGGGGAGAAGTAGGTGATGTAGGAAGCATGCTATTGAGCAGGTTACAATGCAGATTGAAACCATTGGTGTGAACAAAGATTATATCATTAATGCTATATCTTTACCACCTCAGGGCATCCTAAAACACACAAGCCAATTAACTGCCTCTGAAGTGCAGTCATTTTTGTGATGCTGGGAAACACAGATACTAATTTGCAAACTAAAATCCACAGACAGAAATGGGATGATGATTTGATAATCTGTTTTGTGATGTTGACAGATACTGACCAGAACACCAGGAAAACTCCCCCTTACGCTACTTTGAATGGGAACAGATGTCTCATCGCATGAAACCTCATTTTTAATGTCTTATCTGAAGGGTGGCACCTCCAGCAGTGCAGATCCCCCTTCAATTCTACACTAAAATATCAGTGTAGATTACGTGTTGCAGAACAGGATTTGAATGGACAAACTTCCCGCTCAGATGTGGTATTGTTACCATTGGGACAAAGCTGACAAGTTGAGTAGTAATTTACAAGGAGTGAAGGTGAAGTTGTTAGCCTGAAGTGATTAGCAAAATTGAACCTTGAGGCAGTAAAGGCAGCTAAAGAAGAGCAGGGTCATGTTATATTGAGGAGGAAACTTGACTATCTACTAGGAAGGGGTTGACAAAAGCACTAGCAATATATTTTCAGTACAGAAATTCCACAAGACCATAAAAACATAAGATTCCAGAGCAGAATGAGGACACTCAGCCCATCGAGCCAACTTAACCATTTGATTATGGCTGAAATATTATCCCCCTCAACGTCTTTCTCTTGCTTTCTCTCATAACGTTTGACACACTAACAAATCAAGAGCTTAACAACTTCTGCTTTATACATACTCATTAAACTGGCCTCCACAGCAGTCTGTGCCAATGAACTCCATAGATTCAGTACCCTCTGCCGAAAGAAATTCCTCCTCTTCTTTGCTCTATCTGGACATCCCTCTATTCTGAGTTTGTAGCCTCTATCCTAGGCATCTCCACTATAGGAACCATCTTCTCCATCCACCGTATCTGGGCATTTCAATATTTGATAGGTTTTAATGAGATCCCCCCCACCCCACTTCATTCTTCTAAACTCCAGTGAATACAGGCTTACAGCTATTGAATGCTCATATATTAACCTTTTCATAGAAACACAGAAACATAGAAAACCTACGGCACAATACAGGCCCTTCAGCCCACAAAGTTGTGCCGAAAATGTCCCTACCTTAGAAATTACTAGGCTTACCCATAGCCCTCTATTTTTCTAAGCTCCGTGTACCTATCCAAAAGTCTCTTAAAAGATCCTATCATATCTGCCTCCACCACCATTGCCAGCAGCCCATTCCACACTCTCACCACTCTTTGCATAAAAAACATACCCCTGACATCTCCCCTGTACCTACTCCCCAGCACCTTAAACCTGTGTTCTCTTGTGGCAACCATTTCGGCCTTGGGGAAAAAGCCTTTGACTATCCACATGATCAATGCCTCTCATCATCTTGTACACCTCTATCAGGTCACTTCTCATCCTCTGTTTCTCCAAGGAGAAAAGGCCGAGTTCACTCAACCTGTTTTCATAAGACGTGCTCCCCAATCCAGACAACATCCTTGTAAATCTCCTCTGCACCCTTTCTATGGTTTCCACATCCTTCCTGTAGTGAGGCGACCAGAACTGAGCACAGTACTCCAAGTGGGGTCTGACCAGGGTCTTATATAACTGCAACATTACCTCTCGGCTCTTAAACTCAATCCCACGATTGATGAAGGCCAATACACCGTATGCCTTCTTAATCATAGAGTCAACCCGCGCAGCTGCTTTGAGCATTCTATGGACTTGGACCCCAAGATCCCCCTGATCCTCATTCAAAGAATCATTCTCATGAGCATCCTCTGGACCGCGGGTCGGCAACCCGCGGCTCCGGAGCCAAATGTGGCTCTTTTACGTCTGGGCTGCGGCTCCCTGTTGCTTTGGGAAATAATTGGTTGTGGCGACCCTTTTCCTGGCACATCCGAACCGACTCACAATTAGATAGCCTACGGGGGTTTGCGAGCACAGAGCTTTGGAGCCTCTGCGCCACGGGGGGCAGGTTGAGGGAGGCTTAAAAGTGAGGCTGAAGATTTCGAATAAAGTCTTTTCCTTCGACTGCAGTTACCGTCTCCGTGTCGTAATTTTAGCGCTGCGTGTAGCACACCGCTACATGGTCAGTATTTAATTAAAATGTATTTTATGTTAGTTTGTTAGTTTTTGATATGTAATTCTAAATTTGAAGATTATGGTGATCTTGTACAATCTAAATAAGACGTTGTGGCGACCCATTTCCTGACACATCCGAACCGGCTCACAATTAGCCAGCGTTCAGGCTAAGGGAGATAGCCTACGGGGGTTTGTGATTACGTGTCTTTTGCAGCATCCGCGCCCATGGGGGGCGGGTTGAGGGAGGCTTAAAAGCAAGGCTGTTTAGTTCGAATAAAGCTATCTTTGACTGCAGTTTACTGACTGCATGTAGCACACCGCTACAACGTGTTTTTATCGCTGGCTGTCCAGAGGGGAGGTGCTGAAACGCTTTGTCGCGTGTCTGGAAGAAGTGAAAACTTTCCTGGGCAGCAAAGGGCCCACCTTTCCTGAGCTGGAACAGCCAGAGTGGCTGGAAAAGCTACACTTCATGGTAGACATGACAGCGCACCTGAACACGCTGAACACAGCTCTTCAGGGGTAAGGACGTACAGCCCTGCACATGTTGGAGGATGTTTTGGCATTCGAGCGCAAGTTGACAGTGCTTGCCAGAGATTTACAGAAAGGCACATTGTCTCACTTCCCCAATTTGAGAGAGTTCAAACAAGGTCATGACATGATAAATTCGGAGTATTTACGTTCTGCAATCATCGCAATGCAAACATCGTTTGGGAAACGCTTCTGTGAGTTCAGAGAGGAAAAAAACACATTATCCTTCCCGGTCACTCCCCTAAGCATCGATCCATCCCTACTGAATACGACTGCATTGTCAGGTGTAAGTCAACCTGAACAAGTATGATAAATATTTTAATTGCCTATTATTTTACGTATATTCATATGTTTTCATTGTTCAGTGAAATAGTCCTTTTATTTTTCAGGTTGATAGCTGGCTGACGTTATTTTTGGTTTGCTGCTGGCGGCAAATTTAAGTTTGGCGTTTTTCATAAATACAAGAAGGAGTCAAATAGACGTTGAGTATTTTACTTAAAAGTAACCTTCAACACAACGTCTTTTTTTCGGAGTTCAAAATGTTTTTGTTGCATGCAGAAATGTAATTTCGTTTTCTCTGCAGGAGTTCATCAATTTCATAAATGCAACACATTATAGTTTGTTTATACATAGCATAAAGGCAAAACAAAACGTTGTATGCAGTGTTATTTCATTTTAAATGTCAAACGGGTTTTGCGGCTCCCAGTGTTTTCTTTTCTGTGGGAAACGGGTTCAAGTGGCTCTTTCAGTGGTAAAGGTTGCTGACCCCTGCTCTGGACCCTATCCAATGTCAGCATTTCTTTTCTTAGATAAGGGGTCGGAAACTGCTCATAATACTCCAAGTGTGGTCTGAGTAATGCCTTATAAAGCCTCAGCATTACATACAGGTATTTGCTTTTATATTCCAGTCCTCTTGAAATGAATGGTAACACTGCCTTAGCTTGCCTTACCACCAACTCAACCTGCAAGTTAATCTTTAAGGAATCCTGCACTAGAGCTCCCAAATCCCTTTACAACTCAGATTTTGGAATTTTTCTTCCCATTTAAAAAATAGTCAGCGCTTTTAGTCCTTCTCTTAAAGTGCATGACCATACACTTCCCTGCACTATATTCCATCTGCTATTTCTTTTCCCACTCTTCTAATCTGTCTAAGTCCTTCTTCAGATTTCCTGCTTCCCTGACTCTAACTGCCCCTCACCTATCTTCATATTGTCTGCAGACTTGGCTGCAAAGCCATCAATTCTCTCATCCAAGTCATTGACATATAATGTGAGAAGAAGTGGTCCCAACACAGACCCCTGCAGAACACCACTAGTCACCAACAGACAACCAGAAAGGGCCCTTTTATTCCCATTTTTTGCTTCCTACCAGCTTCAGCCTCTTGAACTCCACGATAATTTTTATCATATTATGATCACTGCGCCCAAGGGGTTCCTTTGCCTTAAACTCCCTAATCAAATCTGGTTCATTACACAACAGCCAGTCCAAAATTGCCTTTGTCCTAGTGAGTTCAACCACAAACTGCTCTAAAAAGCCATCTTGTAGGCATTCTACAAATTCCATCTCATGTTATCTAGCACAAATCTGTTTTTTCCCAGTCTACCTGCATATTGAAGTCCCCCATGACTACCCTAACATTTGTCTTTTTACATGACTTTTCTATCATCCATTGTAAATTTGTACCCACATCCTAGCTACTGTTCAGAGGCCCACCAGGGCTTTATGCAATTGAAATTTCTTAACTCTACCCACACCTTCCAATCCTATGTCATCTCTTTCTAAGGATTTAATTTCATTTTTTTCCAACAGAGCCACCCTACTGTCTCTGCCTTCCTGCCTGTCTTTTCAATACAATGTGTTTCCTAGGATGTTAAGCTCTCACCGATAATATTTAGGGTATGGGATGTCCAGGGAGGGTAACACCTCTGGTGAAGGAGCTTGTCAACTCCATACTGGGCAGCTCACTCATCATTGGGCACCACCACTCAGGTTTCCAAGTAGCTGTTTGCAAGTGACACCGGCCACACCCCTGTGCACCATTATGACAAGCCGACTAAAGCTGGTGGGGGTCGCCAGTGGGCTTCAAACCTCAGTGAGATAGGCACATGTCTGTCCTAATATGTAAAGTCAGTTCCAGTTGGCTGGGATGATGAGATCAACCATGAGATCCAGTGGCCAGGAATGCAGTTCTGCAGTGCCTTATGGAGAGCAAAGGGCACACAAATCACAGCATAAGTCATGGTCTTCTACTGCAATCAAGGAAGTTTGTAACAACAATGCGTACCACTTGACCTCGACTGCCGAGGTCAAGAGAGTGGAACTGCCTGGTGCACTGCCTTTTCCATTTTAAAACTCTCCTGCACAGGTCTCCTATCATTTTTGGATAAGACAGACAGCCAACCAATGATCCTCTTTCAGCCATAACTCAGTGATGGCCACAACACCGTTCCTGCCAGTCGCTAACTGTGCTACAAGATGATCGACTTCATTCTGTACGCTATATGCATTCAAATATACAGTAACACCTTCAGTCCTGCGTTCATCACCCTTTTCAATTTTGCTCCCATGTTGTACTTCAACTCATCCCACTGACTGCAATTTTGCTCTATCATCTGCTTGTCCTTCCTACAGCCTCACTACACACTGATGTTGGTACAAATGTTGCTACCAACTGTCCCATGCTAAGCTCCCTCATTCTGGTTTCCACCCGCCCCGCTGCCAAATTTGTTTAAATCCTCTCCAACAGTTGTAGCGACAATGACCTGAAGGATATTGCACCCCTTCGGATTCGGATGTAGCCCACCCTTTTTGTACAGGTCTTGCATTCCCCTGAAAAGATCCCAATGATCCAGAATCTGAAATCCAGCTCCCTGCACCAATAATTCCTCAGCCACACATTCATATGCCATATCATCTTATTCTCACACTCACTGGCTCGTGCCACAGGCAACAATCCAGAGATTACTACCCTACTTTTCAACTTTCTACCTAACTCCCTATATTCTCTCCTTAGGATCTCCTCCCTTTCCCTTCCTCAATGGTACCAACGTGTACCATGACGTCCAGCTGCTCACTCTCCCCCCTTAGAATGCAGTGAATCAAATCCGAGACATCCCTAACCCTGGGTCCTCAGAGGAAATGTACCATCCAGGTGTCTCTTTCATGTCCACAGAATCTCCTGTCTGCTCCTCTAACTCTGGAATCCCCTATAACTGCTGTACTCATCTTCTCTCCCCTCACCTTCTGAGTTACAGAGCCAGACTTTGTGCAGAGATCTGACTGCTGTGACTTTCCTCTGCTAGGTCATCCCCCACAATGGTATCCAAAATGCTATACCTGTTGTTGAGAGGAATGGCCACTGGCTGCCTAACCCCTTTTCCCCTCTGACAGTCACCCAGTTCCCTGTGTCCTGCAACTTGGGTGTAAACACTTCCCTGTTTTTCCGGTTGATCAACCCCTCAGCCTTCCAAATGATCCGATTCATCCAGTTCCAGCTCCAATTCCTTAATAAGGTCTGAAAGAAGCTGTAGCTGGATGCACTTCTTGCAGGTGTGGTCGTCGTGGATACTGGAGGTCTCCCTGCCTTCCCACATCCCACAAGAGGAGCATTCCGCTATCCTGCCTGGCATCCCCACTGATTTAACTGTTCAATCTGAAAGAAAAAAGAAAAATTAAACCAAACAATCTACCAACTGCCTCCGTCTCTGCTCGCCAAAACCTCTATCAAAGGTTCAAAAGTTCATTTTATTGTCAAAGTATGCATGTACAATACAACTCTGGTATTTGTCTTCTCCAGATGGCCATGAGATACAGAAAGACCATACATCAACTACTCCTGCATGAAAAAGAAAGCGAAACAAAACTTGCAGACCCCAAAATCCCCACCACTCCCCACAGAAAAAATGTGACAATATTAACAAATCTCCACCCCCTCCCCGTAGAAAAAGCAGCACCAATGACAAGCCCCTACACTCCTCACTCTCAGAAATAAAACAATGACAGTACATTCACTGACCCTCTCACTTACAGAAAGAAACAGTGACAATAACTATCCCGACCCCACTACTTGTAGAAAAAGACACCGACAATACAATCCCTGACACTGGCACTTGCAGAAAAAAAGACAGCAACAAAAGGAACACATTCCCTGCAGAAAAAAACTGTGACAATAGCTATCTCCAGCTCCCCGACTTGCAGAAAAAAAACAGTCACAGTAACATTACTTTTCTGCCCCTTCCCCCGCAGGAAAAAAACAGCAGAAGTAACAATCCCTGACCCCCTCACTCACAGAGCAAAAGACAGCAACAGTAACAGCTACTCCCCCATGGAAAAAAAACAGCACAATAGCAATCCCCAACTCCTCACTCGCAGAAAAAAAACAGTGACAACGAGAATCCTCGGGCTTTGAGCTCCTCACTCACACAATTTCATTGGATCCTGCTAATTTATTGACACTTCTCACAAAACTATGTTGTCGGTGTATAATAAAACAGAAGGTGGAGGAAGTGTTCATTGGGTCAGACACCACCCTCAGAAACAAGCAGAGTCAAAGATCTTCAATCAAGTTTTGCTTTTTCAGATAGGATAGAGAATACAGTAAAGGAAGTGAAGGGGTTGCCTTACTAATAAGGAAAAATGTCACAGCAGTTTTCAGAGTGGACATACTGGAAGGCTCATCTACAGAGGCAATTTGGGTGGAGCTCAGAAATAAGAAGGGTGCAGTTACACTGATGGAATTATACTGTAGGATCCCCCCCCCACCCCAATAGCCTCTAAGAAATGGCGGAACGGATATGTAGACAAATTATGGAAGAGTGCAGAAACAACAGGGTTGTCATAGTGGGTGCGACTTTAACATCCCCATTATTGATTGGAACTTCCTTAATGGAAGAGGCTTAGATGGGGTGGGATTTCTTCAGTGCATTCACTAGAGGTTCTGGAAACAGCATCTGTAGAGTCCAGTTAGAGGAGAGAACATATTGGACTTAGTTTTGAAAACTGAGCTAGGCCAGCTGATAGAGGATGAACATTCTAGGAATTGAGAACAGTGACCACAACTCATTATTGTTGTGTATTTATTTTTTTCAGTCATATTTGAGTATTCTTGTATATATATTGTTGGATTACACATTCCTGTTTGTCTAAATAATTAATTATGGGTTATATGTAAAAATACGTGAACTCCACATGTCATCACGCTGCCACATGATTAGGGAGCGCCTTGCTTAAAGTAAACATGAAGTTTGATCCACATTCCCAGACTCCCACGTCCTCCTTTGAATTAGTTTAATGTTTTGAAGTTATAAAGCCTAACAATTATGTTTTGAGATAAGGATATAAATGTATCTTGGACAAAGGGACAAAACTGGGGGAGAGTAAATTACAGCAGGATGAGAGAGCAGCTAAGGGGCATTGATTGGGAGCAGCTGCTGTTGGACTTGTCCACGTCTGACATGTGGGAATTTTTTAAAGACCAGCTGATCAGAGTTCAGGATTGGCAAGTTCAGGTAAAGAGTAAGGACAAGAATGATAACAGATGAGAACTTTGGATGACCTGAGAGGTCCTAAATTTAGTCAAGAAGGAAAAGGAAACATATATAATATTTAGGAAGCCAAAATTAGTCTGGGCTGCAAGGTGCTGAAGTAAATGAATAGAACGGCAAAAAGGAGCCACTAAATGCCCTTGGTGAGCAGGATCAAGGAAAGTCCCAAGACGTTTTATACTTTTTTTAAATAAAAAAGAAGATAACTAAGGAGAGGATAGGTCCATACAAGGATAAAGGAAGAAATTTGTGTGTAGAGACAGAATAAGAGTCTGGGGGTACTAGAAGAGTTCTTTGCATTGGTACTTACTGAACAAAAGGGTTTGGAAAATAGTGAAAACAGAGTGGAACATGCCACTATGCTGGGATGTTTTGAAATTAAGGAGAAGTTAGTGCTCAATCTTCTGAAAAGCTTTAAGTTGGGCATGATTCCAGGAGATTGCTGAATCATTGACAAAGATCTTTGTGTCCTCACTAACAACAGGTGAAGCCCCAGAGGATTGGGAGTAGCTAATGTGGTGCCTTGTTCAAGGAGGAGAATTGTAGGCCAATGAGCCTCATATTAGTGCTAACAAGAAGATATTGTGTTATAGAGACATAAAGTCATAGAAAAATAGAGCATATAAACAGGCCTTTCAGCCCATCTAGTGCCAAACCATGTAAACTGCCTATTCCCATCAACCTGCACCCAGACCATAACCCTTCATACCCTGACCATCCACGTGCCTATCAAAACTTCTCTTAAACATTGAAATTAAGCTAGCATGTACCACTTGCATTGTCAGCTCATTCCAGACTCCCAGATCCCACTGAGTAAGAAGTTTTCCCTCATGTTCCCCTTAAACTTTTCATCTTTCACCTTTAACCTAGTTACAACTCTAGTTGTAGTCCCATCCAACCTCAGTCGAAAATACCTGCTTGCACTTACCATACCTATACTCTTCATAATTTTGTATACCTCTATCAAATCTCTCCTCAATCTCCTATGTTCCAAGGAATAAAGTCCCAACCTATTCAATCTTTCCTTATAACTCAGGTACCCCAATCCTGGCAACATTCTTGTAAATTGCCTCTGCACTTTTTCAATCCTATTTTTATCTTTCCTATAGGTAGTTCACCAAAACTGCAAAAAACACTCCAAATTTGGCCTCACCAACATCTTACACAACTTCAACATAACATCCCACCTCCCACACTCAAAGCTTAGATTTATAAAGGCCAATGTGCCAAAAGCTTTCTTTATGACCTTATCTACATATGGTGCCATTCTCAATGAATTATGGACCTGATTTCCCAGATCCCTTTGTTCTACCACACTCCTCAGTGCCCTACCATTCACTGTGTAAGACCTACTCTGATTGGCGTTATTGAAATGTAATGCCTCACACTTGTCTGCATTAAGTTCCATCTACAATTTTTCAGTCCATTATTCCATCTGGACCAGTTCCTGCTGAAAGCTCTGATAGTCTTCCTCGTTGTCCATTAGATCCTCCAATCTTGGTGTCATCTGCAAATTTGCTGATCCAGTTAACCACATTATCATCAAAATCATTGATAAAGATGACAAACAGCAATGGACTCAACACTGATCCCTCTGGCACTCCACTAGTCACAGGCCTCCAGTCAGAGAGACAACCATCTACTAACCCTCTCTGGCTTCTCTGACAAAGCCAATGTCTAATCCAGTTTACTGCCTGATCTTTAATGCTGACTGACTGAACCTTCTTGATTAACCTCCCATGTGGGACTTTATCAAATGCCTTGCTGAAGTCCATGTAGACAACAGCCTGGTAACTTTCTCAATAAAATCCATAAGATTGGTTAGACATGACCTACCATGCATAAAGTCATGCTGACTATCCCTTATAAGTGTATGTCTATCCAAATACGCATAGATCCAGCTCTTTAGAATATCTTCCAATAACTTTCCCACTACTGATGTCAGGCTCACCAGCCCAAAGCTTTTCTTAAACAGCGGGATAACATTAGTATCCTTCAATCTCTGCTAGGGGAACTTTCCTGCTGGCTGTGGATGGAATAACAGCTTTTTGCAGCTGCTCCTAGTTTACTTTCCAACCTGATTTGAAACCTTACTTTTGAACATGACATTGTCTTACCATGGCTACAAGAACTGCTAAAGTTACTAAAAATAAATGATCCTTCTACATCTTTGGATTCTATTATTGAATTGCTGCAAAAACACAGAAAAGAAGCTTCCGAGGAATTACAGCAATTCAGAAAGGAATCCTCCGAAGCGTTCAAACAACTCGGCTCTGAAATTAAACAACTAGGTATAAAACTGGATTCTATTCAAAAACCCTTAACTGAGCACAATAAAATAAAATAGAACGAAGAAATCCTGTCAATTCTGGATGAGAAAATGGATGACCTGCAAAAGCATTATGAAAAAAAAATCCTACTGTTATTAATGTAATCCTGATCTATTTGTATCATTATCATTGTTATGTTTATCAACTCGAATCTCTATAAAAAAGATGGATAAAGAAAGAAAGAAAAACAATCCAAAGCTAATAAAGAATTAAGACAGAAGATTACTGATCTAGAAAACAGAAGCAGAAGAAATAACTTTTGAATTGTTGGTCTCAAAAAGTTAACTGAAGGTGATCACCCTTCAGAATTCTTTGCAAACTTTCTGGTTCAGCTATTCCCTAATATTTTAAAGTCGACACCAATGATTGACCAAGCTCACAGAGTGCCTGGGAATAGAATGCTTGGAAACAGACCTCGTTAAGTAACAATCTATTTTCCTGAATATCAAAGAAAGGACCTTATAATTGGTGAATCCAGTCAGAAAGGTATGATTGATTACAATAGCAAGAAGATTAGGATTGTCTAGGATTTCTCAGCAGAGATCATGAGGGAGCGTGCTAAGTTTAAAAGTGTCATGTCAGAGCTGTTCAACAAAAATTTTAAACGTTCTTTATGGTATCTGGCTCGGCTCAGAATTACACTGAAGGATGGTATGAGGGAATGGTTCTGTTCGAGTTTAGAGGCTCAGAAATTTTTACAGTCAGAAAATTGATTGTTTATTATTTTTACATGAATAACTACATATTTTACCTTTGGCAAACCTTGTAGTCAACTCTCTTTTTGAACCCTTTAAAGCTGCATTCTGAGAATAAGACTTTAACGAGCTAATACTTTGTGTGTTCATATGATTTTATATTATACTTACTTCCCTAGGGTTCTTGATATCAGAATTAAGTGTTTCTTTTTTATCTGTTGTTTTGACTAGGTTGGAATACTTCTAACCTTGAAATTAATTTGGAGCTAAGCCAGCAGATTCTCTGGGGGGATGTTATCATTACGTGTAGGTGTCAACTTTCTTTGGTCGACTTTCTCTGTTTGGGAAGGGGAAGGGAGGGGGGGGTTGGGTTTTTTCCTGGAAGCTGTTTTGGATTCTTAGCCAAATCTGCTGCTTGGTTACCTTATCTCAAAGGTTATTGTTTAGTCTTATTAATTATTTCAGGGATTATTCCTCTAACTTTTCTTTTAAATAGTATTAAAGTGGATTATACTAGTAACTTACTTAGTCTTAAAGTGAAAAGGTTAAATCACCCTGTGAAATGAAATAAGATTTTTGCCTATGTTAAAAAACTTTAAGTCCCAATTATTTTTTTACAAGAGAATACAGTGGCCAAAGAAAGCCTTGTTATATGAGCTGCCTTTAAGGCATATATTAGAGGACAAATCATTTCTTATACTGCAAGTGTTAAGAAAAAAGATAATAAAGAGAGAATTAATTTAGCCAATCAGCTGAAACAACTAGACCAAGAATATGCCTTGGCTTCAGATCCTGTTCTATATAAAAGGCGGGTTGAAATTAAAACCAAATACAGGTGTCCCCCGTTTTGCGAACATTCACTTTACAACAGCTCGCTGTTACAGAAGACCTACATTAGTACCTGATTTCGCTAACCAAAGAGGATTTTCACTTTTATGAAAAAAAGACGCCCGCTTTATATGTGTGTTTACCCTGAGAAAGACTATCATGACCGTGAAGCCTTGTGCGGGCAATTGTCTGTGCATGTGTGTATGTGCCAATTGTTTTTCTCCAAATCGATTTCAGCTCGCTGTCTTCCCGATTTTGATCAGTGAAACTACAATGTACATAAAATACTTCTACTTTATATAGGCTGTATATTTATCATATCATTCCTGCTTTTACTATATGTTAGTGTTATTTTAGGTTTTATGTGCTATTTGGTGTGATTTGGTAGGTTATTTTTTGGGTCTGGGAACACTCAAAAATTTTCCCATATAAATTAATGGTAATTGCTTCTTTGCTTTACGACATTTCAGCTTACAAATGGTTTCATAGGAATGCTTTACATTTGGATAACAGGGAAACCTGCTATGATCTTTTGTTAACATATCCTATTGAAACTCAACTCATAAATGATAAAAGTCAGTTTTATATTCATGAAGATAAAACAGGTAAATTATTGGCTAACCAAATTAAAACTTATATTGCTAAATGACAGATTAAAGAAATTTGTAAAACTAATGGTGTCAGGACAACTGATCATTTAGAAATAAATTATACCTTTAGAGAATTTTATTCTAAACTTTATAGTTCCGACCCTCCTAAAGATAATACCGTAATGCAGGGGTTCCCAACCTGGGGTGCGAGATGGAATTTCAGGGGCTGCAACAAAGATTGGCTTGTGTGCTTGAGTGACAAGTCACGAGTCATCACTCAGCCAGCTGCCAGTGTGCCTTGAGAAGTGGTAGTAATGTTTGTCCCAAGCATGCTCCAGTCTCCCGCTGCCCGAGTCGAGAGAGACGTAAACTCACTCCAGTCTCCCGCTGCCCGAGTCAGCGTTGAGGAGTCTCATCAGTGTTACCTGGGAGTTACACCTCAGAGTTGAGGAGTCTCATCAGTGTTAGCTAGAAGGTTACATCTCAGAGTTAAAAATCATCTCATAATGCCAAAACCTTTATACATCCCAAATCAACCATTGAGTAACGACTTCCCTTTAAAACTAAACCCGCAGACAGTAGGTAAATTATTCAATTATAAAATTTAAAAAAGCCGCATTTTGATAAAAAGTAGCTGAAGTTATTCATTCGTATTTGTCTCAATGCATTAAAGAAGCTTTTGAATTTCAAAGGTTTTTTTCTCTTAAAATGTTTTTTCTTGAATCATTGATAATTTTGAATTGTGTTAGTTGAGGAGGTATCATGGTTAGCACCAAGGACTTTGAATCATGTGATGGGAGTTCATATCTCCAGTAATCATCGGAAATAGGTGTGTAAATTCAGTAGATAGTAGCCTAATAAGTTGCATCATGTCTCTGTAGCATTTCCACCTGACGATTTATCTTGGCGTAACCGTAGATAATATAATATTCAAAAGCGTGTTTCTTCCAATACTTTGCTATAGGCGTATCTGGTTGAGTAAAGCAGTCATCCCTGATTTAGTCAGATAGTTTTTCTCATATTAGCTCATATTTTTCTCTTTACCCTTAACCCTTCATCATGCCAAAAAGAAGGAAGTGGAATGATGACTATGTGTGCTTTGGTTTCACTTGCACAACAGGAAATGATGGCTTGCAAAAACCCCAGTGCATTCTTTGTAGCGCTGTGTTTTCCAACTCAAATCTGAAGCCATCCAAGCTTCAAGAGCACTTCAAGAACAAGCATGGTGGAGCTGATGTTGAAGGACATGATGTTGGGTCATTGAGAATCAAAAGAGCTCGTTTTAGAAAATTTAGAAAATCACAAGGAACGCATCCAAAATTAGGTTTTGTTTCTGTTGAAAAACCACTACTTCTTGCTTCATACCAAGTGGCATATAAAGTGGCCAAATCCAAGAAGCCCCATACAATTGCGGAAGATCTCATCAAGCCATGTGCACTGGAAATGGCAACAATTATCCTGGGCAAAGCAGCAAGAAAATAATTTGAACAGGTGCCCCTATCAAATAATTTCATTCACAACCGAATCAGTGTTTTGAGTGAAGATATTTTGGACCAAGTCATCTCTGATTTCAGAGCTAGTCCTTTTAAAATCTCTATTCAGTTGGATGAGTCAACTGATGTCTCCAGTTGTAGTCAACTCATCACATTAGTGAGGTATGTCAATGATGGTGCTGTGAAGGAAGATTTCCTGTTTTGTAAAGAACTGAAAATATACACAACTGCAAAGGATATGATGCAGCTGGTGAAAGTCTTCTTTGCCAAACATGATTTAGATATCAAAGTCATTGGTTCTGTGTGCACTGACGGGGCACCTGCAATGCTTGGAAATAAATCTGGCTTTTCTGCATTGATGAAAAAGGAGATTCCAGACTTGCAAGTTACCCATTGTTTTCTTCAATGGCATGCTTTGGCATCAGAAACATTGCCTCCAAATTTGAAGAAAGTCCTTGATACTTGTGTGAAGTTCATCAACTGGATCAGGGGGCGTGCTTTGAACCATCGCATCTTCAAATCATTTTGAGGATCTGGGAAGTGAGCATTCAGTTTTGCTTTTCCACACAGAAATCCGTTGGTTGTCACGAGGACAAGCTTTAACCCGCTTCTTTGAACTGCAGGAAGAAATCAAAATTTTTCTGGAGGAGTGTGAATGTGATATGTTTGGGGCAACAGAATCACAGGAATTTGCCCAAATGCTGGCTTACTTAGCTGACATTTTCACTCGTATGAATGACCTGAGTGTTTCTCTTCAAGGAAAAGGGATAAACATATTGAAGGCTTGTGAAAAGTTGAATGCCTTCAAAGAAAATTTACATCTTTGGCGTTGAAGGATAGAAAGAGGCAGTCTGTCAAATTTTCCTTCACTAGAAGACATGGTTGATGATGTTGGATCCATAACTCCTACTGTGTGTGAAGAAATTGTGGCTCATTTGGAAATGCTGTCAGAATCCATCGTTTGAAGGATATTTTGCTGCTGGAGACCTGAAGATTTCAGAAAAATGGATCATGAATCCATATTCCTACAATTTGGAGAAAATATCAGATGATGAAGAGCTGAAGGAAGATCTTACTGATCTGCAGACAAATTAAGCTCTTGAAATGCAATTTGAAAGCAAGACTTTGGAGGAGTTTTGGTGTGCAGCACTGGATATGTTCTCAGGACTTGGTGGAAAAGCACTCCTTGTCCTCTTTCCATTTGCAACAACATACTTGTGTGAATCTGGATTCAGTTCTCTTTTGTCAATCAAGACAAAATCTAGGAATCGCCTGAATCCACAGGCAGATCTGCAGATCGCGGTCAGCAAGAAAGTTCTACGTTTTGACAAAATCATGAATGAGAAGCAGGAGCAAAGAAGTCATTGAATTTTATGTTCACAATTGGGATTGATTTTACTTTTACAATTTTTTCTGAATAAATTAGAATCTAATTGCTCAATTTATGTTTGCATTTTATGCACTGAGTTGAAAGCTTATTTTTTTAAGTTCAATTTGTTCACCCGCAGTATTGTACATGGTTCAAAAATTAGAAATTAGACTTCTTCATCTTCAAATGTGATATTACTTTTGTAGGGGGTGCGAACGTTAATCAAACATTTCCTAGGGGTGTGGGGCATAGAAAAGGTTGGGAGCCACTGCCGTAATGAATAATTCTTTAGACCAATGAACTATTCCTACACTTTCTGTGGATAACCGAAAACAATTGGATCAACCTATTTCTCATGAAGAAATTGCCGAGGCTATATATTCACTGCACTCAGGGAAGGCTCCAGGTCCTGATGGATTTTCTGGAGAATTTTATAAGGCTTTTACTTCACTGCTTATATCTCATTTATGTTCCATCTTTTCGGATACTTTTAAGTTGGGTAGGTTGCCGCAATCTTTTTATGAAGCTTCTATTTCGCTTATTCTTGAAAAAAATAAGAACCCAACTGAATGTTCTTCATACAGACCAATTTCCTTACTTAATGTTGATACTAAAATCTAATGTTCTGGCTCGTAGGATTGAAAATATCTTACCATCTATCATTTCTACAATCAGACTGGATTTATTAAAAATCAATATTCCTATTTTAATATTTGTCAGTTATTAAATGTTATCTATTCTCCTTCTAAGGAGATATCAGAATGTGTGATATCCTTAGATGCTGAGAAGGCTTTTCATTGGATTGAATGGCACTATTTATTTAAAATTTTAGAAAAATTTAATTTTGGACCCAGTCTTACTCAATGGATTAAATTACTTTATTTATCTCCTTCTGCTTGGGTTCTTACTAATTCTCAGAATTCGAAACCATTTAAACTTCAATGTGGAACCAGAAGTCCTTTGAGCCCTTTGTTCTTTGACCTGGCCTTAGAACCCTTAGCTATTGCCTTTCGAGAATCTAGTGATAACACTGGTATTTTGCAGAAGGGTACTACCCACAAAGTTTCACTTTATGCAGATGACTTATTGCTTTTTATTTCCAATGTCGAGGCTTCGTTACCTTCTGCACTTTCTCTACTCTCCTATTTTAGCCAGATTTCTGGATATAAATTGAACCTATGTAAGAATGAACTTTTTCCTTTCAATAATTTAGCATCAACTAATAGTAATCTTCCTTTTAAAATTGTGAGAAATCAACTTACTTATTTGGCTGTAACAATTATTAAGAATTATAAATAACAATTAAAGAAAGTCTTCTTACTTTATTAAATTATATAAAAAGAGCATTATCAAATTGGTTGCCTCTTTCGTTATCGTTGATTGACCGAAGTAATTCTATTAAAATGAATTTATTACCTAAATTAATATACGTCTTCCAGGTCTTACCCGTCTTTATTCCTAAATCCTTTTTTGATTCTCTTGACTCTATTTTATCGTCTTATATATGGAAAAATAAACGTCCTCAAGTGAATAAAGTTCATCTCCAGAAAGTTAAAAAGAATGGAGGTTTAGCTTTACCAAATTTTAGGTTTTATTATTGGGCAGTTAATATATGGAATCTTACATTTTGGTTATATTATATTAATCACGAGGACCATCCGGGGTGGGTTTCTTTAGAAGCTAACTCTGTTAATAAATTTTCTATTATCTCTCTTTTGGGATCTTCACTTCCTTTATCTTTAAGTAAAATAACTGAAAATGTGGTAGTTAAACATACCTTGAGGATCTCGATACAATTTTAAAAACACTTCGGTTTATTGAGATTTTCCCTTTCTAGTCCCATTTCCCTTAATTATTTTTTAAGCCCTTTATGTCTGATGTAGTTTTTAAACAATAGGAAAGATTGGGTATTAAATGTTCATAGATGCTGTCTGCCTGCTGAGTTCTGCCAGCATTTTGTGTTTTTTGTTTCTAGGATCTGTTTGTTGGAGGAAATCTTTCTTTGTTCGACTGTCAACTAAATATAGTTTACCAAAAACCCACTATTTTTTATATTTACAAATTGGAGACTTTCTGCAATCTCAATTATATACATTTCCTAAAAGTCCTGATAAAAATGCATTAGATGAAATTCTTAATTTGAAATCTTTTTATAATGGTTCAATATCCAATATTTATGATATGTTGATGGGAATGAGAAATGATTCTTTAGACAAAATCAAAAATCTTTGGGAACAAGCTTTACAGACTTCAATTTCAGAAGAAACTAGGAATGAAAATTTTAAACTGGTTAATACTTCATTGTTATGTGCCCGTCATTCCCTCCTACAATTTAAAGTGGTCCATAGGGCTTATACAACCAAGGATAAGCTATCTCGTTTTTATATGGATATATCTCCCTACTGTGATAGGTGTAACAATGGAGAAGCTTCATTCATTCATATGCTTTGGACACGTCCAAGTCTTGAAAAATATTGGAGGAAGTATTTCAAATTTTTTCTGTACTTTTTAAAGTAAATTTTAAGCCTAATCCTTTGACTGCCTTATCTGGTATTGTTGGAGGGGAAGATATCATTTTGAAGACATCTGACTTGCACATTCTAGCTTTTATCTCTCTTATGGCTAGGAGGGCGCTCTTGCTAAAATGGAAGGATGCTGCTCCGCCTGATCACACTCAGTAGTTACGGGATGTTATGGCATGCTTACATTTAGAGAAGATTCATTGTTCAATTTCTGAATCTAACCAAGATTTTCAAAATTTGTGGGGACCATTTTTGATTTCCCGTTGAAGTACAGATGCTGGTAAATAGCATATTTCACTATCTGATTAAGTTTTCTTTTCCCCTTTTTTCTTTACCAAACAGCTTCAGCTTTGGTAGCGGGGTTGAAATTTTTTTTTATATATATATAAAAAATTATTCATATCTCAACATATGAATTAATCTAATCTACATGAATATAGGGTAAGGAGTTTGTTAATGTGATTCAAATATAATGTATTTGGTATTATTATATTTTTCTTTTGTTTTATAATATGTATTTTCTTAAACCCTGTATTCTTCTGTGTAGAAATTAATAAAAATATTGAAAAGAAAGAACGTAAAGATCACGGGAGAATTGGCATCGGCTAATGCCGAGGCTGCAGCAGCGTTCCCAGAGGAGCTCAAGAAACTCATAGAAGAGAAAGGCTACCTTGCAAGATTTGTTTGATGATGCAAAGAAAAAGAAGAGACAGCTTCCTATAACAATGTTTCTAACTAACGCATGTGCAATTCTGAAGTCTTGACATTCAACGCTTTAAGATCCTCAGTCCTCAATCTCCACAGTTCCTGACTTTAGTATTATTGAGCCTCCTTATTCCCTAAACAAGACAGTGTAATAACTACTGTACAGGTGTTACAAGTTTTACTGGTTGTTTGATTATTGTTCAACTCATGTCTCCTTCATTTACTGCTTGTAAGCGAGAAGAACATGTAGAGTTTTTTTCTTGTTACTATTCCCTGAACATTACAGTATAACAACTATTTACATAGCATTTACAGTGTATTAGGCATTATAAGTAATCGAGGGATGATTTAAAGTATACGGGAGGATGTGTGTAGGTTATATGCAAATACTACACCATTTTATATAAGGGACTTGAGCATCCGCACTTTTTGGTATCTACGGGAGGTCCTGGAACCAATCCCTTGCGGATAAAGAGTGCTGACTGTACTGATATATTTTAAGTCTAGGTCCATAGTGCACCAGAAGTGGCTACACAAGTGAATAATTTGGTAAATAAGCTACTGAGTATAGGAGTAAGAAAGATGTGCTGCAGTTATATAAAATTTTAGACAAATCAAAGGTGGAGTATTGCCTTCTATTTAGTCTCCTCATTATTGGAAGAGTGTAGAGACAGTGGAAAGGGTGCAGAATTGTTTACCAAGATACTGCCTGAATTAGAGGGTATTAGCTGTAAGGATAGATTGGAAAAAATTGGGTTGTTCTACCTAGGGTGTTGGAGGCTGAAGGAAACCTGACATTGATTTTTAAAATTGTGAGGGGTATTGATATGGCAGACAGTCAGAATCTACAGTTCAAAGGTTTATTCATTATCAAAGTATGTATGCAGTATACAACTCTGAGACTCACAATTCCAGGTAGCCACAAAACAAAGAAATACCATGGAAGTCAGTTCAAAGAGAAACAACAAATCCACACCCCTACCCGCACAAAATATGAATGGGATGGCAACACAATCATCAAATCCCCCAAATCCCTCTCCCCCACATGAAACGCAACAAGGCCATTGATGCACCATCAATAACTCTCTGAGACGTGAAGCAAGATATTGGCTTTTATTGACTGGAAGAAAGAACAAGCAGCAATTGACCACCATGCCACATCCTGGAGACTGAGGGCAGGGCTCAGGCTTCAATCGCCTTTATACCGGGGTCCGTGGGAGGAGCCACGGTCAGTGGGAGGAGCCACAGGAGCAGTCAGCAGGGGGCGTGTCCAGACAGGTATATGTAGTTCACCACATTCATCAAACCCCAGACATCCCTCTCCCCACACAAAAAACAAAGAGAAAAAATGGGCAACAACACAAAATATAAAAACTTTTAAGAATGAAAAAGTTCATAGTCCACAGTCCAAATCCATAAACACAGAACCTCAGTAACATCCTCCAACATCATCATCAGCTCAAATGCTGAGGCCTACTCTCGGGGCACAGTGGCAGACTACACAGTCCCTCTCTCCAGATCCCACAGGCGAATAAAAGGCAGGTAGTCAGTGCTCGCCTTCTGCAATTGTCTCGATATTTCAATCTTCCTTGTCGCTTTAATTGGTAAATAATGGAAGCATTAATTAGTGAAATGGAGTTGAACATCAGCTCATGCCACGTCTCATAGTTTCTTCATCTCATGGCTTGCCTTCCCTGCTTTCTGAATCTTCTCAGAGACTGCAAAGAGCTGGATCACTCAATTGATCTCTAAACTGTAAATCACAGGCTACAACAGTTCCGGGAGCACACTTTAGATGAAAGACAAATATGTAAAATAAGTGAAATAAACAATTTTGTGGTCTATCCAGAAGATGTAGACTGAGGGAGCATTGATCGTAAGTACCATCTTGACCACAATCTTTTCCCTTGTATAGAACAGTCAAGCACCAAAGGACATGTTTTTAATGATAGAAGGAAGAAATTTAAAGTTGATGTGAGGGGCAAGTATTTTTTTGACACAAAGAATGGCTGGTACCTGAAATAGGTTATCAGGGGAAGTAGTTTGGTGGAGTTTAAGAGGCTTTTAGATAGACATATGAAAATGAAGTGTCGGTGGGATATGGGTGATACGTAGTACAAATTGGCCTCAAGATTGGCACAGTATATCAGGGCCTGAATGGCTTGTCCCATCTGTTCCATGTCTTTGGTATGTGGGAGGAAACATGAACACTTGGAAGAAACCCAAGTGGTCACAGCAAGAATGTGCAAACTCGCCACAGACTTTGTGCAAGTTCAGCATTTATTCCAGGGACCTGATGCTGTGAGGCCACAGCATCAGATCTACTAGCTGAACTAAAATGCCACCCCAGCATGTACATCATGTCAAAGTAGTGTTACATTTCACCCCCAAACATCACTGAGGGCCAAGCTGGGTACATAATTTCCCCGTTTTAATCAAAATTTGTACATCAGATCCTTGAGCAAATGTTCCACTCTGGATCCCAAATGAAATGGTAAATGCCTTCAGTGACAACACAGCACAGGGATGGGGTTTGGTTCACATCAACATTGCATAGCAACACAAAGGGCATCTTATGTTTCATGACCAGATTCTTTCCTGCATTTGGTATGTAGACAAATCCTAGTCTCCAAAATTACATTGAAGATATTTTCCTCAGGGAGAAAGGCAACTTTAGTAAAACGTAAAGAAATAAAAATGGATTTATAAGAAGCATGAATATGAGTAAGAGAATAGGAAAATTAAATGGCACAGCCCTCGATGTGCAAATACTTCCATGCAAATATGAGTTGTTATCTTCACTGGATATTTCCTCACTATCACTATGGAGAACTGAAACTACCAGGGGCCTGGATCAGCTTCTCAGCTCATTTGCCTCTATCAGAAAAAGAGTTAATATTTCAGGTTAATGATCTATTAAAGAAATTCATACACCATGCAAACAGCCTGTGGCCCACAGAGTCTAGTTGATAAATTAAGTGCTTCTTCAGCTTAATCTTACATCATTCCCATTTTATTCTCCCCATATTCCCACCAACTACCCCCAGATTCTACCACTCAACTACACATTAAAGGTAATTTACAGTGCCATTGGCTTTCCTATGCTCGTGCCTTTGAGATATGGGAAGAAAATTAAGTAAACAGAAAAACCCACACAAGTCACAGGAAACACATACCGATTCCACACGGGCAGCATCAAGTTCAGGATTGAATCCCGATCACAGAAGCTGTGGGGTTGAAGCTCTATTAGCTGCAGCACTATTTGACTCTTTTGGGGCCACGAAATTCAGCAGGGCAAACAGGGGTAGGAGCTCAGGTATGATAAGCATCATTGACATGTGAAAAGTTTTGGTTAAAAAAAATCATCAGCCTGAAGTGTTAAATTTAACGCAAATATTTTTTATTTTATTTGACTTCAATACAATTCTGTGAACTATGTGCAAACATAGAGTCATAGGATAATGTAGAATGGAAGCAGACCCACTAGATCATTGAATCCATGCTGACTGTAGTTCACTCCAACTTACTCCCATTTTCTCTCATTTGCTCTATATCCCTCTAAACCATTCCTATCCATGTGCTTATCTAAATAACTTTTAAGTTTTGTTATTGTACCTACCTTAATCACTTTCTCTGGCAGCTCTTTCAATACACATGCCACTTTCTGCATAAAGAAGTTTCCCCTTGGGTCCCTTTTAAATTTTTCACTTCTTACCTTAAATCCATTTCCCCTAGCTTTTACTTCTCTTGACATGGGAAAAATTCACTGTATCTATGTCCCTATTCAATTTTTGAGAAAAAGCTAACCTGGCCAAAATATTTACAGAAATACACCAATTTGATCAGATTAACCTGAAATGAATTCTTCCCGATTGATGTAAACTTTGCACTCATCTTTTTGTCATTATCCTTTGCTGAACTGATATCATGGATATCTCACACTGTCTGTGCAATGCTTCAACTAAAGAAACAAGTTTCCATTTTCACAACAGTCCAAAACAGTTAACTTAGAGGGATTACAGAAATGACCAATCTTCTGCAAACACACAAATAGATGCAGTCAAAAATATAGTTCAGGACTATGGCTGCATTTAAATCTCTGCCAGTGGCTATTTTGATAAAATGGTGGAGATTAACTGATAAAAGATTTAACACTCAATAAACTGGTTACATTCATGTAGTTTAGCACTTGTAGGTTGATCCATGGTGCAACAAAATGAAAAAAAAGAGTTTGAAATCTGTCCATAAAAACACAAAATGCTGGCAGAACTCAGCAGGCCAGACAGCATCTATGGGAGGAGGTAGTGACGACGTTTCGGGCTGAAACCCTTCATCATGTTTGGTCATAATGACCATCATTATGTTTGAAGGGAAAAGGATGAGGCTTGCAAGCTGAACAACACCATCCCAACCATGAAGCATGGGGGTGGCAGCATTATGTTGTGGGGGTACTTTGTTGCAGGAGGGACTGGTGCACTTCACAAAATAGATGGCATCATGAGGAAGGAAAATTATGAGGATATATTGAAGCAACATCTCAAGACATCAGCTAGGAAGTTAAAGCTCGGTCGCAAATGGGTCTTCCAAATGGACAATGACCCCAAGCATACCACCAAAGTTTGGCAAAGTTGCTTAAGGACAACAGAGTCAAGGTATTGGAGTGGCCATCACAAAGTCCTGACCTCAATCTGATAGAAAATTTGTGGGCAGAACTGAAAAAGCATGTGCGAGCAAGGAGGCCTACAAACCTGACTCGGTTACACCAGTTCTGTCTGGAGGAATGGAACAAAATTCCAGTAACTTACTGTGAGAAGCCTGTGGAAGGCTACCCAAAATGTTTGGCCCAACTTAAACAATTTAAAGGCATTGCTACCAAATACTAACAAAGTGTATGTAAACTTCTAACCCACTGAGAATGTGTTGAAATAATTAAAAGCTGAAATAAATCATTCTCTCTACTATTATTCTGACATTTCACATTCTTAAAATAAAGTAGTAATCTGAACTGACCTAATACAGGGAATGCTTTCTAGGATTAAATGTCAGGAATTGGGAAACACTGAGTTTAAATGTGTTTGGCTAGGGTGTATGTAAACTTCTGACTTCAACTGTATGTAATTGATTTATTTGTTTATTTATTATATTTTATTTTATTTATTATTTTTTCTCTCCCTGCTAGATTATGTATTGCATTGAACTGCTTCTGCTAAGTTAACAAATTTCACGCCACATGCCAGTGATAATAAATCTGATTCTGATTCTGATTCATAAGTAGTGAGTACCAGGTGATGATGATGATGATGATGATAATAATAATAATAATAATAATAATAATAATAATAATTTTAAAAAAGCAGAAATGGCTGGCTACATCAGAAATATAGATGCAATTCAATTACACAATAGATAACTAGATGATGTACACTGAATGAATAGAACAGTATTTTGAAGCAAATGAAATAGCCAATGAAAAGTAAGTGCCAGCTTTGCTGAGTGTATTAGGTGGAAAAGCATACAGTTTGCCGAGAAGTTTAACAGCTCCAACCAAACCAGAAAAAATTAGGTTTGTTGATCTCGTGAATGTAAATCAGGAACATTTAGAACCAAAACCATTGTTGATTGTGGAGCACTTTAGGTTTCATAAGCAGAATCAAAAGGAAAGGGAGCCCAATTCAGCTAACATGGCTGAATTGAAGAAATTGTCTGAGCACTGTCAGTTCAGTGGTGGGCTCAATGACGCACTGAGTGATTGTTTAATTTGTGGAATTTTACAAAACAAACCATTCAAAAATGGCTGCTAACTGAAGCACAACTCACATTTAAAAGAGCAGTTGAAATTTCTGTATGAATGAAAATAGCATCCAGAGATGCAATTAAGTTGAGCATACACAAAATTGCAATGTCTAAACAGAAGCCGGCTTGGCTGAACAAATTGTGTTTACCATTGTGGCAGGGACTCACATGCCAGCTCAATGCAGATCTAAAAGTGAAACTTACAGAAAATGCCACAAAGTATAACACATACAAAGAGCATGTCATGCAGACAAAAATAAATGGACTGCACATGGAAGGGAAAAAGCTACAAAGTCAAGTTGCAGATTCAAAAAGAGCAATAATGTGGATGCTGTTGATCAAAAATCTGATAATGATGAGAGTGACATGGGACGGGGTAGATTTGAGCTTTACAATGTGAAATTTAATGAGACAAGCAATATGGCTTACATCAGAAGTGAACGGCAAATTCATTAAAATGGAATTGTACACTGACTCAGCTGTTTCAGTCGTTACACAAAATTAGTTTGAATTGCATTTCAAAGATACTGAACTGAACCCTGCTGATATTCCACTAAGAACTCATACTGGAAAAAAGCTAAAAGCTATGGGAATGACAATTGTAACAGTGAAATACAACAGCCAACAAGCCACATTGGCCTTGTATATAGTAAAAAAGTAAGGCCAGCATTGTGGGCTCATGAGTGGCAGATACAAATATAACTTTATTAAAGATCCATCCACTAATTGCATGCCACATTTCCTGAATGAAGGTGATGTGTCAAATGAAAATGAATTAAGAAAGGTACTGGATGATGCCACAGCAGTGCTCAAGGATGACATTGGAAAACTCAAACATATCAAAGGTAAACTAATGTTAAATGAAAAAGCCACACCCAAGTTTTACAAAGTCTGTCCAGTTCCTTATACCACCCATGACAAAATAGCCAGTGAGCTAGATCATATGGAGACAGAAGGAATTCTTTCCAAGATCAAGTGGAGCCCCTCGACAACCCCAATGGTTCTAGTAGCCAAGAAGAATGGGTCTGTCAGGATGGTGATTTTAAGATCACCATCAACCCAGTACTGAAAGTAGATCAATACCTTCTGGCTGGCTAGACGATATCTTTGTAAATCTTTCTGGAGGGAAACTTAAGCAAATTGGACTTAGATGAGGCCTACCTACAGATGGAGATGGAAGAAGAGTCTGAAGTTTTTCTCACCACAAACATGCACAAAGTGATTTATTGCTATATTAGGCTTGTTTTTGGAGTACCATCTGTACCTGCACTCAAAGCTGTAGACCAGGTCCTGCAAGGCTGCTCAGACACTCTACTTGGATGACATCATTGTTACCGGTGAGGATGACAAGGAACATCTCCAAAATCTCAAGACGATGTTAAAAAGATTAGAAGATAATGGGCTCAGAGCATGTTGTAGTAAGTGTGAATTCTTTAAACCGAGCATTACTTACCGTGCTCACATGATTGATGCACCAGGATTACACAAGCGTGCCGAGAAAATTCAAGCAGTGGTGGATGCCCCAAGGCCAAAGGACATGTCACATCCCTTTTTAGGATTTGCCAATTACTATACCAGGCTCCTGCTAAACCTGGCTACTGTACTTCACCCCTTGAATTCATTACGACAGACCAGGAAGAAGAGGCAATGGACAAAGCAGAGTGTGGTGATTTTACAAAAGGCAAAGGAAATGGTTATGTCAGACAATGTACTCACACATTATATCATCGAGTGAAGCTTTCCTGTGATGCCTCACAGTATGATATAGGAACAGTCATGTCACATGACCTGACTGATGGAAGAGAACACCCCCATAGCCTTTGCATCGCATTCCCTTACTACTGCAGAGAAAAATTACACACAGGTTGACAAAGAGGCCTTGAGTCTGGTGTGTGATGTAGAACATTTGAACTGATACTTGTATAGGACAGAGTTTACCATCAGTACTGACCATCAGCCACTAGAGTCCATTTTCAATCCACAGAAGGGTGATCCACTAACAGTAGCAGCACAAATGCAGAGATGTGCTCTGTTTCTCAGAGGGCACAATTACAAGTTCAAATTCAAGAGCACAACTAATCATGGAAATGCTGATGGATTGTCTAGTTTATCCTTGGAAAAGGAAATAAATTGCAGCGCAGCGTACTCCACAGCCATGCGGTCCTTTGCACTCATGTTTGGAGTTCCTCAGACCCAGCTGAGGGCTTCTCAAACAAGGAGGTTTGATGTTTCCCTCTTGGACAAGCAGTCTGGGCAAGGGACTACAGACGTGGTCAAAAGTGTGCACTTGGAAAGATTAAGGGCAGAACTAAACCATTCTCCTGCACAGTAGAGATCACGTCTGATGTCATCTGAAAATGACACATCAATCACTTGAGGAGAGCAGAGTCAATTGTTAGAGAATAAAAGTGTCCAGAGCTGTCAGAACTAATTTCTGCTGTCCCAGAGTCAACTCCTACAACCATCATGGAGAACGCCCCAGAACCTGAGATTGTTTCACAGCCACAGGTCTCAACTGTGAAGCAGAGTGATCCCCCTAACCCCCACCACCACACCCCCCCCCCACCCCCGGTCGGGAAAGGCGTTATCCCAGAAGAGTAGAAAATCCTCCACAGTGATTAAATCTTTAAGCCTGAATGGGACCATTTAAAATTTACTATGCTGTGAGTGTCTGTATGTATGTGTGTGTATATATATATATATATCTACACACACACACACACATGCACACGTATATATATATATATATATATATATATATAGTGTGTGTGTGTGTAGATACTGTATCTCAGAATCAGATCATGAGATCATGTGCAGTGGGCCCTCCATATCAGTGATGCAACCAGTTAGAATGGTCTCCACAGTACATCAGTCAAAATTTAACTGTCTTTGATGATCTGTCTTTATCAATCCATTGGGCCCAGAATCCCTTGATGAGGACTAGTGTGTGTCCCCTTGCCTTCCCCTCCTGAAGTCCATAACTAATTCCTTAGGTTTACTGATGTTGAGTGCAAGGTTGTTGCAACACTGCATAACCAGCTGATCTATCTCAGTCCTTGTACACCTCTTCATCACCATCTGAGATTCTGCTGATAACAGTTGTGTCATTGGCGAATTTATAGATGGTACTTGTGCTGTGCCTAGCCACACAGTCATGGATGTAAAGAGAGTAGAACAGTGGGCTAAGCATGCATCCTCAAGGTGTGTTAATATAGATGGTCAGCAAAGAGAGATGGAATTTCCAATGCGCACAGTTTGTGGTCTCCCAGTGAGGAGGTCAAGGATCCAGTTGCAGAGAGAGGAACAAAGGCCTAGGTTTTGAAACTTGTTGATTAGAACTGATGGGATGATGATGTTGAACGCTGAGCTGGTATCTATAAGCAGCAGCTTGGTGTAGGCATTGCTCTTGTCCAGGTGGTCCAATGCTGATTAGAGAGCCAGTATGAAATATATGTACGAGGGGTGATTGACAAGTTTGTAGCCTAAGGTAGAAGGAGATGAGTTATTAACTTCAGACTTTCACTCAAAGAGCTGAACTGCATGTGCATGTAACGAGAGCTGTATAACTCATCTCCTTCTACCTTAGGGCACAATCTTATCAATCACCCGTGCTGTGGACTCTTTCTGGAGGTCCAAGATCCATATGTTCCACAACCACTGTACTAAATGTGTAAATGTAGGAGGGGACTATGTCGAAAAATAAATGTGCTAGGTTATCTAAAATTGAGCACGAACTTATCAATCACCCCTTGTATGTCAAATGAAAGATACTGGGAACCTGCAATCTGTAAATCTGTTGCTCATTGTTGTCCATAGAAACCATAAAACTACTTGCTCACGTTGTAATTGCTAATTTCTCCAACAAACCCTTTAAGTAGAGTTGAATAAAATTGATGAGGGAAGCAGTCATTGCAAAAGCACATTTTGTCCTACTGAAGCTCTGTGGATTCACAGCACTGTCAGAATCTCCATGATAAATCTGAATTTCCCGTAACTGTTCTCTTATCTCAGCTACTGATGATTTTTCTTAGGTTACCGAATTTTATGGGAAAAGTAACATAAAAGCCTTCTGCACGTTCAGATATTTCACTTCCTGAGCCTCTATCAGTTCTTCTGTATATCATCTTTACAGACTTCAAAGTATCACCTATAAAATGGGATTTTGAATGAAATAAGTCTTATGATAATGGAGATAGTGAGGGCAGAGTATAACATGTAAGTTGCCAATTTTTCTTCAAATTTCAGCAAGACAGTACAAGCCAAATATGCAGTATACAATATCTTTGAAATTCTCCATCCAAGTTGCCATAAATTTTCAGCAATTTTTTTTCGACAGCTTTGGCTCTGGAATGCAATAGTGTTAGCACTTCACCCATTACAAATATGGGATGAGCTTGACAAAATAGGCAGTGAAAGAATTAATTCATATATTTAGCAATAAAGTAGCTTTGTTTTGCACATAGTTGTGTTCCTTCCTAGAATTGGCTGGAATAAATGAATGCCAATTGCAAATAAACTGGAACCAGTTATAAATTGGGAAAGAATTAATTTATTGCTCTGTATAATAAGTAAGCCTTAAGTGATTATATTGGAATCTCCTGAATATCATTGAAATAATTGGCAATGAAGTTGTACTTGACATTCAAAGAGGAAGACAAGCTACAGTGGTGCATTTTCTGAGCAGTTATACCTTTCAATTTAATAACCTAATATTATGATTGCAATATTGTACCTCTGAGAGAATAAAGTACCTTTTAGTCTGTTTCTCTCTCCCTCAGATGTTCTTTCTTTGCAAACAGAATTGTTTGCAGAAAGAGAAAGTGATAAGTGGTTGTGTCAAGAAAAGATGAATTAAAACCAAGTCCTCCGTGCACCCTGTGACATGAACATACGACTTTGGTTGGAACGATGTGATTGAAAGTACACTACCAGGTGGATGTAAGTGAAAAATGCATTATGCTGCATGATGGATGTTCATAGTAAGGCTTGAAGTACTTTGACAACATGAGCCATTTGTGGGTCATTTTGTTGAAAGAGAGAAAGATAAAGGGACTTGAGGCAAAGTGCATTTGCTGATTTGCATAATCATTCAGGAACCTATTTATATAATAATCAAATTTGGAGGCTTGTTGAGGATCTTGTTATCCATTGCTGATATAATTCTTTATACTATTTGCTTCCAAGAATACAGAATGCTGAAAGATTATCTTTCTCTAATAGATCTCTTCCTTGGAGTCCCTCCCGTCTCCTCTGAGCCCTTAACTCTGTCTTATTTCCTCTCCATAAGCTTCTGTTGCTATGAGTAAGGAAGCAGGGGAACCTGTGGTTTCCTGTACGCTCTGCAGACCATGATTTCTGAACATCTTTACTTTGTTTCAAATTGACCAAGCTGATATCTTAAGCTGCTGCAATGCTTCATATTCTGCAGTAGAAAGCAATTTCCTGTTCACTGAGGTCAGCCCCAGAATCACAGGCTTTTTTCACATGGGAAGTACAGTATGTCTGCATTGTTTAAATGACACTGGCCCAAGAAATACAGTATATACCAGATTGAGCAGGTGAGTGCAAATTGCACATCTGTCCACTTATGAAGATGTAAAGATATAAATTAAGCTGGCCATTTGAACCTGTTTTGGTATTCAATAACTTCATCTTCAAACTGTGCCATCTATCCACACCTGCCCTATATCCCAAAAGCAATTGATCAGTCACAGACATAAATTGAGGAACTGGCTAATGTCAGTTCCTTTTTGTGGAAAGGAGTTCAAATTTACACCATCTTTTGATAAAGGAATGTTTCCTAACTTCAATTCTGAGTGGCCCAGCCATTATCCACCAGGTTCTGGAGACTCCTAACAGCAAAGCTATTTTAGTCACTGTATCATTTTCCATGATTAGATTTCAATCAAATCAGTTCCTAAATTCTATGGGAAACATCCCTGGTTTGTAGTTTAACCCTCCACAAAGCATAGTCCTCACAGTACCCCAAGGGTTAAGATCATACACACAGGAGCAGAATTAGGCCATTTGGCCCTTCAAGTCCACTCTGCCATTTCATCATCTCTCAACCCATTCTCCTGCCTTCTCCCTCTAACCTTTGATACACTGAGGAATCAAGAACCTATCAACCATATGCTTTAAATATATCCAATGACTTGGCCTCTTCAGCCATCTGTAGCAATGAATTCTACAGATTCACTCCTGACTGACTAAAGGAATTTCTCCTCATCTCAGTTCTAAATGTACGGACCTTTATTCTGAGGCTGTGCCCTCTGGCCGTAGACTCCCTCAATATGGGAAACATTCTCTCCACATCCACCCTATCAAGGCCTTTCAATGTTCAGTAGGTTTCAATGAGATCCACACCTCATTCTCCTAAACTCCAGCAAATACAGGCCCAAAACCATAAAGCGCTCCACATATGTTAACCCTTTCAATCGCGGAATCATTCTCCCGAACCTCCTCTTGACCCTGTCCAATGCCGGCACATTTTTCTTAGAAAAGGGAGCACAAAACTGCTCACAATACTGCAAGTAGGATCTGGCCAATGTCTTTTAAAGTCTCAGCAATACATCCTTACTTTTATTTTCTAGTACTCTCAAAATGAATGCTGATATTGCATCTGCCTTCCTTACCACTGACTCATTCTGTAAGTTAACCTTGAGGGAATCCTATACGAGGACTCCCAAATCCCTTTGCACCTCGGATTTCTGAATTTTCTCCCTGTTTAGAAAATAGTACACAACTTTATTCCTTGTACCAATGTGGATTACCATATACTTCCTTACACTATTTTCAACCTGCTATTTCTTTGTCCATTTCCCCCCCCCCCGCCCTCTTCTGCAGACCCCCTGCCACTCCACCTTTCTTCGTATCATTCGCAAACTTAGCCACAAAGCCATCAATTCTGTCCCACACTGTAGTGCTGAGAGAAGAGTTGCCTATCTTAGCCTCAACAGAGTTGGATCACATCAATCCAGTCATAGGTTAAGGGTCAAAGGTGAATTATTTAAAGGGAACTTGATGGGGAATTTCTTCACTCAGAGAGTGGTAGAAGTGTGGAAGGAGCTGCCAGTGGAAATGGTGAATGTTGAATGATTTCACCATTTATGATAAAATTGGATGATACATGTATGGAGGGCTGTGTCTAGGTAAGGGTAAATGGAAATAGCTGAATAACAGTTTGGTACAGATTAGATGGGTCGAAAGTTCTGATTTTGTGATGTGGAACTCTAGGACTCTGTAAGTGCCCTGGTCCTCCAGATGTATTGACTGGCATCGTAAAAGTCATTTTCATTATTTTCTGCACAAGCCCAAGATGCTGTCATGATTTACATACAATGAACCCTGAAGAGTCTCTGTATTCCCCTCTGCTACACTTTCTTATCACATAGAAAGTACATTATTTTAGGCAAAGGCTGGAATGACCTCTCATTCTAACCCCGCAGAGATTTCCTCCAGTTTGTAGTACAGTGGGAAATGAGCAGAGCTGCTGCCTCACGATACCAGAAACCCGGGTTTAATCTCACCCCAGTGTACAGGGATATCCGGGTTCAATCTCACCCCAGTGTACAGGATATCCGGGTTTAATCTCACCCCAGTGTACAGGATATCCGGGTTCAATCTCACCCCAGTGTACAGGATATCCGGGTTTAATCTCACCCCAGTGTACAGGGTATCCGGGTTTAATCTCACCCCAGTGTACAGGGTATCCAGGTTCAATCTCACCCCAGTGTACAGGGGTATCCGGGTTCAATCTCACGCAGTGTACAGGGTATCCGGGTTTAATCTCACCCCAGTGTACAGGGTATCCGGGTTCAATCTCACCCCAGTGTACAGGGTATCCGGGTTCAATCTAACCCTAGTGTACAGGGTATCCGGGTTCAATCTAACCCAGTGTACAGGGTATCCGGGTTCAATCTCACCCCAGTGTACAGGGGTATCCGGGTTCAATCTCAACCCAGTGGACAGGGGTATCCGGTTCAATCTCACCCCAGTGTACAGGGTATCCGGGTTTAATCTCACCCCAGTGTACAGGGGTATCCGGGTTCAATCGCACCCCAGTGTACAGGGGTATCCGGGTTCAATCTCACCCCAGTGTACAGGGTATCCGGGTTTAATCTCACCCCAGTGTACAGGGGTATCCGGGTTCAATCTCACCCAGGTGTACAGGGTATCCGGGTTCAATCTCACCCCAGTGTACAGGGGTATCCGGGTTCAATCTCGCCCCAGTGTACAGGGTATCCAGGTTTAATCTCACCCCAGTGTACAGGGTATCCGGGTTCAATCTCACCCCAGTGTACAGGGGTATCCGGGTTCAATCTCACCCCAGTGTACAGGGTATCCGGGTTTAATCTCACCCCAGTGTACAGGGGTATCCGGGTTCAATCTAACCCCAGTGTACAGGGGTATCCGGGTTCGATCTCACCCAGGTGTACAGGGTATCCAGGTTCAATCTCACCCCAGTGTACAGGGTATCCGGGTTCAATCTCACTTCAGTGTACAGGGGTATCCGGGTTCAATCTCACTTCAGTGTACAGGGGTATCCGGGTTCAATCTCACCCCAGTGTACAGGGTATCCGGGTTTAATCTCACCCCAGTGTACAGGGGTATCCGGGTTCAATCTCAACCCAGTGTACAGGGGTATCCGGGTTCAATCTCACCCCAGTGTACAGGTTATCCGGGTTTAATCTCACCCCAGTGTACAGGGGTATCCGGGTTCAATCTCACCCCAGTGTACAGGGGTATCCGGGTTCAATCTCACCCCAGTGTACAGGGTATCTGGGTTTAATCTCACCCCAGTGTACAGGGGTATCCGGGTTCAATCTCAACCCAGTGTACAGGGGTATCCGGGTTCAATCTCGCCCCAGTGTACAGGTTATCCGGGTTTAATCTCACCCCAGTGTACAGGAGTATCCGGGTTCAATCTCACCCCAGAGTACAGGGGTATCCGGGTTCAATCTCACCCCAGTGTACAGGGTATCCGGGTTTAATCTCACCACAGTGTACAGGGGTATCCGGGTTCAATCTAACCCCAGTGTACAGGGGTATCCGGGTTCAATCTAACCCCAGTGTACAGGGGTATCCGGGTTCAATCTCACCCCAGTGTACAGGGGTATCCGGGTTCAATCTAACCCCAGTGTACAGGGGTATCCGGGTTCAATCTAACCCCAGTGTACAGGGGTATCCGGGTTCAATCTCACCCAGGTGTACAGGGTATCCAGGTTCAATCTCACCCCAGTGTACAGGGTATCCAGGTTCAATCTCACCCCAGTGTACACGGTATCCGGGTTCAATCTAACCCCAGTGTACAGGGTATCCAGGTTCAATCTCACCCCAGTGTACACGGTATCCGGGTTCAATCTCACCCCAGTGTACAGGGTATCGGGGTTCAATCTCACCCCAGTGTACAGGGGTATCCGGGTTCAATCTCACCCCAGTGTACAGGGGTATTCGGGTTCAATCTCACCCCAGTGTACAGGGTATCCGGGTTCAATCTCACCCCAGTGTACACGGTATCCGGGTTCAATCTAACCCCAGTGTACAGGGTATCCAGGTTCAATCTCACCCCAGTGTACAGGGGTATCTGGGTTCAATCTCATCCCAGTGTACAGGGTATCCGGGTTCAATCTAACCCCAGTGTACAGGGTATCCGGGTTCAATCTCACCCCAGTGTGCACGGGTATCCGGGTTCAATCTCACCCCAGTGTACAGGGGTATCTGGGTTCAATCTCACCCCAGTGTACAGGGTATCCAGGTTCAATCTCACCCCAGTGTACAGGGGTATCCGGGTTCAATCTCACCCCAGTGTACAGGGTATCTGGGTTCAATCTCACCCCAGTGTACACGGTATCCGGGTTCAATCTAACCCCAGTGTACAGGGTATCCAGGTTCAATCTCACCCCAGTGTACAGGGGTATCTGGGTTCAATCTCACCCCAGTGTACAGGGGTATCCGGGTTCAATCTCACCCCAGTGTACAGGCTATCCGGGTTCAATCTAACCCCAGTGTACAGGGGTATCCGGGTTCAATCTCACCCCAGTGTACAGGGGTATCCGGGTTCAATCTCACCCCAGTGTACAGGGTATCCGGGTTCAATCTCACCCCAGTGTACAGGGTATCCGGGTTCAATCTCACCCAGGTGTACAGGGATATCCGGGTTCAATCTCACCCCAGTGTACAGGGTATCCGGGTTCAATCTCACCCCAGTGTACAGGGTATCCGGGTTCAATCTCACCCCAGTGTACAGGGTATCCAGGTTCAATCTCACCCCAGTGTACAGGGTATCCAGGTTCAATCTGACCCCAGTGTACAGGGGTATCCGGGTTCAATCTCACCCCAGTGTACAGGGTATCCGGGTTCAATCTCACCCCAGTGTACAGGGGTATCCAGGTTCAATCTGACCCCAGTGTACAGGGGTATCCGGGTTCAATCTCACCCCAGTGTACAGGGGTATCCGGGTTCAATCTAACCCCAGTGTACAGGGTATCAGGGTTCAATCTCACCCCAGTGTACAACAGTATCTGGGTTTGATCTCAGCCCAGTGTACAGGACACCAGTGTACAGGGGTATCTGGGTTCAATCTAACCCCAGTGTACAGGGGTATCCGGGTTTAATCTCACCTCAGTGTACAGGGGTATCTGGGTTCAATCTAACCCCAGTGTACAGGGGTATCCGGGTTTAATATCACCCCAGTGTACAGGGGTATCCGGGTTCAATATAACCCCAGTGTACAGGGTATCTGGGTTCAATCTCACCCCAGTGCTAGAGGATTACAGATGCTCCAGACATGATGGGGGGCATTGCAATATGTGTGAGGATGTTGCACTGCTGATCAGGAGGCGTATTTCTGTAGAACCCAGAGAGGATATCCTGGAAGGATCAACTGATGAGCATATGGGTATAACTTGGAAATGAGAAAAGGTAATCACTTTGATAGGGTTATACTTCAGGCCTCACAAGAGTTACCCAGAACCAGATAGGAAGACAAAGCACAGTATAGTGAAAAAGGTTGGGTTGAAAGGTTCAAAGTTTCATTTTGTTATCGAAGTGTACAACTTGAAATTCTTATTCTCTGGGTAGCCATGAAACCAAGAAAGCAAAGAAAGGCAGCACGATCATCAAGCCCCTAAACCCCCTCCCTGCACAAAAACCAACAGAAACGGAACAGGCACATCAACCCCCAAATCCATCCACCCGCACAAAAAACCTAACAAAACAGGACAGGCACGTCAGCTCCCTAATCCCTCCTCCCACACAAAAAACCTAACAAAACAGGACAGGCATGTCAGCTCCCTAATCCCTCCTCCCGCACAAAAAACCTAACAAAACAGGACAGGCACGTCAGCTCCCTAATCCCTCCTCCCACACAAAAAACCTAACAAAACAGGACAGGCACGTCAGCTCCCTAATCCCTCCTCCCACAAAAAAAAAGGGAACAGGCGCATCAACCCCCAAATCCCCCTCCCTGCACAAAAAATCAAGAAAGATCCTGTGGGATACACAGAATATAAAAAACGATAAGACTGAGAAAAGTCAGTAGTCCAAGTCCATATCCAAAATGCAGGAAACTTGGGCAGCATCCTCCGGGTCCAGCGGCGGCCCTTTCCCTCTCGGTAGCAGAGCCTTCAAAAGCCAAGCATTCTCCACAATCGCATCAATGCTTCAATCTCTCTCCTTGCCTTTAATGGCGAACAATGGACGCTTTGATCAACAAAATAGAGTCAAACAACTGCCCTGTCCTGCAGCCTTCTCGCCATGAAGTTTGCACATTGTCTCTGTCTCCTGAAATCCTCTTGGAGACTGCAGAGCGTTGAAGCACCTTAACAATCTCCATGCTTCCACATTCACCTCAGTGTTTCGATCTCCCTCGATGCTTTAATCGGCAAACAAGGGAAGCTTTAATCAGTGAAATGGAGGCCAACATCGGCTCACAACCTGTCTGCCATGATGTTCCCGCATGCTACCTCTGCCTCCCAGAGGACTGCAGAGCACTGGAATACCCAAACTACCTCCAAACAGCAAATCAGAGGCTCCAACAGTTCTAGGATCACATCCTAATGGCGACTCCTTTGCCTGCATCTTTGGAAACAGCTCTATTTCTATCTTTAATATCTCCAGTTTTCCCTTTCAGGGTTCTTTTGAAGACCCTGATCTGGACGTACGTGCTGACTTTGGTTCATTGCGGGAATGGGACATGCAATTGGGGTCTCATGACAGGCCGTTATCATTATACCAAGGACACAGCCTAGAAGATTAGCTCACCTTCAGAGTTTTGGGATTTCATGGCTCTGGAGGCAGACAGACTCGAGGTTGGTGCCTCTGCAGGAGATCAGTGCGTCGTGGGAGACAGAAGATCTCTGGCTGTGTGCCCAGAGACCCGAGTTCTTTGGGCACAGAGCTCAGAAAAAGTGACACAACAGGCTTTTAATATTGTCAATCAGTGAGTTGTTTGTTACATCTTCCCTCTTGCTGTGAAATGGGGACACCTCTTTTTCCCTTATTAGGGAGAGAGAGAGAGTTTGTGTATGTCGAATACCGAGTGAACGAGTAGTGTTTGGGGTACTGCAAGTCTGTGTCTTTATTGATGCTTTGCTACATGCTTGATTGCTCAGTGGGGGGCGCCGATGCTTTTTATTGCTGGTGGGGTGGGGGGGATCGTTGCTTTGCTGCTGCTTACACATGGGAGAGGGGAGCTGGGCGGGACTTTGGGGTTCTGACATTTAACTGTCATTCATTCTTTGGGGCAGTCCTCTGTTTTCGTGGATGGTTGCAAAGTAAAAGAATTTCAGGATGTATATTGTATACATTTCTCTGACATGAAATGTACCTTTGAAAACGAAAAACAAATGTAAACAACATGAAAGGAGTGAAATATATGGTTTCATGGTTTATCCAGGAGATGCCGACCAAAGGAGCATTGTACGCAGGCACCATTTTGACTGGAAGTCCTCACTTCCGTTTGATTGCGTGGACTTGTAGTAGCAAGAGATTTTAACTTTCCCAATATTGTGTAGGGTTGCCTTCAAGTCATAGAACTGAATGGCGTAGTAGGCCCTTCTGATCACTGTGTCAATGTTGGCCATCATACCTATCTATACTAATCGCACTGGCATGCATTAGTTCCATATCCTTCTTTGCCTCACTCGTGCAGGTACCTGTTCAAATGTCTCTTAAATCATACTGTTCCACCCTCCATCGCCTCTTTTGGCAACCCCTTCCAGACACAAACTACTCTTTGTGTGAATTACTCCTCCTATCCCTTTACAATCTTCCCCCTCTCACCTTAAACCTAAGCCTTCTTCACCTGTGTTGTCACTTTCTGCATACACAGTACTTGTTTCCTTAGATCTTTCTGTACAACCTCCCTCCTGAGGCTCTGCAGTTCGTTGTTTATGTCCTGCCCTGGCTTAGCTTCTCTAAATATGTCAATTCATTGAGTCATTTCAATCTGCCATTCCTTTACCTACTTTCCCATTTGAACTAGGTCCTGTTGTAACCTTAACATATTTCACTGTACACAGTACACTGATCTTGATGTCATTTGCGAACTTATTAACTATGCCATCTAAATTCTCATCCAGATCATTAATATGAATGCACCTGGTCCTGATCTGTGCAGCACACTCTTCACAGAGCTCCAATCTGAATTGACTTTATTACTTACATCTTTCATATACATGAAGAGTAAAAATCTTTACGTTATGTTTCCGTTCAAATGTGCAATTACAGTCATTTATAATAAATATTATGTACAACAGGATAATCAATATAACATAGAAATGCATTTGTGTCAGCATGAATTAATCAGTCTGATGGCCTGGTGGAAGAAGCTGTCCTGGAGCCTGTTGGTCCTGGCTTTTATGTTGCGGTACCGTTTCCCGGATGGTAACAGCTGGATCAGTTTGTGGTTGGGGTGACTCAGGTCTCCAAAGATCCTTTGGGCTCTTTTTATGCACCTGTCTTTGTAAATGTCCTGATTAGTGGGCATTTCTCATCTACAGATGCACTGGGCTGTCTGCACCACTCTCTGCAGAGTCCTCCGATTGAGGGAAGAGCAGTTCCAATACCAGGCAGTGATGTAGCCAGTCAGGATGCTCTCAATCGTGCCCTTGTAGAAAGTTCTTAGAAGTTGAGGGGCCTATACCAAATTTCTTCATCCATCTGAGGTGAAAGAGGAGCTGTTGTGCCCTTTTCACCTCACAGCCGGTATATACAGACCACGCGAGGTCCTCGGTGCTGAGGAACTTAAAGCTGTTCACCCTCTCAACCCCAGATCCATCAATGTCAATAGGGGTTAGCCTGTCTCCATTCCTCCTGTAGTCCACAACCAGCTCCTTTGTTTTTGCGCCATTGAGGGAGAGATTGTTTTGTTGACATCACTGTGTTAGGGTGATGACTTCCTCTGTAGGCTGCCTCATTACTATCTGAGATTAGTCTCATCAGCAAATTTAATTAACAGATTGGAGCTGTGGGTGGCATCACAGTCATGGGTATACAGAGAGTAAAGGAGGGGACTAAGTATACAGCCTTGAGGGGCACCTGTGTTGAGGGTCAGAGGGGCAGAGGTGAGAGATCTGAAAAACAACCCTCCACTACCACCCTCTGACTGCTTCTGCCAAATCTATTTCGTGTCATTTGGCTATTTCACACTGGATCCCATATGATCTAATCTTCCAGAGTAACCTACCATGCAGGATCTTGTCAACATCCTTGTCAAAATCCATGCAGACATTGTCCTCCATCCTACCTTCATCAATCCTCTTTGCAACCCTTCAAAATACCCTATCAAATTTGTGAGACATGATTTCCCATGCACAAATCGAAGGTGACTATCCCTAACCAGCCGTTGCTTTTCTATGGACTTTTTCCGCCCCATAGATACTGAGTTCCTCCAGCATTTTGTGTCTTCAGCATCTACAGGTTTTCTCTTGTTTCCAGATGCAAGTTGTTCCTGTTGCTCAAAATTCCCGCCAGTAACACTGTCACAAGTGATGAAGTGCCTTGGCTTGTTCTTGTGGCCATTTTTAAAATCAAGGCACAACATTACCTACAGTCCAGTCTTCCAGTGCCTCACTCATGGCTAAAGATCATGCAAATGGATGAGACACCATACCCCCTCATCCTCAGGGCAGCTGGTTCCAGAGATGGAGTTCCATGCGGGCATGAGGAATCCCTAGATTTACGAATTGCTGAGACCAGAGTTCGAGATCTAGTGTTCAGGGTCCTGTCATCAGTGAGGCTGAAGTCTGGGGCATCTCTTATCCCTTCCTCTATCATGATTGCAGCATCTATACCTGCAATACTGAACAGGCTCCTCCATCAGCTAGGTTTCTATCATGTCTATGGTATCCTGGTCCTATGTATTCGTCCATGAATCGATACCCTGAGTTCTTCTGCCTTACACATCAGGCTTCTTGCACTAAAAAAGATGCTGTTCTGTCTATCATATTTTCCTCACTTCTATTCTAGCCCTTGCCGGTCCTGTCTGCTGGGCTTGCACACCTTAGCATTTATATATGCTTCAACTTACCCATCAATTTTCCAGTCTTCCAGTTCCAGAAGAATGGAAAATTGCAAATGTCACTCCACTCTTCAAGGAGGGAGAGAGACAGAAGAAAGTAAATTATAGGCCTGTTAGTCTGGCCTCAATGATTAGGAAGATGTTGGAGTCAATTATTAAGAACAAGATCACAGGGTACCTCGAGGCACATGATAAAATAGGTGATAGTCAACAAAGGAAAACCTTGCCTGACAAATCTGTTGGAATTCTTTAAAGAAATAACAAGCAGCATAGACAAAGAAGAAATGGTTGATGTTGTGTTCTTGGATTTTCAGAAGGTCTTTGACAAGGTGCCGCACATGAGGCTGTTCAACAAGCGACGTGCCCGTGGTATTACAGGAAAGATTCTAGCACGGATAAAGCAGTGGCTCATTGCAAGGAGGCAAAGAGTAGGAGCAAAGTGAGCCTTTGCTGGCTGGCTGCCAGTGACTAGTGATGTTCCACATGGGTCTGTGTTAAGGCTGCTCCGTTTAATGTTATATGTCAATGATTTGGATGATGGAACCGATGGCTTTGTTGCAAAGTCTGTACACGAGATGAAGAGAGGTGGAGGGATAGGTAGTTTTGAGGAAGTAGAGAGGCTCCAGAAGGACCTAGACAGATTAGGAGAATGGACAAGGAAATGACAGATGGAATACTGTGTTGGGAAGTGTATGGTTGAAGAAATGAAAGGATTGACTATTTTCTAAGTGGAGAGAAAATACAAAAATCTGAGGCGCAAAGGGCCTTGGGAGTCCTTGTGCAGGATTCCCTAAAGGTTAATGTGCAGGTTGAGTCTGTGGTGAGGAAGGCAAATGCAATGTTAGCATTAATTTGAAGAGGACTAGAATATAACCATATAACCATATAACAATTACAGCATGAAAACAGGCCATCTCGGCCCTTCTAGTCGGTGCCGAATGCTTACTCTCACCTAGTCCCACTGACCTGCACTCAGCCCATAACCCTCCATTCCTTTCTTGTCCATATACCTATCCAATTTTACTTTAAAAGCAAGGATGTAACGTTGAGACTTTAAGTAACACTGGTGAGGCCTCACGTGGAATATTGCTAGCAATTCTGGGCTCCTTATCTTAGAAAGGATGTGCTGAAACTGGATGGAGTAGTGGATGGACATACTAACCCCAGACAGGAGAAGACAGAAGAACTGCCAGGCTGTGTGGGCTAACTGGCACTCAATTTCTAACACTAATTAGTTCTCCTTCAACTAACCTCACACATTCCAGCCAGGTCAGAATTAGGGAACGCTGGTAAATACAAGTTTGGTTTCCATTCCCAGACAATTTCAGGACCACAATGAAGTGTGCCATATGCCTTGTTATGAAGAAAGGTCCTCATACTATTTCCCTTGGACATATTCCAATTTTATTCCTTTATGGAGATGAAGTCCTGGCAACAATTCACCAACTTAATGTGAAGTGAATTCCCAGAGAGACTGTTGACTTCCCTTTGTAAGAAACAGAAGCCCCAAAAAACTGCTAAAATTGTCATTTATGATATTATTATTTGGGTATTGCCTTCTTGTTCTGATCTGCAGAGCTGTCTGTGGATATTGGATGGATCCAGTAACATAGGAAATATAATAATACTTGCAACATAGGTGAAAGTCAATATAATCTCTACCTTGATCTAAGTAAATTAATTTTATTACCATGGCATAAATTCATTTTATTACCATGGACCGTGATTAAAGATATTTTAAGTGTCAGCTGTATTTACCTTTAGTATGTTTTACTTAGAAGTTCACTATTTATTTTAAGAAGTAGATAAACTGAAATAATTTATGAGGAATTAAATGTTTCTATTTATTTGTTCCTTTATCTTAAACTCTCAAGGCAAGTTGCGACAAGATCAGTTCGCTACAACTAGCCCTGGGTCACTTATTAGCAATGATATTCTGCAGAATTAGAAAAAGGCAGCAGCCAAAATTGAAAACACTTCTGCCAGTGCATTAATTTTGTTCTGATGACTTGGAACTAAATAGAGCTTTTCTAAATTGATAGATGGTATAAGTACAAGGGCAATTCGTTTTTGCAACGTGAGATTCAGTGTAAAATAATAATTGAATGTTGCATTTTTTCGAACAGGTTTCTCCTTTGCCAAAATGTTTACTGTTAGATACTTTCCTATATCTTCAAGTTCTGTTTTGAATAACAAAAAAGGCAGCTATAGATTTTATATACATATATATTTGTGGCATGTTTAAGTACCTAAAGTGCATCACAAGTAAATTATCAACAGAATTTGACACCAAGCTACAATAAGTGATCAAATGAACACAGGGCTAGAATTCAAGGAATGCTGGGATGCCGGAGGACTTTAGGGTCTGAAGGAAAAAAAGTGTTCGCATGAAATTGTCTTATGTTCCAATGATACAAAATGGCTCTCAGCATCCAGAGGCCATTTTGGTCACACGTCTTTGCCTTTTCTACATCTGACCAGTTTTTTTAAAGCACTATTCTCTTCCTTCACCTTTTTAAGTTCTAATCTTTTTCTTCACCTCCTTGCCTGAGTCTTTCACTCAGGTAAAGGGGCAGACCGCTCTCTGTCATTATCGTGCAGTCCCCCTATAGATGTGGACACACGACTGACTGCAGGAGCTAGAATCTGGAGCAACAAGCAATTTGCTGGAGGAACTCAGTGGCTTCAGCAGCATCTGCAAGAGGGAAAGAATTATTGACAATTTTGGGTTGAAACCCTGCTTCAGGATTTAATCATCTGCAGCGTGCTATGCTGAGTCTGTAACAATGATAGTCACAGATGGTTACTGGTTACAGAAGCTTGACACCTACTATTTATTGCCCTGGGCACCGAAAAACCAACCTATTAACACAGGATTGTAAAAACAAATATGGGCTCTTTGAGGAAAGTACTGCTCTTCAGAGGCACCTGCTGGCCAGATTGTGGAATTGCAGGATGCCACCAAATGTATAAAGAAGATCTTGATAAAATATAATAGGTTTGGCTTTATGACGTGTGATGTAGATATGGATTTTACTGATATTGGACCATTGATTGTAACATACATTATAATAGATGGTTCTTCTTTAAGAATTGTAAAATATGACCAACTCTTCTTCATATTGTTAAGACATTGTTACAGCATAGAGGCTACCAGAAAGTCAGTCTACCTCTGTAAAAGCTGACAGAAACTATTTGTCTTAATAGACAAAAACACTGCTTTGAATAAAGCACATGATTTTATAAATAAAGTACCTTCATCTTATTAGTTTAAGTCTTTGGATATCCATTAAAGAGAAATTCCAAGACCAATACATTAAAAAATACAGATGACAAGATCCAGAAATTCATCAATGCCACAGTTTAATTGCACAATAACCATTCCAGTGCCATACCAAACTTGTTCTGACACTGTCAAAATAATGTACTAAGCAAAATGCCTTGAATTCTGGAGGCTCTCAGCAAATTGGACATCTTTGGAGAGCAGAACAGGATGATGTGGTATCAACAGAAATGGAAATATTGTATACCAATGTCCATACAAAATTAGAGAAGAAGCAGGTTACTCAGTCCCTTGTGCCTGATCTTTCATTGAATAAATTCAATGGATTTGATTGTAATTACATCTCTCCAGTGCTCCTTGCCTATTCAGATTCTATTTACTGCCTCTTAAACAAACATTCAAGGACTTTATTCCCACTACCCTTTGAAGGAAAGAGTTTCCAAGGCTCAAGTGCCCCATGAGAAAAGATCTTGCCTCAATTCCATCTTAAGTTGGTGGTTCTTTCTTTCAAAATAATACCCTGCCCAAATGGTCTCTTACTTTCTCCCAATTTCAATGCATCCCCTCCCCATCAGGTTCTGTCTGCCCATCATCCCTCACTCCACCTAGGTCTACCAATCACCTACCAGCCCCTGCTTCACTCCTCCCCCTTGCTTTTTTATATTGGCTATATTCTTTCTCCATTCTCACTTCTAATGCAGGGTCTCAACCCAAAACATCGCCCATTCCTTTGCCTCCACAGGTACTCCCTGAGCTGCTGTGTTCCTCCACAGTTTTATGCCACCATTGTCATCTCTACAAAACCCTTCGTACACAGAAGAGTTGCCAACCAATATCAGTGACCTCTCTCAGACCAGCAATCTCTGCATTGAGACCCAAGTTATACTCAATATGTTACGTTGGGCAGGGCACATCATTTGCATGTCTAATGCCAGACTCTTAGAATGGACACATAATTCCAAGCTCTTTCATGAGAAGGGGTTACAAGGTGGGCAGTAAAAAAGATTCAAGGATGTGCTGAAGTATTACTTCAATAAATGAAATAACGCCATGGACTCCTTGAAGCTCTCCCAGTGTAAGTCCATGTCTCAGAAACTACTGACGCCAAGTGCACCATCAATTCTTCTCCAGATATGAGTTTTTGATCTTCAAATACCATTTCTTCAAACAGAAACTCAAATATCATTTGCATACTAAGACTGTTAACAAATCCAGTAGGTTAGGCTCATTTGGAAGGTTATATTACATGGATAAACTATCTAATCTGATGCAAAATAGGTTTGATGATTGGACTTAGAGTGTTGTAGTTCAGAATAGAGTCCTGTGATCAGTGGTGTGCGACAGGAATCAGTGATGGGTGCTCTATGGTTCATCATATATGTTGTTTAAAGAGACTTGGCATATCATTGAAGACTCAACTTCTACAGATGGACAGTGGAAAGAATTTTGACTGGTTGTGTCATAGCCTGGGATGGAAATTCCAATGCACAGGAATGCAAAAGGCTACTGAGTGTGGTAGACTCAGCTACATCCATCACGGGTACAACTTTCCCTAGCATTAAGGACAGCTGCTGAAGATGATACCTCAGGGGTCGTGGGGGGGGGGGGGTGTGGAGGACCACATCCATCATTAGGGTCCTCCACCATCCATGCCAGAAGGTACAGGAACCTGAAGACACTCACCTCAAGTTCAACAATAGCTTATTTGCCATTGCTATTTGGTTCTTAAACTGAGCTGTAAACAATCCCTTGTACTATATTTCATTCTCTCGCTTTCTCCCTCTATCATGATGCTAGTTTATCATGAAAATTATATACAATTTATGCTAACTTAATTTATGTTAAGTTTTTTCGGAGTATTGCTTGTAGTCTTGGTCACCTACCTACAGGAAGTATGTAAATAAGGTTGAAAAAGTATAGAGCAAATTTACAAGGATGTTGCTGAGTCTGAAGGACCTGAGGTATATGGAAAATTGGATAAGTTAGGAATTCCTTGGAATATAGAAGACTGAGCGGAGATTGATAGAGGTATACAAAATTATGAGGCCAATAGATAAGATAAATGCAAGTAGGCTTTTTTCCACTGAGGTTGGATTGGATTACAACCAGAGGTCAAGGGTTGAGGGTGAAAGGTGAAATGTTTAAGGAGAACATGAGGGGAAACTTCTTCACTCAGAGGGTCGTGAGATTAAGAAAGGAGCTGTCAGCGCAAGTAGTGCACATGAACTCAATTTCAACGTTTAAGAGAAGTTTGGACAGCTACCTGGATGGGAGAGGTATGGAGGCCATGGTCTGGGTTGATAGGACTAGGCAGTTTAAATGGCTCAGCACAGACTAGAAGGGCTGAATGGATTGTTTCACTGTTATTCTTCTCTATGACTCTGACTCTAATTTATGCTTGTCATATTTTGAATGTACTCTGTTGTTCAGCAAAATATAAATTTTAATGACATGTATACCCTGTGTCTGGATGCTGAAAGCAATAAATTTGAACTTATACGATATATACAATATGGATGAGAATTTAGATGGGATGGTTGATAGCTTTGCGGATGACACCAAAATTGATGGTGTAGTATTCAGCGAAGAAGGTTACCTGAAGTCACAACAGGATCAAGTTCAACTGGGAAATCAGGCAAAGGGATGGCTGGTGGAATTTAACACAGGCTAGTACCAAATAATGCTTTTTGGGAACTCAAGCCAGGATGGGACAAACACTGTGAATGACAGGACTCCAAGGAGTGTTTAGCACCAAGAGAACTTGGAGTAAAAGTGGACACAGCAGTGGACAAGTGTGGTAGATATGCCTTCATTGGTCAGGGCACTGAGTACAGGAGGTGGGACATTATCTTACCGCACTTGTAGTATTGTGTGCAGTTGTGGTCACCATACTGTAGGAAGGTTATGATTAAGCCAGAGAGGGAGCAGTAAAAATTCACAAGGATGGAGCTTGACTAGTGGTATAAATGAGACTCCTTTCCTGGAGACAAGGAGGTTGAGGGGCTGAACTTATAAAAGTATGAAGGGTATAGATAAAGTTGGTGGCCACAGTCTTTTCCCCAGGGCAGGGAAGTCTAAAACTAGAGAGTACAGGTGAAAGGTGAGAGGGGAAAGATTTAAGTGAGATCTGCAGGGCAGATTTCTCATATTGTGGGTATATAGAATAAGCTACCAGAAGACGTGGTGCAATCACAGTATGTTGACAGGCCGACTAGGGGGTATGCCATACTGGATTAGGTAACGAACCGGGTCAGGTCACAGATCTCTCAGTGGGTGAGCATCTGGCTGACAGCGACCACCACTCCCTGACCTTTAGCATTATTATGGAAAAGGATAGAATCAGAGAGGACAGGAAAATTTTTAATTGGGGAAGGGCAAATTATGAGGCTATAAGGCTAGAACTTGTGGGTGTGAATCGGGATGATGTTTTTGCGGGGAAATATACTATGGACATGTGGACAATGTTTAAGGATCTCTTGTAGAATGTTAGGGATAAATTTGTCCCATTGAGGAAGATAAAGAATGGTAGGGTGAAGGAATCATGGGTGACAAGTGAGGTGGAAAATCTAGTCAGGTGGAAGAAGGCAGCATACATGAGGTTTAGGAAGTAAGTATCAGATGGGTCTATTGAGGAATATAGGGTAGCAAGAATGGAGCTTAAGAAGGAGTTGAGAAGAGCAAGAAGGGGGCATGAGAAGGCCTTGGTGAGTAGGGTAAGGGAAAATCCCAAGGCATTCTTCAATTATGTGAAGAACAAAAGAATGACAGGAGTGAAGGTAGGACCGATTAGAGATAAAAGTGGGAAGATGTGCCTGGAGGCTGTGGAAGTGAGCAAGGTCCTCAATGAATACTTCTCTTCGGTATTCACCACTGAGAGGGAACTTGATGACAGCGAGGGCAATATGAGTGAGGTTGATGTTCTGGAGCATGTTGATATTAAGGGAGAGGAGGTGTTGGAGTTGTTAAAATACATTAGGACGGATAAGTCCCCGGGGCCTGACGGAATGTTTCCCAGGCTGCTCCACGAGGCAAGGGAAGAGATTGCTGAACCTCTGGCTAGGATCTTTATGTCCTCATTGTCCATGGGAATGGTACTGGAGGATTGGAGGGAGGCGAATGTTGTCCCCTTGTTCAAAAAAGGTAGTAGGGATAGTTCGGGTAATTATAGACTAGTGAGACTTACGTCTGTGGTGGGAAATCTGTTGGAAAAGATTCTTAGAGATAGGATCTCTGGGCATTTAGAGAATCATGTTCTGATCAGGGACAGTCAGCATGGCTTTGTGAAGGGCAAATCATGTCTAATAAGTCTCACAGAGTTCTTTGAGGAGGTGACCAGGCATATAGATGAGGGTAGTGCAGTGGATATGATCTACATGGATTTTAGTAAGGCATTTGATAAGGTTCCACATGGTAGGCTTATTCAGAAAGTCAGAAGGCATAGGATCCAGGGAAGTTTTGGCCAGGTGGATTCAGAATTGGCTTGCCTGCAGAAGGCAGAGGGTCGTGGTGGAGGGAGTACATTCAGATTGTGACTAGTGGTGTCCCACAAGGATCTGTTCTGGGACTTCTACTTTTCGTGATTTTTATTAACGACCTGGATGTGGGGGTAGAAGGGTGGGTTGGCAAGTTTGCAGAAGACACAAAGGTTGGTGGTGTTGTAGATAGTGTAGAGGATTGTCGAAGATTGCAGAGAGACATTGATAGGATGCAGAAGTGGGCTGAGAAGTGGCAGATGGAGTTCAACCTGGAGATGTGTGAGGTGGTACACTTTGGAAGGACAAACTCCAAGGCAGAGTACAAAGTAAATGGCAGGATACTTGTTAGTGTGGAGGAGCAGAGGGATCTGGGGCTACATGTCCACAGGTTCCTGAAAGTTGCCTCACAGGTAGATAGGGTAGTTAAGAAAGCTTATGGGGTGTTAGCTTTCATAAGTTAAGGGATAGAGTTTAAGAGACGCGATGTAATGATGCAGCTCTATAAAACTCTGATTAGGCCACACTTGGAGTACTGTGTCCATTTCTGGTCGCCTCACTATAGGAGGGATGTGGAAGCATTGGAAAGGGTACAGAGGAGATTTACCAGGATGGTGCCAGGTTTAGAGAGCATGGATTATGATCAGAGATTAAGGGAGCTAGGGCTTTGCTCTTTGGAGAGAAGGAGGATGAGAGGAGACATGATAGAAGTATACAAGATATTAAGAGGAATAAATAGAGTGGATAGCCAGCGCCTCTTCCCCAGGGCACCACTGCTCAATACAAGTGGACATGGCTTTAAGGTAAGGGGAGGGAAGTTCAAGGGGGATATTAGAGGAATGTTTTTTACTCAGAGAGTGGTTGGTGTATGGAATGCACTACCTGAGTCAGTGGTGGAGGCAGATACACTAGTGAAGTTTAAGAGAATACTAGACAGGTATATAGAAGAATTTAAGGTGTGGGGGGGGGGTTATATGGGAGGCAGGGTTTGAGGGTCGGCACAACATTATGGGCCAAAGGGCCTATAATGTGCTGTACTATTCTATGTTCTATGTAATCACAATGTTCACAAAGCAGGTGCGTGGATAGGAAAGGTTGAGAGGAATATGGTCTAAACTCAGGCAATTGGGGTCAGCATAGATTAGTGAAGCCTACTTCCACACTCCACAGCTCTATACCTCTATTACTCCATGACTCAGCTAATAAAGGCAAATATCTCATCTGATTTCTTAATTGTTTTATGTGCTTGTCTTACTGCCTCTAGAGATCTGTGGACGTGCATTTCAAAGTCCTCTTCCTCTACATCTCCCAGAATCCAACCTTTGATCATTATTCACTAACATTATTGTACACTTTGCTGGAGTGAATTCCATTTCTCTGTTTTGTGGTCTCACTACATCTGTATCCAAAAATCAAGCTACAAGGCAGAGATTTTCAGCTGTTAATTCTTTTTCTCCACAGATGCTGGCTGAACTGCTGAGTATTTCCAGCATTTCATTTCAGGAATACAAATGCGAAGTTAGTTTTCATTTCGAGAGAACTAGAACACGTTCAAGGTTTTAATGCTAAAGCTTTCTAAGGCATTGCTCAGACCACACTTGGAGTTATTGTGAGCACCCTTATCTAAAGGCATGCTAGCACTGGAGAGTGTCCAGTGGAGTTCACTAGAATGATCTTGAAGATGAAAGCGTTAATATATGAAGTTTGTTTGGTGGCTCTGGGCCTGTAGTCACTGGAGGTTAGAAGAATGAGAGTGGATCTCATGAAAACATCAAATATTGAAAATCCTGGATAAAGTGGATGTGGAGAGGATGTTGCCTATAGTGGGGGAATCTAGGACCGAGGGCACAGCCTCAAAATACAAAGACATCCCTTTAGATCAAAGATGAGGAGGAATGTCTTAAGCCAGAGAACATGAATCTGTGGAATTCATTGCCACAGATTGTTGTGGAAGCTGAGTCACTGGGTATATTTAAAGCCACAGTGGATAGGCTCTTGCTTAGTAAGGTGTCAAAGGTTATGGGGAGAAGGCATGAGAATGGGATTGAGAGGGATAATAAATCAGCCATGTTGAAATGGTGGAGCAGACTCGATGGGCCGAATAGCCAAATTCTGCTCCTGTGTCTTATGGTCTCATGGTCTTATCAGTTTGTAATGGTCTCACTTCAGCAATTTTGCAGTCTTCATGCACTATGTTTGTAGCTAAGAAAGATGAAAAATGATAATCAGAGCTTGCACTGTATTTCTATTAATAAAATTGTTCTTGGAGAGCCTGGACACCATAAACACAAGAGATTTTGCAGCTGCTGGAGATCCAGAACAACACATATAAACACTGGAGGAACTCAGCAGGTCAGGCAGCATCTATTGAAATGACAAAACAGGGAATGTGTCAGGTCAAGACACTTCTTCTGGACTTCCCCAGTCTTGCAGAAGGGTCTTGGCCTGAAATATCAACTGTTTATTCATTGCCATAGATTCTGCCTGACCTTCTGAGTTCCTCCAGCATTCTGTGTGTGTTGCTATGAAGGTTTCCGGGTTGCTTTGCCTTTATCACCTTACTCTCTCCTTCTACTCCTCTGTGGCAGGGTATTTAGTTGACAATCTATTATGAGATGTAAAAAAAGATCAAAATATTATGCCTTTACTTACTTGTTTGATATCTATTCTTGTTATTTGACCCTATGTTTCCTGGCACATTTAATGAGATTTCCATGTGAGCCAAATGCTCACTTCTGACTTGACATTTAGTTTAATGATGAATGGTGACTGTTTATACTCTGTTGCTCTTGTTCACAAAGTGGATTATCATTCTCCTTGCTAATCTTATGATGATTAATTATTGGCATGTTCATTAATTAGTGAATTAGGATGATCCTTCAAAACATTATTACCTATAAAAGTAATGAAGTGTAGCATGGAAACTCTCGGTAAAGCTTGTTGTGAAGATAAACCCATCTTCACCCTACTCTTGTCAAAGTATGTACTTTCTACTGTCTCCATGTCAATGGAGGTTATCAGCCTTCATTAGAAAGCAATTCCCAAGACTACAGCAAGCATTACCGAATGTGGCTTTTTTGATGTACAAGTCACACAAATAGAAATTCTTGCTACAGAGCACATGCAATGCTGAATTAATTTTTTTGTACAGCATTAGTATACATATATGACAATATTTCTCCTTAAAACCTTCAATTTCATTGGAATATGTTGGCTTAATTGCATCTATTTCAATTTTAACTGCTGCAAATGTTAAAATTGCAGATTGAACTTTATCTGCATTGTTCAAAGGCTACCACACATAGTTTAGTTGCCATTCAAATATCAAAGACATAACGTACATTTATTATCAAAGAATGTATAAATTCCTGTCTGGACCTCGAAAAAATTCATTATTCAGTTCTCAATTCGGATCTAAAGTTCCATAAGGTCTGGGGACCTTTTATCGAGTACTTTCATAACCTTTCTCTTGACTAGGGTTTTTTTTCCTCTTCGGTCCCTTGCTTTCAGCTCCTTTTTTTTCTGGTAGAAGGCATTATTACCCTCTGTTGCTGAGTGTATTCACAGTCTGGGAGCTTGGCTGTCCTGACTTATACTCTCTATATTGTGTTGTGGTTGGTCTGGAGTTGCTGTTGTTTTTTTCTTGTGTTGTGGGGCTTGGGGAGGACACTAAGCTTACTTGTCTTTAATTTAGGTGCTTTTTTTTGCTAAATTCTCTTCCTTTGTAACATATTGTTATTGTATGCTTAATTTTGCACTGTTTTAATGTTCCTCATTGGGATTTGGGGTTTTTAATTTGTAAAATGTTTTGAAAAACTAATTAAAAAAAATTAAAAAAAGAATGTATAAATTATACACCTTGAGATTTGTTTGCTTACAGGCAGCCACAATGCAAGAAACACGAAGAATCTAATTTAATAAAGACCAGAACAACCGTGTAGAGAAAGAGGAAAAAAAACACACGTCATGCAAACGGGATGGGAACGGGAGCTTTCCGAATGAGGTTGAGTCCTTAGATCCACCCTCTGGAGGTCCCAAGCCTCAGCCTCAGATCAATTAGTGGGGCCAAAAATGGCAAAACTACAGAGATGGCAGCCAGCGGAGAGAGGAATGAACATAGCGGGAGAGCAGGCAAAATCAGCCCAACCCTTGCCTCCACACTTGGGCTTTCCAGTCTATCTGGCCTGGCATTTAAATTATCTACGCACCGCGAGGCACCTCATTCTACTGCCCAGACCCCAGAGTAGCAACGCACTAGGCCGCACAACCTGAAGCCCTTCTCAATCTCACCAAATCAGCTCCACACTTGGAGCGATCCAACCTCACACTGGGTTAGGTGGATGGGCATTGAAACTCTGCCACATCGATTCTCTCCAAATTGTTCACTCCAACAGTGACAGTGATACAAACTCCGTCTGTGACTGTGTCTTGAACACATTACGCTCCAGCTCTGTAATACACCAGTCTGGCTCATACCTCGAATCAGCTTCGACTCCACTTGCTTCTTCCTTGTTTGCGGTGATAGCTTGCTCCAGAAACATCATGGTTTCCTCCAAATTTCCATTTGTTCTTCAGTGCTTCTGAGATAGCAGCAACACTGAGGAATGAAGTGGCAATTTGATGCTCATGTTAAATTATGGCCATCATCATTCTGGAAAGGGCTCCAACAATATCTTCCATGTACTGAACAATCCAAAACATAAACATACTAAAGAAAAATCCTCCGTCTCTGTGTTTACATTTCAAATACCAAAACAGCAATATATACATGGTGCACGATTTCTGATTAACATCAAAGAGTGCCCTTTAAATATTAACTGTTACCTCACTAATGAAAATATCTATTGCTCACATGCACTTCATGTATTATTCCACTACAAATTAACTTAAAATGCTATGATAAAAATTAACAACAGCAGCAAAACAAAGATGCTCATTACTGACCTAAGGTATACTTTGTGCCATTTCCAGTAGAGCTTGCTGTCAGGCATCAGTTACAAAGAATACAAACAAGCTGGATGAACTCAGCAGGTCGGGCAGCATCCATTGAAAAAAGCAGTCAACGTTTCGGGTTGAGACCCTTCATCCCAGTTACAAAGAATCTCTGATGCCAGCAGTAGAGAGATTTCTAGACACAAAGGGTATCAAGGGGTAAGGGGAGAGAGAGAGGAAGTGTCACCTGCCAGATGGACAATCAGAGAGAATGCCAGATTTGGCTCAAAAACCAAATGGTCTATCCTGCTCCTATTTATTATATGAATAGCAAAGTATTTTGCAAAAGTTTCAATCTAGGGAGGAAAGGTATGATTTTCAGTTGGTATTTTAAACATTTTACCAACCTCGAAATGAAAATAGAATGTATATAACATAATGTTATCTGAACTATTTTAATTAGATACGTATTTTGATATGATACTGATGGAGGCCTTTTGGCCCATCTGTTCATGCCAACTTCCAGAGGAATAACTTCCCTCTCCATATCTCCCTCTATCCTAGCAAAATTCTCTCTTCACAAGTGTCCATTAAATCCCATAGATTATAGGACCATAAGACAGACCATTCAGCCCATCTAGTCTTAACATATAACCATATAACTATGTAACAATTACAGCACGGAAACAGGCCATCTGAGCCCTTCTAGTCCATGCCGAATGCTTACTCTCCGCTAGTCCCACTGGCCCACACTCAGCCCATAACCCTCCATTCCTTTCCTGTCCATATATCTATCCATTTTTTTTGAAATGACAATATCGAACCTGCCTCTACCACTTCTACTGGAAGCTCATTCCACACAGCTACCACTCTCTGAGTAAAGAAGTTCCCCCTCGTGTTACCCCTGAACTTTTTCCCCTTAACTCTCAACTCCTGTCCTCTTGTTTGAACTTACTTTCAATGGAAAAAGCCTATCCATGTCAACTCTATCTATCCCCCTCATAATTTTAAATACCTTATCAAGTCCCCCCTCAACCTTCTATGTTCCAAAGAATAAAGACGTAACTTGTTCAACCTTTCCCTGTAACTTACGTGCTGAAACCCAGCTAACATTCTAGTAAATCTCCTCTGTACTCTCTCTATTTTGTTGACATCTTTCCTATAATTCGGTGACCAGAACGGTACACAATACTCCAAATATGACCTCACCAATGCCTTGTACAATTTTAACATTACATCTCAACTCCTATACTCAATGCTCTGATTTATAAAGGCCAGCATACCAAAAGCATTCTTCACCACCCTATCCACATGAGATTCCACCTTCAGGGAACTATGCACCATTATTCCTAGATCACTCTGTTCTACTGCATTTCTCAATGTATGTCCTATACTGATTATTCCTACCAAAATGTAGCACCTCACACTTATCAGCATTAAACTCTATCTGCCATCTTTCAGCCCACTCTTCTAACTGGCCTAAATCTCTCTGCAAGCTTTGAAAACCTACTTCATTATCCACAACACCACCTATCTTAGTATCATCTGCATACTTACTAATCCAATTTACCACCCCATCATCCAAATCATTAATGTATATGACAAACAACATTGGACCCAGTACAGATCCCTAAGGCACACCACTAGTCACCGGCCTCCAACCTGACAAATAGTTATCCACCACTACTCTCTGGCATCTCCCATCCAGCCACTGTTGAATCCATTTTACTACTTCAATATTAATACCTAATGATTGAACCTTCCTAACTAACCTTCTGTGTGGAACCTTGTCAAAGGCCTTACTGAAGTCCATATAGACAACATCCACTGCTTTACCCTCGTCAACTTTCCTCGTAACTTCTTCAAAAAATTCAATAAGATTTGTCAAACATGACCTTCCATGCACAAATCCATGTTGACTGTTCCTAATCAGTCCCTGTCTATCCAGATATTTATATATACCATCTCTAAGAATACTTTACATTTATTTACTCACCACTGACGTCAAACTTACAGGTTGATAATTGCTAGGTTTACTCTTAGAACCCTTTTTAAACAATGGAACCACATGAGCAATATGCCAATCCTCCGGCACCATCCCCGTTTCTAATGACATTTGAAATATTTCTGTCAGAGCCCCTGCTATTTCTACACTAGCTTCCCTCAAGGTCCTAGACCATCCACCATCAGTACCATCAAGGTACTGACTATCCACCCTATCTATGCCTCTCATAATCTTGTAGACCTCTATCAAGTCCCTTCTCATTCTTCTACGCTCCAAAGAGAAAAGTCCCAGCTCTGCTAACCTTGCTTCATATGACTTGTTCCCCAAACCAGGCAACATCCTGGTAAATCTCCTCTGTACCCTCTCCATAGCTTGTACATCCTTCCTATAATGAGGTTATCAGAGTTGAACACAATACTCTAAGTGCGGTCTCACCAGAGATTTGTAGAGTTGCAACATGACCTCTCTACTCTTGAACTCAAACCCCTGTTAATGAAGCCTAGCATCCCATAGGCCTTCTTAACTACCCTATCAACCTGTGCAGCGACCTTGAGGGATGTATGGATTTGAACCCCAAGGTCCCTTTGTTCATCCACACTCTTAAGTAACTGACCATTAATCCTGTACTCAGTCTTCTGGTTTGTTCTTTCAAAATGCATCATTTAATTTCACCTTACTTGCCAAAGCAACCTTGTATCTTCTTTTAGCTTTTCTAATTTCTTTCTTAAGATTCTTTTTACATTCTTTATATTCCTCGAGCACATCATTTACTCCATGCTGCCTATATTTATTGTAGATATCTTTCTTTTTCCGAACCAAGTTTCCAATATCCCTTGAAAACTATGGCTCTCTCAAACTTTTAACCTTTCCTTTCAACCTAACAGGAACGTGAAGATTCTGTACCCTCAGAATTTCACCTTTAAATGACCTCCATTTCTCTATTACATCCTTCCCATAAAACAAATTGTCCCAATCCTTTCCTTCTAAATTCTTTTGCATCTCCTCAAAGTTAGCCTTTCTCCAATCAAAAATCTCAACCCTGGGTCCAGTCCTATCCTTCTCCATAATTATATTGAATCTAATGGCTTTGTGATCACTGGACCCGAAGTGCTCCCCAACAGATACCTCCGTCACCTGACCTATCTCATTCCCTACCAGGAGATCCAACACTGCCCCTTCTCTAGTTGGTACTTCTATGTATTGCTGCAAAAAGCTATCCTGCACACATTTTACAAACTCCAAACCATCCAGCCCTTTTATAGAATGGGCTTCCCAGTCTATGTGTGGAAAATTAAAATCTCCCACAATCACAACCCTGTGTTTACTACAAATATCTGCTATCTCCTTACAAATTTGCTCCTCCAATTCTCACTCTGCATTAGGTGGTCTATAATACACCCCTGTAAGTGTTACTACACCTTTCCCATTCCTCAATTCCACCCAAATAGTCTCCCTAGATGAGCCCTCTAATCTATCCTGCCAAAGCACTGCTGTAATATTTTCTCTGACAAGCAATACAATACCTCCCCCTCTTGCCCCTCTGATTCTATCACACCTGAAACAACGGAATCCAGGAATACTTAGTTGCCAACCACACCCCTCCAGCAATCATGTTTCACTAATAGCTACAACATCATATTTCCAGGTACCAATCCATGCTCTAAGCTCATCCACCTTTTTTACAATGTTCCTAGCATTAAAATAGATGCATTTAAGAATTTCTCCACATCTTACTCTCTGTTTATCCCTAATGGTGCAAACAACTTTACTATCTTCTTTTTCTTCCTTCTCCCCTACATCTTGGGTCTGAGCGCTCCCCTTCTCTATCACCTGCCTATCCTCCCCCACACACTGTCTACAAGCTTTCCCTATTTGTGAACTAACCTCTCTCCTAGTCTCTTCTCAATTTGATTCCCACTCCCCCAACCATTCTAGTTTAAAGTCTCGCCAGTAGCTTTAGCAAATCTCCCCGCCAGGATATTGGTCTCCCTGGGATTTAAGTGCAACCTGTCCTCTTTGTACAGGTCACACCTGCCCCAAAAGAGGTCTCAATGATCCAGAAACTTTAATTCCTGTCCCTTGCTCCAATTCCTCAGCCACGCAGTTATCCTCCACCTCATTCCATTCCTACTCTCACTGCCGCGTGGCACAGGCAGTAATCCTGAGATTACTACCTTTGCAGTCCTTCTTCTGAACTGTCTTCCTAACTCCCTATATTCTCCATTCAGGACCTCTTCCCTTTTCCTACCTATGTCATTGGTACCTATATGTACCATGACCACTGGCTCCTCATCCTCCCACTTCAGGATATCTTGGACGCGATCAAAAACATCTAGAACCCTGGCACCAGGGAGACAATCTACCATCCGGGTCTCCTGACTGCATCCACAGAATCGCCTGTCTGACCCCCTAACTATCGAGTCCCCTATTACTACTACCTTCCTCTTCCTTTCCCTACCTTTCTGAGCCACAGGGCTGGACTCTGTGCCGGAGGCACAGCCACTGTTGCTTCCCCCCAGGAAGGCTGTCCCACCCAACAGGACTCAAACAGGAGTACTTATTGTCAAGGGATACAGCCACTGGGGTACTCTCTGGTACCTGACTCTTCCCATTCCCTCTCCTAACTGTGACCTACCTGTCTGTCCCCCATGGCCCCGGAGTGACCACCTGCCTGTAACTCCTCTCTATCATCTCCTCACTCTCCCTGACCAGGCGAAGGTCATCGAGCTGCAGCTCCAGTTCCCTAACACTTTCCCTTAGGAGCTGCAGCTCGGCGCACCTGGCATTCTATAATGAAATATCCCTCTCAACTCCATTCTCCTGCTTTCTACCTGTAACCTTTGATGTCCTTACTAATCAAGAACATATTAATCCCTCCTTTAAGTATACCCAATGACTTGGCCTCTACACTCATCTGTGGCAATGAATTCCAGATTCATCACCCTCTATTTAAAGAAATTACTCCTCATTTCTGTTCTAAAGGGACATTCCTCTAGTCTGAGGCTGTGTCCTCTTGCCTTAGACTTCCCCGCTATTGAATACATCCTCTTTGCATCCACTCTATCTTAGCCTTTCAGTAGTTGGTAGGTTTCAATGAGATGCCTCCTATTTTTCTAAACTCCAGTGGGAACAAGTCCAGAGTCATTAAATGTTTCTCAAACAATAACCCTTTCATTCCTGGAATCATTCTTGTGAACCTCCCTGGACACGCTCCAATGTCAACACATCTTTTTTTAGATAACGGGCCCAAATTACTCATAATACTGCATGTGCAGTCTGTCCAATATCTTAAAAAGTCTTATCATTACATCCTCGCTTTTATACTCCATTTCTCTTAAAAATGAATGCTAACAGTGCATCTGCCTTTCTTACCACCGACCCAACCTGCAAGTTAATCTTTAGGTGAATTGTGTGGCGTGAAGGTGAATCATAATTAGAGATAAAAGTGGGAAGATGTGCCTGGGGGCTGTGGAAGTGAGCAAGGTCCTCAATGAATACTTCTCTTCGGTATTCACCAATGAGAGGGAACTTGATGACAGTGAGGGCAATATGAGTGAGGTTGATGTTCTGGAGCAGGTTGATATTAAGGGAGAGGAGGTGTTGGAGTTGTTAAAATACATTAGGACGGATAAGTCCCCGGGGCCTGACGGAATATTCCCCAGGCTGCTCCATGAGGCAAGAGAAGAGATTGCTGAGCCTCTGGCTAGGATCTTTATGTCCTCGTTGTCCACGGGAATGGTACTGGAGGATTGGAGGGAGGCAAATGTTGTCCCCTTGTTCAAAAAAGGTAGTAGGGATAGTCCAGGTAATTACAGACCAGTGAGCTTTACGTCTGTGGTGGGAAAGCTGTTGGAAAAGATTCTTAGAGATAGGATCTCTGGGCATTTAGAGAATCATGGTCCAATCAGGGACAGTCAGCATGGCTTTGTGAAGGGCAGAACGTGCCTAACAAGCTTGATAGAGTTCTTTGAGGAGGTGACCAGGCATATAGGTGAGGGTAGTGCAGTGGATGTGATCTACATGGATTTTAGTAAGGCACTTGACAAGGTTCCACACAGTAGGCTTATTCAGAAAGTCAGAAGGCATAGGATCCAGGGAAGTTTGGCCAGGTGGATTCAGAATTGGCTTGCCTGCAGAAGGCAGAGGGTCGTGGTGGAGGGAGTACATTCAGATTGTGACTAGTGGTGTCCCACAAGGATCTGTTCTGGGACCTCTACTTTTTGTGATTTTTATTAACGACCTGGATGTGGGGGCAGAAGGGTGGATTGGCAAGTTTGCAGACGACACAAAGGTTGGTGCTGTTGTAGATAGTGTAGAGGATTGTCGAAGATTGCAGAGAGACATTGATAGGATGCAGAAGTGGGCTGAGAAGTGGCAGATGGAGTTCAACCCAGAGAAGTGTGAGGTGGTACACTTTGGAAGGACAAACTCCAAGGCAGAGTACAAAGTAAATGACAGGATACTTGTTAGTGTGGAGGAGCAAAGGGATCTGGGGGCACATGTCCACAGATCCCTGAAAGTTGCCTCACAGGTAGATAGGGTAGTTAAGAAAGCTTATGGGGTGTTAGCTTTCATAAGTCGAGGGATAGAGTTTAAGAGACGCGATGTAATGATGCAGCTCCATAAAACTCTAGTTAGGCCACACTTGGAGTACTGTGTCCAGTTCTGGTCGCCTCAGTATAGGAAGGATGTGGAAGCAATGGAAATGGTACAGAGGAGATTTACCAGGATGCTGCCTGGTTTAGAGAGTATGGATTATGATCAGAGATTAAGGGAGCTAGGGCTTTACTCTTTGGAGAGAAGGAGGATGAGAGGAGACATGATAGAGGTGTACAAGATATTAAGAGGAATAGACAGAGTGAACAGCCGGCGCCTCTTCCCCAGGGCACCACTGCTCAGTACAAGAGGACATGGCTTTAAGGTAAGGGGAGGGAAGTTCAAGGGGGATATTAGAGGAAGGTTTTTCACTCAGAGAGCGGTTGGTGCGTGGAATGCACTGCCTGAATCAGTGGTGGAGGCAGACACACTAGTGAAGTTTAAGAGACTACTAGACAGGTATATGGAGGAACTTAAGGTGGGAGATTATATGGGAGGCAGGGTTTGAGGGTCGGCACAACATTGTGGGCTGAAGGGCCTGTAATAGGCTGTACTATTCTATGTTCTATGCGTGGGGACTCCATGATCTCTGTACCCCTGATTTCTGAATTTTCTCCCAAAGTGCACAACCGTACACTTCGTTATACTATATCCAATCCGCCACTTCTTTGTCCATTTTCCTAATCTGTCCAAGTCCTTCTGCAGTTTTCCTGCTTCTTCAACATTACCTGCCCCTCCACCTATCTTCATGTCCTTTGTAGAATTGGCCACAAAGCCATCAGTTCCGTCATTCAAATCATTGATATATAACGTGAAAGAAACAGTCCCCACACCAGCCCTTGTGAAACGCCATTAATCACCAGCAGCCAAGCAGAAAAGGCCCTCTTTAGTCCCACTCCTTGCATCTATTGATTCTTCCTGACATTAAACCACAGTAAGGAGTAACTTCCAGTGGCCATTTAACCTGTCAGCACTTCTCTTGGATGAGCAGTGGCAGAGAGAACGTGAAGACTTTGATGTGAAACCAGGGATCCTGAAGCTGTATAGCAGTGGCACTGATTATAAGACAAAGGTTATTTTAAAATCCATTACATTTTGAAATATTTATCTATTGGAATTATAATACATATATTGTGGCAGCCCGCACACGTGGGACTCGAACCATCATTGGGAGCGTGGGCAGACACATGGTAGCGTGTTTGGAACTACCCGCTTGGGGAGGACCTTCCGGGGACAGTCTGACGTCACGTCCGCCCCGCGGGTTTGAGGGGTCCGTGGAGGGAAGATTTCAGCACATGATTTTGAATCAGTAAAGGCATTCTGAGTTCAGCTCTCTCTGCCTCCGTGTGTTTCTTTAGTAGCGCATTGAGTGTGACTACATTGGTGACCCTGACTTTCCAGATGGCGTCTGGAGCCGGCGACTCAGCGACCAGCCATGAGTCCGATCAACTCACATAGCGCGGTGTCTCTGAAGCTCCCGACTTTCTGGGCCACTCAGCCCCACATTTGGTTTGAGCTGGCTGAGGCCCAGTTCAATATCAGAGACATTACAGACAACACCACGCAGTACTACTACGTGGTCAGCACGCTCGACCAGGAGACGGCAGGCCGGATCATCGACTTCCTACAAGTTTTTGGGCCACTCAGCCCCACGCTTGGTTCGAGCAGGCTGAGGCCCAGTTCAATATCAGAGACATTACAGACAACACCACGCAGTACCACTACGTGGTCAGCACGCTCGACCAGGAGACGGCAGGCCAGATCATTGACTTCCTACACCAGTCACCAATGGAGCACAGGTACACTAAGCTCAAGGCGTTCCTGATCCGTACCTTCGGACTCTCCTGCCGTGAACGGGCTGCGCGGCTCCTACACATGGACGGCCTGGGCGACTGCACTCCATCCGAGCTCATGAATGATATGCTGGTGCTCATGGACGGCCATAAGCTGTGCCTTTTATATGAACAGTTGTTCCTCGAGCAAATGCCAGAGGATATTCGCCTCCTCCTCGTGAGTGAGGATTTCAGTGATCCACGCTGGGTCACAGCTAAAGCAGACGTCCTTTGGCAGAGCAAGCAACGTGGAGTAGCCTCCACTGGCCTAGCCACGATTGGGTGCCCCGAAGCCCAGGCCCCGCGACTGAAGCCGTCGAGACCCATGGGGGAAAAGGATGAAAGTTCAGAACAATGGTGTTTCTATCACCAAAGATGGGGTTCAGGCGCGCGCCGCTGCCGTCCACCATGTGCTTTTCCGGGGAACACCTGGGCCAGCCGTCGCTAATGGCTACGACGGCTGGCCACCGAGACAGCCTCCTGTACCTCTGGGACTGACACTCTGGGCGGCGCTTCCTGGTAGACACGGGGGCCAAAGTCAGTGTACTACCCCCCTCGAACATGGACACTTGTAATCTGGTCCCAGGCCCCGAACTCACCGCTGCAAATGGCACCAACATTTGGACGTACTATCTCACTGAGTTTCAGGTCCAGCCAATTCACTTGAGCTTTCATGTTGGCAGCAGTGTCACAGCCACTACCAGGGGCAAATTTCCTACGAGCCAATTGCCTCCTGGTCGACCTAAAAGGCCAGTGTTTGGTCCACACCGAGACGTTCCAGACTTTCCAGCTCGGAGAAGCTAAGCTACCGGCCCTCCGCCTGGATTCTGTGACCCTCTTGGGTAACGAATTCGCCAGGGTGTTGGCGGAATTCCCCTCCATAGTCACCCCGCAGTTCTCCATGGCCGACTCCAAGCACGGCGTGCAGCACCACATCCCCACACAAGGACTGCCGCTGCCCACCCGAGCTCGCAGGCTCCCACCGGACAAGCTCCACCTCGCCAAGGAGGAGTTCCGTAAGATGGAAGACTGGGAATCGTACGCCACTCAGACAGCCCATGGACATCCCCGCTGCACATGGTGCCAAGTCGGCAGGAGGATGGAGGCCCTGCGGAGACTACAGAAGGCTCCATGACACCACAACCGCCGATAGATACCCGGTACCCCACATCCAGGACTTCACAGCGAACCTGAACAGAGTGACCATTTTCTCGAAAATCAACCTGGTCAGGAGATACCATCAGAGTCCATGGAGGCGTTTGAGCAGGCCAAGGAGGCGCTGGCAAAGGTGGCCCTCCTAGTGCACCCGAGAGTCGATGCATCCACGACACTCACAGTCGACACTTCCAACATGGTAGTCGGCAGAGTCCTGGAGCAGCTCATTGAGGAGCAGTGGCGACCACTCGCTTTCTTCAGCCGGCACCTACGGCCACCAGAGGTGAAGTACAGCGCTTTCGACAGAGAGTTGCTAGCGCTCTACCTGGCTGTCCGGCATTTCTGGTACTTCCTCGAGGGAAGGGAGTTCACCGTGTATACGGACCACAAGCCCCTCACCTTCGCACTGGCCAAGGAATCGGACCCATGGTCGGCTCGGCAGCAGGGGCACCTGTCCTTTATTTCAGAATTCACCACAGACATCCGCCACATCGCAGGGAAGAACAATGTTGTTGCCGACACACTGTCTCGCCCCTGCCTCCACTCAGTAGGCATATCATCCTCAGGAACAGACTACGCAGCACTGGCAGAAGCACAACGGTCAGACACCGACACACTGTCTCGCCCCTACCTCCACTCAGTAGGCATATCAGCCTCAGGAACAGACTAGGCAGCACTGGCAGAAGTACAATGGTCGGACACCGAGATCCCGGTTTACTGCACCGCCATTTCGGGGCTCCAGTTGGAGGACGTCTCCATCGGCCCAGCAGCGGATCGACTCCGGTGCGATGTGTCTACCGGCAAACCCTGACCCGTACCAGCAGCATGGAGGCTTCGGGTGTTCGACACGCTGCACAACCTGGCCCACCCGTCCATCAAGCTGGTAGCAGACAGATTCATCTGGCACGGTTTGTGCAAACAGGTCGGACACTGGGCCAGGACCTGCATACACTGCCAGACCGCCAAAATCCAGCGACACGTGAAGGCTCCCCTCCAGCAGTTCCAGCCGATGCGCAGCAGGTTCTGACCCATCTATATGGACATTGTCGGCCCCCGCCAGTCTCCCAGGGCGCCAGGTATATCTTTACCATGGTAGACAGGTTCACCAGATGGCCGGAAGCCGTACCGCTTGCAGACATGTCCACTGAGTCCTGCGCCAGGACGCTCATTACAAACTGGATCACCAGGTTCGGCCTCCCAACGGACATCACCTCCGACAGAGGGGCGCAGTTCACGTCTGGTTTGTGGACAGCACTGGCACAGCTCCTGGGCACCCAGCTGCATCACACCACAGCGTACCATCCCCAGTCCAACGGTTTGGTAGAGCGATTCCACTGGCATCTCAAGTCGGCCCTGATGACGCGCCTCAGCGGCCCCAACTGGACAGATGAGCTTCCCTGGGTCCTATTGGGCATCCGCACAGCCCCCAAGGATGACCTGGTCACCTCCTCGGCGGAATTGGTCTACAGCGTGCCCCTGACGGTCCCGGGTAAGTTCGTACCAGAGGCCCAAGCTTCGGACGAAACTCCAGCAGCGGTGCTCACGAGGCTGCGGGACAAGGTAGGGACCTTGGCATCGGTCCCGACCTCCAGGCATGATCCCATGCCGTCCTTCACCCCTGAGACTGACCTCCGAGACTGTGAGTATGTTTTTATTCGCAGGGGCATGCACAGGTCACCTCTACAGCGGCCGTACGAGGGACCCTTCAAGGTGATCCGGCACAACGGAACCACGTGTGTCATGGAGGTGGGTCGCTGGGAAGAGACTTTTACAGTGGACGGCCTCAAACCGGCACACTTGGACATTGAGCAGCCAGTGAGGCCGGCCACCCAGGCTACCACACAGACTGGGGACTCCACTACCCCGATGGACGGTTCTTGGGGGGTAGTGTGGTAGCCCGCACACACGGGACTCGAACTGCCATAGGGAGCCGCGGGCAGACACACGGTAGCACGCATGGAACTACCTGCTCGGGGAGGACCTTCCGGGGACAGTCTGACGTCATGTCCGCCCCGCGGGTTGCAGGGGCCCATGGGAGGGGAGATTTAAACGCGCGATTTTGAATCAGTAAAGGCATTCTGAGTTCAGCTGTCTCTGCCTCTGTGTGTTTCTTTAGTAGCACGTTGCGCGCGACTACAATATAAACTTTTAATATCTCACTGCTTTGTGAAGCAGTTGTTTTATCCCTGTACACAATGAAAAACTCAGATGTTATGAGACAAATTATAAGACAAATAGCTTTTAAATGCCAAATATGTATATAAGGTCATTGATTTCACCTGAAAATGGAAAAGAAGGCTGCAAAATACGCAATGTTGAATAGGAGTAAATCTCTAATCACAACTTCATGATTTCTACTTTGAAGTATGTTTACTGCAATTAGACCAGAAAATGATGCAGAAATTCTAAATCGAGGACCTTATGTTACTGACATTGACTGGAGTTGTTCATGGATTAGACAATAACATCTGAGCAGTTTCTAATTTTACTAATAAACACTTTCAATTTTCCTATTCCAATACAAATTAACTTATAATGTTATGAATTTCCACAGTTGCTGTCATTTTGATGGTATAATGATGCCAAGTGCAGATATTTTTGCTATCATTGTATTGGTAAAACTCAGGTATTGATTTTCAATTTGTTCCTATGGATGGTATTCTGTGTTGATATTTATCTCATCATTAATAATACATTAATTAGGAACTATTTTTGAGCTCTGGTGATGAGTTAAATATAAATTATAAAGTATCCCAGATATTTCATAATCATTTATTTATACGCTACTTGTATAATTATTCAAAGATTATAGTAAAGATTTTACTTGATTATGATTATTACTCATTGCAAAAATTCACTAGATTTTCTTGAGATTAAAGTCAAATGTATGATGAACTAATTTGGAGTTTCCTGATACCAGCTTTCAACCATTTTCTTGCAATCTATAAGAAAAAATGAAACACTATAATTTTTTTGATGGCAATGTATCCAATTTTAAATTATTCCCACACTTTCTAGCATTTATTTCTCAATGTGTCTAATGGCTTCATGTCAATCTTACATTCCATGAACTTCAGTATCGAACAAGTCACAAACAATAAGGATCATAAGAAACTTCATATAAGAGGATAATCCTATTGATATTTTTGAAGGGAAAGGAGACATGATAAATAACATAAATTGGGTAATTCTGTACGGTGAATTAAAAAGAAGCCTGAAACTAAGATTTCTTTTAACTATCCAATTAATTATAAAACAATAACCATATTTACAGTGTGGGCTTTTCCATTCAGCCCTTAGTAAATTTACCTCTATTTGCCCTTCAAGTTTAAATAAATGAGGCATGGTGCAGTAGGGGTCAACTAATTTCAAAGTGGGCTATCACTGGCTTGTCAGACCCTCCTATCCATTTATTATTTTGTAAAATAGATATCAATCTCAGAATTGAAACGTAGCACTGTGCAAAAGTCATAGGCACACATATAAGATTTCTGCAAAGTGATGATGCTTTGAAAAATAATGAAATCTGAAGTTTCTAAATATCAACAAAATACTATAAAGAGCAGTAAATAGTAAAAATCTAAATCAAATCAACATTTGACGTGGCCACACTTTGCTTTTAAAACTGCATCAGTTCTCTTAGGTACACTGTCATGCAGTTTTATAAGAAATCGGCTGGTGATTTGTTCCAAGTATCTTGGATAACTTGTCACAGCACATCTGCAGATATTGGCTGTCTCGCTTGTTTCTGTCTCTTCAGGTAATCCCAGACAGCCTCAATGATGTTTGAGATCAGGGCTCTGTGGAGTCCATACTATCTGAAACCATATAAAAATTCTGGGGGGGGGGTGCGCTAAGACTTTTGCAGGGTACTGTATCATAATCTTCCCTATTTCTGTGTTGGACATAACAATATTTATTTGTCAAAGCTGATGTTTCCTCCCCAGAATCATTCCAACAAATGGCACGCAACCATGAACCTCCTATTATTGTAAATATTAATTAAACAGGTGAATGTTTAATGAATTAATGTGTACAATTACAATCAAGATGAAAATTGAAGAATGTTAAACTTCAGTTATTTTTTTCATAAAGTTTGAGCTTGCTCTCCTCTTAGAATCTAAATCTTTAATTGAATTGCTTAATTTGTTGGTTTGAGTCTGCAGCAGTCTTTTTCCTTGGGTTTTCCCCATCTTGCTATGAATGTGTTAACCTTTGTTAGTGCAAAAGTTCACAGCATTGTCAGAAATCTGATGCCATAACTCATATGTGTGCCAGGATATTGCTATCAGAAGATTACAGGGTGGAGTGTAGGGAAAAGTGTCCATTATTCGGCTCCTTATATAATGCAGCTTTGGAATTTAAATTCATATAAAATAATATATATTTTTCAAAAAACTAGTTTCAGTACTGGTGACACTGAAATAACAGGACTATCATAAATACCGTTCTTGTTCAGCCATATCCTTCGGGCCTGGAAGTCTGCCTTTCTGTTTTTGACTGCACACAGATAACAATGCAGTTGATTTAAATGTCCTCTGAAATGACAGAACAAGCCATCGAGTTGTATAAAATCACAGACAGACAACCAGCATCAACTTAGGGATCAAATTCAGTCAAGACAAAATAACTTCCCAGTCACTCCATTTTGCCAAGTCCTCCTCACAAATTTCCATCAACTAGTGACTAAATTGGGAGAGCTGTCACCTGGACTAGTCAACCTGAAATAATCGTATTTCAAAATGCCAGGTTCCTCCAACACAATCCTCCTCAGAAAAAGAAGCAGTTGATGCCTACCAGCAGAAAGATCTGAACCATATTCAAGCGCAGGCAGACACAATAACATTCAATTTGCATGACAGTCAAACAGTGACCACCTCAAGCAAGAGAGTAAGTCAGTAAAAATGGGTAAATTGGTTTATTATTGCCACATAAGAATCAGAATCAGGTTTATTAATACTGTCTATTATGATGTGAAACCTGCAGCAGCTGTAAATTAAAAAGTAAATACAGTGCAAATAAAGGAATAATGAGATAGTGTTTATTAAGAATTCTGATAGAAGAGGGCCAGAAACTGTTTTTGAATCATTGAGTGTGGATCTTAAGTCTCCTGTACCTCCTCCCTGATGGCAGTAGAAAGAAGAGGGCATTCCCTAGATGATGAGGGTCCTTAATAGAACATAGCACAATACAGGTCCTTCAGCCCACAATGTTGTGCTAACCCTGTAACCTACTCTAGAAACTGCCAAGAATTACCCTACTGCATAGCCCTCTATTTTTCTAAGCTCCATGTACCTAACAGTCTCTGAAAAGACCCTATTGTATCCACCTCTACCACCATTGCCGGCAGAACATTCCACACACACCACTCTCTGTGTGAAAAACTTACCCCTCCATACCTACTTCCAAGCACCTTAAAACTATGCCTCCTCATGTTAACCCTTTCAGCCCTGGGGAAAAGCCTCTAGTTATCCACATGATCAATGCCTCCCATCATATTATACACATCTATCAGGTCACCTCTCATCCTCTGTCACTCCATGGAGAAAAGGCCAAGATTACCTATTCTCATAAGGTTTGCATTCCAATATAAGCAACATTCTTGTAAATCTCCTCTGCACTCTTTCGATAATATCCACATCATTCTTGTAGTGAGGTGACCAGAACTGAGCAGAGTACTCCAAGTGGGGTCTGACCAAGGCCTTATATAGCTGCAACATTACCTCACAGCTCTTGAACTTAATCCTATGGTTCATGAATGCCAGCACATCATACACCTTCTTAACAACATTGTCAACCTGCACAGCAGCTTTGAGTGTCCTATGGACACAGACCCCAAGAACTCACTGATCCTCCACACTGCCAAGAGTCTTACCATTAATATTATATTCTGTCTTCTAATTTGACCTACCAAAATGAACCACTTCACGCTTATCTGGGTTGAAATCCATCTGCCACTTCTCAGCCCAGTACTGCATCATATTGATGTAACTTCTGACAACCCTCCAGACAATCCACAACACCCCCAACTTTTGTGTCACCAGAAACTTGCCCATCCTCATCCAGGTCATTTATAAAAATCACAAAGAGGAGGGGTCGCAGAACAGATCCTGGTTAAACAGCACTAGTCCATGCAGAATACGAACCATCTACATCTGTGCCATCTGTGGATAAGCCAATTCGGGATCCACAAAGCAGTATCCTTGGATCGAAGGCCTCCTTACTTTCTGAATGAGCCTTGCACGGGGAAATTTATCAAATGCCTTGCTGAAATCCATATACACTACATCCACTGCTCTACCTTCATCAATGTGTTTTGTTAATGATGGATGCTTAAGACACCACAATCTGAGGATGTCCACGGTGATCAGCTTATGACGCAACTATCTGAGGATGTCCACAGTGATCAGCCTAACACACCACTATCTGAGGATGTCCACGGTGATCAGCCTAGCACACCACTATCTGAGGATGTTCACGGTGATCAGCCTATGACACGACAACCTGAGGATGTCCACGGTGATCAGCATATGACACCACTATCTGAGGATGTCCACGGTGATCAGCGTATGACACCACTATCTGAGGATGTCCACGGTTATCAGCCTAATACACCACAATCAGAGGAAGCCCACATTGACCAGCGTATTACACCACTATCTGAGGATATCCATGGTGATCAGCCTATGACACCACTATCTGAGGATGTCCACGGTGATCAGCCTATGACACCACTAACTGAGGATGTCCACTGTGATCAGCCTATGACACCACTATCTGAGGATGTCCACGGTGATCAGCCTAACACACCACTATCTGAGGATGTCCACGGTGATCAGCCTAACACACCACTATCTGAGGATGTCCACGGTGATCAGGCTATGACACCAGTACCTGTGGATGTCCACGGTGATCATCCTATGACACCACTATCTGAGGATGTGCACGGTGATCAGCCTATGTCACCTCTATCTGAGGATGTCCACGGTGATCAACCTAACACACCACTATCTTAAGATGTCCACGGTGATCAGCCTATGACACCACTATCTGAGGATGTCCACGGTGATCAGCCTATGACACCACTATCTGAGGATGTCCACGGTGATCATCCTATGACACCACTATCTGAGGATATCCACGGTGATCAGCCTATGACACCACTTTCAGAGGATGTCCACGGTGATCAGCGTATTACACCAGTAGCTGAGGATGTCCACGGTGATCAGTGAATGACAACACAATCTGAGGATGTCCACGGTGATCAGCCTAACACACCACTATCTGTGGATGTCCACAGTGATCATCCTATGTCACCTCTATCTGAGGATGTGCACGGTGATCAGCCTATGTCACCTCTATCTTAAGATGTCCACGGTGATCAGCCTATGACACCACTATCTGAGGATGCCCACGGTGATCAGCCTATGACACCACTCTCTGAGGATGTCCACGGTGATCAGCCTAACACACCACTATCTGAGGATGTCCATGGTGATCAGGCTATGTCACCTCTATCTTAAGATGTCCACGGAGATCAGCCTATGACACCACTATCTGAGGATGTCCACGGTGATCAGCCTATGACACCACTCTCTGAGGATGTCCACGGTGATCAGACTAACACACCACTATCTGAGGATGTCCATGGTGATCAGCCTATGACACCACTATCTGAGGATGTCCACGGTGATCAGCCTATGACACCACTATCTGCGGATGTCCACGGTGATCAGCCTATGACACCACTCTCTGAGGATGTCCACGGTGATCATCCTATGACACCACTATCTGAGGATGTGCACGGTGATCAGCCTATGTCACCTCTATCTGAGGATGTCCACGGTGATCAACCTAACACACCACTATCTTAAGATGTCCACGGTGATCAGCCTATGACACCACTATCTGAGGATGTCCACGGTGATCAGCCTATGACACCACTCTCTGAGGATGTCCACGGTGATCAGCCTAACACACCACTATCTGAGGATGTCATGGTGATCAGCCTATGACACCACTATCTGAGGATGTCCACGGTGATCAGCCTATGACACCACTATCTGAGGATGTCCACGGTGATCATCCTATGACACCACTCTCTGAGGATGTCCACGGTGATCAGACTAACACACCACTATCTGAGGATGTCCATGGTGATCAGCCTATGACAGCACTATCTGAGGATGTCCACGGTGATCAGCCTATGACACCACTATCTGAGGATGTCCACGGTGATCATCCTATGACACCAGTACCTGTGGATGTCCACGGTGATCATCCTATGACACCACTATCTGAGGATGTGCACGGTGATCAGCCTATGTCACCTCTATCTGAGGATGTCCACGGTGATCAACCTAACACACCACTATCTTAAGATGTCCACGGTGATCAGCCTATGACACCACTCTCTGAGGATGTCCACGGTGATCAGCCTAACACACCACTATCTGAGGATGTCATGGTGATCAGCCTATGACACCACTATCTGAGGATGTCCACGGTGATCAGCCTATGACACCACTATCTGAGGATGTCCACGGTGATCATCCTATGACACCACTATCTGAGGATGTCATGGTGATCAGCCTATGACACCACAATCTGAGGATGTCCACGGTGATCATCCTATGACACCACTATCTGAGGATGTCATGGTGATCAGCCTATGACACCACTTTCAGAGGATGTCCACGGTGATCAGCGTATTACACCAGTGTCTGAGGATGTCCACGGTGATCAGCGTATGACAACACAATCTGAGGATGTCCACGGTGATCAGCCTATGACACCACTATCTGAGAATGTCCACGGTGATCAGCCTATGACACGACAACCTGAGGATGTCCACGGTGATCAGCCTATGACACCACTATCTGAGAATGTCCACGGTGATCAGCCTAACACACCACTATCTGACGATGTCCACGGTGATCAGCCTATGACACCGCAATCTGAGGATGTCCACGGTGATCAGCCTATGACACCACTATCTGAGAATGTCCACGGTGATCAGCCCAACACACCACAATCTGAGGATGTCCACGGTGATCAGCCTATGACACGACAACCTTAGGATGTCCACGGTGATCAGCATATGACACCACTATCTGAGGATGTCCACGGTGATCAGCGTATGACACCACTATCTGAGGATGTCCACGGTTATCAGCCTAACACACCACAATCAGAGGAAGCCCACATTGACCAGCGTATTACACCACTATCTGAGGATAACCATGGTGATCGGAGTATGACACCACTACCTGTGTATGTCCACGGTGATCAGCCTAACACACATCTATCTGAGGATGTCCACGGTGATCAGCCTATGACACCACCACCTGAGGATGTCCACGATGATCAGCCTGTGAAACCACTATCCGAGGATATCCACGGTGATCAGCCTATGTCACCACTATCTGAGGATGTCCACGGTGATCAGCCTATGACACCACTATCTGAGGATGTCCATGGTGATCAGCCTAAGACAGCACTATCAGAGGATGTCCACGGTGATCAGCCTAACACACCATTATCTGAGGATGTCCACGGTGATCAAACTATGACACCACTATCTGAGGATATCCACGGTGATCAGCCTATGACACCACTTTCAGAGGATGTCCACGGTGATCAGCGTATTACACCAGTAGCTGAGGATGTCCACGGTGATCAGTGAATGACAACACAATCTGAGGATGTCCACGGTGATCAGCCTAACACACCACTATCTGACGATGTCCACGGTGATCAGCCTATGACACCACTATCTGAGGATGTGCACGGTGATCAGCCTATGTCACCTCTATCTTAAGATGTCCACGGTGATCAGCCTATGACACCACTATCTGAGGATGTCCACGGTGATCAGCCTATGACACCACTCTCTGAGGATGTCCACGGTGATCAGCCTAACACACCACTATCTGAGGATGTCCACGGTGATCAGCCTATGACACCACTATCTGAGGATGTCCACGGTGATCATCCTATGACACCAGTACCTGTGGATGTCCACGGTGATCATCCTATGACACCACTATCTGAGGATGTCCACGGTGATCAGCCTATGTCACCTCTATCTGAGGATGTCCACGGTGATCAACCTAACACACCACTATCTTAAGATGTCCACGGTGATCAGCCTATGACACCACTATCTGAGGATGTCAACGGTGATCAGCCTATGACATCACTCTCTGAGGATGTCCACGGTGATCAGCCTAACACACCACTATCTGAGGATGTCATGGTGATCAGCCTATGACACCACTATCTGAGGATGTCCACGGTGATCAGCCTATGACACCACTATCTGAGGATGTCCACGGTGATCATCCTATGACACCACTATCTGAGGATAACCACGGTGATCAGCCTATGACACCACTTTCAGAGGATGTCCACGGTGATCAGCGTATTACATCAGTAGCTGAGGATGTCCACGGTGATCAGTGAATGACAACACAATCTGAGAATGTCCACGGTGATCAGCCTAACACACCACTATCTGTGGATGTCCACGGTGATCATCCTATGTCACCTCTATCTGAGGATGTGCACGGTGATCAGCCTATGTCACCTCTATCTTAAGATGTCCACGGTGATCAGCCTATGACACCACTATCTGAGGATGCCCACGGTGATCAGCCTATGACACCACTCTCTGAGGATGTCCACGGTGATCAGCCTAACACACCACTATCTGAGGATGTCCATGGTGATCAGGCTATGTCACCTCTATCTTAAGATGTCCACGGTGATCAGCCTATGACACCACTATCTGAGGATGTCCACGGTGATCAGCCTATGACACCACTCTCTGAGGATGTCCACGGTGATCAGACTAACACACCACTATCTGAGGATGTCCATGGTGATCAGCCTATGACACCACTATCTGAGGATGTCCACGGTGATCAGCCTATGACACCACTATCTGAGGATGACCACGGTGATCATCCTATGACACCAGTACCTGTGGATGTCCACGGTGATCATCCTATGACACCACTATCTGAGGATGTGCACGGTGATCAGCCTATGTCAACTCTATCTGAGGATGTCCACGGTGATCAACCTAACACACCACTATCTTAAGATGTCCACGGTGATCAGCCTATGACACCACTATCTGAGGATGTCCACGGTGATCAGCCTATGACACCACTCTCTGAGGATGTCCACGGTGATCAGCCTAACACACCACTATCTGAGGATGTCATGGTGATCAGCCTATGACACCACTATCTGAGGATGTCCACGGTGATCAGCCTATGACACCACTATCTGAGGATGTCCACGGTGATCATCCTATGACACCACTATCTGAGGATGTCATGGTGATCAGCCTATGACACCACTATCTGAGGATGTCCACGGTCATCAGCCTATGACACCACTATCTGAGGATGTCCACGGTGATCATCCTATGACACCACTATCTGAGGATAACCACGGTGATCAGCCTATGACACCACTTTCAGAGGATGTCCACGGTGATCAGCGTATTACACCAGTAGCTGAGGATGTCCACGGTGATCAGTGAATGACAACACAATCTGAGAATGTCCACGGTGATCAGCCTAACACACCACTATCTGTGGATGTCCACGGTGATCATCCTATGTCACCTCTATCTGAGGATGTGCACGGTGATCAGCCTATGTCACCTCTATCTTAAGATGTCCACGGTGATCAGCCTATGACACCACTATCTGAGGATGCCCACGGTGATCAGCCTATGACACCACTCTCTGAGGATGTCCACGGTGATCAGCCTAACACACCACTATCTGAGGATGTCCATGGTGAACAGGCTATGTCACCTCTATCTTAAGATGTCCACGGTGATCAGCCTATGACACCACTATCTGAGGATGTCCACGGTGATCAGCCTATGACACCACTCTCTGAGGATGTCCACGGTGATCAGACTAACACACCACTATCTGAGGATGTCCATGGTGATCAGCCTATGACACCACTATCTGAGGATGTCCACGGTGATCAGCCTAAGACACCACTATCTGAGGCTGACCACGGTGATCATCCTATGACACCAGTACCTGTGGATGTCCACGGTGATCATCCTATGACACCACAATCTGAGGATGTGCACGGTGATCAGACTATGTCACCTCTATCTGAGGATGTCCACGGTGATCAACCTAACACACCACTATCTTAAGATGTCCACGGTGATCAGCCTATGACACCACTATCTGAGGATGTCCACGCTGATCAGCCTATGACACCACTCTCTGAGGATGTCCACGGTGATCAGCCTAACACACCACTATCTGAGGATGTCATGGTGATCAGCCTATGACACCACTATCTGAGGATGTCCACGGTGATCAGCCTATGTCACCACTATCTGAGGATGTCCACGGTGATCATCCTATGACACAACTATCTGTGGATGTCATGGTGATCAGCCTATGACACCACTATCTGAGGATGTCCACGGTGATCAGCCTATGACACCACTATCTGAGGATGTCCACGGTGATCAGCCTATGACACCACAATCTGAGGATGTCCACGGTGATCAAACTATGACACCACTATCTGAGGATATCCACGGTGATCAGCCTATGACACCACTTTCAGAGGATGTCCACGGTGATCAGCGTATTACACCAGTAGCTGAGGATGTCCACGGTGATCAGTGAATGACAACACAATCTGAGGATGTCCACGGTGATCAGCCTAACACACCACTATCTGACGATGTCCACGGTGATCAGCCTATGACACCACTATCTGAGGATGTGCACGGTGACCAGCCTATGTCACCTCTATCTTAAGATGTCCACGGTGATCAGCCTATGACACCACTATCTGAGGATGGCCACGGTGATCATCCTATGACACCAGTACCTGTGGATGTCCACGGTGATCATCCTATGACACCACTATCTGAGGATGTCCACGGTGATCAGCCTATGTCACCTCTATCTGAGGATGTCCACGGTGATCAACCTAACACACAACTATCTTAAGATGTCCACGGTGATCAGCCTATGACACCACTCTCTGAGGATGTCCACGGTGATCAGCCTAACACACCACTATCTGACGATGTCCACGGTGATCAGACTATGACACCGCAATCTGAGAATGTCCACGGTGATCAGCCCAACACACCACAATCTGAGGATGTCCACGGTGATCAGCCTATGACACGACAACCTGAGGATGTCCACGGTGATCAGCATATGACACCACTATCTGAGGATGTCCACGGTGATCAGCGTATGACACCACTATCTGAGGATGCCAACGGTTATCAGCCTAACACACCACAATCAGAGGAAGCCCACATTGACCAGCGTATTACACCACTATCTGAGGATATCCATGGTGATCGGAGTATGACACCACTATCTGTGTATGTCCACGGTGATCAGCCTAACACACATCTATCTGAGGATGTCCACGGTGATCAGCCTATGACACCACCACCTGAGGATGTCCACGCTGATCAGCCTGTGAAACCACTATCCGAGGATATCCACGGTGATCAGCCTCTGTCACCACTATCTGAGGATGTCCACGATCATCAGCCTATGACACGACTATCCGAGGATGTCCACGGTGATCAGACTATGACAGCACTATCTGAGTATGTCTACAGTGATCAGCCTTTGACACCAATATGTGATGATGTCCACGGTGATCACCCTAACACACCACTATCTGAGGATGTTCACGAATATCAGCCTATGTCACCACTATCTGAGGATGTCCACCGTGATCAGCATAACACACGTCTATCTGAGGATGTCCACGGTGATCAGCCTATGACACCACTATCAGAGGATGTCCACGGTTATCAGCCTATGACAACACTATCTGAGGATGTCCACAGTGATCAGCCTAAGACACCACTATCTGAGGATGTCCACGGTGATCAGCCTATGACACCACTATCTGAGGATGTCCATGGTGATCAGCCTATGACACCACTCTCTGAGGATGTCCACGGTGATCAGCCTATGTCACCACTATCTGAGGATGTCCACAGTAATCAGCCTAAGACACCACTATCTGAGGATGTCCACCGTGATCAGCCTAACACATCACTATCTGAGGATGTCCACGGTGGTCAGCGTATGACACCTCTATCTGAGGATGTTCACGGTGATCAGCCTAACACACCACTATCTGAAGATGTCTACGGTGATCAGCCTATGACACCACTATCTGAGGATGTCCACGGTGACCAGACTATGACACCACTATCTGAGGATGTCCACGGTGATCAGCCTATGACAGCACTATCAGAGGATGTCCACGGTGATTAGCCTAACACACCACTATCTGAGGATGTCCACGGTGATCAGCCTATGACACCACTATCCGAGTGTGTCCACGGAGAGCAGCCTATGACACCACTATCTGAGGATGTCCACGGTGATCAGCCTAACAAACCACTATCTGAGGATGTCCACAGTGATCAGACTATGACTCCACTATTTGAGAATGTCCATGGTGATCAGACTATGAGACCACTACATGAGGATGTCCACGGTTATCAGCCTATGACAACACTATCTGAGGATGTCCAAGTGATCAGCCTAAGACACCACTATCTGAGGATGTCCACGGTGATCAGCCTATGACAACACTATCTGAGGATGTTCACGAATATCAGCCTATGTCACCACTATCTGAGGATGTCCACCGTGATCATCCTAACACACGACTATCTGAGGATGTCCACGGTGATCAACTTAACACACCACTATCTTAATATGTCCACGGTGATCAGACTATGACACCACTATCTGAGGATGTCCACAGTGATCAGCCTTTGACACCACTATCTGAGGATGTCCACGGTGATCAGCCTTTGACACCACTATCTGAGGATGTCCACGGTGATCATCCTATGACACCACTATCTGAGGATATCCACGGTGATCAGCCTATGACACCACTTTCAGAGGATGTCCACGGTGATCAGCGTATTACACCACTATCTGACGATGTCCACGGTGATCAGCCTATGACACCACTATCTGAGGATGTCCACGGTGATCAGCCTATGACACCACAATCTGGGAATGTCCACGGTGATCAGCCCAACACACCACAATCTGAGGATGTCCACGGTGATCAGCCTATGACACCACTATCTGAGGATGTCCACGGTGATCAGCCTATGACACCACTATCTGAGGATGTCCACGGTGATCATCCTATGACACCACTATCTGAGGATAACCACGGTGATCTGCCTATGACACCACTTTCAGAGGATGTCCACGGTGATCAGCGTATTACATCAGTAGCTGAGGATGTCCACGGTGATCAGTGAATGACAACACAATCTGAGAATGTCCACGGTGATCAGCCTAACACACCACAATCTGTGGATGTCCACGGTGATCATCCTATGTCACCTCTATCTGAGGATGTGCACGGTGATCAGCCTATGTCACCTCTAAAGATGTCCACGGTGATCAGCCTATGACACTACTATCTGAGGATGCCCACGGTGATCAGCCTATGACACCACTCTCTGAGGATGTCCACGGTGATCAGCCTAACACACCACTATCTGAGGATGTCCACGGTGATCAGCCTATGACACCACTCTCTGAGGATGTCCACGGTGATAAGACTAACACACCACTATCTGAGGATGTCCATGGTGATCAGCCTATGACACCACTATCTGAGGATGTCCACGGTGATCAGCCTATGACACCACTATCTGAGGATGACCACGGTGATCAGCCTAACACACCACTATCTGAGGATGTCCATGGTGATCAGGCTATGTCACCTCTATCTTAAGATGTCCACGGTGATCAGCCTATGACACCACTATCTGAGGATGTCCACGGTGATCAGCCTATGACACCACTCTCTGAGGATGTCCACGGTGATAAGACTAACACACCACTATCTGAGGATGTCCATGGTGATCAGCCTATGACACCACTATCTGAGGATGTCCACGGTGATCAGCCTATGACACCACTATCTGAGGATGACCACGGTGATCATCCTATGACACCAGTACCTGTGGATGTCCACGGTGATCATCCTATGACACCACTATCTGAGGATGTGCACGGTGATCAGCCTATGTCACCTCTATCTGAGGATGTCCACGGTGATCAACCTAACACACCACTATCTTAAGATGTCCACGGTGATCAGCCTATGACACCACTATCTGAGGATGTCCACGGTGATCAGCCTATGACACCACTCTCTGAGGATGTCCACGGTGATCAGCCTAACACACCACTATCTGAGGATGTCATGGTGATCAGCCTATGACACCACTATCTGAGGATGTCCACGGTGATCAGCCTATGACACCACTATCTGAGGATGTCCACGGTGATCATCCTATGACACCACTATCTGAGGATGTCATGGTGATCAGCCTATGACACCACTATCTGAGGATGTCCACGGTCATCAGCCTATGACACCACTATCTGAGGATGTCCACGGTGATCATCCTATGACACCACTATCTGAGGATAACCACGGTGATCAGCCTATGACACCACTTTCAGAGGATGTCCACGGTGATCAGCGTTTTACACCAGTAGCTGAGGATGTCCACGGTGATCAGTGAATGACAACACAATCTGAGGATGTCCACGGTGATCAGCCTAACACACCACTATCTGTGGATGTCCACGGTGATCATCCTATGTCACCTCTATCTGAGGATGTGCACGGTGATCAGCCTATGTCACCTCTATCTTAAGATGTCCACGGTGATCAGCCTATGACACCACTATCTGAGGATGCCCACGGTGATCAGCCTATGACACCACTCTCTGAGGATGTCCACGGTGATCAGCCTAACACACCACTATCTGAGGATGTCCATGGTGATCAGGCTATGTCACCTCTATCTTAAGATGTCCACGGTGATCAGCCTATGACACCACTATCTGAGGATGTCCACGGTGATCAGCCTATGACACCACTCTCTGAGGATGTCCACGGTGATCAGACTAACACACCACTATCTGAGGATGTCCATGGTGATCAGCCTATGACACCACTATCTGAGGATGTCCACGGTGATCAGCCTATGACACCACTATCTGAGGCTGACCACGGTGATCATCCTATGACACCAGTACCTGTGGATGTCCACGGTGATCATCCTATGACACCACTATCTGAGGATGTGCACTGTGATCAGCCTATGTCACCTCTATCTGAGGATGTCCACGGTGATCAACCTAACACACCACTATCTTAAGATGTCCACGGTGATCAGCCTATGACACCACTATCTGAGGATGTCCACGCTGATCAGCCTATGACAGCATTCTCTGAGGATGTCCACGGTGATCAGCCTAACACACCACTATCTGAGGATGTCATGGTGATCAGCCTATGACACCACTATCTGAGGATGTCCACGGTGATCAGCCTATGACACCACTATCTGAGGATGTCCACGGTGATCATCCTATGACACAACTATCTGTGGATGTCATGGTGATCAGCCTATGACACCACTATCTGAGGATGTCCACGGTGATCAGCCTATGACACCACAATCTGAGGATGTCCACGGTGATCATCCTATGACACCACTATCTGAGGATGTCATGGTGATCAGCCTATGACACCACTTTCAGAGGATGTCCACGGTGATCAGCGTATTACACCAGTATCTGAGGATGTCCACGGTGATCAGCGTATGACAACACAATCTGAGGATGTCCACGGTGATCAGCCTATGACACCACTATCTGAGAATGTCCACGGTGATCAGCCCAACACACCACAATCTGAGGATGTCCACGGTGATCAGCCTATGACACGACAACCTGAGGATGTCCACGGTGATCAGCCTATGACACCACTATCTGAGAATGTCCACGGTGATCAGCCTAACACACCACTATCTGACGATGTCCACGGTGATCAGCCTATGACACCGCAATCTGAGGATGTCCACGGTGATCAGCCTATGACACCACTATCTGAGAATGTCCACGGTGATCAGCCCAACACACCACAATCTGAGGATGTCCACGGTGATCAGCCTATGACACAACAACCTGAGGATGTCCACGGTGTTCAGCATATGACACCACTATCTGAGGATGTCCACGGTGATCAGCGTATGACACCACTATCTGAGGATGTCCTCTTTTATCAGCCTAACACACCACAATCAGAGGAAGCCCACATTGACCAGCGTATTACACCACTATCTGAGGATACCCATGGTGATCGGAGTATGACACCACTACCTGTGTATGTCCACGGTGATCAGCCTAACACACATCTATCTGAGGATGTCCACGGTGATCAGCCTATGACACCACCACCTGAGGATGTCCACGATGATCAGCCTGTGAAACCACTATCCGAGGATATCCACGGTGATCAGCCTATGTCACCACTATCTGAGGATGTCCACGATCATCAGCCTATGACACGACTATCCGAGGATGTCCACGGTGATCAGACTATGACAGCACTATCTGAGGATGTCTACAGTGATCAGCCTTTGACACCAATATGTGAGGATGTCCACAGTGATCAGCCTAAGACACTACTATCTGAGGATGTCCACGGTGATCAGCCTATGTCACCACTATCTGAGGATGTCCATGGTGATCAGCCTAAGACAGCACTATCAGAGGATGTCCACGGTGATCAGCCTAACACACCATTATCTGAGGATGTCCACGGTGATCAAACTATGACACCACTATCTGAGGATATCCACGGTGATCAGCCTATGACACCACTTTCAGAGGATGTCCACGGTGATCAGCGTATTACACCAGTAGCTGAGGATGTCCACGGTGATCAGTGAATGACAACACAATCTGAGGATGTCCACGGTGATCAGCCTAACACACCACTATCTGACGATGTCCACGGTGATCAGCCTATGACACCACTATCTGAGGATGTGCACGGTGACCAGCCTATGTCACCTCTATCTTAAGATGTCCACGGTGATCAGCCTATGACACCACTATCTGAGGATGTCCACGGTGATCAGCCTATGACACCACTCTCTGAGGATGTCCACGGTGATCAGCCTAACACACCACTATCTGAGGATGTCCATGGTGATCAGCCTATGACACCACTATCTGAGGATGTCCACGGTGATCAGCCTATGACACCACTATCTGAGGATGGCCACGGTGATCATCCTATGACACCAGTACCTGTGGATGTCCACGGTGATCATCCTATGACACCACTATCTGAGGATGTCCACGGTGATCAGCCTATGTCACCTCTATCTGAGGATATCCACGGTGATCAACCTAACACACAACTATCTTAAGATGTCCACGGTGATCAGCCTATGACACCACTATCTGAGGATGTCCACGGTGATCAGCCTATGACACCACTCTCTGAGGATGTCCACGGTGATCAGCCTAACACACCACTATCTGACGATGTCCACGGTGATCAGCCTATGACACCACTTTCAGAGGATGTCCACGGTGATCAACGTATTACACCAGTATCTGAGGATGTCCACGGTGATCAGCGTATGACAACACAATCTGAGGATGTCCACGGTGATCAGCCTAACACACCACTATCTGACGATGTCCACGGTGATCAGCCTATGACACCGCAATCTGAGAATGTCCACGGTGATCAGCCCAACACACCACAATCTGAGGATGTCCACGGTGATCAGCCTATGACACGACAACCTGAGGATGTCCATGGTGATCAGCATATGACACCACTATCTGAGGATGTCCACGGTGATCAGCGTATGACACCACTATCTGAGGATGTCCACAGTGATCAGCCTAAGACACCACTATCTGAGGATGTCCACTGTGATCAGCCTATGACACCACTATAAGAGGATGTCCACGGTTATCAGCCTATGACAACACTATCTGAGGATGTCCACAGTAATCAGCCTAAGACACCACTATCTGAGGATGTCCACAGTGATCAGCCTAAGACACCACTATCTGAGGATGTCCACTGTGATCAGCCTATGACACCACTATAAGAGGATGTCCACGGTTATCAGCCTATGACAACACTATCTGAGGATGTCCACAGTAATCAGCCTAAGACACCACTATCTGAGGATGTCCACCGTGATCAGCCTAACACATCACTATCTGAGGATGTCCACGGTGATCAGCGTATGACACCTCTATCTGAGGATGTTCACGGTGATCAGCCTAACACACCACTATCTGACGATGTCCACGGTGATCAGCCTATGACACCACTTTCAGAGGATGTCCACGGTGATCAACGTATTACACCAGTATCTGAGGATGTCCACGGTGATCAGCGTATGACAACACAATCTGAGGATGTCCACGGTGATCAGCCTAACACACCACTATCTGACGATGTCCACGGTGATCAGACTATGACACCGCAATCTGAGAATGTCCACGGTGATCAGCCCAACACACCACTATCTGAGGATGTCCACGGTGATCAGCGTATGACACCACTATCTGAGGATGCCAACGGTTATCAGCCTAACACACCACAATCAGAGGAAGCCCACATTGACCAGCGTATTACACCACTATCTGAGGATATCCATGGTGATCGGAGTATGACACCACTATCTGTGTATGTCCACGGTGATCAGCCTAACACACATCTATCTGAGGATGTCCACGGTGATCAGCCTATGACACCACCACCTGAGGATGTCCACGCTGATCAGCCTGTGAAACCACTATCCGAGGATATCCACGGTGATCAGCCTCTGTCACCACTATCTGAGGATGTCCACGATCATCAGCCTATGACACGACTATCCGAGGATGTCCACGGTGATCAGACTATGACAGCACTATCTGAGGATGTCTACAGTGATCAGCCTTTGACACCAATATGTGATGATGTCCACGGTGATCACCCTAACACACCACTATCTGAGGATGTTCACGAATATCAGCCTATGTCACCACTATCTGAGGATGTCCACCGTGATCAGCATAACACACGACTATCTGAGGATGTCCACGGTGATCAGCGTATGACACCACTATCAGAGGATGTCCACGGTTATCAGCCTATGACAACACTATCTGAGGATGTCCACAGTGATCAGCCTAAGACACCACTATCTGAGGATGTCCACGGTGATCAGCCTATGACACCACTATCTGAGGATGTCCATGGTGATCAGCCTATGACACCACTCTCTGAGGATGTCCACGGTGATCAGCCTAACACACCACTATCTGAGGATGTCCACAGTGATCAGCCTAAGACACCACTATCTGAGGATGTCCACTGTGATCAGCCTATGACACCACTATAAGAGGATGTCCACGGTTATCAGCCTATGACAACACTATCTGAGGATGTCCACAGTAATCAGCCTAAGACACCACTATCTGAGGATGTCCACCGTGATCAGCCTAACACATCACTATCTGAGGATGTCCACGGTGATCAGCGTATGACACCACTATCTGAGGATGTTCACGGTGATCAGCCTAACACACCACTATCTGAAGATGTCTACGGTGATCAGCCTATGACACCACTATCTGAGGATGTCCACGGTGACCAGACTATGACACCACTATCTGAGGATGTCCACGGTGATCAGCCTATGACAGCACTATCAGAGGATGTCCACGGTGATTAGCCTAACACACCACTATCTGAGGATGTCCACGGTGATCAGCCTATGACACCACTATCCGAGTGTGTCCACGGAGAGCAGCCTATGACACCACTATCTGAGGATGTCCACGGTGATCAGCCTTACAAACCACTATCTGAGGATGTCCACAGTGATCAGACTATGACTCCACTATTTGAGAATGTCCATGGTGATCAGACTATGAGAGCACTACATGAGGATGTCCATGGTGATCAGCCTAACACACCACTATCTGAGGATGTCCACGGTGATCAGCCTATGACACCACTCTCAGAGGATGTCCACGGTTATCAGCCTATTGCAACACTATCTGAGGATCTCCAAGTGATCAGCCTAAGACACCACTATCTGAGGATGTCCACGGTGATCAGCCTATGACAACACTATCTGAGGATGTTCACGAATATCAGCCTATGTCACCACTATCTGAGGATATCCACCGTGATCATCCTAACACACGACTATCTGAGGATGTCCACGGTGATCAGCCTATGACACCACTTTCAGTGGATGTCCACGGTGATCAGCGTATTACACCACTATCTGACGATGTCCACGGTGATCAGCCTATGACACCACTATATGAGGATGTCCACGGTGATCAGCCTATGACACCACTATAAGAGGATGTCCACGGTTATCAGCCTATGACAACACAATCTGAGGATGTCCACAGTAATCAGCCTAAGACACCACTATCTGAGGATGTCCACCGTGATCAGGCTAACACATCACTATCTGAGGATGTCCACGGTGATCAGCCTATGACACCACTATAAGAGGATGTCCACGGTTATCAGCCTATGACAACACTATCTGAGGATGTCCACAGTAATCAGCCAAAGAAACCACTACCTGAGGATGTCCACAGTGATCAGACTATGACTCCAGTATTTGAGAATGTCCATGGTGATCAGACTATGAGACCACTACATGAGGATGTCCACGGTGATCAGGCTATGCCACCACTACCTGAGGATTTCCATGGTGATCAGCCTAACACACCACTATCTGAGGATGTCCACGGTGATCCGCCTATGACACCACTCTCAGAGGATGTCCACGGTTATCAGCCTATGACAACACTATCTGAGGATGTCCAAGTGATCAGCCTAAGACACCACTATCTGAGGATGTCCACGGTGATCAGCCTATGACACCACTATCTGAGGATGTCCATGGTGATCAGCCTATGTCACCACTATCTGAGGATGTTCACGAATATCAGCCTATGTCACCACTAACTGAGGATGTACACCGTGATCAGCCTAACACACGATTATCTGAGGATGTCCACGGTGATCAGCCTATGACACCACTATCAGAGGATGTCCACGGTGATCAGTCTATGACAACACTATCTGAGGATGTCCACCGTGATCAGCCTAACACATCAGTATCTGAGGATGTCCACGGTGATCAGCCTATGACAACACTATCTGAGGATGTCCAAGGTGATCAGCCTAAGACACCACTATCTGAGGATGTCCACCGTGATCAGCCTAACACATCACTATCTGAGGATGTCCACGGTGATCAGCGTATGACACCACTATCTGAGGATGTACACGGTGAAAAGCCTAACACACCACTATCTGAGGATGTCCACTGTGATCAGCCTATGACACCACTATAAGAGGATGTCCACGGTTATCAGCCTATGACAACACTATCTGAGGATGTCCACAGTAATCAGCCTAAGACACCACTATCTGAGGATGTCCACCGTGATCAGCCTAACACATCACTATCTGAGGATGTCCACGGTGATCAGCGTATGACACCTCTATCTGAGGATGTTCACGGTGATCAGCCTAACACACCACTATCTGACGATGTCCACGGTGATCAGCCTATGACACCACTTTCAGAGGATGTCCACGGTGATCAACGTATTACACCAGTATCTGAGGATGTCCACGGTGATCAGCGTATGACAACACAATCTGAGGATGTCCACGGTGATCAGCCTAACACACCACTATCTGACGATGTCCACGGTGATCAGACTATGACACCGCAATCTGAGAATGTCCACGGTGATCAGCCCAACACACCACAATCTGAGGATGTCCACGGTGATCAGCCTATGACACGACAACCTGAGGATGTCCACGGTGATCAGCATATGACACCACTATCTGAGGATGTCCACGGTGATCAGCGTATGACACCACTATCTGAGGATGCCAACGGTTATCAGCCTAACACACCACTATCTGAGGATGTTCACAGTGATCAGACTATGACTCCACTATTTGAGAATGTCCATGGTGATCAGACTATGAGAGCACTACATGAGGATGTCCATGGTGATCAGCCTAACACACATCTATCTGAGGATGTCCACGGTGATCAGCCTATGACACCACCACCTGAGGATGTCCACGCTGATCAGCCTGTGAAACCACTATCCGAGGATATCCACGGTGATCAGCCTCTGTCACCACTATCTGAGGATGTCCACGATCATCAGCCTATGACACGACTATCCGAGGATGTCCACGGTGATCAGACTATGACAGCACTATCTGAGGATGTACACGGTGAAAAGCCTAACACACCACTATCTGAAGATGTCTACGGTGATCAGCCTATGACACCACTATCTGAGGATGTCCACGGTGATCAGCCTAACACACCACTATCTGAGGATGTCCACAGTGATCAGCCTATGACTCCACTATTTGAGAATGTCCATGGTGATCAGACTATGAGACCACTATCTGAGGATGTCCACGGTGATCAGGCTATGCCACCACTACCTGAGGAATTCCACGATGATCAGCCTAACACACAACTATCTTAAGATGTCCACGGTGATCAGCCTATGACAACACTATCTGAGGATGTCCACGGTGATCAGCCTATGACACCACTATCTGAGGATGTCCACGGTGATCATCCTATGACACCTCTATATGAGGATATCCACGGTGATCAGCCTATGACACCACTTTCAGAGGATGTCCACGGTGATCAGCGTATTACACCAGTATCTGAGGATGTCCACGGTGATCAGCGAATGACAACACAATCTGAGGTTGTCCACGGTGATCAGCCTAACACACCACTATCTGACGATGTCCACCGTGATCAGCCTATGACACCGCTATCTGAGGATGTCCACGGTGATCAGCCTATGACACCACTATAAGAGGATGTCCACGGTTATCAGCCTATGACAACACTATCTGAGGATGTCCACAGTAATCAGCCTAAGACACCACTATCTGAGGATGTCCACCGTGATCAGCCTAACACATCACTATCTGAGGATGTCCACGGTGATCAGCGTATGACACCACTATCTGAGGATGTTCACGGTGATCAGCCTAACACACCACTATCTGAAGATGTCTACGGTGATCAGCCTATGACACCACTATCTGAGGATGTCCACGGTGATCAGCCTATGACACCACTATCTGAGGATGTTCACGAATATCAGCCTATGTCACCACTATCTGAGGATGTCCACCGTGATCAGCATAACACACGACTATCTGAGGATGTCCACGGTGATCAGCCTATGACACCACTATCAGAGGATGTCCACGGTTATCAGCCTATGACAACACTATCTGAGGATGTCCACAGTGATCAGCCTAAGACACCACTATCTGAGGATGTCCACGGTGATCAGCCTATGACACCACTATCTGAGGATGTCCATGGTGATCAGCCTATGACACCACTCTCTGAGGATGTCCACGGTGATCAGCCTAACACACCACTATCTGAGGATGTCCACAGTGATCAGCCTAAGACACCACTATCTGAGGATGTCCACTGTGATCAGCCTATGACACCACTATAAGAGGATGTCCACGGTTATCAGCCTATGACAACACTATCTGAGGATGTCCACAGTAATCAGCCTAAGACACCACATTCTAGGATGTCCACCGTGATCAGCCTAACACATCACTATCTGAGGATGTCCACGGTGATCAGCGTATGACACCACTATCTGAGGATGTTCACGGTGATCAGCCTAACACACCACTATCTGAAGATGTCTACGGTGATCAGCCTATGACACCACTATCTGAGGATGTCCACGGTGACCAGACTATGACACCACTATCTGAGGATGTCCACGGTGATCAGCCTATGACAGCACTATCAGAGGATGTCCACGGTGATTAGCCTAACACACCACTATCTGAGAATGTCCACGGTGATCAGCCTATGACACCACTATCCGAGTGTGTCCACGGAGAGCAGCCTATGACACCACTATCTGAGGATGTCCACGGTGATCAGCCTAACAAACCACTATCTGAGGATGTCCACAGTGATCAGACTATGACTCCACTATTTGAGAATGTCCATGGTGATCAGACTATGAGACCACTACATGAGGATGTCCATGGTGATCAGCCTAACACACCACTATCTGAGGATGTCCACGGTGATCAGCCTATGACACCACTCTCAGAGGATGTCCACGGTTATCAGCCTATGACAACACTATCTGAGGATGTCCAAGTGATCAGCCTAAGACACCACTATCTGAGGATGTCCACGGTGATCAGCCTATGACAACACTATCTGAGGATGTTCACGAATATCAGCCTATGTCACCACTATCTGAGGATATCCACCGTGATCATCCTAACACACGACTATCTGAGGATGTCCACGGTGATCAGCCTATGACACCACTTTCAGTGGATGTCCACGGTGATCAGCGTATTACACCACTATCTGACGATGTCCACGGTGATCAGCCTATGACACCACTATATGAGGATGTCCACGGTGATCAGCCTATGACACCACTATAAGAGGATGTCCACGGTTATCAGCCTATGACAACACAATCTGAGGATGTCCACAGTAATCAGCCTAAGACACCACTATCTGAGGATGTCCCCCGTGATCAGCCTAACACATCACAATCTGAGGATGTCCACGGTGATCAGCCTATGACACCACTATAAGAGGATGTCCACGGTTATCAGCCTATGACAACACTATCTGAGGATGTCCACAGTAATCAGCCTAAGACACCACTATCTGAGGATGTCCACCGTGATCAGCCTAACACATCACTATCTGAGGATGTCCACGGTGATCAGCCTATGACACCACTATCTGAGGATGTCCACGGTGATCAGCCTATGACACCACTATCTGAGGATGTCCACGGTGACCAGACTATGACACCACTATCTGAGGATGTCCACGGTGATCAGCCTATGACCGCACTATCAGAGGATGTCCACGGTGATTAGCCTAACACACAACTATCTGAGGATGTCCACGGTGATCAGCCTATGACACCACTATCCGAGTGTGTCCACGGAGAGCAGCCTATGACACCACTATCTGAGGATGTCCACGGTGATCAGCCAAAGAAACCACTACCTGAGGATGTCCACAGTGGTCAGACTATGACTCCACTATTTGAGAATGTCCATGGTGATCAGACTATGAGACCACTACATGAGGATGTCCACGGTCATCAGGCTATGCCACCACTACCTGAGGATTTCCATGGTGATCAGCCTAACACACCACTATCTGAGGATGTCTACGGTGATCCGCCTATGACACCACTCTCAGAGGATGTCCACGGTTATCAGCCTATGACAACACTATCTGAGGATGTCCAAGTGATCAGCCTAAGACACCACTATCTGAGGATGTCCACGGTGATCAGCCTATGACACCACTATCTGAGGATGTCCATGGTGATCAGCCTATGTCACCACTATCTGACGATGTTCACGAATATCAGCCTATGTCACCACTAACTGAGGATGTACACCGTGATCAGCCTAACACACGACTATCTGAGGATGTCCACGGTGATCAGCCTATGACACCACTATCAGAGGATGTCCACGGTGATCAGTCTATGACAACACTATCTGAGGATGTCCACCATGATCAGCCTAACACATCACTATCTGAGGATGTCCACGGTGATCAGCCTATGACAACACTATCTGAGGATGTCCAAGGTGATCAGCCTAAGACACCACTATCTGAGGATGTCCACCGTGATCAGCCTAACACATCACTATCTGAGGATGTCCACGGTGATCAGCATATGACACCACTATCTGAGGATGTACACGGTGAAAAGCCTAACACACCACTATCTGAAGATGTCTACGGTGATCAGCCTATGACACCACTATCTGAGGATGTCCACGGTGATCAGCCTAACACACCACTATCTGAGGATGTCCACAGTGATCAGCCTATGACTCCACTATTTGAGAATGTCCATGGTGATCAGACTATGAGACCACTATCTGAGGATGTCCACGGTGATCAGGCTATGCCACCACTACCTGAGGAATTCCACGATGATCAGCCTAACACACAACTATCTTAAGATGTCCACGGTGATCAGCCTATGACAACACTATCTGAGGATGTCCACGGTGATCAGCCTATGACACCACTATCTGAGGATGTCCACGGTGATCATCCTATGACACCTCTATATGAGGATATCCACGGTGATCAGCCTATGACACCACTTTCAGAGGATGTCCACGGTGATCAGCGTATTACACCAGTATCTGAGGATGTCCACGGTGATCAGCGAATGACAACACAATCTGAGGTTGTCCACGGTGATCAGCCTAACACACCACTATCTGACGATGTCCACCGTGATCAGCCTATGACACCGCTATCTGAGGATGTCCACGGTGATCAGCCTATGACACCACTATAAGAGGATGTCCACGGTTATCAGCCTATGACAACACTATCTGAGGATGTCCACAGTAATCAGCCTAAGACACCACTATCTGAGGATGTCCAACGTGATCAGCCTAACACATCACTATCTGAGGATGTCCACGGTGATCAGCGTATGACACCACTATCTGAGGATGTTCACGGTGATCAGCCTAACACACCACTATCTGAAGATGTCTACGGTGATTAGCCTATGACACCACTATCTGAGGATGTCCACGGTGATCAGCCTATGACACCACTATCTGAGGATGTCCACGGTGACCAGACTATGACACCACTATCTGAGGATGTCCACGGTGATCAGCCTATGACCGCACTATCAGAGGATGTCCACGGTGATTAGCCTAACACACAACTATCTGAGGATGTCCACGGTGATCAGCCTATGACACCACTATCCGAGTGTGTCCACGGAGAGCAGCCTATGACACCACTATCTGAGGATGTCCACGGTGATCAGCCAAAGAAACCACTACCTGAGGATGTCCACAGTGATCAGACTATGACTCCACTATTTGAGAATGTCCATGGTGATCAGACTATGAGACCAGTACATGAGGATGTCCACGGTGATCAGGCTATGCCACCACTACCTGAGGATTTCCATGGTGATCAGCCTAACACACCACTATCTGAGGATGTCCACGGTGATCCGCCTATGACACCACTCTCAGAGGATGTCCACGGTTATCAGCCTATGACAACACTATCTGAGGATGTCCAAGTGATCAGCCTAAGACACCACTATCTGAGGATGTCCACGGTGATCAGCCTATGACACCACTATCTGAGGATGTCCATGGTGATCAGCCTATGTCACCACTATCTGAGGATGTTCACGAATATCAGCCTATGTCACCACTAACTGAGGATGTACACCGTGATCAGCCTAACACACGACTATCTGAGGATGTCCACGGTGATCAGCCTATGACACCACTATCAGAGGATGTCCACGGTGATCAGTCTATGACAACACTATCTGAGGATGTCCACCGTGATCAGCCTAACACATCACTATCTGAGGATGTCCACGGTGATCAGCCTATGACAACACTATCTGAGGATGTCCAAGGTGATCAGCCTAAGACACCACTATCTGAGGATGTCCACCGTGATCAGCCTAACACATCACTATCTGAGGATGTCCACGGTGATCAGCGTATGACACCACTATCTGAGGATGTACACGGTGAAAAGCCTAACACACCACTATCTGAAGATGTCTACGGTGATCAGCCTATGACACCACTATCTGAGGATGTCCACGGTGATCAGCCTAACACACCGCTATCTGAGGATGTCCACAGTAATCAGCCTATGACTCCACTATTTGAGAATGTCCATGGTGATCAGACTATGAGACCACTATCTGAGGATGTCCACGGTGATCAGGCTATGCCACCACTACCTGAGGAATTCCACGATGATCAGCCTAACACACAACTATCTTAAGATGTCCACGGTGATCAGCCTATGACAACACTATCTGAGGATGTCCACGGTGATCAGCCCATGACACCACTATCTGAGGATGTCCACGGTGATCATCCTATGACACCTCTATATGAGGATATCCACGGTGATCAGCCTATGACACCCCTTTCAGAGGATGTCCACGGTGATCAGCGTATTACACCAGTATCTGAGGATGTCCACGGTGATCAGCGAATGACAACACAATCTGAGGTTGTCCACGGTGATCAGCCTAACACACCACTATCTGACGATGTCCACCGTGATCAGCCTATGACACCGCTATCTGAGGATGTCCACGGTGATTAGCCTATGACAGCACTATCTGAGAATGTCCACGGTGATCAGCCCAACACACCACAATCTGAGGATGTCCACGGTGATCAGCCTATGTCACCTCTATCTGAGGATGTCCACGGTGATCAACCTAACACACAACTATCTTAAGATGTCCACGGTGATCAGCCTATGACACCACTATCTGAGGATGTCCACGGTGATCAGCCTATGACACCACTCTCTGAGGATGTCCACGGTGATCAGCCTAACACACCACTATCTGAGGATGTCATGGTGATCAGCCTATGACACCACTATCTGAGGATGTCCACGGTGATCAGCCAATGACACCACTATCTGAGGATGTCTACGGTGATCATCCTATGACACCACTATCTGAGGATAACCACGGTGATCAGCCTATGACACCACTTTCAGAGGATGTCCACGGTGATCAGCGTATGACAACACAATCTGAGGATGTCCACGGTGATCATCCTATGACACCACATTTCGAGTATGTCCACGGTGATCAGCGTATTACACCAGTAGCTGAGGATGTCCAGGGTGATCAGTGAATGACAACACAATCTGAGGATGTCCACGGTGATCAGCCTAACACACCACCATCTGAGGATGTTCACGAATATCAGCCTATGTCACCACAATCTGAGGATGTCCACCGTGATCAGCATAACAGACGACTATCTGAGGATGTCCACGGTGATCAGCCTATGACACCACTATCAGAGAATGTCCACGGTTATCAGCCTATGACAACACTATCTGAGGATGTCCACAGTGATCAGCCTAAGACACCACTATCTGAGGATGTCCACGGTGATCAGCCTATGACACCACTATCTGAGGATGTCCATGGTGATCAGCCTATGACACCACTCTCTGAGGATGTCCACGGTGATCAGCCTAACACACCACTATCTGAGGATGTCCACAGTGATCAGCCTAAGTCACCACTATCTGAGGATGTCCACGGTGATCAGCCTATGACACCACTATAAGAGGATGTCCACGGTTATCAGCCTATGACAACACTATCTGAGGATGTCCACAGTAATCAGCCTAAGACACCACTATCTGAGGATGTCCACCGTGATCAGCCTAACACATCACTATCAGAGGATGTCCACGGTGATCAGGATATGACTCCACTATTTGAGAATGTCCATGGTGATCAGACTATGAGACCACTACATGAGGATGTCCACGGTGATCAGGCTATGCCACCACTACCTGAGGATTTCCACGATGATCAGCCTAACACACAACTATCTTAAGATGTCCACGGTGATCAGCCTATGACAACACTATCTGAGGATGTCCACGGTGATCAGCCTATGACACCACTATCTGAGGATGTCCACGGTGATCATCCTATGACACCTCTATCTGAGGATATCCACGGTGATCAGCCTATGACACCACTTTCAGAGGATGTCCACGGTGATTAGCGTATTACACCAGTATCTGAGGATGTCCACGGTGATCAGCGAATGACAACACAATCTGAGGATGTCCACGGTGATCAGCCTAACACACCACTATCTGACGATGTCCACCGTGTTCAGCCTATGACACCGCTATCTGAGGATGTCCACGGTGATCAGCCTATGACAGCACTATCTGAGGATGTCCACGGTGATCAGCCTATGACACCACTATCTGAGGATGTCCACGGTGATCATCCTATGACACCTCTATCTGAGGATATCCACGGTGATCAGCCTATGACACCACTTTCAGAGGATGTCCACGGTGATCAGCGTATTACACGTATCTGAGGATGTCCACGGTGATCAGCGAATGACAACACAATCTGAGGTTGTCCACGGTGATCAGCCTAACACACCACTATCTGACGATGTCCACCGTGATCAGCCTATGACACCTCTATCTGAGGATGTCCACGGTGATCAGCCTATGACAGCACTATCTGAGAATGTCCACGGTGATCAGCCCAACACACCACAATCTGAGGATGTCCACGGTGATCAGCCTATGTCACCTCTATCTGAGGAAGTCCACGGTGATCAATCTAACACACCACTATCTTAAGATGTCCACGGTGATCAGCCTATGACACCACTATCTGAGGATGTCCACGGTGATCAGCCTATGACACCACTCTCTGAGGATGTCCACGGTGATCAGCCTAACACACCAGTATCTGAGGATGTCATGGTGATCAGCCTATGACACCACTATCTGAGGATGTCCACGGTGATCATCCTATGACACCACTATCTGAGGATAACCACGGTGATCAGCCTATGACACCACTTTCAGAGGATGTCCACGGTGATCAGCGTATGACAACACAATCTGAGGATGTCCACGGTGATCATCCTATGACACCACTTTTCGAGTATGTCCACGGTGATCAGCGAATTACACCAGTAGCTGAGGATGTCCAGGGTGATCAGTGAATGACAACACAATCTGAGGATGTCCACGGTGATCAGCCTAACACACCACTATCTGAGGATGTTCACGAATATCAGCCTATGTCAACACTATCTGAGGATGTCCACCGTGATCAGCATAACAGACGACTATCTGAGGATGTCCACGGTGATCAGCCTAACACACCACTATCTGAGGATGTCCACAGTGATCAGCCTAAGACACCACTATCTGAGGATGTCCACGGTGATCAGCCTATGACACCACTATAAGAGGATGTCCACGGTTATCAGCCTATGACAACACTATCTGAGGATGTCCACAGTAATCAGCGTATGACACCACTATCTGAGGATGTTCACGGTGATCAGCCTAACACACCACTATCTGAAGATGTCTACGGTGATCAGCCTATGACACCACTATCTGAGGATGTCCACGGTGACCAGACTATGACACCACTATCTGAGGATGTCCACGGTGATCAGCCTATGACAGCACTATCAGATGATGTCCACGGTGATTAGCCTAACACACCACTATCTGAGGATGTCCACGGTGTTCAGCCTATGACACCACTATCCGAGTGTGTCCACGGAGAGCAGCCTATGACACCACTATCTGAGGATGTCCACGGTGATCAGCCTAACAAACCACTATCTGAGGATGTCCACAGTGATCAGACTATGACTCCACTATTTGAGAATGTCCATGGTGATCAGACTATGAGACCACTACATGAGGATGTCCACGGTGATCAGGCTATGCCACCACTACCTGAGGATTTCCACGGTGATCAGCCTAACACACCACTATCTGAGGATGTCCACGGTGATCAGACTATGACACCACTCTCAGAGGATGTCCACGGTTATCAGCCTATGACACCACTATCTGAGGATGCCCACGGTGATCATCCTATGACACCAGTACCTGTGGATGTCCACGGTTATCAGCCTATGACAACACTATCTGAGGATGTCCAAGTGATCAGCCTAAGACACCACTATCTGAGGATGTCCACGGTGATCAGCCTATGACACCACTATCTGAGGATGTCCATGGTGATCAGCCTATGTCACCACTATCTGACGATGTTCACGAATATCAGCCTATGTCACCACTAACTGAGGATGTACACCGTGATCAGCCTAACACACGACTATCTGAGGATGTCCACGGTGATCAGCCTATGACACCACTATCAGAGGATGTCCACGGTGATCAGTCTATGACAACACTATCTGAGGATGTCCACCATGATCAGCCTAACACATCACTATCTGAGGATGTCCACGGTGATCAGCCTATGACAACACTATCTGAGGATGTCCAAGGTGATCAGCCTAAGACACCACTATCTGAGGATGTCCACCGTGATCAGCCTAACACATCACTATCTGAGGATGTCCACCGTGATCAGCCTAACACATCACTATCAGAGGATGTCCACGGTGATCAGGATATGACTCCACTATTTGAGAATGTCCATGGTGATCAGACTATGAGACCACTACATGAGGATGTCCACGGTGATCAGGCTATGCCACCACTACCTGAGGATTTCCACGATGATCAGCCTAACACACAACTATCTTAAGATGTCCACGGTGATCAGCCTATGACAACACTATCTGAGGATGTCCACGGTGATCAGCCTATGACACCACTATCTGAGGATGTCCACGGTGATCATCCTATGACACCTCTATCTGAGGATATCCACGGTGATCAGCCTATGACACCACTTTCAGAGGATGTCCACGGTGATTAGCGTATTACACCAGTATCTGAGGATGTCCACGGTGATCAGCGAATGACAACACAATCTGAGGATGTCCACGGTGATCAGCCTAACACACCACTATCTGACGATGTCCACCGTGTTCAGCCTATGACACCGCTATCTGAGGATGTCCACGGTGATCAGCCTATGACAGCACTATCTGAGGATGTCCACGGTGATCAGCCTATGACACCACTATCTGAGGATGTCCACGGTGATCATCCTATGACACCTCTATCTGAGGATATCCACGGTGATCAGCCTATGACACCACTTTCAGAGGATGTCCACGGTGATCAGCGTATTACACGTATCTGAGGATGTCCACGGTGATCAGCGAATGACAACACAATCTGAGGTTGTCCACGGTGATCAGCCTAACACACCACTATCTGACGATGTCCACCGTGATCAGCCTATGACACCTCTATCTGAGGATGTCCACGGTGATCAGCCTATGACAGCACTATCTGAGAATGTCCACGGTGATCAGCCCAACACACCACAATCTGAGGATGTCCACGGTGATCAGCCTATGTCACCTCTATCTGAGGAAGTCCACGGTGATCAACCTAACACACCACTATCTTAAGATGTCCACGGTGATCAGCCTATGACACCACTATCTGAGGATGTCCACGGTGATCAGCCTATGACACCACTCTCTGAGGATGTCCACGGTGATCAGCCTAACACACCAGTATCTGAGGATGTCATGGTGATCAGCCTATGACACCACTATCTGAGGATGTCCACGGTGATCATCCTATGACACCACTATCTGAGGATAACCACGGTGATCAGCCTATGACACCACTTTCAGAGGATGTCCACGGTGATCAGCGTATGACAACACAATCTGAGGATGTCCACGGTGATCATCCTATGACACCACTTTTCGAGTATGTCCACGGTGATCAGCGAATTACACCAGTAGCTGAGGATGTCCAGGGTGATCAGTGAATGACAACACAATCTGAGGATGTCCACGGTGATCAGCCTAACACACCACTATCTGAGGATGTTCACGAATATCAGCCTATGTCAACACTATCTGAGGATGTCCACCGTGATCAGCATAACACACGACTATCTGAGGATGTCCACGGTGATCAGCCTAACACACCACTATCTGAGGATGTCCACAGTGATCAGCCTAAGACACCACTATCTGAGGATGTCCACGGTGATCAGCCTATGACACCACTATAAGAGGATGTCCACGGTTATCAGCCTATGACAACACTATCTGAGGATGTCCACAGTAATCAGCGTATGACACCACTATCTGAGGATGTTCACGGTGATCAGCCTAACACACCACTATCTGAAGATGTCTACGGTGATCAGCCTATGACACCACTATCTGAGGATGTCCACGGTGACCAGACTATGACACCACTATCTGAGGATGTCCACGGTGATCAGCCTATGACAGCACTATCAGATGATGTCCACGGTGATTAGCCTAACACACTACTATCTGAGGATGTCCACGGTGTTCAGCCTATGACACCACTATCCGAGTGTGTCCACGGAGAGCAGCCTATGACACCACTATCTGAGGATGTCCACGGTGATCAGCCTAACAAACCACTATCTGAGGATGTCCACAGTGATCAGACTATGACTCCACTATTTGAGAATGTCCATGGTGATCAGACTATGAGACCACTACATGAGGATGTCCACGGTGATCAGGCTATGCCACCACTACCTGAGGATTTCCACGGTGATCAGCCTAACACACCACTATCTGAGGATGTCCACGGTGATCAGACTATGACACCACTCTCAGAGGATGTCCACGGTTATCAGCCTATGACACCACTATCTGAGGATGCCCACGGTGATCATCCTATGACACCAGTACCTGTGGATGTCCACGGTTATCAGCCTATGACAACACTATCTGAGGATGTCCAAGTGATCAGCCTAAGACACCACTATCTGAGGATGTCCACGGTGATCAGCCTATGACAACACTATCTGAGGATGTCCATGGTGATCAGCCTATGTCACCACTATCTGAGGATGTTCACGAATGTCAGCCTATGTCACCACTATCTGAGGATGTCCACCGTGATCAGCCTAACACACGACTATCTGAGGATGTCCACGGTGATCAACTTAACACACCACTATCTTAATATGTCCACGGTGATCAGACTATGACACCACTATCTGAGGATGTCCACAGTGATCAGCCTTTGACACCACTATCTGAGGATGTCCACGGTGATCAGCCTTTGACACCACTATCTGAGGATGTCCACGGTGATCATCCTATGACACCACTATCTGAGGATATCCACGGTGATCAGCCTATGACACCACTTTCAGAGGATGTCCACGGTGATCAGCGTATTACACCACTATCTGACGATGTCCACGGTGATCAGCCTATGACACCACTATCTGAGGATGTCCACCGTGATCAGCCTATGACACCACAATCTGGGAATGTCCACGGTGATCAGCCCAACACACCACAATCTGAGGATGTGCACGGTGATCAGCCTATGACACGCCAACCTGAGGATGTCCACGGAGATCAGCGTATGATACCACTCTCTGAGGATGTCCACAGTGATCAGCCTAAGACACCAGTATCTGAGGATGTCCTCGGTGATCAGCCTATGACACCACTATCTGAGGATGTCCATGGTGATCAGCCTATGTCACCACTATCTGAGGATATTCACGAATATCAGCCTATGTTACCACTATCTGAGGATGTCCACAGTGATCAGCCTAAGACACCACTATCTGAGGATGTCCACGGTGATCAGCCTATGACACCACTATAAGAGGATGTCCACGGTTATCAGCCTATGACAACACTATCTGAGGATGTCCACAGTAATCAGCCTAAGACACCACTATCTGAGGATGTCCACCGTGATCAGCCTAACACATTACTATCTGAGGATGTCCACGGTGATCAGCGTATGACACCACTATCTGAGGATGTTCACGGTGATCAGCCTAACACACCACTCTCTGAGGATGTCCACAATGATCAGCCTAAGACACCAGTATCTGAGGATGTCCACGGTGATCAGCCTATGACACCACTATCTGAGGATGTCCATGGTGATCAGCCTATGTCACCACTATCTGAGGATGTTCACGAATATCAGCCTATGTCACCACTATCTGAGGATGTCCACAGTGATCAGCCTAAGACACCACTATCTGAGGATGTCCACGGTGATCAGCCTATGACACCACTATAAGAGGATGTCCACGGTTATCAGCCTATGACAACACTATCTGAGGAAGTCCACAGTAATCAGCCTATGACACCACTATCTGAGGATGTCCACGTTGATCAGCCTAACAAACCACTACCTGAGGATGTCCACAGTGATCAGACTATGACTCCACTATTTGAGAATGTCCATGGTGATCATACTATGAGACCACTACATGAGGATGTCCACGGTGATCAGGCTATGACTCCACTATTTGAGAATGTCCATGGTGATCAGACTATGAGACAACTACATGAGGATGTCCACGGTGATCAGGCTATGCCACCACTACCTGAGGATTTCCACGATGATCAGCCTAACACACAACTATCTTAAGATGTCCACGGTGAGCAGCCTATGACAACACTCTCTGAGGATGTCCACGGTGATCATCCTATGACACCTCTATCTGAGGATATCCACGGTGATCAGCCTATGACACCACTTTCAGAGGATGTCCACGGTGATCAGCGTATTACACCAGTATCTGAGGATGTCCACGGTGATCAGCGAATGACAACACAATCTGAGGATGTCCACCGTGATCAGCCTAACACACCACTATCTGACGATGTCCACCGTGATCAGCCTATGACACCGCTATCTGAGGATGTCCACGGTGATCAGCCTATGACAGCACTATCTGAGAATGTCCACGGTGATCAGCCCAACACAAAACAATCTGAGGATGTCCACGGTGATCAGCCTATGTCACCTCTATCTGAGGATGTCCACGGTGATCAACCTAACACACCACTATCTTAAGATGTCCACGGTGATCAGCCTATGACACCACTATCTGAGGATGTCCACGGTGATCAGCCTATGACACCACTCTCTGAGGATGTCCACGGTGATCAGCCTAACACACCACTATCTGAGGATGTCATGGTGATCAGCATATGACACCACTATCTGAGCATGTCCACGGTGATCAGCCTATGACACCACTATCTGAGGATGTCCACGGTGATCATCCTATGACACCACTATCTGAGGATAACCACGGTGATCAGCCTATGACACCGCTATCTGAGGATGTCCACGGTGATCAGCCTATGACAGCACTATCTGAGAATGTCCAAGGTGATCAGCCCAACACACCACAATCTGAGGATGTCCACGGTGATCAGCCTATGTCACCTCTATCTGAGGATGTCCACGGTGATCAACCTAACACACCACTATCTTAAGATGTCCACGGTGATCAGCCTATGACACCACTAGCTGAGGATGTCCACGGTGATCAGCCTATGACACCACTCTCTGAGGATGTCCACGGTGATCAGCCTAACACACCACTATCTGAGGATGTCATGGTGATCAGCCTATGACACCACTATCTGAGGATGTCCACGGTGATCAGCCTATGACACCACTATCTGAGGATGTCCATGGTGATCATCCTATGACACCACTATCTGAGGATAACCACGGTGATCAGCCTATGACACCACTTTTAGAGGATGTCCACGGTGATCAGCGTATGACAACACAATCTGAGGATGTCCACGGTGATCATCCTATGACACCACTTTTCGAGTATGTCCACGGTGATCAGCGTATTACACCAGTAGCTGAGGATGTCCAGGGTGATCAGTGAATGACAACACAATCTGAGGATGTCCACGGTGATCAGCCTAACACACCAGTATCTGTGGATGTCCACGGTGTTCATCCTATGTCACCTCTATCTGAGGATGTGCACGGTGATCAGACTATGTCACCTCTATCTTAAGATGTCCACGGTGATCAGCCTATGACACCACTATCTGAGGATGCCCACGGTGATCAGCCTATGACACCACTCTCTGAGGATGTCCACGGTGATCAGCCTAACACACCACTATCTGAGGATGCCCACGGTGATCAGCCTATGACACCACTCTCTGAGGATGTCCACGGTGATCAGCCTAACACACCACTATCTGAGGATGTCCATGGTGATCAGGCTATGTCACCTCTATCTTAAGATGTCCACGGTGATCAGCCTATGACACCACTATCTGAGGATGTCCACGGTGATCAGCCTATGACACCACTATCTGAGGATTTCCACGGTGATCAGCCTATGACACCACTATCTGAGGATGTCCACGGTGATCATCCTATGACACCACTATCTGAGGATGTCGATGGTGATCCGCGTATGACACCACAATCTGAGGATGTCCACGGTGATCAGCCTATGACACCACTATCCGAGTGTGTCCACGGAGAGCAGCCTATGACACCACTATCTGAGGATGCCCACGGTGATCAGCCTAACACACCACTATCTGAGGATGTCCATGGTGATCAGCCTATGACACCACTATCTGAGGATGTCCACGGTGATCAGCCTATGACACCACTATCTGAGGATGTCCACGGTGATCATCCTATGACACCAGTACCTGTGGATGTCCACGGTGATCATCCTATGACACCACTATCTGAGGATGTGCACGGTGATCAGCCTATGTCACCTCTATCTGAGGATGTCCACGGTGATCAATCTAACACACCACTATCTTAAGATGTTCACGGTGATCAGCCTATGACACCACTATCTGAGGATGTCCACGGTGATCAGCCTATGACACCACTCTCTGAGGATGTCCACGGTGATCAGCCTAACACACCACTATCTGAGGATGTCATGGTGATCAGCCTATGACACCACTATCTGAGGATGTCCACGGTGATCAGCCTATGACACCACTATCTGAGGATGTCCACGTGATCATCCTATGAGACCACTATCTGAGGATGTCATGGTGATCAGCCTATGACACCACTATATGAGGATGTCCACGGTGATCAGCCTATGACACCACTATCTGAGGATGTCCACGGTGATCAGCCTATGACACCACTATCTGAGGATGTCCACGGTGATCATCCTATGACACCACTATCTGAGGATGTCATGGTGATCAGCCTATGACACCGCTTTCAGAGGATGTCCACGGTGATCAGCGTATTACACCAGTATCTGAGGATGTCCACGGTGATCAGAGTATGACAACACAATCTGAGGATGTCCACGGTGTTCAGCCTATGACACCACTATCTGAGAATGTCCACGGAGATCAGCCCAACACTCCACAATCTGAGGATGTCCACGGTGATCAGCCTATGACACGACAACCTGAGGATGTCCACGGTGATCAGCCTATGACACCACTATCTGAGAATGTCCACGGTGATCAGCCTAACACACCACTATCTGACGATGTCCACGGAGATCACCCTATGACACCGCAATCTGAGGACGTCCACGGTGATCAGCCTATGACACCACTATCTGAGAATGTCCAAGGTGATCAGCCCAACACACCACAATCTGAGGATGTCCACGGTGATCAGCCTATGACACGACAACCTGAGGATGTCCACGGTGATCAGCATATGACACCACTATCTGAGGATGTGCACGGTGATCAGCCTATGTCACCTCTATCTTAAGATGTCCACGGTGATCAGCCTATGACACCACTATCTGAGGATGCCCACGGTGATCAGCCTATGACACCACTCTCTGAGGATGTCCACGGTGATCAGCCTAACACACCACTATCTGAGGATGTCCACGGTGATCAGGCTATGTCACCTCTATCTTAAGATGTCCACGGTGATCAGCCTATGACACCACTATCTGAGGATGTCCACGGTCATCAGCCTATGACACCACTATCTGAGGATGTCCACGGTGATCAGGCTATGCCACCACTACCTGAGGATTTCCACGGTGATCAGCCTAACACACCACTATCTGAGGATGTCCACGGTGATCCGCCTATGACACCACTCTCAGAGGATGTTCACGGTTATCAGCCTATGACAACACTATCTGAGGATGTCCAAGTGATCAGCCTTAGACACCACTATCTGAGGATGTCCACGGTGATTAGCCTATGTCACCACTATCTGAGGATGTTCACGAATATCAGCTTATGTCACCACTATCTGAGGATGTACACCGTGATCAGCCTAACACACGACTATCTGAGGATGTCCACGGTGATCAGCCTATGACACCACTATCAGAGGATGTCCACGGTGATCAGCCTATGACAACACTATCTGAGGATGTCCACCGTGATCAGCCTAACACATCACTATCTGAGTATGCCCACGGTGATCAGCCTATGACAACACTATCTGAGGATGTCCAAGGTGATCAGCCTAAGACACCACTATCTGAGGATGTCCACCGTGATCAGCCTAACACATCACTATCTGAGGATGTCCACGGTGATCAGCGTATGACACCACTATCTGAGGATGTACACGGTGATCAGCCTAACTCACCACTATCTGAAGATGTCTACGGTGATCAGCCTATGACACCACTATCTGAGGATGTCCACGGTGATCAGCCTATGACACCACTATCTGAGGATGTCCACGGTCATCATCCTATGACACCACTATCTGAGGATGTCGATGGTGATCCGCGTATGACACCACAATCTGAGGATGTCCACGGTGATCAGCCTATGACACCACTATCCGAGTGTGTCCACGGAGAGCAGCCTATGACACCACTATCTGAGGATGTCCACGGTGATCAGCCTAACACACCACTATCTGAGGATGTCCATGGTGATCAGCCTATGACACCACTATCTGAGGATGTCCACGGTGATCAGCCTATGACACCACTATCTGAGGATGTCCAGGGTGATCATCCTATGACACCAGTACCTGTGGATGTCCACGGTGATCATCCTATGACACCACTATCTGAGGATGTGCACGGTGATCAGCCTATGTCACCTCTATCTGAGGATGTCCACGGTGATCAACCTATGACACCACTCTCTGAGGATGTCCACGGTGATCAGCCTAACACACCACTATCTGAGGATGTCATGGTCATCAGCCTATGACACCACTATCTGAGGATGTCCACGATGATCAGCCTATGACACCACTATCTGAGGATGTCCACGTGATCATCCTATGACACCACTATCTGAGGATGTCATGGTGATCAGCCTATGACACCACTATCTGAGGATGTCCACGGTGATCAGCCTATGACACCACTATCTGAGGATGTCCACGGTGATCAGCCTATGACACCACTATCTGAGGATGTCCACGGTGATCATCCTATGACACCACTTTCAGAGGATGTCCACGGTGATCAGCGTATTACACCAGTATCTGAGGATGTCCACGGTGATCAGCGTATGACAACACAATCTGAGGATGTCCACGGTCATCAGCCTATGACACCACTATCTGAGAATGTCCACGGTGATCAGCCCAACACACCACAATCTTAGGATGTCCACGGTGATCAGCCTATGACACGACAACCTGAGGATGTCCACGGTGATCAGCCTATGACACCACTATCTGAGAATGTCCACGGTGATCAGCACAACACACCACAATCTGAGGATGTCCACGGTGATCAGCCTATGAAACGACAACCTGAGGATGTCCACGGTGATCAGCATATGACACCAATATCTGAGGATGTCCACGGTGATCAGCGTATGACACCACTATCTGAGGATGTCCACGGTTATCAGCCTAACACACCACAATCAGAGGAAGCCCACATTGACCAGCGTATTACACCACTATCTGAGGATATCCATGGCGATCGGAGTATGACACCACTATCTGAGTATGTCCACGGTGATCTGCCTAACACACATCTATCCGAGGATATCCACGGTGATCAGCCTATGTCACCACTATCTGAGGATGTCCACGATCATCAGCCCAAGACACGACTATCCGAGGATGTCCACGGTGATCAGACTATGACAGCACTATCTGAGGATGTCTACAGTGATCAGCCTTTGACACCAATATGTGAGGATGTCCACAGTGATCAGCCTAAGACACCACTAAATGAGTATGTCCACGGTGATCAGCCTATGACACCACTATCTGAGGATGTCCATGGTGATCAGACTATGACAGCACTATCAGAGGATGTCCACGGTGATCAGCCTAACACACCATTATCTGAGGATGTCCACGGTGATCAACCTATGACACCACTATCTGAGGATATCCACGGTGATCAGCCTATGACACCACTATCTGAGAATGTCCACGGTGATCAGCCCAACACACCACAATCTGAGGATGTCCACGGTGATCAGCCTATGACACGACAACCTGAGGATGTCCACGGTGATCAGCATATGACACCACTATCTGAGGATGTCCACGGTGATCAGCGTATGACACCACTATCTGAGGATGCCAACGGTTATCAGCCTAACACACCACAATCAGAGGAAGCCCACATTGACCAGCGTATTACACCACTATCTGAGGATATCCATGGTGATCGGAGTATGACACCACTATCTGTGTATGTCCACGGTGATCAGCCTAACACACATCTATCTGAGGATGTCCACGGTGATCAGCCTATGACACCACCACCTGAGGATGTCCATGCTGATCAACCTGTGAAACCACTATCCGAGGATATCCACGGTGATCAGCCTATGTCACCACTATCTGAGGATGTCCACGATCATCAGCCCAAGACACGACTATCCGAGGATGTCCACGGTGATCAGACTATGACAGCACTATCTGAGGATGTCTACAGTGATCAGCCTTTGACACCAATATGTGAGGATGTCCACGGTGATCACCCTAACACACCACTATCTGAGGATGTTCACGAATATCAGCCTATGTCACCACTATCTGAGGATGTCCACCGTGATCAGCATAACACACGACTATCTGAGGATGTCCACGGTGATCAGCCTATGACACCACTATCAGAGTATGTCCACGGTTATCAGCCTATGACAACACTATCTGAGGATGTCCACAGTGATCAGCCTAAGACACCACTATCTGAGGATGTCCACGGTGATCAGCCTATGACACCACTATCTGAGGATGTCCATGGTGATCAGCCTATGTCACCACTATCTGAGGATGTTCACGAATATCAGCCTATGTCACCACTATCTGAGGATGTCCACAGTGATCAGCCTAAGACACCACTATCTGAGGATGTCCACGGTGATCAGCCTATGACACCACTATAAGAGGATGTCCACGGTTATCAGCCTATGACAACACTATCTGAGATGTCCACAGTGATCAGCCTAAGACACCACTATCTGAGGATGTCCACCGTGATCAGCCTAACACATCACTATCTGAAGATGTCTACGGTGATCAGCCTATGACACCACTATCTGAGGATGTCCACGGTGACCAGACGATGACACCACTATCTAAGGATGTCCACGGTGATCAGCCTATGACAGCACTATTAGAGGATGTCCACGGTGATTAGCCTAACACACCACTATCTGAGGATGTCCACGGTGTTCAGCCTATGACACCACTATCCGAGTGTGTCCACGGAAAGCAGCCTATGACACCACTATCTGAGGATGTCCACGGTGATCAGCCTAACACACCACTATCTGAGGATGTCCACAGTGATCAGACTATGACTCCACTATTTGAGAATGTCCATGGTGATCAGACTATGAGACCACTACATGAGGATGTCCACGGTGATCAGGCTATGCCACCACTACCTGAGGATTTCCACGGTGATCAGCCTAACACACCACTATCTGAGGATGTCCACGGTGATCAGACTATGACACCACTCTCAGAGGATGTCCACGGTTATCAGCCTATGACACCACTATCTGAGGATGTCCACGGTGATCATCCTATGACACCAGTACCTGTGGATGTCCACGGTGATCATCCTATGACACCACTATCTGAGAATGTCCACGGTGATCAGCCCAACACACCACCATCTGAGGATGTCCACGGTGATCAGCCTATGACACGACAACCTGAGGATGTCCACGGTGATCAGCATATGACACCACTATCTGAGGATGTCCACGGTGATCAGCGTATGACACCACTATCTGAGGATGTCCACGGTTATCAGCCTAACACACCACAATCAGAGGAAGCCCACATTGACCAGCGTATTACACCACTATCTGAGGATATCCATGGTGATCGGAGTATGACACCACTACCTGTGTATGTCCACGGTGATCAGCCTAACACACATCTATCTGAGGATGTCCACAGTGATCAGCCTATGACACCACCACCTGAGGATGTCCACGATGATCAGCCTGTGAAACCACTATCCGAGGATATCCACGGTGATCAGCCTATGTCACCACTATCTGAGGATGTCCACGATCATCAGCCCAAGACACGACTATCCGAGGATGTCCACGGTGATCAGACTATGACAGCACTATCTGAGGATGTCTACAGTGATCAGCCTTTGACACCAATATGTGAGGATGTCCACAGTGATCAGCCTAAGACACCACTATCTGAGGATGTCCACGGTGATCAGCCTATGACACCACTATCTGAGGATGTCCATGGTGATCAGACTATGACAGCACTATCAGAGGATGTCCACGGTGATCAGCCTAACACACCATTATCTGACGATGTCAACGGTGATCAACCTATGACACCACTATCTGAGGATATCCACGGTGATCAGCCTATGACACCACTTTCAGAGGATGTCCACGGTGATCAGCGTATTACACCAGTAGCTGAGGATGTCCACGGTGATCAGTGAATGACAACACAATCTGAGGATGTCCACGGTGATCAGCCTAACACACCACTATCTGAGGATGTCCACGATCATCAGCCCAAGACACGACTATCCGAGGATGTCCACGGTGATCAGACTATGACAGCACTATCTGAGGATGTCTACAGTGATCAGCCTTTGACACCAATATGTGAGGATGTCCACGGTGATCAGCCTAAGACACCACTATCTGAGGATGTCCACGGTGATCAGCCTATGACACCACTATCTGAGGATGTCCATGGTGATCAGACTATGACAGCACTATCAGAGGATGTCCACGGTGATCAGCCTAACACACCATTATCTGAGGATGTCCACGGTGATCAACCTATGACACCACTATCTGAGGATATCCACGGTGATCAGCGTATGACACCACTATCTGAGGATGTTCACGGTGATCAGCCTAACACACAACTATCTGAAGATGTCTACGGTGATCAGCCTATGACACCACTATCTGAGGATGTCCACGGTGACCAGACTATGACACCACTATCTGAGGATGTCCACGGTGATCAGCCTATGACAGCACTATTAGAGGATGTCCACGGTGATTAGCCTAACACACCACTATCTGAGGATGTCCACGGTGTTCAGCCTATGACACCACTATCCGAGTGTGTCCACGGAGAGCAGCCTATGACACCACTATCTGAGGATGTCCACGGTGATCAGCCTAACACACCACTATCTGAGGATGTCCACAGTGATGAGACTATGACTCCACTATTTGAGAATGTCCATGGTGATCAGACTATGAGACCACTACATGAGGATGTCCACGGTGATCAGGCTATGCCACCACAACCTGAGGATTTCCACGGTGATCAGCCTAACACACCACTATCTGAGGATGTCCACGGTGATCAGCCTATGACACCAATCTCAGAGGATGTCCACGGTTATCAGCCTATGACACCACTATCTGAGGATGTCCACGGTGATCATCCTATGACACCGGTACCTGTGGATGTCCACGATCATCCTACGACACCACTATCTGAGAATGTCCACGGTGATCAGCCCAACACACCACAATCTGAGGATGTCCACGGTGATCAGCGTATGACACCACTATCTGAGGATGTCCACGGTTATCAGCCTAACACACCACAATCAGAGGAAGCCCACATTGACCAGCGTATTACACCACAATCTGAGGATATCCATGGTGATCGGAGTATGACACCACTACCTGTGTATGTCCACGGTGATCAGCCTAACACACATCTATCTGAGGATGTCCACAGTGATCAGCCTATGACACCACTATCTGAGGATGTCCATGGTGATCAGCCTATGTCACCACTATCTGAGGATGTTCACGAATATCAGCCTATGTCACCACTATCTGAGGATGTACACAGTGATCAGCCTAAGACACCACTATCTGAGGATGTCCACGGTGATCAGCCTATGACACCACTATAAGAGGATGTCCACGGTTATCAGCCTATGACAACACTATCTGAGATGTCCACAGTGATCAGCCTAAGACACCACTATCTGAGGATGTCCACCGTGATCAGCCTAACACATCACTATCTGAAGATGTCTACGGTGATCAGCCTATGACACCACTATCTGAGGATGTCCACGGTGACCAGACTATGACACCACTATCTAAGGATGTCCACGGTGATCAGCCTATGACAGCACTATTAGAGGATGTCCACGGTGATTTGCCTAACACACCACTATCTGAGGATGTCCACGGTGTTCAGCCTATGACACCACTATCCGAGTGTGTCCACGGAAAGCAGCCTATGACACCACTATCTGAGGATGTCCACGGTGATCAGCCTAACACACCACTATCTGAGGATGTCCACAGTGATCAGACTATGACTCCACTATTTGAGAATGTCCATGGTGATCAGACTATGAGACCACTACATGAGGATGTCCACGGTGATCAGGCTATGCCACCACTACCTGAGGATTTCCACGGTGATCAGCCTAACACACCACTATCTGAGGATGTCCACGGTGATCAGACTATGACACCACTCTCAGAGGATGTCCACGGTTATCAGCCTATGACACCACTATCTGAGGATGTCCACGGTGATCATCCTATGACACCAGTACCTGTGGATGTCCACGGTGATCATCCTATGACACCACTATCTGAGAATGTCCACGGTGATCAGCCCAACACACCACAATCTGAGGATGTCCACGGTGATCAGCCTATGACACGACAACCTGAGGATGTCCACGGTGATCAGCATATGACACCACTATCTGAGGATGTCCACGGTGATCAGCGTATGACACCACTATCTGAGGATGTCCACGGTTATCAGCCTAACACACCACAATCAGAGGAAGCCCACATTGACCAGCGTATTACACCACAATCTGAGGATATCCATGGTGATCGGAGTATGACACCACTACCTGTGTATGTCCACGGTGATCAGCCTAACACACATCTATCTGAGGATGGCCACAGTGATCAGCCTATGACACCACCACCTGAGGATGTCCACGATGATCAGCCTGTGAAACCACTATCCGAGGATATCCACGGTGATCAGCCTATGTCACCACTATCTGAGGATGTCCACGATCATCAGCCCAAGACACGACTATCCGAAGATGTCCACGGTGATCAGACTATGACAGCACTATCTGAGGATGTCTACAGTGATCAGCCTTTGACACCAATATGTGAGGATGTCCACAGTGATCAGCCTAAGACACCACTATCTGAGGATGTCCACGGTGATCAGCCTATGACACCACTATCTGAGGATGTCCATGGTGATCAGACTATGACAGCACTATCAGAGGATGTCCACGGTGATCAGCCTAACACACCATTATCTGACGATGTCCACGGTGATCAACATATGACACCACTATCTGAGGATATCCACGGTGATCAGCCTATGACACCACTTTCAGAGGATGTCCACGGTGATCAGCGTATTACACCAGTAGCTGAGGATGTCCACGGTGATCAGTGAATGACAACACAATCTGAGGATGTCCACGGTGATCAGCCTAACACACCACTATCTGAAGATGTCCACGATCATCAGCCCAAGACACGACTATCCGAGGATGTCCACGGTGATCAGACTATGACAGCACTATCTGAGGATGTCTACAGTGATCAGCCTTTGACACCAATATGTGAGGATGTCCACAGTGATCAGCCTAAGACACCACTATCTGAGGATGTCCACGGTGATCAGCCTATGACACCACTATCTGAGGATGTCCATGGTGATCAGACTATGACAGCACTATCAGAGGATGTCCACGGTGATCAGCCTAACACACCATTATCTGAGGATGTCCACGGTGATCAACCTATGACACCACTATCTGAGGATATCCACGGTGATCAGCCTATGACACCACTATCTGAGAATGTCCACGGTGATCAGCCCAACACACCACAATCTGAGGATGTCCACGGTGATCAGCCTATGACACGACAACCTGAGGATGTCCACGGTGATCAGCATATGACACCACTATCTGAGGATGTCCACGGTGATCAGCGTATGACACCACTATCTGAGGATGCCAACGGTTATCAGCCTAACACACCACAATCAGAGGAAGCCCACATTGACCAGCGTATTACACCACTATCTGAGGATATCCATGGTGATCGGAGTATGACACCACTATCTGTGTATGTCCACGGTGATCAGCCTAACACACATCTATCTGAGGATGTCCACGGTGATCAGCCTATGACACCACCACCTGAGGATGTCCACGCTGATCAACCTGTGAAACCACTATCCGAGGATATCCACAGTGATCAGCCTATGTCACCACTATCTGAGGATGTCCACGATCATCAGCCTATGACACGACTATCCGAGGATGTCCACGGTGATCAGACTATGACAGCACTATCTGAGGATGTCTACAGTGATCAGCCTTTGACACCAATATGTGAGGATGTCCACGGTGATCACCCTAACACACCACTATCTGAGGATGTTCACGAATATCAGCCTATGTCACCACTATCTGAGGATGTCCACCGTGATGAGCATAACACACGACTATCTGAGGATGTCCACGGTGATCAGCCTATGACACCGCTATCAGAGGATGTCCACGGTTATCAGCCTATTGCAACACTATCTGAGGATGTCCACAGTGATCAGCCTAAGACACCACTATCTGAGGATGTTCACGGTGATCAGCCTATGACACCACTATCTGAGGATGTCCATGGTGATCAGCCTATGTCACCACTATCTGAGGATGTTCACGAATATCAGCCTATGTCACCACTATCTGAGGATGTCCACAGTGATCAGCCTAAGACACCACTATCTGAGGATGTCCACGGTGATCAGCCTATGACACCACTATAAGAGGATGTCCACGGTTATCAGCCTATGACAACACTATCTGAGATGTCCACAGTGATCAGCCTAAGACACCACTATCTGAGGATGTCCACCGTGATCAGCCTAACACATCACTATCTGAGGATGTCCACGGTGATCAGCGTATGACACCACTATCTGAGGATGTTCACGGTGATCAGCCTAACACACAACTATCTGAAGATGTCTACGGTGATCAGCCTATGACACCACTATCTGAGGATGTCCACGGTGACCAGACTATGACACCACTATCTGAGGATGTCCACGGTGATCAGCCTATGACAGCACTATTAGAGGATGTCCACGGTGATTAGCCTAACACACCACTATCTGAGGATGTCCACGGTGTTCAGCCTATGACACCACTATCCGAGTGTGTCCACGGAGAGCAGCCTATGACACCACTATCTGAGGATGTCCACGGTGATCAGCCTAACACACCACTATCTGAGGATGTCCACAGTGATCAGACTATGACTCCACAATTTGAGAATGTCCATGGTGATCAGACTATGAGACCACTACATGAGGATGTCCACGGTGATCAGGCTATGCCACCACTACCTGAGGATTTCCACGGTGATCAGCCTAACACACCACTATCTGAGGATGTCCACGGTGATCAGCCTAAGACACCACTCTCAGAGGATGTCCACGGTTATCAGCCTATGACACCACTATCTGAGGATGTCCACGGTGATCATCCTATGACACCAGTACCTGTGGATGTCCACGGTGATCATCCTATGACACCACTATCTGAGAATGTCCACGGTGATCAGCCCAACACACCACAATCTGAGGATGTCCACGGTGATCAGCCTATGACACAACAACCTGAGGATGTCCACGGTGATGAGCGTATGACACCACTATCTGAGGATGTCCACGGTGATCAGCGTATGACACCACTATCTGAGGATGTCCACGGTTATCAGCCTAACACACCACAATCAGAGGAAGCCCACATTGACCAGCGTATTACACCACAATCTGAGGATATCCATGGTGATCGGAGTATGACACCACTACCTGTGTATGTCCACGGTGATCAGCCTAACACACATCTATCTGAGGATGTCCACAGTGATCAGCCTATGACACCACCACCTGAGGATGTCCACGATCATCAGCCCAAGACACGACTATCCGAGGATGTCCACGGTGATCAGACTATGACAGCACTATCTGAGGATGTCTACAGTGATCAGCCTTTGACACCAATATGTGAGGATGTCCACAGTGATCAGCCTAAGACACCACTATCTGAGGATGTCCACGGTGATCAGCCTATGACACCACTATCCGAGGATATCCACGGTGATCAGACTATGACAGCACTATCTGAGGATGTCTACAGTGATCAGCCTTTGACACCAATATGTGAGGATGTCCACGGTGATCACCCTAACACACCACTATCTGAGGATGTTCACGAATATCAGCCTATGTCACCACTATCTGAGGATGTCCACCGTGATCAGCATAACACACGACTATCTGAGGATGTCCACGGTGATCAGCCTATGACACCACTATCAGAGGATGTCCACGGTTATCAGCCTATGACAACACTATCTGAGGATGTCCACAGTGATCAGCCTAAGACACCACTATCTGAGGATGTCCACGGTGATCAGCCTATGACACCACTATCTGAGGATGTCCATGGTGATCAGCCTATGTCACCACTATCTGAGGATGTTCACGAATATCAGCCTATGTCACCACTATCTGAGGATGTCCACAGTGATCAGCCTAAGACACCACTATCTGAGGATGTCCACGGTGATCAGCCTATGACACCAATATAAGAGGATGTCCACGGTTATCAGCCTATGACAACACTATCTGAGATGTCCACAGTGATCAGCCTAAGACACCACTATCTGAGGATGTCCACCGTGATCAGCCTAACACATCACTATCTGAGGATGTCCACGGTGATCAGCGTATGACACCACTATCTGAGGATGTTCACGCTGATCAGCCTAACACACCACTATCTGAAGATGTCTACGGTGATCAGCCTATGACACCACTATCTGAGGATGTCCACGGTGACCAGACAATGACACCACTATCTGAGGATGTCCACGGTGATCAGCCTATGACAGCACTATTAGAGGATGTCCACGGTGATCAGCCTAACACACCATTATCTGAGGATGTCCACGGTGATCAGCCTATGACACCACTATCTGAGGATATCCACGGTGATCAGCCTACGACACCACTATCTGAGAATGTCCACGGTGATCAGCCCAACACACCACAATCTGAGGATGTCCACGGTGATCAGCTTATGACACGACAACCTGAGGATGTCCACAGTGATCAGCATATGACACCACTATCTGAGGATGTCCACGGTGATCTGCGTATGACACCACTATCTGAGGATGCCAACGGTTATCAGCCTAACACACCACAATCAGAGGAAGCCCACATTGACCAGCGTATTACACCACTATCTGAGGATATCCATGGTGATCGGAGTATGACACCACTATCTGTGTATGTCCACGGTGATCAGCCTAACACACATCTATCTGAGGATGTCCACGGTGATCAGCCTATGACACCACCACCTGAGGATGTCCATGCTGATCAACCTGTGAAACCACTATCCGAGTATATCCACGGTGATCAGCCTATGTCACCACTATCTGAGGATGTCCACGATCATCAGCCTATGACACGACTATCCGAGGATGTCCACGGTGATCAGACTATGACAGCAATATCTGAGGATGTCTACAGTGATCAGCCTTTGACACCAATATGTGAGGATGTCCACGGTGATCACCCTAACACACCACTATCTGAGGATGTTCACGAATATCAGCCAATGTCACCACTATCTGAGGATGTCCACCGTGATCAGCATAACACACGACTATCTGAGGATGTCCACGGTGATCAGCCTATGACACCACTATCAGAGGATGTCCACGGTTATCAGCCTATGACAACACTATCTGAGGATGTCCACAGTGATCAGCCTAAGACACCACTATCTGAGGATGTCCACGGTGATCAGCCTATGACACCACTATCTGAGGATGTCCATGGTGATCAGCCTATGTCACCACTATCTGAGGATGTTCACGAATATCAGCCTATGTCACCACTATCTGAGGATGTCCACAGTGATCAGCCTAAGACACCACTATCTGAGGATGTCCACGGTGATCAGCCTATGACACCACTATAAGAGGATGTCCACGGTTATCAGCCTATGACAACACTATCTGAGATGTCCACAGTGATCAGCCTAAGACACCACTATCTGAGGATGTCCACCGTGATCAGCCTAACACATCACTATCTGAGGATGTCCACGGTGATCAGCGTATGACACCACTATCTGAGGATGTTCACGGTGATCAGCCTAACACACCACTATCTGAAGATGTCTACGGTGATCAGCTTATGACACCACTATCTGAGGATGTCCACGGTGACCAGACTATGACACCACTATCTGAGGATGCCCACGGTGATCAGCCTATGACAGCACTATTAGAGGATGTCCACAGTGATCAGACTATGACTCCACTATTTGAGAATGTCCATGGTGATCAGATTATGAGACCACTACATGAGGATGTCCACGGTGATCAGGCTATGACTCCACTATTTGAGAATGTCCATGGTGATCAGACTATGAGACCACTACATGAGGATGTCCACGGTGATCAGGTTATGCCACCACTACCTGAGGATTTCCACGGTGATCAGCCTAACACACCACTATCTGAGGATGTCCACGGTGATCAGTCTATGACACCACTCTCAGAGGATGTCCATGGTTATCAACCTATGACAACACTATCTGAGGATATCCAAGTGCTCAGCCTAAGACACCACTATCTGAGGATGACCACGGTGATCAGCCTATGACACCACTATCTGAGGATGTCCATGGTGATCAGCCTATGTCACCACTATCTGAGGATGTTCACGAATATCAGCCTATGTCACCACTATCTGAGGATGTCCACCGTGATCAGCATAACACACTATTATCTGAGGATGCCCACGGTGATCAGCCTATGACACCACTATCAGAGGATGTCCACGGTTATCAGCCTATGATACCACTACCTGAGGATGTCCACGGTGTTCAGCCTATGACACCACTATCTGAGGATGTCCAGGGTTATCAGCCTATGTTACCACTAACTGAGGATGTCCACCGTGATCAGACTATGACACCACTACCTGGGGATGTCCACGGTGATCAGCCTAACACACCACTATCTGAGGATGTCCACGGTGATCAGCCTATGACACCACTATCTGAGGATGTCCACTGTGATTAGCCTAACACACCACTATCTGAGGATGTCCACGGTGATCAGCCTATGATACCACTACCTGAGGATGTCCACGGTGAACAGCTTATGACACCACTATCTGAGGATGTCCATGGTGATCAGCCTATGACACCACTATCTGAGGATGTCCACGGTGATCAGCCTAACACACCACTATTAGAGGATGTCTACAGTATTCAGCGTATGCCACCACTATCTGATGATGTCCATGGTGATCAGCGTATGACACCACTATCTGAGGATGTCCACGGTGATCAGCCTATGACACCACTCTCAGAGGATGTCCACGGTTATCAGCCTATGACACCACTATCTGAGGATGTCCACGGTGATCATCCTATGACACCAGTACCTGTGGATGTCCACGGTGATCATCCTATGACACCACTATCTGAGAATGTCCACGGTGATCAGCCCAACACACCACAATCTGAGGATGTCCACGGTGATCAGCCTATGACACAACAACCTGAGGATGTCCACGGTGATGAGCGTATGACACCACTATCTGAGGATGTCCACGGTGATCAGCGTATGACACCACTATCTGAGGATGTCCACGGTTATCAGCCTAACACACCACAATCAGAGGAAGCCCACATTGACCAGCGTATTACACCACAATCTGAGGATATCCATGGTGATCGGAGTATGACACCACTACCTGTGTATGTCCACGGTGATCAGCCTAACACACATCTATCTGAGGATGTCCACAGTGATCAGCCTATGACACCACCACCTGAGGATGTCCACGATGATCAGCCTGTGAAACCACTATCCGAGGATATCCACGGTGATCAGCCTATGTCACCACTATCTGAGGATGTCCACAATCATCAGCCCAAGACACGACTATCCGAGGATGTCCACGGTGATCAGACTATGACAGCACTATCTGAGGATGTCTACAGTGATCAGCCTTTGACACCAATATGTGAGGATGTCCACAGTGATCAGCCTAAGACACCACTATCTGAGGATGTCCACGGTGATCAGCCTATGACACCACTATCCGAGGATATCCACGGTGATCAGACTATGACAGCACTATCTGAGGATGTCTACAGTGATCAGCCTTTGACACCAATATGTGAGGATGTCCACGGTGATCACCCTAACACACCACTATCTGAGGATGTTCACGAATATCAGCCTATGTCACCACTATCTGAGGATGTCCACCGTGATCAGCATAACACACGACTATCTGAGGATGTCCACGGTGATCAGCCTATGACACCACTATCAGAGGATGTCCACGGTTATCAGCCTATGACAACACTATCTGAGGATGTCCACAGTGATCAGCCTAAGACACCACTATCTGAGGATGTCCACGGTGATCAGCCTATGACACCACTATCTGAGGATGTCCATGGTGATCAGCCTATGTCACCACTATCTGAGGATGTTCACGAATATCAGCCTATGTCACCACTATCTGAGGATGTCCACAGTGATCAGCCTAAGACACCACTATCTGAGGATGTCCATGGTGATCAGCCTATGACACCAATATAAGAGGATGTCCACGGTTATCAGCCTATGACAACACTATCTCAGATGTCCACAGTGATCAGCCTAAGACACCACTATCTGAGGATGTCCACCGTGATCAGCCTAACACATCACTATCTGAGGATGTCCACGGTGATCAGCGTATGACACCACTATCTGAGGATGTTCACGCTGATCAGCCTAACACACCACTATCTGAAGATGTCTACGGTGATCAGCCTATGACACCACTATCTGAGGATGTCCACGGTGACCAGACAATGACACCACTATCTGAGGATGTCCACGGTGATCAGCCTATGACAGCACTATTAGAGGATGTCCACGGTGATCAGCCTAACACACCATTATCTGAGGATGTCCACGGTGATCAGCCTATGACACCACTATCTGAGGATATCCACGGTGATCAGCCTACGACACCACTATCTGAGAATGTCCACGGTGATCAGCCCAACACACCACAATCTGAGGATGTCCACGGTGATCAGCTTATGACACGACAACCTGAGGATGTCCACAGTGATCAGCATATGACACCACTATCTGAGGATGTCCACGGTGATCAGCGTATGACACCACTATCTGAGGATGCCAACGGTTATCAGCCTAACACACCACAATCAGAGGAAGCCCACATTGACCAGCGTATTACACCACTATCTGAGGATATCCATGGTGATCGGAGTATGACACCACTATCTGTGTATGTCCACGGTGATCAGCCTAACACACATCTATCTGAGGATGTCCACGGTGATCAGCCTATGACACCACCACCTGAGGATGTCCATGCTGATCAACCTGTGAAACCACTATCCGAGTATATCCACGGTGATCAGCCTATGTCACCACTATCTGAGGATGTCCACGATCATCAGCCTATGACACGACTATCCGAGGATGTCCACGGTGATCAGACTATGACAGCAATATCTGAGGATGTCTACAGTGATCAGCCTTTGACACCAATATGTGAGGATGTCCACGGTGATCACCCTAACACACCACTATCTGAGGATGTTCACGAATATCAGCCAATGTCACCACTATCTGAGGATGTCCACCGTGATCAGCATAACACACGACTATCTGAGGATGTCCACGGTGATCAGCCTATGACACCACTATCAGAGGATGTCCACGGTTATCAGCCTATGACAACACTATCTGAGGATGTCCACAGTGATCAGCCTAAGACACCACTATCTGAGGATGTCCACGGTGATCAGCCTATGACACCACTATCTGAGGATGTCCATGGTGATCAGCCTATGTCACCACTATCTGAGGATGTTCACGAATATCAGCCTATGTCACCACTATCTGAGGATGTCCACAGTGATCAGCCTAAGACACCACTATCTGAGGATGTCCACGGTGATCAGCCTATGACACCACTATAAGAGGATGTCCACGGTTATCAGCCTATGACAACACTATCTGAGATGTCCACAGTGATCAGCCTAAGACACCACTATCTGAGGATGTCCACCGTGATCAGCCTAACACATCACTATCTGAGGATGTCCACGGTGATCAGCGTATGACACCACTATCTGAGGATGTTCACGGTGATCAGCCTAACACACCACTATCTGAAGATGTCTACGGTGATCAGCCTATGACACCACTATCTGAGGATGTCCACGGTGACCAGACTATGACACCACTATCTGAGGATGTCCACGGTGATCAGCCTATGACAGCACTATTAGAGGATGTCCACAGTGATCAGACTATGACTCCACTATTTGAGAATGTCCATGGTGATCAGACTATGAGACCACTACATGAGGATGTCCACGGTGATCAGGCTATGACTCCACTATTTGAGAATGTCCATGGTGATCAGACTATGAGACCACTACATGAGGATGTCCACGGTGATCAGGTTATGCCACCACTACCTGAGGATTTCCACGGTGATCAGCCTAACACACCACTATCTGAGGATGTCCACGGTGATCAGTCTATGACACCACTCTCAGAGGATGTCCATGGTTATCAGCCTATGACAACACTATCTGAGGATGTCCAAGTGCTCAGCCTAAGACACCACTATCTGAGGATGACCACGGTGATCAGCCTATGACACCACTATCTGAGGATGTCCATGGTGATCAGCCTATGTCACCACTATCTGAGGATGTTCACGAATATCAGCCTATGTCACCACTATCTGAGGATGTCCACCGTGATCAGCATAACACACTATTATCTGAGGATGCCCACGGTGATCAGCCTATGACACCACTATCAGAGGATGTCCACGGTTATCAGCCTATGATACCACTACCTGAGGATGTCCACGGTGTTCAGCCTATGACACCACTATCTGAGGATGTCCAGGGTTATCAGCCTATGTTACCACTAACTGAGGATGTCCACCGTGATCAGACTATGACACCACTACCTGGGGATGTCCACGGTGATCAGCCTAACACACCACTATCTGAGGATGTCCACGGTGATCAGCCTATGACACCACTATCTGAGGATGTCCACTGTGATTAGCCTAACACACCACTATCTGAGGATGTCCACGGTGATCAGCCTATGATACCACTACCTGAGGATGTCCACGGTGAACAGCTTATGACACCACTATCTGAGGATGTCCATGGTGATCAGCCTATGACACCACTATCTGAGGATGTCCACGGTGATCAGCCTAACACACCACTATTAGAGGATGTCTACAGTATTCAGCGTATGCCACCACTATCTGATGATGTCCATGGTGATCAGCGTATGACACCACTATCTGAGGATGTCCACGGTGATCAGCCGGTGACACCACTACCTGAGCATGTCCACGGTGATCAGCCTATGACAACACTATCTGAGGATGTCCACAGTGATCAGCCAAAGACACCACTATCTGAGGATGTCCACGGTGATCAGCCTATGACACCACTATCTGAGGATGTCCATGGTGATCAGCCTATGTCACCACTATCTGAGGATGTTCACGAATATCAGCCTATGTCACCACTATCTGAGGATGTCCAAAGTGATCAGCCTAAGACACCACTATCTGAGGATGTCCACGGTGATCAGCCTATGACACCACTATTAGTGGATGTCCACGGTTATCAGCCTATGACAACACTATCTGAGGATGTCCACAGTGATCAGCCTAAGACACCACTATCTGAGGATGTCCACCGTGATCAGCCTAACACATCACTATCTGAGGAAGTCTACGGTGATCAGCGTATGACACCACTATCTGAGGATGTTCACGGTGATCAGCCTTTGACACCACTATCTGAGGATGTCCACGGAGATCATCCTATGACACCACTATCTGAGGATATCCACGGTGATCAGCCTATGACACCACTTTCAGAGGATGTCCACGGTGATCAGCGTATTACACCACTATCTGACGATGTCCACGGTGATCAGCCTATGACACCACTATCTGAGGATGTCCACGGAGATCAGCCTATGACACCACAATCTGGGAATGTCCACGGTGATCAGCCCAACACACCACAATCTGAGGATGTCCACGGTGATCAGCCTATGACACGCCAACCTGAGGATGTCCACGGTGATCAGCGTATGATACCACTCTCTGAGGATGTCCACGGTGATCAGCCTATGACACCACTATCTGAGGATGTCCATGGTGATCAGCCTATGTCACCACTATCTGAGGATGTTCACGAATATCAGCCTATGTCACCACTATCTGAGGATGTCCAAAGTGATCAGCCTAAGACACCACTATCTGAGGATGTCCACGGTGATCAGCCTATGACACCACTATTAGAGGATGTCCACGGTTATCAGCCTATGACAACACTATCTGAGGATGTCCACAGTGATCAGCCTAAGACACCACTATCTGAGGATGTCCACCGTGATCAGCCTAACACATCACTATCTGAGGATGTCTACGGTGATCAGCGTATGACACCACTATCTGAGGATGTTCACGGTGATCAGCCTTTGACACCACTATCTGAGGATGTCCGCGGTGATCATCCTATGACACCACTATCTGAGGATATCCACGGTGATCAGCCTATGACACCACTTTCAGAGGATGTCCACGGTGATCAGCGTATTACACCACTATCTGACGATGTCCACGGTGATCAGCCTATGACACCACTATCTGAGGATGTCCACGGTGATCAGCCTATGACACCACTATTAGAGGATGTCCACGGTTATCAGCCTATGACAACACTATCTGAGGATGTCCACAGTGATCAGCCTAAGACACCACTATCTGAGGATGTCCACCGTGATCAGCCTAACACATCACTATCTGAGGATGTCTACGGTGATCAGCGTATGACACCACTATCTGAGGATGTTCACGGTGATCAGCCTTTGACACCACTATCTGAGGATGTCCATGGTGATCATCCTATGACACCACTATCTGAGGATATCCACGGTGATCAGCCTATGACACCACTTTCAGAGGATGTCCACGGTGATCAGCGTATTACACCACTATCTGACGATGTCCACGGTGATCAGCCTATGACACCACTATCTGAGGATGTCCACGGTGATCAGCCTATGACACCACAATCTGGGAATGTCCACGGTGATCAGCCCAACACACCACAATCTGAGGATGTCCACGGTGATCAGCCTATGACACGCCAACCTGAGGATGTCCACGGTGATCAGCGTATGATACCACTCTCTGAGGATGTCCACGGTGATCAGCGTATGACACCACTATCTGAGGATGTCCACGGGGAACAGCCTAACACACCACAATCAGAGGAAGCCCACAGTGACCAGCGTATAACACCACTATCTGAGGATATCCATGGTGATCGGAGTATGACACCACTATCTGAGTATGTCCACGGTGATCATCCTAACTGACATCTATCTGAGGATGTCCACGGTGATCAGCCTATGACACCACTATTTGAGGATGTCTACGGTGATCAGCCTATGACACCACTACCTGAGGATTTCCACAGTGATCAGCCAAAGACACAACTACCTGAGGATGTCCACGGTGATTAGCCTATGACACCACTATCTGAGGATGTCCACGGTGATCAGCGTATGACACCACTGTCTGAGGATGTTCACGGTGATCATCCTTACACGCCACTATCTGAGTATGTCTACGGTGATCAGCCGATGACACCACTATCTGAGGATGTCCACGGTGATCAGCCTATGACACCACTATCTGAGGATGTCCACCATGATCAGCCTAATACAACACAATCTGAGGATGTCCACGGTGATCATCGTATGACACCACTATCTGAGGATGTCCACGGTGATCAGCCTATGACACCACTATCTGAGGATGTCCACTGTGATTAGCCTAACACACCACTATCTGAGGATGTCCACGGTGATCAGCCTATGATACCACTACCTGAGGATGTCCACGGTGAACAGCTTATGACACCACTATCTGAGGATGTCCATGGTGATCAGCCTATGACACCACTATCTGAGAATGTCCACGGTGATCAGCCTAACACACCACTATTAGAGGATGTCTACAGTATTCAGCGTATGCCACCACTATCTGATGATGTCCATGGTGATCAGCGTATGACACCACTATCTGAGGATGTCCACGGTGATCAGCCCGTGACACCATTACCTGAGGATGTCCACGGTGATCAGCCTATGACAACACTATCTGAGGATGTCCACAGTGATCAGCCTAAGACACCACTATCTGAGGATGTCCATGGTGATCAGCCTATGACACCACTATCTGAGGATGTCCATGGTTATCAGCCAATGTCACCACTATCTGAGGATGTTCACGAATATCAGCCTATGTCACCACTATCTGAGGATGTCCAAAGTGATCAGCCTAAGACACCACTATCTGAGGATGTCCACGGTGATCAGCCTATGACACCACTATTAGAGGATGTCCACGGTTATCAGCCTATGTCAACACTATCTGAGGATGTCCACAGTGATCAGCCTAAGACACCACTATCTGAGGATGTCCACCGGGATCAGCCTAACACATCACTATCTGAGGATGTCTACGGTGATCAGCGTATGACACCACTATCTGAGGATGTTCACGGTGATCAGCCTTTGACACCACTATCTGAGGATGTCCACGGTGATCATCCTATGACACCACTATCTGAGGATATCCACGGTGATCAGCCTATGACACCACTTTCAGAGGATGTCCACGGTGATCAGCGTATTACACCACTATCTGAGGATGTTCACGGTGATCAGCCTTTGACACCACTATCTGAGGATGTCCACGGTGATCAGCCTATGACACCACAATCTGGGAATGTCCACGGTGTTCAGCCCAACACACCACAATCTGAGGATGTCCACGGTGATCAGCCTATGACACGCCAACCTGAGGATGTCCACGGTGATCAGCGTATGATACCACTCTCTGAGGATGTCCACGGTGATCAGCGTATGACACCACTATCTGAGGATGACAACGGGGAACAGCCTAACACACCACAATCAGAGGAAGCCCACAGTGACCAGCGTATAACACCACTATCTGAGGAAATCCATGGTGATCGGAGTATGACACCACTGTCTGAGTATGTCCACGGTGATCATCCTAACTGACATCTATCTGAGGATGTCCACGGTGATCAGCCTATGACACCACTATTTGAGGATGTCTACGGTGATCAGCCTATGACACCACTACCTGAGGATTTCCACAGTGATCAGCCAAAGACACAACTACCTGAGGATGTCCACGGTGATTAGCCTATGACACCACTATCTGAGGATGTCCACGGTGATCAGCGTATGACACCACTGTCTGAGGATGTTCACGGTGATCATCCTTACACACCACTATCTGAGTATGTCTACGGTGATCAGCCGATGACACCACTATCTGAGGATGTCCACGGTGATCAGCCTATGACACCACTATCTGATGATGTCCAGCATGATCAGCCTAATACAACACAATCTGAGGATGTCCACGGTGATCATCGTATGACACCACTATCTGAGGATGTCCACGGTGATCAGCCTAACACACAACTATCTGAGGATGTCCACGGTGATCAGCCAATGACACCACTATCTGAGGATGTCCACGGTGATCAGCCGGTGACACCACTACCTGAGGATGTCCACGGTGATCAGCCTATGACACCACTATCTGAGGATGTCCACGGTGATCAGCCTATGACACCACTATCTGAGGATGTCGATGGTGATCCGGGTATGACACCACAATCTGAGGATGTCCACGGTGATCAGCCTATGACACCACTATCTGAGGATGTCCACGGTGATCAGACTAACACACAACTATCTGAGGATGTCCACGGTGATCAGACTATGACACCAATATCTGAGAATGTCCACGGTGATCAGCCGGTGACACCACTACCTGAGGATGTCCACGGTGATCAGCCTATGACACCACTATCTGAGGATGTCCACGGTGATCAGCCTATGACACCACTACCTGAGGATGTCCACGGTGATCACCCTATGACCCCACAAACTGAGGATGTCCACTGTGATCAGCCTAGGACACCACTATCTGAGGATGTCCACGGTGATTAGCCTAACACCACTATCTGAGGATGTCCACGGAGATCAGCCTATGATACCACTTTCAGAGGATGTCCACGGTGATCAGCGTATTACACCACTATCTGAGGATGTTCACGGTGATCAGCCTTTGACACCACTATCTGAGGATGTCCACGGTGATCAGCCTATGACACCACAATCTGGGAATGTCCACGGTGTTCAGCCCAACACACCACAATCTGAGGATGTCCACGGTGATCAGCCTATGACACGCCAACCTGAGGATGTCCACGGTGATCAGCGTATGATACCACTCTCTGAGGATGTCCACGGTGATCAGCGTATGACACCACTATCTGAGGATGACAACGGGGAACAGCCTAACACACCACAATCAGAGGAAGCCCACAGTGACCAGCGTATAACACCACTATCTGAGGAAATCCATGGTGATCGGAGTATGACACCACTATCTGAGTATGTCCACGGTGATCATCCTAACTGACATCTATCTGAGGATGTCCACGGTGATCAGCCTATGACACCACTATTTGAGGATGTCTACGGTGATCAGCCTATGACACCACTACCTGAGGATTTCCACAGTGATCAGCCAAAGACACAACTACCTGAGGATGTCCACGGTGATTAGCCTATGACACCACTATCTGAGGATGTCCACGGTGATCAGCGTATGACACCACTGTCTGAGGATGTTCACGGTGATCATCCTTACACACCACTATCTGAGTATGTCTACGGTGATCAGCCGATGACACCACTATCTGAGGATGTCCACGGTGATCAGCCTATGACACCACTATCTGATGATGTCCAGCATGATCAGCCTAATACAACACAATCTGAGGATGTCCACGGTGATCATCGTATGACACCACTATCTGAGGATGTCCACGGTGATCAGCCTAACACACAACTATCTGAGGATGTCCACGGTGATCAGCCAATGACACCACTATCTGAGGATGTCCACGGTGATCAGCCGGTGACACCACTACCTGAGGATGTCCACGGTGATCAGCCTATGACACCACTATCTGAGGATGTCCACGGTGATCAGCCTATGACACCACTATCTGAGGATGTCGATGGTGATCCGGGTATGACACCACAATCTGAGGATGTCCACGGTGATCAGCCTATGACACCACTATCTGAGGATGTCCACGGTGATCAGACTAACACACAACTATCTGAGGATGTCCACGGTGATCAGACTATGACACCAATATCTGAGAATGTCCACGGTGATCAGCCGGTGACACCACTACCTGAGGATGTCCACGGTGATCAGCCTATGACACCACTATCTGAGGATGTCCACGGTGATCAGCCTATGACACCACTACCTGAGGATGTCCACGGTGATCACCCTATGACCCCACAAACTGAGGATGTCCACTGTGATCAGCCTAGGACACCACTATCTGAGGATGTCCACGGTGATTAGCCTAACACCACTATCTGAGGATGTCCACGGAGATCAGCCTATGATACCACTACCTGAGGATGTCCACGGTGATCAGCCTATGACACCACTATCTGAGGATGTCCAGGGTGATCAGCCTATGATACCACTAACTGAAGATGTCCACCGTGATCAGACTATGACACCACTACCTGGGGATGTCCACGGTGATCAGCCAAACACACCACAATCTGAGGATGTCCACGGTGATCAGCCTATGACACCACTATCTGAGGATGTCCACTGTGATTAGCCTAACACACCACTATCTGAGGATGTCCACGGTGATCAGCCTATGATACCACTACCTGAGGATGTCTACGGTGAACAGCTTATGACACCACTATCTGAGGATGTCCATGGTGATCAGCCTATGACACCACTATCTGAGGATGTCCATGGTGATCAGCCTATGTCACCACTATCTGAGGATGTTCACGAATATCAGCTTATGTCACCACTATCTGAGGATGTCCAAAGTGATCAGCCTAAGACACCACTATCTGTGGATGTCCACGGTGATCAGCCTATGACACCACTATTAGAGGATGTCCACGGTTATCAGCCTATGACAACACTATCTGAGGATGTCCACAGTGATCAGCCTAAGACACCACTATCTGAGGATGTCCACCGTGATCAGCCTAACACATCACTATCTGAGGATGTCTACGGTGATAAGCGTATGACACCACTATCTGAGGATGTTCACGGTGATCAGCCTAACACACCACTATCTGAAGATGTCTACGGTGATCAGCTTATGACACCACTACCTGTGCATGTCCACGGTGACCAGACTATGACACCACTATCTGAGGATGTCCACGGTGATCAGCCTATGACAGCACTATCAGAGGATGTCCACGGTGATTAGCCTAACACACCACTATCTGAGGATGTCCACGGTGATCATCCTATGACACCACTATCCGAGTGTGTCCACGGAGAGCAGCCTATGACACGACTATCTGAGGATGTCCACGGTGATCAGCTTAACACATCACTATCTGAGGATGTCCACAGTGATCAGACTATGACTCCACTATTTGAGAATGTCCATGGTGATCAGACTATGAGACCACTACATGAGGATGTCCACGGTGATCAGGCTATGCCACCACTACCTGAGGATTTCCACGGTGATCAGCCTAACACACCACTAACTGAGGATGTCCACGGTGATCTGCCTATGACACCACTCTCAGAGGATGTCCACGGTTATCAGCCTATGACAACACTATCTGAGGATGTCCAAGTGATCAGCCTAAGACACCACTACCTGAGGATGTCCACGGTGATCAGCCTATGACACCACTATCTGAGGATGTCCACGGTGATCAGCCTATGACACCACTACCTGAGGATGTCCACGGTGATCACCCTATGACCCCACTAACTGAGGATGTCCACTGTGATCAGCCTATGACACCACTATCTGAGGATGTCCACGGTGATTAGCCTAACACCACTATCTGAGGATGTCCACGGTGATCAGCCTATGATACCACTACCTGAGGATGTCCACGGTGATCAGCCTATGACACCACTATCTGAGGATGTCCAGGGTGATCAGCCTATGACACCACTAACTGAGGATGTCCACCGTGATCAGACTATGACACCACTACCTGGGGATGTCCACGGTGATCAGCCTAACACACCACAATCTGAGGATGTCCACGGTGATCAGCCTATGACACCACTATCTGAGGATGTCCACTGTGATTAGCCTAACACACCACTATCTGAGGATGTCCACGGTGATCAGCCTATGATACCACTACCTGAGGATGTCTACGGTGAACAGCTTATGACACCACTATCTGAGGATGTCCATGGTGATCAGCCTATGACACCACTATCTGAGGATGTCCACGGTGATTAGCCTAACACACCACTATTAGAGGATGTCTACAGTATTCAGCGTATGCCACCACTATCTGATGATGTCCATGGTGATCAGCGTATGACACCACTATCTGAGGATGTCCACGGTGATCAGCCGGTGACACCACTACCTGAGGATGTCCACGGTGATCAGCCTATGACAACACTATCTGAGGATGTCCACAGTGATCAGCCTAAGACACCACTATCTGAGGATGTCCATGGTGATCAGCCTATGACACCACTATCTGAGGATGTCCATGGTGATCAGCCTATGTCACCACTATCTGAGGATGTTCACGAATATCAGCCTATGTCACCACTATCTGAGGATGTCCAAAGTGATCAGCCTAAGACACCACTATCTGTGGATGTCCACGGTGATCAGCCTATGACACCACTATTAGAGGATGTCCACGGTTATCAGCCTATGACAACACTATCTGAGGATGTCCACAGTGATCAGCCTAAGACACCACTATCTGAGGATGTCCACCGTGATCAGCCTAACACATCACTATCTGAGGATGTCTACGGTGATCAGCGTATGACACCACTATCTGAGGATGTTCACGGTGATCAGCCTAACACACCACTATCTGAAGATGTCTACGGTGATCAGCCTATGACACCACTATCTGTGCATGTCCACGGTGACCAGACTATGACACCACTATCTGAGGATGTCCACGGTTATCAGCCTATGACAGCACTATCTGAGGATGTCCATGGTGATCAGCCTATGTCACCACTATCTGAGGATGTTCACGAATATCAGCCTATGTCACCACTATCTGAGGATGTCCACCGTGATCAGCATAACACACGACTATCTGAGGATGTCCACGGTGATCAGCCTATGACACCACTATCAGAGGATGTCCACGGTTATCAGCCTATGACAACACTATCTGAGGATGTCCACGGTGATCAGGCTATGCCACCACTACCTGTGGATTTCCACGGTGATCAGCCTAACACACCACTAACTGAGGATGTCCACGGTGATCTGCCTATGACACCACTCTCAGAGGATGTCCACGGTTATCAGCCTATGACAACACTATCTGAGGATGTCCAAGTGATCAGCCTAAGACACCACTATCTGAGGATGTCCACGGTGATCAGCCTATGACACCATTATCTGAGGATGTCCATGGTGATCAGCCTATGTCACCACTATCTGAGGATGTTCACGAATATCAGCCTATGTCACCACTATCTGAGGATGTCCACCGTGATCAGCATAACACACGACTATCTGAGGATGTCCACGGTGATCAGCCTATGACACTACTATCAGAGGATGTCCACGGTTATCAGCCTATGACAACACTATCTGAGGATGTCCAAGTGATCAGCCTAAGACACCACTATCTGAGGATGGCCATGATGATCAGCCTGTGAAACCACAATCCGAGGATATCCACGGTGATCAGCCTATGTCACCACTATCTGAGGATGTCCACGATCATCAGCCTATGAGACGACTATCTGAGGATGTCCACGGTGATCAGCCTTACTCACCACCATCTGAGGAGGTCCACGGTGATCAGCCTATGAGACGACTACCTGAGGATGTCCACGGAGATCAGCCTATGACAGCACTATCTGAGGATGTCCACGGTGATCAGCCTAACAGACCACTATCTGAGGAGGTTCACGAATATCAGCCTATGTCACCACTATCTGAGGATGTCCACCGTGATCAGCATAACACACAACTATCTGAGGATGTCCACGGTGATCAGACTATGACACCACTATCAGAGGATGTCCACGGTTATCAGCCTATGACACCACTATCTGAGGATGTCCACGGCGATCAGCCTATGACACCACTATCTGAGGATGTCCATGGTGATCAGCCTATGACAGCACTATCAGAGGATGTCCACGGTGATCAGCCTAATACACCATTATCTGAGGATGTCCACGGTGATCAGCCTATGACACCACTATCCGAGTGTGTCCACGGTGAGCAGCCTATGACACCACTATCTGAGGATGACCACGGAGATCAGCCTAACACACCACTATCTGAGGATGTCCACAGTGATCCGCCTATGATTCCACTATTTGAGGATGTCCATGGTGATCAGCCTATGACACCACTACCTGAGGATGTCCACGGTGATCAGTCTATGACACCACTACCTGAGGATTTCCACGGTGATCAACCTAACACACCACTATCTGAGGATGTCCACGGTGATCAGCCTATGACACCACTACCTATGGATGTCCACGGTGATCATCCTATGACACCACTATCTGTGGATGTCCACGGTGATCAGCCTATGTCACCTCTATCTGAGGATGTCCACGGTGATCAACTTAACACACCACTATCTTAATATGTCCACGGTGATCAGACTGTGACACCACTATCTGAGGATGTCCACGGTGATCAGCCTTTGACACCACTATCTGAGGATGTCCACGGTGATCATCCTATGACACCACTATCTGAGGATATCCACGGTGATCAGCCTATGACACCACTTTCAGAGGATGTCCACGGTTATCAGCGTATTACACCACTATCTGAGGATGTTCACGGTGATCAGCCTTTGACACCACTATCTGAGGATGTCCACGGTGATCAGCCTATGACACCACAATCTGGGAATGTCCACGGTGTTCAGCCCAACACACCACAATCTGAGGATGTCCACGGTGATCAGCCTATGACACGCCAACCTGAGGATGTCCACGGTGATCAGCGTATGATACCACTCTCTGAGGATGTCCACGGTGATCAGCGTATGACACCACTATCTGAGGATGACAACGGGGAACAGCCTAACACACCACAATCAGAGGAAGCCCACAGTGACCAGCGTATAACACCACTATCTGAGGAAATCCATGGTGATCGGAGTATGACACCACTATCTGAGTATGTCCACGGTGATCATCCTAACTGACATCTATCTGAGGATGTCCACGGTGATCAGCCTATGACACCACTATTTGAGGATGTCTACGGTGATCAGCCTATGACACCACTACCTGAGGATTTCCACAGTGGTCAGCCAAAGACACAACTACCTGAGGATGTCCACGGTGATTAGCCTATGACACCACTATCTGAGGATGTCCACGGTGATCAGCGTATGACACCACTGTCTGACGATGTTCACGGTGATCATCCTTACACACCACTATCTGAGTATGTCTACGGTGATCAGCCGATGACACCACTATCTGAGGATGTCCACGGTGATCAGCCTATGACACCACTATCTGATGATGTCCACCATGATCAGCCTAATACAACACAATCTGAGGATGTCCACGGTGATCATCGTATGACACCACTATCTGAGGATGTCCACGGTGATCAGCCTAACACACAACTATCTGAGGATGTCCACGGTGATCAGCCAATGACACCACTATCTGAGGATGTCCACGGTGATCAGCCGGTGACACCACTACCTGAGGATGTCCACGGTGATCAGCCTATGACACCACTATCTGAGGATGTCCACGGTGATCAGCCTATGACACCACTATCTGAGGATGTCGATGGTGATCCGGGTATGACACCACAATCTGAGGATGTCCACGGTGATCAGCCTATGACACCACTATCTGAGGATGTCCACGGTGATCAGACTAACACACAACTATCTGAGGATGTCCACGGTGATCAGAGTATGACACCAATATCTGAGAATGTCCACGGTGATCAGCCGGTGACACCACTACCTGAGGATGTCCACGGTGATCAGCCTATGACACCACTATCTGAGGATGTCCACGGTGATCAGCCTATGACACCACTACCTGAGGATGTCCACGGTGATCACCCTATGACCCCACTAACTGAGGATGTCCACTGTGATCAGCCTATGACACCACTATCTGAGGATGTCCACGGTGATTAGCCTAACACCACTATCTGAGGATGCCAAGGTGATCAGCCTATGATACCACTACCTGAGGATGTCCACGGTGATCAGCCTATGACACCACTATCTGAGGATGTCCAGGGTGATCAGCCTATGATAGCACTAACTGAAGATGTCCACCGTGATCAGACTATGACACCACTACCTGGGGATGTCCACGGTGATCAGCCAAACACACCACAATCTGAGGATGTCCACGGTGATCAGCCTATGACACCACTATCTGAGGATGTCCACTGTGATTAGCCTAACACACCACTATCTGAGGATGTCCACGGTGATCAGCCTATGATACCACTACCTGAGGATGTCTACGGTGAACAGCTTATGACACTACTATCTGAGGATGTCCATGGTGATCAGCCTATGACACCACTATCTGAGGATGTCTACGGTGATCAGCCTAACACACCACTATTAGAGGATGTCTACAGTATTCAGCGTATGCCACCACTATCTGATGATGTCCATGGTGATCAGCGTATGACACCACTATCTGAGGATGTCCACGGTGATCAGCCGGTGACACCACTACCTGAGGATGTCCACGGTGATCAGCCTATGACAACACTATCTGAGGATGTCCACACTGATCAGCCTAAGACACCACTATCTGAGGATGTCCACGGTGATCAGCCTATGACACCACTATCTGAGGATGTCCATGGTGATCAGCCTATGTCACCACTATCTGAGGATGTTCACGAATATCAGCCTATGTCACCACTAACTGAGGATGTACACCGTGATCAGCCTAACACACGACTATCTGAGGATGTCCACGGTGATCAGCGTATGACACCACTATCTGAGGATGACAACGGGGAACAGCCTAACACACCACAATCAGAGGAAGCCCACAGTGACCAGCGTATAACACCACTATCTGAGGAAATCCATGGTGATCGGAGTATGACACCACTATCTGAGTATGTCCACGGTGATCATCCTAACTGACATCTATCTGAGGATGTCCACGGTGATCAGCCTATGACACCACTATTTGAGGATGTCTACGGTGATCAGCCTATGACACCACTACCTGAGGATTTCCACAGTGGTCAGCCAAAGACACAACTACCTGAGGATGTCCACGGTGATTAGCCTATGACACCACTATCTGAGGATGTCCACGGTGATCAGCGTATGACACCACTGTCTGACGATGTTCACGGTGATCATCCTTACACACCACTATCTGAGTATGTCTACGGTGATCAGCCGATGACACCACTATCTGAGGATGTCCACGGTGATCAGCCTATGACACCACTATCTGATGATGTCCACCATGATCAGCCTAATACAACACAATCTGAGGATGTCCACGGTGATCATCGTATGACACCACTATCTGAGGATGTCCACGGTGATCAGCCTAACACACAACTATCTGAGGATGTCCACGGTGATCAGCCAATGACACCACTATCTGAGGATGTCCACGGTGATCAGCCGGTGACACCACTACCTGAGGATGTCCACGGTGATCAGCCTATGACACCACTATCTGAGGATGTCCACGGTGATCAGCCTATGACACCACTATCTGAGGATGTCGATGGTGATCCGGGTATGACACCACAATCTGAGGATGTCCACGGTGATCAGCCTATGACACCACTATCTGAGGATGTCCACGGTGATCAGACTAACACACAACTATCTGAGGATGTCCACGGTGATCAGAGTATGACACCAATATCTGAGAATGTCCACGGTGATCAGCCGGTGACACCACTACCTGAGGATGTCCACGGTGATCAGCCTATGACACCACTATCTGAGGATGTCCACGGTGATCAGCCTATGACACCACTACCTGAGGATGTCCACGGTGATCACCCTATGACCCCACTAACTGAGGATGTCCACTGTGATCAGCCTATGACACCACTATCTGAGGATGTCCACGGTGATTAGCCTAACACCACTATCTGAGGAAGTCCACGGTGATCAGCCTATGATACCACTACCTGAGGATGTCCACGGTGATCAGCCTATGACACCACTATCTGAGGATGTCCAGGGTGATCAGCCTATGATACCACTAACTGAAGATGTCCACCGTGATCAGACTATGACACCACTACCTGGGGATGTCCACGGTGATCAGCCAAACACACCACAATCTGAGGATGTCCACGGTGATCAGCCTATGACACCACTATCTGAGGATGTCCACTGTGATTAGCCTAACACACCACTATCTGAGGATGTCCACGGTGATCAGCCTATGATACCACTACCTGAGGATGTCTACGGTGAACAGCTTATGACACCACTATCTGAGGATGTCCATGGTGATCAGCCTATGACACCACTATCTGAGGATGTCTACGGTGATCAGCCTAACACACCACTATTAGAGGATGTCTACAGTATTCAGCGTATGCCACCACTATCTGATGATGTCCATGGTGATCAGCGTATGACACCACTATCTGAGGATGTCCACGGTGATCAGCCGGTGACACCACTACCTGAGGATGTCCACGGTGATCAGCCTATGACAACACTATCTGAGGATGTCCACACTGATCAGCCTAAGACACCACTATCTGAGGATGTCCACGGTGATCAGCCTATGACACCACTATCTGAGGATGTCCATGGTGATCAGCCTATGTCACCACTATCTGAGGATGTTCACGAATATCAGCCTATGTCACCACTATCTGAGGATGTCCAAAGTGATCAGCCTAAGACACCACTATCTGTGGATGTCCACGGTGATCAGCCTATGACACCACTATTAGAGGATGTCCACGGTTATCAGCCTATGACACCACTATCTGATGATGTCCACCATGATCAGCCTAATACAACACAATCTGAGGATGTCCACGGTGATCATTGTATGACACCACTATCTGAGGATGTCCACGGTGATCAGCCTAACACACAACTATCTGAGGATGTCCACGGTGATCAGCCAATGACACCACTATCTGAGGATGTCCACGGTGATCAGCCGGTGACACCACTACCTGAGGATGTCCACGGTGATCAGCCTATGACACCACTATCTGAGGATGTCCACGGTGATCAGCCTATGACACCACTATCTGAGGATGTCGATGGTGATCCGGGTATGACACCACAATCTGAGGATGTCCACGGTGATCAGCCTATGACACCACTATCTGAGGATGTCCACGGTGATCAGACTAACACACAACTATCTGAGGATGTCCACGGTGATCAGAGTATGACACCAATATCTGAGAATGTCCACGGTGATCAGCCGGTGACACCACTACCTGAGGATGTCCACGGTGATCAGCCTATGACACCACTATCTGAGGATGTCCACGGTGATCAGCCTATGACACCACTACCTGAGGATGTCCACGGTGATCACCCTATGACCCCACTAACTGAGGATGTCCACTGTGATCAGCCTATGACACCACTATCTGAGGATGTCCACGGTGATTAGCCTAACACCACTATCTGAGGAAGTCCACGGTGATCAGCCTATGATACCACTACCTGATGATGTCCACGGTGATCAGCCTATGACACCACTATCTGAGGATGTCCAGGGTGATCAGCCTATGATACCACTAACTGAAGATGTCCACCGTGATCAGACTATGACACCACTACCTGGGGATGTCCACGGTGATCAGCCAAACACACCACAATCTGAGGATGTCCACGGTGATCAGCCTATGACACCACTATCTGAGGATGTCCACTGTGATTAGCCTAACACACCACTATCTGAGGATGTCCACGGTGATCAGCCTATGATACCACTACCTGAGGATGTCTACGGTGAACAGCTTATGACACTACTATCTGAGGATGTCCATGGTGATCAGCCTATGACACCACTATCTGAGGATGTCTACGGTGATCAGCCTAACACACCACTATTAGAGGATGTCTACAGTATTCAGCGTATGCCACCACTATCTGATGATGTCCATGGTGATCAGCGTATGACACCACTATCTGAGGATGTCCACGGTGATCAGCCGGTGACACCACTACCTGAGGATGTCCACGGTGATCAGCCTATGACAACACTATCTGAGGATGTCCACACTGATCAGCCTAAGACACCACTATCTGAGGATGTCCACGGTGATCAGCCTATGACACCACTATCTGAGGATGTCCATGGTGATCAGCCTATGTCACCACTATCTGAGGATGTTCACGAATATCAGCCTATGTCACCACTATCTGAGGATGTCCAAAGTGATCAGCCTAAGACACCACTATCTGTGGATGTCCACGGTGATCAGCCTATGACACCACTATTAGAGGATGTCCACGGTTATCAGCCTATGACACCACTATCTGATGATGTCCACCATGATCAGCCTAATACAACACAATCTGAGGATGTCCACGGTGATCATCGTATGACACCACTATCTGAGGATGTCCACGGTGATCAGCCTAACACACAACTATCTGAGGATGTCCACGGTGATCAGCCAATGACACCACTATCTGAGGATGTCCACGGTGATCAGCCGGTGACACCACTACCTGAGGATGTCCACGGTGATCAGCCTATGACACCACTATCTGAGGATGTCCACGGTGATCAGCCTATGACACCACTATCTGAGGATGTCGATGGTGATCCGGGTATGACACCACAATCTGAGGATGTCCACGGTGATCAGCCTATGACACCACTATCTGAGGATGTCCACGGTGATCAGACTAACACACAACTATCTGAGGATGTCCACGGTGATCAGAGTATGACACCAATATCTGAGAATGTCCACGGTGATCAGCCGGTGACACCACTACCTGAGGATGTCCACGGTGATCAGCCTATGACACCACTATCTGAGGATGTCCACGGTGATCAGCCTATGACACCACTACCTGAGGATGTCCACGGTGATCACCCTATGACCCCACTAACTGAGGATGTCCACTGTGATCAGCCTATGACACCACTATCTGAGGATGTCCACGGTGATTAGCCTAACACCACTATCTGAGGAAGTCCACGGTGATCAGCCTATGATACCACTACCTGATGATGTCCACGGTGATCAGCCTATGACACCACTATCTGAGGATGTCCAGGGTGATCAGCCTATGATACCACTAACTGAAGATGTCCACCGTGATCAGACTATGACACCACTACCTGGGGATGTCCACGGTGATCAGCCAAACACACCACAATCTGAGGATGTCCACGGTGATCAGCCTATGACACCACTATCTGAGGATGTCCACTGTGATTAGCCTAACACACCACTATCTGAGGATGTCCACGGTGATCAGCCTATGATACCACTACCTGAGGATGTCTACGGTGAACAGCTTATGACACCACTATCTGAGGATGTCCATGGTGATCAGCCTATGACACCACTATCTGAGGATGTCTACGGTGATCAGCCTAACACACCACTATTAGAGGATGTCTACAGTATTCAGCGTATGCCACCACTATCTGATGATGTCCATGGTGATCAGCGTATGACACCACTATCTGAGGATGTCCACGGTGATCAGCCGGTGACACCACTACCTGAGGATGTCCACGGTGATCAGCCTATGACAACACTATCTGAGGATGTCCACACTGATCAGCCTAAGACACCACTATCTGAGGATGTCCACGGTGATCAGCCTATGACACCACTATCTGAGGATGTCCATGGTGATCAGCCTATGTCACCACTATCTGAGGATGTTCACGAATATCAGCCTATGTCACCACTATCTGAGGATGTCCAAAGTGATCAGCCTAAGACACCACTATCTGTGGATGTCCACGGTGATCAGCCTATGACACCACTATTAGAGGATGTCCATGGTTATCAGCCTATGACAACACTATCTGAGGATGTCCACAGTGATCAGCCTAAGACACCACTATCTGAGGATGTCCACCGTGATCAGCCTAACACATCACTATCTGAGGATGTCTACGGTGATCAGCGTATGACACCACTATCTGAGGATGTTCACGGTGATCAGCCTAACACACCACTATCTGAAGATGTCTACGGTGATCAGCCTATGACACCACTACCTGTGCATGTCCACGGTGACCAGACTATGACACCACTATCTGAGGATGTCCACGGTGATCAGCCTATGACAGCACTATCAGAGGATGTCCACGGTGATTAGCCTAACACACCACTATCTGAGGATGTCCACGGTGATCATCCTATGACACCACTATCCGAGTGTGTCCACGGAGAGCAGCCTATGACACGACTATCTGAGGATGTCCACGGTGATCAGCTTAACACACCACTATCTGAGGATGTCCACAGTGATCAGACTATGACTCCACTATTTGAGAATGTCCATGGTGATCAGACTATGAGACCACTACATGAGGATGTCCACGGTGATCAGGCTATGCCACCACTACCTGAGGATTTCCACGGTGATCAGCCTAACACACCACTAACTGAGGATGTCCACGGTGATCTGCCTATGACACCACTCTCAGAGGATGTCCACGGTTATCAGCCTATGACAACACTATCTGAGGATGTCCAAGTGATCAGCCTAAGACACCACTACCTGAGGATGTCCACGGTGATCAGCCTATGACACCACTATCTGAGGATGTCCACGGTGATCAGCCTATGACACCACTACCTGAGGATGTCCACGGTGATCACCCTATGACCCCACTAACTGAGGATGTCCACTGTGATCAGCCTATGACACCACTATCTGAGGATGTCCACGGTGATTAGCCTAACACCACTATCTGAGGATGTCCACGGTGATCAGCCTATGATACCACTACCTGAGGATGTCCACGGTGATCAGCCTATGACACCACTATCTGAGGATGTCCAGGGTGATCAGCCTATGATACCACTAACTGAGGATGTCCACCGTGATCAGACTATGACACCACTACCTGGGGATGTCCACGGTGATCAGCCTAACACACCACAATCTGAGGATGTCCACGGTGATCAGCCTATGACACCACTATCTGAGGATGTCCACTGTGATTAGCCTAACACACCACTATCTGAGGATGTCCACGGTGATCAGCCTATGATACCACTACCTGAGGATGTCTACGGTGAACAGCTTATGACACCACTATCTGAGGATGTCCATGGTGATCAGCCTATGACACCACTATCTGAGGATGTCCACGGTGATTAGCCTAACACACCACTATTAGAGGATGTCTACAGTATTCAGCGTATGCCACCACTATCTGATGATGTCCATGGTGATCAGCGTATGACACCACTATCTGAGGATGTCCACGGTGATCAGCCGGTGACACCACTACCTGAGGATGTCCACGGTGATCAGCCTATGACAACACTATCTGAGGATGTCCACAGTGATCAGCCTAAGACACCACTATCTGAGGATGTCCACGGTGATCAGCCTATGACACCACTATCTGAGGATGTCCATGGTGATCAGCCTATGTCACCACTATCTGAGGATGTTCACGAATATCAGCCTATGTCACCACTATCTGAGGATGTCCAAAGTGATCAGCCTAAGACACCACTATCTGTGGATGTCCACGGTGATCAGCCTATGACACCACTATTAGAGGATGTCCACGGTTATCAGCCTATGACAACACTATCTGAGGATGTCCACAGTGATCAGCCTAAGACACCACTATCTGAGGATGTCCACCGTGATCAGCCTAACACATCACTATCTGAGGATGTCTACGGTGATCAGCGTATGACACCACTATCTGAGGATGTTCACGGTGATCAGCCTAACACACCACTATCTGAAGATGTCTACGGTGATCAGCCTATGACACCACTATCTGTGCATGTCCACGGTGACCAGACTATGACACCACTATCTGAGGATGTCCACGGTGATCAGCCTATGAAAGCACTATCTGAGGATGTCCATGGTGATCAGCCTATGTCACCACTATCTGAGGATGTCCACCGTGATCAGCATAACACACGACTATCTGAGGATGTCCACGGTGATCAGCCTATGACACCACTATCAGAGGATGTCCACGGTTATCAGCCTATGACAACACTATCTGAGGATGTCCACGGTGATCAGGCTATGCCACCACTACCTGAGGATTTCCACGGTGATCAGCCTAACACACCACTAACTGAGGATGTCCACGGTGATCTGCCTATGACACCACTCTCAGAGGATGTCCACGGTTATCAGCCTATGACAACACTATCTGAGGATGTCCAAGTGATCAGCCTAAGACACCACTATCTGAGGATGTCCACGGTGATCAGCCTATGACACCATTATCTGAGGATGTCCATGGTGATCAGCCTATGTCACCACTATCTGAGGATGTTCACGAATATCAGCCTATGTCACCACTATCTGAGGATGTCCACCGTGATCAGCATAACACACGACTATCTGAGGATGTCCACGGTAATCAGCCTATGACACCACTATCAGAGGATGTCCACGGTTATCAGCCTATGACAACACTATCTGAGGATGTCCAAGTGATCAGCCTAAGACACCACTATCTGAGGATGGCCATGATGATCAGCCTGTGAAACCACAATCCGAGGATATCCACGGTGATCAGCCTATGTCACCACTATCTGAGGATGTCCACGATCATCAGCCTATGAGACGACTATCTGAGGATGTCCACGGTGATCAGCCTTACTCACCACCATCTGAGGAGGTCCACGGTGATCAGCCTATGAGACGACTACCTGAGGATGTCCACGGAGATCAGCCTATGACAGCACTATCTGAGGATGTCCACGCTGATCAGCCTAACACACCACTATCTGAGGAGGTTCACGAATATCAGCCTATGTCACCACTATCTGAGGATGTCCACCGTGATCAGCATAACACACAACTGTCTGAGGATGTCCACGGTGATCAGACTATGACACCACTATCAGAGGATGTCCACGGTTATCAGCCTATGACACCACTATCTGAGGATGTCCACGGCGATCAGCCTATGACACCACTATCTGAGGATGTCCATGGTGATCAGCCTATGACAGCACTATCAGAGGATGTCCACGGTGATCAGCCTAATACACCATTATCTGAGGATGTCCACGGTGATCAGCCTATGACACCACTATCCGAGTGTGTCCACGGTGAGCAGCCTATGACACCACTATCTGAGGATGACCACGGAGATCAGCCTAACACACCACTATCTGAGGATGTCCACAGTGATCCGCCTATGATTCCACTATTTGAGGATGTCCATGGTGATCAGCCTATGACACCACTACCTGAGGATGTCCACGGTGATCAGTCTATGACACCACTACCTGAGGATTTCCACGGTGATCAACCTAACACACCACTATCTGAGGATGTCCACGGTGATCAGCCTATGACACCACTACCTATGGATGTCCACGGTGATCATCCTATGACACCACTATCTGTGGATGTCCACGGTGATCAGCCTATGTCACCTCTATCTGAAGATGTCCACGGTGATCAACTTAACACACCACTATCTTAATATGTCCACGGTGATCAGACTGTGACACCACTATCTGAGGATGTCCACGGTGATCAGCCTTTGACACCACTATCTGAGGATGTCCACGGTGATCATCCTATGACACCACTATCTGAGGATATCCACGGTGATCAGCCTATGACACCACTTTCAGAGGATGTCCACGGTGATCAGCGTATTACACCACTATCTGACGATGTCCACGGTGATCAGCCTATGACACCACTATCTGAGGATGTCCACGGTGAGCAGCCTATGACACCACAATCTGGGAATGTCCACGGTGATCAGCCCAACACACCACAATCTGAGGATGTCCACGGTGATCAGCCTATGACACGCCAACCTGAGGATGTCCACGGAGATCAGCGTATGATACCACTCTCTGAGGATGTCCACGGTGATCAGCGTATGACACCACTATCTGAGGATGTCCACGGGGAACAGCCTAACACACCACAATCAGAGGAAGCCCACAGTGACCAGCGTATAACACCACTATCTGAGGATATCCATGGTGATCGGAGTATGACACCACTATCTGAGTATGTCCACGGTGATCATCCTAACTGACATCTATCTGAGGATGTCCACGGTGATCAGCCTATGACACCACTATTTGAGGATGTCTACGGTGATCAGCCTATGACACCACTACCTGAGGATTTCCACAGTGATCAGCCTAAGACACAACTACCTGAGGATGTCCACGGTGATTAGCCTATGACACCACTATCTGAGGATGTCCACGGTGATCAGCGTATGACACCACTGTCTGAGGATGTTCACGGTGATCATCCTTACACACCACTATCTGAGTATGTCTACGGTGATCAGCCGATGACACCACTATCTGAGGATGTCCACGGTGATCAGCCTATGACACCACTATCTGAGGATGTCCACCATGATCAGCCTAATACAACACAATCTGAGGATGTGCACGGTGATCATCGTATGACACCACTATCTGAGGATGTCCACGGTGATCAGCCTAACACACAACTATCTGAGGATGTCCACGGTGATCAGCCAATGACACCACTATCTGAGGATGTCCACGGTGATCAGCCGGTGACACCACTACCTGAGGATGTCCACGGTGATCAGCCTATGACACCACTATCTGAGGATGTCCACGGTGAGCAGCCTATGACACCACTATCTGAGGATGTCGATGGTGATCCGGGTATGACACCACAATCTGGGGATGTCCACGGTGATCAGCCTATGACACCACTATCTGAGGATGTCCACGGTGATCAGACTAACACACAACTATCTGAGGATGTCCACGGTGATCAGACTATGACACCACTATCTGAGAATGTCCACGGTTATCAGCCGGTGACACCACTACCTGAGGATGTCCACGGTGATCAGCCTATGACACCACTATCTGAGGATGTCCACGGTGATCAGCCTATGACACCAGTACCTGAGGATGTCCACGGTGATCACCCTATGACCCCACTAACTGAGGATGTCCACTGTGATCAGCCTATGACACCACTATCTGAGGATGTCCACGGTGATTAGCCTAACACCACTATCTGAGGATGTCCAAGGTGATCAGCCTATGATACCACTACCTGATGATGTCCACGGTGATCAGCCTATGACACCACTACCTGAGGATGTCCAGGGTGATCAGCCTATGATACCACTAACTGAGGATGTCCACCGTGATCAGACTATGACACCACTACCTGGGGATGTCCACGGTGATCAGAGTAACACACCACTATCTGAGGATGTCCACGGTGATCAGCCTATGATACCACTATCTGAGGATGTCCACTGTGATTAGCCTAACACACCACTATCTGAGGATGTCCACGGTGATCAGCCTATGATACCACTACCTGAGGATGTCCACGGTGAACAGCTTATGACACCACTATCTGAGGATGTCCAGGGTGATCAGCCTATGACACCACTACCTGAGGATGTCCACGGTGATCAGCCTATGACAACACTATCTGAGGATGTCCACAGTGATCAGCCTAAGACACCACTATCTGAGGATGTCCACGGTGATCAGCCTATGACACCACTATCTGAGGATGTCCATGGTGATCAGCCTATGTCACCACTATCTGAGGATGTTCACGAATATCAGCCTATGTCACCACTATCTGAGGATGTCCAAAGTGATCAGCCTAAGACACCACTATCTGAGGATGTCCACGGTGATCAGCCTATGACACCACTATTAGAGGATGTCCACGGTTATCAGCCTATGACAACACTATCTGAGGATGTCCACAGTGATCAGCCTAAGACACCACTATCTCAGGATGTCCACCGTGATCAGCCTAACACATCACTATCTGAGGATGTCTACGGTGATCAGCGTATGACACCACTATCTGAGGATGTTCACGGTGATCAGCCTAACACACCACTATCTGAAGATGTCTACGGTGATCAGCCTATGACACCACTATCTGTGCATGTCCACGGTGACCAGACTATGACACCACTATCTGAGGATGTCCACGGTGATCAGCCTATGACAGCACTATCAGAGGATGTCCACGGAGAGCAACCTATGACACGACTATCTGAGGATGTCCACGGTGATCAGCTTAACACACCACTATCTGAGGATGTCCACAGTGATCAGACTATGACTCCACTATTTGAGAATGTCCATGGTGATCAGACTATGAGACCACTACATGAGGATGTCCACGGTGATCAGGCTATGCCACCACTACCTGAGCATTTCCACGGTGATCAGCCTAACACACCACTAACTGAGGATGTCCACGGTGATCTGCCTATGACACCACTCTCAGAGGATGTCCACGGTTATCAGCCTATGACAACACTATCTGAGGATGTCAAGTGATCAGCCTAAGACACCACTATCTGAGGATGTCCACGGTGATCAGCCTATGACACCATTATCTGAGGATGTCCATGGTGATCAGCCTATGTCACCACTATCTGAGGATGTTCACGAATATCAGCCAATGTCACCACTATCTGAGGATGTCCACCGTGATCAGCATAACACACGACTATCTGAGGATGTCCACGGTGATCAGCCTATGACACCACTATCAGAGGATGTCCACGGTTATCAGCCTATGACAACACTATCTGAGGATGTCCAAGTGATCAGCCTAAGACACCACTATCTGAGGATGGCCATGATGATCAGCCTGTGAAACCACAATCCGAGGATATCCACGGTGATCAGCCTATGTCACCACTATCTGAGGATGTCCACGATCATCAGCCTATGACACGACTATCTGAGGATGTCCACGGTGATCAGCCTTACTCACCACCATCTGAGGAGGTCCACGGTGATCAGCCTATGAGACGACTACCTGAGGATGTCCACGGAGATCAGCCTATGACAGCACTATCTGAGGATGTCCACGGTGATCAGCCTAACACACCACTATCTGAGGAGGTTCACGAATATCAGCCTATGTCACCACTATCTGAGGATGTCCACCGTGATCAGCATAACACACAACTATCTGAGGATGTCCACGGTGATCAGCCTATGACACCACTATCCGAGTGTGTCCACGGTGAGCAGCCTATGACACCACTATCTGAGGATGACCACGGTGATCAGCCTAACACACCACTATCTGAGGATGTCCACAGTGATCCGCCTATGACTCCACTATTTGAGGATGTCCATGGTGATCAGCCTATGACACCACTACCTGAGGATGTCCACGGTGATCAGTCTATGACACCACTACCTGAGGATTTCCACGGTGATCAACCTAACACACCACTATCTGAGGATGTCCACGGTGATCAGCCTATGACACCACTACCTATGGATGTCCACGGTGATCATCCTATGACACCACTATCTGTGGATGTGCACGGTGATCAGCCTATGTCACCTCTATCTGAGGATGTCCACGGTGATCAACTTAACACACCACTATCTTAATATGTCCACGGTGATCAGACTATGACACCACTATCTGAGGATGTCCACGGTGATCAGCCTTTGACACCACTATCTGAGGATGTCCACGGTGATCATCCTATGACACCACTATCTGAGGATATCCACGGTGATCAGCCTATGACACCACTTTCAGAGGATGTCCACGGTGATCAGCGTATTACACCACTATCTGACGATGTCCACGGTGATCAGCCTATGACACCACAATCTGGGAATGTCCACGGTGATCAGCCCAACACACCACAATCTGAGGATGTCCACGGTAATCAGCCTATGACACGCCAACCTGAGGATGTTCACGGTGATCAGCGTATGATACCACTCTCTGAGGATGTCCACGGTGATCAGCGTATGACACCACTATCTGAGGATGTCCACGGGGAACAGCCTAACACACCACAATCAGAGGAAGCCCACAGTGACCAGCGTATAACACCACTATCTGAGGATATCCATGGTGATCGGAGTATGACACCACTATCTGAGTATGTCCACGGTGATCAGCCTAACACACATCTATCTGAGGATTTCCACGGTGATCAGCCTATGACACCACTATTTGAGGATGTCTACGGTGATCAGCCTATGACACCACTACCTGAGGATTTCCACAGTGATCAGCCAAAGACACAACTACCTGAGGATGTCCACGGTGATTAGCCTATGACACCACTATCTGAGGATGTCCACGGTGATCAGCGTATGACACCACTGTCTGAGGATGTTCACGGTGATCATCCTTACACACCACTATCTGAGTATGTCTACGGTGATCAGCCGATGACACCACTATCTGAGGATGTCCACGGTGATCAGCCTATGACACCACTATCTGAGGATGTCCACGGTGATGAGCCTATGACACCACTATCTGTGGAAGTCCACGGTGATCAGACTAACACACAACTATCTGAGGATGTCCACGGTGATCAGCCTATGACACCACTATCTGAGGATGTCCACCATGATCAGCCTAATACAACACAATCTGAGGATGTCCACGGTGATCATCGTATGACACCACTATCTGAGGATGTCCACGGTGATCAGCCTAACACACAACTATCTGAGGATGTCCACGGTGATCAGCCTATGACACCACTATCTGAGGATGTCCACGGTGATCAGCCGGTGACACCACTACCTGAGGATGTCCACGGTGATCAGCCTATGACACCACTATCTGAGGATGTCCACGGTGATCAGCCTATGACACCACTATCTGAGGATGTCGATGGTGATCCGGGTATGACACCACAATCTGAGGATGTCCACGGTGATGAGCCGGTGACACCACTACCTGAGGATGTCCACGGTGATCAGCCTATGACACCACTATCTGATGATGTCCACGGTGATCAGACTAGCACACAACTATCTGAGGATGTCCACGGTGATCAGACTATGACACCACTATCTGAGGATGTCCACGGTGATCAGCCGGTGACACCACTACCTGAGGATGTCCTCGGTGATCAGCCTATGACACCACTATCTGAGGATGTCCACGGTGATCAGCCTATGACACCACTACCTGAGGATGTCCACGGTGATCACCCTATGACCCCACTAACTGAGGATGTCCACTGTGATCAGCCTATGACACCACTATCTGAGGATGTCCACGGTGATTAGCCAGACACCACTATCTGAGGATGTCCACGGTGATCAGCCTATGATACCACTACCTGAGGATGTCCACGGTGATCAGCCTATGACACCACTATCTGAGGATGTGCTGGGTGATCAGACTATGACACCAATAACTGAGGATGTCCACGGTGATCAGCCTATGATACCACTATCTGAGGATGTCCACGGTGATCAGCCTATGACACCACTATCTGAGGATGTCCACTGTGATTAGCCTAACACACCACTATCTGAGGATGTCCACGGTGATCAGCCTATGATACCACTACCTGAGGATGTCCACGGTGAACAGATTATGACACCACTATCTGAGGATGTCCATGGTAATCAGCCTATGACACCACTATCTGAGGATGTCCACGGTGAGCAGCCTAACACACCACTATTAGAGGATGTCTACAGTGTTCAGCGTATGCCACCACTATCTGATGATGTCCATGGTGATCAGCGTATGACACCACTATCTGAGGATGTCCACTGTGATCAGCCGGTGACACCACTACCTAAGGATGTCCACGGTGATCAGCCTATGACAACACTATCTGAGGATGTCCACAGTTATCAGCCTAAGACACCACTATCTGAGGATGTCCACGGTGATCAGCCTATGACACCACTATCTGAGGATGTCCATGGTGATCAGCCTATGTCACCACAATCTGAGGATGTTCACGAATATCAGCCTATGTCACCACTATCTGAGGATGTCCATGGTAATCAGCCTAAGACACCACTATCTGAGGATGTCCACGGTGATCAGCCTATTACACCACTATTAGAGGATGTCCACGGTTATCAGCCTATGACAACACTATCTGAGGATGTCCACAGTGATCAGCCTAAGACACCACTATCTGAGGATGTCGACCGTGAACAGCCTAAAACATCACTATCTGAGGATGTCTACGGTGATCAGCGTATGACACCACTATCTGAGGATGTTCACGGTGATCAGCCTAACACACCACTATCTGAAGATGTCTACGGTGATCAGCCTATGACACCACTATCTGTGGATGTCCACGGTGACCAGACTATGACACCACTATCTGAGGATGTCCACGGTGATCAGCCTATGACAGCACTATCAGAGGATGTCAACGGTGATTAGCCTAACACATCACTATCTGAGGATGTCCACGGTGATCATCCTATGACACCACTATCCGAGTGTGTCCACGGAGAGCAGCCTATGACACGACTATCTGAGGATGTCCACGGTGATCAGCTTAACACACCACTATCTGAGGATGTCCACAGTGATCAGACTATGACTCCACTATTTGAGAATGTCCATGGTAATCAGACTATGAGACCACTACATGAGGATGTCCACGGTGATCAGGCTATGCCACCACTACCTGAGGATTTCCACGGTGATCAGCCTAACACACCACTAACTGAGGATGTCCACGGTGATCTGCCTATGACACCACTCTCAGAGGATGTCCACGGTTATCAGCCTATGACAACACTATCTGAGGATGTCCAAGTGATCAGCCTAAGACACCACTATCTGAGGATGTCCACGGTGATCAGCCTATGACACCATTATCTGAGGATGTCCATGGTGATCAGCCTATGTCACCACTATCTGAGGATGTTCACGAATATCAGCCTATGTCACCACTATCTGAGGATGTCCACCGTGATCAGCATAACACACGACTATCTGAGGATGTCCACGGTGATCAGCCTATGACACCACTATCAGAGGATGTCCACGGTTATCAGCCTATGACAACACTATCTGAGGATGTCCACAGTGATCAGCCTAAGACACCACTATTTGATGATGTCCATTGTGATCAGCCTATGACAACACAGCCTGAGGATGTCCACGGTGATCAGCCTATGACACCACTATCTGAGGATGTCCAAGGTGATCAGCCTAAGACACCACTATCTGAGGATGTCCACCGTGATCAGCCTAACACATCACTATCTGAGGATGTCCACGGTGATCAGCCTATGACACCACTATCTGAGGATGTTCACGGTGATCAACCTAACACACCACTATCTGAAGCTGTCTACGGTGATCAGCCTATGACACCACTATCTGTGGATGTCCACGGTGACTTGACTATGACACCACTATCTGAGGATGTCCACGGTGATCAGCCTTTGACAGCACTATCAGAGGATGTCAACGGTGATTAGCCTAACACATCACTATCTGAGGATGTCCACGGTGATCATCCTATGACACCACTATCCGAGTGTGTCCACGGAGAGCAGCCTATGACACGACTATCTGAGGATGTCCACGGTGATCAGCTTAACACACCACTATCTGAGGATGTCCACAGTGATCAGACTATGACTCCACTATTTGAGAATGTCCATGGTGATCAGACTATGAGACCACTACATGAGGATGTCCACGGTGATCAGGCTATGCCACCACTACCTGAGGATTTCCACGGTGATCAGCCTAACACACCACTAACTGAGGATGTCCACGGTGATCTGCCTATGACACCACTCTCAGAGGATGTCCACGGTTATCAGCCTATGACAACACTATCTGAGGATGTCCAAGTGATCAGCCTAAGACACCACTATCTGAGGACGTCCACGTTGATCAGCCTATGACACCATTATCTGAGGATGTCCATGGTGATCAGCCTATGTCACCACTATCTGAGGATGTTCACGAATATCAGCCTATGTCACCACTATCTGAGGATGTCCACCGTGATCAGCATAACACACGACTATCTGAGGATGTCCACGGTGATCAGCCTATTACACCACTATCAGAGGATGTCCACGGTTATCAGCCTATGACAACACTATCTGAGGATGTCCACAGTGATCAGCATAAGACACCACTATTTGATGATGTCCATTGTGATCAGCCTATGACAACACAGCCTGAGGATGTCCACGGTGATCAGCCTATGACACCACTATCTGAGGATGTCCACGGTGATGAGCCTATGACACCACTATCTGTGGAAGTCCACGGTGATCAGACTAACACACAACTATCTGAGGATGTCCACGGTGATCAGCCTATGACACCACTATCTGAGGATGTCCACCATGATCAGCCTAATACAACACAATCTGAGGATGTCCACGGTGATCATCGTATGACACCACTATCTGAGGATGTCCACGGTGATCAGCCTAACACACAACTATCTGAGGATGTCCACGGTGATTATCCTATGACACCACTATCTGAGGATGTCCACGGTGATCAGCCGGTGACACCACTACCTGAGGATGTCCACGGTGATCAGCCTATGACACCACTATCTGAGGATGTCCACGGTGATCAGCCTATGACACCACTATCTGAGGATGTCGATGGTGATCCGGGTATGACACCACAATCTGAGGATTTCCACGGTGATGAGCCGGTGACACCACTACCTGAGGATGTCCACGGTGATCAGCCTATGACACCACTATCTGAGGATGTCCACGGTGATCAGACTAACACACAACTATCTGAGGATGTCCACGGTGATCAGACTATGACACCACTATCTGAGGATGTCCACGATGATCAGCCGGTGACACCACTACCTGAGGATGTCCACGGTGATCAGCCTATGACACCACTATCTGAGGATGTCCACGGTGATCAGCCTATGACACCACTACCTGAGGATGTCCACGGTGATCACCCTATGACACCACTATCTGAGGATGTCCACGGTGATCAGCCTAACACACCACTATCTGAGGATGTCCACAGTGATCAGCCTAACACACTATCTGAGGATGTCCACGGTGATCAGCGTATGACACCACTATCTGAGGATGTTCACGGTGATCAGCCTAACACACCACTATCTGAAGCTGTCTACGGTGATCAGCCTATGACACCACTATCTGTGGATGTCCACGGTGACCAGACTATGACACCACTATCTGAGGATGTCCACGGTGATCAGCCTATGACAGCACTATCAGAGGATGTCAACGGTGATTAGCCTAACACATCACTATCTGAGGATGTCCACGGTGATCATCCTATGACACCACTATCCGAGTGTGTCCACGGAGAGCAGCCTATGACACGACTATCTGAGGATGTCCACGGTGATCAGCTTAACACACCACTATCTGAGGATGTCCACAGTGATCAGACTATGACTCCACTATTTGAGAATGTCCATGGTGATCAGACTATGAGACCACTACATGAGGATGTCCACGGTGATCAGGCTATGCCACCACTACCTGAGGATTTCCACGGTGATCAGCCTAACACACCACTAACTGAGGATGTCCACGGTGATCTGCCTATGACACCACTCTCAGAGGATGTCCACGGTTATCAGCCTATGACAACACTATCTGAGGATGTCCAAGTGATCAGCCTAAGACACCACTATCTGAGGATGTCCACGTTGATCAGCCTATGACACCATTATCTGAGGATGTCCATGGTGTTCAGCCTATGTCACCACTATCTGAGGATGTTCACGAATATCAGCCTATGTCACCACTATCTGAGGATGTCCACCGTGATCAGCATAACACACGACTATCTGAGGATGTCCACGGTGATCAGCCTATGACACCACTATCAGAGGATGTCCACGGTTATCAGCCTATGACAACACTATCTGAGGATGTCCACAGTGATCAGCCTAAGACACCACTATTTGATGATGTCCATTGTGATCAGCCTATGACAACACAGCCTGAGGATGTCCACGGTGATCAGCCTATGACACCACTATCTGAGGATGTCCACGGTGATGAGCCTATGACACCACTATCTGTGGAAGTCCACGGTGATCAGACTAACACACAACTATCTGAGGATGTCCAAGGTGATCAGCCTATGACACCACTATCTGAGGATGTCCACCATGATCAGCCTAATACAACACAATCTGAGGATGTCCACGGTGATCATCGTATGACACCACTATCTGAGGATGTCCACGGTGATCAGCCTAACATACAACTATCTGAGGATGTCCACGGTGATCATCCTATGACACCACTATCTGAGGATGTCCACGGTTATCAGCCGGTGACACCACTACCTGAGGATGTCCACGGTGATCAGCCTATGACACCACTATCTGAGGATGTCCACGGTGATCAGCCTATGACACCACTATCTGAGGATGTCGATGGTGATCCGGGTATGACACCACAATCTGAGGATGTCCACGGTGATGAGCCGGTGACACCACTACCTGAGGATGTCCACGGTGATCAGCCTATGACACCACTATCTGAGGATGTCCACGGTGATCAGACTAACACACAACTATCTGAGGATGTCCACGGTGATCAGACTATGACACCACTATCTGAGGATGTCCACGATGATCAGCCGGTGACACCACTACCTGAGGATGTCCAAGGTGATCAGCCTATGACACCACTATCTGAGGATGTCCACGGTGATCAGCCTATGAGACCACTACCTGAGGATGTCCACGGTGATCACCCTATGACACCACTATCTGAGGATGTCCACGGTGATCAGCCTAACACACCACTATCTGAGGATGTCCACAGTGATCAGCCTATGACTCCACTATTTGTGAATGTCCATGGTGATTTGACTATGAGACGAGTACATGAGGATGTCCACGGTGATCAGGCTATGCCACCACTACCTGAGTATTTCCACGATGGTCAGCCTAACACACCACAATCTGAGGATGTCCACGGTGATCAGGCTATGACACCAGTACCTGTAGATGTGCACGGTGATCATCCTATGACGCCGCTATCTGAGGATGTGCACGGTGATTAGCCTATGTCACCTCTATCTGAGGATGTCTACGGTGATCAACCTAACATACAACTATCTTAAGATGTCCACGGTGATCAGCCTATGACAACACTATCTGAGGATGTCCACGGTGATCATCCTATGACACCACTATCTGTGGATGTCCACGGTGATCAGCCTATGTCACGTCTATCTGAGGATGTCCACGGTGATCAACTTAACACACCACTATCTTAATATATCCACGGTGATCAGACTATGACACCACTATCTGAGGATGTCCACGGTGATCAGCCTTTGACACCACTATCTGAGGATGTCCACGGTGATCATCCTATGACACCACTATCTGAGGATATCCACGGTGATCAGCCTATGACACCACTTTCAGAGTATGTCCACGGTGATCAGCGTATTACACCACTATCTGACGATGTCCACGGTGATCAGCCTATGACACCACTATCTGAGGATGTCCACGGTGATCAGCCTATGACACCACAATCTGGGAATGTCCACGGTGATCAGCCCAACACACCACAATCTGAGGATGTCCACGGTGATCAGCCTATGACACGCCAACCTGAGGATGTCCACGGTGATCAGCGTATGATACCACTCTCTGAGGATGTCCACGGTGATCAGCGTATGACACCACTATCTGAGGATGTCCACGGTGAACAGCCTAACACACCACAATAAGAGGAAGCCCACAGTGACCAGCGTATAACACCACTATCTGAGGATATCCATGGTGATCGGAGTATGACACCACTATCTGAGTATGTCCACGGTGATCATCCTAACTGACATCTATCTGAGGATGTCCACGGTGATCAGCCTATGACACCACTATTTGAGGATGTCTACGGTGATCAGCCTATGACACCACTACCTGAGGATTTCCACAGTGATCAGCCAAAGACACAACTACCTGAGGATGTCCACGGTGATTAGCCTATGACACCACTATCTGAGGATGTCCACTGTGATCAGCTTATGACACCACTATCTGAGGATGTCCACGGTGATCAGCCTATGACACCACTATCTGAGGATGTCGATGGTGATCCGGGTATGACACCACAATCTGAGGATGTCCACGGTGATCAGCCGGTGACACCACTACCTGAGGATGTCCACGGTGATCAGCCTATGACACCACTATCTGAGGATGTCCACGGTGATCAGACTAACACACAACTATCTGAGGATGTCCACGGTGATCAGCCTATGACACCACTATCTGAGGATGTCCACGGTGATCAGCCGGTGACACCACTACCTGAGGATGTCCACGGTGATCAGCCTATGACACCACTATCTGAGGATGTCCACGGTGATCAGCCTATGACACCACTACCTGAGGATGTCCACGGTGATCACCCTATGACCCCACTAACTAAGGATGTCCACTGTGATCAGCCTATAACACCACTATCTGAGGATGTCCACGGTGATCAGCCTATGACTCCACTATCTGAGGATGTCCATGGTGATCAGCCTATGTCACCACTATCTGAGGATGTTCACGAATATCAGCCTATGTCACCACTATCTGAGGATGTCCACAGTGATCAGCCTAAGACACCACTATCTGAGGATGTCCACGGTGATCAGCCTATGACACCACTATAAGAGGATGTCCACGGTTATCAGCCTATGACAACACTATCTGAGGATGTCCACAGTGATCAGCCTAAGACACCATTATCTGATGATGTCCACCGTGATCAGCCTAACACATCACTATCTGAGGATGTCCACGGTGATCAGTGTATGACACCACTATCTGAAGATGTCTACGGTGATCAGCCTAGGACACCACTATCTGAGGATGTCCACGGTGACCAGACTATGACACCACTATCTGAGGATGTCCACGGTGATCAGCCTATGACACCACTTTCTGAGGATGTCCACGGTAATCAGTGTATTACACCAGTATCTGAGGATGTCCACGGTGATCAGCGAATGACAACACAATCTGAGGATGTCCACGGTGATCAGCCTAACACACCACTATCTGACGATGTCCACGGTGATCAGCCTATGACACTGCTATCTGAGGATGTCCACGGTGATTAACCTATGACAGCACTATCTGTGAATGTCCACGGTGATCAGCCCAACACACCACAATCTGAGGATGTCCACGGTGATCAGCCTATGACACGACAACCTGAGGATGTCCACGGTGATCAGCGTATGACACCACTATCAGAGGATGTCCACGGTTATCAGCCTATGACAACACTATCTGAGGATGTCTACAGTGATCAGCCTAAGACACCAGTATTTGATGATGTCCATTGTGATCAGCCTATGACAACACAGCCTGAGGATGTCCACGGTGATCAGCCTATGACACCACTATCTGAGGATGTCCAAGGTGATCAGCCTAAGACACCACTATCTGAGGATGTCCACCGTGATCAGCCTAACACATCACTATCTGAGGATGTCCACGGTGATCAGCGTATGACACCACTATCTGAGGATGTCCACGGTGACCAGACTATGACACCACTATCTGAGTGTGTCCACGGAGAGCAGCCTATGACACCACTATCTGAGGATGTCCACGGTGATCAGCCTAACACACCACTATCTGAGGATGTCCACAGTGATCAGCCTATGACTCCACTATTTGAGAATGTCCATGGTGATCAGACTATGAGACGAGTACATGAGGATGTCCACGGTGATCAGGCTATGCCACCACTACCTGAGGATTTCCACGATGGTCAGCCTAACACACCACTATCTGAGGATGTCCACGGTGATCAGGCTATGACACCAGTACCTGTGGATGTGCACGGTGATCATCCTATGACGCCGCTATCTGAGGATGTGCACGGTGATCAGCCTATGTCACCTCTATCTGAGGATGTCCACGGTGATCAACCTAACATACAACAATCTTAAGATGTCCACGGTAATCAGCCTATGACAACACTATCTGAGGATGTCCACGGTGATCATCCTATGACACCACTATCTGAGGAAGTCCACGGTGATCATCCTATGCACCACTATCTGAGGATGTCATGGTGATCAGCCTATGACACCACTATCTGAGGATATCCACGGTGATCAGCCTATGACACCACTTTCAGAGGATGTCCACGGTAATCAGTGTATTACACCAGTATCTGAGGATGTCCACGGTGATCAGCGAATGACAACACAATCTGAGGATGTCCACGGTGATCAGCCTAACACACCACTATCTGACGATGTCCACGGTAATCAGCCTATGACACCGCTATCTGAGGATGTCCACGGTTATCAGCCTATGACAGCACTATCTGTGAATGTCCACGGTGATCAGCCCAACACACCACAATCTGAGGATGTCCACGGTGATCAGCCTATGACACGACAACCTGAGGATGTCCACGGTGATCAGCGTATGACACCACTATCTGAGGATGTACACGGTGATCAGCGTATGAGACCACTATCTGAGGATATCCATGGTGATCGGAGTATGACACCACTATCTGAGTATGTCCATGGTGATCAGCCTAACAGACATCTATCTGAGGATGTCCACGATGATCAGCCTGTGAAACCACTATCCGAGAATATCCACGGTGATCAGCCTATGTCACCACTATCTGAGGATGTCCACGGTGAACAGCCTATGACACGACTACTTGAGGATGTCCACGGTGATCAGCCTATGACAGCACTATCTGAGGATGTCCACGGTGATCACCCTAACACACCACTATCTGAGGATGTTCACGAATATCAGCCTATGTCACCACTATCTGAGGATGTCCACCCTTATCAGCATAACACACGACTATCTGAGGATGTCCACGGTGATCAGCCTATGACACCACTATCCGAGGATGTCCACGGTGATCAGCGGGTGACACCACGGTCTGAGGATGTTCACGGTGATCATCCTTACACACCACTATCTGAGGATGTCTACGGTGATCAGCCGATGACACCACTATCTGAGGATGTCCACGGTGATCAGCCTATGACACCACTATCTGAGGATGTCCACGGTGATGAGCCTATGACACCACTATCTGTGGAAGTCCACGGTGATCAGACTAACACACAACTATCTGAGGATGTCCACGGTGATCAGCCTATGACACCACTATCTGAGGATGTCCACGGTGATCAGCCTAACACACAACTATCTGAGGATGTCCACGGTGATCAGCCTATGACACCACTATCTGAGGATGTCCACGGTGATCAGCCGGTGACACCACTGCCTGAGGATGTCCATGGTGATCAGCCTATGTCACCACTATCTGAGGATGTCCACGGTGATCAGCCTATGACACCACTATCTGAGGATGTCGATGGTGATCCGGGTATGACACCACAATCTGAGGATGTCCACGGTGATCAGCCGGTGACACCACTACCTGAGGATGTCCACGGTGATCAGCCTATGACACCACTATCTGAGGATGTCCACGGTGATCAGACTAACACCCAACTATCTGAGGATGTCCACGGTGATCAGCCTATGACACCACTATCTGAGGATGTCCACGGTGATCAGCCGGTGACACCACTACCTGAGGATGTCCACGGTGATCAGCCTATGACACCACTATCTGAGGATGTCCACGGTGATCAGCCTATGACACCACTACCTGAGGATGTCCACGGTGATCACCCTATGACCCCACTAACTAAGGATGTCCACTGTGATCAGCCTATAACACCACTATCTGAGGATGTCCACGGTGATCAGCCTATGACTCCACTATCTGAGGATGTCCATGGTGATCAGCCTATGTCACCACTATCTGAGGATGTTCACGAATATCAGCCTATGTCACCACTATCTGAGGATGTCCACAGTGATCAGCCTAAGACACCACTACCTGAGGATGTCCACGGTGATCAGCCTATGACACCACTATAAGAGGATGTCCACGGTTATCAGCCTATGACAACACTATCTGAGGATGTCCACAGTGATCAGCCTAAGACACCACTATCTGATGATGTCCACCGTGATCAGCCTAACACATCACTATCTGAGGATGTCCACGGTGATCAGTGTATGACACCACTATCTGAAGATGTCTACGGTGATCAGCCTAGGACACCACTATCTGAGGATGTCCACGGTGACCAGACTATGACACCACTATCTGAGGATGTCCACGGTGATCAGCCTATGACACCACTTTCAGAGGATGTCCACGGTAATCAGTGTATTACACCAGTATCTGAGGATGTCCACGGTGATCAGCGAATGACAACACAATCTGAGGATGTACACGGTGATCAGCCTAACACACCACTATCTGACGATGTCCACGGTGATCAGCCTATGACACCGCTATCTGAGGATGTCCACGGTGATCAACCTATGACAGCACTATCTGTGAATGTCCACGGTGATCAGCCCAATACACCACAATCTGAGGATGTCCACGGTGATCAGCCTATGACACGACAACCTGAGGATGTCCACGGTGATCAGCGTATGACACCACTATCTGAGGATGTACACGGTGATCAGCGTATGAGACCACTATCTGAGGATATCCATGGTGATCGGAGTATGACACCACTGTCTGAGTATGTCCATGGTGATCAGCCTAACAGTCATCTATCTGAGGATGTCCACGGTGATCAGCCTATGACACCACCACCTGAGGATGTACACGATGATCAGCCTGTGAAACCACTATCCGAGAATATCCACGGTGATCAGACTATGCCACCACTATCTGAGGATGTCCACGGTGAACAGCCTATGACACGACTACCTGAGGATGTCCACGGTGATCAGCCTATGACAGCACTATCTGAGGATGTCCACGGTGATCACCCTAACACACCACTATCTGAGGATGTTCACTAATATCAGCCTATGTCACCACTATCTGAGGATGTCCACCGTGATCAGCATAACACACGATTATCTGAGGATGTCCACGGTGATCAGCCTATGACACCACTATCTGAGGATGTCCACGGTGATGAGCCTATGACACCGCTATCTGTGGAAGTCCACGGTGATCAGACTAACACACAACTATCTGAGGATGTCCACGGTGATCAGCCTATGACACCAGTATCCGAGGATGTTCACGGTGATCATCCTTACACACCACTATCTGAGGATGTCTACGGTGATCAGACTAACACACAACTATCTGAGGATGTCCACGCTGATCAGGCTATGACACCACTACCTGAGGATTTCCACAGTGATCAGCCTAACACATTACTACCTGAGGATTTCCACAGTGATCAGCCTAACACACCACTATCTTAATATGTCCACGGTGATCAGACTATGACACCACTATCTGAGGATGTCCACGGTGATCAGCCTTTGACACCACTATCTGAGGATGTCCACGGTGATCAGCCTTTGACACCACTATCTGAGGATGTCCACGGTGATCATCCTATGACACCACTATCTGAGGATATCCACGGTGTTCAGCCTATGACACCACTTTCAGAGGATGTCCACGGTGATCAGCCTATGGCACCACAATCTGGGAATGTCCACGGTGATCAGCCCAACACACCACAATCTGAGGATGTCCACGGTGATCAGCCTATGACACGCCAACCTGAGGATGTCCACGGTGATCAGCGTATGATACCACTATCTGAGGATGTCCAACGTGATCAGCCTAATACAACACAATCTGAGGATGTCCACGGTGATCATCGTATGACACCACTATCTGAGGATGTCCACGGTGATCAGCCTAACACACAACTATCTGAGGATGTCCACGGTGATCAGGCTATGACACCACTATCTGAGGATGTCCACGGTGATCAGCCGGTGACACCACTACCTGAGGATGTCCACGGTGATCAGCCTATGACACCACTATCTGAGGATGTCCACGGTGATCAGCCTATGACACCACTATCTGAGGATGTCCACGGTGATCAGCCGGTGACACCAGTACCTGAGGATGTCCACGGTGATCAGCCTATGACACCACTATCTGAGGATGTCCACGGTGATCAGCCTATGACACCACTACCTGAGGATGTCCACGGTGATCACCCTATGACCCCACTAACTGAGGATGTCCACTGTGATCAGCCTATGACACCACTATCTCAGGATGTCCACGGTGATTAGCCTAACACCACTATCTGAGGATGTCCACGGTGATCAGCCTATGACACCACTATCCGAGTGTGTCCACGGTGAGCTGCCTATGACACCACTATCTGAGGATGTCCAAGGTGATGAGCCTAACACACCACTATCTGAGGATGTCCACAGTGATCCGCCTATGTCTCCACTATTTGAGGATGTCCACGGTGATCAGCCTATGACACCACTACCTGAGGATTTCCACAGTGATCAGCCTAACACATTACTACCTGAGGATTTCCACAGTGATCAGCCTAACACACCACTATCTTAATATGTCCACGGTGATCAGACTATGACACCACTATCTGAGGATGTCCACGGTGATCAGCCTTTGACACCACTATCTGAGGATGTCCACGGTGATCAGCCTTTGACACCACTATCTGAGGATGTCCACGGTGATCATCCTATGACACCACTATCTGAGGATATCCACGGTGTTCAGCCTATGACACCACTTTCAGAGGATGTCCACGGTGATCAGCCTATGGCACCACAATCTGGGAATGTCCACGGTGATCAGCCCAACACACCACAATCTGAGGATGTCCACGGTGATCAGCCTATGACACGCCAACCTGAGGATGTCTACGGTGATCAGCGTATGATACCACTCTCTGAGGATGTCCGCGGTGATCAGCGTATGACACCACTATCTGAGGATGTCCACGGTGAACAGCCTAACACACCACAATCAGAGGAAGCCCACATTGACCAGCGTATTACACCACTATCTGAGGATATCCATGGTGATCAGACTATGACACCACTATCTGAGGATGTCCACGGTGATCAGCCTTTGACACCACTATCTGAGGATGTCCACGGTGATCAGCCTTTGACACCACTATCTGAGGATGTCCACGGTGATCATCCTATGACACCACTATCTGAGGATATCCACGGTGTTCAGCCTATGACACCACTTTCAGAGGATGTCCACGGTGATCAGCCTATGGCACCACAATCTGGGAATGTCCACGGTGATCAGCCCAACACACCACAATCTGAGGATGTCCACGGTGATCAGCCTATGACACGCCAACCTGAGGATGTCCACGGTGATCAGCGTATGATACCACTCTCTGAGGATGTCCACGGTGATCAGCCTATGACACCACTATCTGAGGATGTCGATGGTGATCCGGGTATGACACCACAATCTGAGGATGTCCACGGTGATCAGCCGGTGACACCACTACCTGAGGATGTCCACGGTGATCAGCCTATGACACCACTATCTGAGGATGTCCACGGTGATCAGACTAACACACAACTATCTGAGGATGTCCACGGTGATCAGCCTATGACACCACTATCTGAGGATGTCCACGGTGATCAGCCGGTGACACCACTACCTGAGGATGTCCACGGTGATCAGCCTATGACACCACTATCTGAGGATGTCCACGGTGATCACCCTATGACACCACTACCTGAGGATGTCCACGGTGATCACCCTATGACCCCACTAACTAAGGATGTCCACTGTGATCAGCCTATAACACCACTATCTGAGGATGTCCACGGTGATCAGCCTATGACTCCACTATCTGAGGATGTCCATGGTGATCAGCCTATGTCACCACTATCTGAGGATGTTCACGAATATCAGCCTATGTCACCACTATCTGAGGATGTCCACAGTGATCAGCCTAAGACACCACTATCTGAGGATGTCCACGGTGATCAGCCTATGACACCACTATAAGAGGATGTCCACGGTTATCAGCCTATGACAACACTATCTGAGGATGTCCACAGTGATCAGCCTAAGACACCACTATCTGATGATGTCCACCGTGATCAGCCTAAGACATCACTATCTGAGGATGTCCACGGTGATCAGTGTATGACACCACTATCTGAAGATGTCTACGGTGATCAGCCTAGGACACCACTATCTGAGGATGTCCACGGTGACCAGACTATGACACCACTATCTGAGGATGTCCACGGTGATCAGCCTATGACACCACTTTCAGAGGATGTCCACGGTAATCAGTGTATTACACCAGTATCTGAGGATGTCCACGGTGATCAGCGAATGACAACACAATCTGAGGATGTCCACGGTGATCAGCCTAACACACCACTATCTGACGATGTCCACGGTGATCAGCCTATGACACCGCTATCTGAGGATGTCCACGGTGATCAACCTATGACAGCACTATCTGTGAATGTCCACGGTGATCAGCCCAACACACCACAATCTGAGGATGTCCACGGTGATCAGCCTATGACACGACAACCTGAGGATGTCCACGGTGATCAGCGTATGACACCACTATCTGAGGATGTACACGGTGATCAGCGTATGAGACCACTATCTGAGGATATCCATGGTGATCGGAGTATGACACCACTGTCTGAGTATGTCCATGGTGATCAGCCTAACAGTCATCTATCTGAGGATGTCCACGGTGATCAGCCTATGACACCACCACCTGAGGATGTACACGATGATCAGCCTGTGAAACCACTATCCGAGAATATCCACGGTGATCAGACTATGCCACCACTATCTGAGGATGTCCACGGTGAACAGCCTATGACACGACTACCTGAGGATGTCCACGGTGATCAGCCTATGACAGCACTATCTGAGGATGTCCACGGTGATCACCCTAACACACCACTATCTGAGGATGTTCACTAATATCAGCCTATGTCACCACTATCTGAGGATGTCCACCGTGATCAGCATAACACACGATTATCTGAGGATGTCCACGGTGATCAGCCTATGACACCACTATCTGAGGATGTCCACGGTGATGAGCCTATGACACCGCTATCTGTGGAAGTCCACGGTGATCAGACTAACACACAACTATCTGAGGATGTCCACGGTGATCAGCCTATGACACCAGTATCCGAGGATGTTCACGGTGATCATCCTTTCACACCACTATCTGAGGATGTCTACGGTGATCAGCCGATGACACCACTATCTGAGGATGTCCACGGTGATCAGCCTATGACACCACTATCTGAGGATGTCCAACGTGATCAGCCTAATACAACACAATCTGAGGATGTCCACGGTGATCATCGTATGACACCACTATCTGAGGATGTCCACGGTGATCAGCCTAACACACAACTATCTGAGGATGTCCACGGTGATCAGGCTATGACACCACTATCTGAGGATGTCCACGGTGATCAGCCGGTGACACCACTACCTGAGGATGTCCACGGTGATCAGCCTATGACACCACTATCTGAGGATGTCCACGGTGATCAGCCTATGACACCACTATCTGAGGATGTCCACGGTGATCAGCCGGTGACACCAGTACCTGAGGATGTCCACGGTGATCAGCCTATGACACCACTATCTGAGGATGTCCACGGTGATCAGCCTATGACACCACTACCTGAGGATGTCCACGGTGATCACCCTATGACCCCACTAACTGAGGATGTCCACTGTGATCAGCCTATGACACCACTATCTCAGGATGTCCACGGTGATTAGCCTAACACCACTATCTGAGGATGTCCACGGTGATCAGCCTATGACACCACTATCCGAGTGTGTCCACGGTGAGCTGCCTATGACACCACTATCTGAGGATGTCCAAGGTGATGAGCCTAACACACCACTATCTGAGGATGTCCACAGTGATCCGCCTATGTCTCCACTATTTGAGGATGTCCACGGTGATCAGCCTATGACACCACTATCTGAGGATGTCCAACGTGATCAGCCTAATACAACACAATCTGAGGATGTCCACGGTGATCATCGTATGACACCACTATCTGAGGATGTCCACGGTGATCAGCCTAACACACAACTATCTGAGGATGTCCACGGTGATCAGGCTATGACACCACTATCTGAGGATGTCCACGGTGATCAGCCGGTGACACCACTACCTGAGGATGTCCACGGTGATCAGCCTATGACACCACTATCTGAGGATGTCCACGGTGATCAGCCTATGACACCACTATCTGAGGATGTCCACGGTGATCAGCCGGTGACACCAGTACCTGAGGATGTCCACGGTGATCAGCCTATGACACCACTATCTGAGGATGTCCACGGTGATCAGCCTATGACACCACTACCTGAGGATGTCCACGGTGATCACCCTATGACCCCACTAACTGAGGATGTCCACTGTGATCAGCCTATGACACCACTATCTCAGGATGTCCACGGTGATTAGCCTAACACCACTATCTGAGGATGTCCACGGTGATCAGCCTATGACACCACTATCCGAGTGTGTCCACGGTGAGCTGCCTATGACACCACTATCTGAGGATGTCCAAGGTGATGAGCCTAACACACCACTATCTGAGGATGTCCACAGTGATCCGCCTATGTCTCCACTATTTGAGGATGTCCACGGTGATCAGCCTATGACACCACTACCTGAGGATTTCCACAGTGATCAGCCTAACACATTACTACCTGAGGATTTCCACAGTGATCAGCCTAACACACCACTATCTTAATATGTCCACGGTGATCAGACTATGACACCACTATCTGAGGATGTCCACGGTGATCAGCCTTTGACACCACTATCTGAGGATGTCCACGGTGATCATCCTATGACACCACTATCTGAGGATATCCACGGTGTTCAGCCTATGACACCACTTTCAGAGGATGTCCACGGTGATCAGCCTATGGCACCACAATCTGGGAATGTCCACGGTGATCAGCCCAACACACCACAATCTGAGGATGTCCACGGTGATCAGCCTATGACACGCCAACCTGAGGATGTCCACGGTGATCAGCGTATGATACCATTCTCTGAGGATGTCCACGGTGATCAGCCTATGACACCACTATCTGAGGATGTCGATGGTGATCCGGGTATGACACCACAATCTGAGGATGTCCACGGTGATCAGCCGGTGACACCACTACCTGAGGATGTCCACGGTGATCAGCCTATGACACCACTATCTGAGGATGTCCACGGTGATCAGACTAACACACAACTATCTGAGGATGTCCACGGTGATCAGCCTATGACACCACTATCTGAGGATGTCCACGGTGATCAGCCGGTGACACCACTACCTGAGGATGTCCACGGTGATCAGCCTATGACACCACTATCTGAGGATGTCCACGGTGATCACCCTATGACACCACTACCTGAGGATGTCCACGGTGATCACCCTATGACCCCACTAACTAAGGATGTCCACTGTGATCAGCCTATAACACCACTATCTGAGGATGTCCACGGTGATCAGCCTATGACTCCACTATCTGAGGATGTCCATGGTGATCAGCCTATGTCACCACTATCTGAGGATGTTCACGAATATCAGCCTATGTCACCACTATCTGAGGATGTCCACAGTGATCAGCCTAAGACACCACTATCTGAGGATGTCCACGGTGATCAGCCTATGACACCACTATAAGAGGATGTCCACGGTTATCAGCCTATGACAACACTATCTGAGGATGTCCACAGTGATCAGCCTAAGACACCACTATCTGATGATGTCCACCGTGATCAGCCTAACACATCACTATCTGAGGATGTCCACGGTGATCAGTGTATGACACCACTATCTGAAGATGTCTACGGTGATCAGCCTAGGACACCACTATCTGAGGATGTCCACGGTGACCAGACTATGACACCACTATCTGAGGATGTCCACGGTGATCAGCCTATGACACCACTTTCAGAGGATGTCCACGGTAATCAGTGTATTACACCAGTATCTGAGGATGTCCACGGTGATCAGCGAATGACAACACAATCTGAGGATGTCCACGGTGATCAGCCTAACACACCACTATCTGACGATGTCCACGGTGATCAGCCTATGACACCGCTATCTGAGGATGTCCACGGTGATCAACCTATGACAGCACTATCTGTGAATGTCCACGGTGATCAGCCCAACACACCACAATCTGAGGATGTCCACGGTGATCAGCCTATGACACGACAACCTGAGGATGTCCACGGTGATCAGCGTATGACACCACTATCTGAGGATGTACACGGTGATCAGCGTATGAGACCACTATCTGAGGATATCCATGGTGATCGGAGTATGACACCACTGTCTGAGTATGTCCATGGTGATCAGCCTAACAGTCATCTATCTGAGGATGTCCACGGTGATCAGCCTATGACACCACCACCTGAGGATGTACACGATGATCAGCCTGTGAAACCACTATCCGAGAATATCCACGGTGATCAGACTATGCCACCACTATCTGAGGATGTCCACGGTGAACAGCCTATGACACGACTACCTGAGGATGTCCACGGTGATCAGCCTATGACAGCACTATCTGAGGATGTCCACGGTGATCACCCTAACACACCACTATCTGAGGATGTTCACTAATATCAGCCTATGTCACCACTATCTGAGGATGTCCACCGTGATCAGCATAACACACGATTATCTGAGGATGTCCACGGTGATCAGCCTATGACACCACTATCTGAGGATGTCCACGGTGATGAGCCTATGACACCGCTATCTGTGGAAGTCCACGGTGATCAGACTAACACACAACTATCTGAGGATGTCCACGGTGATCAGCCTATGACACCAGTATCCGAGGATGTTCAAGGTGATCATCCTTACACACCACTATCTGAGGATGTCTACGGTGATCAGACTAACACACAACTATCTGAGGATGTCCACGGGGATCAGGCTATGACACCACTACCTGAGGATTTCCACAGTGATCAGCCTAACACATTACTACCTGAGGATTTCCACAGTGATCAGCCTAACACACCACTATCTTAATATGTCCACGGTGATCAGACTATGACACCACTATCTGAGGATGTCCACGGTGATCAGCCTTTGACACCACTATCTGAGGATGTCCACGGTGATCAGCCTTTGACACCACTATCTGAGGATGTCCACGGTGATCATCCTATGACACCACTATCTGAGGATATCCACGGTGTTCAGCCTATGACACCACTTTCAGAGGATGTCCACGGTGATCAGCCTATGGCACCACAATCTGGGAATGTCCACGGTGATCAGCCCAACACACCACAATCTGAGGATGTCCACGGTGATCAGCCTATGACACGCCAACCTGAGGATGTCCACGGTGATCAGCGTATGATACCACTATCTGAGGATGTCCAACGTGATCAGCCTAATACAACACAATCTGAGGATGTCCACGGTGATCATCGTATGACACCACTATCTGAGGATGTCCACGGTGATCAGCCTAACACACAACTATCTGAGGATGTCCACGGTGATCAGGCTATGACACCACTATCTGAGGATGTCCACGGTGATCAGCCGGTGACACCACTACCTGAGGATGTCCACGGTGATCAGCCTATGACACCACTATCTGAGGATGTCCACGGTGATCAGCCTATGACACCACTATCTGAGGATGTCCACGGTGATCAGCCGGTGACACCAGTACCTGAGGATGTCCACGGTGATCAGCCTATGACACCACTATCTGAGGATGTCCACGGTGATCAGCCTATGACACCACTACCTGAGGATGTCCACGGTGATCACCCTATGACCCCACTAACTGAGGATGTCCACTGTGATCAGCCTATGACACCACTATCTCAGGATGTCCACGGTGATTAGCCTAACACCACTATCTGAGGATGTCCACGGTGATCAGCCTATGACACCACTATCCGAGTGTGTCCACGGTGAGCTGCCTATGACACCACTATCTGAGGATGTCCAAGGTGATGAGCCTAACACACCACTATCTGAGGATGTCCACAGTGATCCGCCTATGTCTCCACTATTTGAGGATGTCCACGGTGATCAGCCTATGACACCACTACCTGAGGATTTCCACAGTGATCAGCCTAACACATTACTACCTGAGGATTTCCACAGTGATCAGCCTAACACACCACTATCTTAATATGTCCACGGTGATCAGACTATGACACCACTATCTGAGGATGTCCACGGTGATCAGCCTTTGACACCACTATCTGAGGATGTCCACGGTGATCAGCCTTTGACACCACTATCTGAGGATGTCCACGGTGATCATCCTATGACACCACTATCTGAGGATATCCACGGTGTTCAGCCTATGACACCACTTTCAGAGGATGTCCACGGTGATCAGCCTATGGCACCACAATCTGGGAATGTCCACGGTGATCAGCCCAACACACCACAATCTGAGGATGTCCACGGTGATCAGCCTATGACACGCCAACCTGAGGATGTCTACGGTGATCAGCGTATGATACCACTCTCTGAGGATGTCCACGGTGATCAGCGTATGACACCACTATCTGAGGATGTCCACGGTGAACAGCCTAACACACCACAATCAGAGGAAGCCCACATTGACCAGCGTATTACACCACTATCTGAGGATATCCATGGTGATCAGACTATGACACCACTATCTGAGGATGTCCACGGTGATCAGCCTTTGACACCACTATCTGAGGATGTCCACGGTGATCAGCCTTTGACACCACTATCTGAGGATGTCCACGGTGATCATCCTATGACACCACTATCTGAGGATATCCACGGTGTTCAGCCTATGACACCACTTTCAGAGGATGTCCACGGTGATCAGCCTATGGCACCACAATCTGGGAATGTCCACGGTGATCAGCCCAACACACCACAATCTGAGGATGTCCACGGTGATCAGCCTATGACACGCCAACCTGAGGATGTCCACGGTGATCAGCGTATGATACCACTCTCTGAGGATGTCCACGGTGATCAGCCTATGACACCACTATCTGAGGATGTCGATGGTGATCCGGGTATGACACCACAATCTGAGGATGTCCACGGTGATCAGCCGGTGACACCACTACCTGAGGATGTCCACGGTGATCAGCCTATGACACCACTATCTGAGGATGTCCACGGTGATCAGACTAACACACAACTATCTGAGGATGTCCACGGTGATCAGCCTATGACACCACTATCTGAGGATGTCCACGGTGATCAGCCGGTGACACCACTACCTGAGGATGTCCACGGTGATCAGCCTATGACACCACTATCTGAGGATGTCCACGGTGATCAGCCTATGACACCACTACCTGAGGATGTCCACGGTGATCACCCTATGACCCCACTAACTAAGGATGTCCACTGTGATCAGCCTATAACACCACTATCTGAGGATGTCCACGGTGATCAGCCTATGACTCCACTATCTGAGGATGTCCATGGTGATCAGCCTATGTCACCACTATCTGAGGATGTTCACGAATATCAGCCTATGTCACCACTATCTGAGGATGTCCACAGTGATCAGCCTAAGACACCACTATCTGAGGATGTCCACGGTGATCAGCCTATGACACCACTATAAGAGGATGTCCACGGTTATCAGCCTATGACAACACTATCTGAGGATGTCCACAGTGATCAGCCTAAGACACCACTATCTGATGATGTCCACCGTGATCAGCCTAACACATCACTATCTGAGGATGTCCACGGTGATCAGTGTATGACACCACTATCTGAAGATGTCTACGGTGATCAGCCTAGGACACCACTATCTGAGGATGTCCACGGTGACCAGACTATGACACCACTATCTGAGGATGTCCACGGTGATCAGCCTATGACACCACTTTCAGAGGATGTCCACGGTAATCAGTGTATTACACCAGTATCTGAGAATGTCCACGGTGATCAGCGAATGACAACACAATCTGAGGATGTCCACGGTGATCAGCCTAACACACCACTATCTGACGATGTCCACGGTGATCAGCCTATGACACCGCTATCTGAGGATGTCCACGGTGATCAACCTATGACAGCACTATCTGTGAATGTCCACGGTGATCAGCCCAACACACCACAATCTGAGGATGTCCACGGTGATCAGCCTATGACACGACAACCTGAGGATGTCCACGGTGATCAGCGTATGACACCACTATCTGAGGATGTACACGGTGATCAGCGTATGAGACCACTATCTGAGGATATCCATGGTGATCGGAGTATGACACCACTGTCTGAGTATGTCCATGGTGATCAGCCTAACAGTCATCTATCTGAGGATGTCCACGGTGATCAGCCTATGACACCACCACCTGAGGATGTACACGATGATCAGCCTGTGAAACCACTATCCGAGAATATCCACGGTGATCAGACTATGCCACCACTATCTGAGGATGTCCACGGTGAACAGCCTATGACACGACTACCTGAGGATGTCCACGGTGATCAGCCTATGACAGCACTATCTGAGGATGTCCACGGTGATCACCCTAACACACCACTATCTGAGGATGTTCACTAATATCAGCCTATGTCACCACTATCTGAGGATGTCCACCGTGATCAGCATAACACACGATTATCTGAGGATGTCCACGGTGATCAGCCTATGACACCACTATCTGAGGATGTCCACGGTGATGAGCCTATGACACCGCTATCTGTGGAAGTCCACGGTGATCAGACTAACACACAACTATCTGAGGATGTCCACGGTGATCAGCCTATGACACCAGTATCCGAGGATGTTCACGGTGATCATCCTTACACACCACTATCTGAGGATGTCTACGGTGATCAGCCGATGACACCACTATCTGAGGATGTCCACGGTGATCAGCCTATGACACCACTATCTGAGGATGTCCAACGTGATCAGCCTAATACAACACAATCTGAGGATGTCCACGGTGATCATCGTATGACACCACTATCTGAGGATGTCCACGGTGATCAGCCTAACACACAACTATCTGAGGATGTCCACGGTGATCAGGCTATGACACCACTATCTGAGGATGTCCACGGTGATCAGCCGGTGACACCACTACCTGAGGATGTCCACGGTGATCAGCCTATGACACCACTATCTGAGGATGTCCACGGTGATCAGCCTATGACACCACTATCTGAGGATGTCCACGGTGATCAGCCGGTGACACCAGTACCTGAGGATGTCCACGGTGATCAGCCTATGACACCACTATCTGAGGATGTCCACGGTGATCAGCCTATGACACCACTACCTGAGGATGTCCACGGTGATCACCCTATGACCCCACTAACTGAGGATGTCCACTGTGATCAGCCTATGACACCACTATCTCAGGATGTCCACGGTGATTAGCCTAACACCACTATCTGAGGATGTCCACGGTGATCAGCCTATGACACCACTATCCGAGTGTGTCCACGGTGAGCTGCCTATGACACCACTATCTGAGGATGTCCAAGGTGATGAGCCTAACACACCACTATCTGAGGATGTCCACAGTGATCCGCCTATGTCTCCACTATTTGAGGATGTCCACGGTGATCAGCCTATGACACCACTACCTGAGGATTTCCACAGTGATCAGCCTAACACATTACTACCTGAGGATTTCCACAGTGATCAGCCTAACACACCACTATCTTAATATGTCCACGGTGATCAGACTATGACACCACTATCTGAGGATGTCCACGGTGATCAGCCTTTGACACCACTATCTGAGGATGTCCACGGTGATCAGCCTTTGACACCACTATCTGAGGATGTCCACGGTGATCATCCTATGACACCACTATCTGAGGATATCCACGGTGTTCAGCCTATGACACCACTTTCAGAGGATGTCCACGGTGATCAGCCTATGGCACCACAATCTGGGAATGTCCACGGTGATCAGCCCAACACACCACAATCTGAGGATGTCCACGGTGATCAGCCTATGACACGCCAACCTGAGGATGTCCACGGTGATCAGCGTATGATACCACTCTCTGAGGATGTCCACGGTGATCAGCGTATGACACCACTATCTGAGGATGTCCACGGTGAACAGCCTAACACACCACAATCAGAGGAAGCCCACATTGACCAGCGTATTACACCACTATCTGAGGATATCCATGGTGATCAGACTATGACACCACTATCTGAGGATGTCCACGGTGATCAGCCTTTGACACCACTATCTGAGGATGTCCACGGTGATCAGCCTTTGACACCACTATCTGAGGATGTCCACGGTGATCATCCTATGACACCACTATCTGAGGATATCCACGGTGTTCAGCCTATGACACCACTTTCAGAGGATGTCCACGGTGATCAGCCTATGGCACCACAATCTGGGAATGTCCACGGTGATCAGCCCAACACACCACAATCTGAGGATGTCCACGGTGATCAGCCTATGACACGCCAACCTGAGGATGTCCACGGTGATCAGCGTATGATACCACTCTCTGAGGATGTCCACGGTGATCAGCGTATGACACCACTATCTGAGGATGTCCACGGTGAACAGCCTAACACACCACAATCAGAGGAAGCCCACAGTGACCAGCGTATTACACCACTATCTGAGGATATCCATGGTGATCGGAGTATGACACCACTATCTGAGTATGTCCACGGTGATCAGCCGGTGACACCACTACTTGAGGATGTCCACGGTGATCAGCCTATGACACCACTATTTGAGGATGTCCACGGTAATCAGCCTATGACACCACTACCTGAGGATGTCCACGGTGATCACCCTATGACCCCACTAACTGAGGACGTCCACGGTGATCAGCCTATGACACCACTATCTGTGGATGTCCACGGTGATTAGCCTAACACCACTATCTGAGGATGTCCACGGTGATCAGCCTATGATACCACTACCTGAGGATGTCCACGGTGATCAGCCGATGACACCACTATCTGAGGATGTCCACGGTGATCAGCCTATGACACCACTATTTGAGGATGTCCACGGTGATGAGCCTATGACACCACTATCTGAGGAAGTCCACGGTGATCAGCCGGTGACACCACTACCTGAGGATGTCCACGGTGATCAGCCTATGACACCACTATCTGAGGATGTCCACGGTGATCAGCCTATGACACCACTATCTGAGGATGTACACGGTGATCAGCCTATGACACCACTATCTGAGGATGTCCATGGTGATCAGCCTATGACAGCACTATTAGAGGATGTCCACAGTGATCAGCCTATGACACCACTATCTGAGGATGTCCACGGTGATCAGCCTATGACACCACTATCTGAGGATGTCCACGGTGTTCAGCCTATGACACGACTACCTGAGGATGTCCACGGCGATCACCCTATGACCCCACTAACTGAGGATGTCCACTGTGATCAGCCTATGACACCACTATCTGAGGATGTCCACGGTGATCAGCCTATGACACCACTACCTGAGGATGTCCACGGTGATCAGCCTAACACACCACTATCTGAGGATGTCCACGGTGATCAGCCTATGATACCACTACCTGAGGATGTCCACGGTGAACAGCTTATGACACCACTATCTGAGGATGTCCATGGTGATCAGCCTATGACACCACTATCTGAGGATGTCCACGGTGATCAACCTAACACACCACTATCTGAGGATGTCCACGGTGATCAGCCTATGAAACCACTATTTGAGGATGTCCACGGTGATCAGCCGATGACACCACTAACTGAGGATGTCCACTGTGATCAGCCTATGACACCACTACCTGAGGATGTCCACGGTGATCAGCCTAACACACCACTATCTGAGGATGTCCACGGTGATCAGCCTATGATACCACTACCTGAGGATGTCCACGGTGAACAGCTTATGACACCACTATCTGAGGATGTCCATGGTGATCAGCCTATGACACCACTATCTGAGGATGTCCACGGTGATCAGCCTAACACACCACTATCTGAGGATGTCCACGGTGATCAGCCTATGAAACCACTATTTGAGGATGTCCACGGTGATCAGCCGATGACACCACTAACTGAGGATGTCCACCGTGATCAGACTATGACACCACTATCTGAGGATGTCCACGGTGATCAGCCTATGACACCACAATCTGAGGATGTCCACGGTGATCAGCCTATGACACCACTACCTGAGGATGTCCACGGTGATCACCCTATGACCCCACTAACTGAGGATGTCCACTGTGATTAGCCTATGACACCACTATCTGAGGATGTCCACGGTGATCAGCCTAACACACCACTATTAGAAGATGTCTACAGTGTTCAGCGTATGACACCACTATCTGAGGATGTCGATGGTGATCAGCGTATGACACCACTATCTGAGGATGTCCACGGTGATCAGCCCGTGACACCACTACCTGAGGATGTCCACGGTGATCAGCCAATGACACCACCACCTGAGGATGTCCATGATGATCAGCCTGTGAAACCACAATCCGAGGATATCCACGGTGATCAGCCTATGTCACCACTATCTGATGATGTCCACCGTGATCAGCATAACACACAACTATCTGAGGATCCCACGGTGATCAGACTATGACACCACTATCAGAGGATGTCCACGGTTATCAGCCTATGACACCACTATCTGAGGATGTCCACGGCGATCAGCCTATGACACCACTACCTGAGGATGTCCACGGTGATCAGCCTAACACACCACTATCTGAGGATGTCCACGGTGATCAGCCTATGATACCACTACCTGAGGATGTCCACGGTGAACAGCTTATGACACCACTATCTGAGGATGTCCATGGTGATCAGCCTATGACACCACTATCTGAGGATGTCCACGGTGATCAGCCTAACACACCACTATCTGAGGATGTCCACGGTGATCAGCCTATGAAACCACTATTTGAGGATGTCCACGGTGATCAGCCGATGACACCACTAACTGAGGATGTCCACTGTGATCAGCCTATGACACCACTACCTGAGGATGTCCACGGTGATCAGCCTAACACACCACTATCTGAGGATGTCCACGGTGATCAGCCTATGATACCACTACCTGAGGATGTCCACGGTGAACAGCTTATGACACCACTATCTGAGGATGTCCATGGTGATCAGCCTATGACACCACTATCTGAGGATGTCCACGGTGATCAGCCTAACACACCACTATCTGAGGATGTCCACGGTGATCAGCCTATGAAACCACTATTTGAGGATGTCCACGGTGATCAACCTATGACCCCACTAACTGAGGATGTCCACTGTGATCAGCCTATGACACCACTATCTCAGGATGTCCACGGTGATTAGCCTAACACCACTATCTGAGGATGTCCACGGTGATCAGCCTATGACACCACTATCCGAGTGTGTCCACGGTGAGCTGCCTATGACACCACTATCTGAGGATGTCCACAGTGATCCGCCTATGTCTCCACTATTTGAGGATGTCCACGGTGATCAGCCTATGACACCACTACCTGAGGATTTCCACAGTGATCAGCCTAACACATTACTACCTGAGGATTTCCACAGTGATCAGCCTAACACACCACTATCTTAATATGTCCACGGTGATCAGACTATGACACCACTATCTGAGGATGTCCACGGTGATCAGCCTTTGACACCACTATCTGAGGATGTCCACGGTGATCAGCCTTTGACACCACTATCTGAGGATGTCCACGGTGATCATCCTATGACACCACTATCTGAGGATATCCACGGTGTTCAGCCTATGACACCACTTTCAGAGGATGTCCACGGTGATCAGCCTATGGCACCACAATCTGGGAATGTCCACGGTGATCAGCCCAACACACCACAATCTGAGGATGTCCACGGTGATCAGCCTATGACACGCCAACCTGAGGATGTCCACGGTGATCAGCGTATGATACCACTCTCTGAGGATGTCCACGGTGATCAGCGTATGACACCACTATCTGAGGATGTCCACGGTGAACAGCCTAACACACCACAATCAGAGGAAGCCCACAGTGACCAGCGTATTACACCACTATCTGAGGATATCCATGGTGATCGGAGTATGACACCACTATCTGAGTATGTCCACGGTGATCAGCCGGTGACACCACTACTTTAGGATGTCCACGGTGATCAGCCTATGACACCACTATTTGAGGATGTCCACGGTAATCAGCCTATGACACCACTACCTGAGGATGTCCACGGTGATCACCCTATGACCCCACTAACTGAGGACGTCCACGGTGATCAGCCTATGACACCACTATCTGTGGATGTCCACGGTGATTAGCCTAACACCACTATCTGAGGATGTCCACGGTGATCAGCCTATGATACCACTACCTGAGGATGTCCACGGTGATCAGCCGATGACACCACTATCTGAGGATGTCCACGGTGATCAGCCTATGACACCACTATTTGAGGATGTCCACGGTGATGAGCCTATGACACCACTATCTGAGGAAGTCCACGGTGATCAGCCGGTGACACCACTACCTGAGGATGTCCACGGTGATCAGCCTATGACACCACTATCTGAGGATGTCCACGGTGATCAGCCTATGACACCACTATCTGAGGATGTACACGGTGATCAGCCTATGACACCACTATCTGAGGATGTCCATGGTGATCAGCCTATGACAGCACTATTAGAGGATGTCCACAGTGATCAGCCTATGACACCACTATCTGAGGATGTCCACGGTGATCAGCCTATGACACCACTATCTGAGGATGTCCACGGTGTTCAGCCTATGACACGACTACCTGAGGATGTCCACGGCGATCACCCTATGACCCCACTAACTGAGGATGTCCACTGTGATCAGCCTATGACACCACTACCTGAGGATGTCCACGGTGATCAGCCTAACACACCACTATCTGAGGATGTCCACGGTGATCAGCCTATGATACCACTACCTGAGGATGTCCACGGTGAACAGCTTATGACACCACTATCTGAGGATGTCCATGGTGATCAGCCTATGACACCACTATCTGAGGATGTCCACGGTGATCAGCCTAACACACCACTATCTGAGGATGTCCATGGTGATCAGCCTATGAAACCATTATTTGAGGATGTCCACGGTGATCAGCCGATGACCCCACTAACTGAGGATGTCCACTGTGATCAGCCTATGACACCACTACCTGAGGATGTCCACGGTGATCAGCCTAACACACCACTATCTGAGGATGTCCACGGTGATCAGCCTATGATACCACTACCTGAGGATGTCCACGGTGAACAGCTTATGACACCACTATCTGAGGATGTCCATGGTGATCAGCCTATGACACCACTATCTGAGGATGTCCACGGTGATCAGCCTAACACACCACTATCTGAGGATGTCCACGGTGATCAGCCTATGAAACCACTATTTGAGGATGTCCACGGTGATCAGCCGATGACACCACTAACTGAGGATGTCCACCGTGATCAGACTATGACACCACTATCTGAGGATGTCCACGGTGATCAGCCTATGACACCACAATCTGAGGATGTCCACGGTGATCAGCCTATGACACCACTACCTGAGGATGTCCACGGTGATCACCCTATGACCCCACTAACTGAGGATGTCCACTGTGATTAGCCTATGACACCACTATCTGAGGATGTCCACGGTGATCAGCCTAACACACCACTATTAGAAGATGTCTACAGTGTTCAGCGTATGACACCACTATCTGAGGATGTCGATGGTGATCAGCGTATGACACCACTATCTGAGGATGTCCACGGTGATCAGCCCGTGACACCACTACCTGAGGATGTCCACGGTGATCAGCCAATGACACCACCACCTGAGGATGTCCATGATGATCAGCCTGTGAAACCACAATCCGAGGATATCCACGGTGATCAGCCTATGTCACCACTATCTGATGATGTCCACCGTGATCAGCATAACACACAACTATCTGAGGATACCACGGTGATCAGACTATGACACCACTATCAGAGGATGTCCACGGTTATCAGCCTATGACAACACTATCTGAGGATGTCCACGGCGATCAGCCTATGACACCACTACCTGAGGATGTCCACGGTGATCAGCCTAACACACCACTATCTGAGGATGTCCACGGTGATCAGCCTATGATACCACTACCTGAGGATGTCCACGGTGAACAGCTTATGACACCACTATCTGAGGATGTCCATGGTGATCAGCCTATGACACCACTATCTGAGGATGTCCACGGTGATCAGCCTAACACACCACTATCTGAGGATGTCCACGGTGATCAGCCTATGAAACCACTATTTGAGGATGTCCACGGTGATCAGCCGATGACACCACTAACTGAGGATGTCCACTGTGATCAGCCTATGACACCACTACCTGAGGATGTCCACGGTGATCAGCCTAACACACCACTATCTGAGGATGTCCACGGTGATCAGCCTATGATACCACTACCTGAGGATGTCCACGGTGAACAGCTTATGACACCACTATCTGAGGATGTCCATGGTGATCAGCCTATGACACCACTATCTGAGGATGTCCACGGTGATCAGCCTAACACACCACTATCTGAGGATGTCCACGGTGATCAGCCTATGAAACCACTATTTGAGGATGTCCACGGTGATCAGCCGATGACACCACTAACTGAGGATGTCCACCGTGATCAGACTATGACACCACTATCTGAGGATGTCCACGGTGATCAGCCTATGACACCACAATCTGAGGATGTCCACGGTGATCAGCCTATGACACCACTACCTGAGGATGTCCACGGTGATCACCCTATGACCCCACTAACTGAGGATGTCCACTGTGATTAGCCTATGACACCACTATCTGAGGATGTCCACGGTGATCAGCCTAACACACCACTATCTGAGGATGTCCACGGTGATCAGCCTATGAAACCACTATTTGAGGATGTCCACGGTGATCAGCCGATGACACCACTAACTGAGGATGTCCACTGTGATCAGCCTATGACACCACTACCTGAGGATGTCCACGGTGATCAGCCTAACACACCACTATCTGAGGATGTCCACGGTGATCAGCCTATGATACCACTACCTGAGGATGTCCACGGTGAACAGCTTATGACACCACTATCTGAGGATGTCCATGGTGATCAGCCTATGACACCACTATCTGAGGATGTCCACGGTGATCAGCCTAACACACCACTATCTGAGGATGTCCACGGTGATCAGCCTATGAAACCACTATTTGAGGATGTCCACGGTGATCAGCCGATGACACCACTAACTGAGGATGTCCACCGTGATCAGACTATGACACCACTATCTGAGGATGTCCACGGTGATCAGCCTATGACACCACAATCTGAGGATGTCCACGGTGATCAGCCTATGACACCACTACCTGAGGATGTCCACGGTGATCACCCTATGACCCCACTAACTGAGGATGTCCACTGTGATTAGCCTATGACACCACTATCTGAGGATGTCCACGGTGATCAGCCTAACACACCACTATCTGAGGATGTCCACGGTGATCAGCCTATGAAACCACTATTTGAGGATGTCCACGGTGATCAGCCGATGACACCACTAACTGAGGATGTCCACTGTGATCAGCCTATGACACCACTACCTGAGGATGTCCACGGTGATCAGCCTAACACACCACTATCTGAGGATGTCCACGGTGATCAGCCTATGATACCACTACCTGAGGATGTCCACGGTGAACAGCTTATGACACCACTATCTGAGGATGTCCATGGTGATCAGCCTATGACACCACTATCTGAGGATGTCCACGGTGATCAGCCTAACACACCACTATCTGAGGATGTCCACGGTGATCAGCCTATGAAACCACTATTTGAGGATGTCCACGGTGACCAGCCGATGACACCACTAACTGAGGATGTCCACCGTGATCAGACTATGACACCACTATCTGAGGATGTCCACGGTGATCAGCCTATGACACCACAATCTGAGGATGTCCACGGTGATCAGCCTATGACACCACTACCTGAGGATGTCCACGGTGATCACCCTATGACCCCACTAACTGAGGATGTCCACTGTGATTAGCCTATGACACCACTATCTGAGGATGTCCACGGTGATCAGCCTAACACACCACTATTAGAAGATGTCTACAGTGTTCAGCGTATGACACCACTATCTGAGGATGTCGATGGTGATCAGCGTATGACACCACTACCTGAGGATGTCCACGGTGATCAGCCCGTGACACCACTACCTGAGGATGTCCACGGTGATCAGCCAATGACACCACCACCTGAGGATGTCCATGATGATCAGCCTGTGAAACCACAATCCGAGGATATCCACGGTGATCAGCCTATGTCACCACTATCTGATGATGTCCACCGTGATCAGCATAACACACAACTATCTGAGGATACCACGGTGATCAGACTATGACACCACTATCAGAGGATGTCCACGGTTATCAGCCTATGACACCACTATCTGAGGATGTCCACGGCGATCAGCCTATGACACCACTACCTGAGGATGTCCACGGGGATCAGCCTAACACACCACTATTAGAAGATGTCTACAGTGTTCAGCGTATGACACCACTATCTGAGGATGTCCACTGTGATCAGCCTATGACACCACTACCTGAGGATGTCCACGGTGATCAGCCTAACACACCACTATCTGAGGATGTCCACGGTGATCAGCCTATGATACCACTACCTGAGGATGTCCACGGTGAACAGCTTATGACACCACTATCTGAGGATGTCCATGGTGATCAGCCTATGACACCACTATCTGAGGATGTCCACGGTGATCAGCCTAACACACCACTATCTGAGGATGTCCACGGTGATCAGCCTATGAAACCACTATTTGAGGATGTCCACGGTGATCAGCCGATGACACCACTAACTGAGGATGTCCACCGTGATCAGACTATGACACCACTATCTGAGGATGTCCACGGTGATCAGCCTATGACACCACAATCTGAGGATGTCCACGGTGATCAGCCTATGACACCACTACCTGAGGATGTCCACGGTGATCACCCTATGACCCCACTAACTGAGGATGTCCACTGTGATTAGCCTATGACACCACTATCTGAGGATGTCCACGGTGATCAGCCTAACACACCACTATTAGAAGATGTCTACAGTGTTCAGCGTATGACACCACTATCTGAGGATGTCGATGGTGATCAGCGTATGACACCACTATCTGAGGATGTCCACGGTGATCAGCCCGTGACGCCACTACCTGAGGATGTCCACGGTGATCAGCCAATGACACCACCACCTGAGGATGTCCATGATGATCAGCCTGTGAAACCACAATCCGAGGATATCCACGGTGATCAGCCTATGTCACCACTATCTGATGATGTCCACCGTGATCAGCATAACACACAACTATCTGAGGATACCACGGTGATCAGACTATGACACCACTATCAGAGGATGTCCACGGTTATCAGCCTATGACACCACTATCTGAGGATGTCCACGGCGATCAGCCTATGACACCACTACCTGAGGATGTCCACGGTGATTACCCTATGACCCCACTAACTGAGGATGTCCACTGTGATTAGCCTATGACACCACTATCTGAGGATGTCCACGGTGATCAGCCTAACACACCACTATTAGAAGATGTCTACAGTGTTCAGCGTATGACACCACTATCTGAGGATGTCGATGGTGATCAGCGTATGACAACACTATCTGAGGATGTCCACGGTGATCAGCCCGTGACACCACTACCTGAGGATGTCCACGGTGATCAGCCAATGACACCACCACCTGAGGATGTCCATGATGATCAGCCTGTGAAACCACAATCCGAGGATATCCACGGTGATCAGCCTATGTCACCACTATCTGAGGATGTCCACGATCATCAGCCTATGACACGACTATCTGAGGATGTCCACGGTGATCAGCCTTACTCACCACCATCTGAGGAGGTCCACGGTGATCAGCCTATGAGACGACTACCTGAGGATGTCCACGGAGATCAGCCTATGACAGCACTATCTGAGGATGTCCACAGTGATCAGCCTAACACACCACTATCTGAGAAGGTTCACGAATATCAGCCTATGTCACCACTATCTGAGGATGTCCACCGTGATCAGCATAACACACAACTATCTGAGGATGTCCACGGTGATCAGACTATGACACCACTATCAGAGGATGTCCACGGTGATCAGCCTAACACACCACTATCTGTGGATGTCCACAGTGATCAGCCTATGTCTCCACTATTTGAGGATGACCATGTTGATCAGCCTATGTCTCCACTACCTGAGGATGTCCAGGGTGATCAGCCTAAAACACCACTATCTGAGGATGTCCACGGTGATCAGCCTATGTCACCTCTATCTGAGGATGTCCACGGTGATCAGCCTATGACACCACAATCAGAGGATGTCCACGCTGATCAGCGTATTACACCAGTATCTGAGGATGTCCACGGTGATCAGCGTATTACACCACTATCTGAGGATGTCCATAGCGATCAGCCTATGACAACACAATCTGAGGATGTTCACGGTGATCAGCCTAACGCACCACTATCTGTGGATGTCCACAGTGATCAGCCTATGTCTCCACTATTTGAGGATGACCATGGTGATCAGCCTATGTCTCCACTACCTGAGGATGTCCAGGGTGATCAGCCTAAAACACCACTATCTGAGGATGTCCATGGTGATCAGCCTATGACACCACTATCTGAGGATGTCCACGGTGATCAGCCTATGTCACCTCTATCTGAGGATGTCCACGGTGATCAGCCTATGACACCACAATCAGAGGATGTCCACGCTGATCAGCCTAACAGACCACTATCTGACGATGTCCACGGTGACCAGCCTATGACTCCACTATCTGAGGATGTCCACGGTGATCAGCCTATGACACCACTATCTGAGAATGTCCACGGTGATCAGCCCAACACACAACAATCTGAGGTTGTCCACGGTGATCAGCCTATGACACGACAACCTGAGGATGTCCACGGTGATCAGCGTATGACACCACTATCTGAGGATTTCCACGGTGATCAGCGTATGACACCACTATCTGAGGATGTCCACGGTGATCAGCCTAACACACCACAATCAGAGGAAGCCCACAGTGACCAGCGTATTACACCACTATCTGAAGATATCCATGGTGATCGGAGTATGACACCACTATCTGAGTATGTCTACGGTGATCAGCCAATGACACCACCACCTGAGGATGTCCATGATGATCAGCCTGTGAAACCACAATCCGAGTATATCCACGGTGATCAGCCTATGTCACCACTATCTGAGGATGTCCACGATCATCAGCCTATGACACAACTATCTGAGGATGTCCACGGTGATCAGCCTTACTCACCACCATCTGAGGATGTCCACGTTGATCAGCCTATGAGACGACTACCTGAGGATGTCCACGGAGATCAGCCTATGACAGCACTATCTGAGGATGTCCACGGTGATCAGCCTAACACACCACTATCTGAGGAGGTTCACGAATATCAGCCTATGTCACCACTATCTGAGGATGTCCACGGTGATCAGCCTTACTCACCACCATCTGAGGATGTCCACGTTGATCAGCCTATGAGACGACTACCTGAGGATGTCCACGGAGATCAGCCTATGACAGCACTATCTGAGGATGTCCACGGTGATCAGCCTAACACACCACTATCTGAGGAGGTTCACGAATATCAGCCTATGTCACCACTATCTGAGGATGTCCACGGTGATCAGCCTATGTCACCTCTATCTGAGGATGTCCACGGTGATCAGCCTATGACACCACAATCAGAGGATGTCCACGCTGATCAGCGTATTACACCAGTATCTGAGGATGTCCACGGTGATCAGCGTATTACACCACTATCTGAGGATGTTCATAGCGATCAGCCTATGACAACACAATCTGAGGATGTCCACGGTGATCAGCCTAACAGACCACTATCTGACGATGTCCACGGTGACCAGCCTATGACTCCACTATCTGAGGATGTCCACGGTGATCAGCCTATGACACCACTATCTGAGAATGTCCACGGTGATCAGCCCAACACACAACAATCTGAGGATGTCCACGGTGATCAGCCTATGACACGACAACCTGAGGATGTCCACGGTGATCAGCGTATGACACCACTATCTGAGGATTTCCACGGTGATCAGCGTATGACACCACTATCTGAGGATGTCCACGGTGATCAGCCTAACACACCACAATCAGAGGAAGCCCACAGTGACCAGCGTATTACACCACTATCTGAAGATATCCATGGTGATCGGAGTATGACACCACTATCTGAGTATGTCTACGGTGATCAGCCAATGACACCACCACCTGAGGATGTCCATGATGATCAGCCTGTGAAACCACAATCCGAGGATATCCACGGTGATCAGCCTATGTCACCACTATCTGAGGATGTCCACGATCATCAGCCTATGACACGACAATCTGAGGATGTCCACGGTGATCAGGCTTACTCACCACCATCTGAGGATGTCCACGTTGATCAGCCTATGAGACGACTACCTGAGGATGTCCACGGAGATCAGCCTATGACAGCACTATCTGAGGATGTCCACGGTGATCAGCCTAACACACCACTATCTGAGGAGGTTCACGAATATCAGCCTATGTCACCACTATCTGAGGATGTCCACGGTGATCAGCCTATGTCACCTCTATCTGAGGATGTCCACGGTGATCAGCCTATGACAGCACTATCAGAGGATGTCAACGGTGATTAGCCTAACACATCACTATCTGAGGATGTCCACGGTGATCATCCTATGACACCACTATCCGAGTGTGTCCACGGAGAGCAGCCTATGACACGACTATCTGAGGATGTCCACGGTGATCAGCTTAACACACCACTATCTGAGGATGTCCACAGTGATCCGCCTATGACTCCACTATTTGAGGATGTCCATGGTGATCAGCCTATGACACCACTACCTGAGGATGTCCACGGTGATCAGTCTATGACACCACTACCTGAGGATTTCCACAGTGATCAGCCTAACACACCACTATCTGAGGATGTCCACGGTGATCAGCCTATGACACCACTACCTATGGATGTCCACGGTGATCATCCTATGACACCACTATCTGAGGATGTGCACGGTGATCAGCCTATGTCACCTCTATCTGAGGATGTCCACGGTGATCAACTTAACACACAACTATCTTAATATGTCCACGGTGATCAGACTATGACACCACTATCTGAGGATGTCCACGGTGATCAGCCTTTGACACCACTATCTGAGGATGTCCACGGTGATCAGCCTATGACACCACTATCTGAGGATGTCCACGGTGATCAGCCTATGACACCACAATCTGGGAATGTGCACGGTGATCAGCCCAACACACCACAATCTGAGGATGTCCACGGTGATCAGCCTATGACACGCCAACCTGAGGATGTCCACGGTGATCAGCGTATGATACCACTCTCTGAGGATGTCCACGGTGATCAGCGTATGACACCACTATCTGAGGATGTCCACGATGAACAGCCTAACACACCACAATCAGAGGAAGCCCACAGTGACCAGCGTATTACACCACTATCTGAGGATATCCATGGTGATCGGAGTATGACACCACTATCTGAGTATGTCCACGGTGATCAGCCTAACCGACATCTATCTGAGGATGTCCACGGTGATCAGCCTGTGACACCACTATTTGAGGATGTCTACGGTGATCAGCCTATGACACCACTACCTGAGGATTTCCACAGTGATCAGCCAAAGACACAACTACCTGAGGATGTCCACGGTGATTAGCCTATGACACCACTATCTGAGGATGTTCACGGTGATCAGCCTTACACACCACTATCTGAGGATGTCTACGGTGATCAGCCGATGACACCACTATCTGAGGATGTCCACGGTGATCAGCCTATGACACCACTATCTGAGGATGTCCACGGTGATGAGCCTATGACACCACTATCTGTGGAAGTCCACGGTGATCAGACTAACACACAACTATCTGAGGATGTCCACGGTGATCAGCCTATGACACCACTATCCGAGGATGTCCACGGTGATCAGCCGGTGACACCACTGTCTGAGGATGTTCACGGTGATCATCCTTACACACCACTATCTGAGGATGTCTACGGTGATCAGCCGATGACACCACTATCTGAGGATGTCCACGGTGATCAGCCTATGACACCACTATCTGAGGATGTCCACGGTGATGAGCCTATGACACCATTATCTGTGGAAGTCCACGGTGATCAGACTAACACAGAACTATCTGAGGATGTCCACGGTGATCAGCCTATGACACCACTATCTGAGGATGTCCACCGTGATAGGCCTAATACAACACAATCTGTGGATGTCCACGGTGATCATCGTATGACACCACTATCTGAGGATGTCCACGGTGATCAGCCTAACACACAACTATCTGAGGATGTCCACGGTGATCAGCCTATGACACCACTATCTGAGGATGACCACGGTGATCAGCCGGTGACACCACTACCTGAGGATGTCCACGGTGATCAGACTAACACACAACTATCTGAGGATGTCCACGGTGATCAGCCTATGACACCACTATCTGAGGATGTCGATGGTGATCCGCGTATGACACCACAATCTGAGGATGTCCACGGTGATCAGCCGGTGACACCACTACCTGAGGATGTCCACGGTGATCAGCCTATGACACCACTATCTGAGGATGTCTACGGTGAACAGCCCAACACACAACAATCTGAGGATGTCCACGGATGTCCACTCACTATCTGAGTATGAGACGACTACCTGAGGATGTCCACGGTGATCAGCCTAACACACCACTATCTGAGGAGGTTCACGAATATCAGCCTATGTCACCACTATCTGAGGATGTCCACCGTGATCAGCATAACACACAACTATCTGAGGATACCACGGTGATCAGACTTTGACACCACTATCAGAGGATGTCCACGGTTATCAGCCTATGACACCACTATCTGAGGATGTCCACGGCGATCAGCCTATGACACCACTATCTGAGGATGTCCATGGTGATCAGCCTATGACAGCACTATCAGAGGATGTCCACGGTGATCAGCCTAACACACCATTATCTGAGGATGTCCACGATCATCAGCCTATGACACGACTATCTGAGGATGTCCACGGTGATCAGCCTTTCTCACCACCATCTGAGGATGTCCACGGTGATCAGCCTATGAGACGACTACCTGAGGATGTCCACGGTGATCAGCCTATGACAGCACTATCTGAGGATGTCCACGGTGATCAGCCTAACACACCACTATCTGAGGAGGTTCACGAATATCAGCCTATGTCACCACTATCTGAGGTTGTCCACCGTGATCAGCATAACACACAACTATCTGAGGATACCACGGTGATCAGACTATGACACCACTATCAGAGGATGTCCACGGTGATCAGCCTATGACAGCACTATCCGAGTGTGTCCACGGTGAGCAGCCTATGACAACACTATCTGAGGATGTCCACGGTGATCAGCATAACACACCACTATCTGAGGATGTCCACAGTGATCCGCCTATGACTCCACTATTTGAGGATGTCCATGGTGATCAGCGTATGACACCACTACCTGAGGATGTCCACGGTGATCAGTCTATGACACCACTACCTGAGAATTTCCACAGTGATCAGCCTAACACACCACTATCTGAGGATGTCCACGGTGATCAGCCTATGACACCACTACCTATGGTAGTCCACGGTGATCATCCTATGACACCACTATCTGAGGATGTGCACGGTGATCAGCCTATGTCACCTCTATCTGAGGATGTCCACGGTGATCAACTTAACACACCACTATCTTAATATGTCCACGGTGATCAGACTATGACACCACTATCTGAGGATGTCCACGGTGATCAGCCGGTGACACCACTACCTGAGGATGTCCACGGTGATCTGCCTATGACACCACTATCTGAGGATGTCCACGGTGATCAGCCTATGACACCACTAACTGAGGATGTCCACCGTTATCAGACTATGACACCACTACCCGGGGATGTCCACGGTGATCAGCCTAACACACCACTATCTGAGGATGTCCACGGTGTTCAGCCTATGACACCACTGTCTGAGGATGTCCACGGTGATCAGCCTATGACACCACTACCTGAGGATGTCCACGGTGATTAGCCTAACACACCACTATCTGAGGATGTCCACTGTGATCAGCCTATGATACCACTATCTGAGGATGTCCACGGTGATCAGCCTAATACACCACTATTAGAGGATGTCTACAGTGTTCAGCGTATGACACCACTATCTGATGATGTCCATGGTGATCAGCGTATGACACCACTATCTGAGGATGTGCACCGTGATCAGCCGGTGACACCACTACCTGAGGATGTCCACGGTGATCAACCTAACACACCACTATCTTAAAATGTCCACTGTGATCAGCCTATGACACCACTATCTGAGGATGTCCACGGTGATCAGCCTATGACACCACTACCTGAGGATGTCCACTGTGATCAGCCTATGACACCACTACCTGAGGATGTCCACGGTGATCAGCCTAACACACCACTATCTGAGGATGTCCACGGTGATCAGCCTAACACACCACTATCTGAGGATGTCCACGGTGATCAGCCTATGACACCACTATCTGAGGATGTCCACGGTGATCAGCCTATTGCACCACTATCTGAGGATGTCCACGGTGATCAGCGTATGACACCACTATCTGAGGATGTCCACGGTGATCAGCTTGTGACACCACTATCAGAGGATGTCCACGATGATCAGCGTATGACACCACTATCTGAGGATGTCCACGGTGATCAGCTTGTGACACCACTATGAGAGGATGTCCACGGTGATCAGCGTATGACACCACTATCTGAGGATGTCCACGGTGATCAGCGTATGACACCACTATCTGAGGATGTCCACGGTGATCAGCTTGTGACCCCACTATTTGAGCATGTCCTCGGTGATCAGCGTATGACACCACTATGTGAGGATGTCCACGATGATCAGCGTATGACTCAGCTGGCTGAGTCTGCAACTCGTTGCAGCATTTGCATTACAGCCTCCAGGCAAGGAGGTTATACAATCAATCAGAAGGCCCTCCACTACACATCTACGGAACTCTTGAAAGAGCTTTTGATGACACATGACATATCTAAAATTATTATGGAATATATGTGAAATGAAGTGAATTGCATATTTCATGGTGCTACCATGTCATACGGGTGCGCTTCGTGTAAATGTTTTTTTTAAAGAAACCCGAGATGACCACCTAACTGTTGAAGTGCAGAGATTATTGACTTTGAAAAACAGCACAGCAAGTAAGGGTCAAGTAAAAAAAACAAATGTCTCATGTTTATCTTTGAAAGGGAGAGAGAGAACATGATTGAGTTTAAATATATGGAGGAAGCAGGCAAATTCATGGGTTCATGAACAGTGAGTACTGGGTGAAACAATCAAAAATTTAAAAAAAGAAATATCTGACTATATTGGAAAGATTGACATATTTGATTGCACAAGAGATAACTAGATTTTGTGTACTGAATAGATCCAGCAATACTTTAAAGCAAATTGAATAGCTAATGAGAAACAAGAACCAGTTTTCCTGAGTATATTAGATCTAAAGGCATAGCTTGCTTAGAAGTTTAATGGCTCCTACCAAACTAGATGAAATGAGGTTTGCTGATGTCATGAAAGTAAATCAGGGAAATTTAGAAATGAAACCATTATTGACTATAGAATCGAAAGGAAAGGGATTCTATTTCAGCTCACGTGGCTGAATAAAATAAATTGTTGAAGCATTGTCAGTTCAGTGATGGGCTTAATGATGCACTGGGAATTTTTTATTCAGAATCAGGTTTATTATCACCGTCATGTGATGTGAAATTTGTTAACTTAGCAGCAGCAGTTCAATGCAATACATAATCTAGCAGAGAAAAAATAATAACCAAGGAGATGGTGGTGGACTTTAGGAGACCTAGGCCTCATATGGAGCCAGTGATCATTAATGGAGAATGTGTGGAGTAGGTTAAGACATACAAGTATCTGGGAGTGCAGTTCGACGAGAAGCTAGACTGGACTGCCAACACAAATGCCCTGTGCAGGAAAGCACAGAGTCGACTGTACTTCCTCAGAAGGCTGGCATCATTCAATGTTTGTAGTGAGATGCTGAAGATGTTCTATCGGTCAGTTGTGGAGAGCGCCCTCTTCTTTGTGGTGGCATGCTGGGGAGGCAGCATTAAGAAGAGGGACGCCTCACGTCTTAATAAGCTGGTAAGGAAGGCGGGCTCTGTCGTGGGCACAGAACTGGAGAGTATGACATCGGTGGCAGAGAGGAGGGCGCTGAGTAGGCTACGGTCAATCATGGAAAACCCTGAACATCCTCTGCACAGCACCATCCAGAGACAGAGAAGCAGCTTCAGCGGCAGGTTGCTGTCAATGCAATGCTCCTCAGACAGGATGAAGAGATCAATACTCCCCAACGCCATTTGGCTCTACAATTCAACCACCAGGGGCAAGACATGTTAATGTGCCGGGGTTAGGACTGAGCTTAAGTTACCACTCAATGCACTTCAGTAAACTATTTAAGAACTTTTTAAAAGCCATTTATTAATGCTTTTTGGGAGGGTGATTTTAGATGCATATCATATTTATACTGAGTTAAATACTGTATGTAATTAGTTTTGCTACAATAAGTGTATGGGACACTGGAAAAATGTTGAATTTCCCCTTGGGGATGAATAAAGTATCTATCTATCTATCTATCTATCTATCTATCTATCTATCTATCTATCTATCTATCTATCTATCTATCTATCTATCTATCTAATAATAAATAAATAAATAAGTAAATCAATTACCTGTATTGAATAGATTAAAAAACGTGCAAAAACAGAAATACTGTATATTTTTAAAAAGTGAGGTAGTGTCCATGGGTTCAATGTCCATTTAGGAATCAGATGGCAGAGGGGAAGAAGCTGTTCCTGAATCACTGAGTGTGTGCCTTCAGGATTCTGTACCTCCTACCTGATGGTAGCAGTAAGAAAAGGGCATGCCCTGGGTGCCGGAGGTCCTTAATAATGGATACTGCCTTTCTGAGACACCACTCCCTAAAGATGTCCTGGGTACTTTGTAGGCTAGTGCCCAAGATGGAGCTGACTAGATTTACAACCTTCTGCAGCTTCTTTCAGTCCTGTGCAGTAGCCCCTCTGTACCAGACAGTGATGCAGCCTGTCAGAATGCTCTCCACAGTACAACTACAGAAGTTTTTGAGTGTATTTGTTGATATGCCAAATCTCTTCAAACTCCCAATGAAGTGTAGTCACTGTCTTGCCTTCTTTATAACAACATCGGTATGTTGGGACCAGGTTAGATCCTCAGAGATCTTAACACCTAGGAACTTGAAGCTGCTCACTCTCTGCACTTCTGATCCCTCTATGAGGATTGGCAAGAGTTCCTTCATCTTATCCTTCCTGAAGTGCACAATCAGCTCTTTCATCTTACTGACGTTGAGTTCCAGGTTGTTGCTGCGGCACCATTCCACTAGTTGGCATATCTCACTCCTGTACACCCTCTCAGCACTATCTGAGATTCTAACAACAATGGCTGTATTGCCGGCAAATTTATAGATGGTATTTGAGCTAAGCCTAGCCACACAGTCATGGGTATAGAGAGCAGTGAGCTGAGCACACACCCCTGAGGTGCGCCAGTGTTGATCATCATTGAGGAGGATACATTATCATCAATCCGCACAGATTGTGGTCTTCCGGTTAGGAAGTCAAGAGTCCAATTGCAGAGGGAGGTACAGAGGTTCTGCAACTTCTCAATCAGAATTGTGGGAATGATGGCATTAAATGCTGAGTTATAGTCGATGAACAGCATCCTGCTGTAGGTGTTTATATTGTCCAGGTGATCTAAAGCTCTGTGAGATTGCGTCTGCCGGTAACCCATTGTAGCGATAAGCAAATTGCAATGGGTCCAGGTCCTTGCTGAGACAGGAGTTCAGTCTAGTCATGACCAACCTCTCCACGCATTTCATCACTGTCAATGTGAGTACCACCGGGTGATAGTCATTAAGGCAGCCCACATTATTCTTCTTAGGCACTGGTGCAATTGTTGCCTTTTTGACCCAAGTAGGAACTTCTACCCATAGCAGTCAGAGGTTGAAAATGTCCCTGAATACTCTTGCTAGTTGGTTGGCAAAGGTTTTCAGAGCCTTTCCAGATACTCCATCTGGACTTTCCGCCTTGCGAGGGTTCACTCTCTTTAAAGCTAGCCTAACATCGGCATCTGAGAAGGAGATCACAGGGTCTCCGGGTTCAGCAGGGATCTGCATAGCTGTAGTTGTGTTGTCCCTTTCAAAGTGTGTATAGAAGGCATTGAGTTTATCTGGTAGTGAAGCATTGCTGCCATTCATACCATTGTGTTTCGCTTCATAGGAAGTAATGTATTGCAGACCCTGCCAGAGTTTGTTTGGTTTGTGTAATCTTACAAGAAAGCATTCAAAAATGGCTTCTAACTGAAGTACAACTCACATTTAAAAGTGCATTTAAAATTGCAGTATCAATGGAAACAGCAGCCAGAGACACAATTACATTGCAGTCAGGAATGAAGGTGAACGGGAACAACATTACAACATCTAAACAGGAACCTGGTTGGTGGCCCAAACAAATTGTGTTGCTGTTGTGGGAGGGGCTCTCATGCCAAACCAGTGCAAGTTTAAAGGTAAAACTTACAGAAAATGACACAAAGTAGGACTCATATTCTACAAAGAGCACATTGGGCAGACAAAAATAAATGGACTGCACAGGGAAGAGAAAATGATAAAAAGTCAAGTTGGAGTTCCAAAAAGAGTACTGATTTGCATGCTGTTAATGAAAAATATGATAATGACGAGAGCGACACAGGACTACTGGGTCAACTTATAGATGGAGTTAGAGCAAAATCTGGCTACACAGTTGATTGTATAGGGGAAAAAACAAGGGGATGAGGATGTAGCTTCAATATTAACCACTTATATTTGATAACATTACTGTCACCAGTACCCTGGGGATCACCAGTGACCAGCTACACTGTGACTACGAGAACAATTCAGAGGCAGGGCTTTCTGAAATGAATAGCACCCCTCCTGATACACCAAAGATTTTCCAATGTCTACATGGCAGCTCAAGCATGCAATGGAGTACTCGTTATGGACCTGATTAGTACAGAACCTACAATGTTTGATGCTCAATACCAAGCTTTTTCTTGCACATTTGACATGAATAGAAAGGTTTTAGAGGTATTAGGTCAAGGAATGGGATTAGCTCAGAGAAACATCTTGGTCATCAAGGTTGTTGTGTGGCCAAAGGGGCCTGTTTCCACACTGTATAACTCTATTGCTTTATGACTCTCAATGACACTTGTCCACTCTAAACATTCACTTCTTCCTCTGCTTTGTGCAAATTTGCAGTAGTCATCCAGGGAAAGCAATCCAGTTGCTTAGTTAGGCTACTCAGACAGAATCTTCCAAGTCTGAGGATTTCAAACACCCTGTCATGGTCCAGACCAGTAACAACTCATTTCAGTTAATTTCCTTTTCCAGGTGTTCCACTGGGCTCCTTGATTGCAAATCTGATCCTCATTCAAACTGGCAGCATATAACCTCCAACTTTCATCTACTCGCTGCTGGTTCGTCACCTCAGCAGAGCAGCTATGCAAGTTCTGAGAGGCTGAGAATAAGGGACTGCCTTTGGAGCCTCCACTAATAAGGGGACGTCTTCATGAGCTTCTCCATGTCAAGATCTGTATTGTCAGTCGTCGGTTGGTTTAGTCATCTCGTTCCAAGCTGAGTAGGTCCAGCCACTTGCCGCTACTCTGAGTTGGGAATTCTGACTCTTCGTGTCTAGCTGACAATTGCTGGCAGTTTTGCAGCTCCTCAAATCCAATATATGAATCGTCTGTCGTTGTTTGGTGATGTCATCTCTGTGTTCCAGTTCCAAGCTCTGTTCAAAATTCCAGGTTCCAAGTTTCAGTCCAGTCAGGGCTCTGTGTTCCAGTCCAGTCAGGGCTCCGAGTTCCAGTCCAGTCAGGGCACTGTGTTCTAGTCCAGTCCTGGCTCGATGTTCCAGTCCAGTCAGGGCTTCGTGTTCTAGTGCAGTCAGCGCTGTGAGTTCCAGTCACTTCAGGGCTCTGTGTTCCAGACCAGTCAGTGCACTGTGTTCTAGACCAGACAGTGCTCTGTGTCCTAGTACAGTCAGGCCTCCGTGTTCCTGTACAGTCAAGGCTCTGTGTTCTAGTCCAGACTGGGCTCCGTGTGCTAGACCAGACAGTGCTGTGTGTCCTAGTACAGTCAGGCCTCCGTGTTCCAGTCCCGTCAGGGCTCTGTGTTCTAGTCCAGTCCTGGCTCGATGTTCCAGTCCAGTCAGGGCTTCGTGTTCTAGTGCAGTCAGCACTCTGAGTTCCAGTCACTTCAGGGCTCTGTGTTCCAGTCCATTCAGGGCTCCGTGTTCTAGTCCAGTCAGGGCTCTGTGTTCTAGTCCATTCAGTGCTCTGTGCTCTAGAGCAGACAGGGCTCTGAGTTCTAATACAGTCAGGGCACCGTGTTCCAGTATAGTCAGGGCTCTGCCTTCCAGACCAGTCAGAGCTCGGTGATCTTATGCATTCAGGGCTCTGTGTCCCAATCCATTCAGAGCTCCGTGTTCCAGTCCTGTCAGGGCTCTGTGTTCTAGTCCAGTCAGGGCTCCGTGTTCCAGTACATTCAGGGCTCTGTGTTCTAGACCAGTCAGTGATCTGTGTTCTAGACCAGACAGTGCTCTGTTTTCTAGTACAGTTAGGCCTCCGTGTTCCTGTATAGTCATGGCTCTGTGTTCTAGTCCAGTTAGGGCTCCGTGTGCTAGACCAGACAGTGTTCTGTGTCCTAGTACAGTCAGGCCTCCGTGTTCCAGTCCCGTCAGGGCTCTGTGTTCTAGTCCAGTCCTGGCTCGATGTTCCAGTCCAGTCAGGGCTTCGTGTTGTAGTCCAGGCAGCGCTCTGTGTTCTATTGCATTCAGGGCTCCATCTCCTAGTCCAGTCACGGCTCCATGTTCTAGTACAGTCAGGGCTATGTGTTCCAGTCACTTCAGGGCTCTGTGTTCCAGTCCATTCAGGGCTCCGTGTTCTAGCCCAGACGGGGCTCCGTGTTCCAGTACAGTCAGTGATCTGTGTTCTAGTCCAGGTAGGGCTCTGAGTTCTAATACAGTCAGGGCACCGTGTTCCAGTATAGTCAGGGCTCTGCCTTCCAGACCAGTCAGAGCTCGGTGATCTTATGCATTCAGGGCTCTGTGTTCCAATCCATTCAGAGCTCCGTGTTCCAGTCCTGTCAGGGCTCTGTGTTCTAGTCCAGTTAGGGCTCTGTGTTCTAGTGCATTCAGTGCTCCGTGTTCTTATGCAGTCAGGGCTCTGTGTTCCAGTCCATTCAGAGCTCAGTGTTCTAGTCCAGACAGGGCTCCATGTTCTAGTCCAGGCAGGGCTCCGTGTTCTATTGCATTCAGGGCTCCGTCTTCTAGTCCAGTCACGGCTCCGTGTTCTAGTACAGTCAGGGCTCTTTGTTCCAGTCACTTCAGGGCTCTGTGTTCCAGTCCATTCAGGGCTCCGTGTTCTAGTCCAGACGGCGCTCCGTGTTCTTGTCCAGTCAGGGCTCCGTGTTCCAGTACAGTCAGGGCTCTGTGTTCTAGACCAGTCAGTGATTTGTGTTCTAGACCAGACAGTGCTCTGTTTCCTTGTACAGTCAGGCCTCCGTGTTCCAGTACAGTCATGGCTCTGTGTTCTAGTCCAGTTAGGGCTCCGTGTGCTAGACCAGACAGTGCTCTGTGTCCTAGTACTGTCAGGCCTCCGTGTTCCAGTCCCGTCAGGGCTCTGTGTTCTAGTCCAGTCCTGGCTCGATGTTCCAGTCCAGTCAGGGCTTCGTGTTCTAGTGCAGTCAGGGCTCTGAGCTCCAGTCACTTCAGGGCTGTGTTCCAGTCCATTCAGGGCTCCGTGTTCTAGTCCAGACTGGGCTCCGTGCTCTAGTCCAGTCAGGGCTCCGAGTTCCAGTACAGTCAGTGCTCTGTGTTCTTGACCAGTCAGTGCTCTGTGTTCTAGACCAGACAGTGCTCTGTGTCCTAGTACAGTCAGGCCTCCGTGTTCCAGTACAGTCAGTGCTCTGTGTTCTTGACCAGTCAGTGCTCTGTGTTCTAGACCAGACAGTGCTCTGTGTCCTAGTACAGTCAGGCCTCCGTGTTCCAGTACAGTCAGGGCTCTGTGTTCTAGTCCATATAGTGTTCTGTGTTCTAGACCAGACAGTGTTCTGTGTTCTAGTACTGTCAGGCCTCCGTATTCCTGTATAGTCAGGGCTCTATGTTGCAGTCCACTCAGGTCTCCGTGTTCCAGTCCAGTCAGGGCTCTGTGTTCCAGTCCATTCAGAGCTCCGTGTTCTAGTCCAGACAGGGCTCCGCGTACCTGTCCAGGCAGGGCTCTGTGTTCTAGTCCAGACAGGGCTCCGTGTTCTAGTCCAGGCAGGGCTCCGTGTTCTATTGCATTCAGGGCTCCGTCTTCTAGTCCAGTCACGGCTCCATGTTCTAGTACAGTCAGGGCTATGTGTTCTAGTCCATTCAGTGCTCTGTGCTCTAGAGCAGACAGGGCTCTGAGTTCTAATACAGTCAGGGCACCGTGTTCCAGTACAGTCAGGGCTCTTCCTTCCAGACCAGTCAGAGCTCGGTGATCTTATGCAGTCAGGGCTCTGTGTCCCAATCCATTCAGGCCTCCGTGTTCCAGTCCTGTCAGGGCTCTGTGTTCTAGTCCAGGTAGAGGTCTGTGTTCTAGTCCATTCAGTGCTCTGTGTTCCAGACCAGACAGGGCTCCGTGTTCTAGTCCAGGCAGGGCTCCGTGTTCTAGTCCAGGCAGGGCTACGTGTTCTATTGCATTCAGGGCTCCGTCTTCTAGTCCAGTCACGGCTCCATGTTCTAGTACAGTCAGGGCTATGTGTTCCAGTGCAGTCAGGGCTCTGTGTTCTAGACCAGTCAGTGATCTGTGTTCTAGACCAGACAGTGCTCTGTGTCCTAGTACAGTCAGGCCTCCGTGTTCCAGTACAGTCATGGCTCTGTGTTCTAGTCCAGTTAGGGCTCCGTGTGCTAGACCAGACAGTGCTCTGTGTCCTAGTACAGTCAGGCCTCCGTGTTCCAGTACAGTCATGGCTCTGTGTTCTAGTCCAGTTAGGGCTCCGTGTGCTAGACCAGACAGTGCTCTGTGTCCTAGTACTGTCAGGCCTCCGTGTTCCAGTCCCGTCAGGGCTCTGTGTTCTAGTCCAGTCCTGGCTCGATGTTCCAGTCCAGTCAGGGCTTCGTGTTCTAGTGCAGTCAGGGCTCTGAGCTCCAGTCACTTCAGGGCTGTGTTCCAGTCCATTCAGGGCTCCGTGTTCTAGTCCAGACTGGGCTCCGTGCTCTAGTCCAGTCAGGGCTCCGAGTTCCAGTACAGTCAGTGCTCTGTGTTCTTGACCAGTCAGTGCTCTGTGTTCGAGACCAGACAGTGCTCTGTGTCCTAGTACAGTCAGGCCTCCGTGTTCCAGTACAGTCAGGGCTCTGTGTTCTAGTCCATATAGTGTTCTGTGTTCTAGACCAGACAGTGTTCTGTGTCCTAGTACAGTCAGGCCTCCGTATTCCAGTATAGTCAGGGCTCTATGTTGCAGTCCACTCAGGTCTCCGTGTTCCAGTCCACTCATGGCTCTGTGTTCCAGTCCATTCAGAGCTCCGTGTTCTAGACCAGGCAGGGCTCCGTGTTCTAGTCCAGACAGGGCTCCGTGTTCTAGTCCAGGCAGGGCTCCGTGTTCTATTGCATTCAGGGCTCCGTCGTCTAGTCCAGTCACGGCTCCATGTTCTAGTACAGTCATGGCTATGTGTTCCAGTCACTTCAGGGCTCTGTGTTCCAGTCCATTCAGGGCTCCGTGTTCTAGTCCAGACGGGGCTCCCTGTTCTTGTCCAGTCAGGGCTCCGTGTTCCAGTACAGTCAGGGCTCTGTGTTCTAGACCAGTCAGTGATCTGTGTTCTAGACCAGACAGTGCTCTGTGTCCTAGTACAGTCAGGCCTCCGTGTTCCAGTACAGTCAGGGCTCTGTGTTCAAGTCCATATAGTGTTCTGTGTTCTAGTCCAGTTAGGGCTCCGTGTGCTAGAACAGACAATGCTCTGTGTCCTAGTACAGTCAGGCCTCCATGTTCCAGTCCCGTCAGGGCTCTGTGTTCTAGTCCAGTCCTAGCTCGATGTTCCAGTCCAGTCAGGGCTTCGTGTTCTAGTGCAGTCAGCGCTGTGAGTTCCAGTCACTTCAGGGCTCTGTGTTCCAGTCCATTCAGGGCTCCGTGTTCTAGTCCAGACAGGGCTCCGTGCTCTAGTCCATTTAGGGCTCCGAGTTCCAGTACAGTCAGTGCTCTGTGTTCTTGACCAGTCAGTGCTCTGTGTTCTAGACCAGACAGTGCTCTGTTTTCTAGAACAGTCACGCCTCCGTGTTCCTGTACAGTCATGGCTCTGTGTTCTAGTCCAGACTGGGCTCCGTGTGTTAGACCAGACAGTGCTCTGTGTCCTAGTACAGTCAGGCCTCCGTGTTCCAGTCCCGTCAGGGCTCTGTGTTCTAGTCCAGTCCTGGCTCGATGTTCCAGTCCAGTCAGGGCTTAGTGTTCTAGTGCAGTCAGCACTCTGAGTTCCAGTCACTTCAGGGCTCTGTGTTCCAGTCCATTCAGGGCTCCGTGTTCTAGTCCAGTCAGGGCTCTGTGTTCTAGACCATATAGTGTTCTGTGTTCTAGACCAGACTGTGCTCTGTGTCCTAGTACAGTCAGGCCTCCGTGTTCCAGTACAGTCAGGGCTCTGTGTTCTAGACCATATAGTGTTCTGTGTTCTAGACCAGACAGTGTTCTGTGTTCTAGTACTGTCAGGACTCCGTATTCCTGTATAGTCAGCGCTCTATGTTGCAGTCCACTCAGGTCTCCGTGTTCCAGTCCAGTCAGGGCTCTGTGTTCCAGTCCAGTCAGGGCTTCGTGTTCTAGTGCAGTCAGCACTCTGAGTTCCAGTCACTTCAGGGCTCTGTGTTCCAGTCCATTCAGGGCTCCGTGTTCTAGTCCAGTCAGGGCTCTGTGTTCTAGTCCATTCAGTGCTCTGTGCTCTAGAGCAGACAGGGCTCTGATTTCTAATACAGTCAGGGCACCGTGTTCCAGTATAGTCAGGGCTCTGCCTTCCAGACCAGTCAGAGCTCGGTGATCTTATGCATTCAGGGCTCTGTGTCCCAATCCATTCAGAGCTCCGTGTTCCAGTCCTGTCAGGGCTCTGTGTTCTAGTCCAGTCAGGGCTCCGTGTTCCAGTACATTCAGGGCTCTGTGTTCTAGACCAGTCAGTGATCTGTGTTCTAGACCAGACAGTGCTCTGTTTTCTAGTACAGTTAGGCCTCCGTGTTCCTGTATAGTCATGGCTCTGTGTTCTAGTCCAGTTAGGGCTCCGTGTGCTAGACCAGACAGTGTTCTGTGTCCTAGTACAGTCAGGCCTCCGTGTTCCAGTCCCGTCAGGGCTCTGTGTTCTAGTCCAGTCCTGGCTCGATGTTCCAGTGCAGTCAGGGCTTCGTGTTCTAGTGCAGTCAGCACTCTGAGTTCCAGTCACTTCAGGGCTCTGTGTTCCAGTCCATTCAGGGCTCCGTGTTTTAATCCAGACTGGGCTCCGTGCTGTAGTCCAGTCTGGGCTCCGAGTTCCAGTACAGTCAGTGCTCTGTGTTCTAGACCAGTCAGTGCTCTGTGTTCTAGACCAGACAGTGCTCTGTGTCCTAGTACAGTCAGGCCTCCGTGTTCCAGTACAGTCAGGGCTCTGTGTTCTAGACCATATAGTGTTCTGTGTTCTAGACCAGACAGTGTTCTGTGTTCTTGTACAGTCAGACCTCCGTATTCCAGTATAGTCAGGGCTCTATGTTGCAGTCCACTCAGGTCTCCGTGTTCCAGTCCAGTCAGGGCTCTGTGTTCCAGTCCATTCAGAGCTCCGTGTTCCAGTCCAGGCAGGGCTCTGTGTTCTAGTCCAGACAGGGCTCCGTGTTCTTGTCCAGGCAGGGCTCCGTGTTCTATTGCATTCAGGGCTCCGTCTTCTAGTCCAGTCACGGCTCCATGTTCTAGTATAGTCAGGGCTATGTGTACCAGTCACTTCAGGGCTCTGTGTTCCAGTCCATTCAGGGCTCCGTGTTCTAGTCCAGACGGGGCTCCGTGTTCTTGTCCAGTCAGTGCTCCGTGTTCCAGTACAGTCAGGGCTCTGTGTTCTAGACCATATAGTGTTCTGTGTTCTAGACCAGACAGTGCTCTGTGTTCTAGTACTGTCAGGCCTCCGTATTCCTGTATAGTCAGGGCTCTATGTTGCAGTCCACTCAGGTCTCCGTGTTCCAGTCCAGTCAGGGCTCTGTGTTCCAGTCCATTCAGAGCTCCGTGTTCTAGTCCAGGCAGGGCTCCGTGTTCTAGACCAGACAGGGCTCCGTGTTCTAGTCCAGACGGGGCTCCGTGTTCAATTGCATTCAGGGCTCCGTCTTCTAATCCAGTCACGGCTCCGTGTTCTAGTACAGTCAGGGCTCCGTGTTCCAGTCACTTCAGGGCTCTGTGTTACAGTCCATTCAGGGCTCCGTGTTCTAGTCCAGACGGGGCTCCGTGTTCTTGTCCAGTCAGGGCTCCGTGTTCCTGTACAGTCTGGGCTCTGTGTTCTAGACCAGTCAGTGATCTGTGTTCTAGACCAGACAGTGCTCTGTTTTCTAGTACAGTCAGGCCTCCGTGTTCCAGTACAGTCATGGCTCTGTTTTCTAGTCCAGTTAGGGCTCCGTGTGCTAGAACAGACAGTGCTCTGTGTCCTAGTACAGTCAGGCCTCCGTGTTCCAGTCTCGTCAGGGCTCTGTGTTCTAGTCCAGTCCTGGCTCGATGTTCCAGTCCAGTCAGGGCTTCGTGTTCTAGTGCAGTCAGCGCTCTGAGTTCCAGTCACTTCAGGGCTCTGCGTTCTAGTCCATTCAGGGCTCCGTGTTCTAGTCCAGACTGGGCTCCGTGCTCTGGTCCAGTCGGGGCTCTGAGTTCCAGTACAGTCAGTGCTCTGTGTTCTTGACCTGTCAGTGCTCTGTGTTCTAGACCAGACAGTGCTCTGTGTCCTAGTACAGTCAGGCCTCCGTGTTCCAGTACAGTCAGGGCTCTGTGTTCTAGTCCATATAGTGTTCTGTGTTCTAGACCAGACAGTGTTCTGTGTTCTAGTACAGTCAGGCCTCCGTATTCCAGTATAGTCAGGGCTCTATGTTGCAGTCCACTCAGGTCTCCGTGTTCCAGTCCACTCATGGCTCTGTGTTCCAGTCCATTCAGGGCTCCGTGTTCTAGTCCAGACGGGGCTCCGTGTTCTTGTCCAGTCAGCGCTCCGTGTTCCTGTACAGTCTGGGCTCTGTGTTCTAGACCAGTCAGTGATCTGTGTTCTAGACCAGACAGTGCTCTGTTTTCTAGTACAGTCAGGCCTCCGTGTTCCAGTACAGTCATGGCTCTGTGTTCTAGTCCAGTCACGGCTCCATGTTCTAGTACAGTCAGGGCTATGTGTTCTAGTCCATTCAGTGCTCTGTGCTCTAGAGCAGACAGGGCTCTGAGTTCTAATACAGTCAGGGCACCGTGTTCCAGTATAGTCAGGGCTCTTCCTTCCAGACCAGTCAGAGCTCGGTGATCTTATGCAGTCAGGGCTCTGTGTCCCAATCCATTCAGGGCTCCGTGTTCCAGTCCAGTCAGGGCTCTGTGTTCTAGTTCAGGTAGGGCTCTGTGTTCTAGTCCATTCAGTGCTCTGTGTTCTAGAGCAGACAGGTCTCTGAGTTCTAATACAGTCAGGGCTCCGTGTTCCAGTATAGTCAGGGCTCTGCGTTCCACACCAGTCAGTGCTCCGTGTTCTTATGCAGTCAGGGCTCGGTGTTCCAGACCAGACAGGGCTCCGTGTTCTAGTCCAGGCAGGGCTCCGTGTTCTAGTCCAGGCAGGGCTCCGTGTTCTATTGCATTCAGGGCTCCGTCTTCTAGTCCAGTCACGGCTCCGTGTTCTAGTACAGTCAGGGCTCTGTGTTCCAGTCACTTCAGGGCTCTGTGTTCCAGTCCATTCAGGGCTCCGTGTTCTAGTCCAGACGGGCCTCCGTGTTCTTGTCCAGTCAGGGCTCCGTGTTCCAGTACAGTCATGGCTCTGTGTTCTAGTACAGTTAGGGCTCCGTGTGCTAGACCAGACAGTGCTCTGTGTCCTAGTACAGTCAGGCCTCCGTGTTCCCGTCCCGTCAGGGCTCTGTGTTCTAGTCCAGTCTTGGCTCGATGTTCAAGTCCAGTCAGGGCTTCGTGTTCTAGTGCAGTCAGGGCTCTGAGTTCCAGTCACTTCAGGGCTGTGTTATAGTCCATTCAGGGCTCCGTGTTGTAGTCCAGACTGGGCTCCGTGCTCTAGTCCAGTCAGGGCTCCGAGTTCCAGTACAGTCAGTGCTCTGTGTTCTTGACCAGTCAGTGCTCTGTGTTCTAGACCAGACAGTGCTCTGTGTCCTAGTACAGTCAGGCCTCCGTGTTCCAGTACAGTCAGGGCTCTGTGTTCTAGTCCACATAGTGTTCTGTGTTCTAGATCAGACAGTGTTCTGTGTTCTAGTACTGTCAGGCCTCCGTATTCCTGTATAGTCAGGGCTCTATGTTGCAGTCCACTCAGGTCTCCGTGTTCCAGTCCAGTCAGGGCTCTGTGTTCCAGTCCATTCAGAGCTCCGTGTTCTAGTCCAGGCAGGGCTCCGTGTTCTAGTCCAGACAGGGCTCCGTGTTCTAGTCCAGGCAGGGCTCCGTGTTCTATTGCATTCAGGGCTCCGTCTTCTAGTCCAGTCACGGCTCCATGTTCTAGTACAGTCAGGGCTATGTGTTCCAGTAACGTCAGGGCTCTGTGTTCCAGTCCATTAAGGGCTCCGTGTTCTAGTCCAGACGGGGCTCCGTGTTCTATTGCATTCAGGGCTCCGTCTTCTAGTCCAGTCACGGCTCCGTGTTCTAGTACAGTCAGGGCTCCGTGTTCCAGTCACTTCAGGGCTCTGTGTTCCAGTCCATTCAGGGCTCCGTGTTCTAGTCCAGACGGGGCTCCGTGTTCTAGACCAGACAGTGCTCTGTTTTCTAGTACAGTCAGGCCTCCGTGTTCCAGTACCTTCATGGTTCTGTGTTCTAGTCCAGTTAGGGCTCCGTGTGCTAGACCAGACAGTGCTCTGTGTCCTAGTACAGTCTGGCCTCCGTGTTCCAGTCCCGTCAGGGCTCTGTGTTCTAGTCCAGTCCTGGCTCTATGTTCCAGTCCAGTCAGGGCTTCGTGTTCTAGTGCAGTCAGCGCTCTGAGTCCCAGTCACTTCAGGGCTCTGTGTTCTAGTCCATTCAGGGCTCCGTGTTCTAGTCCAGACTGGGCTCCGTGCTCTAGTCCAGTCTGGACTCCGAGTTCCAGTACAGTCAGTGCTCTGTGTTCTTGACCAGTCAGTGTTCTGTGTTCTAGACCAGACAGTGTTCCGTGTTCTAGTACTGTCAGGCCTCCGTATTCCTGTATAGTCATGGCTCTGTGTTCTAGACCAGTTAGGGCTCCGTGTTCCAGTCCGGTCAGGGCTCTGTGTTCTAGTCCATTCAGTGCTCTGTGCTCTAGAGCAGACAGGGCACTGATTTCTAATACAGTCAGGGCACCGTGTTCCAGTATAGTCAGGGCTCTGCCTTCCAGACCAGTCAGTGCTCGGAGATCTTATGCAGTCAGGGCTCTGTGTCCCAATCCATTCAGAGCTCCGTGTTCTAGTCCAGACAGGGCTCAGTGTTGTAGTCCAGGCAGCGCTCCGTGTTCTATTGCATTCAGGGCTCCGACTTCTAGTCCAGTCACGGCTCCGTGTTCTAGTACAGTCAGGGCTCTTTGTTCCAGTCACTTCAGGGCTCCGTGTTCTAATCCAGTCAGGGCTCTGTGTTCCAGTCACTTCAGGGCTCTGTGTTCCAGTCCTCTCAGGGCTCCGTGTTCTAATCCAGTCAGGGCTCTGTGTTCCAGTCACTTCAGGGCTCTGTGTTCCAGTCCATTCAGGGCTCCGTGTTCTAGTCCAGACGGGGCTCCGTGTTCTTGTCCAGTCAGGGCTCCGTGTTCCAGTACAGTCAGGGCTCTGTGTTCTAGACCAGTCAGTGATCTGTGTTCTAGACCAGACAGTGCTCTGTTTTTTAAGACAGTCAGGCCTCCGTGTTCTAGTCCCGTCAGGGCTCTGTGTTCTAGTCCAGTCCTGGCTCGATGTTCCAGTCCAGTCAGGGCTCTGTGTTCCAGTCACTTCAGGGCTCCGTGTTCTAGTCCAGACGGGGCTCCGTGTTCTTGACCAGTCAGGGCTCCGTGTTCCAGTACAGTCAGGGCTCTGTTTTCTATACCAGTCAGTGATCTGTGATCTAGACCAGACAGTGCTCTGTTTTCTAGTACAGTCATGCCTCCGTGTTCCAGTACAGTCATGGCTTGATTTTCCAGTCCAGAGAGGGCTTCGTGTTCTAGTGCAGTCAGGGCCCTGAGTTCCCGTCACTTCAGGGCTCTGTGTTCCAGTCCATTCAGGGCTCCGTGTTCTAGTCCAGACTGGGCTCCGTGCTCTAGTCCAGTCAGGGCTCCGAGTTCCAGTACAGTCAGTGCTCTGTGTTCTAGACCAGTCAGTGCTCTGTGTTCTAGACCATATAGTGTTCTGTGTTCTAGACCAGACAGTGTTCTGTGTTCTAGTACAGTCAGGCCTCCGTATTCCAGTATAGTCAGGGCTCTATGTTGCAGTCCACTCAGGTCTCCGTGTTCCAGTCCAGTCAGGGCTCTGTGCTCTAGAGCAGACAGGGATCTGAGTTCTAATACAGTCAGGGCACCGTGTTCCTGTATAGTCAGGGCTCTGCCTTCCAGACCAGTCAGAGCTCCGTGATCTTATGCAGTCAGGGCTCTGTGTCCCAATCCATTCAGAGCTCCGTGTTCCAGTCCAGTCAGGGCTCTGTGTTCCAGTCCAGTTAGGGCTCTGTGTTCTAGTCCATTCAGTGCTCTGTGTTCTAGTACAGTTAGGCCTCCGTGTGCCAGTATAGTCAGGGCTCCGTGTTCTTGTCCAGTCAACGCTCCGTGTTCCAGTACAGTCAGGGCTCTGTGTTCTAGACCAGTCAGTGATCTGTGTTCTAGACCAGGCAGTGCTCTGTTTTCTAGTACAGCCTGGCCTCCGTGATCCAGTACAGTCATGGCTCTGTGTTCTTGTCCAGTTAGGGCTCCGTGTGCTAGACCAGACAGTGCTATGTGTCCTAGTACAGTCAGGCCTCCGTGTTCCAGACCCGTTAGGGCTCTGTGTTCTAGTGCAGTCCTGGCTCGATGTTCCAGTCCAGTCAGGGCTTCGTGTTCTAGTGCAGTCAGGGCTCTGAGTTCCAGTCACTTCAGGGCTCTGTGTTCTAGACCATATAGTGTTCTGTGTTCTAGACCAGGCAGTGTTCTGTGTTCTAATACAGTCAGGCCTCCGTATTCCAGTATAGTCAGGGCTCTATGTTGCAGTCCACTCAGGTCTCCGTGTTCCAGTCTAGTCAGAGCTCTGTGTTCTAGTCCATTCAGTGCTCTGTGCTCTAGAGCAGACAGGGCTCTGATTTCTAATACAGACAGGGCACCGTGTTCCAGTATAGTCAGGGCTCTGCCTTCCAGACCAGTCAGTGCTCGGTGATCTTATGCAGTCAGGGCTCTGTGTTCCAATCTATTCAGAGCTCCGTGTTCCAGTCCAGTCAGGGCTCTGTGTTCTAGTCCAGTTAGGGCTCTGTGTTCTAGTCCATTCAGTGCTCTGTGTTCTAGAGCAGACAGGGCTCTGAGTTCTACTACAGTCAGGGCTCCGTGTTCCAGTATAGTCAGGGCTCTGCGTTCCAGAACAGTCATTGCTCCGTGTTCTTATGCAGTCAGGGCACTGTGTTCCAGTCCTTTCAGGGCTCCGTGTTCTAGTCCAGACGGGGCTCCATGTTCTTGTCCAGTCAGGGCTCCGTGTTCCAGTACAGTCAGGGCTCTGTGTTCTAGACCAGTCAGTGATCTGTGTTCTAGACCAGACAGTGCTCTGTTTTTTAATACAGTCAGGCCTCCGTGTTCTAGTCCCGTCAGGGCTCTGTGTTCTAGTCCAGTCCTGGCTCGATGTTCCAGTCCAGTCAGGGCTCTGAGTTCCAGTCCATTCAGGCTCCGTGTTCTAGTCCAGACTGGGCTCCGTGCTCTAGTCCAGTCAGGGCTCCGAGTTCCAGTACAGTCAGTGCTCTGTGTTCTAGACCAGACAGTGCTCTGTGTCCTAGTACAGCCAGGCCTCCGTGTTCCAGTACAGTCAGGGCTCTGTGTTCTAGTCCATATAGTGTTCTGTGTTCTAGACCAGACAGTGTTCTGTGTTCTAGTACTGTCAGGCCTCCGTATTCCTGTATAGTCAGGGCTCTATGTTGCAGTCCACTCAGGTCTCCATGTTCTAATACAGTCAGGGCACTGTGTTCCAGTCAATTCAGGGCTCTGTGTTCCAGTCCATTCAGGGCTCCGTGTTCTAGTCCAGACGGGGCTCCGTGTTCCAGTACATTCAGGGCTCTGTTTTCTACACCAGTCAGTGATCTGTGATCAAGACCAGACAGTGCTCTGTTTTCTAGTACAGTCATGCCTCCGTGTTCCAGTACAGTCATGGCTTGATTTTCCAGTCCAGAGAGGGCTTCGTGTTCTAGTGCAGTCAGGGCCCTGAGTTCCAGTCACTTTAGGGCTCTGTGTTCCAGTTCATTCAGGGCTCCGTGTTTTAGTCCAGACTGGGCTCCGTGCTCTAGTCTAGTCAGGGCTCCGAGTTCCAGTACAGTCAGTGCTCTGTGTTCTAGACCAGACAGTGCTCCGTGTCCTAGTACAGCCAGGCCTCCGTGTTCCAGTACAGTCAGGGCTCTGTGTTCTAGTACATATAGTGTTCTGTGTTCTAGACCAGACAGTGTACTGTGTTCTAGTACTGTCAGGCCTCCGTATTCCTGTATAGTCAGGGCTCTATGTTGCAGTCCACTCAGGTCTCCATGTTCTAATACAGTCAGGGCTCTGTGTTCCAGTCACTTCAGGGCTCTGTGTACCAGTCCATTCAGGGCTCCGTGTTCTAGTCCAGACGGGGCTCCGTGTTCTTGACCAGTCAGGGCTCCGTGTTCCAGTACAGTCAGGGCTCTGTTTTCTACACCAGTCAGTGATCTGTGATCAAGACCAGACAGTGCTCTGTTTTCTAGTACAGTCATGCCTCCGTGTTCCAGTACAGTCATGGCTTGATTTTCCAGTCCAGAGAGGGCTTCGTGTTCTAGTGCAGTCAGGGCCCTGAGTTCCAGTCACTTTAGGGCTCTGTGTTCCAGTCCATTCAGGGCTCCGTGTTTTAGTCCAGACTGGGCTCCGTGCTCTAGTCCAGTCAGGGCTCCGAGTTCCAGTACAGTCAGTGCTCTGTGTTCTAGACCAGACAGTGCTCTGTGTCCTAGTACAGCCAGGCCTCCGTGTTCCAGTACAGTCAGGGCTCTGTGTTCTAGTCCATATAGTGTTCTGTGTTCTAGACCAGACAGTGTTCTGTGTTCTAGTACTGTCAGGCCTCCGTATTCCTGTATAGTCAGGGCTCTATGTTGCAGTCCACTCAGGTCTCCATGTTCTAATACAGTCAGGGCTCTGTGTTCCAGTCACTTCAGGGCTCTGTGTTCCAGTCCATTCAGGGCTCCGTGTTCTAGTCCAGACGGGGCTCTGTGTTCTTGACCAGTCAGGGCTCCGTGTTCCAGTACAGTCAGGGCTCTGTTTTCTACACCAGTCAGTGATCTGTGATCTAGACCAGACAGTGCTCTGTTTTCTAGTACAGTCATGCCTCCGTATTCCAGTATAGTCAGGACTCTATGTTGCAGTCCACTCAGGTCTCCGTGTTCCAGTCCAGTCAGGGCTCTGTGTTCTAGTCCATTCAGTGCTCTGTGCTCTAGAGCAGACAGTGATCTGAGTTCTAATTCAGTCAGGGCACCGTGTTCCTGTATAGTCAGGGCTCTGCCTTCTAGACCAGTCAGTGCTCTGTGTTCTAGACCAGACTGTGTTCTGTTGTCTAGTACAGTCAGTCATCCGTGTTCCAGTATAGTCAGGGCTCTGTGTTCCCGTTCCGTCAGGGCTATGTGTTGCAGTCCACTCAGGGCTCTGTGTTCTAGTCCAGTTAGGGCTTTGTGTTCTAGAGCAGACAGGGCTCTGAGTTCTAATACAGTCAGTCCTCCGTGTTCCAGTACAGTCAGGGCTCTGTGTTCTAGACCATATGGTGTCTGTGTTCTAGACTAGACAGTGTTCTGTGTTCTAGTACAGTCAGTCCTCCGTGTTCCAGTACAGTCAGGGCTCGATGTTGCAGTCCACTCAGGTCTCCCTGTTCCAGTATAGTCAGGGCTCTGTGTTCCAGTTCCGTCAGGGCTATGTGTTGCAGTCCACTCAGGGCTCTGTGTTCTAGTCCAGTTAGGGCTCTGTGTTCTAGTCCTTTCAGGACTCCGGGTTCTAGTCCAGTCAGGGCTCCGTGTGCTAGACCAGACAGTGCTGTGTGTCCTAGGACAGTCAGGCCTCCGTGTTCCAGTCCCGTCAGGGCTCTGTGTTCTAGTTCAGTCATGGCTCGATGTTCTAATACAGTCAGGGCTCTGTGTTCCAGTCACTTCAGGGCTCTGCGTTCCAGTCCATTCAGGGCTCCGTGTTCTAGTCCAGACTGGGCTCCGTGCTCTAGTCCAGTCAGGGCTCCGAGTTCCAGTACAGTCAGTGCTCTGTGTTCTAGACCAGTCAGTGCTCTGTGTTCTAGACCAGACAGTGTTCTGTGTTCTAGCACAGTCAGGCCTCCGTATTCCAGTATAGTCAGGGCTCTATGTTGCAGTCCACTCAGGTCTCCGTGTTCCAGTCCAGTCAGGGCTCTGTGCTCTAGAGCAGACAGGGATCTGAGTTCTAATACAGTCAGGGCACCGTGTTCCTGTATAGTCAGGGCTCTGCCTTCCAGACCAGTCAGAGCTCCGTGATCTTATGCAGTCAGGGCTCTGTGTCCCAATCCATTCAGAGCTCCGTGTTCCAGTCCAGTCAGGGCTCTGTGTTCCAGTCCAGTTAGGGCTCTGTGTTCTAGTCCATTCAGTGCTCTGTGTTCCAGGACAGTCAGGCCTCCGTGTTCCAGTCCCGTCAGGGCTCTGTGTTCTAGTTCAGTCAGGTCTCCGTGTTCCATTCCAGTCAGGGCTCTGTGCTCTAGAGCAGACAGGGATCTGAGTTCTAATACAGTCAGGGCACCGTGTTCCTGTATAGTCAGGGCTCTGCGTTCCAGAACAGTCATTGCTCCGTGTTCTTATGCAGTCAGGGCACTGTGTTCCAGTCCTTTCAGGGCTCCGTGTTCTAGTCCAGACGCGGCTCCATGTTCTTGTCCAGTCAGGGCTCCGTGTTCCAGTACAGTCAGGGCTCTGTGTTCTAGACCAGTCAGTGATCTGTGTTCTAGACCAGACAGTGCTCTGTTTTTTAATACAGTCAGGCCTCCGTGCTCTAGTCCCGTCAGGGCTCTGTGTTCTAGTCCAGTCCTGGCTCGATGTTCCAGTCCAGTTAGGGCTCTGTGTTCCAGTCCATTCAGGCTCCGTGTTCTAGTCCAGACTGGGCTCCGTGCTCTAGTCCAGTCAGGGCTCCGAGTTCCAGTACAGTCAGTGCTCTGTGTTCTAGACCAGACAGTGCTCTGTGTCCTAGTACAGCCAGGCCTCCGTGTTCCAGTACAGTCAGGGCTCTGTGTTCTAGTCCATATAGTGTTCTGTGTTCTAGACCAGACAGTGTTCTGTGTTCTAGTACTGTCAGGCCTCCGTATTCCTGTATAGTCAGGGCTCTATGTTGCAGTCCACTCAGGTCTCCATGTTCTAATACAGTCAGGGCTCTGTGTTCCAGTCACTTCAGGGCTCTGTGTTCCAGTCCATTCAGGGCTCCGTGTTCTAGTCCAGACTGGGCTCCGTGCTCTAGTCCAGTCAGGGCTCCGAGTTCCAGTACAGTCAGTGCTCTGTGTTCTAGACCAGTCAGTGCTCTGTGTTCTAGACCAGACAGTGCTCTGTGTCCTAGTACAGTCAGGCCTCCGTGTTCCAGTACAGTCAGAGCTCTGTGTTCTAGACCATATAGTGTTCTGTGTTCTAGACCAGACAGTGTTCTGTGTTCTAGTACAGTCAGGCCTCCGTATTCCAGTATAGTCAGGGCTCTATGTTGCAGTCCACTCAGGTCTCCGTGTTCCAGTCCAGTCAGGGCTCTGTGCTCTAGAGCAGACAGGGATCTGAGTTCTAATACAGTCAGGGCACCGTGTTCCTGTATAGTCAGGGCTCTGCCTTCCAGACCAGTCAGAGCTCCGTGATCTTATGCAGTCAGGGCTCTGTGTCCCAATCCATTCAGAACTCCGTGTTCCAGTCCAGTCAGGGCTCTGTGTTCCAGTCCAGTTAGGGCTCTGTGTTCTAGTCCATTCAGTGCTCTGTGTTCTAGTACAGTTAGGCCTCCGTGTGCCAGTATAGTCAGGGCTCCGTGTTCTTGTCCAGTCAACGCTCCGTGTTCCAGTACAGTCAGGGCTCTGTGTTCTAGACCAGTCAGTGATCTGTGTTCTAGACCAGGCAGTGCTCTGTTTTCTAGTACAGCCTGGCCTCCGTGATCCAGTACAGTCATGGCTCTGTGTTCTTGTCCAGTTAGGGCTCCGTGTGCTAGACCAGACAGTGCTATGTGTCCTAGTACAGTCAGGCCTCCGTGTTCCAGACCCGTTAGGGCTCTGTGTTCTAGTGCAGTCCTGGCTCGATGTTCCAGTCCAGTCAGGGCTTCGTGTTCTAGTGCAGTCAGGGCTCTGAGTTCCAGTCACTTCAGGGCTCTGTGTTCTAGACCATATAGTGTTCTGTGTTCTAGACCAGGCAGTGTTCTGTGTTCTAGTACAGTCAGGCCTCCGTATTCCAGTATAGTCAGGGCTCTATGTTGCAGTCCACTCAGGTCTCCGTGTTCCAGTCTAGTCAGAGCTCTGTGTTCTAGTCCATTCAGTGCTCTGTGCTCTAGAGCAGACAGGGCTCTGATTTCTAATACAGACAGGGCACCGTGTTCCAGTATAGTCAGGGCTCTGCCTTCCAGACCAGTCAGTGCTCGGTGATCTTATGCAGTCAGGGCTCTGTGTTCCAATCTATTCAGAGCTCCGTGTTCCAGTCCAGTCAGGGCTCTGTGTTCTAGTCCAGTTAGGGCTCTGTGTTCTAGTCCATTCAGTGCTCTGTGTTCTAGAGCAGACAGGGCTCTGAGTTCTACTACAGTCAGGGCTCCGTGTTCCAGTATAGTCAGGGCTCTGCGTTCCAGAACAGTCATTGCTCCGTGTTCTTATGCAGTCAGGGCACTGTGTTCCAGTCCTTTCAGGGCTCCGTGTTCTAGTCCAGACGGGGCTCCATGTTCTTGTCCAGTCAGGGCTCCGTGTTCCAGTACAGTCAGGGCTCTGTGTTCTAGACCAGTCAGTGATCTGTGTTCTAGACCAGACAGTGCTCTGTTTTTTAATACAGTCAGGCCTCCGTGTTCTAGTCCCGTCAGGGCTCTGTGTTCTAGTCCAGTCCTGGCTCGATGTTCCAGTCCAGTCAGGGCTCTGAGTTCCAGTCCATTCAGGCTCCGTGTTCTAGTCCAGACTGGGCTCCGTGCTCTAGTCCAGTCAGGGCTCCGAGTTCCAGTACAGTCAGTGCTCTGTGTTCTAGACCAGACAGTGCTCTGTGTCCTAGTACAGCCAGGCCTCCGTGTTCCAGTACAGTCAGGGCTCTGTGTTCTAGTCCATATAGTGTTCTGTGTTCTAGACCAGACAGTGTTCTGTGTTCTAGTACTGTCAGGCCTCCGTATTCCTGTATAGTCAGGGCTCTATGTTGCAGTCCACTCAGGTCTCCATGTTCTAATACAGTCAGGGCTCTGTGTTCCAGTCACTTCAGGGCTCTGTGTTCCAGTCCATTCAGGGCTCCGTGTTCTAGTCCAGACGGGGCTCCGTGTTCCAGTACAGTCAGGGCTCTGTTTTCTACACCAGTCAGTGATCTGTGATCAAGACCAGACAGTGCTCTGTTTTCTAGTACAGTCATGCCTCCGTGTTCCAGTACAGTCATGGCTTGATTTTCCAGTCCAGAGAGGGCTTCGTGTTCTAGTGCAGTCAGGGCCCTGAGTTCCAGTCACTTTAGGGCTCTGTGTTCCAGTTCATTCAGGGCTCCGTGTTTTAGTCCAGACTGGGCTCCGTGCTCTAGTCCAGTCAGGGCTCCGAGTTCCAGTACAGTCAGTGCTCTGTGTTCTAGACCAGACAGTGCTCCGTGTCCTAGTACAGCCAGGCCTCCGTGTTCCAGTACAGTCAGGGCTCTGTGTTCTAGTACATATAGTGTTCTGTGTTCTAGACCAGACAGTGTACTGTGTTCTAGTACTGTCAGGCCTCCGTATTCCTGTATAGTCAGGGCTCTATGTTGCAGTCCACTCAGGTCTCCATGTTCTAATACAGTCAGGGCTCTGTGTTCCAGTCACTTCAGGGCCCTGTGTACCAGTCCATTCAGGGCTCCGTGTTCTAGTCCAGACGGGGCTCCGTGCTCTAGTCCAGTCAGGGCTCCGAGTTCCAGTACAGTCAGTGCTCTGTGTTCTAGACCAGTCAGTGCTCTGTGTTCTAGACCAGACAGTGCTCTGTGTCCTAGTACAGTCAGGCCTCCGTGTTCCAGTACAGTCAGGGCTCTGTGGTCTAGACCATATAGTGTTCTGCGTTCTAGCCAGACAGTGTTCTGTGTTCTAGTACAGTCAGGCCTCCGTATTCCAGTATAGTCAGGACTCTATGTTGCAGTCCACTCAGGTCTCCGTGTTCCAGTCCAGTCAGGGCTCTGTGTTCTAGTCCATTCAGTGCTCTGTGCTCTAGAGCAGACAGTGATCTGAGTTCTAATTCAGTCAGGGCACCGTGTTCCTGTATAGTCAGGGCTCTGCCTTCTAGACCAGTCTGTGCTCTGTGTTCTAGACCAGACTGTGTTCTGTTGTCTAGTACAGTCAGTCATCCGTGTTCCAGTATAGTCAGGGCTCTATGTTGCACTCCACTCAGGTCTCTCTGTTCCAGTATAGTCAGGGCTCTGTGTTCCCGTTCCGTCAGGGCTATGTGTTGCAGTCCACTCAGGGCTCTGTGTTCTAGTCCAGTTAGGGCTTTGTGTTCTAGAGCAGACAGGGCTCTGAGTTCTAATACAGTCAGTCCTCCGTGTTCCAGTACAGTCAGGGCTCTGTGTTCTAGACCATATGGTGTCTGTGTTCTAGACTAGACAGTGTTCTGTGTTCTAGTACAGTCAGTCCTCCGTGTTCCAGTACAGTCAGGGCTCGATGTTGCACTCCACTCAGGTCTCCCTGTTCCAGTATAGTCAGGGCTCTGTGTTCCAGTTCCGTCAGGGCTATGTGTTGCAGTCCACTCAGGGCTCTGTGTTCTAGTCCAGTTAGGGCTCTGTGTTCTAGTCCTTTCAGGACTCCGGGTTCTAGTCCAGTCAGGGCTCCGTGTGCTAGACCAGACAGTGCTGTGTGTCCTAGGACAGTCAGGCCTCCGTGTTCCAGTCCCGTCAGGGCTCTGTGTTCTAGTTCAGTCATGGCTCGATGTTTTAGTCCAGTCAGTGCTCTGTGTTCCAGTCACTTCAGGGCTCTGCGTTCCAGTCCATTCAGGGCTCCGTGTTCTAGTCCAGACTGGGCTCCGTGCTCTAGTCCAGTCAGGGCTCCGAGTTCCAGTACAGTCAGTGCTCTGTGTTCTAGACCAGTCAGTGCTCTGTGTTCTAGACCAGACAGTGTTCTGTGTTCTAGCACAGTCAGGCCTCCGTATTCCAGTATAGTCAGGGCTCTATGTTGCAGTCCACTCAGGTCTCCGTGTTCCAGTCCAGTCAGGGCTCTGTGCTCTAGAGCAGACAGGGATCTGAGTTCTAATACAGTCAGGGCACCGTGTTCCTGTATAGTCAGGGCTCTGCCTTCCAGACCAGTCAGAGCTCCGTGATCTTATGCAGTCAGGGCTCTGTGTCCCAATCCATTCAGAGCTCCGTGTTCCAGTCCAGTCAGGGCTCTGTGTTCCAGTCCAGTTAGGGCTCTGTGTTCTAGTCCATTCAGTGCTCTGTGTTCCAGGACAGTCAGGCCTCCGTGTTCCAGTCCCGTCAGGGCTCTGTGTTCTAGTTCAGTCAGGTCTCCGTGTTCCATTCCAGTCAGGGCTCTGTGCTCTAGAGCAGACAGGGATCTGAGTTCTAATACAGTCAGGGCACCGTGTTCCTGTATAGTCAGGGCTCTGCGTTCCAGAACAGTCATTGCTCCGTGTTCTTATGCAGTCAGGGCACTGTGTTCCAGTCCTTTCAGGGCTCCGTGTTCTAGTCCAGACGCGGCTCCATGTTCTTGTCCAGTCAGGGCTCCGTGTTCCAGTACAGTCAGGGCTCTGTGTTCTAGACCAGTCAGTGATCTGTGTTCTAGACCAGACAGTGCTCTGTTTTTTAATACAGTCAGGCCTCCGTGCTCTAGTCCCGTCAGGGCTCTGTGTTCTAGTCCAGTCCTGGCTCGATGTTCCAGTCCAGTTAGGGCTCTGTGTTCCAGTCCATTCAGGCTCCGTGTTCTAGTCCAGACTGGGCTCCGTGCTCTAGTCCAGTCAGGGCTCCGAGTTCCAGTACAGTCAGTGCTCGGTGTTCTAGACCAGACAGTGCTCTGTGTCCTAGTACAGCCAGGCCTCCGTGTTCCAGTACAGTCAGGGCTCTGTGTTCAAGTCCATATAGTGTTCTGTGTTCTAGACCAGACAGTGTTCTGTGTTCTAGTACTGTCAGGCCTCCGTATTCCTGTATAGTCAGGGCTCTATGTTGCAGTCCACTCAGGTCTCCATGTTCTAATACAGTCAGGGCTCTGTGTTCCAGTCACTTCAGGGCTCTGTGTTCCAGTCCATTCAGGGCTCCGTGTTCTAGTCCAGACTGGGCTCCGTGCTCTAGTCCAGTCAGGGCTCCGAGTTCCAGTACAGTCAGTGCTCTGTGTTCTAGACCAGTCAGTGCTCTGTGTTCTAGACCAGACAGTGCTCTGTGTCCTAGTACAGTCAGGCCTCCGTGTTCCAGTACAGTCAGAGCTCTGTGTTCTAGACCATATAGTGTTCTGTGTTCTAGACCAGACAGTGTTCTGTGTTCTAGTACAGTCAGGCCTCCGTATTCCAGTATAGTCAGGGCTCTATGTTGCAGTCCACTCAGGTCTCCGTGTTCCAGTCCAGTCAGGGCTCTGTGCTCTAGAGCAGACAGGGATCTGAGTTCTAATACAGTCAGGGCACCGTGTTCCTGTATAGTCAGGGCTCTGCCTTCCAGACCAGTCAGAGCTCCGTGATCTTATGCAGTCAGGGCTCTGTGTCCCAATCCATTCAGAACTCCGTGTTCCAGTCCAGTCAGGGCTCTGTGTTCCAGTCCAGTTAGGGCTCTGTGTTCTAGTCCATTCAGTGCTCTGTGTTCTAGTACAGTTAGGCCTCCGTGTGCCAGTATAGTCAGGGCTCCGTGTTCTTGTCCAGTCAACGCTCCGTGTTCCAGTACAGTCAGGGCTCTGTGTTCTAGACCAGTCAGTGATCTGTGTTCTAGACCAGGCAGTGCTCTGTTTTCTAGTACAGCCTGGCCTCCGTGATCCAGTACAGTCATGGCTCTGTGTTCTTGTCCAGTTAGGGCTCCGTGTGCTAGACCAGACAGTGCTATGTGTCCTAGTACAGTCAGGCCTCCGTGTTCCAGACCCGTTAGGGCTCTGTGTTCTAGTGCAGTCCTGGCTCGATGTTCCAGTCCAGTCAGGGCTTCGTGTTCTAGTGCAGTCAGGGCTCTGAGTTCCAGTCACTTCAGGGCTCTGTGTTCTAGACCATATAGTGTTCTGTGTTCTAGACCAGGCAGTGTTCTGTGTTCTAGTACAGTCAGGCCTCCGTATTCCAGTATAGTCAGGGCTCTATGTTGCAGTCCACTCAGGTCTCCGTGTTCCAGTCTAGTCAGAGCTCTGTGTTCTAGTCCATTCAGTGCTCTGTGCTCTAGAGCAGACAGGGCTCTGATTTCTAATACAGACAGGGCACCGTGTTCCAGTATAGTCAGGGCTCTGCCTTCCAGACCAGTCAGTGCTCGGTGATCTTATGCAGTCAGGGCTCTGTGTTCCAATCTATTCAGAGCTCCGTGTTCCAGTCCAGTCAGGGCTCTGTGTTCTAGTCCAGTTAGGGCTCTGTGTTCTAGTCCATTCAGTGCTCTGTGTTCTAGAGCAGACAGGGCTCTGAGTTCTACTACAGTCAGGGCTCCGTGTTCCAGTATAGTCAGGGCTCTGCGTTCCAGAACAGTCATTGCTCCGTGTTCTTATGCAGTCAGGGCACTGTGTTCCAGTCCTTTCAGGGCTCCGTGTTCTAGTCCAGACGGGGCTCCATGTTCTTGTCCAGTCAGGGCTCCGTGTTCCAGTACAGTCAAGGCTCTGTGTTCTAGACCAGTCAGTGATCTGTGTTCTAGACCAGACAGTGCTCTGTTTTTTAATACAGTCAGGCCTCCGTGTTCTAGTCCCGTCAGGGCTCTGTGTTCTAGTCCAGTCCTGGCTCGATGTTCCAGTCCAGTCAGGGCTCTGAGTTCCAGTCCATTCAGGCTCCATGTTCTAGTCCAGACTGGGCTCCGTGCTCTAGTCCAGTCAGGGCTCCGAGTTCCAGTACAGTCAGTGCTCTGTGTTCTAGACCAGACAGTGCTCTGTGTCCTAGTACAGCCAGGCCTCCGTGTTCCAGTACAGTCAGGGCTCTGTGTTCTAGTCCATATAGTGTTCTGTGTTCTAGACCAGACAGTGTTCTGTGTTCTAGTACTGTCAGGCCTCCGTATTCCTGTATAGTCAGGGCTCTATGTTGCAGTCCACTCAGGTCTACATGTTCTAATACAGTCAGGGCTCTGTGTTCCAGTCACTTCAGGGCTCTGTGTTCCAGTCCATTCAGGGCTCCGTGTTCTAGTCCAGACGGGGCTCCGTGTTCCAGTACAGTCAGGGCTCTGTTTTCTACACCAGTCAGTGATCTGTGATCAAGACCAGACAGTGCTCTGTTTTCTAGTACAGTCATGCCTCCGTGTTCCAGTACAGTCATGGCTTGATTTTCCAGTCCAGAGAGGGCTTCGTGTTCTAGTGCAGTCAGGGCCCTGAGTTCCAGTCACTTTAGGGCTCTGTGTTCCAGTTCATTCAGGGCTCCGTGTTTTAGTCCAGACTGGGCTCCGTGCTCTAGTCCAGTCATGCCTCCGTGTTCCAGTACAGTCATGGCTTGATTTTCCAGTCCAGAGAGGGCTTCGTGTTCTAGTGCAGTCAGGGCCCTGAGTTCCAGTCACTTTAGGGCTCTGTGTTCCAGTTCATTCAGGGCTCCGTGTTTTAGTCCAGACTGGGCTCCGTGCTCTAGTCCAGTCAGGGCTCCGAGTTCCAGTACAGTCAGTGCTCTGTGTTCTAGACCAGACAGTGCTCCGTGTCCTAGTACAGCCAGGCCTCCGTGTTCCAGTACAGTCAGGGCTCTGTGTTCTAGTACATATAGTGTTCTGTGTTCTAGACCAGACAGTGTACTGTGTTCTAGTACTGTCAGGCCTCCGTATTCCTGTATAGTCAGGGCTCTATGTTGCAGTCCACTCAGGTCTCCATGTTCTAATACAGTCAGGGCTCTGTGTTCCAGTCACTTCAGGGCCCTGTGTACCAGTCCATTCAGGGCTCCGTGTTCTAGTCCAGACGGGGCTCCGTGCTCTAGTCCAGTCAGGGCTCCGAGTTCCAGTACAGTCAGTGCTCTGTGTTCTAGACCAGTCAGTGCTCTGTGTTCTAGACCAGACAGTGCTCTGTGTCCTAGTACAGTCAGGCCTCCGTGTTCCAGTACAGTCAGGGCTCTGTGGTCTAGACCATATAGTGTTCTGCGTTCTAGCCAGACAGTGTTCTGTGTTCTAGTACAGTCAGGCCTCCGTATTCCAGTATAGTCAGGACTCTATGTTGCAGTCCACTCAGGTCTCCGTGTTCCAGTCCAGTCAGGGCTCTGTGTTCTAGTCCATTCAGTGCTCTGTGCTCTAGAGCAGACAGTGATCTGAGTTCTAATTCAGTCAGGGCACCGTGTTCCTGTATAGTCAGGGCTCTGCCTTCTAGACCAGTCTGTGCTCTGTGTTCTAGACCAGACTGTGTTCTGTTGTCTAGTACAGTCAGTCATCCGTGTTCCAGTATAGTCAGGGCTCTATGTTGCACTCCACTCAGGTCTCCATGTTCTAATACAGTCAGTCATCCGTGTTCCAGTATAGTCAGGGCTCTATGTTGCACTCCACTCAGGTCTCTCTGTTCCAGTATAGTCAGGGCTCTGTGTTCCCGTTCCGTCAGGGCTATGTGTTGCAGTCCACTCAGGGCTCTGTGTTCTAGTCCAGTTAGGGCTTTGTGTTCTAGAGCAGACAGGGCTCTGAGTTCTAATACAGTCAGTCCTCCGTGTTCCAGTACAGTCAGGGCTCTGTGTTCTAGACCATATGGTGTCTGTGTTCTAGACTAGACAGTGTTCTGTGTTCTAGTACAGTCAGTCCTCCGTGTTCCAGTACAGTCAGGGCTCGATGTTGCAGTCCACTCAGGTCTCCCTGTTCCAGTATAGTCAGGGCTCTGTGTTCCAGTTCCGTCAGGGCTATGTGTTGCAGTCCACTCAGGGCTCTGTGTTCTAGTCCAGTTAGGGCTCTGTGTTCTAGTCCTTTCAGGACTCCGGGTTCTAGTCCAGTCAGGGCTCCGTGTGCTAGACCAGACAGTGCTGTGTGTCCTAGGACAGTCAGGCCTCCGTGTTCCAGTCCCGTCAGGGCTCTGTGTTCTAGTTCAGTCATGGCTCGATGTTTTAGTCCAGTCAGTGCTCTGTGTTCCAGTCACTTCAGGGCTCTGCGTTCCAGTCCATTCAGGGCTCCGTGTTCTAGTCCAGACTGGGCTCCGTGCTCTAGTCCAGTCAGGGCTCCGAGTTCCAGTACAGTCAGTGCTCTGTGTTCTAGACCAGTCAGTGCTCTGTGTTCCAGTCACTTCAGGGCTCTGCGTTCCAGTCCATTCAGGGCTCCGTGCTCTAGTCCAGTCAGGGCTCCGAGTTCCAGTACAGTCAGTGCTCTGTGTTCTAGACCAGTCAGTGTTCTGTGTTCTAGACCAGACAGTGTTCTGTGTTCTAGCACAGTCAGGCCTCCGTATTCCAGTATAGTCAGGGCTCTATGTTGCAGTCCACTCAGGTCTCGGTGTTCCAGTCCAGTCAGGGCTCTGTGCTCTAGAGCAGACAGGGATCTGAGTTCTAATACAGTCAGGGCACCGTGTTCCTGTATAGTCAGGGCTCTGCCTTCCAGACCAGTCAGAGCTCCGTGATCTTATGCAGTCAGGGCTCTGTGTCCCAATCCATTCAGAGCTCCGTGTTCCAGTCCAGTCAGGGCTCTGTGTTCCAGTCCAGTTAGGGCTCTGTGTTCTAGTCCATTCAGTGCTCTGTGTTCCAGGACAGTCAGGCCTCCGTGTTCCAGTCCCGTCAGGGCTCGGTGTTCTAGTTCAGTCAGGTCTCCGTGTTCCATTCCAGTCAGGGCTCTGTGCTCTAGAGCAGACAGGGATCTGAGTTCTAATACAGTCAGGGCACCGTATTCCTGTATAGTCAGGGCTCTGCGTTCCAGAACAGTCATTGCTCCGTGTTCTTATGCAGTCAGGGCACTGTGTTCCAGTCCTTTCAGGGCTCCGTGTTCTAGTCCAGACGCGGCTCCATGTTCTTGTCCAGTCAGGGCTCCGTGTTCCAGTACAGTCAGGGCTCTGTGTTCTAGACCAGTCAGTGATCTGTGTTCTAGACCAGACAGTGCTCTGTTTTTTAATACAGTCAGGCCTCCGTGTTCTAGTCCCGTCAGGGCTCTGTGTTCTAGTCCAGTCCTGGCTCGATGTTCCAGTCCAGTCTGGGCTCTGTGTTCCAGTCCATTCAGGCTCCGTGTTCTAGTCCAGACTGGGCTCCGTGCTCTAGTCCAGTCAGGGCTCCGAGTTCCAGTACAGTCAGTGCTCTGTGTTCTAGACCAGACAGTGCTCTGTGTCCTAGTACAGCCAGCCTCCGTGTTCCAGTACAGTCAGGGCTCTGTGTTCTAGTCCATATAGTGTTCTGTGTTCTAGACCAGACAGTGTTCTGTGTTCTAGTACTGTCAGGCCTCCGTATTCCTGTATAGTCAGGGCTCTATGTTGCAGTCCACTCAGGTCTCCATGTTCTAATACAGTCAATGCTCTGTGTTCCAGTCACTTCAGGGCTCTGTGTTCCAGTCCATTCAGGGCTCCGTGTTCTAGTCCAGACTGGGCTCCGTGCTCTAGTCCAGTCAGGGCTCCGAGTTCCAGTACAGTCAGTGCTCTGTGTTCTAGACCAGTCAGTGCTCTGTGTTCTAGACCAGACAGTGCTCTGTGTCCTAGTACAGTCAGGCCTCCGTGTTCCAGTACAGTCAGAGCTCTGTGTTCTAGACCATATAGTGTTCTGTGTTCTAGACCAGACAGTGTTCTGTGTTCTAGTACAGTCAGGCCTCCGTATTCCAGTATAGTCAGGGCTCTATGTTGCAGTCCACTCAGGTCTCCGTGTTCCAGTCCAGTCAGGGCTCTGTGCTCTAGAGCAGACAGGGATCTGAGTTCTAATACAGTCAGGGCACCGTGTTCCTGTATAGTCAGGGCTCTGCCTTCCAGACCAGTCAGAGCTCCGTGATCTTATGCAGTCAGGGCTCTGTGTCCCAATCCATTCAGAGCTCCGTGTTCCAGTCCAGTCAGGGCTCTGTGTTCCAGTCCAGTTAGGGCTCTGTGTTCTAGTCCATTCAGTGCTCTGTGTTCTAGTACAGTTAGGCCTCCGTGTGCCAGTATAGTCAGGGCTCCGTGTTCTTGTCCAGTCAACGCTCCGTGTTCCAGTACAGTCAGGGCTCTGTGTTCTAGACCGGTCAGTGATCTGCGTTCTAGACCAGGCAGTGCTCTGTTTTCTAGTACAGCCTGGCCTCCGTGATCCAGTACAGTCATGGCTCTGTGTTCTTGTCCAGTTAGGGCTCCGTGTGCTAGACCAGACAGTGCTATGTGTCCTAGTACAGTCAGGCCTCCGTGTTCCAGACCCGTTAGGGCTCTGAGTTCCAGTCACTTCAGGGCTCTGTGTTCTAGACCATATAGTGTTCTGTGTTCTAGACCAGGCAGTGTTCTGTGTTCTAGTACAGTCAGGCCTCCGTATTCCAGTATAGTCAGGGCTCTATGTTGCAGTCCACTCAGGTCTCCGTGTTCCAGTCTAGTCAGAGCTCTGTGTTCTAGTCCATTCAGTGCTCTGTGCTCTAGAGCAGACAGGGCTCTGATTTCTAATACAGACAGGGCACCGTGTTCCAGTATAGTCAGGGCTCTGCCTTCCAGACCAGTCAGTGCTCGGTGATCTTATGCAGTCAGGGCTCTGTGTTCCAATCTATTCAGAGCTCCGTGTTCCAGTCCAGTCAGGGCTCTGTGTTCTAGTCCAGATAGGGCTCTGTGTTCTAGTCCATTCAGTGCTCTGTGTTCTAGAGCAGACAGGGCTCTGAGTTCTACTACAGTCAGGGCTCCGTGTTCCAGTATAGTCAGGGCTCTGCGTTCCAGAACAGTCATTGCTCCGTGTTCTTATGCAGTCAGGGCACTGTGTTCCAGTCCTTTCAGGGCTCCGTGTTCTAGTCCAGACGGGGCTCCATGTTCTTGTCGTCAGGGCTCCGTGTTCCAGTACAGTCAGGGCTCTGTGTTCTAGACCAGTCAGTGATCTGTGTTCTAGACCAGACAGTGCTCTGTTTTTTAATACAGTCAGGCCTCCGTGTTCTAGTCCCGTCAGGGCTCTGTGTTCTAGTCCAGTCCTGGCTCGATGTTCCAGTCCAGTCAGGGCTCTGAGTTCCAGTCCATTCAGGCTCCGTGTTCTAGTCCAGACTGGGCTCCGTGCTCTAGTCCAGTCAGGGCTCCGAGTTCCAGTACAGTCAGTGCTCTGTGTTCTAGACCAGACAGTGCTCTGTGTCCTAGTACAGCCAGGCCTCCGTGTTCCAGTACAGTCAGGGCTCTGTGTTCTAGTCCATATAGTGTTCTGTGTTCTAGACCAGACAGTGTTCTGTGTTCTAGCACAGTCAGGCCTCCGTATTCCAGTATAGTCAGGGCTCTATGTTGCAGTCCACTCAGGTCTCGGTGTTCCAGTCCAGTCAGGGCTCTGTGCTCTAGAGCAGACAGGGATCTGAGTTCTAATACAGTCAGGGCACCGTGTTCCTGTATAGTCAGGGCTCTGCCTTCCAGACCAGTCAGAGCTCCGTGATCTTATGCAGTCAGGGCTCTGTGTCCCAATCCATTCAGAGCTCCGTGTTCCAGTCCAGTCAGGGCTCTGTGTTCCAGTCCAGTTAGGGCTCTGTGTTCTAGTCCATTCAGTGCTCTGTGTTCCAGGACAGTCAGGCCTCCGTGTTCCAGTCCCGTCAGGGCTCGGTGTTCTAGTTCAGTCAGGTCTCCGTGTTCCATTCCAGTCAGGGCTCTGTGCTCTAGAGCAGACAGGGATCTGAGTTCTAATACAGTCAGGGCACCGTATTCCTGTATAGTCAGGGCTCTGCGTTCCAGAACAGTCATTGCTCCGTGTTCTTATGCAGTCAGGGCACTGTGTTCCAGTCCTTTCAGGGCTCCGTGTTCTAGTCCAGACGCGGCTCCATGTTCTTGTCCAGTCAGGGCTCCGTGTTCCAGTACAGTCAGGGCTCTGTGTTCTAGACCAGTCAGTGATCTGTGTTCTAGACCAGACAGTGCTCTGTTTTTTAATACAGTCAGGCCTCCGTGTTCTAGTCCCGTCAGGGCTCTGTGTTCTAGTCCAGTCCTGGCTCGATGTTCCAGTCCAGTCTGGGCTCTGTGTTCCAGTCCATTCAGGCTCCGTGTTCTAGTCCAGACTGGGCTCCGTGCTCTAGTCCAGTCAGGGCTCCGAGTTCCAGTACAGTCAGTGCTCTGTGTTCTAGACCAGACAGTGCTCTGTGTCCTAGTACAGCCAGCCTCCGTGTTCCAGTACAGTCAGGGCTCTGTGTTCTAGTCCATATAGTGTTCTGTGTTCTAGACCAGACAGTGTTCTGTGTTCTAGTACTGTCAGGCCTCCGTATTCCTGTATAGTCAGGGCTCTATGTTGCAGTCCACTCAGGTCTCCATGTTCTAATACAGTCAATGCTCTGTGTTCCAGTCACTTCAGGGCTCTGTGTTCCAGTCCATTCAGGGCTCCGTGTTCTAGTCCAGACTGGGCTCCGTGCTCTAGTCCAGTCAGGGCTCCGAGTTCCAGTACAGTCAGTGCTCTGTGTTCTAGACCAGTCAGTGCTCTGTGTTCTAGACCAGACAGTGCTCTGTGTCCTAGTACAGTCAGGCCTCCGTGTTCCAGTACAGTCAGAGCTCTGTGTTCTAGACCATATAGTGTTCTGTGTTCTAGACCAGACAGTGTTCTGTGTTCTAGTACAGTCAGGCCTCCGTATTCCAGTATAGTCAGGGCTCTATGTTGCAGTCCACTCAGGTCTCCGTGTTCCAGTCCAGTCAGGGCTCTGTGCTCTAGAGCAGACAGGGATCTGAGTTCTAATACAGTCAGGGCACCGTGTTCCTGTATAGTCAGGGCTCTGCCTTCCAGACCAGTCAGAGCTCCGTGATCTTATGCAGTCAGGGCTCTGTGTCCCAATCCATTCAGAGCTCCGTGTTCCAGTCCAGTCAGGGCTCTGTGTTCCAGTCCAGTTAGGGCTCTGTGTTCTAGTCCATTCAGTGCTCTGTGTTCTAGTACAGTTAGGCCTCCGTGTGCCAGTATAGTCAGGGCTCCGTGTTCTTGTCCAGTCAACGCTCCGTGTTCCAGTACAGTCAGGGCTCTGTGTTCTAGACCGGTCAGTGATCTGCGTTCTAGACCAGGCAGTGCTCTGTTTTCTAGTACAGCCTGGCCTCCGTGATCCAGTACAGTCATGGCTCTGTGTTCTTGTCCAGTTAGGGCTCCGTGTGCTAGACCAGACAGTGCTATGTGTCCTAGTACAGTCAGGCCTCCGTGTTCCAGACCCGTTAGGGCTCTGAGTTCCAGTCACTTCAGGGCTCTGTGTTCTAGACCATATAGTGTTCTGTGTTCTAGACCAGGCAGTGTTCTGTGTTCTAGTACAGTCAGGCCTCCGTATTCCAGTATAGTCAGGGCTCTATGTTGCAGTCCACTCAGGTCTCCGTGTTCCAGTCTAGTCAGAGCTCTGTGTTCTAGTCCATTCAGTGCTCTGTGCTCTAGAGCAGACAGGGCTCTGATTTCTAATACAGACAGGGCACCGTGTTCCAGTATAGTCAGGGCTCTGCCTTCCAGACCAGTCAGTGCTCGGTGATCTTATGCAGTCAGGGCTCTGTGTTCCAATCTATTCAGAGCTCCGTGTTCCAGTCCAGTCAGGGCTCTGTGTTCTAGTCCAGATAGGGCTCTGTGTTCTAGTCCATTCAGTGCTCTGTGTTCTAGAGCAGACAGGGCTCTGAGTTCTACTACAGTCAGGGCTCCGTGTTCCAGTATAGTCAGGGCTCTGCGTTCCAGAACAGTCATTGCTCCGTGTTCTTATGCAGTCAGGGCACTGTGTTCCAGTCCTTTCAGGGCTCCGTGTTCTAGTCCAGACGGGGCTCCATGTTCTTGTCGTCAGGGCTCCGTGTTCCAGTACAGTCAGGGCTCTGTGTTCTAGACCAGTCAGTGATCTGTGTTCTAGACCAGACAGTGCTCTGTTTTTTAATACAGTCAGGCCTCCGTGTTCTAGTCCCGTCAGGGCTCTGTGTTCTAGTCCAGTCCTGGCTCGATGTTCCAGTCCAGTCAGGGCTCTGAGTTCCAGTCCATTCAGGCTCCGTGTTCTAGTCCAGACTGGGCTCCGTGCTCTAGTCCAGTCAGGGCTCCGAGTTCCAGTACAGTCAGTGCTCTGTGTTCTAGACCAGACAGTGCTCTGTGTCCTAGTACAGCCAGGCCTCCGTGTTCCAGTACAGTCAGGGCTCTGTGTTCTAGTCCATATAGTGTTCTGTGTTCTAGACCAGACAGTGTTCTGTGTTCTAGTACTGTCAGGCCTCCGTATTCCTGTATAGTCAGGGCTCTATGTTGCAGTCCACTCAGGTCTCCATGTTCTAATACAGTCAGGGCTCTGTGTTCCAGTCACTTCAGGGCTCTGTGTTCCAGTCCATTCAGGGCTCCGTGTTCTAGTCCAGACGGGGCTCCGTGTTCCAGTACAGTCAGGGCTCTGTTTTCTACACCAGTCAGTGATCTGTGATCAAGACCAGACAGTGCTCTGTTTTCTAGTACAGTCATGCCTCCGTGTTCCAGTACAGTCATGGCTTGATTTTCCAGTCCAGAGAGGGCTTCGTGTTCTAGTGCAGTCAGGGCCCTGAGTTCCAGTCACTTTAGGGCTCTGTGTTCCAGTTCATTCAGGGCTCCGTGTTTTAGTCCAGACTGGGCTCCGTGCTCTAGTCCAGTCAGGGCTCCGAGTTCCAGTACAGTCAGTGCTCTGTGTTCTAGACCAGACAGTGCTCCGTGTTCTAGTACTGTCAGGCCTCCGTATTCCTGTATAGTCAGGGCTCTATGTTGCAGTCCACTCAGGTCTCCATGTTCTAATACAGTCAGGGCTCTGTGTTCCAGTCACTTCAGGGCCCTGTGTACCAGTCCATTCAGGGCTCCGTGTTCTAGTCCAGACGGGGCTCCGTGTTCTTGACCAGTCAGGGCTCCGTGTTCCAGTACAGTCAGGGCTCTGTTTTCTACACCAGTCAGTGATCTGTGATCAAGACCAGACAGTGCTCTGTTTTCTAGTACAGTCATGCCTCCGTGTTCCAGTACAGTCATGGCTTGATTTTCCAGTCCAGAGAGGGCTTCGTGTTCTAGTGCAGTCAGGGCCCTGAGTTCCAGTCACTTTAGGGCTCTGTGTTCCAGTCCATTCAGGGCTCCGTGTTTTAGTCCAGACTGGGCTCTGTGCTCTAGTCCAGTCAGGGCTCCGAGTTCCAGTACAGTCAGTGCTCTGTGTTCTAGACCAGACAGTGCTCTGTGTCCTAGTACAGCCAGGCCTCCGTGTTCCAGTACAGTCAGGGCTCTGTGTTCTAGTCCATATAGTGTTCTGTGTTCTAGACCAGACAGTGTTCTGTGTTCTAGTACTGTCAGGCCTCCGTATTCCTGTATAGTCAGGGCTCTATGTTGCAGTCCACTCAGGTCTCCATGTTCTAATACAGTCAGGGCTCTGTGTTCCAGTCACTTCAGGGCTCTGTGTTCCAGTCCAGTCAGGGCTCCGTGTTCTAGTCCAGACGGGGCTCCGTGTTCTTGACCAGTCAGGGCTCCGTGTTCCAGTACAGTCAGGGCTCTGTTTTCTACACCAGTCAGTGATCTGTGATCTAGACCAGACAGTGCTCTGTTTTCTAGTACAGTCATGCCTCCGTGTTCCAGTACAGTCATGGCTTGATTTTCCAGTCCAGAGAGGGCTTCGTGTTCTAGTGCAGTCAGGGCCCTGAGTTCCAGTCACTTTAGGGCTCTGTGTTCCAGTCCATTCAGGGCTCTGTGTTCTAGACCAGACAGTGCTCTGTGTCCTAGTACAGTCAGGCCTCCGTGTTCCAGTACAGTCAGGGCTCTGTGGTCTAGACCATATAGTGTTCTGCGTTCTAGCCAGACAGTGTTCTGTGTTCTAGTACAGTCAGGCCTCCGTATTCCAGTATAGTCAGGACTCTATGTTGCAGTCCACTCAGGTCTCCGTGTTCCAGTCCAGTCAGGGCTCTGTGTTCTAGTCCATTCAGTGCTCTGTGCTCTAGAGCAGACAGTGATCTGAGTTCTAATTCAGTCAGGGCACCGTGTTCCTGTATAGTCAGGGCTCTGCCTTCTAGACCAGTCAGTGCTCTGTGTTCTAGTCTAGACAGTGTTCTGTGTTCTAGTACAGTCAGTCCTCCGTGTTCCAGTACAGTCAGGGCTCGATGTTGCAGTCCACTCAGGTCTCCCTGTTCCAGTATAGTCAGGGCTCTGTGTTCCAGTTCCGTCAGGGCTATGTGTTGCAGTCCACTCAGGGCTCTGTGTTCTAGTCCAGTTAGGGCTCTGTGTTCTAGTCCTTTCAGGACTCCGGGTTCTAGTCCAGTCAGGGCTCCGTGTGCTAGACCAGACAGTGCTGTGTGTCCTAGGACAGTCAGGTCTCCGTGTTCCAGTCCCGTCAGGGCTCTGTGTTCTAGTTCAGTCATGGCTCGATGTTTTAGTCCAGTCAGTGCTCTGTGTTCCAGTCACTTCAGGGCTCTGCGTTCCAGTCCATTCAGGGCTCCGTGTTCTAGTCCAGACTGGGCTCCGTGCTCTAGTCCAGTCAGGGCTCCGAGTTCCAGTACAGTCAGTGCTCTGTGTTCTAGACCAGTCAGTGCTCTGTGTTCTAGACCAGACAGTGCTCTGTGTCCTAGTACAGTCATGCCTCCGTGTTCCAGTACAGTCATGGCTTGATTTTCCAGTCCAGAGAGGGCTTCGTGTTCTAGTGCAGTCAGGGCCCTGAGTTCCAGTCACTTTAGGGCTCTGTGTTCCAGTTCATTCAGGGCTCCGTGTTTTAGTCCAGACTGGGCTCCGTGCTCTAGTCTAGTCAGGGCTCCGAGTTCCAGTACAGTCAGTGCTCTGTGTTCTAGACCAGACAGTGCTCCGTGTCCTAGTACAGCCAGGCCTCCGTGTTCCAGTACAGTCAGGGCTCTGTGTTCTAGTACATATAGTGTTCTGTGTTCTAGACCAGACAGTGTACTGTGTTCTAGTACTGTCAGGCCTCCGTATTCCTGTATAGTCAGGGCTCTATGTTGCAGTCCACTCAGGTCTCCATGTTCTAATACAGTCAGGGCTCTGTGTTCCAGTCACTTCAGGGCTCTGTGTACCCAGTCCATTCAGGGCTCCGTGTTCTAGTCCAGACGGGGCTCCGTGTTCTTGACCAGTCAGGGCTCCGTGTTCCAGTACAGTCAGGGCTCTGTTTTCTACACCAGTCAGTGATCTGTGATCAAGACCAGACAGTGCTCTGTTTTCTAGTACAGTCATGCCTCCGTGTTCCAGTACAGTCATGGCTTGATTTTCCAGTCCAGAGAGGGCTTCGTGTTCTAGTGCAGTCAGGGCCCTGAGTTCCAGTCACTTTAGGGCTCTGTGTTCCAGTTCATTCAGGGCTCCGTGTTTTAGTCCAGACTGGGCTCCGTGCTCTAGTCTAGTCAGGGCTCCGAGTTCCAGTACAGTCAGTGCTCTGTGTTCTAGACCAGACAGTGCTCCGTGTCCTAGTACAGCCAGGCCTCCGTGTTCCAGTACAGTCAGGGCTCTGTGTTCTAGTACATATAGTGTTCTGTGTTCTAGACCAGACAGTGTACTGTGTTCTAGTACTGTCAGGCCTCCGTATTCCTGTATAGTCAGGGCTCTATGTTGCAGTCCACTCAGGTCTCCATGTTCTAATACAGTCAGGGCTCTGTGTTCCAGTCACTTCAGGGCTCTGTGTACCAGTCCATTCAGGGCTCCGTGTTCTAGTCCAGACGGGGCTCCGTGTTCTTGACCAGTCAGGGCTCCGTGTTCCAGTACAGTCAGGGCTCTGTTTTCTACACCAGTCAGTGATCTGTGATCAAGACCAGACAGTGCTCTGTTTTCTAGTACAGTCATGCCTCCGTGTTCCAGTACAGTCATGGCTTGATTTTCCAGTCCAGAGAGGGCTTCGTGTTCTAGTGCAGTCAGGGCCCTGAGTTCCAGTCACTTTAGGGCTCTGTGTTCCAGTCCATTCAGGGCTCCGTGTTTTAGTCCAGACTGGGCTCCGTGCTCTAGTCCAGTCAGGGCTCCGAGTTCCAGTACAGTCAGTGCTCTGTGTTCTAGACCAGACAGTGCTCTGTGTCCTAGTACAGCCAGGCCTCCGTGTTCCAGTACAGTCAGGGCTCTGTGTTCTAGTCCATATAGTGTTCTGTGTTCTAGACCAGACAGTGTTCTGTGTTCTAGTACTGTCAGGCCTCCGTATTCCTGTATAGTCAGGGCTCTATGTTGCAGTCCACTCAGGTCTCCATGTTCTAATACAGTCAGGGCTCTGTGTTCCAGTCACTTCAGGGCTCTGTGTTCCAGTCCATTCAGGGCTCCGTGTTCTAATCCAGTCTGGGCTCTGTGTTCCAGTCACTTCAGGGCTCTGTTTTCTACACCAGTCAGTGATCTGTGATCTAGACCAGACAGTGCTCTGTTTTCTAGTACAGTCATGCCTCCGTGTTCCAGTACAGTCATGGCTTGATTTTCCAGTCCAGAGAGGGCTTCGTGTTCTAGTGCAGTCAGGGCCCTGAGTTCCAGTCACTTTAGGGCTCTGTGTTCCAGTCCATTCAGGGCTCTGTGTTCTAGACCAGACAGTGCTCTGTGTCCTAGTACAGTCAGGCCTCCGTGTTCCAGTACAGTCAGGGCTCTGTGGTCTAGACCATATAGTGTTCTGCGTTCTAGCCAGACAGTGTTCTGTGTTCTAGTACAGTCAGGCCTCCGTATTCCAGTATAGTCAGGACTCTATGTTGCAGTCCACTCAGGTCTCCGTGTTCCAGTCCAGTCAGGGCTCTGTGTTCTAGTCCATTCAGTGCTCTGTGCTCTAGAGCAGACAGTGATCTGAGTTCTAATTCAGTCAGGGCACCGTGTTCCTGTATAGTCAGGGCTCTGCCTTCTAGACCAGTCAGTGCTCTGTGTTCTAGACCAGACTGTGTTCTGTTGTCTAGTACAGTCAGTCATCCGTGTTCCAGTATAGTCAGGGCTCTAAGTTGCACTCCACTCAGGTCTCTCTGTTCCAGTATAGTCAGGGCTCTGTGTTCCCGTTCCGTCAGGGCTATGTGTTGCAGTCCACTCAGGGCTCTGTGTTCTAGTCCAGTTAGGGCTTTGTGTTCTAGAGCAGACAGGGCTCTGAGTTCTAATACAGTCAGTCCTCCGTGTTCCAGTACAGTCAGGGCTCTGTGTTCTAGACCATATGGTGTCTGTGTTCTAGTCTAGACAGTGTTCTGTGTTCTAGTACAGTCAGTCCTCCGTGTTCCAGTACAGTCAGGGCTCGATGTTGCAGTCCACTCAGGTCTCCCTGTTCCAGTATAGTCAGGGCTCTGTGTTCCAGTTCCGTCAGGGCTATGTGTTGCAGTCCACTCAGGGCTCTGTGTTCTAGTCCAGTTAGGGCTCTGTGTTCTAGTCCTTTCAGGACTCCGGGTTCTAGTCCAGTCAGGGCTCCGTGTGCTAGACCAGACAGTGCTGTGTGTCCTAGGACAGTCAGGCCTCCGTGTTCCAGTCCCGTCAGGGCTCTGTGTTCTAGTTCAGTCATGGCTCGATGTTTTAGTCCAGTCAGTGCTCTGTGTTCCAGTCACTTCAGGGCTCTGCGTTCCAGTCCATTCAGGGCTCCGTGTTCTAGTCCAGACTGGGCTCCGTGCTCTAGTCCAGTCAGGGCTCCGAGTTCCAGTACAGTCAGTGCTCTGTGTTCTAGACCAGTCAGTGCTCTGTGTTCTAGACCAGACAGTGTTCTGTGTTCTAGCACAGTCAGGCCTCCGTATTCCAGTATAGTCAGGGCTCTATGTTGCAGTCCACTCAGGTCTCCGTGTTCCAGTCCAGTCAGGGCTCTGTGCTCTAGAGCAGACAGGGATCTGAGTTCTAATACAGTCAGGGCACCGTGTTCCTGTATAGTCAGGGCTCTGCCTTCCAGACCAGTCAGAGCTCCGTGATCTTATGCAGTCAGGGCTCTGTGTCCCAATCCATTCAGAGCTCCGTGTTCCAGTCCAGTCAGGGCTCTGTGTTCCAGTCCAGTTAGGGCTCTGTGTTCTAGTCCATTCAGTGCTCTGTGTTCCAGGACAGTCAGGCCTCCGTGTTCCAGTCCCGTCAGGGCTCTGTGTTCTAGTTCAGTCAGGTCTCCGTGTTCCATTCCAGTCAGGGCTCTGTGCTCTAGAGCAGACAGGGATCTGAGTTCTAATACAGTCAGGGCACCGTGTTCCTGTATAGTCAGGGCTCTGCGTTCCAGAACAGTCATTGCTCCGTGTTCTTATGCAGTCAGGGCACTGTGTTCCAGTCCTTTCAGGGCTCCGTGTTCTAGTCCAGACGCGGCTCCATGTTCTTGTCCAGTCAGGGCTCCGTGTTCCAGTACAGTCAGGGCTCTGTGTTCTAGACCAGTCAGTGATCTGTGTTCTAGACCAGACAGTGCTCTGTTTTTTAATACAGTCAGGCCTCCGTGTTCTAGTCCCGTCAGGGCTCTGTGTTCTAGTCCAGTCCTGGCTCGATGTTCCAGTCCAGTTAGGGCTCTGTGTTCCAGTCCATTCAGGCTCCGTGTTCTAGTCCAGACTGGGCTCCGTGCTCTAGTCCAGTCAGGGCTCCGAGTTCCAGTACAGTCAGTGCTCTGTGTTCTAGACCAGACAGTGCTCCGTGTCCTAGTACAGCCAGGCCTCCGTGTTCCAGTACAGTCAGGGCTCTGTGTTCTAGTACATATAGTGTTCTGTGTTCTAGACCAGACAGTGTACTGTGTTCTAGTACTGTCAGGCCTCCGTATTCCTGTATAGTCAGGGCTCTATGTTGCAGTCCACTCAGGTCTCCATGTTCTAATACAGTCAGGGCTCTGTGTTCCAGTCACTTCAGGGCCCTGTGTACCAGTCCATTCAGGGCTCCGTGTTCTAGTCCAGACGGGGCTCCGTGCTCTAGTCCAGTCAGGGCTCCGAGTTCCAGTACAGTCAGTGCTCTGTGTTCTAGACCAGTCAGTGCTCTGTGTTCTAGACCAGACAGTGCTCTGTGTCCTAGTACAGTCATGCCTCCGTGTTCCAGTACAGTCAGGGCTCTGTGGTCTAGACCATATAGTGTTCTGCGTTCTAGCCAGACAGTGTTCTGTGTTCTAGTACAGTCAGGCCTCCGTATTCCAGTATAGTCAGGACTCTATGTTGCAGTCCACTCAGGTCTCCGTGTTCCAGTCCAGTCAGGGCTCTGTGTTCTAGTCCATTCAGTGCTCTGTGCTCTAGAGCAGACAGTGATCTGAGTTCTAATTCAGTCAGGGCACCGTGTTCCTGTATAGTCAGGGCTCTGCCTTCTAGACCAGTCTGTGCTCTGTGTTCTAGACCAGACTGTGTTCTGTTGTCTAGTACAGTCAGTCATCCGTGTTCCAGTATAGTCAGGGCTCTATGTTGCACTCCACTCAGGTCTCTCTGTTCCAGTATAGTCAGGGCTCTGTGTTCCCGTTCCGTCAGGGCTATGTGTTGCAGTCCACTCAGGGCTCTGTGTTCTAGTCCAGTTAGGGCTTTGTGTTCTAGAGCAGACAGGGCTCTGAGTTCTAATACAGTCAGTCCTCCGTGTTCCAGTACAGTCAGGGCTCTGTGTTCTAGACCATATGGTGTCTGTGTTCTAGACTAGACAGTGTTCTGTGTTCTAGTACAGTCAGTCCTCCGTGTTCCAGTACAGTCAGGGCTCGATGTTGCAGTCCACTCAGGTCTCCCTGTTCCAGTATAGTCAGGGCTCTGTGTTCCAGTTCCGTCAGGGCTATGTGTTGCAGTCCACTCAGGGCTCTGTGTTCTAGTCCAGTTAGGGCTCTGTGTTCTAGTCCTTTCAGGACTCCGGGTTCTAGTCCAGTCAGGGCTCCGTGTGCTAGACCAGACAGTGCTGTGTGTCCTAGGACAGTCAGGCCTCCGTGTTCCAGTCCCGTCAGGGCTCTGTGTTCTAGTTCAGTCATGGCTCGATGTTTTAGTCCAGTCAGTGCTCTGTGTTCCAGTCACTTCAGGGCTCTGCGTTCCAGTCCATTCAGGGCTCCGTGCTCTAGTCCAGACTGGGCTCCGTGCTCTAGTCCAGTCAGGGCTCCGAGTTCCAGTACAGTCAGTGCTCTGTGTTCTAGACCAGTCAGTGCTCTGTGTTCTAGACCAGACAGTGTTCTGTGTTCTAGCACAGTCAGGCCTCCGTATTCCAGTATAGTCAGGGCTCTATGTTGCAGTCCACTCAGGTCTCCGTGTTCCAGTCCAGTCAGGGCTCTGTGCTCTAGAGCAGACAGGGATCTGAGTTCTAATACAGTCAGGGCACCGTGTTCCTGTATAGTCAGGGCTCTGCCTTCCAGACCAGTCAGAGCTCCGTGATCTTATGCAGTCAGGGCTCTGTGTCCCAATCCATTCAGAGCTCCGTGTTCCAGTCCAGTCAGGGCTCTGTGTTCCAGTCCAGTTAGGGCTCTGTGTTCTAGTCCATTCAGTGCTCTGTGTTCCAGGACAGTCAGGCCTCCGTGTTCCAGTCCCGTCAGGGCTCGGTGTTCTAGTTCAGTCAGGTCTCCGTGTTCCATTCCAGTCAGGGCTCTGTGCTCTAGAGCAGACAGGGATCTGAGTTCTAATACAGTCAGGGCACCGTATTCCTGTATAGTCAGGGCTCTGCGTTCCAGAACAGTCATTGCTCCGTGTTCTTATGCAGTCAGGGCACTGTGTTCCAGTCCTTTCAGGGCTCCGTGTTCTAGTCCAGACGCGGCTCCATGTTCTTGTCCAGTCAGGGCTCCGTGTTCCAGTACAGTCAGGGCTCTGTGTTCTAGACCAGTCAGTGATCTGTGTTCTAGACCAGACAGTGCTCTGTTTTTTAATACAGTCAGGCCTCCGTGTTCTAGTCCCGTCAGGGCTCTGTGTTCTAGTCCAGTCCTGGCTCGATGTTCCAGTCCAGTCTGGGCTCTGTGTTCCAGTCCATTCAGGCTCCGTGTTCTAGTCCAGACTGGGCTCCGTGCTCTAGTCCAGTCAGGGCTCCGAGTTCCAGTACAGTCAGTGCTCTGTGTTCTAGACCAGACAGTGCTCTGTGTCCTAGTACAGCCAGCCTCCGTGTTCCAGTACAGTCAGGGCTCTGTGTTCTAGTCCATATAGTGTTCTGTGTTCTAGACCAGACAGTGTTCTGTGTTCTAGTACTGTCAGGCCTCCGTATTCCTGTATAGTCAGGGCTCTATGTTGCAGTCCACTCAGGTCTCCATGTTCTAATACAGTCAATGCTCTGTGTTCCAGTCACTTCAGGGCTCTGTGTTCCAGTCCATTCAGGGCTCCGTGTTCTAGTCCAGACTGGGCTCCGTGCTCTAGTCCAGTCAGGGCTCCGAGTTCCAGTACAGTCAGTGCTCTGTGTTCTAGACCAGTCAGTGCTCTGTGTTCTAGACCAGACAGTGCTCTGTGTCCTAGTACAGTCAGGCCTCCGTGTTCCAGTACAGTCAGAGCTCTGTGTTCTAGACCATATAGTGTTCTGTGTTCTAGACCAGACAGTGTTCTGTGTTCTAGTACAGTCAGGCCTCCGTATTCCAGTATAGTCAGGGCTCTATGTTGCAGTCCACTCAGGTCTCCGTGTTCCAGTCCAGTCAGGGCTCTGTGCTCTAGAGCAGACAGGGATCTGAGTTCTAATACAGTCAGGGCACCGTGTTCCTGTATAGTCAGGGCTCTGCCTTCCAGACCAGTCAGAGCTCCGTGATCTTATGCAGTCAGGGCTCTGTGTCCCAATCCATTCAGAGCTCCGTGTTCCAGTCCAGTCAGGGCTCTGTGTTCCAGTCCAGTTAGGGCTCTGTGTTCTAGTCCATTCAGTGCTCTGTGTTCTAGTACAGTTAGGCCTCCGTGTGCCAGTATAGTCAGGGCTCCGTGTTCTTGTCCAGTCAACGCTCCGTGTTCCAGTACAGTCAGGGCTCTGTGTTCTAGACCGGTCAGTGATCTGCGTTCTAGACCAGGCAGTGCTCTGTTTTCTAGTACAGCCTGGCCTCCGTGATCCAGTACAGTCATGGCTCTGTGTTCTTGTCCAGTCAGGGCTCCGTGTGCTAGACCAGACAGTGCTATGTGTCCTAGTACAGTCAGGCCTCCGTGTTCCAGACCCGTTAGGGCTCTGTGTTCTAGTGCAGTCCTGGCTCGATGTTCCAGTCCAGTCAGGGCTTCGTGTTCTAGTGCAGTCAGGGCTCTGAGTTCCAGTCACTTCAGGGCTCTGTGTTCTAGACCATATAGTGTTCTGTGTTCTAGACCAGGCAGTGTTCTGTGTTCTAGTACAGTCAGGCCTCCGTATTCCAGTATAGTCAGGGCTCTATGTTGCAGTCCACTCAGGTCTCCGTGTTCCAGTCTAGTCAGAGCTCTGTGTTCTAGTCCATTCAGTGCTCTGTGCTCTAGAGCAGACAGGGCTCTGATTTCTAATACAGACAGGGCACCGTGTTCCAGTATAGTCAGGGCTCTGCCTTCCAGACCAGTCAGTGCTCGGTGATCTTATGCAGTCAGGGCTCTGTGTTCCAATCTATTCAGAGCTCCGTGTTCCAGTCCAGTCAGGGCTCTGTGTTCTAGTCCAGTTAGGGCTCTGTGTTCTAGTCCATTCAGTGCTCTGTGTTCTAGAGCAGACAGGGCTCTGAGTTCTACTACAGTCAGGGCTCCGTGTTCCAGTATAGTCAGGGCTCTGCGTTCCAGAACAGTCATTGCTCCGTGTTCTTATGCAGTCAGGGCACTGTGTTCCAGTCCTTTCAGGGCTCCGTGTTCTAGTCCAGACGGGGCTCTGTGCTCTAGAGCAGACAGGGATCTGTGTTCTAGACCAGACAGTGCTCTGTTTTTTAATACAGTCAGGCCTCCGTGTTCTAGTCCCGTCAGGGCTCTGTGTTCTAGTCCAGTCCTGGCTCGATGTTCCAGTCCAGTCAGGGCTCTGAGTTCCAGTCCATTCAGGCTCCGTGTTCTAGTCCAGACTGGGCTCCGTGCTCTAGTCCAGTCAGGGCTCCGAGTTCCAGTACAGTCAGTGCTCTGTGTTCTAGACCAGACAGTGCTCTGTGTCCTAGTACAGCCAGGCCTCCGTGTTCCAGTACAGTCAGGGCTCTGTGTTCTAGTCCATATAGTGTTCTGTGTTCTAGACCAGACAGTGTTCTGTGTTCTAGTACTGTCAGGCCTCCGTATTCCTGTATAGTCAGGGCTCTATGTTGCAGTCCACTCAGGTCTCCATGTTCTAATACAGTCAGGGCTCTGTGTTCCAGTCACTTCAGGGCTCTGTGTTCCAGTCCATTCAGGGCTCCGTGTTCTAGTCCAGACGGGGCTCCGTGTTCCAGTACAGTCAGGGCTCTGTTTTCTACACCAGTCAGTGATCTGTGATCAAGACCAGACAGTGCTCTGTTTTCTAGTACAGTCATGCCTCCGTGTTCCAGTACAGTCATGGCTTGATTTTCCAGTCCAGAGAGGGCTTCGTGTTCTAGTGCAGTCAGGGCCCTGAGTTCCAGTCACTTTAGGGCTCTGTGTTCCAGTTCATTCAGGGCTCCGTGTTTTAGTCCAGACTGGGCTCCGTGCTCTAGTCCAGTCAGGGCTCCGAGTTCCAGTACAGTCAGTGCTCTGTGTTCTAGACCAGACAGTGCTCCGTGTCCTAGTACAGCCAGGCCTCCGTGTTCCAGTACAGTCAGGGCTCTGTGTTCTAGTACATATAGTGTTCTGTGTTCTAGACCAGACAGTGTACTGTGTTCTAGTACTGTCAGGCCTCCGTATTCCTGTATAGTCAGGGCTCTATGTTGCAGTCCACTCAGGTCTCCATGTTCTAATACAGTCAGGGCTCTGTGTTCCAGTCACTTCAGGGCCCTGTGTACCAGTCCATTCAGGGCTCCGTGTTCTAGTCCAGACGGGGCTCCGTGTTCTTGACCAGTCAGGGCTCCGTGTTCCAGTACAGTCAGGGCTCTGTTTTCTACACCAGTCAGTGATCTGTGATCAAGACCAGACAGTGCTCTGTTTTCTAGTACAGTCATGCCTCCGTGTTCCAGTACAGTCATGGCTTGATTTTCCAGTCCAGAGAGGGCTTCGTGTTCTAGTGCAGTCAGGGCCCTGAGTTCCAGTCACTTTAGGGCTCTGTGTTCCAGTCCATTCAGGGCTCCGTGTTTTAGTCCAGACTGGGCTCTGTGCTCTAGTCCAGTCAGGGCTCCGAGTTCCAGTACAGTCAGTGCTCTGTGTTCTAGACCAGACAGTGCTCTGTGTCCTAGTACAGCCAGGCCTCCGTGTTCCAGTACAGTCAGGGCTCTGTGTTCTAGTCCATATAGTGTTCTGTGTTCTAGACCAGACAGTGTTCTGTGTTCTAGTACTGTCAGGCCTCCGTATTCCTGTATAGTCAGGGCTCTATGTTGCAGTCCACTCAGGTCTCCATGTTCTAATACAGTCAGGGCTCTGTGTTCCAGTCACTTCAGGGCTCTGTGTTCCAGTCCAGTCAGGGCTCCGTGTTCTAGTCCAGACGGGGCTCCGTGTTCTTGACCAGTCAGGGCTCCGTGTTCCAGTACAGTCAGGGCTCTGTTTTCTACACCAGTCAGTGATCTGTGATCTAGACCAGACAGTGCTCTGTTTTCTAGTACAGTCATGCCTCCGTGTTCCAGTACAGTCATGGCTTGATTTTCCAGTCCAGAGAGGGCTTCGTGTTCTAGTGCAGTCAGGGCCCTGAGTTCCAGTCACTTTAGGGCTCTGTGTTCCAGTCCATTCAGGGCTCTGTGTTCTAGACCAGACAGTGCTCTGTGTCCTAGTACAGTCAGGCCTCCGTGTTCCAGTACAGTCAGGGCTCTGTGGTCTAGACCATATAGTGTTCTGCGTTCTAGCCAGACAGTGTTCTGTGTTCTAGTACAGTCAGGCCTCCGTATTCCAGTATAGTCAGGACTCTATGTTGCAGTCCACTCAGGTCTCCGTGTTCCAGTCCAGTCAGGGCTCTGTGTTCTAGTCCATTCAGTGCTCTGTGCTCTAGAGCAGACAGTGATCTGAGTTCTAATTCAGTCAGGGCACCGTGTTCCTGTATAGTCAGGGCTCTGCCTTCTAGACCAGTCAGTGCTCTGTGTTCTAGACCAGACTGTGTTCTGTTGTCTAGTACAGTCAGTCATCCGTGTTCCAGTATAGTCAGGGCTCTAAGTTGCACTCCACTCAGGTCTCTCTGTTCCAGTATAGTCAGGGCTCTGTGTTCCCGTTCCGTCAGGGCTATGTGTTGCAGTCCACTCAGGGCTCTGTGTTCTAGTCCAGTTAGGGCTTTGTGTTCTAGAGCAGACAGGGCTCTGAGTTCTAATACAGTCAGTCCTCCGTGTTCCAGTACAGTCAGGGCTCTGTGTTCTAGACCATATGGTGTCTGTGTTCTAGTCTAGACAGTGTTCTGTGTTCTAGTACAGTCAGTCCTCCGTGTTCCAGTACAGTCAGGGCTCGATGTTGCAGTCCACTCAGGTCTCCCTGTTCCAGTATAGTCAGGGCTCTGTGTTCCAGTTCCGTCAGGGCTATGTGTTGCAGTCCACTCAGGGCTCTGTGTTCTAGTCCAGTTAGGGCTCTGTGTTCTAGTCCTTTCAGGACTCCGGGTTCTAGTCCAGTCAGGGCTCCGTGTGCTAGACCAGACAGTGCTGTGTGTCCTAGGACAGTCAGGCCTCCGTGTTCCAGTCCCGTCAGGGCTCTGTGTTCTAGTTCAGTCATGGCTCGATGTTTTAGTCCAGTCAGTGCTCTGTGTTCCAGTCACTTCAGGGCTCTGCGTTCCAGTCCATTCAGGGCTCCGTGTTCTAGTCCAGACTGGGCTCCGTGCTCTAGTCCAGTCAGGGCTCCGAGTTCCAGTACAGTCAGTGCTCTGTGTTCTAGACCAGTCAGTGCTCTGTGTTCTAGACCAGACAGTGTTCTGTGTTCTAGCACAGTCAGGCCTCCGTATTCCAGTATAGTCAGGGCTCTATGTTGCAGTCCACTCAGGTCTCCGTGTTCCAGTCCAGTCAGGGCTCTGTGCTCTAGAGCAGACAGGGATCTGAGTTCTAATACAGTCAGGGCACCGTGTTCCTGTATAGTCAGGGCTCTGCCTTCCAGACCAGTCAGAGCTCCGTGATCTTATGCAGTCAGGGCTCTGTGTCCCAATCCATTCAGAGCTCCGTGTTCCAGTCCAGTCAGGGCTCTGTGTTCCAGTCCAGTTAGGGCTCTGTGTTCTAGTCCATTCAGTGCTCTGTGTTCCAGGACAGTCAGGCCTCCGTGTTCCAGTCCCGTCAGGGCTCTGTGTTCTAGTTCAGTCAGGTCTCCGTGTTCCATTCCAGTCAGGGCTCTGTGCTCTAGAGCAGACAGGGATCTGAGTTCTAATACAGTCAGGGCACCGTGTTCCTGTATAGTCAGGGCTCTGCGTTCCAGAACAGTCATTGCTCCGTGTTCTTATGCAGTCAGGGCACTGTGTTCCAGTCCTTTCAGGGCTCCGTGTTCTAGTCCAGACGCGGCTCCATGTTCTTGTCCAGTCAGGGCTCCGTGTTCCAGTACAGTCAGGGCTCTGTGTTCTAGACCAGTCAGTGATCTGTGTTCTAGACCAGACAGTGCTCTGTTTTTTAATACAGTCAGGCCTCCGTGTTCTAGTCCCGTCAGGGCTCTGTGTTCTAGTCCAGTCCTGGCTCGATGTTCCAGTCCAGTTAGGGCTCTGTGTTCCAGTCCATTCAGGCTCCGTGTTCTAGTCCAGACTGGGCTCCGTGCTCTAGTCCAGTCAGGGCTCCGAGTTCCAGTACAGTCAGTGCTCTGTGTTCTAGACCAGACAGTGCTCTGTGTCCTAGTACAGCCAGGCCTCCGTGTTCCAGTACAGTCAGGGCTCTGTGTTCTAGTCCATATAGTGTTCTGTGTTCTAGACCAGACAGTGTTCTGTGTTCTAGTACTGTCAGGCCTCCGTATTCCTGTATAGTCAGGGCTCTATGTTGCAGTCCACTCAGGTCTCCATGTTCTAATACAGTCAGGGCTCTGTGTTCCAGTCACTTCAGGGCTCTGTGTTCCAGTCCATTCAGGGCTCCGTGTTCTAGTCCAGACTGGGCTCCGTGCTCTAGTCCAGTCAGGGCTCCGAGTTCCAGTACAGTCAGTGCTCTGTGTTCTAGACCAGTCAGTGCTCTGTGTTCTAGACCAGACAGTGCTCTGTGTCCTAGTACAGTCAGGCCTCCGTGTTCCAGTACAGTCAGAGCTCTGTGTTCTAGACCATATAGTGTTCTGTGTTCTAGACCAGACAGTGTTCTGTGTTCTAGTACAGTCAGGCCTCCGTATTCCAGTATAGTCAGGGCTCTATGTTGCAGTCCACTCAGGTCTCCGTGTTCCAGTCCAGTCAGGGCTCTGTGCTCTAGAGCAGACAGGGATCTGAGTTCTAATACAGTCAGGGCACCGTGTTCCTGTATAGTCAGGGCTCTGCCTTCCAGACCAGTCAGAGCTCCGTGATCTTATGCAGTCAGGGCTCTGTGTCCCAATCCATTCAGAACTCCGTGTTCCAGTCCAGTCAGGGCTCTGTGTTCCAGTCCAGTTAGGGCTCTGTGTTCTAGTCCATTCAGTGCTCTGTGTTCTAGTACAGTTAGGCCTCCGTGTGCCAGTATAGTCAGGGCTCCGTGTTCTTGTCCAGTCAACGCTCCGTGTTCCAGTACAGTCAGGGCTCTGTGTTCTAGACCAGTCAGTGATCTGTGTTCTAGACCAGGCAGTGCTCTGTTTTCTAGTACAGCCTGGCCTCCGTGATCCAGTACAGTCATGGCTCTGTGTTCTTGTCCAGTTAGGGCTCCGTGTGCTAGACCAGACAGTGCTATGTGTCCTAGTACAGTCAGGCCTCCGTGTTCCAGACCCGTTAGGGCTCTGTGTTCTAGTGCAGTCCTGGCTCGATGTTCCAGTCCAGTCAGGGCTTCGTGTTCTAGTGCAGTCAGGGCTCTGAGTTCCAGTCACTTCAGGGCTCTGTGTTCTAGACCATATAGTGTTCTGTGTTCTAGACCAGGCAGTGTTCTGTGTTCTAGTACAGTCAGGCCTCCGTATTCCAGTATAGTCAGGGCTCTATGTTGCAGTCCACTCAGGTCTCCGTGTTCCAGTCTAGTCAGAGCTCTGTGTTCTAGTCCATTCAGTGCTCTGTGCTCTAGAGCAGACAGGGCTCTGAGTTCTAATACAGACAGGGCACCGTGTTCCAGTATAGTCAGGGCTCTGCCTTCCAGACCAGTCAGTGCTCGGTGATCTTATGCAGTCAGGGCTCTGTGTTCCAATCTATTCAGAGCTCCGTGTTCCAGTCCAGTCAGGGCTCTGTGTTCTAGTCCAGATAGGGCTCTGTGTTCTAGTCCATTCAGTGCTCTGTGTTCTAGAGCAGACAGGGCTCTGAGTTCTACTACAGTCAGGGCTCCGTGTTCCAGTATAGTCAGGGCTCTGCGTTCCAGAACAGTCATTGCTCCGTGTTCTTATGCAGTCAGGGCACTGTGTTCCAGTCCTTTCAGGGCTCCGTGTTCTAGTCCAGACGGGGCTCCATGTTCTTGTCGTCAGGGCTCCGTGTTCCAGTACAGTCAGGGCTCTGTGTTCTAGACCAGTCAGTGATCTGTGTTCTAGACCAGACAGTGCTCTGTTTTTTAATACAGTCAGGCCTCCGTGTTCTAGTCCCGTCAGGGCTCTGTGTTCTAGTCCAGTCCTGGCTCGATGTTCCAGTCCAGTCAGGGCTCTGAGTTCCAGTCCATTCAGGCTCCGTGTTCTAGTCCAGACTGGGCTCCGTGCTCTAGTCCAGTCAGGGCTCCGAGTTCCAGTACAGTCAGTGCTCTGTGTTCTAGACCAGACAGTGCTCTGTGTCCTAGTACAGCCAGGCCTCCGTGTTCCAGTACAGTCAGGGCTCTGTGTTCTAGTCCATATAGTGTTCTGTGTTCTAGACCAGACAGTGTTCTGTGTTCTAGTACTGTCAGGCCTCCGTATTCCTGTATAGTCAGGGCTCTATGTTGCAGTCCACTCAGGTCTCCATGTTCTAATACAGTCAGGGCTCTGTGTTCCAGTCACTTCAGGGCTCTGTGTTCCAGTCCATTCAGGGCTCCGTGTTCTAGTCCAGACGGGGCTCCGTGTTCCAGTACAGTCAGGGCTCTGTTTTCTACACCAGTCAGTGATCTGTGATCAAGACCAGACAGTGCTCTGTTTTCTAGTACAGTCATGCCTCCGTGTTCCAGTACAGTCATGGCTTGATTTTCCAGTCCAGAGAGGGCTTCGTGTTCTAGTGCAGTCAGGGCCCTGAGTTCCAGTCACTTTAGGGCTCTGTGTTCCAGTTCATTCAGGGCTCCGTGTTTTAGTCCAGACTGGGCTCCGTGCTCTAGTCCAGTCAGGGCTCCGAGTTCCAGTACAGTCAGTGCTCTGTGTTCTAGACCAGACAGTGCTCCGTGTCCTAGTACAGCCAGGCCTCCGTGTTCCAGTACAGTCAGGGCTCTGTGTTCTAGTACATATAGTGTTCTGTGTTCTAGACCAGACAGTGTACTGTGTTCTAGTACTGTCAGGCCTCCGTATTCCTGTATAGTCAGGGCTCTATGTTGCAGTCCACTCAGGTCTCCATGTTCTAATACAGTCAGGGCTCTGTGTTCCAGTCACTTCAGGGCCCTGTGTACCAGTCCATTCAGGGCTCCGTGTTCTAGTCCAGACGGGGCTCCGTGTTCTTGACCAGTCAGGGCTCCGTGTTCCAGTACAGTCAGGGCTCTGTTTTCTACACTAGTCAGTGATCTGTGATCAAGACCAGACAGTGCTCTGTTTTCTAGTACAGTCATGCCTCCGTGTTCCAGTACAGTCATGGCTTGATTTTCCAGTCCAGAGAGGGCTTCGTGTTCTAGTGCAGTCAGGGCCCTGAGTTCCAGTCACTTTAGGGCTCTGTGTTCCAGTCCATTCAGGGCTCCGTGTTTTAGTCCAGACTGGGCTCTGTGCTCTAGTCCAGTCAGGGCTCCGAGTTCCAGTACAGTCAGTGCTCTGTGTTCTAGACCAGACAGTGCTCTGTGTCCTAGTACAGCCAGGCCTCCGTGTTCCAGTACAGTCAGGGCTCTGTGTTCTAGTCCATATAGTGTTCTGTGTTCTAGACCAGACAGTGTTCTGTGTTCTAGTACTGTCAGGCCTCCGTATTCCTGTATAGTCAGGGCTCTATGTTGCAGTCCACTCAGGTCTCCATGTTCTAATACAGTCAGGGCTCTGTGTTCCAGTCACTTCAGGGCTCTGTGTTCCAGTCCAGTCAGGGCTCCGTGTTCTAGTCCAGACGGGGCTCCGTGTTCTTGACCAGTCAGGGCTCCGTGTTCCAGTACAGTCAGGGCTCTGTTTTCTACACCAGTCAGTGATCTGTGATCTAGACCAGACAGTGCTCTGTTTTCTAGTACAGTCATGCCTCCGTGTTCCAGTACAGTCATGGCTTGATTTTCCAGTCCAGAGAGGGCTTCGTGTTCTAGTGCAGTCAGGGCCCTGAGTTCCAGTCACTTTAGGGCTCTGTGTTCCAGTCCATTCAGGGCTCTGTGTTCTAGACCAGACAGTGCTCTGTGTCCTAGTACAGTCAGGCCTCCGTGTTCCAGTACAGTCAGGGCTCTGTGGTCTAGACCATATAGTGTTCTGCGTTCTAGCCAGACAGTGTTCTGTGTTCTAGTACAGTCAGGCCTCCGTATTCCAGTATAGTCAGGACTCTATGTTGCAGTCCACTCAGGTCTCCGTGTTCCAGTCCAGTCAGGGCTCTGTGTTCTAGTCCATTCAGTGCTCTGTGCTCTAGAGCAGACAGTGATCTGAGTTCTAATTCAGTCAGGGCACCGTGTTCCTGTATAGTCAGGGCTCTGCCTTCTAGACCAGTCAGTGCTCTGTGTTCTAGACCAGACTGTGTTCTGTTGTCTAGTACAGTCAGTCATCCGTGTTCCAGTATAGTCAGGGCTCTATGTTGCACTCCACTCAGGTCTCTCTGTTCCAGTATAGTCAGGGCTCTGTGTTCCCGTTCCGTCAGGGCTATGTGTTGCAGTCCACTCAGGGCTCTGTGTTCTAGTCCAGTTAGGGCTTTGTGTTCTAGAGCAGACAGGGCTCTGAGTTCTAATACAGTCAGTCCTCCGTGTTCCAGTACAGTCAGGGCTCTGTGTTCTAGACCATATGGTGTCTGTGTTCTAGTCTAGACAGTGTTCTGTGTTCTAGTACAGTCAGTCCTCCGTGTTCCAGTACAGTCAGGGCTCGATGTTGCAGTCCACTCAGGTCTCCATGTTCTAATACAGTCAGGGCTCTGTGTTCCAGTTCCGTCAGGGCTATGTGTTGCAGTCCACTCAGGGCTCTGTGTTCTAGTCCAGTTAGGGCTCTGTGTTCTAGTCCTTTCAGGACTCCGGGTTCTAGTCCAGTCAGGGCTCCGTGTGCTAGACCAGACAGTGCTGTGTGTCCTAGGACAGTCAGGCCTCCGTGTTCCAGTCCCGTCAGGGCTCTGTGTTCTAGTTCAGTCATGGCTCGATGTTTTAGTCCAGTCAGTGCTCTGTGTTCCAGTCACTTCAGGGCTCTGCGTTCCAGTCCATTCAGGGCTCCGTGTTCTAGTCCAGACTGGGCTCCGTGTTCTTGACCAGTCAGGGCTCCGTGTTCCAGTACAGTCAGGGCTCTGTTTTCTACACCAGTCAGTGATCTGTGATCAAGACCAGACAGTGCTCTGTTTTCTAGTACAGTCATGCCTCCGTGTTCCAGTACAGTCATGGCTTGATTTTCCAGTCCAGAGAGGGCTTCGTGTTCTAGTGCAGTCAGGGCCCTGAGTTCCAGTCACTTTAGGGCTCTGTGTTCCAGTTCATTCAGGGCTCCGTGTTTTAGTCCAGACTGGGCTCCGTGCTCTAGTCTAGTCAGGGCTCCGAGTTCCAGTACAGTCAGTGCTCTGTGTTCTAGACCAGACAGTGCTCCGTGTCCTAGTACAGCCAGGCCTCCGTGTTCCAGTACAGTCAGGGCTCTGTGTTCTAGTACATATAGTGTTCTGTGTTCTAGACCAGACAGTGTACTGTGTTCTAGTACTGTCAGGCCTCCGTATTCCTGTATAGTCAGGGCTCTATGTTGCAGTCCACTCAGGTCTCCATGTTCTAATACAGTCAGGGCTCTGTGTTCCAGTCACTTCAGGGCTCTGTGTACCAGTCCATTCAGGGCTCCGTGTTCTAGTCCAGACGGGGCTCCGTGTTCTTGACCAGTCAGGGCTCCGTGTTCCAGTACAGTCAGGGCTCTGTTTTCTACACCAGTCAGTGATCTGTGATCAAGACCAGACAGTGCTCTGTTTTCTAGTACAGTCATGCCTCCGTGTTCCAGTACAGTCATGGCTTGATTTTCCAGTCCAGAGAGGGCTTCGTGTTCTAGTGCAGTCAGGGCCCTGAGTTCCAGTCACTTTAGGGCTCTGTGTTCCAGTCCATTCAGGGCTCCGTGTTTTAGTCCAGACTGGGCTCCGTGCTCTAGTCCAGTCAGGGCTCCGAGTTCCAGTACAGTCAGTGCTCTGTGTTCTAGACCAGACAGTGCTCTGTGTCCTAGTACAGCCAGGCCTCCGTGTTCCAGTACAGTCAGGGCTCTGTGTTCTAGTCCATATAGTGTTCTGTGTTCTAGACCAGACAGTGTTCTGTGTTCTAGTACTGTCAGGCCTCCGTATTCCTGTATAGTCAGGGCTCTATGTTGCAGTCCACTCAGGTCTCCATGTTCTAATACAGTCAGGGCTCTGTGTTCCAGTCACTTCAGGGCTCTGTGTTCCAGTCCATTCAGGGCTCCGTGTTCTAGTCCAGACGGGGCTCCGTGTTCTTGACCAGTCAGGGCTCCGTGTTCCAGTACAGTCAGGGCTCTGTTTTCTACACCAGTCAGTGATCTGTGATCTAGACCAGACAGTGCTCTGTTTTCTAGTACAGTCATGCCTCCGTGTTCCAGTACAGTCATGGCTTGATTTTCCAGTCCAGAGAGGGCTCCGTGCTCTAGTCCAGTCAGGGCTCCGAGTTCCAGTACAGTCAGTGCTCTGTGTTCTAGACCAGACAGTGCTCTGTGTCCTAGTACAGCCAGGCCTCCGTGTTCCAGTACAGTCAGGGCTCTGTGTTCTAGTCCATATAGTGTTCTGTGTTCTAGTGCAGTCAGGGCCCTGAGTTCCAGTCACTTTAGGGCTCTGTGTTCCAGTTCATTCAGGGCTCCGTGTTTTAGTCCAGACTGGGCTCCGTGCTCTAGTCCAGTCAGGGCTCCGAGTTCCAGTACAGTCAGTGCTCTGTGTTCTAGACCAGACAGTGCTCCGTGTCCTAGTACAGCCAGGCCTCCGTGTTCCAGTACAGTCAGGGCTCTGTGTTCTAGTACATATAGTGTTCTGTGTTCTAGACCAGACAGTGTACTGTGTTCTAGTACTGTCAGGCCTCCGTGTTCCAGTACAGTCATGGCTTGATTTTCCAGTCCAGAGAGGGCCTCGTGTTCTAGTGCAGTCAGGGCCCTGAGTTCCAGTCACTTTAGGGCTCTGTGTTCCAGTCCATTCAGGGCTCTGTGTTCTAGACCAGACAGTGCTCTGTGTCCTAGTACAGTCAGGCCTCCGTGTTCCAGTACAGTCAGGGCTCTGTGGTCTAGACCATATAGTGTTCTGCGTTCTAGACCAGACAGTGCTCTGTGTTCTAGTACAGTCAGGCCTCCGTATTCCAGTATAGTCAGGACTCTATGTTGCAGTCCACTCAGGTCTCCGTGTTCCAGTCCAGTCAGGGCTCTGTGTTCTAGTCCATTCAGTGCTCTGTGCTCTAGAGCAGACAGTGATCTGAGTTCTAATTCAGTCAGGGCACCGTGTTCCTGTATAGTCAGGGCTCTGCCTTCTAGACCAGTCAGTGCTCTGTGTTCTAGACCAGACTGTGTTCTGTTGTCTAGTACAGTCAGTCATCCGTGTTCCAGTATAGTCAGGGCTCTATGTTGCACTCCACTCAGGTCTCTCTGTTCCAGTATAGTCAGGGCTCTGTGTTCCCGTTCCGTCAGGGCTATGTGTTGCAGTCCACTCAGGGCTCTGTGTTCTAGTCCAGTTAGGGCTTTGTGTTCTAGAGCAGACAGGGCTCTGAGTTCTAATACAGTCAGTCCTCCGTGTTCCAGTACAGTCAGGGCTCTGTGTTCTAGACCATATGGTGTCTGTGTTCTAGTCTAGACAGTGTTCTGTGTTCTAGTACAGTCAGTCCTCCGTGTTCCAGTACAGTCAGGGCTCGATGTTGCAGTCCACTCAGGTCTCCCTGTTCCAGTATAGTCAGGGCTCTGTGTTCCAGTTCCGTCAGGGCTATGTGTTGCAGTCCACTCAGGGCTCTGTGTTCTAGTCCAGTTAGGGCTCTGTGTTCTAGTCCTTTCAGGACTCCGGGTTCTAGTCCAGTCAGGGCTCCGTGTGCTAGACCAGACAGTGCTGTGTGTCCTAGGACAGTCAGGCCTCCGTGTTCCAGTCCCGTCAGGGCTCTGTGTTCTAGTTCAGTCATGGCTCGATGTTTTAGTCCAGTCAGTGCTCTGTGTTCCAGTCACTTCAGGGCTCTGCGTTCCAGTCCATTCAGGGCTCCGTGTTCTAGTCCAGACTGGGCTCCGTGCTCTAGTCCAGTCAGGGCTCCGAGTTCCAGTACAGTCAGTGCTCTGTGTTCTAGACCAGTCAGTGCTCTGTGTTCTAGACCAGACAGTGTTCTGTGTTCTAGTACAGTCAGGCCTCCGTATTCCAGTATAGTCAGGGCTCTATGTTGCAGTCCACTCAGGTCTCCGTGTTCCAGTCCAGTCAGGGCTCTGTGCTCTAGAGCAGACAGGGATCTGAGTTCTAATACAGTCAGGGCACCGTGTTCCTGTATAGTCAGGGCTCTGCCTTCCAGACCAGTCAGAGCTCCGTGATCTTATGCAGTCAGGGCTCTGTGTCCCAATCCATTCAGAGCTCCGTGTTCCAGTCCAGTCAGGGCTCTGTGTTCCAGTCCAGTTAGGGCTCTGTGTTCTAGTCCATTCAGTGCTCTGTGTTCCAGGACAGTCAGGCCTCCGTGTTCCAGTCCCGTCAGGGCTCTGTGTTCTAGTTCAGTCAGGTCTCCGTGTTCCATTCCAGTCAGGGCTCTGTGCTCTAGAGCAGACAGGGATCTGAGTTCTAATACAGTCAGGGCACCGTGTTCCTGTATAGTCAGGGCTCTGCGTTCCAGAACAGTCATTGCTCCGTGTTCTTATGCAGTCAGGGCACTGTGTTCCAGTCCTTTCAGGGCTCCGTGTTCTAGTCCAGACGCGGCTCCATGTTCTTGTCCAGTCAGGGCTCCGTGTTCCAGTACAGTCAGGGCTCTGTGTTCTAGACCAGTCAGTGATCTGTGTTCTAGACCAGACAGTGCTCTGTTTTTTAATACAGTCAGGCCTCCGTGTTCTAGTCCCGTCAGGGCTCTGTGTTCTAGTCCAGTCCTGGCTCGATGTTCCAGTCCAGTTAGGGCTCTGTGTTCCAGTCCATTCAGGCTCCGTGTTCTAGTCCAGACTGGGCTCCGTGCTCTAGTCCAGTCAGGGCTCCGAGTTCCAGTACAGTCAGTGCTCTGTGTTCTAGACCAGACAGTGCTCTGTGTCCTAGTACAGCCAGCCTCCGTGTTCCAGTACAGTCAGGGCTCTGTGTTCTAGTCCATATAGTGTTCTGTGTTCTAGACCAGACAGTGTTCTGTGTTCTAGTACTGTCAGGCCTCCGTATTCCTGTATAGTCAGGGCTCTATGTTGCAGTCCACTCAGGTCTCCATGTTCTAATACAGTCAATGCTCTGTGTTCCAGTCACTTCAGGGCTCTGCGTTCCAGTCCATTCAGGGCTCCGTGTTCTAGTCCAGACTGGGCTCCGTGCTCTAGTCCAGTCAGGGCTCCGAGTTCCAGTACAGTCAGTGCTCTGTGTTCTAGACCAGACAGTGCTCTGTGTCCTAGTACAGCCAGCCTCCGTGTTCCAGTACAGTCAGGGCTCTGTGTTCTAGTCCATATAGTGTTCTGTGTTCTAGACCAGACAGTGTTCTGTGTTCTAGTACAGTCAGGCCTCCGTATTCCAGTATAGTCAGGGCTCTATGTTGCAGTCCACTCAGGTCTCCGTGTTCCAGTCCAGTCAGGGCTCTGTGCTCTAGAGCAGACAGGGATCTGAGTTCTAATACAGTCAGGGCACCGTGTTCCTGTATAGTCAGGGCTCTGCCTTCCAGACCAGTCAGAGCTCCGTGATCTTATGCAGTCAGGGCTCTGTGTCCCAATCCATTCAGAGCTCCGTGTTCCAGTCCAGTCAGGGCTCTGTGTTCCAGTCCAGTTAGGGCTCTGTGTTCTAGTCCATTCAGTGCTCTGTGTTCTAGTACAGTTAGGCCTCCGTGTGCCAGTATAGTCAGGGCTCCGTGTTCTTGTCCAGTCAACGCTCCGTGTTCCAGTACAGTCAGGGCTCTGTGTTCTAGACCGGTCAGTGATCTGCGTTCTAGACCAGGCAGTGCTCTGTTTTCTAGTACAGCCTGGCCTCCGTGATCCAGTACAGTCATGGCTCTGTGTTCTTGTCCAGTTAGGGCTCCGTGTGCTAGACCAGACAGTGCTATGTGTCCTAGTACAGTCAGGCCTCCGTGTTCCAGACCCGTTAGGGCTCTGTGTTCTAGTGCAGTCCTGGCTCGATGTTCCAGTCCAGTCAGGGCTTCGTGTTCTAGTGCAGTCAGGGCTCTGAGTTCCAGTCACTTCAGGGCTCTGTGTTCTAGACCATATAGTGTTCTGTGTTCTAGACCAGGCAGTGTTCTGTGTTCTAGTACAGTCAGGCCTCCGTATTCCAGTATAGTCAGGGCTCTATGTTGCAGTCCACTCAGGTCTCCGTGTTCCAGTCTAGTCAGAGCTCTGTGTTCTAGTCCATTCAGTGCTCTGTGCTCTAGAGCAGACAGGGCTCTGATTTCTAATACAGACAGGGCACCGTGTTCCAGTATAGTCAGGGCTCTGCCTTCCAGACCAGTCAGTGCTCGGTGATCTTATGCAGTCAGGGCTCTGTGTTCCAATCTATTCAGAGCTCCGTGTTCCAGTCCAGTCAGGGCTCTGTGTTCTAGTCCAGATAGGGCTCTGTGTTCTAGTCCATTCAGTGCTCTGTGTTCTAGAGCAGACAGGGCTCTGAGTTCTACTACAGTCAGGGCTCCGTGTTCCAGTATAGTCAGGGCTCTGCGTTCCAGAACAGTCATTGCTCCGTGTTCTTATGCAGTCAGGGCACTGTGTTCCAGTCCTTTCAGGGCTCCGTGTTCTAGTCCAGACGGGGCTCCATGTTCTTGTCGTCAGGGCTCCGTGTTCCAGTACAGTCAGGGCTCTGTGTTCTAGACCAGTCAGTGATCTGTGTTCTAGACCAGACAGTGCTCTGTTTTTTAATACAGTCAGGCCTCCGTGTTCTAGTCCCGTCAGGGCTCTGTGTTCTAGTCCAGTCCTGGCTCGATGTTCCAGTCCAGTCAGGGCTCTGAGTTCCAGTCCATTCAGGCTCCGTGTTCTAGTCCAGACTGGGCTCCGTGCTCTAGTCCAGTCAGGGCTCCGAGTTCCAGTACAGTCAGTGCTCTGTGTTCTAGACCAGACAGTGCTCTGTGTCCTAGTACAGCCAGGCCTCCGTGTTCCAGTACAGTCAGGGCTCTGTGTTCTAGTCCATATAGTGTTCTGTGTTCTAGACCAGACAGTGTTCTGTGTTCTAGTACTGTCAGGCCTCCGTATTCCTGTATAGTCAGGGCTCTATGTTGCAGTCCACTCAGGTCTCCATGTTCTAATACAGTCAGGGCTCTGTGTTCCAGTCACTTCAGGGCTCTGTGTTCCAGTCCATTCAGGGCTCCGTGTTCTAGTCCAGACGGGGCTCCGTGTTCCAGTACAGTCAGGGCTCTGTTTTCTACACCAGTCAGTGATCTGTGATCAAGACCAGACAGTGCTCTGTTTTCTAGTACAGTCATGCCTCCGTGTTCCAGTACAGTCATGGCTTGATTTTCCAGTCCAGAGAGGGCTTCGTGTTCTAGTGCAGTCAGGGCCCTGAGTTCCAGTCACTTTAGGGCTCTGTGTTCCAGTTCATTCAGGGCTCCGTGTTTTAGTCCAGACTGGGCTCCGTGCTCTAGTCCAGTCAGGGCTCCGAGTTCCAGTACAGTCAGTGCTCTGTGTTCTAGACCAGACAGTGCTCCGTGTCCTAGTACAGCCAGGCCTCCGTGTTCCAGTACAGTCAGGGCTCTGTGTTCTAGTACATATAGTGTTCTGTGTTCTAGACCAGACAGTGTACTGTGTTCTAGTACTGTCAGGCCTCCGTATTCCTGTATAGTCAGGGCTCTATGTTGCAGTCCACTCAGGTCTCCATGTTCTAATACAGTCAGGGCTCTGTGTTCCAGTCACTTCAGGGCCCTGTGTACCAGTCCATTCAGGGCTCCGTGTTCTAGTCCAGACGGGGCTCCGTGCTCTAGTCCAGTCAGGGCTCCAGGTTCCAGTACAGTCAGTGCTCTGTGTTCTAGACCAGTCAGTGCTCTGTGTTCTAGACCAGACAGTGCTCTGTGTCCTAGTACAGTCAGGCCTCCGTGTTCCAGTACAGTCAGGGCTCTGTGGTCTAGACCATATAGTGTTCTGCGTTCTAGCCAGACAGTGTTCTGTGTTCTAGTACAGTCAGGCCTCCGTATTCCAGTATAGTCAGGACTCTATGTTGCAGTCCACTCAGGTCTCCGTGTTCCAGTCCAGTCAGGGCTCTGTGTTCTAGTCCATTCAGTGCTCTGTGCTCTAGAGCAGACAGTGATCTGAGTTCTAATTCAGTCAGGGCACCGTGTTCCTGTATAGTCAGGGCTCTGCCTTCTAGACCAGTCTGTGCTCTGTGTTCTAGACCAGACTGTGTTCTGTTGTCTAGTACAGTCAGTCATCCGTGTTCCAGTATAGTCAGGGCTCTATGTTGCACTCCACTCAGGTCTCTCTGTTCCAGTATAGTCAGGGCTCTGTGTTCCCGTTCCGTCAGGGCTATGTGTTGCAGTCCACTCAGGGCTCCGTGTTCTAGTCCAGACGGGCCTCCGTGTTCTTGTCCAGTCAGGGCTCCGTGTTCCAGTACAGTCATGGCTCTGTGTTCTAGTACAGTTAGGGCTCCGTGTGCTAGACCAGACAGTGCTCTGTGTCCTAGTACAGTCACGCCTCCGTGTTCCCGTCCCGTCAGGGCTCTGTGTTCTAGTCCAGTCTTGGCTCGATGTTCAAGTCCAGTCAGGGCTTCGTGTTCTAGTGCAGTCAGGGCTCTGAGTTCCAGTCACTTCAGGGCTGTGTTATAGTCCATTCAGGGCTCCGTGTTGTAGTCCAGACTGGGCTCCGTGCTCTAGTCCAGTCAGGGCTCCGAGTTCCAGTACAGTCAGTGCTCTGTGTTCTTGACCAGTCAGTGCTCTGTGTTCTAGACCAGACAGTGCTCTGTGTCCTAGTACAGTCAGGCCTCCGTGTTCCAGTACAGTCAGGGCTCTGTGTTCTAGTCCACATAGTGTTCTGTGTTCTAGATCAGACAGTGTTCTGTGTTCTAGTACTGTCAGGCCTCCGTATTCCTGTATAGTCAGGGCTCTATGTTGCAGTCCACTCAGGTCTCCGTGTTCCAGTCCAGTCAGGGCTCTGTGTTCCAGTCCATTCAGAGCTCCGTGTTCTAGTCCAGGCAGGGCTCCGTGTTCTAGTCCAGACAGGGCTCCGTGTTCTAGTCCAGGCAGGGCTCCGTGTTCTATTGCATTCAGGGCTCCGTCTTCTAGTCCAGTCACGGTTCCATGTTCTAGTACAGTCAGGGCTATGTGTTCCAGTAACGTCAGGGCTCTGTGTTCCAGTCCATTAAGGGCTCCGTGTTCTAGTCCAGACGGGGCTCCGTGTTCTATTGCATTCAGGGCTCCGTCTTCTAGTCCAGTCACGGCTCCGTGTTCTAGTACAGTCAGGGCTCCGTGTTCCAGTCACTTCAGGGCTCTGTGTTCCAGTCCATTCAGGGCTCCGTGTTCTAGTCCAGACGGGGCTCCGTGTTCTAGACCAGACAGTGCTCTGTTTTCTAGTACAGTCAGGCCTCCGTGTTCCAGTACCTTCATGGTTCTGTGTTCTAGTCCAGTTAGGGCTCCGTGTGCTAGACCAGACAGTGCTCTGTGTCCTAGTACAGTCTGGCCTCCGTGTTCCAGTCCCGTCAGGGCTCTGTGTTCTAGTCCAGTCCTGGCTCTATGTTCCAGTCCAGTCAGGGCTTCGTGTTCTAGTGCAGTCAGCGCTCTGAGTCCCAGTCACTTCAGGGCTCTGTGTTCTAGTCCATTCAGGGCTCCGTGTTCTAGTCCAGACTGGGCTCCGTGCTCTAGTCCAGTCTGGACTCCGAGTTCCAGTACAGTCAGTGCTCTGTGTTCTTGACCAGTCAGTGTTCTGTGTTCTAGACCAGACAGTGTTCCGTGTTCTAGTACTGTCAGGCCTCCGTATTCCTGTATAGTCATGGCTCTGTGTTCTAGACCAGTTAGGGCTCCGTGTTCCAGTCCGGTCAGGGCTCTGTGTTCTAGTCCATTCAGTGCTCTGTGCTCTAGAGCAGACAGGGCACTGATTTCTAATACAGTCAGGGCACCGTGTTCCAGTATAGTCAGGGCTCTGCCTTCCAGACCAGTCAGTGCTCGGTGATCTTATGCAGTCAGGGCTCTGTGTCCCAATCCATTCAGAGCTCCGTGTTCTAGTCCAGACAGGGCTCAGTGTTGTAGTCCAGGCAGCGCTCCGTGTTCTATTGCATTCAGGGCTCCGACTTCTAGTCCAGTCACGGCTCCGTGTTCTAGTACAGTCAGGGCTCTTTGTTCCAGTCACTTCAGGGCTCCGTGTTCTAATCCAGTCAGGGCTCTGTGTTCCAGTCACTTCAGGGCTCTGTGTTCCAGTCCATTCAGGGCTCCGTGTTCTAGTCCAGACGGGGCTCCGTGTTCTTGTCCAGTCAGGGCTCCGTGTTCCAGTACAGTCAGGGCTCTGTGTTCTAGACCAGTCAGTGATCTGTGTTCTAGACCAGACAGTGCTCTGTTTTTTAAGACAGTCAGGCCTCCGTGTTCTAGTCCCGTCAGGGCTCTGTGTTCTAGTCCAGTCCTGGCTCGATGTTCCAGTCCAGTCAGGGCTCTGTGTTCCAGTCCATTCAGGGCTCCGTGTTCTAGTCCAGACTGGGCTCCGTGCTCTAGTCCAGTCAGGGCTCCGAGTTCCAGCACAGTCAGTGCTCTGTGTTCTAGACCAGTCAGTGCTCTGTGTTCTAGACCATATAGTGTTCTGTGTTCTAGACCAGACAGTGTTCTGTGTTCTAGTACAGTCAGGCCTCCGTATTCCAGTATAGTCAGGGCTCTATGTTGCAGTCCACTCAGGTCTCCGTGTTCCAGTCCAGTCAGGGCTCTGTGCTCTAGAGCAGACAGGGATCTGAGTTCTAATACAGTCAGGGCACCGTGTTCCTGTATAGTCAGGGCTCTGCCTTCCAGACCAGTCAGAGCTCCGTGATCTTATGCAGTCAGGGCTCTGTGTCCCAATCCATTCAGAGCTCCGTGTTCCAGTCCAGTCAGGGCTCTGTGTTCCAGTCCAGTTAGGGCTCTGTGTTCTAGTCCATTCAGTGCTCTGTGTTCTAGTACAGTTAGGCCTCCGTGTGCCAGTATAGTCAGGGCTCCGTGTTCTTGTCCAGTCAACGCTCCGTGTTCCAGTACAGTCAGGGCTCTGTGTTCTAGACCAGTCAGTGATCTGTGTTCTAGACCAGGCAGTGCTCTGTTTTCTAGTACAGCCTGGCCTCCGTGATCCAGTACAGTCATGGCTCTGTGTTCTTGTCCAGTTAGGGCTCCGTGTGCTAGACCAGACAGTGCTATGTGTCCTAGTACAGTCAGGCCTCCGTGTTCCAGACCCGTTAGGGCTCTGTGTTCTAGTGCAGTCCTGGCTCGATGTTCCAGTCCAGTCAGGGCTTCGTGTTCTAGTGCAGTCAGGGCTCTGAGTTCCAGTCACTTCAGGGCTCTGTGTTCTAGACCATATAGTGTTCTGTGTTCTAGACCAGGCAGTGTTCTGTGTTCTAATACAGTCAGGCCTCCGTATTCCAGTATAGTCAGGGCTCTATGTTGCAGTCCACTCAGGTCTCCGTGTTCCAGTCTAGTCAGAGCTCTGTGTTCTAGTCCATTCAGTGCTCTGTGCTCTAGAGCAGACAGGGCTCTGATTTCTAATACAGACAGGGCACCGTGTTCCAGTATAGTCAGGGCTCTGCCTTCCAGACCAGTCAGTGCTCGGTGATCTTATGCAGTCAGGGCTCTGTGTTCCAATCTATTCAGAGCTCCGTGTTCCAGTCCAGTCAGGGCTCTGTGTTCTAGTCCAGTTAGGGCTCTGTGTTCTAGTCCATTCAGTGCTCTGTGTTCTAGAGCAGACAGGGCTCTGAGTTCTACTACAGTCAGGGCTCCGTGTTCCAGTATAGTCAGGGCTCTGCGTTCCAGAACAGTCATTGCTCCGTGTTCTTATGCAGTCAGGGCACTGTGTTCCAGTCCTTTCAGGGCTCCGTGTTCTAGTCCAGACGGGGCTCCATGTTCTTGTCCAGTCAGGGCTCCGTGTTCCAGTACAGTCAGGGCTCTGTGTTCTAGACCAGTCAGTGATCTGTGTTCTAGACCAGACAGTGCTCTGTTTTTTAATACAGTCAGGCCTCCGTGTTCTAGTCCCGTCAGGGCTCTGTGTTCTAGTCCAGTCCTGGCTCGATGTTCCAGTCCAGTCAGGGCTCTGAGTTCCAGTCCATTCAGGCTCCGTGTTCTAGTCCAGACTGGGCTCCGTGCTCTAGTCCAGTCAGGGCTCCGAGTTCCAGTACAGTCAGTGCTCTGTGTTCTAGACCAGACAGTGCTCTGTGTCCTAGTACAGCCAGGCCTCCGTGTTCCAGTACAGTCAGGGCTCTGTGTTCTAGTCCATATAGTGTTCTGTGTTCTAGACCAGACAGTGTTCTGTGTTCTAGTACTGTCAGGCCTCCGTATTCCTGTATAGTCAGGGCTCTATGTTGCAGTCCACTCAGGTCTCCATGTTCTAATACAGTCAGGGCACTGTGTTCCAGTCAATTCAGGGCTCTGTGTTCCAGTCCATTCAGGGCTCCGTGTTCTAGTCCAGACGGGGCTCCGTGTTCCAGTACAGTCAGGGCTCTGTTTTCTACACCAGTCAGTGATCTGTGATCAAGACCAGACAGTGCTCTGTTTTCTAGTACAGTCATGTCTCCGTGTTCCAGTACAGTCATGGCTTGATTTTCCAGTCCAGAGAGGGCTTCGTGTTCTAGTGCAGTCAGGGCCCTGAGTTCCAGTCACTTTAGGGCTCTGTGTTCCAGTTCATTCAGGGCTCCGTGTTTTAGTCCAGACTGGGCTCCGTGCTCTAGTCTAGTCAGGGCTCCGAGTTCCAGTACAGTCAGTGCTCTGTGTTCTAGACCAGACAGTGCTCCGTGTCCTAGTACAGCCAGGCCTCCGTGTTCCAGTACAGTCAGGGCTCTGTGTTCTAGTACATATAGTGTTCTGTGTTCTAGACCAGACAGTGTACTGTGTTCTAGTACTGTCAGGCCTCCGTATTCCTGTATAGTCAGGGCTCTATGTTGCAGTCCACTCAGGTCTCCATGTTCTAATACAGTCAGGGCTCTGTGTTCCAGTCACTTCAGGGCTCTGTGTACCAGTCCATTCAGGGCTCCGTGTTCTAGTCCAGACGGGGCTCCGTGTTCTTGACCAGTCAGGGCTCCGTGTTCCAGTACAGTCAGGGCTCTGTTTTCTACACCAGTCAGTGATCTGTGATCAAGACCAGACAGTGCTCTGTTTTCTAGTATAGTCATGCCTCCGTGTTCCAGTACAGTCATGGCTTGATTTTCCAGTCCAGAGAGGGCTTCGTGTTCTAGTGCAGTCAGGGCCCTGAGTTCCAGTCACTTTAGGGCTCTGTGTTCCAGTCCATTCAGGGCTCCGTGTTTTAGTCCAGACTGGGCTCCGTGCTCTAGTCCAGTCAGGGCTCCGAGTTCCAGTACAGTCAGTGCTCTGTGTTCTAGACCAGACAGTGCTCTGTGTCCTAGTACAGCCAGGCCTCCGTGTTCCAGTACAGTCAGGGCTCTGTGTTCTAGTCCATATAGTGTTCTGTGTTCTAGACCAGACAGTGTTCTGTGTTCTAGTACTGTCAGGCCTCCGTATTCCTGTATAGTCAGGGCTCTATGTTGCAGTCCACTCAGGTCTCCATGTTCTAATACAGTCAGGGCTCTGTGTTCCAGTCACTTCAGGGCTCTGTGTTCCAGTCCATTCAGGGCTCCGTGTTCTAGTCCAGACGGGGCTCCGTGTTCTTGACCAGTCAGGGCTCCGTGTTCCAGTACAGTCAGGGCTCTGTTTTCTACACCAGTCAGTGATCTGTGATCTAGACCAGACAGTGCTCTGTTTTCTAGTACAGTCATGCCTCCGTGTTCCAGTACAGTCATGGCTTGATTTTCCAGTCCAGAGAGGGCTTCGTGTTCTAGTGCAGTCAGGGCCCTGAGTTCCAGTCACTTTAGGGCTCTGTGTTCCAGTCTATTCAGGGCTCTGTGTTCTAGACCAGACAGTGCTCTGTGTCCTAGTACAGTCAGGCCTCCGTGTTCCAGTACAGTCAGGGCTCTGTGGTCTAGACCATATAGTGTTCTGCGTTCTAGCCAGACAGTGTTCTGTGTTCTAGTACAGTCAGGCCTCCGTATTCCAGTATAGTCAGGACTCTATGTTGCAGTCCACTCAGGTCTCCGTGTTCCAGTCCAGTCAGGGCTCTGTGTTCTAGTCCATTCAGTGCTCTGTGCTCTAGAGCAGACAGTGATCTGAGTTCTAATTCAGTCAGGGCACCGTGTTCCTGTATAGTCAGGGCTCTGCCTTCTAGACCAGTCAGTGCTCTGTGTTCTAGACCAGACTGTGTTCTGTTGTCTAGTACAGTCAGTCATCCGTGTTCCAGTATAGTCAGGGCTCTATGTTGCACTCCACTCAGGTCTCCCTGTTCCAGTATAGTCAGGGCTCTGTGTTCCAGTTCCGTCAGGGCTATGTGTTGCAGTCCACTCAGGGCTCTGTGTTCTAGTCCAGTTAGGGCTCTGTGTTCTAGTCCTTTCAGGACTCCGGGTTCTTGTCCAGTCAGGGCTCCGTGTGCTAGACCAGACAGTGCTGTGTGTCCTAGGACAGTCAGGCCTCCGTGTTCCAGTCCCGTCAGGGCTCTGTGTTCTAGTTCAGTCATGGCTCGATGTTTTAGTCCAGTCAGTGCTCAGTGTTCCAGTCACTTCAGGGCTCTGCGTTCCAGTCCATTCAGGGCTCCGTGTTCTAGTCCAGTCAGGGCTCCGAGTTCCAGTACAGTCAGTGCTCTGTGTTCTAGACCAGTCAGTGCTCTGTGTTCTAGACCAGACAGTGTTCTGTGTTCTAGCACAGTCAGGCCTCCGTATTCCAGTATTGTCAGGGCTCTATGTTCCAGTCCATTCAGGGCTCCGTGTTCCAGTCCAGACTGGGCTCCGTGCTCTAGTCCAGTCAGGGCTCCGAGTTCCAGTACAGTCAGTGCTCTGTGTTCTAGACCAGTCAGTGCTCTGTGTTCTAGACCAGACAGTGCTCTGTGTCCTAGTACAGTCAGGCCTCCGTGTTCCAGTACAGTCAGAGCTCTGTGTTCTAGACCATATAGTGTTCTGTGTTCTAGACCAGACAGTGTTCTGTGTTCTAGTACAGTCAGGCCTCCGTATTCCAGTATAGTCAGGGCTCTATGTTGCAGTCCACTCAGGTCTCCGTGTTCCAGTCCAGTCAGGGCTCTGTGCTCTAGAGCAGACAGGGATCTGAGTTCTAATACAGTCAGGGCACCGTGTTCCTGTATAGTCAGGGCTCTGCCTTCCAGACCAGTCAGAGCTCCGTGATCTTATGCAGTCAGGGCTCTGTGTCCCAATCCATTCAGAACTCCGTGTTCCAGTCCAGTCAGGGCTCTGTGTTCCAGTCCAGTTAGGGCTCTGTGTTCTAGTCCATTCAGTGCTCTGTGTTCTAGTACAGTTAGGCCTCCGTGTGCCAGTATAGTCAGGGCTCCGTGTTCTTGTCCAGTCAACGCTCCGTGTTCCAGTACAGTCAGGGCTCTGTGTTCTAGACCAGTCAGTGATCTGTGTTCTAGACCAGGCAGTGCTCTGTTTTCTAGTACAGCCTGGCCTCCGTGATCCAGTACAGTCATGGCTCTGTGTTCTTGTCCAGTTAGGGCTCCGTGTGCTAGACCAGACAGTGCTATGTGTCCTAGTACAGTCAGGCCTCCGTGTTCCAGACCCGTTAGGGCTCTGTGTTCTAGTGCAGTCCTGGCTCGATGTTCCAGTCCAGTCAGGGCTTCGTGTTCTAGTGCAGTCAGGGCTCTGAGTTCCAGTCACTTCAGGGCTCTGTGTTCTAGACCATATAGTGTTCTGTGTTCTAGACCAGGCAGTGTTCTGTGTTCTAGTACAGTCAGGCCTCCGTATTCCAGTATAGTCAGGGCTCTATGTTGCAGTCCACTCAGGTCTCCGTGTTCCAGTCTAGTCAGAGCTCTGTGTTCTAGTCCATTCAGTGCTCTGTGCTCTAGAGCAGACAGGGCTCTGATTTCTAATACAGACAGGGCACCGTGTTCCAGTATAGTCAGGGCTCTGCCTTCCAGACCAGTCAGTGCTCGGTGATCTTATGCAGTCAGGGCTCTGTGTTCCAATCTATTCAGAGCTCCGTGTTCCAGTCCAGTCAGGGCTCTGTGTTCTAGTCCAGATAGGGCTCTGTGTTCTAGTCCATTCAGTGCTCTGTGTTCTAGAGCAGACAGGGCTCTGAGTTCTACTACAGTCAGGGCTCCGTGTTCCAGTATAGTCAGGGCTCTGCGTTCCAGAACAGTCATTGCTCCGTGTTCTTATGCAGTCAGGGCACTGTGTTCCAGTCCTTTCAGGGCTCCGTGTTCTAGTCCAGACGGGGCTCCATGTTCTTGTCGTCAGGGCTCCGTGTTCCAGTACAGTCAGGGCTCTGTGTTCTAGACCAGTCAGTGATCTGTGTTCTAGACCAGACAGTGCTCTGTTTTTTAATACAGTCAGGCCTCCGTGTTCTAGTCCCGTCAGGGCTCTGTGTTCTAGTCCAGTCCTGGCTCGATGTTCCAGTCCAGTCAGGGCTCTGAGTTCCAGTCCATTCAGGCTCCGTGTTCTAGTCCAGACTGGGCTCCGTGCTCTAGTCCAGTCAGGGCTCCGAGTTCCAGTACAGTCAGTGCTCTGTGTTCTAGACCAGACAGTGCTCTGTGTCCTAGTACAGCCAGGCCTCCGTGTTCCAGTACAGTCAGGGCTCTGTGTTCTAGTCCATATAGTGTTCTGTGTTCTAGACCAGACAGTGTTCTGTGTTCTAGTACTGTCAGGCCTCCGTATTCCTGTATAGTCAGGGCTCTATGTTGCAGTCCACTCAGGTCTCCATGTTCTAATACAGTCAGGGCTCTGTGTTCCAGTCACTTCAGGGCTCTGTGTTCCAGTCCATTCAGGGCTCCGTGTTCTAGTCCAGAAGAGGCTCCGTGTTCCAGTACAGTCAGGGCTCTGTTTTCTACACCAGTCAGTGATCTGTGATCAAGACCAGACAGTGCTCTGTTTTCTAGTACAGTCATGCCTCCGTGTTCCAGTACAGTCATGGCTTGATTTTCCAGTCCAGAGAGGGCTTCGTGTTCTAGTGCAGTCAGGGCCCTGAGTTCCAGTCACTTTAGGGCTCTGTGTTCCAGTTCATTCAGGGCTCCGTGTTTTAGTCCAGACTGGGCTCCGTGCTCTAGTCCAGTCAGGGCTCCGAGTTCCAGTACAGTCAGTGCTCTGTGTTCTAGACCAGACAGTGCTCCGTGTCCTAGTACAGCCAGGCCTCCGTGTTCCAGTACAGTCAGGGCTCTGTGTTCTAGTACATATAGTGTTCTGTGTTCTAGACCAGACAGTGTACTGTGTTCTAGTACTGTCAGGCCTCCGTATTCCTGTATAGTCAGGGCTCTATGTTGCAGTCCACTCAGGTCTCCATGTTCTAATACAGTCAGGGCTCTGTGTTCCAGTCACTTCAGGGCCCTGTGTACCAGTCCATTCAGGGCTCCGTGTTCTAGTCCAGACGGGGCTCCGTGCTCTAGTCCAGTCAGGGCTCCGAGTTCCAGTACAGTCAGTGCTCTGTGTTCTAGACCAGTCAGTGCTCTGTGTTCTAGACCAGACAGTGCTCTGTGCCCTAGTACAGTCAGGCCTCCGTGTTCCAGTACAGTCAGGGCTCTGTGGTCTAGACCATATAGTGTTCTGCGTGCTAGCCAGACAGTGTTCTGTGTTCTAGTACAGTCAGGCCTCCGTATTCCAGTATAGTCAGGACTCTATGTTGCAGTCCACTCAGGTCTCCGTGTTCCAGTCCAGTCAGGGCTCTGTGTTCTAGTCCATTCAGTGCTCTGTGCTCTAGAGCAGACAGTGATCTGAGTTCTAATTCAGTCAGGGCACCGTGTTCCTGTATAGTCAGGGCTCTGCCTTCTAGACCAGTCTGTGCTCTGTGTTCTAGACCAGACTGTGTTCTGTTGTCTAGTACAGTCAGTCATCCGTGTTCCAGTATAGTCAGGGCTCTATGTTGCACTCCACTCAGGTCTCTCTGTTCCAGTATAGTCAGGGCTCTGTGTTCCCGTTCCGTCAGGGCTATGTGTTGCAGTCCACTCAGGGCTCTGTGTTCTAGTCCAGTTAGGGCTTTGTGTTCTAGAGCAGACAGGGCTCTGAGTTCTAATACAGTCAGTCCTCCGTGTTCCAGTACAGTCAGGGCTCTGTGTTCTAGACCATATGGTGTCTGTGTTCTAGACTAGACAGTGTTCTGTGTTCTAGTACAGTCAGTCCTCCGTGTTCCAGTACAGTCAGGGCTCGATGTTGCAGTCCACTCAGGTCTCCCTGTTCCAGTATAGTCAGGGCTCTGTGTTCCAGTTCCGTCAGGGCTATGTGTTGCAGTCCACTCAGGGCTCTGTGTTCTAGTCCAGTTAGGGCTCTGTGTTCTAGTCCTTTCAGGACTCCGGGTTCTAGTCCAGTCAGGGCTCCGTGTGCTAGACCAGACAGTGCTGTGTGTCCTAGGACAGTCAGGCCTCCGTGTTCCAGTCCCGTCAGGGCTCTGTGTTCTAGTTCAGTCATGGCTCGATGTTTTAGTCCAGTCAGTGCTCTGTGTTCCAGTCACTTCAGGGCTCTGCGTTCCAGTCCATTCAGGGCTCCGTGTTCTAGTCCAGACTGGGCTCCGTGCTCTAGTCCAGTCAGGGCTCCGAGTTCCAGTACAGTCAGTGCTCTGTGTTCTAGACCAGTCAGTGCTCTGTGTTCTAGACCAGACAGTGTTCTGTGTTCTAGCACAGTCAGGCCTCCGTATTCCAGTATAGTCAGGGCTCTATGTTGCAGTCCACTCAGGTCTCCGTGTTCCAGTCCAGTCAGGGCTCTGTGTTCTAGACCAGACAGTGCTCCGTGTCCTAGTACAGCCAGGCCTCCGTGTTCCAGTACAGTCAGGGCTCTGTGTTCTAGTACATATAGTGTTCTGTGTTCTAGACCAGACAGTGTACTGTGTTCTAGTACTGTCAGGCCTCCGTATTCCTGTATAGTCAGGGCTCTATGTTGCAGTCCACTCAGGTCTCCATGTTCTAATACAGTCAGGGCTCTGTGTTCCAGTCACTTCAGGGCCCTGTGTACCAGTCCATTCAGGGCTCCGTGTTCTAGTCCAGACGGGGCTCCGTGCTCTAGTCCAGTCAGGGCTCCGAGTTCCAGTACAGTCAGTGCTCTGTGTTCTAGACCAGTCAGTGCTCTGTGTTCTAGACCAGACAGTGCTCTGTGTCCTAGTACAGTCAGGCCTCCGTGTTCCAGTACAGTCAGGGCTCTGTGGTCTAGACCATATAGTGTTCTGCGTGCTAGCCAGACAGTGTTCTGTGTTCTAGTACAGTCAGGCCTCCGTATTCCAGTATAGTCAGGACTCTATGTTGCAGTCCACTCAGGTCTCCGTGTTCCAGTCCAGTCAGGGCTCTGTGTTCTAGTCCATTCAGTGCTCTGTGCTCTAGAGCAGACAGTGATCTGAGTTCTAATTCAGTCAGGGCACCGTGTTCCTGTATAGTCAGGGCTCTGCCTTCTAGACCAGTCTGTGCTCTGTGTTCTAGACCAGACTGTGTTCTGTTGTCTAGTACAGTCAGTCATCCGTGTTCCAGTATAGTCAGGGCTCTATGTTGCACTCCACTCAGGTCTCTCTGTTCCAGTATAGTCAGGGCTCTGTGTTCCCGTTCCGTCAGGGCTATGTGTTGCAGTCCACTCAGGGCTCTGTGTTCTAGTCCAGTTAGGGCTTTGTGTTCTAGAGCAGACAGGGCTCTGAGTTCTAATACAGTCAGTCCTCCGTGTTCCAGTACAGTCAGGGCTCTGTGTTCTAGACCATATGGTGTCTGTGTTCTAGACTAGACAATGTTCTGTGTTCTAGTACAGTCAGTCCTCCGTGTTCCAGTACAGTCAGGGCTCGATGTTGCAGTCCACTCAGGTCTCCCTGTTCCAGTATAGTCAGGGCTCTGTGTTCCAGTTCCGTCAGGGCTATGTGTTGCAGTCCACTCAGGGCTCTGTGTTCTAGTCCAGTTAGGGCTCTGTGTTCTAGTCCTTTCAGGACTCCGGGTTCTAGTCCAGTCAGGGCTCCGTGTGCTAGACCAGACAGTGCTGTGTGTCCTAGGACAGTCAGGCCTCCGTGTTCCAGTCCCGTCAGGGCTCTGTGTTCTAGTTCAGTCATGGCTCGATGTTTTAGTCCAGTCAGTGCTCTGTGTTCCAGTCACTTCAGGGCTCTGCGTTCCAGTCCATTCAGGGCTCCGTGTTCTAGTCCAGACTGGGCTCCGTGCTCTAGTCCAGTCAGGGCTCCGAGTTCCAGTACAGTCAGTGCTCTGTGTTCTAGACCAGTCAGTGCTCTGTGTTCTAGACCAGACAGTGTTCTGTGTTCTAGCACAGTCAGGCCTCCGTATTCCAGTATAGTCAGGGCTCTATGTTGCAGTCCACTCAGGTCTCCGTGTTCCAGTCCAGTCAGGGCTCTGTGCTCTAGAGCAGACAGGGATCTGAGTTCTAATACAGTCAGGGCACCGTGTTCCTGTATAGTCAGGGCTCTGCCTTCCAGACCAGTCAGAGCTCCGTGATCTTATGCAGTCAGGGCTCTGTGTCCCAATCCATTCAGAGCTCCGTGTTCCAGTCCAGTCAGGGCTCTGTGTTCCAGTCCAGTTAGGGCTCTGTGTTCTAGTCCATTCAGTGCTCTGTGTTCCAGGACAGTCAGGCCTCCGTGTTCCAGTCCCGTCAGGGCTCGGTGTTCTAGTTCAGTCAGGTCTCCGTGTTCCATTCCAGTCAGGGCTCTGTGCTCTAGAGCAGACAGGGATCTGAGTTCTAATACAGTCAGGGCACCGTATTCCTGTATAGTCAGGGCTCTGCGTTCCAGAACAGTCATTGCTCCGTGTTCTTATGCAGTCAGGGCACTGTGTTCCAGTCCTTTCAGGGCTCCGTGTTCTAGTCCAGAAGCGGCTCCATGTTCTTGTCCAGTCAGGGCTCCGTGTTCCAGTACAGTCAGGGCTCTGTGTTCTAGACCAGTCAGTGATCTGTGTTCTAGACCAGACAGTGCTCTGTTTTTTAATACAGTCAGGCCTCCGTGTTCTAGTCCCGTCAGGGCTCTGTGTTCTAGTCCAGTCCTGGCTCGATGTTCCAGTCCAGTCTGGGCTCTGTGTTCCAGTCCATTCAGGCTCCGTGTTCTAGTCCAGACTGGGCTCCGTGCTCTAGTCCAGTCAGGGCTCCGAGTTCCAGTACAGTCAGTGCTCTGTGTTCTAGACCAGACAGTGCTCTGTGTCCTAGTACAGCCAGCCTCCGTGTTCCAGTACAGTCAGGGCTCTGTGTTCTAGTCCATATAGTGTTCTGTGTTCTAGACCAGACAGTGTTCTGTGTTCTAGTACTGTCAGGCCTCCGTATTCCTGTATAGTCAGGGCTCTATGTTGCAGTCCACTCAGGTCTCCATGTTCTAATACAGTCAATGCTCTGTGTTCCAGTCACTTCAGGGCTCTGTGTTCCAGTCCATTCAGGGCTCCGTGTTCTAGTCCAGACTGGGCTCCGTGCTCTAGTCCAGTCAGGGCTCCGAGTTCCAGTACAGTCAGTGCTCTGTGTTCTAGACCAGTCAGTGCTCTGTGTTCTAGACCAGACAGTGCTCTGTGTCCTAGTACAGTCAGGCCTCCGTGTTCCAGTACAGTCAGAGCTCTGTGTTCTAGACCATATAGTGTTCTGTGTTCTAGACCAGACAGTGTTCTGTGTTCTAGTACAGTCAGGCCTCCGTATTCCAGTATAGTCAGGGCTCTATGTTGCAGTCCACTCAGGTCTCCGTGTTCCAGTCCAGTCAGGGCTCTGTGCTCTAGAGCAGACAGGGATCTGAGTTCTAATACAGTCAGGGCACCGTGTTCCTGTATAGTCAGGGCTCTGCCTTCCAGACCAGTCAGAGCTCCGTGATCTTATGCAGTCAGGGCTCTGTGTCCCAATCCATTCAGAGCTCCGTGTTCCAGTCCAGTCAGGGCTCTGTGTTCCAGTCCAGTTAGGGCTCTGTGTTCTAGTCCATTCAGTGCTCTGTGTTCTAGTACAGTTAGGCCTCCGTGTGCCAGTATAGTCAGGGCTCCGTGTTCTTGTCCAGTCAACGCTCCGTGTTCCAGTACAGTCAGGGCTCTGTGTTCTAGACCGGTCAGTGATCTGCGTTCTAGACCAGGCAGTGCTCTGTTTTCTAGTACAGCCTGGCCTCCGTGATCCAGTACAGTCATGGCTCTGTGTTCTTGTCCAGTTAGGGCTCCGTGTGCTAGACCAGACAGTGCTATGTGTCCTAGTACAGTCAGGCCTCCGTGTTCCAGACCCGTTAGGGCTCTGTGTTCTAGTGCAGTCCTGGCTCGATGTTCCAGTCCAGTCAGGGCTTCGTGTTCTAGTGCAGTCAGGGCTCTGAGTTCCAGTCACTTCAGGGCTCTGTGTTCTAGACCATATAGTGTTCTGTGTTCTAGACCAGGCAGTGTTCTGTGTTCTAGTACAGTCAGGCCTCCGTATTCCAGTATAGTCAGGGCTCTATGTTGCAGTCCACTCAGGTCTCCGTGTTCCAGTCTAGTCAGAGCTCTGTGTTCTAGTCCATTCAGTGCTCTGTGCTCTAGAGCAGACAGGGCTCTGATTTCTAATACAGACAGGGCACCGTGTTCCAGTATAGTCAGGGCTCTGCCTTCCAGACCAGTCAGTGCTCGGTGATCTTATGCAGTCAGGGCTCTGTGCTCCAATCTATTCAGAGCTCCGTGTTCCAGTCCAGTCAGGGCTCTGTGTTCTAGTCCAGTTAGGGTCTGTGTTCTAGTCCAGTTAGGGCTCTGTGTTCTAGTCCATTCAGTGCTCTGTGTTCTAGAGCAGACAGGGCTCTGAGTTCTACTACAGTCAGGGCTCCGTGTTCCAGTATAGTCAGGGCTCTGCGTTCCAGAACAGTCATTGCTCCGTGTTCTTATGCAGTCAGGGCACTGTGTTCCAGTCCTTTCAGGGCTCCGTGTTCTAGTCCAGACGGGGCTCCATGTTCTTGTCGTCAGGGCTCCGTGTTCCAGTACAGTCAGGGCTCTGTGTTCTAGACCAGTCAGTGATCTGTGTTCTAGACCAGACAGTGCTCTGTTTTTTAATACATTCAGGCCTCCGTGTTCTAGTCCCGTCAGGGCTCTGTGTTCTAGTCCAGTCCTGGCTCGATGTTCCAGTCCAGTCAGGGCTCTGAGTTCCAGTCCATTCAGGCTCCGTGTTCTAGTCCAGACTGGGCTCCGTGCTCTAGTCCAGTCAGGGCTCCGAGTTCCAGTACAGTCAGTGCTCTGTGTTCTAGACCAGACAGTGCTCTGTGTCCTAGTACAGCCAGGCCTCCGTGTTCCAGTACAGTCAGGGCTCTGTGTTCTAGTCCATATAGTGTTCTGTGTTCTAGACCAGACAGTGATCTGTGTTCTAGTACTGTCAGGCCTCCGTATTCCTGTATAGTCAGGGCTCTATGTTGCAGTCCACTCAGGTCTCCATGTTCTAATACAGTCAGGGCTCTGTGTTCCAGTCACTTCAGGGCTCTGTGTTCCAGTCCATTCAGGGCTCCGTGTTCTAGTCCAGACGGGGCTCCGTGTTCCAGTACAGTCAGGGCTCTGTTTTCTACACCAGTCAGTGATCTGTGATCAAGACCAGACAGTGCTCTGTTTTCTAGTACAGTCATGCCTCCGTGTTCCAGTACAGTCATGGCTTGATTTTCCAGTCCAGAGAGGGCTTCGTGTTCTAGTGCAGTCAGGGCCCTGAGTTCCAGTCACTTTAGGGCTCTGTGTTCCAGTTCATTCAGGGCTCCGTGTTTTAGTCCAGACTGGGCTCCGTGCTCTAGTCCAGTCAGGGCTCCGAGTTCCAGTACAGTCAGTGCTCTGTGTTCTAGACCAGACAGTGCTCTGTGTCCTAGTACAGCCAGGCCTCCGTGTTCCAGTACAGTCAGGGCTCTGTGTTCTAGTACATATAGTGTTCCGTGTTCTAGACCAGACAGTGTACTGTGTTCTAGTACTGTCAGGCCTCCGTATTCCTGTATAGTCAGGGCTCTATGTTGCAGTCCACTCAGGTCTCCATGTTCTAATACAGTCAGGGCTCTGTGTTCCAGTCACTTCAGGGCCCTGTGTACCAGTCCATTCAGGGCTCCGTGTTCTAGTCCAGACGGGGCTCCGTGTTCTTGACCAGTCAGGGCTCCGTGTTCCAGTACAGTCAGGGCTCTGTTTTCTACACCAGTCAGTGATCTGTGATCAAGACCAGACAGTGCTCTGTTTTCTAGTACAGTCATGCCTCCGTGTTCCAGTACAGTCATGGCTTGATTTTCCAGTCCAGAGAGGGCTTCGTGTTCTAGTGCAGTCAGGGCCCTGAGTTCCAGTCACTTTAGGGCTCTGTGTTCCAGTCCATTCAGGGCTCCGTGTTTTAGTCCAGACTGGGCTCCGTGCTCTAGTCCAGTCAGGGCTCCGAGTTCCAGTACAGTCAGTGCTCTGTGTTCTAGACCAGACAGTGCTCTGTGTCCTAGTACAGCCAGGCCTCCGTGTTCCAGTACAGTCAGGGCTCTGTGTTCTAGTCCATATAGTGTTCTGTGTTCTAGACCAGACAGTGTTCTGTGTTCTAGTACTGTCAGGCCTCCGTATTCCTGTATAGTCAGGGCTCTATGTTGCAGTCCACTCAGGTCTCCATGTTCTAATACAGTCAGGGCTCTGTGTTCCAGTCACTTCAGGGCTCTGTGTTCCAGTCCAGTCAGGGCTCCGTGTTCTAGTCCAGACGGGGCTCCGTGTTCTTGACCAGTCAGGGCTCCGTGTTCCAGTACAGTCAGGGCTCTGTTTTCTACACCAGTCAGTGATCTGTGATCTAGACCAGACAGTGCTCTGTTTTCTAGTACAGTCATGCCTCCGTGTTCCAGTACAGTCATGGCTTGATTTTCCAGTCCAGAGAGGGCTTCGTGTTCTAGTGCAGTCAGGGCCCTGAGTTCCAGTCACTTTAGGGCTCTGTGTTCCAGTCCATTCAGGGCTCTGTGTTCTAGACCAGACAGTGCTCTGTGTCCTAGTACAGTCAGGCCTCCGTGTTCCAGTACAGTCAGGGCTCTGTGGTCTAGACCATATAGTGTTCTGCGTTCTAGCCAGACAGTGTTCTGTGTTCTAGTACAGTCAGGCCTCCGTATTCCAGTATAGTCAGGACTCTATGTTGCAGTCCACTCAGGTCTCCGTGTTCCAGTCCAGTCAGGGCTCTGTGTTCTAGTCCATTCAGTGCTCTGTGCTCTAGAGCAGACAGTGATCTGAGTTCTAATTCAGTCAGGGCACCGTGTTCCTGTATAGTCAGGGCTCTGCCTTCTAGACCAGTCAGTGCTCTGTGTTCTAGACCAGACTGTGTTCTGTTGTCTAGTACAGTCAGTCATCCGTGTTCCAGTATAGTCAGGGCTCTATGTTGCACTCCACTCAGGTCTCTCTGTTCCAGTATAGTCAGGGCTCTGTGTTCCCGTTCCGTCAGGGCTATGTGTTGCAGTCCACTCAGGGCTCTGTGTTCTAGTCCAGTTAGGGCTTTGTGTTCTAGAGCAGACAGGGCTCTGAGTTCTAATACAGTCAGTCCTCCGTGTTCCAGTACAGTCAGGGCTCTGTGTTCTAGACCATATGGTGTCTGTGTTCTAGACTAGACAGTGTTCTGTGTTCTAGTACAGTCAGTCCTCCGTGTTCCAGTACAGTCAGGGCTCGATGTTGCAGTCCACTCAGGTCTCCCTGTTCCAGTATAGTCAGGGCTCTGCGTTCCAGTCCATTCAGGGCTCCGTGTTCTAGTCCAGACTGGGCTCCGTGCTCTAGTCCAGTCAGGGCTCCGAGTTCCAGTACAGTCAGTGCTCTGTGTTCTAGACCAGTCAGTGCTCTGTGTTCTAGACCAGACAGTGCTCTGTGTCCTAGTACAGTCAGGCCTCCGTGTTCCAGTACAGTCAGGGCTCTGTGTTCTAGACCATATAGTGTTCTGTGTTCTAGACCAGACAGTGTTCTGTGTTTTAGCACAGTCAGGCCTCCGTATTCCAGTATAGTCAGGGCTCTATGTTGCAGTCCACTCAGGTCTCCGTGTTCCAGTCCAGTCAGGGCTCTGTGCTCTAGAGCAGACAGGGATCTGAGTTCTAATACAGTCAGGGCACCGTGTTCCTGTATAGTCAGGGCTCTGCCTTCCAGACCAGTCAGAGCTCCGTGATCTTATGCAGTCAGGGCTCTGTGTCCCAATCCATTCAGAGCTCCGTGTTCCAGTCCAGTCAGGGCTCTGTGTTCCAGTCCAGTTAGGGCTCTGTGTTCTAGTCCATTCAGTGCTCTGTGTTCCAGGACAGTCAGGCCTCCGTGTTCCAGTCCCGTCAGGGCTCTGTGTTCTAGTTCAGTCATGGCTCGATGTTTTAGTCCAGTCTGGGCTCTGTGTTCCAGTCACTTCAGGGCTCTGCGTTCCAGTCCATTCAGGGCTCCGTGTTCTAGTCCAGACTGGGCTCCGTGCTCTAGTCCAGTCAGGGCTCCGAGTTCCAGTACAGTCAGTGCTCTGTGTTCTAGACCAGTCAGTGCTCTGTGTTCTAGACCAGACAGTGCTCTGTGTCCTAGTACAGTCAGGCCTCCGTGTTCCAGTACAGTCAGGGCTCTGTGTTCTAGACCATATAGTGTTCTGTGTTCTAGACCAGACAGTGTTCTGTGTTCTAGTACAGTCAGGCCTCCGTATTCCAGTATAGTCAGGGCTCTATGTTGCAGTCCACTCAGGTCTCCGTGTTCCATTCCAGTCAGGGCTCTGTGCTCTAGAGCAGACAGGGATCTGAGTTCTAATACAGTCAGGGCACCGTGTTCCTGTATAGTCAGGGCTCTGCGTTCCAGAACAGTCATTGCTCCGTGTTCTTATGCAGTCAGGGCACTGTGTTCCAGTCCATTCAGGGCTCCGTGTTCTAGTCCAGACGCGCTCCATGTTCTTGTCCAGTCAGGGCTCCGTGTTCCAGTACAGTCAGGGCTCTGTGTTCTAGACCAGTCAGTGATCTGTGTTCTAGACCAGACAGTGCTCTGTTTTTTAATACAGTCAGGCCTCCGTGTTCTAGTCCCGTCAGGGCTCTGTGTTCTAGTCCAGTCCTGGCTCGATGTTCCAGTCCAGTCAGGGCTCTGTGTTCCAGTCCATTCAGGCTCCGTGTTCTAGTCCAGACTGGGCTCCGTGCTCTAGTCCAGTCAGGGCTCCGAGTTCCAGTACAGTCAGTGCTCTGTGTTCTAGACCAGACAGTGCTCTGTGTCCTAGTACAGCCAGGCCTCCGTGTTCCAGTACAGTCAGGGCTCTGTGTTCTAGTACATATAGTGTTCTGTGTTCTAGACCAGACAGTGTACTGTGTTCTAGTACTGTCAGGCCTCCGTATTCCTGTATAGTCAGGGCTCTATGTTGCAGTCCACTCAGGTCTCCATGTTCTAATACAGTCAGGGCTCTGTGTTCCAGTCACTTCAGGGCTCTGTGTTCCAGTCCATTCAGGGCTCCGTGTTCTAGTCCAGACGGGGCTCCGTGTTCTTGACCAGTCAGGGCTCCGTGTTCCAGTACAGTCAGGGCTCTGTTTTCTACACCAGTCAGTGATCTGTGATCTAGACCAGACAGTGCTCTGTTTTCTAGTACAGTCATGCCTCCGTGTTCCAGTACAGTCATGGCTTGATTTTCCAGTCCAGAGAGGGCTTCGTGTTCTAGTGCAGTCAGGGCCCTGAGTTCCAGTCACTTTAGGGCTCTGTGTTCCAGTCCATTCAGGGCTCTGTGTTCTAGACCAGACAGTGCTCTGTGTCCTAGTACAGTCAGGCCTCCGTGTTCCAGTACAGTCAGGGCTCTGTGGTCTAGACCATATAGTGTTCTGCGTTCTAGACCAGACAGTGCTCTGTGTTCTAGTACAGTCAGGCCTCCGTATTCCAGTATAGTCAGGACTCTATGTTGCAGTCCACTCAGGTCTCCGTGTTCCAGTCCAGTCAGGGCTCTGTGTTCTAGTCCATTCAGTGCTCTGTGCTCTAGAGCAGACAGTGATCTGAGTTCTAATTCAGTCAGGGCACCGTGTTCCTGTATAGTCAGGGCTCTGCCTTCTAGACCAGTCAGTGCTCTGTGTTCTAGACCAGACTGTGTTCTGTTGTCTAGTACAGTCAGTCATCCGTGTTCCAGTATAGTCAGGGCTCTATGTTGCACTCCACTCAGGTCTCTCTGTTCCAGTATAGTCAGGGCTCTGTGTTCCCGTTCCGTCAGGGCTATGTGTTGCAGTCCACTCAGGGCTCTGTGTTCTAGTCCAGTTAGGGCTTTGTGTTCTAGAGCAGACAGGGCTCTGAGTTCTAATACAGTCAGTCCTCCGTGTTCCAGTACAGTCAGGGCTCTGTGTTCTAGACCATATGGTGTCTGTGTTCTAGACTAGACAGTGTTCTGTGTTCTAGTACAGTCAGTCCTCCGTGTTCCAGTACAGTCAGGGCTCGATGTTGCAGTCCACTCAGGTCTCCCTGTTCCAGTATAGTCAGGGCTCTGCGTTCCAGTTCCGTCAGGGCTATGTGTTGTAGTCCACTCAGGGCTCTGTGTTCTAGTCCAGTTAGGGCTCTGTGTTCTAGTCCTTTCAGGACTCCGGGTTCTAGTCCAGTCAGGGCTCCGTGTGCTAGACCAGACAGTGCTGTGTGTCCTAGGACAGTCAGGCCTCCGTGTTCCAGTCCCGTCAGGGCTCTGTGTTCTAGTTCAGTCATGGCTCGATGTTTTAGTCCAGTCAGTGCTCTGTGTTCCAGTCACTTCAGGGCTCTGCGTTCCAGTCCATTCAGGGCTCCGTGTTCTAGTCCAGACTGGGCTCCGTGCTCTAGTCCAGTCAGGGCTCCGAGTTCCAGTACAGTCAGTGCTCTGTGTTCTAGACCAGTCAGTGCTCTGTGTTCTAGACCAGACAGTGCTCTGTGTCCTAGTACAGTCAGGCCTCCGTGTTCCAGTACAGTCAGGGCTCTGTTTTCTAGACCATATAGTGTTCTGTGTTCTAGACCAGACAGTGTTCTGTGTTTTAGCACAGTCAGGCCTCCGTATTCCAGTATAGTCAGTGCTCTATGTTGCAGTCCACTCAGGTCTCCGTGTTCCAGTCCAGTCAGGGCTCTGTGCTCTAGAGCAGACAGGGATCTGAGTTCTGATACAGTCAGGGCACCGTGTTCCTGTATAGTCAGGGCTCTGCCTTCCAGACCAGTCAGAGCTCCGTGATCTTATGCAGTCAGGGCTCTGTGTCCCAATCCATTCAGAGCTCCGTGTTCCAGTCCAGTCAGGGCTCTGTGTTCCAGTCCAGTTAGGGCTCTGTGTTCTAGTCCATTCAGTGCTCTGTGTTCCAGGACAGTCAGGCCTCCGTGTTCCAGTCCCGTCAGGGCTCTGTGTTCTAGTTCAGTCATGGCTCGATGTTTTAGTCCAGTCAGTGCTCTGTGTTCCAGTCACTTCAGGGCTCTGCGTTCCAGTCCATTCAGGGCTCCGTGTTCTAGTCCAGACTGGGCTCCGTGCTCTAGTCCAGTCAGGGCTCCGAGTTCCAGTACAGTCAGTGCTCTGTGTTCTAGACCAGTCAGTGCTCTGTGTTCTAGACCAGACAGTGCTCTGTGTCCTAGTACAGTCAGGCCTCCGTGTTCCAGTACAGTCAGGGCTCTGTGTTCTAGACCATATAGTGTTCTGTGTTCTAGACCAGACAGTGTTCTGTGTTCTAGTACAGTCAGGCCTCCGTATTCCAGTATAGTCAGGGCTCTATGTTGCAGTCCACTCAGGTCTCCGTGTTCCATTCCAGTCAGGGCTCTGTGCTCTAGAGCAGACAGGGATCTGAGTTCTAATACAGTCAGGGCACCGTGTTCCTGTATAGTCAGGGCTCTGCGTTCCAGAACAGTCATTGCTCCGTGTTCTTATGCAGTCAGGGCACTGTGTTCCAGTCCTTTCAGGGCTCCGTGTTCTAGTCCAGACGCGCTCCATGTTCTTGTCCAGTCAGGGCTCCGTGTTCCAGTACAGTCAGGGCTCTGTGTTCTAGACCAGTCAGTGATCTGTGTTCTAGACCAGACAGTGCTCTGTTTTTTAATACAGTCAGGGCTCTGTGTTCTAGTCCAGTCCTGGCTCGATGTTCCAGTCCAGTCAGGGCTCTGTGTTCCAGTCCATTCAGGCTCCGTGTTCTAGTCCAGACTGGGCTCCGTGCTCTAGTCCAGTCAGGGCTCCGAGTTCCAGTACAGTCAGTGCTCTGTGTTCTAGACCAGACAGTGCTCTGTGTCCTAGTACAGCCAGGCCTCCGTGTTCCAGTACAGTCAGGGCTCTGTGTTCTAGTACATATAGTGTTCTGTGTTCTAGACCAGACAGTGTACTGTGTTCTAGTACTGTCAGGCCTCCGTATTCCTGTATAGTCAGGGCTCTATGTTGCAGTCCTCTCAGGGCTCCGTGTTCTAATACAGTCAGGGCTCTGTGTTCCAGTCACTTCAGGGCTCTGTGTTCCAGTCCATTCAGGGCTCCGTGTTCTAGTCCAGACGGGGCTCCGTGTTCTTGACCAGTCAGGGCTCCGTGTTCCAGTACAGTCAGGGCTCTGTTTTCTACACCAGTCAGTGATCTGTGATCTAGACCAGACAGTGCTCTGTTTTCTAGTACAGTCATGCCTCCGTGTTCCAGTACAGTCATGGCTTGATTTTCCAGTCCAGAGAGGGCTTCGTGTTCTAGTGCAGTCAGGGCACTGAGTTCCAGTCACTTTAGGGCTCTGTGTTCCAGTCCATTCAGGGCTCTGTGTTCTACACCAGACAGTGCTCTGTGTCCTAGTACAGTCAGGCCTCCGTGTTCCAGTACAGTCAGGGCTCTGTGGTCTAGACCATATAGTGTTCTGCGTTCTAGACCAGACAGTGCTCTGTGTTCTAGTACAGTCAGGCCTCCGTATTCCAGTATTGTCAGGACTCTATGTTGCAGTCCACTCAGGTCTCCGTGTTCCAGTCCAGTCAGGGCTCTGTGTTCTAGTCCATTCAGTGCTCTGTGCTCTAGAGCAGACAGTGATCTGAGTTCTAATTCAGTCAGGGCACCGTGTTCCTGTATAGTCAGGGCTCTGCCTTCTAGACCAGTCAGTGCTCTGTGTTCTAGACCAGACTGTGTTCTGTTGTCTAGTACAGTCAGTCATCCGTGTTCCAGTATAGTCAGGGCTCTATGTTGCACTCCACTCAGGTCTCTCTGTTCCAGTATAGTCAGGGCTCTGTGTTCCCGTTCCGTCAGGGCTATGTGTTGCAGTCCACTCAGGGCTCTGTGTTCTAGTCCAGTTAGGGCTTTGTGTTCTAGAGCAGACAGGGCTCTGAGTTCTAATACAGTCAGTCCTCCGTGTTCCAGTACAGTCAGGGCTCTGTGTTCTAGACCATATGGTGTCTGTGTTCTAGACTAGACAGTGTTCTGTGTTCTAGTACAGTCAGTCCTCCGTGTTCCAGTACAGTCAGGGCTCGATGTTGCAGTCCACTCAGGTCTCCCTGTTCCAGTATAGTCAGGGCTCTGTGTTCCAGTTCCGTCAGGGCTATGTGTTGCAGTCCACTCAGGGCTCTGTGTTCTAGTCCAGTTAGGGCTCTGTGTTCTAGCCCTTTCAGGACTCCGGGTTCTAGTCCAGTCAGGGCTCCGTGTGCTAGACCAGACAGTGCTGTGTGTCCTAGGACAGTCAGGCCTCCGTGTTCCAGTCCCGTCAGGGCTCTGTGTTCTAGTTCAGTCATGGCTCGATGTTTTAGTCCAGTCAGTGCTCTGTGTTCCAGTCACATCAGGGCTCTGCGTTCCAGTCCATTCAGGGCTCCGTGTTCTAGTCCAGACTGGGCTCCGTGCTCTAGTCCAGTCAGGGCTCCGAGTTCCAGTACAGTCAGTGCTCTGTGTTCTAGACCAGTCAGTGCTCTGTGTTCTAGACCAGACAGTGCTCTGTGTCCTAGTACAGCCAGGCCTCCGTGTTCCAGTACAGTCAGGGCTCTGTGTTCTAGACCATATAGTGTTCTGTGTTCTAGACCAGACAGTGTTCTGTGTTCTAGCACAGTCAGGCCTCCGTATTCCAGTATAGTCAGGGCTCTATGTTGCAGTCCACTCAGGTCTCCGTGTTCCAGTCCAGTCAGGGCTCTGTGCTCTAGAGCAGACAGGGATCTGAGTTCTAATACAGTCAGGGCTCTGTGTTCTAGTCCATATAGTGTTCTGTGTTCTAGACCAGACAGTGTTCTGTGTTCTAGTACTGTCAGGCCTCCGTATTCCTGTATAGTCAGGGCTCTATGTTGCAGTCCACTCAGGTCTCCATGTTCTAATACAGTCAGGGCTCTGTGTTCCAGTCACTTCAGGGCTCTGTGTTCCAGTCCATTCAGGGCTCCGTGTTCTAGTCCAGACGGGGCTCCGTGTTCTTGTCCAGACAGGGCACCGTGTTCCCGTACGGTCAGGGCTCTGTGTTCTAGACCAGTCAGTGATCTGTGTTCTAGACCAGACAGTGCTCTGTTTTCTAGTACAGTCATGCCTCCGTGTTCCAGTACAGTCATGGCTTGATTTTCCAGTCCAGAGAGGGCTTCGTGTTCTAGTGCAGTCAGGGCCCTGAGCTCCAGTCACTTTAGGGCTCTGTGTTCCAGTCCATTCAGGGCTCCGTGTTCTAGTCCAGACTGGGCTCCGTGCTCTAGTCCAGTCAGGGCTCCGAGTTCCAGTACAGTCAGTGCTCTGTGTTCTAGACCAGTCAGTGCTCTGTGTTCTAGACCAGACAGTGCTCTGTGTCCTAGTACAGTCAGGCCTCCGTGTTCCAGTACAGTCAGGGCTCTGTGTTCTAGACCATATAGTGTTCTGTGTTCTAGACCAGACAGTGTTCTGTGTTCTAGTACAGTCAGGCCTCCGTATTCCAGTATAGTCAGGGCTCTATGTTGCAGTCCACTCAGGTCTCCGTGTTCCATTCCAGTCAGGGCTCTGTGCTCTAGAGCAGACAGGGATCTGAGTTCTAATACAGTCAGGGCACCGTGTTCCTGTATAGTCAGGGCTCTGCGTTCCAGAACAGTCATTGCTCCGTGTTCTTATGCAGTCAGGGCACTGTGTTCCAGTCCTTTCAGGGCTCCGTGTTCTAGTCCAGACGCGCTCCATGTTCTTGTCCAGTCAGGGCTCTGTGTTCTAGTACATATAGTGTTCTGTGTTCTAGACCAGACAGTGTACTGTGTTCTAGTACTGTCAGGCCTCCGTATTCCTGTATAGTCAGGGCTCTATGTTGCAGTCCACTCAGGTCTCCATGTTCTAATACAGTCAGGGCTCTGTGTTCCAGTCACTTCAGGGCTCTGTGTTCCAGTCCATTCAGGGCTCCGTGTTCTAGTCCAGACGGGGCTCCGTGTTCTTGACCAGTCAGGGCTCCGTGTTCCAGTACAGTCAGGGCTCTGTTTTCTACACCAGTCAGTGATCTGTGATCTAGACCAGACAGTGCTCTGTTTTCTAGTACAGTCATGCCTCCGTGTTCCAGTACAGTCATGGCTTGATTTTCCAGTCCAGAGAGGGCTTCGTGTTCTAGTGCAGTCAGGGCCCTGAGTTCCAGTCACTTTAGGGCTCTGTGTTCCAGTCCATTCAGGGCTCTGTGTTCTAGACCAGACAGTGCTCTGTGTCCTAGTACAGTCAGGCCTCCGTGTTCCAGTACAGTCAGGGCTCTGTGGTCTAGACCATATAGTGTTCTGCGTTCTAGACCAGACAGTGCTCTGTGTTCTAGTACAGTCAGGCCTCCGTATTCCAGTATTGTCAGGACTCTATGTTGCAGTCCACTCAGGTCTCCGTGTTCCCGTCCAGTCAGGGCTCTGTGTTCTAGTCCATTCAGTGCTCTGTGCTCTAGAGCAGACAGTGATCTGAGTTCTAATTCAGTCAGGGCACCGTGTTCCTGTATAGTCAGGGCTCTGCCTTCTAGACCAGTCAGTGCTCTGTGTTCTAGACCAGACTGTGTTCTGTTGTCTAGTACAGTCAGTCATCCGTGTTCCAGTATAGTCAGGGCTCTATGTTGCACTCCACTCAGGTCTCTCTGTTCCAGTATAGTCAGGGCTCTGTGTTCCCGTTCCGTCAGGGCTATGTGTTGCAGTCCACTCAGGGCTCTGTGTTCTAGTCCAGTTAGGGCTCTGTGTTCTAGCCCTTTCAGGACTCCGGGTTCTAGTCCAGTCAGGGCTCCGTGTGCTAGACCAGACAGTGCTGTGTGTCCTAGGACAGTCAGGCCTCCGTGTTCCAGTCCCGTCAGGGCTCTGTGTTCTAGTTCAGTCATGGCTCGATGTTTTAGTCCAGTCAGTGCTCTGTGTTCCAGTCACATCAGGGCTCTGCGTTCCAGTCCATTCAGGGCTCCGTGTTCTAGTCCAGACTGGGCTCCGTGCTCTAGTCCAGTCAGGGCTCCGAGTTCCAGTACAGTCAGTGCTCTGTGTTCTAGACCAGTCAGTGCTCTGTGTTCTAGACCAGACAGTGCTCTGTGTCCTAGTACAGCCAGGCCTCCGTGTTCCAGTACAGTCAGGGCTCTGTGTTCTAGACCATATAGTGTTCTGTGTTCTAGACCAGACAGTGTTCTGTGTTCTAGCACAGTCAGGCCTCCGTATTCCAGTATAGTCAGGGCTCTATGTTGCAGTCCACTCAGGTCTCCGTGTTCCAGTCCAGTCAGGGCTCTGTGCTCTAGAGCAGACAGGGATCTGAGTTCTAATACAGTCAGGGCTCTGTGTTCTAGTCCATATAGTGTTCTGTGTTCTAGACCAGACAGTGTTCTGTGTTCTAGTACTGTCAGGCCTCCGTATTCCTGTATAGTCAGGGCTCTATGTTGCAGTCCACTCAGGTCTCCATGTTCTAATACAGTCAGGGCTCTGTGTTCCAGTCACTTCAGGGCTCTGTGTTCCAGTCCATTCAGGGCTCCGTGTTCTAGTCCAGACGGGGCTCCGTGTTCTTGTCCAGACAGGGCACCGTGTTCCCGTACGGTCAGGGCTCTGTGTTCTAGACCAGTCAGTGATCTGTGTTCTAGACCAGACAGTGCTCTGTTTTCTAGTACAGTCATGCCTCCGTGTTCCAGTACAGTCATGGCTTGATTTTCCAGTCCAGAGAGGGCTTCGTGTTCTAGTGCAGTCAGGGCCCTGAGCTCCAGTCACTTTAGGGCTCTGTGTTCCAGTCCATTCAGGGCTCCGTGTTCTAGTCCAGACTGGGCTCCGTGCTCTAGTCCAGTCAGGGCTCCGAGTTCCAGTACAGTCAGTGCTCTGTGTTCTAGACCAGTCAGTGCTCTGTGTTCTAGACCAGACAGTGCTCTGTGTCCTAGTACAGTCAGGCCTCCGTGTTCCAGTACAGTCAGGGCTCTGTGTTCTAGACCATATAGTGTTCTGTGTTCTAGACCAGACAGTGTTCTGTGTTCTAGTACAGTCAGGCCTCCGTATTCCAGTATAGTCAGGGCTCTATGTTGCAGTCCACTCAGGTCTCCGTGTTCCATTCCAGTCAGGGCTCTGTGCTCTAGAGCAGACAGGGATCTGAGTTCTAATACAGTCAGGGCACCGTGTTCCTGTATAGTCAGGGCTCTGCGGTCCAGAACAGTCATTGCTCCGTGTTCTTATGCAGTCAGGGCACTGTGTTCCAGTCCTTTCAGGGCTCCGTGTTCTAGTCCAGACGCGCTCCATGTTCTTGTCCAGTCAGGGCTCTGTGTTCTAGTACATATAGTGTTCTGTGTTCTAGACCAGACAGTGTACTGTGTTCTAGTACTGTCAGGCCTCCGTATTCCTGTATAGTCAGGGCTCTATGTTGCAGTCCACTCAGGTCTCCATGTTCTAATACAGTCAGGGCTCTGTGTTCCAGTCACTTCAGGGCTCTGTGTTCCAGTCCATTCAGGGCTCCGTGTTCTAGTCCAGACGGGGCTCCGTGTTCTTGACCAGTCAGGGCTCCGTGTTCCAGTACAGTCAGGGCTCTGTTTTCTACACCAGTCAGTGATCTGTGATCTAGACCAGACAGTGCTCTGTTTTCTAGTACAGTCATGCCTCCGTGTTCCAGTACAGTCATGGCTTGATTTTCCAGTCCAGAGAGGGCTTCGTGTTCTAGTGCAGTCAGGGCCCTGAGTTCCAGTCACTTTAGGGCTCTGTGTTCCAGTCCATTCAGGGCTCTGTGTTCTAGACCAGACAGTGCTCTGTGTCCTAGTACAGTCAGGCCTCCGTGTTCCAGTACAGTCAGGGCTCTGTGGTCTAGACCATATAGTGTTCTGCGTTCTAGACCAGACAGTGCTCTGTGTTCTAGTACAGTCAGGCCTCCGTATTCCAGTATTGTCAGGACTCTATGTTGCAGTCCACTCAGGTCTCCGTGTTCCCGTCCAGTCAGGGCTCTGTGTTCTAGTCCATTCAGTGCTCTGTGCTCTAGAGCAGACAGTGATCTGAGTTCTAATTCAGTCAGGGCACCGTGTTCCTGTATAGTCAGGGCTCTGCCTTCTAGACCAGTCAGTGCTCTGTGTTCTAGACCAGACTGTGTTCTGTTGTCTAGTACAGTCAGTCATCCGTGTTCCAGTATAGTCAGGGCTCTATGTTGCACTCCACTCAGGTCTCTCTGTTCCAGTATAGTCAGGGCTCTGTGTTCCCGTTCCGTCAGGGCTATGTGTTGCAGTCCACTCAGGGCTCTGTGTTCTAGTCCAGTTAGGGCTTTGTGTTCTAGAGCAGACAGGGCTCTGAGTTCTAATACAGTCAGTCCTCCGTGTTCCAGTACAGTCAGGGCTCTGTGTTCTAGACCATATGGTGTCTGTGTTCTAGACTAGACAGTGTTCTGTGTTCTAGTACAGTCAGTCCTCCGTGTTCCAGTACAGTCAGGGCTCGATGTTGCAGTCCACTCAGGTCTCCCTGTTCCAGTATAGTCAGGGCTCTGTGTTCCAGTTCCGTCAGGGCTATGTGTTGCAGTCCACTCAGGGCTCTGTGTTCTAGTCCAGTTAGGGCTCTGTGTTCTAGCCCTTTCAGGACTCCGGGTTCTAGTCCAGTCAGGGCTCCGTGTGCTAGACCAGACAGTGCTGTGTGTCCTAGGACAGTCAGGCCTCCGTGTTCCAGTCCCGTCAGGGCTCTGTGTTCTAGTTCAGTCATGGCTCGATGTTTTAGTCCAGTCAGGGCTCTGTGTTCCAGTCACTTCAGGGCTCTGCGTTCCAGTCCATTCAGGGCTCCGTGTTCTAGTCCAGACTGGGCTCCGTGCTCTAGTCCAGTCAGGGCTCCGAGTTCCAGTACAGTCAGTGCTCTGTGTTCTAGACCAGTCAGTGCTCTGTGTTCTAGACCAGACAGTGCTCTGTGTCCTAGTACAGCCAGGCCTCCGTGTTCCAGTACAGTCAGGGCTCTGTGTTCTAGACCATATAGTGTTCTGTGTTCTAGACCAGACAGTGTTCTGTGTTCTAGCACAGTCAGGCCTCCGTATTCCAGTATAGTCAGGGCTCTATGTTGCAGTCCACTCAGGTCTCCGTGTTCCAGTCCAGTCAGGGCTCTGTGCTCTAGAGCAGACAGGGATCTGAGTTCTAATACAGTCAGGGCTCTGTGTTCTAGTCCATATAGTGTTCTGTGTTCTAGACCAGACAGTGTTCTGTGTTCTAGTACTGTCAGGCCTCCGTATTCCTGTATAGTCAGGGCTCTATGTTGCAGTCCACTCATGTCTCCATGTTCTAATACAGTCAGGGCTCTGTGTTCCAGTCACTTCAGGGCTCTGTGTTCCAGTCCATTCAGGGCTCCGTGTTCTAGTCCAGACGGGGCTCCGTGTTCTTGTCCAGACAGGGCACCGTGTTCCCGTACGGTCAGGGCTCTGTGTTCTAGACCAGTCAGTGATCTGTGTTCTAGACCAGACAGTGCTCTGTTTTCTAGTACAGTCATGCCTCCGTGTTCCAGTACAGTCATGGCTTGATTTTCCAGTCCAGAGAGGGCTTCGTGTTCTAGTGCAGTCAGGGCCCTGAGCTCCAGTCACTTTAGGGCTCTGTGTTCCAGTCCATTCAGGGCTCCGTGTTCTAGTCCAGACTGGGCTCCGTGCTCTAGTCCAGTCAGGGCTCCGAGTTCCAGTACAGTCAGTGCTCTGTGTTCTAGACCAGTCAGTGCTCTGTGTTCTAGACCAGACAGTGCTCTGTGTCCTAGTACAGTCAGGCCTCCGTGTTCCAGTACAGTCAGGGCTCTGTGTTCTAGACCATATAGTGTTCTGTGTTCTAGACCAGTCTGTGTTCTGTGTTCTAGTACAGTCAGGCCTCCGTATTCCAGTATAGTCAGGGCTCTATGTTGCAGTCCACTCAGGTCTCCGTGTTCCAGTCCAGTCAGGGCTCTGTGCTCTAGAGCAGACAGGGATCTGAGTTCTACTACAGTCAGGGCACCGTGTTCCTGTATAGTCAGGGCTCTGCCTTCCAGACCAGTCAGAGCTCCGTGATCTTATGCAGTCAGGGCTCTGTGTCCCAATCCATTCAGAGCTCCGTGTTCCAGTCCAGTCAGGGCTCTGTGTTCCAGTCCAGTTAGGGCTCTGTGTTCTTGTCCAGTTAGGGCTCCGTGTGCTAGACCAGACAGTGCTATGTGTCCTAGTACAGTCAGACCTCCGTGTTCCAGACCCGTTAGGGCTCTGTGTTCTAGTCCAGTCCTGCCTCGATGTTCCAGTCCAGTCAGGGCTTCGTGTTCTAGTGCAGTCAGGGCTCTGAGTTCCAGTCACTTCAGGGCTCCGTGTTCTAGACCATATAGTGTTCTGTGTTCTAGAACAGACAGTGTTCTGTGTTCTAGTACAGTCCGTATTCCAGTATAGTCAGGGATCTATGTTGCAGTCCACTCAGGTCTCCGTGTTCCAGTCCAGTCAGAGCTCTGTGTTCTAGTCCTTTCAGTGCTCTGTGCTCTAGAGCAGACAGGGCTCTGATTTCTAATACAGACAGGGCACCGTGTTCCAGTATAGTCAGGGCTCTGCCTTCCAGGCCAGTCAGTGCTCGGTGATCTTATGCAGGCAGGGCTCTGTGTTCCAATCTATACAGAGCTCCGTGTTCCAGTCCAGTCAGGGCTCTGTGTTCTAGTCCAGTTAGGGCTCTGTGTTCTCGTCCATTCAGTGCTCTGTGTTCTAGAGCAGACAGGGCTCTGAGTTCTACTACAGTCAGGGCCCCGTGTTCCAGTATAGTCAGGGCTCTGCGTTCCAGAACAGTCATTGCTCCGTGTTCTTATGCAGTCAGGGCACTGTGTTCCAGTCCTTTCAGGGCTCCGTGTTCTAGTCCAGACGCGGATCCATGTTCTTGTCCAGTCAGGGCTCCGAGTTCCAGTACAGTCAGGGCTCTGTGTTCTAGACCAGTCAGTGATCTGTGTTCTAGACCAGACAGTGCTCTGTTTTCTAGTACAGTCAGGCCTCCGTGTTCCAGTACAGTCAGGGCTCTGTGTTCTAGACCATATAGTGTTCTGTGTTCTAGACCAGTCAGTGTTCTGTGTTCTAGTACAGTCAGGCCTCCGTATTCCAGTATAGTCAGGGCTCTATGTTGCAGTCCACTCAGGTCTCCGTGTTCCAGTCCAGTCAGGGCTCTGTGCTCTAGAGCAGACAGGGATCTGAGTTCTACTACAGTCAGGGCACCGTGTTCCTGTATAGTCAGGGCTCTGCCTTCCAGACCAGTCAGAGCTCCGTGATCTTATGCAGTCAGGGCTCTGTGTCCCAATCCATTCAGAGCTCCGTGTTCCAGTCCAGTCAGGGCTCTGTGTTCCAGTCCAGTTAGGGCTCTGTGTTCTTGTCCAGTTAGGGCTCCGTGTGCTAGACCAGACAGTGCTATGTGTCCTAGTACAGTCAGACCTCCGTGTTCCAGACCCGTTAGGGCTCTGTGTTCTAGTCCAGTCCTGCCTCGATGTTCCAGTCCAGTCAGGGCTTCGTGTTCTAGTGCAGTCAGGGCTCTGAGTTCCAGTCACTTCAGGGCTCCGTGTTCTAGACCATATAGTGTTCTGTGTTCTAGAACAGACAGTGTTCTGTGTTCTAGTACAGTCCGTATTCCAGTATAGTCAGGGATCTATGTTGCAGTCCACTCAGGTCTCCGTGTTCCAGTCCAGTCAGAGCTCTGTGTTCTAGTCCTTTCAGTGCTCTGTGCTCTAGAGCAGACAGGGCTCTGATTTCTAATACAGACAGGGCACCGTGTTCCAGTATAGTCAGGGCTCTGCCTTCCAGGCCAGTCAGTGCTCGGTGATCTTATGCAGGCAGGGCTCTGTGTTCCAATCTATACAGAGCTCCGTGTTCCAGTCCAGTCAGGGCTCTGTGTTCTAGTCCAGTTAGGGCTCTGTGTTCTCGTCCATTCAGTGCTCTGTGTTCTAGAGCAGACAGGGCTCTGAGTTCTACTACAGCCAGGGCCCCGTGTTCCAGTATAGTCAGGGCTCTGCGTTCCAGAACAGTCATTGCTCCGTGTTCTTATGCAGTCAGGGCACTGTGTTCCAGTCCTTTCAGGGCTCCGTGTTCTAGTCCAGACGCGGATCCATGTTCTTGTCCAGTCAGGGCTCCGTGTTCCAGTACAGTCAGGGCTCTGTGTTCTAGACCAGTCAGTGATCTGTGTTCTAGACCAGACAGTGCTCTGTTTTCTAGTACAGTCAGGCCTCCGTGTTCCAGTACAGTAATGGCTCTGTGTTCTTGTCCAGTTAGGGCTCCGTGTGCTAGACCAGACAGTGCTCTGTGTCCTAGTACAGTCAGGCCTCCGTGTTCCAGTCCCGTCAGGCTTCTGAGTTCTAGACCATATAGTGTTCTGTGTTCTAGACCAGACAGTGTTCTGTGTTCTAGTACAGTCAGGACTCCGTGTTCCAGTATAGTCAGTGCACTATGCTGCAGTCCACTCAGGTCTCCGTGTTCCGGTCCCGTCAGGGCTCTGTGTTCTAGTCCAGTCCTGGCTCGATGTTCCAGTCCAGTCAGGGCTTCGTGTTCTAGTGCAGTCAGGGCTCTGAGTTCCAGTCACTTCAGGGCTCTGTGTTCTAGACCATATAGTGTTCTGTGTTCTAGTGCAGTCAGGCCTGCGTATTCCAGTGTAGTCAGGGCTCTATGTTGCAGTCCACTCAGGTCTCCGTGTTCCAGTCCAGTCAGGGCTCTGTGTGCTAGTCCATTCAGTGCTCTGTGCTCTAGAGCAGACAGGGCTCTGATTTCTAATACAGTCAGGGCACCGTGTTCCAGTATAGTCAGGGCTCTGCCTTCCAGACCAGTCAGTGCTCGGTGATCTTATGCAGTCAGGGCTCTGTGTTCTTATCCATTCAGAGCTCCGTGTTCCAGTCCAGTCAGGGCTCTGTGTTCTAGTCCAGTTAGGGCTCAGTGTTCTAGTCCATTCAGTGCTCTGTGTTCTAGAGCAGACAGGGCTCTGCGTTCTACTACAGTCAGGGCTCCGTGTTCCAGTATAGTCAGGGCTCTGCGTTCCAGACCAGTCAGAGCTCCGTGTTCTTATGCAGTCAGGGCTCTGTCTTCCAGTCCATTCAGAGCTCCGTGTTCTAGTCCAGACAGGGCTCCGTGTTCTAGTCCACGCAGGGCTCCGTGTTCTAGTCCATTCAGTGCTCCGTGTTCCAGTACAGTCAGGCCTCCGTGTTCCGGTACAGTCAGGGCTCTGTATTCTGGACCATATAGTGTTCTGTGTTCTAGACCAGACAGTGTTCTGTGTTCTCGTACAGTCAGGACTCCGTGTTCCAGTATAGTCAGTGCACTATGCTGCAGTCCACTCAGGTCTCCGTGTTCCAGTCCAGTCAGGGCTCTGTGTTCTAGTCCAGTTAGGGCTCTGTGTTCTAGTCCATTTAGTGCCCTGTGTTCTAGAGCAGACAGGGCTCTGAGTTCTAATACAGTCAGGGCTCCGTGTACCCGTACAGTCAGGGCTCTGTGTACTAGTCCATATAGTGTTCTGTGTTCTAGACCAGACAGTGTTCTGTGTTCTAGTACAGTCAGGCCTCCGTATTCCAGTATAGTCAGGGCTCTATGTTGCAGTCCACTCAGGTCTCCGTATTCCAGTCCAGTCAGGGCTCTGTCTTCTAGTCCATTCAGTGCTCTGCGCTCTAGAGCAGACAGGGCTCTGAGTTCTAATACAGTCAGGGCACCGTGTTCCAGTATAATCAGGGCTCTGCCTTCCAGTATTGTCAGGGCTCTGCCTTCCAGACCAGTCAGAGCTCGGTGATCTTATGCAGTCAGGCCTTTGTGTTCCAGTCACTTCCGGGCTCTGTGTTCCAGTCCATTCAGGGTTCCGTGTTCTAGTCCAGACGGGGCTCCGTGTTCTTGTCCAGACAGGGCACCATGTTCCCGTACGGTCAGGGCTTGATTTTCCAGTCCAGAGAGGGCTTCGTGTTCTAGTGCAGTCAGGGCCCTGAGTTCCAGTCACTTTAGGGCTCTGTGTTCCAGTCCATTCAGGGCTCCGTGTTCTAGTCCAGACTGGGCTCCGTGCTCTAGTCCAGTCAGGGCTCCGAGTTCCAGTACAGTCAGTGCTCTGTGTTCTAGACCAGTCAGTGCTCTGTGTTCTAGACCAGACAGTGCTCTGTGTCCTAGTACAGTCAGGCCTCCGTGTTCCAGTACAGTCAGGGCTCTGTGGTCTAGACCATATAGTGTTCTGCGTTCTAGCCAGACAGTGTTCTGTGTTCTAGTACAGTCAGGCCTCCGTATTCCAGTATAGTCAGGGCTCTATGTTGCAGTCCACTCAGGTCTCCGTGTTCCAGTCCAGTCAGGGCTCTGTGTTCTAGTCCATTCAGTGCTCTGTGCTCTAGAGCAGACAGGGATCTGAGTTCTAATTCAGTCAGGGCACCGTGTTCCTGTATAGTCAGGGCTCTGCCTTCTAGACTAGTCAGAGCTCTGTGTTCTAGACCAGACTGTGTTCTGTTGTCTAGTACAGTCAGTCATCCGTGTTCCAGTATAGTCAGGGCTCTATGTTGCACTCCACTCAGGTCTCTCTGTTCCAGTATAGTCAGGGCTCTGTGTTCCCGTACCGTCAGGGCTATGTGTTGCAGTCCACTCAGGGCTCTGTGTTCTAGTCCAGTTAGGGCTTTGTGTTCTAGAGCAGACAGGGCTCTGAGTTCTAATACAGTCAGTCCTCCGTGTTCCAGTACAGTCAGGGCTCTGTGTTCTAGACCATATGGTGTCTGTGTTCTAGACCAGACAGTGTTCTGTGTTCTAGTACAGTCAGTCCTCCGTGTTCCAGTATAGTCAGGGCTCGATGTTGCAGTCCACTCAGGTCTCACTGTTCCAGTATAGTCAGGTCTCTGTGTTCCAGTTCGTCAGGGCTATGTGTTGCAGTCCACTCAGGGCTCTGTGTTCTAGTCCAGTTAGGGCTCTGTGTTCTAGTCCTTTCAGGACTCCGGGTTCTAGTCCAGTCAGGGCTCCGTGTGCTAGACCAGACAGTGCTCTGTGTCCTAGGACAGTCAGGCCTCCGTGTTCCAGTCCCGTCAGGGCTCTGTGTTCTAGTTCAGTCATGGCTCGATGTTTTAGTCCAGTCAGTGCTCTGTGTTCCAGTCACTTCAGGGCTCTGCGTTCCAGTCCATTCAGGGCTCCGTGTTCTAGTCCAGACTGGGCTCCGTGCTCTAGTCCAGTCAGGGCTCCGAGTTCCAGTACAGTCAGTGCTCTGTGTTCTAGACCAGTCAGTGCTCTGTGTTCTAGACCAGACAGTGCTTCGAGTCCTAGTACAGTCAGGCCTCCGTGTTCCAGTACAGTCAGGGCTCTGTGTTCTAGACCATATAGTGTTCTGTGTTCTAGACCAGACAGTGTTCTGTGTTCTAGCACAGTCAGGCCTCCGTATTCCAGTATAGTCAGGGCTCTATGTTGCAGTCCACTCAGGTCTCGGTGTTCCAGTCCAGTCAGGGCTCTGTGCTCTAGAGCAGACAGGGATCTGAGTTCTAATACAGTCAGGGCACCGTGTTCCTGTATAGTCAGGGCTCTGCCTTCCAGACCAGTCAGAGCTCCGTGATCTTATGCAGTCAGGGCTCTGTGTCCCAATCCATTCAGAGCTCCGTGTTCCAGTCCAGTCAGGGCTCTGTGTTCCAGTCCAGTTAGGGCTCTGTGTTCTAGTCCATTCAGTGCACTGTGTTCTAGGACAGTCAGGCCTCCGTGTTCCAGTCCCGTCAGGGCTCTGTGTTCTAGTTCAGTCATGGCTCGATGTTTTAGTCCAGTCAGTGCTCTGTGTTCCAGTCACTTCAGGGCTCTGCGTTCCAGTCCATTCAGGGCTCCGTGTTCTAGTCCAGACTGGGCTCCGTGCTCTAGTCCAGTCAGGGCTCCGAGTTCCAGTACAGTCAGTGCTCTGTGTTCTAGACCAGTCAGTGCTCTGTGTACTAGACCAGACAGTGATCTGTGTCCTAGTACAGTCAGGCTTCCGTGTTCCAGTACAGTCAGGGCTCTGTGTTCTAGACCATATAGTGTTCTGTGTTCTAGACCAGACAGTGTTCTGTGTTCTAGTACAGTCAGGCCTCCGTATTCCAGTATAGTCAGGGCTCTATGTTGCAGTCCACTCAGGTCTCCGTGTTCCATTCCAGTCAGGGCTCTGTGCTCTAGAGCAGACAGGGATCTGAGTTCTAATACAGTCAGGGCACCGTGTTCCTGTATAGTCAGGGCTCTGCCTTCCAGACCAGTCAGAGCTCCGTGATCTTATGCAGTCAGGGCTCTGTGTCCCAATCCATTCAGAGCTCCGTGTTCCAGTCCAGTCAGGGCTCTGTGTTCCAGTCCAGTTAGGGCTCTGTGTTCTAGTCCATTCAGTGCTCTGTGTTCTAGTACAGTCAGGCCTCCGTGTGCCAGTATAGTCAGGGCTCCGTGTTCTTGTCCAGTCAACGCTCCGTGTTCCAGTACAGTCAGGCCTCCGTGTTCCAGACCCGTTAGGGCTCTGTGTTCTAGTGCAGTCCTGGCTCGATGTTCCAGTCCAGTCAGGGCTTCGTGTTCTAGTGCAGTCAGGGCTCTGAGTTCCAGTCACTTCAGGGCTCTGTGTTCTAGACCAGGCAGTGTTCTGTGTTCTAGTACAGTCAGGCCTCCGTATTCCAGTATAGTCAGGGCTCTATGTTGCAGACCACTCAGGTCTCCGTGTTCCAGTCCAGTCAGAGCTCTGTGTTCTAGTCCATTCAGTGCTCTGTGCTCTAGAGCAGACAGGGCTCTGATTTCTAATACAGACAGGGCACCGTGTTCCAGTATAGTCAGGGCTCTGCCTTCCAGACCAGTCAGTGCTCGGTGATCTTATGCAGTCAGAGCTCTGTGTTCCAATCTATTCAGAGCTCCGTGTTCCAGTCCAGTCAGGGCTCTGTGTTCTAGTCCAGTTAGGGCTCTGTGTTCTCGTCCATTCAGTGCTCTGTGTTCTAGAGCAGACAGGGCTCTGAGTTCTACTACAGTCAGGGCTCCGTGTTCCAGTATAGTCAGGGCTCTGCGTTCCAGAACAGTCATTGCTCCGTGTTCTTATGCAGTCAGGGCACTGTGTTCCAGTCCTTTCAGGGCTCCGTGTTCTAGTCCAGACGCGGATCCATGTTCTTGTCCAGTCAGGGCTCCGTGTTCCAGTACAGTCAGGGCTCTGTGTTCTAGACCAGTCAGTGATCTGTGTTCTAGACCAGTCAGTGATCTGTGTTCTAGACCAGACAGTGCTCTGTTTTTTAATACAGTCAGGCCTCCGTGTTCTAGTCCCGTCAGGGCTCTGTGTTCTAGTCCAGTCCTGGCTCGATGTTCCAGTCCAATCAGGGCTCTGTGTTCCAGTCCATTCAGGCTCCGTGTTCTAGTCCAGACTGGGCTCCGTGCTCTAGTCCAGTCAGGGCTCCGAGTTCCAGTACAGTCAGTGCTCTGTGTTCTAGACCAGACAGTGCTCTGTGTCCTAGTACAGCCAGGCCTCCGTGTTCCAGTACAGTCAGGGCTCTGTGTTCTAGTCCATATAGTGTTCTGTGTTCTAGACCAGACAGTGTTCTGTGTTCTAGTACTGTCAGGCCTCCGTATTCCTGTTAGTCAGGGCTCTATGTTGCAGTCCACTCAGGTCTCCATGTTCTAATACAGTCAGGGCTCTGTGTTCCAGTCACTTCAGGGCTCTGTGTTCCAGTCCATTCAGGGCTCCGTGTTCTAGTCCAGACGGGGCTCCGTGTTCTTGACCAGTCAGGGCTCCGTGTTCCAGTACAGTCAAGGCTCTGTTTTCTACACCAGTCAGTGATCTGTGATCTAGACCAGACAGTGCTCTGTTTTCTAGTACAGTCTTGCCTCCGTGTTCCAGTACAGTCATGGCTTGATTTTCCAGTCCAGAGAGGGCTTCGTGTTCTAGTGCAGTCAGGGCCCTGAGTTCCAGTCACTTTAGGGCTTTGTGTTCCAGTCCATTCAGGGCTCCGTGTTCTAGTCCAGACTGGGCTCCGTGCTCTAGTCCAGTCAGAGCTCTGTGTTCTAGTCCATTCAGTGCTCTGTGTTCTAGACCAGTCAGTGCTCTGTGTTCTAGACCAGACAGTGCTCTGTGTCCTAGTACAGTCAGGCCTCCGTGTTCCAGTACAGTCAGGGCTCTGTGTTCTAGACCATATAGTGTTCTGTGTTCTAGACCAGACAGTGTTCTGTGTTCTAGTACAGTCAGGCCTCCGTATTCCAGTATAGTCAGGGCTCTATGTTGCAGTCCACTCAGGTCTCCGTGTTCCATTCCAGTCAGGGCTCTGTGCTCTAGAGCAGACAGGGATCTGAGTTCTAATACAGTCAGGGCACCGTGTTCCTGTATAGTCAGGGCTCTGCCTTCCAGACCAGTCAGAGCTCCGTGATCTTATGCAGTCAGGGCTCTGTGTCCCAATCCATTCAGAGCTCCGTGTTCCAGTCCAGTCAGGGCTCTGTGTTCCAGTCCAGTTAGGGCTCTGTGTTCTAGTCCATTCAGTGCTCTGTGTTCTAGTACAGTCAGGCCTCCGTGTGCCAGTATAGTCAGGGCTCCGTGTTCTTGTCCAGTCAACGCTCCGTGTTCCAGTACAGTCAGGGCTCTGTGTTCTAGACCAGTCAGTGATCTGTGTTCTAGACCAGGCAGTGCTCTGTTTTCTAGTACAGCCTGGCCTCCGTGTTCCAGTACAGTCATGGCTCTGTGTTCTTGTCCAGTTAGGGCTCCGTGTGCTAGACCAGACAGTGCTATGTGTCCTAGTACAGTCAGGCCTCCGTGTTCCAGACCCGTTAGGGCTCTGTGTTCTAGTGCAGTCCTGGCTCGATGTTCCAGTCCAGTCAGGGCTTCGTGTTCTAGTGCAGTCAGGGCTCTGAGTTCCAGTCACTTCAGGGCTCTGTGTTCTAGACCAGGCAGTGTTCTGTGTTCTAGTACAGTCAGGCCTCCGTATTCCAGTATAGTCAGGGCTCTATGTTGCAGAGCACTCAGGTCTCCGTGTTCCAGTCCAGTCAGAGCTCTGTGTTCTAGTCCATTCAGTGCTCTGTGCTCTAGAGCAGACAGGGCTCTGATTTCTAATACAGACAGGGCACCGTGTTCCAGTATAGTCAGGGCTCTGCCTTCCAGACCAGTCAGTGCTCGGTGATCTTATGCAGTCAGAGCTCTGTGTTCCAATCTATTCAGAGCTCCGTGTTCCAGTCCAGTCAGGGCTCTGTGTTCTAGTCCAGTTAGGGCTCTGTGTTCTCGTCCATTCAGTGCTCTGTGTTCTAGAGCAGACAGGGCTCTGAGTTCTACTACAGTCAGGGCTCCGTGTTCCAGTATAGCCAGGGCTCTGCGTACCAGAACAGTCATTGCTCCGTGTTCTTATGCAGTCAGGGCACTGTGTTCCAGTCCTTTCAGGGCTCCGTGTTCTAGTCCAGACGCGGATCCATGTTCTTGTCGTCAGGGCTCCGTGTTCCAGTACAGTCAGGGCTCTGTGTTCTAGACCAGTCAGTGATCTGTGTTCTAGACCAGACAGTGCTCTGTTTTTTAATACAGTCAGGCCTCCGTGTTCTAGTCCCGTCAGGGCTCTGTGTTCTAGTCCAGTCCTGGCTCGATGTTCCAGTCCAGTCAGGGCTCTGTGTTCCAGTCCATTCAGGCTCCGTGTTCTAGTCCAGACTGGGCTCCGTGCTCTAGTCCAGTCAGGGCTCCGAGTTCCAGTACAGTCAGTGCTCTGTGTTCTAGACCAGACAGTGCTCTGTGTCCTAGTACAGCCAGGCCTCCGTGTTCCAGTACAGTCAGGGCTCTGTGTTCTAGTGCAGTCCTGGCTCGATGTTCCAGTCCAGTCAGGGCTTCGTGTTCTAGTGCAGTCAGGGCTCTGAGTTCCAGTCACTTCAGGGCTCTGTGTTCTAGACCAGGCAGTGTTCTGTGTTCTAGTACAGTCAGGCCTCCGTATTCCAGTATAGTCAGGGCTCTATGTTGCAGACCACTCAGGTCTCCGTGTTCCAGTCCAGTCAGAGCTCTGTGTTCTAGTCCATTCAGTGCTCTGTGCTCTAGAGCAGACAGGGCTCTGATTTCTAATACAGACAGGGCACCGTGTTCCAGTATAGTCAGGGCTCTGCCTTCCAGACCAGTCAGTGCTCGGTGATCTTATGCAGTCAGAGCTCTGTGTTCCAATCTATTCAGAGCTCCGTGTTCCAGTCCAGTCAGGGCTCTGTGTTCTAGTCCAGTTAGGGCTCTGTGTTCTCGTCCATTCAGTGCTCTGTGTTCTAGAGCAGACAGGGCTCTGAGTTCTACTACAGTCAGGGCTCCGTGTTCCAGTATAGCCAGGGCTCTGCGTACCAGAACAGTCATTGCTCCGTGTTCTTATGCAGTCAGGGCACTGTGTTCCAGTCCTTTCAGGGCTCCGTGTTCTAGTCCAGACGCGGATCCATGTTCTTGTCGTCAGGGCTCCGTGTTCCAGTACAGTCAGGGCTCTGTGTTCTAGACCAGTCAGTGATCTGTGTTCTAGACCAGACAGTGCTCTGTTTTTTAATACAGTCAGGCCTCCGTGTTCTAGTCCCGTCAGGGCTCTGTGTTCTAGTCCAGTCCTGGCTCGATGTTCCAGTCCAGTCAGGGCTCTGTGTTCCAGTCCATTCAGGCTCCGTGTTCTAGTCCAGACTGGGCTCCGTGCTCTAGTCCAGTCAGGGCTCCGAGTTCCAGTACAGTCAGTGCTCTGTGTTCTAGACCAGACAGTGCTCTGTGTCCTAGTACAGCCAGGCCTCCGTGTTTCAGTACAGTCAGGGCTCTGTGTTCTAGTCCATATAGTGTTCTGTGTTCTAGACCAGACAGTGTTCTGTGTTCTAGTACTGTCAGGCCTCCGTATTCCTGTATAGTCAGGGCTCTATGTTGCAGTCCACTCAGGTCTCCATGTTCTAATACAGTCAGGGCTCTGTGTTCCAGTCACTTCAGGGCTCTGTGTTCCAGTCCATTCAGGGCTCCGTGTTCTAGTCCAGACGGGGCTCCGTGTTCTTGACCAGTCAGGGCTCCGTGTTCCAGTACAGTCAAGGCTCTGTTTTCTACACCAGTCAGTGATCTGTGATCTAGACCAGACAGTGCTCTGTTTTCTAGTACAGTCATGCCTCCGTGTTCCAGTACAGTCATGGCTTGATTTTCCAGTCCAGAGAGGGCTTCGTGTTCTAGTGCAGTCAGGGCCCTGAGTTCCAGTCACTTTAGGGCTCTGTGTTCCAGTCCATTCAGGGCTCCGTGTTCTAGTCCAGACTGGGCTCCGTGCTCTAGTCCAGTCAGAGCTCTGTGTTCTAGTCCATTCAGTGCTCTGTGTTCTAGACCAGTCAGTGCTCTGTGTTCTAGACCAGACAGTGCTCTCTGTCCTAGTACAGTCAGGCCTCCGTGTTCCAGTATAGTCAGGGCTCTGTGTTCTAGACCATATAGTGTTCTGTGTTCTAGACCAGACAGTGTTCTGTGTTCTAGTACAGTCAGGCCTCCGTATTCCAGTATAGACAGGGCTCTATGTTGCAGTCCACTCAGGTCTCCGTGTTCCAGTCCAGTCAGGGCTCTGTGCTCTAGAGCAGACAGGGATCTGAGTTCTACTACAGTCAGGGCACCGTGTTCCTGTATAGTCAGGGCTCTGCCTTCCAGACCAGTCAGAGCTCCGTGATCTTATGCAGTCAGGGCTCTGTGTCCCAATCCATTCAGAGCTCCGTGTTCCAGTCCAGTCAGGGCTCTGTGTTCCAGTCCAGTCAGGGCTCTGTGTTCTAGACCAGTCAGTGATCTGTGTTCTAGACCAGACAGTGCTCTGTTTTCTAGTACAGTCAGGCCTCCGTGTTCCAGTACAGTAATGGCTCTGTGTTCTTGTCCAGTTAGGGCTCCGTGTGCTAGACCAGACAGTGCTCTGTGTCCTAGTACAGTCAGGGTTCCGTGTTCCAGTCCCGTCAGGGCTCTGAGTTCTAGACCATATAGTGTTCTGTGTTCTAGACCAGACAGTGTTCTGTGTTCTAGTACAGTCAGGACTCCGTGTTCCAGTATAGTCAGTGCACTATGCTGCAGTCCACTCAGGTCTCCGTGTTCCGGTCCCGTCAGGGCTCTGTGTTCTAGTCCAGTCCTGGCTCGATGTTCCAGTCCAGTCAGGGCTTCGTGTTCTAGTGCAGGCAGGGCTCTGTGTTCCAATCTATACAGAGCTCCGTGTTCCAGTCCAGTCAGGGCTCTGTGTTCTAGTCCAGTTAGGACTCTGTGTTCTAGTCCATTCAGTGCTCTGTGTTCTAGAGCAGACAGGGCTCTGAGTTCTACTACAGTCAGGGCTCCGTGTTCCAGTATAGTCAGGGCTCTGCGTCCCAGAACAGTCATTGCTCCGTGTTCTTATGCAGTCAGGGCACTGTGTTCCAGTCCTTTCAGGGCACGGTGTTCTAGTCCAGACGGGGCTCAATGTTCTTGTCCAGTCAGGGCTCCGTGTTCCAGTACAGTCAGGGCTCTGTGTTCTAGACCAGTCAGTGATCTGTGTTCTAGACCAGACAGTGCTCTGTTTTCTAGTACAGTCAGGCCTCCGTGTTCCAGTACAGTAATGGCTCTGCGTTCTTGTCCAGTTAGGGCTCCGTGTGCTAGACCAGACAGTGCTCTGTGTCCTAGTACAGTCAGGCCTCCGTGTTCCAGTCCCGTCAGGGCTCTGAGTTCTAGACCATATAGTGTTCTGTGTTCTAGACCAGACAGTGTTCTGTGTTCTAGTACAGTCAGGACTCCGTGTTCCAGTATAGTCAGTGCACTATGCTGCAGTCCACTCAGGTCTCCGTGTTCCGGTCCCGTCAGGGCTCTGTGTTCTAGTCCAGTCCTGGCTCGATGTTCCAGTCCAGTCAGGGCTTCGTGTTCTAGTGCAGTCAGGGCTCTGAGTTCCAGTCACTTCAGGGCTCTGTGTTCTAGACCATATAGTGTTCTGTGTTCTAGTGCAGTCAGGCCTGCGTATTCCAGTGTAGTCAGGGCTCTATGTTGCAGTCCACTCAGGTCTCCGTGTTCCAGTCCAGTCAGGGCTCTGTGTGCTAGTCCATTCAGTGCTCTGTGCTCTAGAGCAGACAGGGCTCTGATTTCTAATACAGTCAGGGCACCGTGTTCCAGTATAGTCAGGGCTCTGCCTTCCAGACCAGTCAGTGCTCGGTGATCTTATGCAGTCAGGGCTCTGTGTTCCTATCCATTCAGAGCTCCGTGTTCCAGTCCAGTCAGGGCTCTGTGTTCTAGTCCCGTCAGGGCTCTGTGTTCTAGTCCAGTCCTGGCTCGATGTTCCAGTCCAGTCAGGGCTCTGTGTTCCAGTCCATTCAGGCTCCGTGTTCTAGTCCAGACTGGGCTCCGTGCTCTAGTCCAGTCAGGGCTCCGAGTTCCAGTACAGTCAGTGCTCTGTGTTCTAGACCAGACAGTGCTCTGTGTCCTAGTACAGCCAGGCCTCCGTGTTCCAGTACAGTCAGGGCTCTGTGTTCTAGTCCATATAGTGTTCTGTGTTCTAGACCAGACAGTGTTCTGTGTTCTAGTACTGTCAGGCCTCCGTATTCCTGTATAGTCAGGGCTCTATGTTGCAGTCCACTCAGGTCTCCATGTTCTAATACAGTCAGGGCTCTGTGTTCCAGTCACTTCAGGGCTCTGTGTTCCAGTCCATTCAGGGCTCCGTGTTCTAGTCCAGACGGGGCTCCGTGTTCTTGACCAGTCAGGGCTCCGTGTTCCAGTACAGTCAAGGCTCTGTTTTCTACACCAGTCAGTGATCTGTGATCTAGACCAGACAGTGCTCTGTTTTCTAGTACAGTCATGCCTCCGTGTTCCAGTACAGTCATGGCTTGATTTTCCAGTCCAGAGAGGGCTTCGTGTTCTAGTGCAGTCAGGGCCCTGAGTTCCAGTCACTTTAGGGCTCTGTGTTCCAGTCCATTCAGGGCTCCGTGTTCTAGTCCAGACTGGGCTCCGTGCTCTAGTCCAGTCAGAGCTCTGTGTTCTAGTCCATTCAGTGCTCTGTGTTCTAGACCAGTCAGTGCTCTGTGTTCTAGACCAGACAGTGCTCTGTGTCCTAGTACAGTCAGGCCTCCGTGTTCCAGTACAGTCAGGGCTCTGTGTTCTAGACCATATAGTGTTCTGTGTTCTAGACCAGACAGTGTTCTGTGTTCTAGTACAGTCAGGCCTCCGTATTCCAGTATAGACAGGGCTCTATGTTGCAGTCCACTCAGGTCTCCGTGTTCCAGTCCAGTCAGGGCTCTGTGCTCTAGAGCAGACAGGGATCTGAGTTCTACTACAGTCAGGGCACCGTGTTCCTGTATAGTCAGGGCTCTGCCTTCCAGACCAGTCAGAGCTCCGTGATCTTATGCAGTCAGGGCTCTGTGTCCCAATCCATTCAGAGCTCCGTGTTCCAGTCCAGTCAGGGCTCTGTGTTCCAGTCCAGTCAGGGCTCTGTGTTCTAGACCAGTCAGTGATCTGTGTTCTAGACCAGACAGTGCTCTGTTTTCTAGTACAGTCAGGCCTCCGTGTTCCAGTACAGTAATGGCTCTGTGTTCTTGTCCAGTTAGGGCTCCGTGTGCTAGACCAGACAGTGCTCTGTGTCCTAGTACAGTCAGGGTTCCGTGTTCCAGTCCAGTCAGGGCTCTGAGTTCTAGACCATATAGTGTTCTGTGTTCTAGACCAGACAGTGTTCTGTGTTCTAGTACAGTCAGGACTCCGTGTTCCAGTATAGTCAGTGCACTATGCTGCAGTCCACTCAGGTCTCCGTGTTCCGGTCCCGTCAGGGCTCTGTGTTCTAGTCCAGTCCTGGCTCGATGTTCCAGTCCAGTCAGGGCTTCGTGTTCTAGTGCAGGCAGGGCTCTGTGTTCCAATCTATACAGAGCTCCGTGTTCCAGTCCAGTCAGGGCTCTGTGTTCTAGTCCAGTTAGGACTCTGTGTTCTAGTCCATTCAGTGCTCTGTGTTCTAGAGCAGACAGGGCTCTGAGTTCTACTACAGTCAGGGCTCCGTGTTCCAGTATAGTCAGGGCTCTGCGTCCCAGAACAGTCATTGCTCCGTGTTCTTATGCAGTCAGGGCACTGTGTTCCAGTCCTTTCAGGGCACGGTGTTCTAGTCCAGACGGGGCTCAATGTTCTTGTCCAGTCAGGGCTCCGTGTTCCAGTACAGTCAGGGCTCTGTGTTCTAGACCAGTCAGTGATCTGTGTTCTAGACCAGACAGTGCTCTGTTTTCTAGTACAGTCAGGCCTCCGTGTTCCAGTACAGTAATGGCTCTGTGTTCTTGTCCAGTTAGGGCTCCGTGTGCTAGACCAGACAGTGCTCTGTGTCCTAGTACAGTCAGGCCTCCGTGTTCCAGTCCCGTCAGGGCTCTGAGTTCTAGACCACATAGTGTTCTGTGTTCTAGACCAGACAGTGTTCTGTGTTCTAGTACAGTCAGGACTCCGTGTTCCAGTATAGTCAGTGCACTATGCTGCAGTCCACTCAGGTCTCCGTGTTCCGGTCCCGTCAGGGCTCTGTGTTCTAGTCCAGTCCTGGCTCGATGTTCCAGTCCAGTCAGGGCTTCGTGTTCTAGTGCAGTCAGGGCTCTGAGTTCCAGTCACTTCAGGGCTCTGTGTTCTAGACCATATAGTGTTCTGTGTTCTAGTGCAGTCAGGCCTGCGTATTCCAGTGTAGTCAGGGCTCTATGTTGCAGTCCACTCAGGTCTCCGTGTTCCAGTCCAGTCAGGGCTCTGTGTGCTAGTCCATTCAGTGCTCTGTGCTCTAGAGCAGACAGGGCTCTGATTTCTAATACAGTCAGGGCACCGTGTTCCAGTATAGTCAGGGCTCTGCCTTCCAGACCAGTCAGTGCTCGGTGATCTTATGCAGTCAGGGCTCTGTGTTCCTATCCATTCAGAGCTCCGCGTTCCAGTCCAGTCAGGGCTCTGTGTTCTAGTCCAGTTAGGGCTCTGTGTTCTAGTCCATTCAGTGCTCTGTGTTCTAGAGCAGACAGGGCTCTGCGTTCTACTACAGTCAGGGCTCCGTGTTCCAGTATAGTCAGGGCTCTGCCTTCCAGACCAGTCAGTGCTCGGTGATCTTATGCAGTCAGGGCTCTGTGTTCCTATCCATTCAGAGCTCCGTGTTCCAGTCCAGTCAGGGCTCTGTGTTCTAGTCCAGTTAGGGCTCTGTGTTCTAGTCCATTCAGTGCTCTGTGTTCTAGAGCAGACAGGGCTCTGCGTTCTACTACAGTCAGGGCTCCGTGTTCCAGTATAGTCAGGGCTCTGCGTTCCAGACCAGTCAGAGCTCCGTGTTCTTATGCAGTCAGGGCTCTGTCTTCCAGTCCATTCAGAGCTCCGTGTTCTAGTCCAGACAGGGCTCCGTGTTCTAGTCCACGCAGGGCTCCGTGTTCTAGTCCATTCAGTGCTCCGTGTTCCAGTACAGTCAGGCCTCCGTGTTCCGGTACAGTCAGGGCTCTGTATTCTGGACCATATAGTGTTCTGTGTTCTAGACCAGACAGTGTTCTGTGTTCTCGTACAGTCAGGACTCCGTGTTCCAGTATAGTCAGTGCACTATGCTGCAGTCCACTCAGGTCTCCGTGTTCCAGTCCAGTCAGGGCTCTGTGTTCTAGTCCAGTTAGGGCTCTGTGTTCTAGTCCATTTAGTGCCCTGTGTTCTAGAGCAGACAGGGCTCTGAGTTCTAATACAGTCAGGGCTCCGTGTACCCGTACAGTCAGGGCTCTGTGTACTAGTCCATATAGTGTTCTGTGTTCTAGACCAGACAGTGTTCTGTGTTCTAGTACAGTCAGGCCTCCGTATTCCAGTATAGTCAGGGCTCTATGTTGCAGTCCACTCAGGTCTCCGTATTCCAGTCCAGTCAGGGCTCTGTCTTCTAGTCCATTCAGTGCTCTGCGCTCTAGAGCAGACAGGGCTCTGAGTTCTAATGCAGTCAGGGCACCGTGTTCCAGTATAGTCAGGGCTCTGCCTTCCAGTATTGTCAGGGCTCTGCCTTCCAGACCAGTCAGAGCTCGGTGATCTTATGCAGTCAGGCCTTTGTGTTCCAGTCACTTCAGGGCTCTGTGTTCCAGTCCATTCAGGGTTCCGTGTTCTAGTCCAGACGGGGCTCCGTGTTCTTGTCCAGTCAGGGTCCGTGTTCCTGTACAGTCTGGGCTCTGTGTTCTAGACTAGTCAGTGATCTGTGTTCTAGACCAGACAGTGCTCTGTGTCCTAGTACAGCCTGGCCTCCGTGTTCCTGTACAGTCATGGCTCTGTGTTCTAGACCAGTTAGTGCTCCGTGTTCCAGTCCCGTCAGGGCTCTGTGTTCTAGTCCAGTCCTGGCTTGATGTTCCAGTCCAGTCAGGGCTTCGTGTTCTAGTGCAGTCAGTGCTCTGAGTTCCAGTCACTTCAGGGCTCTGTGTTCCAGTCCATTCAGGCTCCGTGTTCTAGTCCAGACTGGGCTCCGTGCTCTAGTCCAGTCAGGGCTCCGAGTTCCAGTACAGCCAGTGCTCTGTGTTCTTGACCAGTCAGTGCTCTGTGTTCTAGACCAGACAGTGCTCTGTGTCCTAGTACAGTCAGGCCTCCGTGTTCCAGTACAGTCAGGGCTCTGTGTTCTAGTCCATATAGTGTTCTGTGTTCTAGACCAGACAGTGTTCTGTGTTCTAGTACTGTCAGGCCTCCGTATTCCTGTATAGTCAGGGCTCTATGTTGCAGTCCACTCAGGTCTCCGTGTTCCAGTCCAGTCAGGGCTCTGTGTTCCAGTCCATTCAGAGCTCCGTGTTCTAGTCCAGGCAGGGCTCCGTGTTCTAGTCCAGACAGGGCTCCGTTTTCTAGTCCATTCAGGGCTCCGTCTTCTAGTCCAGTCACGGCTCCGTGTTCTAGTACAGTCAGGGCTCTGTGTTCCAGTCCGTTCAGGGCTCCGTGTTCTAGTCCAGACGGGGCTCCGTGTTCTTGTCCAGTCAGGGCTCCGTGTTCCAGTACAGTCAGGGCTCTGTGTTCTAGACCAGTCAGTGATCTGTGTTCTAGACCAGACAGTGCTCTGTTTCCTAGTACAGTCAGGCCTCCGTGTTCCAGTACAGTCATGGCTCTGTGTTCTAGTCCAGTTAGGGCTCCGTGTGCTAGACCAGACAGTGCTCTGTGTCCTAGTGCAGTCAGGCCTCCGTGTTCCAGTCCCGTCAGGGCTCTGTGTTCTAGTCCAGTCCTGGCTCGACGTTCCAGTCCAGTCAGGGCTTCGTGATCTAGTGCAGTCAGCGCTCTGAGTTCCAGTCACTTCAGGGCTCTGTGTTCCAGTCCATTCAGGGCTCCGTGTTCTAGTCGAGACTGGGCTCCGTGCTCTAGTCCAGTCAGGGCTCCGAGTTCCAGTACAGTCAGTGCTCTGTGTTCCAGACCAGTCAGTGCTCTGTGTTCTAGACCAGACAGTGCTCAGTGTCCTAGCACAGTCAGTCCTCCGTATTCCAGTATAGTCAGGGCTCTATGTTGCAGTCCACTCAGGTCTCCGTATTCCAGTCCAGTCAGGTCTCCGTATTCCAGTCCAGTCAGGGCTCTGTGTTCTAGTCCATTCAGTTCTCTGCGCTCTAGAGCAGGCAGGGCTCTGAGTTCTAATATAGTCAGGGCACCGTGTTCCAGCATAGTAAGGGCTCTGCCTTTCAGTATAGTCAGGGCTCTGCCTTCCAGACCAGTCAGAGCACGGTGATCTTATGCAGTCAGGCCTTTGTGTTCCAGTCACTTCAGGGCTCTGTGTTCCAGTCCATTCAGGGCTCCGTGTTCTAGTCCAGACGGGGCTCCGTGTTCTTTTCCAGTCAGGGCACCGTGTTCCCGTACAGTCAGGGCTCTGTGTTCTAGTCCATATAGTGTTCTGTGTTCTAGTCCATTCAGTGCTCTGTGTTCTAGAGCAGACAGGGCTCTGAGTTCTACTACAGTCAGGGCTCCGTGTTCCAGTATAGTCAGGGCTCTGCGTCCCAGAACAGTCATTGCTCCGTGTTCTTATGCAGTCAGGGCACTGTGTTCCAGTCCTTTCAGGGCACGGTGTTCTAGTCCAGACGGGGCTCAATGTTCTTGTCCAGTCAGGGCTCCGTGTTCCAGTACAGTCAGGGCTCTGTGTTCTAGACCAGTCAGTGATCTGTGTTCTAGACCAGACAGTGCTCTGTTTTCTAGTACAGTCAGGCCTCCGTGTTCCAGTACAGTAATGGCTCTGTGTTCTTGTCCAGTTAGGGCTCCGTGTGCTAGACCAGACAGTGCTCTGTGTCCTAGTACAGTCAGGCCTCCGTGTTCCAGTCCCGTCAGGGCTCTGAGTTCTAGACCATATAGTGTTCTGTGTTCTAGACCAGACAGTGTTCTGTGTTCTAGTACAGTCAGGACTCCGTGTTCCAGTATAGTCAGTGCACTATGCTGCAGTCCACTCAGGTCTCCGTGTTCCGGTCCCGTCAGGGCTCTGTGTTCTAGTCCAGTCCTGGCTCGATGTTCCAGTCCAGTCAGGGCTTCGTGTTCTAGTGCAGTCAGGGCTCTGAGTTCCAGTCACTTCAGGGCTCTGTGTTCTAGACCATATAGTGTTCTGTGTTCTAGTGCAGTCAGGCCTGCGTATTCCAGTGTAGTCAGGGCTCTATGTTGCAGTCCACTCAGGTCTCCGTGTTCCAGTCCAGTCAGGGCTCTGTGTGCTAGTCCATTCAGTGCTCTGTGCTCTAGAGCAGACAGGGCTCTGATTTCTAATACAGTCAGGGCACCGTGTTCCAGTATAGTCAGGGCTCTGCCTTCCAGACCAGTCAGTGCTCGGTGATCTTATGCAGTCAGGGCTCTGTGTTCCTATCCATTCAGAGCTCCGCGTTCCAGTCCAGTCAGGGCTCTGTGTTCTAGTCCAGTTAGGGCTCTGTGTTCTAGTCCATTCAGTGCTCTGTGTTCTAGAGCAGACAGGGCTCTGCGTTCTACTACAGTCAGGGCTCCGTGTTCCAGTATAGTCAGGGCTCTGCGTTCCAGACCAGTCAGAGCTCCGTGTTCTTATGCAGTCAGGGCTCTGTCTTCCAGTCCATTCAGAGCTCCGTGTTCTAGTCCAGACAGGGCTCCGTGTTCTAGTCCACGCAGGGCTCCGTGTTCTAGTCCATTCAGTGCTCCGTGTTCCAGTACAGTCAGGCCTCCGTGTTCCGGTACAGTCAGGGCTCTGTATTCTGGACCATATAGTGTTCTGTGTTCTAGACCAGACAGTGTTCTGTGTTCTCGTACAGTCAGGACTCCGTGTTCCAGTATAGTCAGTGCACTATGCTGCAGTCCACTCAGGTCTCCGTGTTCCAGTCCAGTCAGGGCTCTGTGTTCTAGTCCAGTTAGGGCTCTGTGTTCTAGTCCATTTAGTGCCCTGTGTTCTAGAGCAGACAGGGCTCTGAGTTCTAATACAGTCAGGGCTCCGTGTACCCGTACAGTCAGGGCTCTGTGTACTAGTCCATATAGTGTTCTGTGTTCTAGACCAGACAGTGTTCTGTGTTCTAGTACAGTCAGGCCTCCGTATTCCAGTATAGTCAGGGCTCTATGTTGCAGTCCACTCAGGTCTCCGTATTCCAGTCCAGTCAGGGCTCTGTCTTCTAGTCCATTCAGTGCTCTGCGCTCTAGAGCAGACAGGGCTCTGAGTTCTAATGCAGTCAGGGCACCGTGTTCCAGTATAGTCAGGGCTCTGCCTTCCAGTATTGTCAGGGCTCTGCCTTCCAGACCAGTCAGAGCTCGGTGATCTTATGCAGTCAGGCCTTTGTGTTCCAGTCACTTCAGGGCTCTGTGTTCCAGTCCATTCAGGGTTCCGTGTTCTAGTCCAGACGGGGCTCCGTGTTCTTGTCCAGTCAGGGTCCGTGTTCCTGTACAGTCTGGGCTCTGTGTTCTAGACTAGTCAGTGATCTGTGTTCTAGACCAGACAGTGCTCTGTGTCCTAGTACAGCCTGGCCTCCGTGTTCCTGTACAGTCATGGCTCTGTGTTCTAGACCAGTTAGTGCTCCGTGTTCCAGTCCCGTCAGGGCTCTGTGTTCTAGTCCAGTCCTGGCTTGATGTTCCAGTCCAGTCAGGGCTTCGTGTTCTAGTGCAGTCAGTGCTCTGAGTTCCAGTCACTTCAGGGCTCTGTGTTCCAGTCCATTCAGGCTCCGTGTTCTAGTCCAGACTGGGCTCCGTGCTCTAGTCCAGTCAGGGCTCCGAGTTCCAGTACAGCCAGTGCTCTGTGTTCTTGACCAGTCAGTGCTCTGTGTTCTAGACCAGACAGTGCTCTGTGTCCTAGTACAGTCAGGCCTCCGTGTTCCAGTACAGTCAGGGCTCTGTGTTCTAGTCCATATAGTGTTCTGTGTTCTAGACCAGACAGTGTTCTGTGTTCTAGTACTGTCAGGCCTCCGTATTCCTGTATAGTCAGGGCTCTATGTTGCAGTCCACTCAGGTCTCCGTGTTCCAGTCCAGTCAGGGCTCTGTGTTCCAGTCCATTCAGAGCTCCGTGTTCTAGTCCAGGCAGGGCTCCGTGTTCTAGTCCAGACAGGGCTCCGTTTTCTAGTCCATTCAGGGCTCCGTCTTCTAGTCCAGTCACGGCTCCGTGTTCTAGTACAGTCAGGGCTCTGTGTTCCAGTCCGTTCAGGGCTCCGTGTTCTAGTCCAGACGGGGCTCCGTGTTCTTGTCCAGTCAGGGCTCCGTGTTCCAGTACAGTCAGGGCTCTGTGTTCTAGACCAGTCAGTGATCTGTGTTCTAGACCAGACAGTGCTCTGTTTCCTAGTACAGTCAGGCCTCCGTGTTCCAGTACAGTCATGGCTCTGTGTTCTAGTCCAGTTAGGGCTCCGTGTGCTAGACCAGACAGTGCTCTGTGTCCTAGTGCAGTCAGGCCTCCGTGTTCCAGTCCCGTCAGGGCTCTGTGTTCTAGTCCAGTCCTGGCTCGACGTTCCAGTCCAGTCAGGGCTTCGTGATCTAGTGCAGTCAGCGCTCTGAGTTCCAGTCACTTCAGGGCTCTGTGTTCCAGTCCATTCAGGGCTCCGTGTTCTAGTCGAGACTGGGCTCCGTGCTCTAGTCCAGTCAGGGCTCCGAGTTCCAGTACAGTCAGTGCTCTGTGTTCCAGACCAGTCAGTGCTCTGTGTTCTAGACCAGACAGTGCTCAGTGTCCTAGCACAGTCAGTCCTCCGTATTCCAGTATAGTCAGGGCTCTATGTTGCAGTCCACTCAGGTCTCCGTATTCCAGTCCAGTCAGGTCTCCGTATTCCAGTCCAGTCAGGGCTCTGTGTTCTAGTCCATTCAGTTCTCTGCGCTCTAGAGCAGGCAGGGCTCTGAGTTCTAATATAGTCAGGGCACCGTGTTCCAGCATAGTAAGGGCTCTGCCTTTCAGTATAGTCAGGGCTCTGCCTTCCAGACCAGTCAGAGCTCGGTGATCTTATGCAGTCAGGCCTTTGTGTTCCAGTCACTTCAGGGCTCTGTGTTCCAGTCCATTCAGGGCTCCGTGTTCTAGTCCAGACGGGGCTCCGTGTTCTTTTCCAGTCAGGGCACCGTGTTCCCGTACAGTCAGGGCTCTGTGTTCTAGTCCATATAGTGTTCTGTGTTCTAGACCAGACAGTGCTCTGTTTTCTAGTACAGTCAGGCCTCCCGTGTTCCAGTACAGTCATGGCTCTGTGTTCTAGACCAGTTTGGACTCCGTGTTCCAGTCCCGTCAGGGCTCTGTGTTCTAGTCCAGTCCTGGCTCGATGTTCCAGTCCAGTCAGGGCTCTGTGTTCCAGGCCATTCAGAGCTCCGTGTTCTAGTCCAGGCAGGGCTCCGTGTTCTAGTCCAGGCAGGGCTCCGTGTTCTATTGCATTCAGGGCTCCGTCTTCTAGTCCAGACACGGCTCCATGTTCTAGTACAGTCAGGGCTATGTGTTCCAGTCACTTCAGGGCTCTGTGTTCCAGTCCATTCAGGGCTTCGTGTTCTAGTCCAGACGGGGCTCCGTGTTCTTGTCCAGTCAGGGCTCCGTGTTCCAGTACAGTCAGGGCTCTGTGTTCTAGACCAGTCAGTGATCTGTGTTCTAGACCAGACAGTGCTCTGTGTCCTAGTACAGTCAGGCCTCCGTGTCCCAGTACAGTCAGGGCTCTGTGTTCTAGTCCATATAGTGTTCTGTGTTCTAGACCAGACAGTGCTCTGTTTTCTAGTACAGTCAGGCCTCCGTGTTACAGTACAGTCATGGCTCTGTGTTCTAGACCAGTTAGTGCTCCGTGTTCCAGTCCCGTCAGGGCTCTGTGTTCTAGTCCAGTTAGGGCTCCGTGTGCTAGAACAGACAATGCTCTGTGTCCTAGTACAGTCAGGCCTCCGTGTTCCAGTCCCGTCAGGGCTCTGTGTTCTAGTCCAGTCCTGGCTCGATGTTCCAGTCCAGTCAGGGCTCTGAGTTCCAGTCACTTCAGGGCTCTGTGTTCTAGACCATATAGTGTTCTGTGTTCTAGACCAGACAGTGTTCTGTGTTCTAGTACAGTCAGGCCTCCGTCAGGTCTCTATGCTGCAGTCCACTCAGGTCTCCGTGTTCCAGTCCATTCAGGGCTCCGTGTTCTAGTCCAGACTGGGCTCCGTGCTCTAGTCCAGTCAGGGCTCCGAGTTCCAGTACAGTCAGTGCTCTGTGTTCTAGACCAGTCAGTGCTCTGTGTTCTAGACCAGACAGTGCTCTGTGTCCTAGTACAGTCAGGCCTCCGTATTCCAGTATAGTCAGGGCTCTATGTTGCAGTCCACTCAGGTCTCCGTGTTCCATTCCAGTCAGGGCTCTGTGCTCTAGAGCAGACAGGGATCTGAGTTCTAATACAGTCAGGGCACCGTGTTCCTGTATAGTCAGGGCTCTGCCTTCCAGACCAGTCAGAGCTCCGTGATCTTATGCAGTCAGGGCTCTGTGTCCCAATCCATTCAGAGCTCCGTGTTCCAGTCCAGTCAGGGCTCTGTGTTCCAGTCCAGTTAGGGCTCTGTGTTCTAGTCCATTCAGTGCTCTGTGTTCTAGTACAGTCAGGCCTCCGTGTGCCAGTATAGTCAGGGCTCCGTGTTCTTGTCCAGTCAACGCTCCGTGTTCCAGTACAGTCAGGGCTCTGTATTCTAGACCAGTCAGTGATCTGTGTTCTAGACCAGGCAGTGCTCTGTTTTCTAGTACAGCCTGGCCTCCGTGTTCCAGTACAGTCATGGCTCTGTGTTCTTGTCCAGTTAGGGCTCCGTGTGCTAGACCAGACAGTGCTATGTGTCCTAGTACAGTCAGGCCTCCGTGTTCCAGACCCGTTAGGGCTCTGTGTTCTAGTGCAGTCCTGGCTCGATGTTCCAGTTAAGTCAGGGCTTCGTGTTCTAGTGCAGTCAGGGCTCTGAGTTCCAGTCACTTCAGGGCTCTGTGTTCTAGACCATATAGTGTTCTGTGTTCTAGACCAGGCAGTGTTCTGTGTTCTAGTACAGTCAGGCCTCCGTATTCCAGTATAGTCAGGGCTCTATGTTGCAGACCACTCAGGTCTCCGTGTTCCAGTCCAGTCAGAGCTCTGTGTTCTAGTCCATTCAGTGCTCTGTGCTCTAGAGCAGACAGGGCTCTGATTTCTAATACAGACAGGGCACCGTGTTCCAGTATAGTCAGGGCTCTGCCTTCCAGACCAGTCAGTGCTCGGTGATCTTATGCAGTCAGAGCTCTGTGTTCCAATCTATTCAGAGCTCCGTGTTCCAGTCCAGTCAGGGCTCTGTGTTCTAGTCCAGTTAGGGCTCTGTGTTCTCGTCCATTCAGTGCTCTGTGTTCTAGAGCAGACAGGGCTCTGAGTTCTACTACAGTCAGGGCTCCGTGTTCCAGTATAGTCAGGGCTCTGCGTTCCAGAACAGTCATTGCTCCGTGTTCTTATGCAGTCAGGGCACTGTGTTCCAGTCCTTTCAGGGCTCCGTGTTCTAGTCCAGACGCGGATCCATGTTCTTGTCCAGTCAGGGCTCCGTGTTCCAGTACAGTCAGGGCTCTGTGTGCTAGACCAGTCAGTGATCTGTGTTCTAGACCAGTCAGTGATCTGTGTTCTAGACCAGACAGTGCTCTGTTTTTTAATACAGTCAGGCCTCCGTGTTCTAGTCCCGTCAGGGCTCTGTGTTCTAGTCCAGTCCTGGCTCGATGTTCCAGTCCAGTCAGGGCTCTGTGTTCCAGTCCATTCAGGCTCCGTGTTCTAGTCCAGACTGGGCTCCGTGCTCTAGTCCAGTCAGGGCTCCGAGTTCCAGTACAGTCAGTGCTCTGTGTTCTAGACCAGACAGTGCTCTGTGTCCTAGTACAGCCAGGCCTCCGTGTTCCAGTACAGTCAGGGCTCTGTGTTCTAGTCCATATAGTGTTCTGTGTTCTAGACCAGACAGTGTTCTGTGTTCTAGTACTGTCAGGCCTCCGTATTCCTGTATAGTCAGGGCTCTATGTTGCAGTCCACTCAGGTCTCCATGTTCTAATACAGTCAGGGCTCTGTGTTCCAGTCACTTCAGGGCTCTGTGTTCCAGTCCATTCAGGGCTCCGTGTTCTAGTCCAGACGGGGCTCCGTGTTCTTGACCAGTCAGGGCTCCGTGTTCCAGTACAGTCAAGGCTCTGTTTTCTACACCAGTCAGTGATCTGTGATCTAGACCAGACAGTGCTCTGTTTTCTAGTACAGTCATGCCTCCGTGTTCCAGTACAGTCATGGCTTGATTTTCCAGTCCAGAGAGGGCTTCGTGTTCTAGTGCAGTCAGGGCCCTGAGTTCCAGTCACTTTAGGGCTCTGTGTTCCAGTCCATTCAGGGCTCCGTGTTCTAGTCCAGACTGGGCTCCGTGCTCTAGTCCAGTCAGAGCTCTGTGTTCTAGTCCATTCAGTGCTCTGTGTTCTAGACCAGTCAGTGCTCTGTGTTCTAGACCAGACAGTGCTCTGTGTCCTAGTACAGTCAGGCCTCCGTGTTCCAGTACAGTCAGGGCTCTGTGTTCTAGACCAGTCAGTGCTCTGTGTTCTAGACCAGACAGTGCTCTGTGTCCTAGTACAGTCAGGCCTCCGTATTCCAGTATAGTCAGGGCTCTATGTTGCAGTCCACTCAGGTCTCCGTGTTCCATTCCAGTCAGGGCTCTGTGCTCTAGAGCAGACAGGGATCTGAGTTCTAATACAGTCAGGGCACCGTGTTCCTGTATAGTCAGGGCTCTGCCTTCCAGACCAGTCAGAGCTCCGTGATCTTATGCAGTCAGGGCTCTGTGTCCCAATCCATTCAGAGCTCCGTGTTCCAGTCCAGTCAGGGCTCTGTGTTCCAGTCCAGTTAGGGCTCTGTGTTCTAGTCCATTCAGTGCTCTGTGTTCTAGTACAGTCAGGCCTCCGTGTGCCAGTATAGTCAGGGCTCCGTGTTCTTGTCCAGTCAACGCTCCGTGTTCCAGTACAGTCAGGGCTCTGTGTTCTAGACCAGTCAGTGATCTGTGTTCTAGACCAGGCAGTGCTCTGTTTTCTAGTACAGCCTGGCCTCCGTGTTCCAGTACAGTCATGGCTCTGTGTTCTTGTCCAGTTAGGGCTCCGTGTGCTAGACCAGACAGTGCTATGTGTCCTAGTACAGTCAGGCCTCCGTGTTCCAGACCCGTTAGGGCTCTGTGTTCTAGTGCAGTCCTGGCTCGATGTTCCAGTCCAGTCAGGGCTTCGTGTTCTAGTGCAGTCAGGGCTCTGAGTTCCAGTCACTTCAGGGCTCTGTGTTCTAGACCATATAGTGTTCTGTGTTCTAGACCAGGCAGTGTTCTGTGTTCTAGTACAGTCAGGCCTCCGTATTCCAGTATAGTCAGGGCTCTATGTTGCAGACCACTCAGGTCTCCGTGTTCCAGTCCAGTCAGAGCTCTGTGTTCTAGTCCATTCAGTGCTCTGTGCTCTAGAGCAGACAGGGCTCTGATTTCTAATACAGACAGGGCACCGTGTTCCAGTATAGTCAGGGCTCTGCCTTCCAGACCAGTCAGTGCTCGGTGATCTTATGCAGTCAGAGCTCTGTGTTCCAATCTATTCAGAGCTCCGTGTTCCAGTCCAGTCAGGGCTCTGTGTTCTAGTCCAGTTAGGGCTCTGTGTTCTCGTCCATTCAGTGCTCTGTGTTCTAGAGCAGACAGGGCTCTGAGTTCTACTACAGTCAGGGCTCCGTGTTCCAGTATAGTCAGGGCTCTGCGTTCCAGAACAGTCATTGCTCCGTGTTCTTATGCAGTCAGGGCACTGTGTTCCAGTCCTTTCAGGGCTCCGTGTTCTAGTCCAGACGGGGCTCCATGTTCTTGTCCAGTCAGGGCTCCGTGTTCCAGTACAGTCAGGGCTCTGTGTTCTAGACCAGTCAGTGATCTGTGTTCTAGACCAGACAGTGCTCTGTTTTTTAATACAGTCAGGCCTCCGTGTTCTAGTCCCGTCAGGGCTCTGTGTTCTAGTCCAGTCCTGGCTCGATGTTCCAGTCCAGTCAGGGCTCTGTGTTCCAGTCCATTCAGGCTCCGTGTTCTAGTCCAGACTGGGCTCCGTGCTCTAGTCCAGTCAGGGCTCCGAGTTCCAGTACAGTCAGTGCTCTGTGTTCTAGACCAGACAGTGCTCCGTGTCCTAGTACAGACAGGCCTCCGTGTTCCAGACCCGTTAGGGCTCTGTGTTCTAGTGCAGTCCTGGCTCGATGTTCCAGTCCAGTCAGGGCTTCGTGTTCTAGTGCAGTCAGGGCTCTGAGTTCCAGTCACTTCAGGGCTCTGTGTTCTAGACCATATAGTGTTCTGTGTTCTAGACCAGGCAGTGTTCTGTGTTCTAGTACAGTCAGGCCTCCGTATTCCAGTATAGTCAGGGCTCTATGTTGCAGACCACTCAGGTCTCCGTGTTCCAGTCCAGTCAGAGCTCTGTGTTCTAGTCCATTCAGTGCTCTGTGCTCTAGAGCAGACAGGGCTCTGATTTCTAATACAGACAGGGCACCGTGTTCCAGTATAGTCAGGGCTCTGCCTTCCAGACCAGTCAGTGCTCGGTGATCTTATGCAGTCAGAGCTCTGTGTTCCAATCTATTCAGAGCTCCGTGTTCCAGTCCAGTCAGGGCTCTGTGTTCTAGTCCAGTTAGGGCTCTGTGTTCTCGTCCATTCAGTGCTCTGTGTTCTAGAGCAGACAGGGCTCTGAGTTCTACTACAGTCAGGGCTCCGTGTTCCAGTATAGTCAGGGCTCTGCGTTCCAGAACAGTCATTGCTCCGTGTTCTTATGCAGTCAGGGCACTGTGTTCTAGTCCAGACTGGGCTCCGTGCTCTAGTCCAGTCAGGGCTCCGAGTTCCAGTACAGTCAGTGCTCTGTGTTCTAGACCAGACAGTGCTCCGTGTCCTAGTACAGACAGGCCTCCGTGTTCCAGTACAGTCAGGGCTCTGTGTTCTAGTCCATATAGTGTTCTGTGTTCTAGAGCAGACAGTGTTCTGTGTTCTAGTACTGTCAGGCCTCCGTATTCCTGTATAGTCAGGGCTCTATGTTGCAGTCCACTCAGGTCTCCATGTTCTAATACAGTCAGGGCTCTGTGTTCCAGTCACTTCAGGGCTCTGTGTTCCAGTCCATTCAGGGCTCCGTGTTCTAGTCCAGACGGGGCTCCGTGTTCTTGACCAGTCAGGGCTCCGTGTTCCAGTACAGTCAAGGCTCTGTTTTCTACACCAGTCAGTGATCTGTGATCTAGACCAGACAGTGCTCTGTTTTCTAGTACAGTCATGCCTCCGTGTTCCAGTACAGTCATGGCTTGATTTTCCAGTCCAGAGAGGGCTTCGTGTTCTAGTGCAGTCAGGGCCCTGAGTTCCAGTCACTTTAGGGCTCTGTGTTCCAGTCCATTCAGGGCTCCGTGTTCTAGTCCAGACTGGGCTCCGTGCTCTAGTCCAGTCAGAGCTCTGTGTTCTAGTCCATTCAGTGCTCTGTGTTCTAGACCAGTCAGTGCTCTGTGTTCTAGACCAGACAGTGCTCTGTGTCCTAGTACAGTCAGGCCTCCGTGTTCCAGTACAGTCAGGGCTCTGTGTTCTAGACCATATAGTGTTCTGTGCTCTAGACCAGACAGTGTTCTGTGTTCTAGTACAGTCAGGCCTCCGTATTCCAGTATAGTCAGGGCTCTATGTTGCAGTCCACTCAGGTCTCCGTTTTCCAGTCCCGTCAGGGCTCTGTGCTCTAGAGCAGACAGGGATCTGAGTTCTACTACAGTCAGGGCACCGTGTTCCAATCCATTCAGGGTTGCGTGTTCTAGTCCAGTCAGTTTTCCGTGTTCAAGTACAGTCAGGGCTCTGTGTTCTAATCCATTCTGCGCTCTGTGTTCTAGACCAGACAGGGCTCTGTGTTCTAGTACAGACAGGCGTCCGAGTTCCAGTATAGTCAGGGCTTTGTGCTGCAGTCCAGTCAGGGCTCCGTGTTCCAGTACAGTCAGGTCTTTGCGTTATAGACCAGTCTGTGCTCTGTGTTCTAGTCCATTCAGGGCTCCGTGTTCTACTCCATTCTGGACTCAGTGTTCTGGTGCAGTCAGGTCTGCGTGTTCATGTCCAGTCAAGGCTCCGTGTTCTAGTCCAGTCAGCGCTCTTTGTTCTACTCAATTCAGTGCTCTGTGTTCTAGACCAGACTGGGCTCTGTGATCTAGTACAGACAGGCATCAGTGTTCCAGTATAGTCAGGGCTCTGTGTTGCAGTCCAGTCAGGGCTCTGTGTTCCAGTACAGTCAGGGCTCTGTGTTCTAGACCAGTCTGTGCTCCGTGTTCTTATGCAGTCAGGGTTCCGTGTTACAGTCACTTCAGGGCTCTGTGTTCTCGCCCATTCAAGGCTCCGTGTTGAAGTACAGTCAGGGCTCCGTGTTCCAGTACAGTCAGGGCTCTGTGTTCTACCATTCAGTGCTCTGTAATCTAGACCAGACAGGGCTCCGTGTTCCAGTACAGTCAGGGCTCTGTGTTCTAGATCAGTCGGTGCTCTGTGCTCTAGAATAGACTGTGTTCTGTGCTCTAGTACAGTCCGGCCACCGTGTACCAGTATAGTCAGGGCGTTGTGTTCTAGACCGGTCAGTGCTCCGTGTTCTTATGAAGTCAGGGCTCTGTGTTGCAGCCCATTCAGGCCTGCGTGTTCTACTCCAGTCAGGGCTCTGTGGTCCAGACACTTCCGGGCTCTGTGTTCCAGTCCATTCAGGGCTCCGTGTTCTTGTCCAGACCGGGCGCCGTTTTCCAGTACAGTCAGGCCTCCGTGTTCCAGTATTGTCAGAGCTCTGCGTTCTAGAACTCTCAGTGCTCCGTGTTATTATGCAGTCAGGGCTCTGTGTTCCAATGCATTCAGGGCTGCGTGTTCTAGTCCAGTCAGGGCTCTGTGTTCCAGTCCATTTAGGGCTCAGTGTTCTAGTCCAGTCAGGGCTCCGTGTTCCTATACTGCCAGGGCTCTGTGTTTTAGACCAGTCAGTGTTCTGTGTTCTAGACCAGACAGTGCTCTGTGTTTTAATACAGTCAGTTTTCCGTGTTCTAGTACAGTCAGGGCTCTGTGTTCTACTCCATTCAGTGCTCTGTGATCTAGACCAGACCGGGCTCTGTGTTCTAGTACAGACAGGCCTCCGGGTTCCAGTAAAGTCAGGGCTTTGTGTTGCAGTCCAGTCAGGCCTCCGTGTTCCAGTACAGTCAGGGCTTTGTGTTCTAGACCAGTCTGTGCTCCGTGTACTTATGCAGTCAGGGTTCCGTGTTACAGTCAATTCAGGGCTCTGTGTTCTCGCCCATTCAAGACTCCGTGTTGAAGTCCAGTCAGGGCTCCGTGTTCCAGTACACTCAGGGCTCTGTGTTCTAGACCAGTCAGTGCTCCGTGTGTTATTACAGTCAGTTTTCCGTGTTCCAGTACAGTCAGGGCTCTGTGTTCTACTCAATTCAGTGCTCTGTGTTCTAGACCAGACAGGGCTCTGTGATCTAGTACAGACAGGCATCAGTGTTCCAGTATAGTCAGGGCTCTGTGTTGCAGTCCAGTCAGGGCTCTGTGTTCCAGTACAGTCAGGGCTCTGTGTTCTAGACCAGACAGGGCTCTGTGTTCTAGTACAGACAGGCGTCCGAGTTCCAGTATAGTCAGATATTTGTGCTGCAGTCCAGTCAGGGCTCCGTGTTCCAGTACAGTCAGGTCTTTGTGTTATAGACCAGTCTGTGCTCCGTGTTCTAATCCAGTCAGGGCTCTGTGTTCTAGTCCATTCATTGCTCCGTGTTCTACTCCATTCTGGACTCAGAGTTCTGGTGCAGTCAGGTCTGCGTGTTCATGTCCAGTCAAGGCTCCGTGTTCTAGTCCAGTCAGCGCTCTATGTTCCACTCACTTCAGGGCTCTGTGTTCCCGTCCCGTCAGGGTTCTGTGTTCCAGTACAGTCAGGGCTCTGTGTTCTAGACCAGTCAGTGTTCTGTGTTCCAGTCCATTCACGGCTCAGTGTTTTAGTACAGTCAATTTTCCGTGTTCCAGTACAGTCATGGCTCTGTGTTCTACTCAATTCAGTGTTCTGTGTTCTAGACCAGACAGGGCTCTGTGATCTAGTACAGACAGGCATCAGTGTTCCAGTATAGTCAGGGCTCTGTGTTGCAGTCCAGTCAGGGCTCTGTGTTCCAGTACAGTCAGGGCTCTGTGTTCTAGACCAGTCTGTGCTCCGTGTTCTTATGCAGTCAGGGTTCTGTGTTACAGTCACTTCAGTGCTCTGTGTTCCAGTCCATTCGGTGCTCCGAGTTCTAGTACAGTCAGCCCTCTGTGTTCTAGTATAGTCAGGGCTCCGTGTTCCAGTACAGTCAGGGCTCCGTGTTCTAGACCAGACAGTGCTATGTGTTCTTGATCAGTCGGTGCTCTGTGTTCTAGAACAGACAGTGCTCTGTGTTCTAGTACAGAGAGGCCTCCGGGTTCCAGTATAGTCAGGGCTTTGTGTTGCAGATCCAGTCAGGGCTCCGTGTTCCAGTACAGTCAGGGCTCTGAGTTCTAGACCAGACCGTGCTCTGTGTTCTAGTACAGTCAGGCATCCGTGCTGCAGTATAGTCAGAGCTCTGTGTTCTAGAACTGACCGTGCTCCGTGTTCTTATGTAGTCAGGGCTCTGTGTTCCAATCCAAACAGGGCTGCGTGTCCTAGTCCAGTCAGTTTTCCGTGTTCAAGTACAGTCAGGGCTCTGTGTTCTACTCCATTCAGCGCTCTGTGTTCTAGACCAGATAGGGCTCTGTGATCTAGTACAGACAGGCATCAGTGTTCCAGTATAGTCAGGGCTCTGTGTTGCAGTCACTTCAGTGCTCTGTGTTCCAGTCCATTCAGTGCTCCGAGTTCTAGTACAGTCAGCCCTCTGTGTTCTAGTATAGTCCGGGCTCCGTGTTCCAGTACAGTCAGGCATCCGTGCTGCAGTATAGTCAGAGCTCTGTGTTCTAGAACTGACCGTGCTCCGTGTAATTATGCAGTCAGGGCTCCGTGTTACAATCCATTCAGGGCTGCGTGTTCTAGTCCAGTCAGTTTTCCGTGTTCAAGTTCAGTCAGGGCTCTGTGTTCTACTCCATTCAGTGCTCTGTGATCTAGACCAGTCAGGGCTCCGTGTTCCTATACTGCCAGGGCTCTGTGTTTTAGACCAGTCAGTGTTCTGTGTTCTAGACCAGACAGTGCTCTGTGTTTTAGTACAGTTAGTTTTCCGTGTTCCAGTACAGTCAGGGCTCTGTGTTCTATTCCATTCAGTGCTCTGTGATCTAGACCAGACAGGGCTCTGCGTTCTCGTACAGACAGGCCTCCGGGTTCCAGTATAGTCAGGGCTTTGTGTTGCAGTCCAGTCAGGGCTCCGTTTTCCAGTACAGTCAGGGCTCTGTGTTCTAGACCAGACCGTGCTCTGTGTTCTAGTACAGTCAGGCATCCGTGCTCCAGTATAGTCAGAGCACTGTGTTCTTGAACTGACAGTGCTCCGTGTTCTTATGCAGTCAGGGTTTGTGTTCCAATCCATTCAGGGCTGCGTGTTCTAGTCCAGTCAGTTTTCCGTGTTCAAGTACAGTCAGGGCTCTGTGTTCTACTCCATTCAACGCTCTGTGTTCTAGACCAGACAGGGCTCTGTGTTCTAGTACAGACAGGCGTCCGAGTTCCAGTATAGTCAGATGTTTGTGCTGCTGTCCAGTCAGGGCTCCGTGTTCCAGTACAGTCAGGTCTTTGTGTTATAGACCAGTCTGTGCTCCGTGTTCTAATCCAGTCAGGGCTCTGTGTACCAGTCACTTCAGGGCTCTGTGTTCTAGTCCATTCAGGGCTCCGTGTTCTACTGCATTCTGGACTCAGTGTTCTGGTGCAGTCAGGTCTGCGTGTTCATGTCCAGTCAAGGCTCCGTGTTCTAGTCCAGTCAGCGCTCTATGTTCCACTCACTTCAGGGCTCTGTGTTCCCGTCCCGTCAGGGTTCTGTGTTCCAGTACAGTCAGGGCTCTGTGTTCTAGACCAGTCAGTGTTCTGTGTTCCAGTCCATTCACGGCTCAGTGTTTTAGTACAGTCAGTTTTCCGTGTTCCAGTACAGTCATGGCTCTGTGTTCTACTCAATTCAGTGCTCTGTGTTCTAGACCAGACAGGGCTCTGTGATCTAGTACAGACAGGCATCAGTGTTCCAGTATAGTCAGGGCTCTGTGTTGCAGTCCAGTCAGGGCTCTGTGTTCCAGTACAGTCAGGGCTCTGTGTTCTAGACCAGTCTGTGCTCCGTGTTCTTATGCAGTCAGGGTTCTGTGTTACAGTCACTTCAGTGCTCTGTGTTCCAGTCCATTCAGTGCTCCGAGTTCTAGTACAGTCAGCCCTCTGTGTTCTAGTATAGTCAGGGCTCCGTGTTCCAGTACAGTCAGGGCTCCGTGTTCTAGACCAGACAGTGCTCTGTGTTCTAGACCATACAGTGCTCTGTGTTCTAGTACAGTAAGGCCTCCGTGTTCCAGTCCCGTCAGGGCTCTGTGTTGTAGTACAGTCAGGGTTCGATGTCTAGTCCAGTCAGGGCTCCGTGTTCCAGTACAGTCAGGGCTCTGTGCTCTTGATCAGTCGGTGCTCTGTGTTCTAGAACAGACAGTGTTCTGTGTTCTAGTACAGTCCGGCCACCGTGTACCAGTATAGTCAGGGCTTTGTGTTCTAGACCGGTCAGTGCTCCGTGTTCTTATGAAGTCAGGGCTCTTTGTTGCAGTCCATTCAGGCCTGCGTGTTCTACTCCAGTCAGGGCTCTGTGGTCCAGACACTTCCGGGCTCTGTGTTCCAGTCCATTCAGGGCTCCGTGTTCTTGTCCAGACAGGGCGCCGTTTTCCAGTACAGTCAGGCCTCCGTGTTCCAGTATTGTCAGAGCTCTGTGTTCTAGAACTGTCAGTGCTCCGTGTTCTTATGCAGTCAGGGCTCTGTGTTCCGATCCATTCAGGGCTGCGTGTTCTAGTCCAGTCAGGGCTCCGTGTTCCAATACTGCCAGGGCTCTGTGTTTTAGACCAGTCAGTGTTCTGTGTTCTACTCCATTCAGTGCTCTGTGATCTAGACCAGACAGGGCTCTGTGTTCTAGTACAGAGAGGCCTCCGGGTTCCAGTATAGTCAGGGCTTTGTGTTGCAGATCCAGTCAGGGCTCCGTGTTCCAGTACAGTCAGGGCTCTGTGCTCTAGACCAGACCGTGCTCTGTGTTCTAGTACAGTCAGGCATCCGTGTTCCAGTATAGTCAGGGCTCTGTGTTGCAGACCAGTCAGGGCACCGTGTTCCAGTACAGTCAGGGCTTTGTGTTCTAGACCAGTCTGAGCTCCGTGTTCTTATTGCAGTCAGGGTTCTGTTTTACATTCACTTCAGGGCTCAGTGTTCCTGTCCATTCTGTGCTCCGTGTTCTAATCCAGTCAGGGCTCTGTGTTCCAGTCACTTCAGGGCTCTGTGTTCTAGTCCATTCAGTGCTCCGTGTACTAGTACAGTCAGGCCTCCGTGTTCCAGCATAATCAGGGCTCCGTGTTCCAGTACAGTCAGGGCTCTGTGTTCTAGACCAGACAGTGCTCAGTGTTCTAGTACAGTCAGGCCTCCGTGTTCCAGTATAGTCAGAGCTCTGTGTTCTAGAACTGTCAGTGCTCCGTGTTCTTATGCGGTCAGTGCTCTGTGTTCCGGTCCAGTCAGGGCTGCGTGTTCTAGTCCAGAAAGTGCTCTGTGTTTTAGTGCAGTCAGTCCTGGGTGTTCCAGTTCAGTCAGGGCTCGGTGTTCCAGTCCATTCAGGGCTCTGTGTTCCAGTCCAGACAGGGCCCCGTTTTCCAGTACCGTCAGGGCTCTGTGTTCTAGACCAGTCAGTGCTCTGTGTTCTAGTACAGTCAGTTTTCCGTGTTCCAGTACAGTCATGGCTCTGTGTTCTACTCCATTCAGGGCTCTGTGTTCCAGTCCAGACAGGGCTCCGTTTTCCAGTACAGTCAGGGCTCTGTGTTCTAGACCAGTCAGTGCTCTGTGTTCTAGTACAGTAAGGCCTCCGTGTTCCAGTCCCGTCAGGGCTCTGTGTTGTAGTACAGTCAGGGCTCCATGTCTTGTCCAGTCAGGGCTCCGTGTTCTTGTCCAGACAGGGCTCCGTTTTCCAGTACAGTCAGGCCTCCGAGTTCCTGTATAGTCAGAGCTCTGTGTTCTAGAGCTGTCAGTGCTCCGCGGTCTTATGCAGTCAGGGCTCTGTGTTCCAATCCATTCAGGGCTGCGTGTTCTAGTCCAGTCAGGGCTCCGTGTTCTAGTCCAGTCAGGGCTCTGTGTTCTAGTCCTGTCAGTGTTCTTTCTTCTAGACCAGACAGTGCTCTGTGTTTTAGTACAGTCAGTTTTCCGTGTTCCAGTAGAGTCAGGGCTCTGTGTTCTACTCCATTCAGTGCTCTGTGTTCTAGACCAGTCAGGGCTCTGTGTTCTAGTACAGGCAGGCGTCCGAGTTCCAGTATAGTCAGGGCACTGTTTTGCAGTCCCGTCAGGGCTCCGTGTTCCAGTACAGTCAGGGCTTTGTGTTCTAGAACAGCCTGTGTTCCGTGTTCTTATGCAGTCAGGGTTCCGTGTTACAGTCACTTCAGGGCTCTGTGTTCTCGCCCATTCAACGCTCCGTGTTGAAGTCCAGTCAGGGCTCCGTATTCCAGTACGGTCAGGGCTCTGTGTTCTAGACCAGACAGTCCTCTGTCTTTTAGTACAGTCAGTTTTCCGTGTTCCAGTACAGTCAGGGCTCTGTGTTCTAGACCAGACCGTGCTCTGTGTTCTAGTACAGTCAGGCCTCCGTGTTCCAGTATAGTCAGAGCCCTGTGCTCTAGACCAGTCTGTGCTCCGTGTTCTTATGCAGTCAGGGCTCTGTGTTCGTCCATTCAGGGCTCCGTGTTCTAGTCCAGTCAGGGCTCCGTGTTCCAGTACCGTCAGTGCTCTGTGTTCTAGACCAGTCAGTGTTCTGTGTTCTAGACCAGACAGTGCTCTGTGTTTTAGTACAGTCAGTTTTCCGTGTTCCAGTACAGTCAGGGCTCTGTGTTCTGGACCAGACCGTGCTATGTGTTCTAGTACAGTCAGGCCTCCGTGTTCCAGTATAGTCAGAGCTCTGTGTTCTAGAACTGTCAGTGCTCCGTGTTCTTATGCGGTCAGTGCTCTGTGTTCCGGTCCATTCAGGGCTGCGTGTTCTAGTCCAGAAAGTGCTCTGTGTTTTAGTGCAGTCAGTCCTGGGTATTCCAGTCCAGTCATTGCTCCGTGTTCCAGTCCAGTCAGGGCTCTGTGTTCCAGTTCAGTCAGGGCTCGGTGTTCCAGTCCATTCAGGGCTCTGTGTTCCAGTCCAGACAGGGCTCCGTTTTCCAGTACAGTCAGGGCTCTGTGTTCTAGACCAGTCAGTGCTCTGTGTTCTAGTACAGTAAGGCCTCCGTGTTCCAGTCCCGTCAGGGCTCTGTGTTGTAGTACAGTCAGGGCTCCATGTCTTGTCCAGTCAGGGCTCCGTGTTCTTGTCCAGACAGGGCTCCGTTTTCCAGTACAGTCAGGCCTCCGAGTTCCTGTATAGTCAGAGCTCTGTGTTCTAGAGCTGTCAGTGCTCCGCGGTCTTATGCAGTCAGGGCTCTGTGTTCCAAACCATTCAGGGCTGCGTGTTCTAGTCCAGTCAGGGCTCCGTGTTCTAGTCCAGTCAGGGCTCTGTGTTCCAGTCCATTCAGGGCTCAGTGCTCTTGTCCAATCAGGGATCCGTGTTCCTATCCTGTCAGGGCTGTGTGTTCTAGTCCTGTCAGTGTTCTTTCTTCTAGACCAGACAGTGCTCTGTGTTTTAGTACAGTCAGTTTTCCGTGTTCCAGTACAGTCAGGGCTCTGTGTTCTACTCCATTCAGTGCTCTGTGTTCTAGACCAGTCAGGGCTCTGTGTTCTAGTACAGACAGGCGTCCGAGTTCCAGTATAGTCAGGGCACTGTTTTGCAGTCCCGTCAGGGCTCCGTGTTCCAGTACAGTCAGGGCTTTGTGTTCTAGACCAGTCTGTGTTCCGTGTTCTTATGCAGTCAGGGTTCCGTGTTACAGTCACTTCAGGGCTCTGTGTTCTCGCCCATTCAACGCTCCGTGTTGAAGTCCAGTCAGGGCTCCGTATTCCAGTACAGTCAGGGTTCTGTGTTCTAGACCAGACAGTCCTCTGTCTTTTAGTACAGTCAGTTTTCCGAGTTCCAGTACAGTCAGGGCTCTGTGTTCTAGACCAGACCGTGCTCAGTGTTCTAGTACAGTCAGGCCTCCGTGTTCCAGTATAGTCAGAGCTCTGTGTTCTAGAACTGTCAGTGCTCCGTGTTCTTATGCGGTCAGTGCTCTGTGTTCCGGTCCATTCAGGGCTGCGTGTTCTAGTCCAGAAAGTCCTCTGTGTTTTAGTGCAGTCAGTCCTGGGTATTCCAGTCCAGTCATTGCTCCGTGTTCCAGTCCAGTCAGGGCTCTGTGTTCCAGTTCAGTCAGGGCTCGGTGTTCCAGTCCATTCAGGGCTCTGTGTTCCAGTCCAGACAGGGCTCCGTTTTCCAGTACAGTCAGGGCTCTGTGTTCTAGTACAGTAAGGCCTCCGTGTTCCAGTCCCGTCAGGGCTCTGTGTTGTAGTACAGTCAGGGCTCCATGTCTTGTCCAGTCAGGGCTCCGTGTTCTTGTCCAGACAGGGCTCCGTTTTCCAGTACAGTCAGGCCTCCGAGTTCCTGTATAGTCAGAGCTCTGTGTTCTAGAGCTGTCAGTGCTCCGCGGTCTTATGCAGTCAGGGCTCTGTGTTCCAATCCATTCAGGGCTGCGTGTTCTAGTCCAGTCAGGGCTCCGTGTTCTAGTCCAGTCAGGGCTCTGTGTTCCAGTCCATTCAGGGCTCAGTGCTCTAGTCCAATCAGGGATCTGTGTTCCTATCCTGTCAGGGCTGTGTGTTCTAGTCCTGTCAGTGTTCTTTCTTCTAGACCAGACAGTGCTCTGTGTTTTAGTACAGTCAGTTTTCCGTGTTCCAGTACAGTCAGGGCTCTGTTTTCTACTCCATTCAGTGCTCTGTGTTCTAGACCAGTCAGGGCTCTGTGTTCTAGTACAGGCAGGCGTCCGAGTTCCAGTATAGTCAGGGCACTGTTTTGCAGTCCCGTCAGGGCTCCGTGTTCCAGTACAGTCAGGGCTTTGTGTTCTAGACCAGTCTGTGTTCCGTGTTCTTATGCAGTCAGGGTTCCGTGTTACAGTCACTTCAGGGCACTGTGTTCTCGCCCATTCAACGCTCCGTGTTGAAGTCCAGTCAGGGCTCCGTATTCCAGTACAGTCAGGGTTCTGTGTTCTAGACCAGACAGTCCTCTGTCTTTTAGTACAGTCAGTTTTCCGAGTTCCAGTACAGTCAGGGCTCTGTGTTCTAGACCAGACCGTGCTCAGTGTTCTAGTACAGTCAGGCCTCCGTGTTCCAGTATAGTCAGAGCTCTGTGTTCTAGAACTGTCAGTGCTCCGTGTTCTTATGCGGTCAGTGCTCTGTGTTCCGGTCCATTCAGGGCTGCGTGTTCTAGTCCAGAAAGTCCTCTGTGTTTTAGTGCAGTCAGTCCTGGGTATTCCAGTCCAGTCATTGCTCCGTGTTCCAGTCCAGTCAGGGCTCTGTGTTCCAGTTCAGTCAGGGCTCGGTGTTCCAGTCCATTCAGGGCTCTGTGTTCCAGTCCAGACAGGGCTCCGTTTTCCAGTACAGTCAGGGCTCTGTGTTCTAGACCAGTCAGTGCTCTGTGTTCTAGTACAGTAAGGCCTCCGTGTTCCAGTCCCGTCAGGGCTCTGTGTTGTAGTACAGTCAGGGCTCCATGTCTTGTCCAGTCAGGGCTCCGTGTTCTTGTCCAGACAGGGCTCCGTTTTCCAGTACAGTCAGGCCTCCGAGTTCCTGTATAGTCAGAGCTCTGTGTTCTAGAGCTGTCAGTGCTCCGCGGTCTTATGCAGTCAGGGCTCTGTGTTCCAATCCATTCAGGGCTGCGTGTTCTAGTCCAGTCAGGGCTCCGTGTTCTAGTCCAGTCAGGGCTCTGTGTTCCAGTCCATTCAGGGCTCAGTGCTCTAGTCCAATCAGGGATCTGTGTTCCTATCCTGTCAGGGCTGTGTGTTCTAGTCCTGTCAGTGTTCTTTCTTCTAGACCAGACAGTGCTCTGTGTTTTAGTACAGTCAGTTTTCCGTGTTCCAGTACAGTCAGGGCTCTGTTTTCTACTCCATTCAGTGCTCTGTGTTCTAGACCAGTCAGGGCTCTGTGTTCTAGTACAGGCAGGCGTCCGAGTTCCAGTATAGTCAGGGCACTGTTTTGCAGTCCCGTCAGGGCTCCGTGTTCCAGTACAGTCAGGGCTTTGTGTTCTAGACCAGTCTGTGCTCCGTGTTCTTATGCAGTCAGGGCACTGTGTTCGTCCATTCAGGGCTCCGTGTTCTAGTCCAGTCTGGGCTCCGTGTTCCAGTACAGTCAGTGTTCTGTGTTCTAGACCAGACAGTGCTCTGTGTTTTAGTACAGTCAGTTTTCCGTGTTCCAGTTCAGTCAGGGCTCTGTGTTCTGGACCAGACCGTGCTCTGTGTTCTAGTACAGTCAGGCCTCCGTGTTCCAGTATAGTCAGAGCTCTGTGTTCTTGAACTGTCAGTGCTCCGTTTTCTTATGCAGTCAGGGCTCTGTGTTCCAATCCATTCAGGGCTGCGTGTTCTAGTCCAGTCAGTTTTCCGTGTTCCAGTACAGTCAGGGCTCTGTGTTCTACTCCATTCAGTGCTCTAGACCAGACAGGGCTCTGTGTTCTAGTGCAGACAGGCCTCCGGGTTCCAGTATAGTCAGGGCTTTGTGTTGCAGACCAGTCAGGGCTCCGTGTTGCAGTACAGTCAGGGCTCTGTGTTCTAGACCAGACCGTGCTCTGTGTTCTAGTACAGTCAGGCATCCGTGCTCCAGTATAGTCAGAGCACTGTGTTCTTGAACTGACAGTGCTCCGTGTTCTTATGCAGTCAGGGCTCTGTTTTCCAATCCATTCAGGGCTGCGTGTTCTAGTCCAGTCAGTTTTCCGTGTTCCAGTACAGTCAGGGCTCTGTGTTCTACTCCATTCAGTGCTCTGTGATCTAGACCAGACAGGGCTCTGTGTTCTAGTACAGACAGGCCTCCGGGTTCCAGTATAGTCAGGGCTTTGTGTTGCAGTCCCGTCAGGGCTCCGTGTTCCAGTACAGTCAGGGCTTTGTGTTCTAGATCAGTCTGAGTTCCGTGTTCTTATGCAGTCAGGGTTCCGTGTTACAGTCACTTCAGGGCTCTGTGTTCTCGCCCATTCAACGCTCCGTGTTGAAGTCCAGTCAGGGCTCCGTATTCCAGTACAGTCAGGGCTCTGTGTTCTAGACCAGACAGTCCTCTGTCTTTTAGTACAGTCAGTTTTCCGTGTTCCAGTACAGTCAGGGCTCTGTGTTCTAGACCAGACCGTGCTCTGTGTTCTAGTACAGTCAGGCCTCCGTGTTCCAGTATAGTCAGAGCCCTGTGCTCTAGACCAGTCTGTGCTCCGTGTTCTTATGCAGTCAGGGCACTGTGTTCGTCCATTCAGGGCTCCGTGTTCTAGTCCAGTCAGGGCTTCTTGTTCCAGTACCGTCAGTGCTCTGTGTTCTAGACCAGTCAGTGTTCTGTGTTCTAGACCAGACAGTGCTCTGTGTTTTAGTACAGTCAGTTTTCCGTGTTCCAGTATAGTCAGAGCTCTGTGTTCTTGAACTGTCAGTGCTCCGTTTTCTTATGCAGTCAGGGCTCTGTGTTCCAATCCATTCAGGGCTGCGTGTTCTAGTCCAGTCAGTTTTCCGTGTTCCAGTACAGTCAGGGCTCTGTGTTCTACTCCATTCAGTGCTCTAGACCAGACAGGGCTCTGTGTTCTAGTGCAGACAGGCCTCCGGGTTCCAGTATAGTCAGGGCTTTGTGTTGCAGACCAGTCAGGGCTCCGTGTTGCAGTACAGTCAGGGCTCTGTGTTCTAGACCAGACCGTGCTCTGTGTTCTAGTACAGTCAGGCATCCGTGCTCCAGTATAGTCAGAGCACTGTGTTCTTGAACTGACAGTGCTCCGTGTTCTTATGCAGTCAGGGCTCTGTTTTCCAATCCATTCAGGGCTGCGTGTTCTAGTCCAGTCAGTTTTCCGTGTTCCAGTACAGTCAGGGCTCTGTGTTCTACTCCATTCAGTGCTCTGTGATCTAGACCAGACAGGGCTCTGTGTTCTAGTACAGACAGGCCTCCGGTTTCCAGTATAGTCAGGGCTTTGTGTTGCAGTCCCGTCAGGGCTCCGTGTTCCAGTACAGTCAGGGCTTTGTGTTCTAGATCAGTCTGAGTTCCGTGTTCTTATGCAGTCAGGGTTCCGTGTTACAGTCACTTCAGGGCTCTGTGTTCTCGCCCATTCAACGCTCCGTGTTGAAGTCCAGTCAGGGCTCCGTATTCCAGTACAGTCAGGGCTCTGTGTTCTAGACCAGACAGTCCTCTGTCTTTTAGTACAGTCAGTTTTCCGTGTTCCAGTACAGTCAGGGCTCTGTGTTCTAGACCAGACCGTGCTCTGTGTTCTAGTACAGTCAGGCCTCCGTGTTCCAGTATAGTCAGAGCCCTGTGCTCTAGACCAGTCTGTGCTCCGTGTTCTTATGCAGTCAGGGCACTGTGTTCGTCCATTCAGGGCTCCGTGTTCTAGTCCAGTCAGGGCTTCGTGTTCCAGTACCGTCAGTGCTCTGTGTTCTAGACCAGTCAGTGTTCTGTGTTCTAGACCAGACAGTGCTCTGTGTTTTAGTACAGTCAGTTTTCCGTGTTCCAGTACAGTCAGGGCTCTGTGTTCTGGACCAGACCGTGCTATGTGTTCTAGTACAGTCAGGCCTCCGTGTTCCAGTATAGTCAGAGCTCTGTGTTCTAGAACTGTCAGTGCTCCGTGTTCTTATGCGGTCAGTGCTCTGTGTTCCGGTCCATTCAGGGCTGCGTGTTCTAGTCCAGAAAGTGCTCTGTGTTTTAGTGCAGTCAGTCCTGGGTATTCCAGTACAGTCATTGCTCCGTGTTCCAGTCCAGTCAGGGCTCTGTGTTCCAGTTCAGTCAGGGCTCGGTGTTCCAGTCCATTCAGGGCTCTGTGTTCCAGTCCAGACAGGGCTCCGTTTTCCAGTACAGTCAGGGCTCTGTGTTCTAGACCAGTCAGTGCTCTGTGTTCTAGTACAGTAAGGCCTCCGTGTTCCAGTCCCGTCAGGGCTCTGTGTTGTAGTACAGTCAGGGCTCCATGTCTTGTCCAGTCAGGGCTCCGTGTTCTTGTCCAGACAGGGCTCCGTTTTCCAGTACAGTCAGGCCTCCGAGTTCCTGTATAGTCAGAGCTCTGTGTTCTAGAGCTGTCAGTGCTCCGCGGTCTTATGCAGTCAGGGCTCTGTGTTCCAATCCATTCAGGGCTGCGTGTTCTAGTCCAGTCAGGGCTCCGTGTTCTAGTCCAGTCAGGGCTCTGTGTTCTAGTCCTGTCAGTGTTCTTTCTTCTAGACCAGACAGTGCTCTGTGTTTTAGTACAGTCAGTTTTCCGTGTTCCAGTAGAGTCAGGGCTCTGTGTTCTACTCCATTCAGTGCTCTGTGTTCTAGACCAGTCAGGGCTCTGTGTTCTAGTACAGGCAGGCGTCCGAGTTCCAGTATAGTCAGGGCACTGTTTTGCAGTCCCGTCAGGGCTCCGTGTTCCAGTACAGTCAGGGCTTTGTGTTCTAGACCAGTCTGTGTTCCGTGTTCTTATGCAGTCAGGGTTCCGTGTTACAGTCACTTCAGGGCTCTGTGTTCTCGCCCATTCAACGCTCCGTGTTGAAGTCCAGTCAGGGCTCCGTATTCCAGTACAGTCAGGGCTCTGTGTTCTAGACCAGACAGTCCTCTGTCTTTTAGTACAGTCAGTTTTCCGTGTTCCAGTACAGTCAGGGCTCTGTGTTCTAGACCAGACCGTGCTCTGTGTTCTAGTACAGTCAGGCCTCCGTGTTCCAGTATAGTCAGAGCCCTGTGCTCTAGACCAGTCTGTGCTCCGTGTTCTTATGCAGTCAGGGCACTGTGTTCGTCCATTCAGGGCTCCGTGTTCTAGTCCAGTCAGGGCTTCGTGTTCCAGTACCGTCAGTGCTCTGTGTTCTAGACCAGTCAGTGTTCTGTGTTCTAGACCAGACAGTGCTCTGTGTTTTAGTACAGTCAGTTTTCCGTGTTCCAGTACAGTCAGGGCTCTGTGTTCTGGACCAGACCGTGCTATGTGTTCTAGTACAGTCAGGCCTCCGTGTTCCAGTATAGTCAGAGCTCTGTGTTCTAGAACTGTCAGTGCTCCGTGTTCTTATGCGGTCAGTGCTCTGTGTTCCGGTCCATTCAGGGCTGCGTGTTCTAGTCCAGAAAGTGCTCTGTGTTTTAGTGCAGTCAGTCCTGGGTATTCCAGTACAGTCATTGCTCCGTGTTCCAGTCCAGTCAGGGCTCTGTGTTCCAGTTCAGTCAGGGCTCGGTGTTCCAGTCCATTCAGGGCTCTGTGTTCCAGTCCAGACAGGGCTCCGTTTTCCAGTACAGTCAGGGCTCTGTGTTCTAGACCAGTCAGTGCTCTGTGTTCTAGTACAGTAAGGCCTCCGTGTTCCAGTCCCGTCAGGGCTCTGTGTTGTAGTACAGTCAGGGCTCCATGTCTTGTCCAGTCAGGGCTCCGTGTTCTTGTCCAGACAGGGCTCCGTTTTCCAGTACAGTCAGGCCTCCGAGTTCCTGTATAGTCAGAGCTCTGTGTTCTAGAGCTGTCAGTGCTCCGCGGTCTTATGCAGTCAGGGCTCTGTGTTCCAATCCATTCAGGGCTGCGTGTTCTAGTCCAGTCAGGGCTCCGTGTTCTAGTCCAGTCAGGGCTCTGTGTTCTAGTCCTGTCAGTGTTCTTTCTTCTAGACCAGACAGTGCTCTGTGTTTTAGTACAGTCAGTTTTCCGTGTTCCAGTAGAGTCAGGGCTCTGTGTTCTACTCCATTCAGTGCTCTGTGTTCTAGACCAGTCAGGGCTCTGTGTTCTAGTACAGGCAGGCGTCCGAGTTCCAGTATAGTCAGGGCACTGTTTTGCAGTCCCGTCAGGGCTCCGTGTTCCAGTACAGTCAGGGCTTTGTGTTCTAGACCAGTCTGTGTTCCGTGTTCTTATGCAGTCAGGGTTCCGTGTTACAGTCACTTCAGGGCTCTGTGTTCTCGCCCATTCAACGCTCCGTGTTGAAGTCCAGTCAGGGCTCCGTATTCCAGTACAGTCAGGGCTCTGTGTTCTAGACCAGACAGTCCTCTGTCTTTTAGTACAGTCAGTTTTCCGTGTTCCAGTACAGTCAGGGCTCTGTGTTCTAGACCAGACCGTGCTCTGTGTTCTAGTACAGTCAGGCCTCCGTGTTCCAGTATAGTCAGAGCCCTGTGCTCTAGACCAGTCTGTGCTCCGTGTTCTTATGCAGTCAGGGCACTGTGTTCGTCCATTCAGGGCTCCGTGTTGCAGTCCAGTCAGGGCTCCGTCTTCCAGTACAGTCAGGGCTTTGTGTTCTAGTCCAGTCTGTGCTCCCTGCTCTTATGCAGTCAGGGTTCCGTGTTACAGTCACTTCAGGGCACTGTGTTCTCGCCCATTCAAGGCTCCGTGTTGAAGTCCAGTCAGGGCTCCGTATTCCAGTACAGTCAGGGCTCTGTGTTCTAGACCAGACAGTCCTCTGTCTTTTAGTGCAGTCAGTTTTCCGAGTTCCAGTACAGTCAGGGCTCTATGTTCTAGACCAGACCGTGCTCTGTGTTCTAGTACAGTCAGGCCTCCGTGTTCCAGTATAGTCAGAGCCCTGTGCTGTAGACCAGTCTGTGCTCCGTGTTCTTATGCAGTCAGGGCACTGTGTTCGTCCATTCAGGGCTCCGTGTTCTAGTCCAGTCAGGGCTCCGTGTTCCAGTACCGTCAGTGCTCTGTGTTCTAGACCAGTCAGTGTTCTGTGTTCTAGACCAGACAGTGCTCTGTGTTTTAGTACAGTCAGTTTTCCGTGTTCCAGTACAGTCAGGGCTCTGTGTTCTGGACCAGACCGTGCTCTGTGTTCTAGTACAGTCAGGCCTCCGTGTTCCAGTACAGTCAGGGCTCTGTGTTCTACTCCATTCAGTGCTCTGTGTTCTAGACCAGACAGGGCTCTGTGTTCTAGTGCAGACAGGCCTCCGGGTTCCAGTATAGTCAGGGCTTTGTGTTGCAGACCAGTCAGGGCTCCGTGTTCCAGTACAGTCAGGGCTCTGTGTTCTAGACCAAACCGTGCTCTGTGTTCTAGTACAGTCAGGCATCCGTGCTCCAGTATAGTCAGAGCACTGTGTTCTTGAACTGACAGTGCTCCGTGTTCTTATGCAGTCAGGGCTCTGTTTTCCAATCCATTCAGGGCTGCGTGTTCTAGTCCAGTCAGTTTTCCGTGTTCCAGTACAGTCAGGGCTCTGTGTTCTACTCCATTCAGTGCTCTGTGATCTAGACCAGACAGGGCTCTGTGTTCTAGTACAGACAGGCCTCCGTGTTCCAGTCTAGTCAGGGCTCTGTGTTGCAGTCCATCCAGGCCTGCGTGTTCTACTCCAGTCAGGGCTCTGTTTTCTACTCCATTCAGTGCTCTGTGATCTAGACCAGACAGGGCTCTGTGTTCTAGTACAGACAGGCCTCCGGGTTCCAGTATAGTCAGGGCTTTGTGTTGCAGTCCAGTCAGGGTTCCGTGTTCCAGTACAGTCAGGGCTTTGTGTTCTAGACCAGTCTGTGCTCCCTGTTCTTATGCAGTCAGGGTTCCGTGTTACAGTCAATGCAGGGCTCTGTGTTCTCGCCCATTCAAGGCTCCGTGTTGAAGTCCAGTCAGGGCTCCGTGTTCCAGTACACTCAGGGCTCTGTATTCTAGACCAGTCAGTGCTCTGTGTTCTAGACCAGACAGTGCTCTGTGTTTTAGTACAGACTGTCCTCCGTGTTCCAGTACAGTCAGGGCTCTGTGTTCTACTCCATTCAGTGCTCTGTGTTCTAGAGCAGACAGGCCTCTGTGTTCCAGTATAGTCAGGGCTCTGTGTTGCAGTCCCGTCAGGGCACCGTGTTCCAGTACAGTCAGGGCTTTGTGTTCTACTCAATTCAGTGCTCTGTGTTCTAGAACAGACAGTGTTCTGTGTTCTAGTACTGTCCGACCACCGTGTACCAGTATAGTCCGGGCTCTGTGTTGCAGTCCCGTCAGGGCACCGTGGTCCAGTACAGTCAGGGCTTTGTGTTCTAGACCAGTCTGTGCTCCGTGTTCTTATGCAGTCAGGGTTCTGTGTTACAGTCACTTCAGTGCTCTGTGTTGCAGTCCATTCAGTGCTCCGAGTTCTAGTACAGTCAGCCCTCTGTGTTCTAGTATAGTCCGGGCTCCGTGTTCCAGTACAGTCAGGGCTCCGTGTTCTAGACCAGTCAATGCTCTGTGTTCTAGACCATACAGTGCTCTGTGTTCTAGTACAATAAGGCCTCCGTGTTCCAGTCCCGTCAGGGCTCTGTGTTGTAGTACAGTCAGGGTTCGATGTCTAGTCCAGTCAGGGCTTTGTGTTCTAGACCAGTCTGTGCTCCGAGTTCTTATGCAGTCAGGGATCCGTGTTACAGTCACTTCAGCGCTCTGTGTTCTCGCCCATTCAACGCTCCGTATTGAAGTCCAGTCAGGGCTCCGTGTACCAGTATAGTCAGGGCTTTGTGTTCTAGACCGGTCAGTGCTCCGTGTTCTTATGAAGTCAGGGCTCTGTGTTGCAGTCCATTCAGGCCTGCGTGTTTTACTCCAGTCAGGGCTCTGTGGTCCAGACACTTCCGGGCTCTGTGTTCCAGTCCATGCAGGGCTCCGTGTTCTTGTCCAGACAGGGCGCCGTTTTCCAGTACAGTCAGGCCTCCGTGTTCCAGTATTGTCAGAGCTCTGTGTTCTAGAACTGTCAGTGCTCCGTGTTCTTATGCAGTCAGGGCTCTGTGTTCCAATCCATTCAGGGCTGCGTGTTCTAGTCCAGTCAGTTTTCCGTGTTCAAGTTCAGTCAGGGCTCTGTGTTTTACTCCATTCAGTGCTCTGTGATCTAGACCAGACAGGGCTCTGTGTTCTAGTACAGTCAGGCATCCGTGCTCCAGTATAGTCAGAGCACTGTGTTCTTGAACTGACAGTGCTCCGTGTTCTTATGCAGTCAGGGCACTGTGTTCGTCCATTCATGGCTCCGTGTTCTAGTCCAGTCAGGGCTCCGTGTTCCAGTACCGTCAGTGCTCTGTGTTCTAGACCAGTCAGTGTTCTGTGTTCTAGACCAGACAGTGCTCTGTGTTTTAGTACAGTCAGTTTTCCGTGTTCCAATACAGTCAGGGCTCTGTGTTCTGGACCAGACCGTGCTATGTGTTCTAGTACAGTCAGGCCTCCGTGTTCCAGTATAGTCAGAGCTCTGTGTTCTTGACCAGTCTGTGTTCCGTGTTCTTATGCAGTCAGTGTTCCGTATTACAGTCACTTCAGGGCACTGTGTTCTCGCCCATTCAACGCTACGTTTGAAGTCCAGTCAGGGCTCCGTATTCTAGTACAGTCAGGGCTCTGTGTTCTAGACCAGACAGTCCTCTGTCTTTTAGTACAGTCAGTTTTCCGAGTTCCAGTACAGTCAGGGCTCTGTGTTCTAGACCAGACCGTGCTCTGTGTTCTAGTACAGTCAGGCCTCCGTGTTCCAGTATAGTCAGAGCCCTGTGCTGTAGACCAGTCTGTGCTCCGTGTTCTTATGCAGTCAGGGCACTGTGTTCGTCCATTCAGGGCTCCGTGTTCTAGTCCAGTCAGGGCTCCGTGTTCCAGTACCGTCAGTGCTCTGTGTTCTAGACCAGTCAGTGTTCTGTGTTCTAGACCAGACAGTGCTCTGTGTTTTAGTACAGTCAGTTTTCCGTGTTCCAGTACAGTCAGGGCTCTGTGTTCTGGACCAGACCGTGCTCTGTGTTCTAGTACAGTCAGGCCTCCGTGTTCCAGTACAGTCAGGGCTCTGTGTTCTACTCCATTCAGTGCTCTGTGTTCTAGACCAGACAGGGCTCTGTGTTCTAGTGCAGACAGGCCTCCGGGTTCCAGTATAGTCAGGGCTTTGTGTTGCAGACCAGTCAGGGCTCCGTGTTCCAGTACAGTCAGGGCTCTGTGTTCTAGACCAGACCGTGCTCTGTGTTCTAGTACAGTCAGGCATCCGTGCTCCAGTATAGTCAGAGCACTGTGTTCTTGAACTGACAGTGCTCCGTGTTCTTATGCAGTCAGGGCTCTGTTTTCCAATCCATTCAGGGCTGCGTGTTCTAGTCCAGTCAGTTTTCCGTGTTCCAGTACAGTCAGGGCTCTGTGTTCTACTCCATTCAGTGCTCTGTGTTCTAGACCAGACAGGGCTCTGTGTTCTATTACAGACAGGCCTCCGTGTTCCAGTCTAGTCAGGGCTCTGTGTTGCAGTCCATCCAGGCCTGCGTGTTCTACTCCAGTCAGGGCTCTGTGTTCTACTCCATTCAGTGCTCTGTGATCTAGACCAGACAGGGCTCTGTGTTCTAGTACAGACAGGCCTCCGGGTTCCAGTATAGTCAGGGCTTTGTGTTGCAGTCCAGTCAGGGCTCCGTGTTCCAGTACAGTCAGGGCTCTGTGTTCTAGACCAGACCGTGCTCTGTGTTCTAGTACAGTCAGGCATCCGTGCTCCAGTATAGTCAGAGCACTGTGTTCTTGAACTGACAGTGCTCCGTGTTCTTATGCAGTCAGGGCTCTGTGTTCTAGTGCAGACAGGCCTCCGGGTTCCAGTATAGTCAGGGCTTTGTGTTGCAGACCAGTCAGGGCTCCGTGTTCCAGTACAGTCAGGGCTCTGTGTTCTAGACCAGACCGTGCTCTGTGTTCTAGTCCAGTCAGTTTTCCGTGTTCCAGTACAGTCAGGGCTCTGTGTTCTACTCCATTCAGTGCTCTGTGTTCTAGACCAGACAGGGCTCTGTGTTCTATTACAGACAGGCCTCCGTGTTCCAGTCTAGTCAGGGCTCTGTGTTGCAGTCCATCCAGGCCTGCGTGTTCTACTCCAGTCAGGGCTCTGTGTTCTACTCCATTCAGTGCTCTGTGATCTAGACCAGACAGGGCTCTGTGTTCTAGTACAGACAGGCCTCCGGGTTCCAGTATAGTCAGGGCTTTGTGTTGCAGTCCAGTCAGGGCTCCGTGTTCCAGTACAGTCAGGGCTCTGTGTTCTAGACCAGACCGTGCTCTGTGTTCTAGTACAGTCAGGCATCCGTGCTCCAGTATAGTCAGAGCACTGTGTTCTTGAACTGACAGTGCTCCGTGTTCTTATGCAGTCAGGGCTCTGTGTTCTAGTGCAGACAGGCCTCCGGGTTCCAGTATAGTCAGGGCTTTGTGTTGCAGACCAGTCAGGGCTCCGTGTTCCAGTACAGTCAGGGCTCTGTGTTCTAGACCAGACCGTGCTCTGTGTTCTAGTCCAGTCAGTTTTCCGTGTTCCAGTACAGTCAGGGCTCTGTGTTCTACTCCATTCAGTGCTCTGTGTTCTAGACCAGACAGGGCTCTGTGTTCTATTACAGACAGTTCTCCGTGTTCCAGTCTAGTCAGGGCTCTGTGTTGCAGTCCATCCAGGCCTGCGTGTTCTACTCCAGTCAGGGCTCTGTGTTCTACTCCATTCAGTGCTCTGTGATCTAGACCAGACAGGGCTCTGTGTTCTAGTACAGACAGGCCTCCGGGTTCCAGTATAGTCAGGGCTTTGTGTTGCAGTCCAGTCAGGGTTCCGTGTTCCAGTACAGTCAGGGCTTTGTGTTCTAGACCAGTCTGTGCTCCCTGTTCTTATGCAGTCAGGGTTCCGTGTTACAGTCAATTCAGGGCTCTGTGTTCTCGCCCATTCAAGGCTCCGTGTTGAAGTCCAGTCAGGGCTCCGTGTTCCAGTACACTCAGGGCTCTGTATTCTAGACCAGTCAGTGCTCTGTGTTCTAGACCAGACAGTGCTCTGTGTTTTAGTACAGACTGTCCTCCGTGTTCCAGTACAGTCAGGGCTCTGTGTTCTACTCCATTCAGTGCTCTGTGTTCTAGAGCAGACAGGCCTCTGTGTTCCAGTATAGTCAGGGCTCTGTGTTGCAGTCCCGTCAGGGCACCGTGTTCCAGTACAGTCAGGGCTCTGTGTTCTACTCCATTCAGTGCTCTGTGTTCTAGACCAGACAGGGCTCTGTGTTCTAGTGCAGACAGGCCTCCGGGTTCCAGTATAGTCAGGGCTTTGTGTTGCAGACCAGTCAGGGCTCCGTGTTCCAGTACAGTCAGGGCTCTGTGTTCTAGACCAGACCGTGCTCTGTGTTCTAGTACAGTCAGGCATCCGTGCTCCAGTATAGTCAGAGCACTGTGTTCTTGAACTGACAGTGCTCCGTGTTCTTATGCAGTCAGGGCTCTGTTTTCCAATCCATTCAGGGCTGCGTGTTCTAGTCCAGTCAGTTTTCCGTGTTCCAGTACAGTCAGGGCTCTGTGTTCTACTCCATTCAGTGCTCTGTGTTCTAGACCAGACAGGGCTCTGTGTTCTATTACAGACAGGCCTCCGTGTTCCAGTCTAGTCAGGGCTCTGTGTTGCAGTCCATCCAGGCCTGCGTGTTCTACTCCAGTCAGGGCTCTGTGTTCTACTCCATTCAGTGCTCTGTGATCTAGACCAGACAGGGCTCTGTGTTCTAGTACAGACAGGCCTCCGGGTTCCAGTATAGTCAGGGCTTTGTGTTGCAGTCCAGTCAGGGCTCCGTGTTCCAGTACAGTCAGGGCTCTGTGTTCTAGACCAGACCGTGCTCTGTGTTCTAGTACAGTCAGGCATCCGTGCTCCAGTATAGTCAGAGCACTGTGTTCTTGAACTGACAGTGCTCCGTGTTCTTATGCAGTCAGGGCTCTGTGTTCTAGTGCAGACAGGCCTCCGGGTTCCAGTATAGTCAGGGCTTTGTGTTGCAGACCAGTCAGGGCTCCGTGTTCCAGTACAGTCAGGGCTCTGTGTTCTAGACCAGACCGTGCTCTGTGTTCTAGTCCAGTCAGTTTTCCGTGTTCCAGTACAGTCAGGGCTCTGTGTTCTACTCCATTCAGTGCTCTGTGTTCTAGACCAGACAGGGCTCTGTGTTCTATTACAGACAGTTCTCCGTGTTCCAGTCTAGTCAGGGCTCTGTGTTGCAGTCCATCCAGGCCTGCGTGTTCTACTCCAGTCAGGGCTCTGTGTTCTACTCCATTCAGTGCTCTGTGATCTAGACCAGACAGGGCTCTGTGTTCTAGTACAGACAGGCCTCCGGGTTCCAGTATAGTCAGGGCTTTGTGTTGCAGTCCAGTCAGGGTTCCGTGTTCCAGTACAGTCAGGGCTTTGTGTTCTAGACCAGTCTGTGCTCCCTGTTCTTATGCAGTCAGGGTTCCGTGTTACAGTCAATTCAGGGCTCTGTGTTCTCGCCCATTCAAGGCTCCGTGTTGAAGTCCAGTCAGGGCTCCGTGTTCCAGAACACTCAGGGCTCTGTATTCTAGACCAGTCAGTGCTCTGTGTTCTAGACCAGACAGTGCTCTGTGTTTTAGTACAGACTGTCCTCCGTGTTCCAGTACAGTCAGGGCTCTGTGTTCTACTCCATTCAGTGCTCTGTGTTCTAGAGCAGACAGGCCTCTGTGTTCCAGTATAGTCAGGGCTCTGTGTTGCAGTCCCGTCAGGGCACCGTGTTCCAGTACAGTCAGGGCTCTGTGTTCTACTCCATTCAGTGCTCTGTGTTCTAGACCAGACAGGGCTCTGTGTTCTAGTGCAGACAGGCCTCCGGGTTCCAGTATAGTCAGGGCTTTGTGTTGCAGACCAGTCAGGGCTCCGTGTTCCAGTACAGTCAGGGCTCTGTGTTCTAGACCAGACCGTGCTCTGTGTTCTAGTACAGTCAGGCATCCGTGCTCCAGTATAGTCAGAGCACTGTGTTCTTGAACTGACAGTGCTCCGTGTTCTTATGCAGTCAGGGCTCTGTTTTCCAATCCATTCAGGGCTGCGTGTTCTAGTCCAGTCAGTTTTCCGTGTTCCAGTACAGTCAGGGCTCTGTGTTCTACTCCATTCAGTGCTCTGTGTTCTAGACCAGACAGGGCTCTGTGTTCTATTACAGACAGGCCTCCGTGTTCCAGTCTAGTCAGGGCTCTGTGTTGCAGTCCATCCAGGCCTGCGTGTTCTACTCCAGTCAGGGCTCTGTGTTCTACTCCATTCAGTGCTCTGTGATCTAGACCAGACAGGGCTCTGTGTTCTAGTACAGACAGGCCTCCGGGTTCCAGTATAGTCAGGGCTTTGTGTTGCAGTCCAGTCAGGGCTCCGTGTTCCAGTACAGTCAGGGCTCTGTGTTCTAGACCAGACCGTGCTCTGTGTTCTAGTCCAGTCAGTTTTCCGTGTTCCAGTACAGTCAGGGCTCTGTGTTCTACTCCATTCAGTGCTCTGTGTTCTAGACCAGACAGGGCTCTGTGTTCTATTACAGACAGTTCTCCGTGTTCCAGTCTAGTCAGGGCTCTGTGTTGCAGTCCATCCAGGCCTGCGTGTTCTACTCCAGTCAGGGCTCTGTGTTCTACTCCATTCAGTGCTCTGTGATCTAGACCAGACAGGGCTCTGTGTTCTAGTACAGACAGGCCTCCGGGTTCCAGTATAGTCAGGGCTTTGTGTTGCAGTCCAGTCAGGGTTCCGTGTTCCAGTACAGTCAGGGCTTTGTGTTCTAGACCAGTCTGTGCTCCCTGTTCTTATGCAGTCAGGGTTCCGTGTTACAGTCAATTCAGGGCTCTGTGTTCTCGCCCATTCAAGGCTCCGTGTTGAAGTCCAGTCAGGGCTCCGTGTTCCAGTACACTCAGGGCTCTGTATTCTAGACCAGTCAGTGCTCTGTGTTCTAGACCAGACAGTGCTCTGTGTTTTAGTACAGACTGTCCTCCGTGTTCCAGTACAGTCAGGGCTCTGTGTTCTACTCCATTCAGTGCTCTGTGTTCTAGAGCAGACAGGCCTCTGTGTTCCAGTATAGTCAGGGCTCTGTGTTGCAGTCCCGTCAGGGCACCGTGTTCCAGTACAGTCAGGGCTTTGTGTTCTACTCAATTCAGTGCTCTGTGTTCTAGAACAGACAGTGTTCTGTGTTCTAGTACAGTCCGGCCACCGTGTACCAGTATAGTCCGGGCTCTGTGTTGCAGTCCCGTCAGGGCACCGTGTTCCAGTACAGTCAGGGCTTTGTGTTCTAGACCAGTCTGTGCTCCGTGTTCTTATGCAGTCAGGGTTCTGTGTTACAGTCACTTCAGTGCTCTGTGTTCCAGTCCATTCAGTGCTCCGAGTTCTAGTACAGTCAGCCCTCTGTGTTCTAGTATAGTCCGGGCTCCGTGTTCCAGTACAGTCAGGGCTCCGTGTTCTAGACCAGTCAGTGCTCTGTGTTCTAGACCATACAGTGCTCTGTGTTCTAGTACAGTAAGGCCTCCGTGTTCCAGTCCCGTCAGGGCTCTGTGTTGTAGTACAGTCAGGGTTCGATGTCTAGTCCAGTCAGGGCTTTGTGTTCTAGACCAGTCTGTGCTCCGAGTTCTTATGCAGTCAGGGGTCCGTGTTACAGTCACTTCAGCGCTCTGTGTTCTCGCCCATTCAACGCTCCGTATTGAAGTCCAGTCAGGGCTCCGTGTTCCAGTACAGTCAGGGCTCTGTGTTCTAGATCAGTCGGCGCTCTGTGTTCCAGAACAGACAGTGTTCTGTGTTCAAGTACAGTCCGGCCACCGTGTACCAGTATAGTCAGGGCTTTGTGTTCTAGACCGGTCAGTGCTCCGTGTTCTTATGAAGTCAGGGCTCTGTGTTGCAGTCCATTCAGGCCTGCGTGTTCTACTCCAGTCAGGGCTCTGTGGTCCAGACACTTCCGGGCTCTGTGTTCCAGTCCATGCAGGGCTCCGTGTTCTTGTCCAGACAGGGCGCCGTTTTCCAGTACAGTCAGGCCTCCGTGTTCCAGTATTGTCAGAGCTCTGTGTTCTAGAACTGTCAGTGCTCCGTGTTCTTATGCAGTCAGGGCTCTGTGTTCCAATCCATTCAGGGCTGCGTGTTCTAGTCCAGTCAGTTTTCCGTGTTCAAGTTCAGTCAGGGCTCTGTGTTTTACTCCATTCAGTGCTCTGTGATCTAGACCAGACAGGGCTCTGTGTTCTAGTACAGACAGGCCTCCGTGTTCCAGTACAGTCAGGGCTTTGTGTTCTAGACCAGTCTGTGCTCCGGGTCCTTATGCAGTCAGGGTTCCGTGTTACAGCCAATTCAGGGCTCTGTGTTCTCGCCCATTCAAGGCTCCGTGTTGAAGTCCAGTCAGGGCTCCGTGTTCCAGTACAGTCAGGGCTCTGTGTTCTAGACCAGTCAGTGCTCTGTGTTCTACTCCATTCAGTGCTCTGTGTTTTAGTACAGTCAGTTTTCCGTGTTCCAGTACAGTCAGGGCTCTGTTTTCTAGACCAGACCGTGCTCTGTGTTCTAGTACAGTCAGGCATCCGTGTTCCAGTACAGTCAGGGCTTTGTCTTCTAGACCAGTCAGTGTTCTGTGTTCTAGAACAGACAGTGCTCTGTGTTCTAGTACTGTCAGGCCTCCGTGTTCCAGTATTGTCAGAGCTCTGTGTTCTACAACGGTCAGTGCTCCGTGTTCTTATGCAGTCAGGGCTCTGTGTTCCAATCCATTCAGGGCTGCGTGTTCTAGTCCAGTCAGGGCTCCGTGTTCTAGTCCAGTCAGGGCTCTGTGTTCCAGTCCATTCAGGTCTCAGTGTTCTAGTCCAGTCAGGGCTCCGTGTTCCTATACTGTCAGGGCTCTGTGTTCTAGACCAGTCAGTTCTCTGTGTTCTGGACCAGACAGTGCTCTGTGTTTTAGTACTGTCAGTTTTCCGTGTTCCAGTACAGTCAGGGCTCTGTGTTCTAGACCAGACTATGCTCTGTGTTCTAGTACAGTCAGGCATCCGTGTTCCAGTATAGTCAGAGCTCTGTGTTCTAGAACTGTCAGTGCTCCGTGTTCTTATGCAGTCAGGGCTCTGTGTTCCAATCCATTCAGGGCTGCGTGTTCTAGTCCAGTCAGGGCTCCGTGTTCCTATACTGCCAGGGCTCTGTGTTTTAGACCAGTCAGTGTTCTGTGTTCTACTCCATTCAGTGCTCTGTGATCTAGACCAGACAGGGCTCTGTGTTCTAGTACAGAGAGGCCTCCGGGTTCCAGTATAGTCAGGGCTTTGTGTTGCAGATCCAGTCAGGGCTCCGTGTTCCAGTACAGTCAGGGCTCTGTGTTCTAGACCAGACCGTGCTCTGTGTTCTAGTACAGTCAGGCATCCGTGCTCCAGTATAGTCAGAGCACTGTGTTCTTGAACTGACAGTGCTCCGTGTTCTTATGCAGTCAGGGTCTGTGTTCCAATCCATTCAGGGCTGCGTGTTCTAGTCCAGTCAGTTTTCCGTGTTCTAGACCAGACAGGGCTCTGTGTTCTAGTACAGACAGGCGTCAGAGTTCCAGTATAGTCAGAGTTTTGTGCTGCAGTCCAGTCAGGGCTCCGTGTTCCAGTACAGTCAGGTCTTTGTGTTATAGACCAGTCTGTGCTCCGTGTTCTAATCCAGTCAGGGCTCTGTGTTCCAGTCACTTCAGGGATCTGTGTTCTAGTCCATTCAGGGCTCCGTGTTCTACTGCATTCTGGACTCAGTGTTCTGGTGCAGTCAGGTCTGCGTGTTCATGTCCAGTCAAGGCTCCGTGTTCTAGTCCAGTCAGCGCTCTATGTTCCACTCACTTCAGGGCTCTGTGTTCCCGTCCCGTCAGGGTTCTGTGTTCCAGTACAGTCAGGGCTCTGTGTTCTAGACCAGTCAGTGTTCTGTGTTCCAGTCCATTCAGGGCTCAGTGTTTTAGTACAGTCAGTTTTCCGTGTTCCAGTACAGTCATGGCTCTGTGTTCTACTCAATTCAGTGCTCTGTGTTCTAGACCAGACAGGGCTCTGTGATCTAGTACAGACAGGCATCAGTGTTCCAGTATAGTCAGGGCTCTGTGTTGCAGTTCAGTCAGGGCTCTGTGTTCCAGTACAGTCAGGAATCTGTGTTCTAGACCAGTCTGTGCTCCGTGTTATTATGCAGTCAGGGTTCTGTGTTACAGTCTCTTCAGTGCTCTGTGTTCCAGTCCATTCAGTGCTCCGAGTTCTAGTACAGTCAGCCCTCTGTGTTCTAGGATAGTCAGGGCTCCGTGTCCCAGTACAGTCAGGGCTCCGTGTTCTAGACCAGACAGTGCTCTGTGTTCTAGACCATACAGTGCTCTGTGTTCTAGTACAGTAAGGCCTCCGTGTTCCAGTCCCTTCAGGGCTCTGTGTTGTAGTACAGTCAGTTCTCCGTGTTCCAGTACAGTCAGGGCTCTGTGTTCTACTCCATTCAGTGCTCTGCGATCTAGTCCAGACAGGGCTCTGTGTTCTAGTACAGTCAGGGCTCTGTGTTCTAGACCAGACCGTGCTCTGTGTTCTAGTACAGTCAGGCATCCGTGCTCCAGTATAGTTAGAGCACTGTGTTCTTGAACTGACAGTGCTCCGTGTTCTTATGCAGTCAGGGCTCTGTGTTCCAATCCTTTCAGGGCTGCGTGTTCTAGTCCATTCAGGGCTCAGTGTTCTAGTCCAGTCAGGGATCCGTGTTTCTATACTGTCAGGGCTCTGTGTTCTAGTCCTGTCAGTTTTCTTTGTTCTAGACCAGACAGTGCTCTGTGTTTTAGTACAGTCAGTTTTCCGTGTTCCAGTACAGTCAGGGCTCTGTGTTCTAGACCAGACCGTGCTCTGTGTTCTAGTACAGTCAGGCCTCCGTGTTCCAGTATAGTCAGAGCTCTGTGTTCTACAACTGTCAGTGCTCCGTGTTCTTATGCAGTACAGTCAGGGCTCTGTGTTCCAATCCATTCTGGGCTCAGTGTTCTAGTCGAGTCAGGGCTCCGTGTTCCTATACTGTCAGGGCTCTGTGTTCTAGACCAGTCAGTGCTCTGTGTTCTAGAACGGACAGTTTTCCGTGTTCCGGTACAGTCAGGGCTCTGTGTTCTACTCCATTCAGGGCTTTGTGTTCTAGACCAGACAGGGCTCTGTGTTCTAGTACAGACAGGCCTCCGAGTTCCAGTATAGTCAGGACTTTGCGATGCAGTCCAGTCAGGGCTCCGTGTTCCAGTACAGTCAGGGCTTTGTGTTCTAGACCAGTCTGCGCTCCGTGTTCTTATGCAGTCAGGGTTCCGTGTTACAGTCACTTCAGGGCTCTGTGTTCTCGCCCATTCAAGGCTCCGTGTTGAAGTCCAGTCAGGGCTCCGTGTTCCAGTACAGTCAGGGCTCTGTGTTCTAGACCAGTCAGTGCTCTGTGTTCTACTCCATTCAGTGCTCTGTGTTTTAGTACAGTCAGTTTTCCGTGTTCCAGTACAGTCAGGGCTCCGGGTTCCAGTATAGTCAGAGCTCTGTGTTCTACAACTGTCAGTGCTCCGTGTTCTTATGCAGTCAGGGCTCTGTGTTCCAATCCATTTAGGGCTGCGTGTTCTAGTCCATTCAGGGCTCAGTGTTCTAGTCCAGTCAGGGATCCGTGTTTCTATACTGTCAGGGCTCTGTGTTCTCGTCCTGTCAGTGTTCTTTGTTCTAGACCAGACAGTGCTCTGTGTTTTAGTACAGTCAGTTTTCCGTGTTCCAGTACAGTCAGGGCTCTGTGTTCTAGACCAGACCGTGCTCCGTGTTCTAGTACAGTCAGGCCTCCGTGTTCCAGTATAGTCAGAGCTCTGTGTTCTACAACTGTCAGTGCTCCGTGTTCTTATGCAGTACAGTCAGGGCTCTGTGTTCCAATCCATTCTGGGCTCAGTGTTCTAGTCGAGTCAGGGCTCCGTGTTCCTATACTGTCAGGGCTCTGTGTTCTAGACCAGTCAGTGCTCTGTGTTCTAGAACGGACAGTTTTCCGTGTTCCGGTACAGTCAGGGCTCTGTGTTCTACTCCATTCAGTGCTCTGTGTTCTAGACCAGACAGGGCTCTGTGTTCTAGTACAGACAGGCCTCCGAGTTCCAGTATAGTCAGGACTTTGCGATGCAGTCCAGTCAGGGCTCCGTGTTCCAGTACAGTCAGGGCTCCGGGTTCCAGTATAGTCAGAGCTCTGTGTTCTACAACTGTCAGTGCTCCGTGTTCTTATGCAGTCAGGGCTCTGTGTTCCAATCCTTTCAGGGCTGCGTGTTCTAGTCCATTCAGGGCTCAGTGTTCTAGTCCAGTCAGGGATCCGTGTTTCTATACTGTCAGGGCTCTGTGTTCTAGTCCTGTCAGTTTTCTTTGTTCTAGACCAGACAGTGCTCTGTGTTTTAGTACAGTCAGTTTTCCGTGTTCCAGTACAGTCAGGGCTCTGTGTTCTAGACCAGACCGTGCTCTGTGTTCTAGTACAGTCAGGCCTCCGTGTTCCAGTATAGTCAGAGCTCTGTGTTCTACAACTGTCAGTGCTCCGTGTTCTTATGCAGTACAGTCAGGGCTCTGTGTTCCAATCCATTCTGGGCTCAGTGTTCTAGTCGAGTCAGGGCTCCGTGTTCCTATACTGTCAGGGCTCTGTGTTCTAGACCAGTCAGTGCTCTGTGTTCTAGAACGGACAGTTTTCCGTGTTCCGGTACAGTCAGGGCTCTGTGTTCTACTCCATTCAGTGCTCTGTGTTCTAGACCAGACAGGGCTCTGTGTTCTAGTACAGACAGGCCTCCGAGTTCCAGTATAGTCAGGACTTTGCGATGCAGTCCAGTCAGGGCTCCGTGTTCCAGTACATTCAGGGCTTTGTGTTCTAGACCAGTCTGCGCTCCGTGTTCTTATGCAGTCAGGGTTCCGTGTTACAGTCCCTTCAGGGCTCTGGTTTCTCGCCCATTCAAGGCTCCGTGTTGAAGTCCAGTAAGGGCTCCGTGTTCCAGTACAGTCAGGGCTCTGTGTTCTAGACCAGACAGTGCACTGTGTTCTAGTACAGTCAGACCACCGTGCTCCAGTATAGTCAGAGCTCCGTGCTCTAGACCAATCTGTGCTCCGTGTTCTTATGCAGTCAGGGCAGTGTGTTCCAGTCCATTCAGTGCACCGGGTTCTAGTCCAGTCAGTGCTCCGTGTTCTAGTCCAGAGAGGGCTCTGTGTTCCAGTCCAGTCAGGGATCCGTGTTCCTATACTGTCAGGGCTCTGTGTTCTAGTCCTGTCTGTGTTCTTTGTTCTAGACCAGACAGTGCTCTGTGTTTTAGTACAGTCAGTTTTCCGTGTTCCAGTACAGTCAGGGCTCTGTTTTCTAGACCAGACTGTGCTCTGTGTTCTAGTACAGTCAGGCCTCCGTGTTCCAGTATAGTCAGAGCTCTGTGTTCTAGAACTGTCAGTGCTCCGTGTTCTTATGCAGTCAGGGCTCTGTGTTCCAATCCATTTAGGGCTGCGTGTTCTAGTCCATTCAGTGCTCGTCTTCTAGACCAGACAGGGCTCTGTGTTCTAGTACAGACAGGCCTCCGTGTTCCAGTACAGTCAGGGCTCTGTGTTCTAGATCAGTCAGTACTCTGCGTTCTAGAACAGACAGTGTTCTGTGTTCTAGTACAGTCCGGCCACCGTGTCCCAGTATAGTCAGGGCTCTGTGCTCTAGACCAGTCAGTGCTCCGTGTTCTTATGAAGTCAGGGCTCTGTGATCCAGACACTTCCGGGCTCTGTGTTCCAGTCCATTCAGAGCTCCGTGTTCTTGTCCAGACAGGGCTCCGTGTTCCAGTACTGTCATGGCTCTGTGTTCTAGACCAGTCAGTGTTCTAGAGCAGACTATGCTCTGTGTTCTAGTGCAGTCAGGCCTCCGTGTTCCAGTATTTTCAGAGCTCTGTGTTCTAGAACTGTCAGTGCTCCGTGTTCTTATGCAGTCATGGCTCTGTGTTCCAATCCATTCAGGGCTGCGTGTTCTAGTACAGTCAGTTTTCCGTGTACAGTACAGTCAGGGATCTGTGTTCTACTCCATTCAGTGCTCTGTGTTCTAGACCAGACAGGGCTCTGTGTTCTAGTACAGACCGGCGTCCGAGTTCCAGTAGAGTCAGGGCTTTGTGCTGCAGTCCAGTCAGGGCTCCGTGTTCCAGTACAGTCAGGGCTTTGTGTTCTAGACCAGTCTGTGCTCCGTGTTCTTATGCAGTCAGGGCACTGTGTTCGTCCATTCAGGGATCCGTGTTCTAGTCCAGTCAGGGCTCCGTGTTCCAGTACTGTCAGGGCTCTGTGTTCTACTCCATTCAGTGCTCTGTGTTCTAGGCCAGACAGGGCTCTGTGTTCTAGATCAGTCAGTGCTCTGTCTTCTAGAACAGACAGTGTTCTGTGTTCTAGTACAGTCGGGCCACCGCGTTCCAGTATAGTCAGGGCTCTGTGTTCTAGACCGGTCAGTGCTCCGTGTTCTTATGAAGTCGGGGCTCTGTGTTCCAGTCCATTCAGGTCTGCGTGTTCTACTCCAGTCAGGGCTCTGTGTTCCAGACACTTCCGGGCTCCGTGTTCCAATCCATTCAGGGCTCCGTGTTCTTGTCCAGACAGGGCTCCGTTTTCCAGTACAGTCAGGCCTCCGTGTTCCAATCCATTCAGTGCTCCGTGTTCTTATGCAGTCAGTGCTCTGTGTTCCATTCCATTCAGGGCTGCGTGTTCTAGTCCAGTCAGGGCTCCGTGTTCCAGTCTATTCAGGGCTCAGTGTTCTAGTCCAGTCAGGGCTCCGTGTTCCTATACTGTCAGGGCTCTGTGTTCTAGACCAGTCAGTGCTCTGTGTTCTAGACCAGTCTGTGCTCCGTGTTCTTATGCAGTCAGAGTTCCGTGTTACAGTCACTTCAGGGCTCTGTGTTCTCGCCCATTCAAGGAACCGTGTTGAAGTCCAGTCAGGGCTCCGTGTTCCAGTACAGTCAGGGCTCTGTATTCTTGACCAGTCAGTACTCTGTGTTCTAGACCAGACAGTGCTCTGTGTATTAGTACACTCAGCTTTCCGTGTTCCAGTACAGTCAGGGCTCTGTGTTCTAGACCAGTCAGTGATCTGTGATCTAGAAGTGTCAGTGCTCCGTGTTCTTATGCATTCAGGGCTCTGTGTTCCAATCCATATAGGGCTGCGTGTTCTAGTCCAGTCAGTTCTCCGTGTTCCTGTAAAGTCAGAGCTCTGTGTTCTACTCCATTCAGTGCTCTGTGTTCTAGACCAGACAGGGCTCTGTGTTCTAGTACAGACAGGCCTCCGTGTTGCACTATAGTCAGGACACTGTGTTGCAGTCCAGTCAGGGCTGCGTGTTCCAGTACAGTCAGGGCTTTGTGTTCTATACCAGTCTGTGCTCCGTGTTCTTAAGCAGTCAGGGTTCCGTGTTATAGTCACTTCAGGGCTCTGTGTTCTAGACCAGTCAGTGCTCTGTGTTCTAGAACAGACAGTGTCCTGTGTTCTAGTACAGTCCGGCCACCGTGTACCAGTATAGTCAGGGCTCTGTGTTCCAGTCCATTCAGGTCTGCGTGTTCTACTCCAGTCAGGGCTCTGTGTTCCAGTCCATTCAGGGCTCCGTGTTCTTGTCCAGACAGGGCTCCGTTTTCCAGTACCGACATGCCACCGTGTTCCAGTAGAGTCTGTGCTCTGTGTTCTAGAACTGTCAGTGCTTCGTGTTCTTATGCAGTCAGGGCTCTGTGTTCCAATCCATTCAGGGCTGCGTGTTCTAGTACAGTCAGTTTTCCGTGTACAGTACAGTCAGGGATCTGTGTTCTACTCCATTCAGTGCTCTGTGTTGTAGTCCAGACAGGGCTCTGTGCTCTAGTACAGACAGGCTTCCGTGTTCCAGTATAGTGATGGCTCTGCGTTGCAGTCCAGTCAGGGCTCCGTGTTCCAGTACAGTCAGGGCTTTGTGTTCTAGACCAGACTGTGCTCCGTGTTCTTAAGCAGTCAGGGTTCCGTGTTACAGTCACTTCAGGGCTCTGTGTTCTAGACCAGACAGGGCTCTGTGTTCTAGTACAGTCCGGCCACCGTGTACCAGTACAGTCAGGGCTTTGTGTTCTAGACCAGACTGTGCTCCGTGTTCTTATGCAGTCAGGGTTCCGTGTTACAGTCACTTCAGGGCTCTGTGTTCTCGCCCATTCAACGCTCCGTGTTCAAGTCCAGTCAGGGCTCCGTGTTCCAGTACAGTCAGGGCTCTGTGTTCTTGATCAGACTGTTCTCAGTGTTCTAGAACAGTCAGTGTTCTGTGTTCTAGTACAGTCCGGCCACCGTGTACCAGTATAGACAGGGCTTTGTGTTCTAGACCGGTCAGTGCTCCGTGTTCTTATTAAGTCAGGGCTGTGTGTTGCAGTCCATTCAGGCCTGCGTGTTCTACTCCAGTCAGGGCTCTGTGGTCCAGACACTTCCGGGCTCTGTGTTCCAGTCCATTCAGGGCTCCGTGTTCTTGTCCAGACAGGGCGCCGTTTTCCAGTACAGTCAGGCCTCCGTGTTCCAGTATTGTCACAGCTCTGTGTTCTAGAACTGTCAGTGCTCCGTGTTCTTATGCAGTCAGGGCTCTGTGTTCCAATCCATTCAGGGCTGCGTGTTCTAGTCCAGTCAGGGCTCCGTGTTCCTATACTGCCAGGGCTCTGTGTTCTAGACCAGTCAGTGATCTGTGTTCTAGAAGTGTCAGTGCTCCGTGTTCTTATGCAGTCAGGGCTCTGTGTTCCAATCCATATAGGGCTGCGTGTTCTAGTCCAGTCAGTTTTCCGTGTTCCTGTAAAGTCAGAGCTCTGTGTTCTACTCCATTCAGTGCTCTGTGTTCTAGACCAGACAGGGCTCTGTGTTCTAGTACAGACAGGCCTCCGTGTTCCACTATAGTCAGGACACTGTGTTGCAGTCCAGTCAGGGCTGCGTGTTCCAGTACAGTCAGGGCTTTGTGTTCTATACCAGACTGTGCTCCGTGTTCTTAAGCAGTCAGGGTTCCGTGTTACAGTCACTTCAGGGCTCTGTGTTCTAGACCAGACAGGGCTCTGTGTTCTAGTACAGTCCGGCCACCGTGTACCAGTATAGTCAGGGCTATGTGTTCCAGTCCATTCAGGTCTGCGTGTTCTACTCCAGTCAGGGCTCTGTGTTCCAGTCCATTCAGGGCTCCGTGTTCTTGTCCAGACAGGGCTCCGTTTTCCAGTACCGACATGCCACCGTGTTCCAGTATAGTCTGTGCTCTGTGTTCTAGAACTGTCAGTGCTTCGTGTTCTTATGCAGTCAGGGCTCTGTGTTCCAATCCATTCAGGGCTGCGTGTTCTAGCACAGTCAGGGCTCTGTGTTCTAGTACAGTCAGGGCTCTGTGTTCTAGACCAGTCAGTTCTCTGTGTTCTAGTACAGTCAGGCATTCGTGTTCCAGTATAGTCAGAGCTCTGTGTTCTAGAACTGTCAGTGCTCCGTGTTCTTATGCAGTCAGGGCTCTGTGTTCCAATCCATTCAGGGCTGCGTGTTCTAGTACAGTCAGTTTTCCGTGTACAGTACAGTCAGGGATCTGTGTACTACTCCATTCAGTGCTCTGTGTTGTAGTCCAGACAGGGCTCTGTGTTCTAGTACAGACAGGCCTCCGTGTTCCAGTATAGTGATGGCTCTGCGTTGCAGTCCAGTCAGGGCTCCGTGTTCCAGTACAGTCAGGGCTTTGTGTTCTAGACCAGTCTGTGCTCCGTGTTCTTATGCAGTCAGGGTTCCGTGTTACAGTCACTTCAGGGCTCTGTGTTCTCGCCCATTCAACGCTCCGTGTTCAAGTCCAGTCAGGGCTCCGTGTTCCAGTACAGTCAGGGCTTTGTGTTCTAGACCGGTCAGTGCTCCGTGTTCTTATGAAGTCAGGGCTCTGTGTTGCAGTCCATTCAGGCCTGCGTGTTCTACTCCAGTCAGGGCTCTGTGTTCCAGTCCATTCAGGGCTCCGTGTTCTTGTCCAGACAGGGCGCCGTTTTCCAGTACTGTCAGACCTCCGTGTTCCAGTATTGTCAGAGCTCTGTGTTCTAGAACTGTCAGTGCTCCGTCTTCTTATGCAGTCAGGGGTCTGTGTTCCAATCCATTCAGGGCTGCGTGTTCTAGTCCAGTCAGGGCTCCGTGTTCCTATACTGCCAGGGCTCTGTGTTTTAGACCAGCCAGTGTTCTGTGTTCTAGACCAGACAGTGCTCTGTGTTTTAGTACAGTCAGTTTTCCGTGTTCCAGTACAGTCAGGGCTCTGTTTTCTAGACCAGACCGTGCTCTGTGTTCTAGTACAGTCAGGCCTCCGTGTTCCAGTATAGTCAGAGCTCTGTGTTCTACAACTGTCAGTGCTCCGCGTTCTTAAGCAGTCAGGGTTCCGTGTTACAGTCACTTCAGGGCTCTGTGTTCTAGACCAGTCAGTGCTCTGTGTTCTAGAACAGACAGTGTCCTGTGTTCTAGTACAGTCCGGCCACCGTGTACCAGTATAGTCAGGGCTCTGTGTTCCAGTCCATTCAGGTCTGCGTGTTCTACTCCAGTCAGGGCTCTGTGTTCCAGTCCATTCAGGGCTCCGTGTTCTTGTCCAGACAGGGCTCCGTTTTCCAGTACCGTCATGCCACCGTGTTCCAGTATAGTCAGTGCTCTGTGTTCTACAACTGTCAGTGCTTCGTGTTCTTATGCAGTCAGGGCTCTGTGTTCCAATCCATTCAGGGCTGCGTGTTCTAGTACAGTCAGGGCTCTGTGTTCTAGACCAGTCAGTTCTCTGTGTTCTGGACCAGACAGTGCTCTGTGTTTTAGTACTGTCAGTTTTCCGTGTTCCAGTACAGTCAGGGCTCTGTGTTCTAGACCAGACTATGCTCTGTGTTCTAGTACAGTCAGGCATCCGTGTTCCAGTATAGTCAGAGCTCTGTGTTCTAGAACTGTCAGTGCTCCGTGTTCTTATGCAGTCAGGGCTCTGTGTTCCAATCCATTCAGGGCTGCGTGTTCTAGTACAGTCAGTTTTCCGTGTACAGTACAGTCAGGGATCTGTGTTCTACTCCATTCAGTGCTCTGTGTTGTAGTCCAGACAGGGCTCTGTGTTCTAGTACAGACAGGCCTCCGTGTTCCAGTATAGTGATGGCTCTGCGTTGCAGTCCAGTCAGGGCTCCGTTTTCCAGTCCAGTCAGGCCTCCGTGTTCCTGTATAGTAGGAGCTCTGTGTTCTAGAACAGTCAGTGCTCCGTGTTCTTATGCAGTCAGGGCTCTGCGTTCCAATCCATTCAAGGCTGCGTGTTCTAGTCTAGTCAGTGCCCCGTGTTCTAGTCCATTCAGGGCTCAGTGTTCTAGTCCAGTCAGGGATCCGTGTTCCCATACTGTCAGGGCTCTGTGTTCTAGTCCTGTCAGTGTTCTTTGTTCTAGACCAGACAGTGCCCTGTGCTTTAGTACAGTCAGTTTTCCGTGTTCCAGTACAGTCAGGGCTCTGTGTTCTAGTACCGTCAGGCCTCCGTGTTCCAGTATAGTCAGAGCTCTGTGTTCTACAACTGTCAGTGCTCCGTGTTCTTATGCAGTCAGGGCTCTGTGTTCCAATCCATTCAGGGCTGCGTGTTCTAGTACAGTCAGGGCTCTGTGTTCTAGACCAGTCAGTTCTCTGTGTTCTGGACCAGACAGTGCTCTGTGTTTTAGTACTGTCAGTTTTCCGTGTTCCAGTACAGTCAGGGCTCTGTGTTCTAGACCAGACTATGCTCTGTGTTCTAGTACAGTCAGGCATCCGTGTTCCAGTATAGTCAGAGCTCTGTGTTCTAGAACTGTCAGTGCTCCGTGTTCTTATGCAGTCAGGGCTCTGTGTTCCAATCCATTCAGGGCTGCGTGTTCTAGTACAGTCAGTTTTCCGTGTACAGTACAGTCAGGGATCTGTGTTCTACTCCATTCAGTGCTCTGTGTTGTAGTCCAGACAGGGCTCTGTGTTCTAGTACAGACAGGCCTCCGTGTTCCAGTATAGTGATGGCTCTGCGTTGCAGTCCAGTCAGGGCTCCGTGTTCCAGTACAGTCAGGGCTTTGTGTTCTAGACCAGTCTGTGCTCTGTGTTCTAGAACAGACAGTGTCCTGTGTTCTAGTACAGTCCGGCCACCGTGTACCAGTATAGTCAGGGCTCTGTGTTCCAGTCCATTCAGGTCTGCGTGTTCTACTCCAGTCAGGGCTCTGTGTTCCAGTCCATTCAGGGCTCCGTGTTCTTGTCCAGACAGGGCTCCGTTTTCCAGTACCGACATGCCACCGTGTTCCAGTATAGTCTGTGCTCTGTGTTCTAGAACTGTCAGTGCTTCGTGTTCTTATGCAGTCAGGGCTCTGTGTTCCAATCCATTCAGGGCTGCGTGTTCTAGTACAGTCAGGGCTCTGTGTTCTAGACCAGTCAGTTCTCTGTGTTCTAGTACAGTCAGGCATCCGTGTTCCAGTATAGTCAGAGCTCTGTGTTCTAGAACTGTCAGTGCTCCGTGTTCTTATGCAGTCAGGGCTCTGTGTTCCAATCCATTCAGGGCTGCGTGTTCTAGTACAGTCAGTTTTCCGTGTACAGTACAGTCAGGGATCTGTGTACTACTCCATTCAGTGCTCTGTGTTGTAGTCCAGACAGGGCTCTGGGTTCTAGTACAGACAGGCCTCCGTGTTCCAGTATAGTGATGGCTCTGCGTTGCAGTCCAGTCAGGGCTCCGTGTTCCAGTACAGTCAGGGCTTTGTGTTCTAGACCAGTCAGTTCTCTGTGTTCTGGACCAGACAGTGCTCTGTGTTTTAGTACTGTCAGTTTTCCGTGTTCCAGTACAGTCAGGGCTCTGTGTTCTAGACCAGACTATGCTCTGTGTTCTAGTACAGTCAGGCATCCGTGTTCCAGTATAGTCAGAGCTCTGTGTTCTAGAACTGTCAGCGCTCCGTGTTCTTATGCAGTCAGGGCTCTGTGTTCCAATCCATTCAGGGCTGCGTGTTCTAGTACAGTCAGTTTTCCGTGTACAGTACAGTCAGGGATCTGTGTTCTACTCCATTCAGTGCTCTGTGTTGTAGTCCAGACAGGGCTCTGTGTTCTAGTACAGACAGGCCTCCGTGTTCCAGTATAGTGATGGCTCTGCGTTGCAATCCAGTCAGGGCTCCGTGTTCCAGTACAGTCTGGGCTTTGTGTTCTAGACCAGTCTGTGCTCCGTGTTCTTATGCAGTCAGGGTTCCGTGTTACAGTCACTTCAGGGCTCTGTGTTCTCGCCCATTCAACGCTCCGTGTTCAAGTCCAGTCAGGGCTCCGTGTTCCAGTACAGTCAGGGCTCTGTGTTCTTGATCAGTCGGTGCTCTGTGTTCTAGAACAGACAGTGTTCTGTGTTCTAGTACAGTCCGGCCACCGTGTACCAGTATAGTCAGGGCTTTGTTTTCTAGACCGGTCAGTGCTCCGTGTACTTATGAAGTCAGGGCTCTGTGTTGCAGTCCATTCAGGCCTGCGTGTTCTACTCAAGTCAGGGCTCTGTGGTCCAGACACTTCCGTGCTCTGTGTTCCAGTCCATTCAGGGCTCCGTGTTCTTGTCCAGACAGGGCGCCGTTTTCCAGTACTGTCAGGCCTCCGTGTTCCAGTATTGTCAGAGCTCTGTGTTCTAGAACTGTCAGTGCTCCGTCTTCTTATGGAGTCAGGGGTCTGTGTTCCAATCCATTCAGGGCTGCGTGTTCTAGTCCAGTCAGGGCTCCGTGTTCCTATACCGCCAGGGCTCTGTGTTTTAGACCAGCCAGTGTTCTGTGTTCTAGACCAGACAGTGCTCTGTGTTTTAGTACAGTCAGTTTTCCGTGTTCCAGTACAGTCAGGGCTCTGTGTTCTAGACCAGACTATGCTCTGTGTTCTAGTACAGTCAGGCCTCCGTGTTCCAGTATAGTCAGAGCTCTGTGTTCTACAACTGTCAGTGCTCCGTGTTCTTAAGCAGTCAGGGTTCCGTGTTACAGTCACTTCAGGGCTCTGTGTTCTAGACCAGTCAGTGCTCTGTGTTCTAGAACAGACAGTGTCCTGTGTTCTAGTACAGTCCGGCCACCGTGTACCAGTATAGTCAGGGCTCTGTGTTCCAGTCCATTCAGGTCTGCGTGTTCTACTCCAGTCAGGGCTCTGTGTTCCAGTCCATTCAGGGCTCCGTGTTCTTGTCCAGACAGGGCTCCGTTTTCCAGTACCGACATGCCACCGTGTTCCAGTATAGTCTGTGCTCTGTGTTCTAGAACTGTCAGTGCTTCGTGTTCTTATGCAGTCAGGGCTCTGTGTTCCAATCCATTCAGGGCTGCGTGTTCTAGTACAGTCAGGGCTCTGTGTTCTAGTACAGTCAGGGCTCTGTGTTCTAGACCAGTCAGTTCTCTGTGTTCTAGTACAGTCAGGCATCCGTGTTCCAGTATAGTCAGAGCTCTGTGTTCTAGAACTGTCAGTGCTCCGTGTTCTTATGCAGTCAGGGCTCTGTGTTCCAATCCATTCAGGGCTGCGTGTTCTAGTACAGTCAGTTTTCCGTGTACAGTACAGTCAGGGATCTGTGTACTACTCCATTCAGTGCTCTGTGTTGTAGTCCAGACAGGGCTCTGGGTTCTAGTACAGACAGGCCTCCGTGTTCCAGTATAGTGATGGCTCTGCGTTGCAGTCCAGTCAGGGCTCCGTGTTCCAGTACAGTCAGGGCTTTGTGTTCTAGACCAGTCTGTGCTCCGTGTTCAAGTCCAGTCAGGGCTCCGTGTTCCAGTACAGTCAGGGCTCTGTGTTCTTGATCAGTCGGTGCTCTGTGTTCTAGAACGGACACTGTTCTGTGTTCTAGTACAGTCCGGCCACCGTGTACCAGTATAGTCAGGGCTTTGTGTTCTAGACCGGTCAGTGCTCCGTGTTCTTATGAAGTCAGGGCTCTGTGTTCCAGTCCACTCCGGTCTGCGTGTTCTACTCCAGTCAGGGCTCTGTGTTCCAGACACTTCCGGGCTCTGTGTTCCAGTCCATTCAGGGCTCCGTGTTCATGTCCAGACAGGGCTCCGTTTTCCAGTCCAGTCAGGCCTCCGTGTTCCTGTATAGTAGGAGCTCTGTGTTCTAGAACTGTCAGTGCTCCGTGTTCTTATGCAGTCAGGGCTCTGTGTTCCAATCCATTCAAGGCTGCGTGTTCTAGTCTAGTCAGTGCCCCGTGTTCTAGTCCATTCAGGGCTCAGTGTTCTAGTCCAGTCAGGGATCCGTGTTCCTATACTGTCAGGGCTCTGTGTTCTAGTCCTGTCAGTGTTCTTTGTTCTAGACCAGACAGTGCCCTGTGTTTTAGTACAGTCAGTTTTCCGTGTTCCAGTACAGTCAGGGCTCTGTGTTCTAGACCAGACCGTGCTCTGTGTTCTAGTACCGTCAGGCCTCCGTGTTCCAGTATAGTCAGAGCTCTGTGTTCTACAACTGTCAGTGCTCCGTGTTCTTATGCAGTCATTGCTCTGTGTTCCAATCCATTTAGGGCTGCGTGTTCTAGTCCAGTCAGGGCTCCGTGTTCTAGTCCAGTCAGGAATCTGTGTTCCAGTCCATTCAGTGCTCAGTGTTCTAGTCAAATCAGGGCTCCGTGTTCCTATACAATCAGGGCTCTGTGTTCTAGACCAGACAGTGCTCTGTGTTTTAGTACAGTCAGTTTTCCGTGTTCCAGTACAGTCAGGGCTCTGTGTTCTACTCCATTCAATGCTCGGTGTTCTATTGCAGACAGGGCTCTGTGTTCTAGTACAGACAGGCCTCCGAGTTCCAGTATAGTCAGGGTTTTGTGTTTCAGTACAGTCAGGGCTTTGTGTTCTAAACCAGTCTGTGCTCCGTGTCCTTATGCAGTTAGGGTTCCGTGTTACAGTCACTTTAGTGCTCTGTGTTCTCGCCCATTCAAGTGCTCCGTGTTGAAATCCGGTCAGGGTTCCGTGTTCCAGTACAGTCAGGATTAGGTGTTCTAGACCAGTCAGTGCTCTGTGTTCTAGAACGGACAGTGTTCAAGTACAGTCAGGCCACCGTGTTCCAGTATAGTCAGGGCTCTGTGTTCTAGACCAGTCAGTGCTCCGTGTTCTGATGAAGTCAGTGCTCTGTGCTCCAGAGCATTCAGGGCTCCGTGTTCTAGTCCAGTCAGGGCTCCGATTTCCAGTACAGTCAGGCGTCCGTTTTCCAGTATAGTCATAGCTCTGTGTTCTTGAACTGACAGTGCACCGTGTTCTTATGCAGTCAGCGCTCTGTGTTCCAATCCATTCAGGGCTGCGTGTTCTAGTCCAGTCAGGGCTCCGTGTTCTAGTCCAGTCAGGGCTCCGTGTTTCTATACTGTCAGGGCTCTGTGTTCTAGAGCAGACATTGCTCTGTGTTCTAGAACAGACAGGGCTCCGTGTTCTTGTGCAGACAGGCATACGTGTTCCAGTATAGTCAGGGCTCCGTGTTCCAGTATAGTCAGGGCTTTGTGTTCTAGATCAGTCTGTGCTCCGTGTTCTAATCCAGTCAGGGCTCTGTGTTCCAGTCACTTCAGGGCTTTGTATTCTAGTCCATTCAGGGCTCCGTGTTCTAGTCCATTCTGGACTCAGTGTACTGGTGCAGTCAAGGCTCCGTGTTCTAGTCCAGACAGCGCTCTGTGTTCCACTCACTTCAGGGCTCGGTGTTCCGGTGCCGTCAGGGTTCTGTGTTCCAGTACAGTCAGTGTTCTGTGTTCTAGACCAGTCTGTGTTCTGTGCTCTAGACCAGACTGTGCTCTGTGTTTTAGTACAGTCAGTTTTCCGTGTTCCAGTACAGTCAGGGCTCTGTGTTCTACTCCATTCAGTGCTCGGTGTTCTAGACCAGACAGTGCTCTGTGTTTTAGTACAGTCAGTTTTCCGTGTTCCAGTACAGTCAGGGCTCTGTGTTCTAGACCAGACTATGCTCTGTGTTCTAGTACAGTCAGGCCTCCGTGTTCCAGTATAGTCAGAGCTCTGTGTTCTACAACTGTCAGTGCTCCGTGTTCTTAAGCAGTCAGGGTTCCGTGTTACAGTCACTTCAGGGCTCTGTGTTCTAGACCAGTCAGTGCTCTGTGTTCTAGAACAGACAGTGTCCTGTGTTCTAGTACAGTCCGGCCACCGTGTACCAGTATAGTCAGGGCTCTGTGTTCCAGTCCATTCAGGTCTGCGTGTTCTACTCCAGTCAGGGCTCTGTGTTCCAGTCCATTCAGGGCTCCGTGTTCTTGTCCAGACAGGGCTCCGTTTTCCAGTACCGACATGCCACCGTGTTCCAGTATAGTCTGTGCTCTGTGTTCTAGAACTGTCAGTGCTTCGTGTTCTTATGCAGTCAGGGCTCTGTGTTCCAATCCATTCAGGGCTGCGTGTTCTAGTACAGTCAGGGCTCTGTGTTCTAGTACAGTCAGGGCTCTGTGTTCTAGACCAGTCAGTTCTCTGTGTTCTAGTACAGTCAGGCATCCGTGTTCCAGTATAGTCAGAGCTCTGTGTTCTAGAACTGTCAGTGCTCCGTGTTCTTATGCAGTCAGGGCTCTGTGTTCCAATCCATTCAGGGCTGCGTGTTCTAGTACAGTCAGTTTTCCGTGTACAGTACAGTCAGGGATCTGTGTACTACTCCATTCAGTGCTCTGTGTTGTAGTCCAGACAGGGCTCTGGGTTCTAGTACAGACAGGCCTCCGTGTTCCAGTATAGTGATGGCTCTGCGTTGCAGTCCAGTCAGGGCTCCGTGTTCCAGTACAGTCAGGGCTTTGTGTTCTAGACCAGTCTGTGCTCCGTGTTCTTATGCAGTCAGGGTTCCGTGTTACAGTCACTTCAGGGCTCTGTGTTCTCGCCCATTCAACGCTCCGTGTTCAAGTCCAGTCAGGGCTCCGTGTTCCAGTACAGTCAGGGCTCTGTGTTCTTGATCAGTCGGTGCTCTGTGTTCTAGAACGGACACTGTTCTGTGTTCTAGTACAGTCCGGCCACCGTGTACCAGTATAGTCAGGGCTTTGTGTTCTAGACCGGTCAGTGCTCCGTGTTCTTATGAAGTCAGGGCTCTGTGTTCCAGTCCACTCCGGTCTGCGTGTTCTACTCCAGTCAGGGCTCTGTGTTCCAGACACTTCCGGGCTCTGTGTTCCAGTCCATTCAGGGCTCCGTGTTCATGTCCAGACAGGGCTCCGTTTTCCAGTCCAGTCAGGCCTCCGTGTTCCTGTATAGTAGGAGCTCTGTGTTCTAGAACTGTCAGTGCTCCGTGTTCTTATGCAGTCAGGGCTCTGTGTTCCAATCCATTCAAGGCTGCGTGTTCTAGTCTAGTCAGTGCCCCGTGTTCTAGTCCATTCAGGGCTCAGTGTTCTAGTCCAGTCAGGGATCCGTGTTCCTATACTGTCAGGGCTCTGTGTTCTAGTCCTGTCAGTGTTCTTTGTTCTAGACCAGACAGTGCCCTGTGTTTTAGTACAGTCAGTTTTCCGTGTTCCAGTACAGTCAGGGCTCTGTGTTCTAGACCAGACCGTGCTCTGTGTTCTAGTACCGTCAGGCCTCCGTGTTCCAGTATAGTCAGAGCTCTGTGTTCTACAACTGTCAGTGCTCCGTGTTCTTATGCAGTCATTGCTCTGTGTTCCAATCCATTTAGGGCTGCGTGTTCTAGTCCAGTCAGGGCTCCGTGTTCTAGTCCAGTCAGGAATCTGTGTTCCAGTCCATTCAGTGCTCAGTGTTCTAGTCAAATCAGGGCTCCGTGTTCCTATACAATCAGGGCTCTGTGTTCTAGACCAGACAGTGCTCTGTGTTTTAGTACAGTCAGTTTTCCGTGTTCCAGTACAGTCAGGGCTCTGTGTTCTACTCCATTCAATGCTCGGTGTTCTATTGCAGACAGGGCTCTGTGTTCTAGTACAGACAGGCCTCCGAGTTCCAGTATAGTCAGGGTTTTGTGTTTCAGTACAGTCAGGGCTTTGTGTTCTAAACCAGTCTGTGCTCCGTGTCCTTATGCAGTTAGGGTTCCGTGTTACAGTCACTTTAGTGCTCTGTGTTCTCGCCCATTCAAGTGCTCCGTGTTGAAATCCGGTCAGGGTTCCGTGTTCCAGTACAGTCAGGATTAGGTGTTCTAGACCAGTCAGTGCTCTGTGTTCTAGAACGGACAGTGTTCAAGTACAGTCAGGCCACCGTGTTCCAGTATAGTCAGGGCTCTGTGTTCTAGACCAGTCAGTGCTCCGTGTTCTGATGAAGTCAGTGCTCTGTGCTCCAGAGCATTCAGGGCTCCGTGTTCTAGTCCAGTCAGGGCTCCGATTTCCAGTACAGTCAGGCGTCCGTTTTCCAGTATAGTCATAGCTCTGTGTTCTTGAACTGACAGTGCACCGTGTTCTTATGCAGTCAGCGCTCTGTGTTCCAATCCATTCAGGGCTGCGTGTTCTAGTCCAGTCAGGGCTCCGTGTTCTAGTCCAGTCAGGGCTCCGTGTTTCTATACTGTCAGGGCTCTGTGTTCTAGAGCAGACATTGCTCTGTGTTCTAGAACAGACAGGGCTCCGTGTTCTTGTGCAGACAGGCATACGTGTTCCAGTATAGTCAGGGCTCCGTGTTCCAGTATAGTCAGGGCTTTGTGTTCTAGATCAGTCTGTGCTCCGTGTTCTAATCCAGTCAGGGCTCTGTGTTCCAGTCACTTCAGGGCTTTGTATTCTAGTCCATTCAGGGCTCCGTGTTCTAGTCCATTCTGGACTCAGTGTACTGGTGCAGTCAAGGCTCCGTGTTCTAGTCCAGACAGCGCTCTGTGTTCCACTCACTTCAGGGCTCGGTGTTCCGGTGCCGTCAGGGTTCTGTGTTCCAGTACAGTCAGTGTTCTGTGTTCTAGACCAGTCTGTGTTCTGTGCTCTAGACCAGACTGTGCTCTGTGTTTTAGTACAGTCAGTTTTCCGTGTTCCAGTACAGTCAGGGCTCTGTGTTCTACTCCATTCAGTGCTCTGTGTTCTAGACCAGACAGGGCTCTGTTTTCTAGTACAGACAGGCTTCCGTGTTCCAGTACAGTCAGGGCTCTGTGTTCTAGTCCTGTCAGTGTTCTGTGTTCTAGACCAGACAGTGCTCTGTGATTTAGTACAGTCAGTTTTCCGTGTTCCAGTACAGTCAGGGCTCTGTTTTCTAGACCAGACCGTGCTCTGTGTTCTAGTACAGTCAGGCCTCCGTGTTCCAGTATAGTCAGAGCTCTGTGTTACAATCCAGTCAGGGCTCCGTGTTCCAGTACAGTCAGGGCTTTGTGTTCTAGACCAGTCAGTTCTCTGTGTTCTGGACCAGACAGTGCTCTGTGTTTTAGTACTGTCAGTTTTCCGTGTTCCAGTACAGTCAGGGCTCTGTGTTCTAGACCAGTCAGTGCTCTGTGTTCTAGAACGGACAGTGTTCTGCGTTCTAGAACAGCCCGGCCACCGTGTTCCAGTATAGACAGGGCTCTGTGTTCCAGTCCACTCCGGTCTGCGTGTTCTACTCCAGTCAGGGCTCTGTGTTCCAGACACTTCCGGGCTCTGTGTTCCAGTCCATTCAGCGCTCCGTGTTCTTGTCCGGACAGGGCGCCGTTTTCCAGTACAGTCAGGCCTCCGTGTTCCAGTATAGTCAGATCTCTGTGTTACAATCCAGTCAGGGCTACGTGTTCCAGTACAGTCAGGGCTTTGTGTTCTAGACCAGTCAGTTCTCTGTGTTCTGGACCAGACAGTGCTCTGTGTTTTAGTACTGTCAGTTTTCCGTGTTCCAGTACAGTCAGGGCTCTGTGTTCTAGACCAGTCAGTGCTCTGTGTTCTAGAACGGACAGTGTTCTGCGTTCTAGAACAGCCCGGCCACCGTGTTCCAGTATAGACAGGGCTCTGTGTTCCAGTCCACTCCGGTCTGCGTGTTCTACTCCAGTCAGGGCTCTGTGTTCGAGACACTTCCGGGCTCTGTGTTCCAGTCCATTCAGCGCTCCGTGTTCATGTCCAGACAGGGCTCCGTTTTCCAGTACAGTCAGGCCTCCGTGTTCCTGTATAGTAGGAGCTCTGTGTTCTAGAACTGTGAGTTCTCCGTGTTCTTATGCAGTTAGGGCTCTGTGTTCCAATCCATTCAAGGCTGCGTTTGCTAGTCCAGTCAGTGCTCCGTGTTCTAGAACGGACAGTGTTCTGCGTTCTAGTACAGCCCGGCCACCGTGTTCCAGTATAGACAGGGCTCTGTGTTCTAGACCAGTCAGTGCTCCGTGTTCTTATGAAGTCAGGGCTCTTTGTTCCAGTCCACTCCGGTCTGCGTGTTCTACTCCAGTCAGGGCTCTGTGTTCCAGACACTTCCGGGCTCTGTGTTCCAGTCCATTCAGCGCTCCGTGTTCTTGTCCGGACAGGGCGCCGTTTTCCAGTACAGTCAGGCCTCCGTGTTCCAGTATTCTCACAGCTCTGTGTTCTAGAACTGTCAGTGCTCCGTGTTCTTATGCAGTCAGGGCTCTGTGTTCCAATCCATTCAGGGCTGCGTGTTCTAGTCCAGTCAGGGCTCCGTGTTCCTATACTGCCAGGGCTCTGTGTTCTAGACCAGTCAGTGATCTGTGTTCTAGAAGTGTCAGTGCTCCGTGTTCTTATGCAGTCAGGGCTCTGTGTTCCAATCCATATAGGGCTGCGTGTTCTAGTCCAGTCAGTTTTCCGTGTTCCTGTAAAGTCAGAGCTCTGTTTTCTACTCCATTCAGTGCTCTGTGTTCTAGACCAGACAGGGCTCTGTGTTCTAGTACAGACAGGCCTCCGTGTTCCACTATAGTCAGGACACTGTGTTGCAGTCCAGTCAGGGCTGCGTGTTCCAGTACAGTCAGGGCTTTGTGTTCCAATCCATTCAAGGCTGCGTGTTCTAGTACAGTCAGGGCTCTGTGTTCTAGTACAGTCAGGGCTCTGTGTTCTAGACCAGTCAGTTCTCTGTGTTCTAGTACAGTCAGGCATCCGTGTTCCAGTATAGTCAGAGCTCTGTGTTCTAGAACTGTCAGTGCTCCGTGTTCTTATGCAGTCAGGGCTCTGTGTTCCAATCCATTCAGGGCTGCGTGTTCTAGTCCAGTCAGGGCTCTGGGTTCTAGTACAGACAGGCCTCCGTGTTCCAGTATAGTGATGGCTCTGCGTTCCAGTCCATTCAGGTCTGCGTGTTCTACTCCAGTCAGGGCTCTGTGTTCCAGTCCATTCAGGGCTCCGTGTTCTTGTCCAGACAGGGCTCCGTTTTCCAGTACCGACATGCCACCGTGTTCCAGTATAGTCTGTGCTCTGTGTTCTAGAACTGTCAGTGCTTCGTGTTCTTATGCAGTCAGGGCTCTGTGTTCCAATCCATTCAGGGCTGCGTGTTCTAGTACAGTCAGGGCTCTGTGTTCTAGTACAGTCAGGGCTCTGTGTTCTAGACCAGTCAGTTCTCTGTGTTCTAGTACAGTCAGGCATCCGTGTTCCAGTATAGTCAGAGCTCTGTGTTCTAGAACTGTCAGTGCTCCGTGTTCTTATGCAGTCAGGGCTCTGTGTTCCAATCCATTCAGGGCTGCGTGTTCTAGTACAGTCAGTTTTCCGTGTACAGTACAGTCAGGGATCTGTGTACTACTCCATTCAGTGCTCTGTGTTGTAGTCCAGACAGGGCTCTGGGTTCTAGTACAGACAGGCCTCCGTGTTCCAGTATAGTGATGGCTCTGCGTTGCAGTCCAGTCAGGGCTCCGTGTTCCAGTACAGTCAGGGCTTTGTGTTCTAGACCAGTCTGTGCTCCGTGTTCTTATGCAGTCAGGGTTCCGTGTTACAGTCACTTCAGGGCTCTGTGTTCTCGCCCATTCAACGCTCCGTGTTCAAGTCCAGTCAGGGCTCCGTGTTCCAGTACAGTCAGGGCTCTGTGTTCTTGATCAGTCGGTGCTCTGTGTTCTAGAACAGACAGTGTTCTGTGTTCTAGTACAGTCCGGCCACCGTGTACCAGTATAGTCAGGGCTCTGTGTTCTAGACCGGTCAGTGCTCCGTGTTCTTATGAAGTCAGGGCTCTGTGTTGCAGTCCATTCAGGCCTGCGTGTTCTACTCCAGTCAGGGCTCTGTGTTCCAGACACTTCCGTGCTCTGTGTTCCAGTCCATTAAGGGCTCCGTGTTCTTGTCCAGACAGGGCGCCGTTTTCCAGTACTGTCAGGCCTCCGTGTTCCAGTATTGTCAGAGCTCTGTGTTCTAGAACTGTCAGTGCTCCGTGTTCTTATGCAGTCAGGGCTCTGTGTTCCAATCCATTCAGGGCTGCGTGTTCTAGTCCAGTCAGGGCTCCGTGTTCCTATACTGCCAGGGCTCTGTGTTTTAGACCAGTCAGTGTTCTGTGTTCTAGACCAGACAGTGTTCTAGTACAGTCAGGCCACCGTGTTCCATTATAGTCAGGGCTCGGTGTTCTAGTCCAGTCAGGGCTCCGTGTTCCAGTACTGTCAGGGCTCTGTGTTCTAGACCAGGCAGTGTTCTGTGTTCTAGACCAGACTGTGCTCTGCGTTTTTGTACAGTCAGTTTTCCGTGTTCCAGTACAGTCAGGGCTCTGTGATCAACTCCATTCAGTGCTCTGTTTTCAAGACCAGACAGGGCTCTGTGTTCTAGTACAGACAGGCCTCCGTGTTCCAGTATAGTGATGGCTCTGCGTTGCAGTCCAGTCAGGGCTCCGTGTTCCAGTACAGTCAGGGCTTTGTGTTCTAGACCAGTCTGTGCTCTGTGTTCTAGAACAGACAGTGTCCTGTGTTCTAGTACAGTCCGGCCACCGTGTACCAGTATAGTCAGGGCTCTGTGTTCCAGTCCATTCAGGTCTGCGTGTTCTACTCCAGTCAGGGCTCTGTGTTCCAGTCCATTCAGGGCTCCGTGTTCTTGTCCAGACAGGGCTCCGTTTTCCAGTACCGACATGCCACCGTGTTCCAGTATAGTCTGTGCTCTGTGTTCTAGAACTGTCAGTGCTTCGTGTTCTTATGCAGTCAGGGCTCTGTGTTCCAATCCATTCAGGGCTGCGTGTTCTAGTACAGTCAGGGCTCTGTGTTCTAGTACAGTCAGGGCTCTGTGTTCTAGACCAGTCAGTTCTCTGTGTTCTAGTACAGTCAGGCATCCGTGTTCCAGTATAGTCAGAGCTCTGTGTTCTAGAACTGTCAGTGCTCCGTGTTCTTATGCAGTCAGGGCTCTGTGTTCCAATCCATTCAGGGCTGCGTGTTCTAGTACAGTCAGTTTTCCGTGTACAGTACAGTCAGGGATCTGTGTACTACTCCATTCAGTGCTCTGTGTTGTAGTCCAGACAGGGCTCTGGGTTCTAGTACAGACAGGCCTCCGTGTTCCAGTATAGTGATGGCTCTGCGTTGCAGTCCAGTCAGGGCTCCGTGTTCCAGTACAGTCAGGGCTTTGTGTTCTAGACCAGTCAGTTCTCTGTGTTCTGGACCAGACAGTGCTCTGTGTTTTAGTACTGTCAGTTTTCCGTGTTCCAGTACAGTCAGGGCTCTGTGTTCTAGACCAGACTATGCTCTGTGTTCTAGTACAGTCAGGCATCCGTGTTCCAGTATAGTCAGAGCTCTGTGTTCTAGAACTGTCAGCGCTCCGTGTTCTTATGCAGTCAGGGCTCTGTGTTCCAATCCATTCAGGGCTGCGTGTTCTAGTACAGTCAGTTTTCCGTGTACAGTACAGTCAGGGATCTGTGTTCTACTCCATTCAGTGCTCTGTGTTGTAGTCCAGACAGGGCTCTGTGTTCTAGTACAGACAGGCCTCCGTGTTCCAGTATAGTGATGGCTCTGCGTTGCAATCCAGTCAGGGCTCCGTGTTCCAGTACAGTCTGGGCTTTGTGTTCTAGACCAGTCTGTGCTCCGTGTTCTTATGCAGTCAGGGTTCCGTGTTACAGTCACTTCAGGGCTCTGTGTTCTCGCCCATTCAACGCTCCGTGTTCAAGTCCAGTCAGGGCTCCGTGTTCCAGTACAGTCAGGGCTCTGTGTTCTTGATCAGTCGGTGCTCTGTGTTCTAGAACAGACAGTGTTCTGTGTTCTAGTACAGTCCGGCCACCGTGTACCAGTATAGTCAGGGCTTTGTTTTCTAGACCGGTCAGTGCTCCGTGTACTTATGAAGTCAGGGCTCTGTGTTGCAGTCCATTCAGGCCTGCGTGTTCTACTCCAGTCAGGGCTCTGTGGTCCAGACACTTCCGTGCTCTGTGTTCCAGTCCATTCAGGGCTCCGTGTTCTTGTCCAGACAGGGCGCCGTTTTCCAGTACTGTCAGGCCTCCGTGTTCCAGTATTGTCAGAGCTCTGTGTTCTAGAACTGTCAGTGCTCCGTCTTCTTATGGAGTCAGGGGTCTGTGTTCCAATCCATTCAGGGCTGCGTGTTCTAGTCCAGTCAGGGCTCCGTGTTCCTATACCGCCAGGGCTCTGTGTTTTAGACCAGCCAGTGTTCTGTGTTCTAGACCAGACAGTGCTCTGTGTTTTAGTACAGTCAGTTTTCCGTGTTCCAGTACAGTCAGGGCTCTGTGTTCTAGACCAGACTATGCTCTGTGTTCTAGTACAGTCAGGCCTCCGTGTTCCAGTATAGTCAGAGCTCTGTGTTCTACAACTGTCAGTGCTCCGTGTTCTTAAGCAGTCAGGGTTCCGTGTTACAGTCACTTCAGGGCTCTGTGTTCTAGACCAGTCAGTGCTCTGTGTTCTAGAACAGACAGTGTCCTGTGTTCTAGTACAGTCCGGCCACCGTGTACCAGTATAGTCAGGGCTCTGTGTTCCAGTCCATTCAGGTCTGCGTGTTCTACTCCAGTCAGGGCTCTGTGTTCCAGTCCATTCAGGGCTCCGTGTTCTTGTCCAGACAGGGCTCCGTTTTCCAGTACCGACATGCCACCGTGTTCCAGTATAGTCTGTGCTCTGTGTTCTAGAACTGTCAGTGCTTCGTGTTCTTATGCAGTCAGGGCTCTGTGTTCCAATCCATTCAGGGCTGCGTGTTCTAGTACAGTCAGGGCTCTGTGTTCTAGTACAGTCAGGGCTCTGTGTTCTAGACCAGTCAGTTCTCTGTGTTCTAGTACAGTCAGGCATCCGTGTTCCAGTATAGTCAGAGCTCTGTGTTCTAGAACTGTCAGTGCTCCGTGTTCTTATGCAGTCAGGGCTCTGTGTTCCAATCCATTCAGGGCTGCGTGTTCTAGTACAGTCAGTTTTCCGTGTACAGTACAGTCAGGGATCTGTGTACTACTCCATTCAGTGCTCTGTGTTGTAGTCCAGACAGGGCTCTGGGTTCTAGTACAGACAGGCCTCCGTGTTCCAGTATAGTGATGGCTCTGCGTTGCAGTCCAGTCAGGGCTCCGTGTTCCAGTACAGTCAGGGCTTTGTGTTCTAGACCAGTCTGTGCTCCGTGTTCTTATGCAGTCAGGGTTCCGTGTTACAGTCACTTCAGGGCTCTGTGTTCTCGCCCATTCAACGCTCCGTGTTCAAGTCCAGTCAGGGCTCCGTGTTCCAGTACAGTCAGGGCTCTGTGTTCTTGATCAGTCGGTGCTCTGTGTTCTAGAACGGACACTGTTCTGTGTTCTAGTACAGTCCGGCCACCGTGTACCAGTATAGTCAGGGCTTTGTGTTCTAGACCGGTCAGTGCTCCGTGTTCTTATGAAGTCAGGGCTCTGTGTTCCAGTCCACTCCGGTCTGCGTGTTCTACTCCAGTCAGGGCTCTGTGTTCCAGACACTTCCGGGCTCTGTGTTCCAGTCCATTCAGGGCTCCGTGTTCATGTCCAGACAGGGCTCCGTTTTCCAGTCCAGTCAGGCCTCCGTGTTCCTGTATAGTAGGAGCTCTGTGTTCTAGAACTGTCAGTGCTCCGTGTTCTTATGCAGTCAGGGCTCTGTGTTCCAATCCATTCAAGGCTGCGTGTTCTAGTCTAGTCAGTGCCCCGTGTTCTAGTCCATTCAGGGCTCAGTGTTCTAGTCCAGTCAGGGATCCGTGTTCCTATACTGTCAGGGCTCTGTGTTCTAGTCCTGTCAGTGTTCTTTGTTCTAGACCAGACAGTGCCCTGTGTTTTAGTACAGTCAGTTTTCCGTGTTCCAGTACAGTCAGGGCTCTGTGTTCTAGACCAGACCGTGCTCTGTGTTCTAGTACCGTCAGGCCTCCGTGTTCCAGTATAGTCAGAGCTCTGTGTTCTACAACTGTCAGTGCTCCGTGTTCTTATGCAGTCATTGCTCTGTGTTCCAATCCATTTAGGGCTGCGTGTTCTAGTCCAGTCAGGGCTCCGTGTTCTAGTCCAGTCAGGAATCTGTGTTCCAGTCCATTCAGTGCTCAGTGTTCTAGTCAAATCAGGGCTCCGTGTTCCTATACAATCAGGGCTCTGTGTTCTAGACCAGACAGTGCTCTGTGTTTTAGTACAGTCAGTTTTCCGTGTTCCAGTACAGTCAGGGCTCTGTGTTCTACTCCATTCAATGCTCGGTGTTCTATTGCAGACAGGGCTCTGTGTTCTAGTACAGACAGGCCTCCGAGTTCCAGTATAGTCAGGGTTTTGTGTTTCAGTACAGTCAGGGCTTTGTGTTCTAAACCAGTCTGTGCTCCGTGTCCTTATGCAGTTAGGGTTCCGTGTTACAGTCACTTCAGTGCTCTGTGTTCTCGCCCATTCAAGTGCTCCGTGTTGAAATCCGGTCAGGGTTCCGTGTTCCAGTACAGTCAGGATTAGGTGTTCTAGACCAGTCAGTGCTCTGTGTTCTAGAACGGACAGTGTTCAAGTACAGTCAGGCCACCGTGTTCCAGTATAGTCAGGGCTCTGTGTTCTAGACCAGTCAGTGCTCCGTGTTCTGATGAAGTCAGTGCTCTGTGCTCCAGAGCATTCAGGGCTCCGTGTTCTAGTCCAGTCAGGGCTCCGATTTCCAGTACAGTCAGGCGTCCGTTTTCCAGTATAGTCATAGCTCTGTGTTCTTGAACTGACAGTGCACCGTGTTCTTATGCAGTCAGCGCTCTGTGTTCCAATCCATTCAGGGCTGCGTGTTCTAGTCCAGTCAGGGCTCCGTGTTCTAGTCCAGTCAGGGCTCCGTGTTTCTATACTGTCAGGGCTCTGTGTTCTAGAGCAGACATTGCTCTGTGTTCTAGAACAGACAGGGCTCCGTGTTCTTGTGCAGACAGGCATACGTGTTCCAGTATAGTCAGGGCTCCGTGTTCCAGTATAGTCAGGGCTTTGTGTTCTAGATCAGTCTGTGCTCCGTGTTCTAATCCAGTCAGGGCTCTGTGTTCCAGTCACTTCAGGGCTTTGTATTCTAGTCCATTCAGGGCTCCGTGTTCTAGTCCATTCTGGACTCAGTGTACTGGTGCAGTCAAGGCTCCGTGTTCTAGTCCAGACAGCGCTCTGTGTTCCACTCACTTCAGGGCTCGGTGTTCCGGTGCCGTCAGGGTTCTGTGTTCCAGTACAGTCAGTGTTCTGTGTTCTAGACCAGTCTGTGTTCTGTGCTCTAGACCAGACTGTGCTCTGTGTTTTAGTACAGTCAGTTTTCCGTGTTCCAGTACAGTCAGGGCTCTGTGTTCTACTCCATTCAGTGCTCTGTGTTCTAGACCAGACAGGGCTCTGTTTTCTAGTACAGACAGGCCTCCGTGTTCCAGTATAGTCAGGGCTTTGTGTTGCAGTCCAGTCAGGGCTCCGTCTTCCAGTACAGTCAGGGCTTTGAGTTCTAGTCCAGTCTGTGCTCCCTGCTCTTATGCAGTCAGGGTTCCGTGTTACAGTCACTTCAGGGCTCTGTGTTCTCGCCCATTCAAGGCTCCGTGTTGAAGTCCAGTCAGGTCTCCGTGTTCCAGTACAGTCAGGGCTCTGTTTTCTAGACCAGACCGTGCTCTGTGTTCTAGTACAGTCAGGCCTCCGTGTTCCAGTATAGTCAGAGCTCTGTGTTCTACAACTGTCAGTGCTCCGTGTTCTTATGCAGTCATTGCTCTGTGTTCCAATCCATTTAGGGCTGCGTGTTCTAGTCCAGTCAGGGCTCCGTGTTCTAGTCCAGTCAGGAATCTGTGTTCCCGTCCATTCAGTGCTCAGTGTTCTAGTCAAATCAGGGCTCCGTCTTCCTATACAATCAGGGCTCTGTGTTCTAGACCAGACAGTGCTCTGTGTTTTAGTACAGTCAGTTTTCCGTGTTCCAGTACAGTCAGGGCTCTGTGTTCTACTCCATTCAATGCTCTGTGTTCTATTGCAGACAGGGCTCTGTGTTCTAGTACAGACAGGCCTCCGAGTTCCAGTATAGTCAGGGTTTTGTGTTGTAAACCAGTCTGTGCTCCGTGTCCTTATGCAGTTAGGGTTCCGTGTTACAGTCACTTCAGTGCTCTGTGTTCTCGCCCATTCAAGGCTCCGTGTTGAAATCCGGTCAGGGTTCCGTGTTCCAGTACAGTCAGGATTCGGTGTTCTAGACCAGTCAGTGCTCTGTGTTCTAGAACAGACAGTGTTCAAGTACAGTCAGGCCACCGTGTTCCAGTATAGTCAGGGCTCTGTGTTCTAGACCAGTCAGTGCTCCGTGTTCTGATGAAGTCAGTGCTCTGTGCTCCAGAGCATTCAGGGCTCCGTGTTCTAGTCCAGTCAGGGCTCCGATTTCCAGTACAGTCAGGCGTCCGTGTTCCAGTATAGTCATAGCTCTGTGTTCTTGAACTGACAGTGCACCGTGTTCTTATGCAGTCAGCGCTCTGTGTTCCAATCCATTCAGGGCTGCGTGTTCTAGTCCAGTCAGGGCTCCGTGTTCTAGTCCAGTCAGGGCTCCGTGTTTCTATACTGTCAGGGCTCTGTGTTCTAGAGCAGACATTGCTCTGTGTTCTAGAACAGACAGGGCTCCGTGTTCTTGTGCAGACAGGCATACGTGTTCCAGTATAGTCAGGGCTCCGTGTTCCAGTATAGTCAGGGCTTTGTGTTCTAGATCAGTCTGTGCTCCGTGTTCTAATCCAGTCAGGGCTCTGTGTTCCAGTCACTTCAGGGCTTTGTATTCTAGTCCATTCAGGGCTCCGTGTTCTAGTCCATTCTGGACTCAGTGTACTGGTGCAGTCAAGGCTCCGTGTTCTAGTCCAGACAGCGCTCTGTGTTCCACTCACTTCAGGGCTCGGTGTTCCGGTGCCGTCAGGGTTCTGTGTTCCAGTACAGTCAGTGTTCTGTGTTCTAGACCAGTCTGTGTTCTGTGCTCTAGACCAGACTGTGCTCTGTGTTTTAGTACAGTCAGTTTTCCGTGTTCCAGTACAGTCAGGGCTCTGTGTTCTACTCCATTCAGTGCTCTGTGTTCTAGACCAGACAGGGCTCTGTTTTCTAGTACAGACAGGCTTCCGTGTTCCAGTACAGTCAGGGCTCTGTGTTCTAGTCCTGTCAGTGTTCTGTGTTCTAGACCAGACAGTGCTCTGTGATTTAGTACAGTCAGTTTTCCGTGTTCCAGTACAGTCAGGGCTCTGTTTTCTAGACCAGACCGTGCTCTGTGTTCTAGTACAGTCAGGCCTCCGTGTTCCAGTATAGTCAGAGCTCTGTGTTACAATCCAGTCAGGGCTCCGTGTTCCAGTACAGTCAGGGCTTTGTGTTCTAGACCAGTCAGTTCTCTGTGTTCTGGACCAGACAGTGCTCTGTGTTTTAGTACTGTCAGTTTTCCGTGTTCCAGTACAGTCAGGGCTCTGTGTTCTAGACCAGTCAGTGCTCTGTGTTCTAGAACGGACAGTGTTCTGCGTTCTAGAACAGCCCGGCCACCGTGTTCCAGTATAGACAGGGCTCTGTGTTCCAGTCTACTCCGGTCTGCGTGTTCTACTCCAGTCAGGGCTCTGTGTTCCAGACACTTCCGGGCTCTGTGTTCCAGTCCATTCAGCGCTCCGTGTTCATGTCCAGACAGGGCTCCGTTTTCCAGTACAGTCAGGCCTCCGTGTTCCTGTATAGTAGGAGCTCTGTGTTCTAGAACTGTGAGTTCTCCGTGTTCTTATGCAGTTAGGGCTCTGTGTTCCAATCCATTCAAGGCTGCGTTTGCTAGTCCAGTCAGTGCTCCGTGTTCTAGAACGGACAGTGTTCTGCGTTCTAGTACAGCCCGGCCACCGTGTTCCAGTATAGACAGGGCTCTGTGTTCTAGACCAGTCAGTGCTCCGTGTTCTTATGAAGTCAGGGCTCTTTGTTCCAGTCCACTCCGGTCTGCGTGTTCTACTCCAGTCAGGGCTCTGTGTTCCAGACACTTCCGGGCTCTGTGTTCCAGTCCATTCAGCGCTCCGTGTTCTTGTCCGGACAGGGCGCCGTTTTCCAGTACAGTCAGGCCTCCGTGTTCCAGTATTCTCACAGCTCTGTGTTCTAGAACTGTCAGTGCTCCGTGTTCTTATGCAGTCAGGGCTCTGTGTTCCAATCCATTCAGGGCTGCGTGTTCTAGTCCAGTCAGGGCTCCGTGTTCCTATACTGCCAGGGCTCTGTGTTCTAGACCAGTCAGTGATCTGTGTTCTAGAAGTGTCAGTGCTCCGTGTTCTTATGCAGTCAGGGCTCTGTGTTCCAATCCATATAGGGCTGCGTGTTCTAGTCCAGTCAGTTTTCCGTGTTCCTGTAAAGTCAGAGCTCTGTTTTCTACTCCATTCAGTGCTCTGTGTTCTAGACCAGACAGGGCTCTGTGTTCTAGTACAGACAGGCCTCCGTGTTCCACTATAGTCAGGACACTGTGTTGCAGTCCAGTCAGGGCTGCGTGTTCCAGTACAGTCAGGGCTTTGTGTTCCAATCCATTCAAGGCTGCGTGTTCTAGTACAGTCAGGGCTCTGTGTTCTAGTACAGTCAGGGCTCTGTGTTCTAGACCAGTCAGTTCTCTGTGTTCTAGTACAGTCAGGCATCCGTGTTCCAGTATAGTCAGAGCTCTGTGTTCTAGAACTGTCAGTGCTCCGTGTTCTTATGCAGTCAGGGCTCTGTGTTCCAATCCATTCAGGGCTGCGTGTTCTAGTACAGTCAGTTTTCCGTGTACAGTACAGTCAGGGATCTGTGTACTACTCCATTCAGTGCTCTGTGTTGTAGTCCAGACAGGGCTCTGGGTTCTAGTACAGACAGGCCTCCGTGTTCCAGTATAGTGATGGCTCTGCGTTCCAGTCCATTCAGGTCTGCGTGTTCTACTCCAGTCAGGGCTCTGTGTTCCAGTCCATTCAGGGCTCCGTGTTCTTGTCCAGACAGGGCTCCGTTTTCCAGTACCGACATGCCACCGTGTTCCAGTATAGTCTGTGCTCTGTGTTCTAGAACTGTCAGTGCTTCGTGTTCTTATGCAGTCAGGGCTCTGTGTTCCAATCCATTCAGGGCTGCGTGTTCTAGTACAGTCAGGGCTCTGTGTTCTAGTACAGTCAGGGCTCTGTGTTCTAGACCAGTCAGTTCTCTGTGTTCTAGTACAGTCAGGCATCCGTGTTCCAGTATAGTCAGAGCTCTGTGTTCTAGAACTGTCAGTGCTCCGTGTTCTTATGCAGTCAGGGCTCTGTGTTCCAATCCATTCAGGGCTGCGTGTTCTAGTACAGTCAGTTTTCCGTGTACAGTACAGTCAGGGATCTGTGTACTACTCCATTCAGTGCTCTGTGTTGTAGTCCAGACAGGGCTCTGGGTTCTAGTACAGACAGGCCTCCGTGTTCCAGTATAGTGATGGCTCTGCGTTGCAGTCCAGTCAGGGCTCCGTGTTCCAGTACAGTCAGGGCTTTGTGTTCTAGACCAGTCTGTGCTCCGTGTTCTTATGCAGTCAGGGTTCCGTGTTACAGTCACTTCAGGGCTCTGTGTTCTCGCCCATTCAACGCTCCGTGTTCAAGTCCAGTCAGGGCTCCGTGTTCCAGTACAGTCAGGGCTCTGTGTTCTTGATCAGTCGGTGCTCTGTGTTCTAGAACAGACAGTGTTCTGTGTTCTAGTACAGTCCGGCCACCGTGTACCAGTATAGTCAGGGCTCTGTGTTCTAGACCGGTCAGTGCTCCGTGTTCTTATGAAGTCAGGGCTCTGTGTTGCAGTCCATTCAGGCCTGCGTGTTCTACTCCAGTCAGGGCTCTGTGTTCCAGACACTTCCGTGCTCTGTGTTCCAGTCCATTAAGGGCTCCGTGTTCTTGTCCAGACAGGGCGCCGTTTTCCAGTACTGTCAGGCCTCCGTGTTCCAGTATTGTCAGAGCTCTGTGTTCTAGAACTGTCAGTGCTCCGTGTTCTTATGCAGTCAGGGCTCTGTGTTCCAATCCATTCAGGGCTGCGTGTTCTAGTCCAGTCAGGGCTCCGTGTTCCTATACTGCCAGGGCTCTGTGTTTTAGACCAGTCAGTGTTCTGTGTTCTAGACCAGACAGTGCTCTGTGTTCTAGTACAGTCAGGCCTCCGTGTTCCAGTATAGTCAGAGCTCTGTGTTCTAGAACTGTCAGTGCTCCGTGTTCTTATGCAGTCAGGGCTCTGTGTTCCAATCCATTCAGGGCTGCGTGTTCTAGTCCAGTCAGTTTTCCGTGTTCAAGTACAGTCAGGGCTCTTTGTTCTACAACTGTCAGTGCTCCGTGTTCTTAAGCAGTCAGGGTTCCGTGTTACAGTCACTTCAGGGCTCTGTGTTCTAGACCAGACATTGCTCTGTGTTTTAGTACAGTCAGTTTTCCGTGTTGCAGTACAGTCAGGGCTCTGTTTTCTAGACCAGACCGTGCTCTGTGTTCTAGTACAGTCAGGCCTCCGTGTTCCAGTATAGTCAGAGCTCTGTGTTCTACAACTGTCAGTGCTCCGTGTTCTTAAGCAGTCAGGGTTCCGTGTTACAGTCCCTTCAGGGCTCTGTGTTCTAGACCAGTCAGTGCTCTGTGTTCTAGAACAGACAGTGTCCTGTGTTCTAGTACAGTCCGGCCACCGTGTACCAGTATAGTCAGGGCTCTGTGTTCCAGTCCATTCAGGTCTGCGTGTTCTACTCCAGTCAGGGCTCTGTGTTCCAGTCCATTCAGGGCTCCGTGTTCTTGTCCAGACAGGGCTCCGTTTTCCAGTACCGTCATGCCACCGTGTTCCAGTATAGTCAGTGCTCTGTGTTCTACAACTGTCAGTGCTTCGTGTTCTTATGCAGTCAGGGCTCTGTGTTCCAATCCATTCAGGGCTGCGTGTTCTAGTACAGTCAGGGCTCTGTGTTCTAGACCAGTCAGTTCTCTGTGTTCTGGACCAGACAGTGCTCTGTGTTTTAGTACTGTCAGTTTTCCGTGTTCCAGTACAGTCAGGGCTCTGTGTTCTAGACCAGACTATGCTCTGTGTTCTAGTACAGTCAGGCATCCGTGTTCCAGTATAGTCAGAGCTCTGTGTTCTAGAACTGTCAGTGCTCCGTGTTCTTATGCAGTCAGGGCTCTGTGTTCCAATCCATTCAGGGCTGCGTGTTCTAGTACAGTCAGTTTTCCGTGTACAGTACAGTCAGGGATCTGTGTTCTACTCCATTCAGTGCTCTGTGTTGTAGTCCAGACAGGGCTCTGTGTTCTAGTACAGACAGGCCTCCGTGTTCCAGTATAGTGATGGCTCTGCGTTGCAGTCCAGTCAGGGCTCCGTGTTCCAGTACAATCAGGGCTTTGTGTTCTAGACCAGTCTGTGCTCCGTGTTCTTATGCAGTCAGTGTTCCGTGTTACAGTCACTTCAGGGCTCTGTGTTCTCGCACATTCAACGCTCCGTGTTCAAGTCCAGTCAGGGCTCCGTGTTCCAGTATAGTCAGAGCTCTGTGTTCTAGAACTGTCAGTGCTCCGTGTTCTTATGCAGTCAGGGCTCTGTGTTCCAATCCATTCAGGGCTGCGTGTTCTAGTACAGTCAGTTTTCCGTGTACAGTACAGTCAGGGATCTGTGTTCTACTCCATTCAGTGCTCTGTGTTGTAGTCCAGACAGGGCTCTGTGTTCTAGTACAGACAGGCCTCCGTGTTCCAGTATAGTGATGGCTCTGCGTTGCAGTCCAGTCAGGGCTCCGTGTTCCAGTACAGTCTGGGCTTTGTGTTCTAGACCAGTCTGTGCTCCGTGTTCTTATGCAGTCAGGGTTCCGTGTTACAGTCACTTCAGGGCTCTGTGTTCTCGCCCATTCAACGCTCCGTGTTCAAGTCCAGTCAGGGCTCCGTGTTCCAGTACAGTCAGGGCTCTGTGTTCTTGATCAGTCGGTGCTCTGTGTTCTAGAACAGACAGTGTTCTGTGTTCTAGTACAGTCCGGCCACCGTGTACCAGTATAGTCAGGGCTTTGTGTTCTAGACCAGACTATGCTCTGTGTTCTAATACAGTCAGGCCTCCGTGTTCCAGTATAGTGATGGCTCTGCGTTGCAGACCAGTCAGGGCTCCGTGTTCCAGTACAATCAGGGCTTTGTGTTCTAGACCAGTCTGTGCTCCGTGTTCTTATGCAGTCAGGGTTCCGTGTTACAGTCACTTCAGGGCTCTGTGTTCTCGCCCATTCAACGCTCCGTGTTCAAGTCCAGTCAGGGCTCCGTGTTCCAGTACAGTCAGGGCTCTGTGTTCTTGATCAGTCGGTGCTCTGTGTTCTAGAACGGACACTGTTCTGTGTTCTAGTACAGTCCGGCCACCGTGTACCAGTATAGTCAGGGCTTTGTGTTCTAGACCGGTCAGTGCTCCGTGTTCTTATGAAGTCAGGGCTCTGTGTTCCAGTCCACTCCGGTCTGCGTGTTCTACTCCAGTCAGGGCTCTGTGTTCCAGACACTTCCGGGCTCTGTGTTCCAGTCCATTCAGGGCTCCGTGTTCATGTCCAGACAGGGCTCCGTTTTCCAGTCCAGTCAGGCCTCCGTGTTCCTGTATAGTAGGAGCTCTGTGTTCTAGAACTGTCAGTGCTCCGTGTTCTTATGCAGTCAGGGCTCTGTGTTCCAATCCATTCAAGGCTGCGTGTTCTAGTCTAGTCAGTGCCCCGAGTTCTAGTCCATTCAGGGCTCAGTGTTCTAGTCCAGTCAGGGATCCGTGTTCCTATACTGTCAGGGCTCTGTGTTCTAGTCCTGTCAGTGTTCTTTGTTCTAGACCAGACAGTGCCCTGTGTTTTAGTACAGTCAGTTTTCCGTGTTCCAGTACAGTCAGGGCTCTGTGTTCTAGACTAGACCGTGCTCTGTGTTCTAGTACCGTCAGGCCTCCGTGTTCCAGTATAGTCAGAGCTCTGTGTTCTACAACTGTCAGTGCTCCGTGTTCTTATGCAGTCATTGCTCTGTGTTCCAATCCATTTAGGGCTGCGTGTTCTAGTCCAGTCAGGGCTCCGTGTTCTAGTCCAGTCAGGAATCTGTGTTCCAGTCCATTCAGTGCTCAGTGTTCTAGTCCATTCAGGGCTCACTGTTCTAGTCCAGTCAGTGTTCTTTGTTCTAGACCAGACAGTGCCCTGTGTTTTAGTACAGTCAGTTTTCCGTGTTCCAGTACAGTCAGGGCTCTGTGTTCTAGACCAGACCGTGCTCTGTGTTCTAGTACAGCCAGGCCTCCGTGTTCCAGTATAGTCAGAGCTCTGTGTTCTACAACTGTCAGTGCTCCGTGTTCTTATGCAGTCATTGCTCTGTGTTCCAATCCATTTAGGGCTGCGTGTTCTAGTCCAGTCAGGGCTCCGTGTTCTAGTCCAGTCAGGAATCTGTGTTCCAGTCCATTCAGTGCTCAGTGTTCTAGTCAAATCAGGGCTCCGTGTTCCTATACAATCAGGGCTCTGTGTTCTAGACCAGACAGTGCTCTGTGTTTTAGTACAGTCAGTTTTCCGTGTTCCAGTACAGTCAGGGCTCTGTGTTCTACTCCATTCAATGCTCTGTATTCTATTGCAGACAGGGCTCTGTGTTCTAGTACAGACAGGCCTCCGAGTTCCAGTATAGTCAGGGTTTTGTGTTGTAAACCAGTCTGTGCTCCGTGTCCTTATGCAGTTAGGGTTCCGTGTTACAGTCACTTCAGTGCTCTGTGTTCTCGCCCATTCAAGGCTCCGTGTTGAAATCCGGTCAGGGTTCCGTGTTCCAGTACAGTCAGGATTCGGTGTTCTAGACCAGTCAGGGCTCTGTGTTCCAGTAGAGACAGTGTTCTGTGTTCTAGACCAGTCAGTGTTCTGTGTTCTTGACCAGACAGTGCTCTGTGTTTTAGTACAGTCAGTTTTCCGTGTTCCAGTACAGTCAGGGCTCTGTGTTCTACTCCATTCAGTGCTCTGCGTTCTATTGCAGACAGGGCTCTGTGTTCTAGTACAGACAGGCATACGTGTTCCAGTATAGTCAGGGCTCCGTGTTCTAGATCAGTCTGTGCTCCGTGTTCTAATCCAGTCAGGGCTCTGTGTTCCAGTCACTTCAGGGATTTGTATTCTAGTCCATTCAGGGCTCCGTGTTCTAGTCCATTCTGGACTCAGTGTACTGGTGCAGTCAAGGCTCCGTGTTCTAGTCCAGACAGTGTTCTGTGTTCCACTCACTTCAGGGCTCGGTGTTCCGGTGCCGTCAGGGTTCTGTGTTCCAGTACAGTCTGTGTTCTGTGTTCTAGACCAGTCTGTGTTCTGTGCTCTAGACCAGACTGTGCTCTGTGTTTTAGTACAGTCAGTTTTCCGTGTTCCAGTACAGTCAGGGCTCTGTGTTCTACTCCATTCAGTGCTCTGTGTTCTAGACCAGACAGGGCTCTGTTTTCTAGTACAGACAGGCCTCCGTGTTCCAGTATAGTCAGGGCTTTGTGTTGCAGTCCAGTCAGGGCTCCGTCTTCCAGTACAGTCAGGGCTTTGTGTTCTAGTCCAGTCTGTGCTCCCTGCTCTTATGCAGTCAGGGTTCCGTGTTACAGTCACTTCAGGGCTCTGTGTTCTCGCCCATTCAAGGCTCCGTGTTGAAGTCCAGTCAGGTCTCCGTGTTCCAGTACAGTCAGGGCTCTGTGTTCTAGTCCGGTCAGTGTTCTGTGTTCTAGACCAGACAGTGCTCTGTGATTTAGTACAGTCAGTTTTCCGTGTTCCAGTACAGTCAGGGCTCTGTTTTCTAGACCAGACCGTGCTCTGTGTTCTAGTACAGTCAGGCCTCCGTGTTCCAGTATAGTCAGAGCTCTGTGTTACAATCCAGTCAGGGCTCCGTGTTCCAGTACAGTCAGGGCTCCGTGTTCCAGTACAGTCAGGGCTTTGTGTTCTAGACCAGTCAGTTCTCTGTGTTCTGGACCAGACAGTGCTCTGTGTTTTAGTACTGTCAGTTTTCCGTGTTCCAGTACAGTCAGGGCTCTGTGTTCTAGACCAGACTATGCTCCGTGTTCTAGTACAGTCAGGCATCCGTGTTCCAGTATAGTCAGAGCTCTGTGTTCTAGAACTGTCAGTGCTCCGTGTTCTTATGCAGTCAGGGCTCTGTGTTCCAATCCATTCAGGGCTGCGTGTTCTAGTACAGTCAGTTTTCCGTGTACAGTACAGTCAGGGATCTGTGTTCTACTCCATTCAGTGCTCTGTGTTGTAGTCCAGACAGGGCTCTGTGTTCTAGTACAGACAGGCCTCCGTGTTCCAGTATAGTGATGGCTCTGCGTTGCAGTCCAGTCAGGGCTCCGTGTTCCAGTACAGTCAGGGCTTTGATTTCTAGACCAGTCTGTGCTCCGTGTTCTTATGCAGTCAGGGTTCCGTGTTACAGTCACTTCAGGGCTCTGTGTTCTCGACCATTCAAGGCTCCGTGTTGAAGTACAGTCAGGGCTCCGCGTTCCAGTACACTCAGGGCTCTGTGTTCTAGACCAGTCAGTGCTCTGTGTTCTAGAACAGACAGTGTTCTGCGTTCTAGTACAGCCCGGCCACCGTGTTCCAGTATAGACAGGGCTCTGTGTTCTAGACCAGTCAGTGCTCCGTGTTCTTATGAAGTCAGGGCTCTGTGTTCCAGTCCACTCCGGTCTGCGTGTTCTACTCCAGTCAGGGCTCTGTGTTCCAGACACTTCCGGGCTCTGTATTCCAGTCCATTCAGCGCTCCGTGTTCATGTCCAGACAGGGCTCCGTTTTCCAGTACAGTCAGGCGTCCGTGTTCCTGTATAGTAGGAGCTCTGTGTTCTAGAACTGTGAGTTCTCCGTGTTCTTATGCAGTTAGGGCTCTGTGTTCCAATCCATTCAAGGCTGCGTTTGCTAGTCCAGTCAGTGCTCCGTGTTCTAGTCCATTCAGGGCTCACTGTTCTAGTCCAGTCAGTGTTCTTTGTTCTAGACCAGACAGTGCCCTGTGTTTTAGTACAGTCAGTTTTCCGTGTTCCAGTACAGTCAGGGCTCTGTGTTCTAGACCAGACCGTGCTATGTGTTCTAGTACAGCCAGGCCTCCGTGTTCCAGTATAGTCAGAGCTCTGTGTTCTACAACTGTCAGTGCTCCGTGTTCTTATGCAGTCATTGCTCTGTGTTCCAATCCATTTAGGGCTGCGTGTTCTAGTCCAGTCAGGGCTCCGTGTTCTAGTCCAGTCAAGAATCTGTGTTCCAGTCCATTCAGTGCTCAGTGTTCTAGTCAAATCAGGGCTCCGTGTTCCTATACAATCAGGGCTCTGTGTTCTAGACCAGACAGTGCTCTGTGTTTTAGTACAGTCAGTTTTCCGTGTTCCAGTACAGTCAGGGCTCTGTATTCTACTCCATTCAGTGCTCTGTGTTCTATTGCAGACAGGGCTCTGTGTTCTAGTACAGACAGGCCTCCGAGTTCCAGTATAGTCAGGGCTTTGTGTTTCAGTACAGTCAGGGCTTTGTGTTCTAAACCAGTCTGTGCTCCGTGTCCTTATGCAGTTAGGGTTCCGTGTTACAGTCACTTCAGTGCTCTGTGTTCTCGCCCATTCAAGGCTCCGTGTTGAAGTCCGGTCAGGGTTCCGTGTTCCAGTACAGTCAGGATTCGGTGTTCTAGACCAGTCAGTGCTCTGTGTTCTAGAACAGACAGTGTTCAAGTACAGTCAGGCCACCGTGTTCCATTATAGTCAGGGCTCTGTGTTCTAGACCAGTCAGTGCTCCGTGTTCTGATGAAGTCAGTGCTCTGTGTTCCAGAGCATTCAGGGCTCCGTGTTCTAGTCCAGTCAGGGCTCCGATTTCCAGTGCAGACAGGCCTACGTGTTCCAGTATAGTCAGAGCTCTGTGTTCTAGAACTGTCAGTGCTCCGTGTTCTTATGCAGTCAGGGCTCTGTCTTCCAATCCATTTAGGGCTGCGTGTTCTAGTCCAGTCAGGGCTCCGTGTTCTAGTCCAGTCAGGGCTCTGTGTTCCAGTCCATTCAGGGCTCAGTGTTCTAGTCCAGTCAGGGATCCGTGTTCCTATACTGTCAGGGCTCTGTGTTCTAGTCCTGTCAGTGTTCTTTGTTCTAGACCAGACAGTACTCTGTGTTTTAGTACAGTCAGTTTTCCGTGTTCCAGTACAGTCAGGGCTCTGTTTTCTAGACCAGACCGTGCTCTGTGTTCTAGTACAGTCAGGCCTCCGTGTTCCAGTATAGTCAGAGCTCTGTGTTCTACAACTGTCAGTGCTCCGTGTTCTTATGCAGTCAGGGCTCTGTGTTCCAATCCATTTAGGGCTGCGTGTTCTATTCCAGTCAGGGCTCCGTGTTCTAGTCCAGTCAGTGCTCTGTGTTCCAGTCCATTCAGGGCTCAGTGTTCTAGTCCAGTCAGGGCTCCGTGTTCCTCTACTGTCAGGGCTCTGTGTTCTAGACCAGACAGTGCTCTGTGTTTTAGTATAGTGAGTTTTCCGTGTTCCAGTACAGTCAGGGCTCTGTGTTCTACTCCATTCAGTGCTCTGTGTTCTATTGCAGACTGGGCTCTGTGTTCTAGTACAGACAGGCCGCCGAGTTCCAGTATAGTCAGGGCTTTGTGTTCCAGTACAGTCAGGGCTTTGTGTTCTAAACCAGTCCGTGCTCCGTGTCCTTATGAAGTAAGGTTCCGTGTTACAGTCACTTCAGGGCTCTGTGTTCTCGCCCATTCAAGGCTCCGTGTTGGTCCGGTCAGGGGTCCGTGTTCCTGTACAGTCAGGGCTCGGTGTTCTAGACCAGTCAGTGCTCTGTGCTCTAGAACAGACAGTGTTCTGTGTTCTAGTACAGTCCGGCCACCGTGTTCCAGTACAGTCAGGGCTCTGTGTTCTACATTCAGTGCTCTGTGTTCTATTGCAGACAGGGCTCTGTGTTCTAGTACAGACAGGCATACGTGTTCCAGTATAGTCAGGGCTCCGTGTTCTAGATCAGTCTGTGCTCCGTGTTCTAATCCAGTCAGGGCTCTGTGTTCCAGTCACTTCAGGGATTTGTATTCTAGTCCATTCAGGGCTCCGTGTTCTAGTCCATTCTGGACTCAGTGTACTGGTGCAGTCAAGGCTCCGTGTTCTAGTCCAGACAGTGTTCTGTGTTCCACTCACTTCAGGGCTCGGTGTTCCGGTGCCGTCAGGGTTCTGTGTTCCAGTACAGTCTGTGTTCTGTGTTCTAGACCAGTCTGTGTTCTGTGCTCTAGACCAGACTGTGCTCTGTGTTTTAGTACAGTCAGTTTTCCGTGTTCCAGTACAGTCAGGGCTCTGTGTTCTACTCCATTCAGTGCTCTGTGTTCTAGACCAGACAGGGCTCTGTTTTCTAGTACAGACAGGCCTCCGTGTTCCAGTATAGTCAGGGCTTTGTGTTGCAGTCCAGTCAGGGCTCCGTCTTCCAGTACAGTCAGGGCTTTGTGTTCTAGTCCAGTCTGTGCTCCCTGCTCTTATGCAGTCAGGGTTCCGTGTTACAGTCACTTCAGGGCACTGTGTTCTCGCCCATTCAAGGCTCCGTGTTGAAGTCCAGTCAGGTCTCCGTGTTCCAGTACATTCAGGGCTCTGTGTTCTAGTCCGGTCTGTGTTCTGTGTTCTAGACCAGACAGTGCTCTGTGTTTTAGTACACTCAGTTTTCCGTGTTCCAGTACAGTCAGGGCTCTGTGTTCTACTCCATTCATTGCTCTGTGTCCTAGTCCAGACAATGCTCTGTGTTCTACTACAGACAGGCCTCCGGGTTCCAGTATAGTCAGGGCTCTGTGTTACAATCCAGTCAGGGCTCCGTGTTCCAGTACAGTCAGGGCTTTGTGTTCTAGACCAGTCTGTGCTCCGTGTTCTTATGAAGTCAGGGTTCCGTGTTACAGTCACTTCAGGGCTCTGTGTTCTCGCTCATTCAAGGCTCCGTGTTGAAGTCCAGTCAGGGCTCCGTGTTCGTTCACAGTCAGGGCTCTGTGTTCTAGACCAGTCAGTTCTCTGTGTTCTAGAACAGACAGTGTTCTGTGTTCTAGTACAGTCCGGCCAACGTGTTCCAGTACAGTCAGGGCTCTGCGTTCTACTCCATTCAGTGCTCTGTGTTCTATTGCAGACAGGGCTCTGTGTTCTAGTACAGACAGGCCTCCGAGTTCCAGTATAGTCAGGGTTTTGTGTTCTAAACCAGTCTGTGCTCCGTGTCCTTATGCAGTTAGGGTTCCGTGTTACAGTCACTTCAGTGCTCTGTGTTCTCGCCCATTCAAGGCTCCGTGTTGAAATCCGGTCAGGGTTCCGTGTTCCAGTACAGTCAGGATTCGGTGTTCTAGACCAGTCAGGGCTCTGTGTTCCAGTAGAGACAGTGTTCTGTGTTCTAGACCAGTCAGTGTTCTGTGTTCTTGACCAGACAGTGCTGTGTTTTAGTACAGTCAGTTTTCCGTGTTCCAGTACAGTCAGGGCTCTGTGTTCTACTCCATTCAGTGCTCTGTGTTCTATTGCAGACAGGGCTCTGTGTTCTAGTACAGACAGTCATACGTGTTCCAGTATAGTCAGGGCTCTGTGTTGCAGTCCATTCAGGGCTCCGTGTTCCAGTACAGTCAGGGTTTGTGTTCTAGACCAGTCTGTGCTCCGTGTTCTAATCCAGTCAGGGCTCTGTGTTCCAGTCACTTCAGGGCTCTGTGTTCTAGTCCATTCAGGGCTCCGTGTTCTAGTACATTCTGGACTCAGTGTTCTGGTGCATTCAAGGCTCCGTGCTCTAGTCCAGACAGCGCTCTGTGTTTCACTCACTTCAGGGCTCTGTGTTCCCGTCCCGTCAGTGTTCTGTGTTCCCGTACAGTAAGTGTTCTGTGTTCTAGACCAGTTAGTGTTATGTGTTCTAGACCAGTCAGTGTTCTGTGTTCTAGACCAGACAGTGCTCTGTGTTTTAGTTCAGACTGTTTTCCGTGTTCCAGTACAGTCAGGGCTCTGTGTTCTACTCCATTCAGTGCTCTGTGTTCTCGACCAGACAGGGCTCTGTGTTCTAGTACAGACAGGCCTCCGTGTTCCAGTATAGACAGGGCTTTGTGTTGCAGTCCAGTCAGGGCTACGTCTTCCAGTACAGTCAGGGATTTGTGTTCTAGACCAGTCTCTGCTCCGTGTTCTAATCCAGTCAGGGCTCTGTGTTCCATTCACTTCAGGGCTCCGTGTTCTACTCCATTCTGGACTCAGTGTTCTGGTGCGGTCAGGGCTGCGTGTTCTAGTCCAGTCAAGGCTCCGTGTTGTAGTCCAGTCAGCGCTCTGTGTTCTACTCCATTCAGTGCTCTGGGTTCTATTGCAGACAGGGCTCTGTGTTCTAGTACAGAGAGGCCTCCGTGTTCCAGTATAGTTAGGGCTCTGTGTTGCAGTCCATTCAGGGCTCCGTGTTCCAGTACAGTCAGGGCTCTGTGTTCTAGACCAGTCTGTGCTCCGTGTTCTGTGTTACAGTCACTTCAGGGCTCTGTGTTCCAGTGCATTCAGGTCTGCGTGTTCTACTCCAGTCAGGGCTCTGTGTTCCAGTCACTTCAGGGCTCCGTGTTCTTGTCCAGACAGGGCTCCGTTTTCCAGTACAGTCAGGCCTCCGTGTTCCAGTATAGTCAGAGCTCTGTGTTCTAGAACTGTCAGTGCTCCGTGTTCTTATGCATTCAGGGCTCTGTGTTCCAATCCATTCAGTGCTGCGTGTTCTAGTCCAGTCAGGGCTCCGTGTTCTTGTCCATTCAGGGCTCAGTGTTCTAGTCCAGTCAAGGCTCCGTGTTCCTATACTGTCAGGGCTCTGTGTTCTAGACCAGTCAGTGTTCTTTGTTCTAGACCAGACAGTGCTCTGTGTTTTAGTACAGCCAGTTTTCCGTGTTCCTGTACAGTCAGGACTATGTGTTCTAGACCAGTCAGTGCTCTGTGTTCTAGAACAGAGCTTGTTCTAGTACAGTCAGGCCACCGTGTTCCAGTATAGTCAGTGTTCTGTGTTCTAGACCAGTCAGTGCTCTGTGTTCTAGAACAGAGTGTGTTCTAGTACAGTCAGGTCACCGTGTTCCGGTAGTCAGAGCTCTGTGTTCTAGAACTGTCAATGCTCCGTGTCCTTTTGCATTCAGGGCTCTGTGTTCCATTCACTTCAGGGCTCTGTGTTCCCGTCCCGTCAGGGTTCTCTGTTCCAGTAGAGACAGTGTTCTGTGTTCTAGACCAGTCAGTGTTCTGTGTTCTTGACCAGACAGTGCTCTGTGTTTTTGTACAGTCAGTTTTCCGTCTTCCAGTACAGTCAGGGCTCTGTGTTCTACTCCATTCAGTGCTCTGTGTTCTAGTACAGTCTGGCCTTCGACTTCCAGTATAGTCAGGGCTTTGTGTTGCAGTCCAGTCAGGGCTCCGTGTTCCAGTACAGTCAGGGCTTTGTGTTCTAGACAAGTCTGTGCTCCGTGTTCTTATGCAGTCAGGGTTCCGTGTTACAGTCACTTCAGGGCTCCGTGTTCTCGCCCATTCAAGGCTCCGTGTTGAAGTCCGGTCAGGGATCCCGTGTTCCAGTAAGTCAGGGCTCTGTGTTCTAGACCAGTCAGTGTTCTGTGTTCTAGACCAGACAGTGCTCTGTGTTTTAGTTCAGTCATTTTTCCGTGTTCCAGTACAGTCAGGGCTTTGTGTTGCAGTCCAGTCGGGGCTCCGTGTTCACAGTACAGTCAGGGCTTTGTGTTCTTATTGCAGTCAGGGTTCTGTTTTACAGTCTCTTCAGGGCTCAGTGTTCCAGTCCTGTCAGTGTTCTGTGTTCTAGACGAGACAGTACTCTGTGTTTTAGTACACTCAGTTTTCCGTGTTCCAGTACAGTCAGGGCTCTGTGTTCTACTCCATTCAGTGCTCTGTGTTCTATTGCAGACAGTGCTCTGTGTTCTATTGCAGACAGGGCTCTGTGTTCTAGTACAGACTGGCCTCCGAGTTCCAGTATAGTCAGGGCTTTGTGTTGCAGTCCAGTCAGGGCTCCGTGTTCCAGTACAGTCAGGGTTTTGTGTTCTAGACCAGTCTGTGCTCCGTGTTCTTATGCAGTCAGGGTTCCGTGTTACAGTCACATCAGGGCTCTGTGTTCTCGCCCATTCAAGGCTCCGTGTTGAAGTCCAGTCAGGGCTCCGTGTTCCAGTACAGTCAGCGCTCTGTGTTCTAGTCCTGTCAGTGTTATGTATTCTAGACCGGACAGTGCTCTGTGTTTTAGTACACTCAGTTTTCCGTGTTCCAGTACTGTCAGGGCTCTGTGTTCTACTCCATTCAGTGCTCTGTGTCCTAGACCAGACAATGCTCTGTGTTCTACTACAGACAGGCCTCCGTGTTCCAGTATAGTCAGGGCTCTGTGTTGAGGTCCAGTCAGGGCTCCGTGTTCCAGTATTGTCAGGGCTTTGTGTTGCAGTCCAGTCAGGGCTCCGTGTTCCAGTACAGTCAGGGCTCTGTGTTCTAGTCCTGTCAGTGTTCTGTGTTCTAGACGAGACAGAGCTCTGTGTTTTAGTACACTCAGTTTTCCGTGTTCTAGTCCAGTCAGGGCTCCGTGTTCTAGTCCAGTCAGTGCTCTGTGTTCTACTCCATTCAGTGCTCTGTGTTCTAGTACAGACAGGCCTCCGAGTTCCAGTATAGTCAGGGCTTTGTGTTGCAGTCCAGTCAGGGCTCCGTGTTCCAGTACAGTCAGGGCTTAGAGTTCTAGACCAGTCTGTGCTCCGTGTTCTTATGCAGTCAGTGTTGCGTGTTACAGTCACTTCAGGGCTCTGTGTTCTCGCCCATTCAAGGCTCCGTGTTGAAGTCCAGTCAGGGCTCCGTGTTCCTATACTGTCAGGGCTCTGTGTTCTAGACCAGTCAGTGTTCTTTGTTCTAGACCAGACAGTGCTCTGTGTTTTAGTACAGTCAGTTTTCCGTGTTCCTGTACAGTCAGGACTATGTGTTCTAGACCAGTCAGTGCTCTGTGTTCTAGAACAGAGCTTGTTCTAGTACAGTCAGGCCACCGTGTTCCAGTATAGTCAGTGTTCTGTGTTCTAGACCAGTCAGTGCTCTGTGTTCTAGAACAGAGTGTGTTCTAGTACAGTCAGGTCACCGTGTTCCGGTATAGTCAGAGCTCTGTGTTCTAGAACTGTCAATGCTCCGTGTCCTTTTGCATTCAGGGCTCTGTGTTCCATTCACTTCAGGGCTCTGTGTTCCCGTCCCGTCAGGGTTCTCTGTTCCAGTAGAGACAGTGTTCTGTGTTCTAGACCAGTCAGGCCTCCGACTTCCAGTATAGTCAGGGCTTTGTGTTGCAGTCCAGTCAGGGCTCCGTGTTCCAGTACAGTCAGGGCTTTGTGTTCTAGACCAGTCTGTGCTCCGTGTTCTTATGCAGTCAGGGTTCCGTGTTACAGTCACTTCAGGGCTCCGTGTTCTCGCCCATTCAAGGCTCCGTGTTGAAGTCCGGTCAGGGATCCCGTGTTCCAGTAAGTCAGGGCTCTGTGTTCTAGACCAGTCAGTGTTCTGTGTTCTAGAACAGACAGTGTTCTAGTACAGTCAGGCCACCGTGTTCCAGTATAGTCAGGGCTCTGTGTTCTAGACCAGTCAGTGCTCCGTGTTCTTATGAAGTCAGTGCTCTGTGTTCCAGTCCATTCTGGTCTACGTGTTCTAGTCCAGTCATGCCTCTGTGTTCCAGACAATTCCAGGCTCTGTGTTCCAGAGCATTTAGGGCTCCGTGTTCTAGTCCAGCCAGGGCTCCGATTTCCAGTACCGTCAGGCCTCCGTGTTCCAGTATAGACAGAGCTCTGTGTTCTAGAACTGTCAGTGCACCGTGTTCTTATGCAGTCAGGGCTCTGTGTTAAAATCCATTCAGGGCTGCGTGTTCTAGTCCAGTCAGGGCACCGTGTTCTTGTCCTGTCAGCGCTCTGTGTTCCAGTCACTTCAGGGCTCTGTGTTCTCGCCCATTCAAGGCTCCGTGTTGAAGTCCGGTCGGTGCTCCGTGTTCCAGTACAGTCAGGGCTCTGTGTTCTAGACCAGTCAGAGTTCTGTGTTCTAGACCAGTCAGTGTTCTGTGTTCTAGACAAGTCAGTGTTCTGTGTTCTAGACCAGTCAGTGTTCTGTGTTCTAGAACAGACAGTGTTCTAGTACAGTCAGGCCACCGTGTTCCAGTATAGTCAGGGCTCTGTGTTCTAGACCAGTCAGTGCTCCGTGGTCTTATGAAGTCAGTGCTCTGTGTTCCAGTCCATTCTGGTCTACGTGTTCTAGTCCAGTCATGGCTCTGTGTTCCAGACAATTCCAGGCTCTGTGTTCCAGAGCATTCAGGGCTCCGTGTTCTAGTCCAGTCAGGGCTCCGATTTCCAGTACCGTCAGGCCTCCGTGTTCCAGTATAGTCAGGGCTCTGTGTTGAGGTCCAGTCAGGGCTCCGTGTTCCAGTATTGTCAGGGCTTTGTGTTGCAGTCCAGTCAGGGCTCCGTGTTCCAGTACAGTCAGGGCTCTGTGTTCTAGTCCTGTCAGTGTTCTGTGTTCTAGACGAGACAGAGCTCTGTGTTTTAGTACACTCAGTTTTCCGTGTTCTAGTCCAGTCAGGGCTCCGTGTTCTAGTCCAGTCAGTGCTCTGTGTTCTACTCCATTCAGTGCTCTGTGTTCTAGTACAGACAGGCCTCCGAGTTCCAGTATAGTCAGGGCTTTGTGTTGCAGTCCAGTCAGGGCTCCGTGTTCCAGTACAGTCAGGGCTTAGAGTTCTAGACCAGTCTGTGCTCCGTGTTCTTATGCAGTCAGTGTTGCGTGTTACAGTCACTTCAGGGCTCTGTGTTCTCGCCCATTCAAGGCTCCGTGTTGAAGTCCAGTCAGGGCTCCGTGTTCCTATACTGTCAGGGCTCTGTGTTCTAGACCAGTCAGTGTTCTTTGTTCTAGACCAGACAGTGCTCTGTGTTTTAGTACAGTCAGTTTTCCGTGTTCCTGTACAGTCAGGACTATGTGTTCTAGACCAGTCAGTGCTCTGTGTTCTAGAACAGAGCTTGTTCTAGTACAGTCAGGCCACCGTGTTCCAGTATAGTCAGTGTTCTGTGTTCTAGACCAGTCAGTGCTCTGTGTTCTAGAACAGAGTGTGTTCTAGTACAGTCAGGTCACCGTGTTCCGGTATAGTCAGAGCTCTGTGTTCTAGAACTGTCAATGCTCCGTGTCCTTTTGCATTCAGGGCTCTGTGTTCCATTCACTTCAGGGCTCTGTGTTCCCGTCCCGTCAGGGTTCTCTGTTCCAGTAGAGACAGTGTTCTGTGTTCTAGACCAGTCAGGCCTCCGACTTCCAGTATAGTCAGGGCTTTGTGTTGCAGTCCAGTCAGGGCTCCGTGTTCCAGTACAGTCAGGGCTTTGTGTTCTAGACCAGTCTGTGCTCCGTGTTCTTATGCAGTCAGGGTTCCGTGTTACAGTCACTTCAGGGCTCCGTGTTCTCGCCCATTCAAGGCTCCGTGTTGAAGTCCGGTCAGGGATCCCGTGTTCCAGTAAGTCAGGGCTCTGTGTTCTAGACCAGTCAGTGTTCTGTGTTCTAGAACAGACAGTGTTCTAGTACAGTCAGGCCACCGTGTTCCAGTATAGTCAGGGCTCTGTGTTCTAGACCAGTCAGTGCTCCGTGTTCTTATGAAGTCAGTGCTCTGTGTTCCAGTCCATTCTGGTCTACGTGTTCTAGTCCAGTCATGCCTCTGTGTTCCAGACAATTCCAGGCTCTGTGTTCCAGAGCATTTAGGGCTCCGTGTTCTAGTCCAGCCAGGGCTCCGATTTCCAGTACCGTCAGGCCTCCGTGTTCCAGTATAGACAGAGCTCTGTGTTCTAGAACTGTCAGTGCACCGTGTTCTTATGCAGTCAGGGCTCTGTGTTAAAATCCATTCAGGGCTGCGTGTTCTAGTCCAGTCAGGGCACCGTGTTCTTGTCCTGTCAGCGCTCTGTGTTCCAGTCACTTCAGGGCTCTGTGTTCTCGCCCATTCAAGGCTCCGTGTTGAAGTCCGGTCGGTGCTCCGTGTTCCAGTACAGTCAGGGCTCTGTGTTCTAGACCAGTCAGAGTTCTGTGTTCTAGACCAGTCAGTGTTCTGTGTTCTAGACAAGTCAGTGTTCTGTGTTCTAGACCAGTCAGTGTTCTGTGTTCTAGACAAGTCAGTGTTCTGTGTTCTAGACAAGTCAGTGTTCTGTGTTCTAGACCAGTCAGTGTTCTGTGTTCTAGAACAGACAGTGTTCTAGTACAGTCAGGCCACCGTGTTCCAGTATAGTCAGGGCTCTGTGTTCTAGACCAGTCAGTGCTCCGTGGTCTTATGAAGTCAGTGCTCTGTGTTCCAGTCCATTCTGGTCTACGTGTTCTAGTCCAGTCATGGCTCTGTGTTCCAGACAATTCCAGGCTCTGTGTTCCAGAGCATTCAGGGCTCCGTGTTCTAGTCCAGTCAGGGCTCCGATTTCCAGTACCGTCAGGCCTCCGTGTTCCAGTATAGTCAGGGCTCTGTGTTCTAGACCAGTCAGTGCTCCGTGTTCTTATGAAGTCAGTGCTCTGTGTTCCAGTCCATTCTGGTCTACGTGTTCTAGTCCAGTCATGCCTCTGTGTTCCAGACAATTCCAGGCTCTGTGTTCCAGAGCATTTAGGGCTCCGTGTTCTAGTCCAGCCAGGGCTCCGATTTCCAGTACCGTCAGGCCTCCGTGTTCCAGTATAGACAGAGCTCTGTGTTCTAGAACTGTCAGTGCACCGTGTTCTTATGCAGTCAGGGCTCTGTGTTAAAATCCATTCAGGGCTGCGTGTTCTAGTCCAGTCAGGGCACCGTGTTCTTGTCCTGTCAGCGCTCTGTGTTCCAGTCACTTCAGGGCTCTGTGTTCTCGCCCATTCAAGGCTCCGTGTTGAAGTCCGGTCGGTGCTCCGTGTTCCAGTACAGTCAGGGCTCTGTGTTCTAGACCAGTCAGAGTTCTGTGTTCTAGACCAGTCAGTGTTCTGTGTTCTAGACAAGTCAGTGTTCTGTGTTCTAGACCAGTCAGTGTTCTGTGTTCTAGAACAGACAGTGTTCTAGTACAGTCAGGCCACCGTGTTCCAGTATAGTCAGGGCTCTGTGTTCTAGACCAGTCAGTGCTCCGTGGTCTTATGAAGTCAGTGCTCTGTGTTCCAGTCCATTCTGGTCTACGTGTTCTAGTCCAGTCATGCCTCTGTGTTCCAGACAATTCCAGGCTCTGTGTTCCAGAGCATTTAGGGCTCCGTGTTCTAGTCCAGCCAGGGCTCCGATTTCCAGTACCGTCAGGCCTCCGTGTTCCAGTATAGACAGAGCTCTGTGTTCTAGAACTGTCAGTGCACCGTGTTCTTATGCAGTCAGGGCTCTGTGTTAAAATCCATTCAGGGCTGCGTGTTCTAGTCCAGTCAGGGCACCGTGTTCTTGTCCTGTCAGCGCTCTGTGTTCCAGTCACTTCAGGGCTCTGTGTTCTCGCCCATTCAAGGCTCCGTGTTGAAGTCCGGTCGGTGCTCCGTGTTCCAGTACAGTCAGGGCTCTGTGTTCTAGACCAGTCAGAGTTCTGTGTTCTAGACCAGTCAGTGTTCTGTGTTCTAGACAAGTCAGTGTTCTGTGTTCTAGACCAGTCAGTGTTCTGTGTTCTAGAACAGACAGTGTTCTAGTACAGTCAGGCCACCGTGTTCCAGTATAGTCAGGGCTCAGTGTTCTAGACCAGTCAGTGCTCCGTGGTCTTATGAAGTCAGTGCTCTGTGTTCCAGTCCATTCTGGTCTACGTGTTCTAGTCCAGTCATGGCTCTGTGTTCCAGACAATTCCAGGCTCTGTGTTCCAGAGCATTCAGGGCTCCGTGTTCTAGTCCAGTCAGGGCTCCGATTTCCAGTACCGTCAGGCCTCCGTGTTCCAGTATAGACAGAGCTCTGTGTTCTAGAACTTTCAGTGCACCGTGTACTTATGCAGTCAGGGCTCTGTGTTAAAATCCATTCAGGGCTGCGTGTTCTAGTCCAGTCAGGGCACCGTGTTCTAGTCCTGTCAGCGCTCTGTGTTCCAGTCACTTCAGGGCTCTGTGTTCTCGCCCATTCAAGGCTCCGTGTTGAAGTCCGGTCGGTGCTCCGTGTTCCAGTACAGTCAGGGCTCTGTGTTCTAGACCAGTCAGAGTTCTGTGTTCTAGACCAGTCAGTGTTCTGTGTTCTAGACCAGACAGTGCTCTGTGTTTTAGTTCAGTCATTTTTCCGTGTTCCAGTACAGTCAGGGCTTTGTGTTGCAGTCCAGTCGGGGCTACGTGTTCACAGTACAGTCAGGGCTTTGTGTTCTTATTGCAGTCAGGGTTCTGTTTTACAGTCTCTTCAGGGCTCAGTGTTCCAGTCCTGTCAGTGTTCTGTGTTCTAGACGAGACAGTACTCTGTGTTTTAGTACACTCAGTTTTCCGTGTTCCAGTACAGTCTGGGCTCTGTGTTCTACTCCATTCAGTGCTCTGTGTTCTATTGCAGACAGTGCTCTGTGTTCTATTGCAGACAGGGCTCTGTGTTCTAGTACAGACTGGCCTCCGAGTTCCAGTATAGTCAGGGCTTTGTGTTGCAGTCCAGTCAGGGCTCCGTGTTCCAGTACATTCAGGGTTTTGTGTTCTAGACCAGTCTGTGCTCCGTGTTCTTATGCAGTCAGGGTTCCGTGTTACAGTCACATCAGCGCTCTGTGTTCTAGTCCTGTCAGTGTTATGTGTTCTAGACCGGACAGAGCTCTGTGTTTTAGTACACTCTGTTTTCCGTGTTCCAGTACTGTCAGGGCTCTGTGTTCTACTCCATTCAGTGCTCTGTGTCCTAGACCAGACAATGCTCTGTGTTCTACTACAGACAGGCCTCCGTGTTCCAGTATAGTCAGGGCTCTGTGTTGAGGTCCAGTCAGGGCTCCGTGTTCCAGTATTGTCAGGGCTTTGTGTTGCAGTCCAGTCAGGGCTCCGTCTTCCAGTACAGTCAGGGCTTTGTGATCTAGACCAGTCTGTGCTCCGTGTTCTTATGCAGTCAGTGTTGCGTGTTACAGTCACTTCAGGGTCTGTGTTCTCGCCCATTCAAGGCTCCGTGTTCCACTACAGTCAGGGCTCTGTGTTCTAGTCCTGTCAGTGTTCTGTGTTCTAGACGAGACAGTGCTCTGTGTTTTAGTACACTCAGTTTTCCGTGTTCTAGTCCAGTCAGGGCTCCGTGTTCTAGTCCAGTCAGGGCTCTGTGTTCCAGTCCATTCAGGGCTCAGTGTTCTAGTCCAGTCAGGGCTCCGTGTTCCTATACTGTCAGGGCTCTGTGTTCTAGACCAGTCAGTGTTCTTTGTTCTAGACCAGACAGTGTTCTGTGTTTTAGTACAGTCAGTTTTCCGTATTCCAGTACAGTCAGGACTATGTGTTCTAGACCAGTCAGTGCTCTGTGTTCTAGAACAGAGCGTGTTCTAGTGCAGTCAGGTCACCGTGTTCCGGTATAGTCAGAGCTCTGTGTTCTAGAACTGTCAATGCTCCGTGTGCTTTTGCAGTCAGGGCTCTGTGTTGCATTCACTTCAGGGCTCTGTGTTCCCGTCCCGTCAGGGTTCTGTGTTCCAGTAGAGACAGTGTTCTGTGTTCTAGACCAGTCAGTGTTCTGTGTTCTTGACCAGACAGTGCTCTGTGTTTTAGTACAGTCAGTTTTCCGTCTTCCAGTACAGTCAGGGCTCTGTGTTCTACTCCATTCAGTGCTCTGTGTTCTAGTACAGACAGGCCTCCGAGTTCCAGTATAGTCAGGGCTCTGTATTCCAGTCCACTCAGGGCTCTGTGTTCCAGTCCATTCAGGGCTCTGTGTTCTAGACCAGTCAGTGCTCTGTGTTCTAGACCAGGCAGTGTTCTGTGTTCTACTACAAACAGGTCTCCGTGTTCCAGTATAGCCTGTGCTCTGTGTTCTAGACCAGACAGTGTTCTGTGTTCTAGTACAGTCAGGCCTCCGTGTTCCAGTATAGTCAGGGCTCTGTGTTGCAGTCCAGTCAGGGCTCTGTGTTCTAGACCAGTTAGGGCCTATGTTCTATTCCATTCAGTGCTCTGTGTTCTAGACGAGACAGTGTGCTGTGTTCTAGTAGAGTCAGGCCTCCATTTTCCAATATAGTCAGGGCTCTGTGCTGCAGTCCAGTCAGGGCACCGTGTTCCAGTACAGTCAGGGCTTTGTGTTCTAGACAAGTCTGTGCTCCGTGTTCTTATGCAGTCAGGGTTCCGTGTTACAGTCAGTTCAGGACTCTGTGTTCTTGCCCATTCAAGGCTCCGTGTTGAAGTCCGGTCAGGGCTCCCGTGTTCCAGTAAGTCAGGGCTCTGTGTTCTAGTCCTGTCAGTGTTCTGTGTTCTAGACGAGAGAGTGCTCTGTGTTTTAGTACACTCAGTTTTCCGTGTTCCTGTACAGTCAGGGCTCTGTTTTCTACTCCATTCAGTGCACTATGTTCTATTGCAGACAGGGCTCTGTGTTCTAGTACAGACAGACCTCCGAGTTCCAGTATAGTCAGGGCTTTGTGTTGCAGTCCAGTCAGGGCTCCGTGTTCCAGTACAGTCAGGGCTTTGTGTTCTAGACCAGTCTGTGCTCCGTGTTCTTATGCAGTCAGGGCTCCGTGTTACAGTCACATCAGGGCTCTGTGTTCTCGCCCATTCAAGGCTCCGTGTTGAAGTCCAGTCAGGGCTCCGTGCTCCAGTACAGTCTAGGCTCTGTGTTCTAGTCCTGTCAGTGTTCTGTGTTCTAGACCAGACAGTGCTCTGTGTTTTAGTACACTCAGTTTTCCGTGTTCCAGTACAGTCAGGGCTCTGTGTTCTACTCCATTCAGTGCTCTGTGTCCTAGACCAGATAATGCTCTGTGTTCTACTACAGACAGGCCACCGTGTTCCAGTATAGTCAGGGCTCTGTGTTGAGGTCCAGTCAGGGCTCCGTGTTCCAGTACAGTCAGGGCTTTGTGTTCTAGACCAGTCTGTGCTCCGTGTTCCTTTGCAGTCAGGGTTCTGTGTTACAGTCACTTCAGGGCTCTGTGTTCTCGCCCAGTCAAGGCTCCGTGTTGAAGTCCAGTCAGGGCTCCGTTTTCCAGTACAGTCAGGGCTTTGTGTTCTAGACCAGTCAGTGCTCTGTGTTCTAGTACAGACAGGCCTCCGAGTTCCAGTATAGTCAGGGCTTTGTGTTGCAGTCCAGTCAGGGCTCCGTGTTCCAGTACAGTCAGGGCTTAGTGTTCTAGACCAGTCTGTGCTCCGTGTTCTTATGCAGTCAGGGCTCCGTTTTCCAGTACAGTCAGTGTTCTGTGTTCTAGACCAGACAGTGCTCGGTGTTCTAGTACAGTCAGGCCTCCGTGTTCCAGTATAGTCAGAGCTCTGTGTTCTAGAACTGTCAATGCTCCGTGTCCTTATGCAGTCAGGGCTCTGTGTTCCAATCCATTCAGGGCTGCGTGTTCTAGTCCAGTCAGGGCTCCGCGTTCTAGTCCAGTCTGGGCTCTGTGTTCCAGTCCATTCAGCGCTCAGTGTTCTACTCCATTCAGTGCTCTGTGTTCTAGGCCAGACAGGGCTCTGTGTTCTAGCACAGACAGTCCTCCGTGTTCCAGTATAGTCAGGGCTCTGTGTTGCAGTCCAGTCAAGGCTCCGTGTTCCAGTACAGTCAGGGTTTTGTGTTCTAGACCAGTCAGTGCTCCGTGTTCTAGAACAGACAGTGCTCTGTGTTCTAGTACAGTCCGGCCACCGTGTTCCAGTATATTCTGGGCTCTGTGTTCTAGACCAGTCAGTGCTACGTGTTCTTCTGAAGTCTGGACTCTGTGTCCCAGCCCATTCAGGTCTGCGTCTTCTACTCCAGTCAGGGCTCTGTGTTCCAGTCCATTCAGGTCTGCGTGTTCTAGACCAGACATTGCTCTGTGTTTTAGTACAGTCAGTTTTCCGTGTTCCAGTAAGTAAGGGCTCTGTGTTCTAGTCCTGTCAGTGTTCTGTGTTCTAGACGAGAGAGTGCTCTGTGTTTTAGTACACTCAGTTTTCCGTGTTCCAGTACAGTCAGGGCTCTGTTTTCTACTCCATTCAGTGCACTATGTTCTATTGCAGACAGGGCTCTGTGTTCTAGTACAGACAGACCTCCGAGTTCCAGTATAGTCAGGGCTTTGTGTTGCAGTCCAGTCAGGGCTCCGTGTTCCAGTACAGTCAGGGCTTTGTGTTCTAGACCAGTCTGTGCTCCGTGTTCTTATGCAGTCAGGGCTCCGTGTTACAGTCACATCAGGGCTCTGTGTTCTCGCCCATTCAAGGCTCCGTGTTGAAGTCCAGTCAGGGCTCCGTGCTCCAGTACAGTCTAGGCTCTGTGTTCTAGTCCTGTCAGTGTTCTGTGTTCTAGACCAGACAGTGCTCTGTGTTTTAGTACACTCAGTTTTCCGTGTTCCAGTACAGTCAGGGCTCTGTGTTCTACTCCATTCAGTGCTCTGTGTCCTAGACCAGACAATGCTCTGTGTTCTACTACAGACAGGCCACCGTGTTCCAGTATAGTCAGGGCTCTGTGTTGAGGTCCAGTCAGGGCTCCGTGTTCCAGTACAGTCAGGGCTTTGTGTTCTAGACCAGTCTGTGCTCCGTGTTCCTTTGCAGTCAGGGTTCTGTGTTACAGTCACTTCAGGGCTCTGTGTTCTCGCCCAGTCAAGGCTCCGTGTTGAAGTCCAGTCAGGGCTCCGTTTTCCAGTACAGTCAGGGCTTTGTGTTCTAGACCAGTCAGTGCTCTGTGTTCTAGTACAGACAGGCCTCCGAGTTCCAGTATAGTCAGGGCTTTGTGTTGCAGTCCAGTCAGGGCTCCGTGTTCCAGTACAGTCAGGGCTTAGTGTTCTAGACCAGTCTGTGCTCCGTGTTCTTATGCAGTCAGGGCTCCGTTTTCCAGTACAGTCAGTGTTCTGTGTTCTAGACCAGACAGTGCTCGGTGTTCTAGTACAGTCAGGCCTCCGTGTTCCAGTATAGTCAGAGCTCTGTGTTCTAGAACTGTCAATGCTCCGTGTCCTTATGCAGTCAGGGCTCTGTGTTCCAATCCATTCAGGGCTGCGTGTTCTAGTCCAGTCAGGGCTCCGCGTTCTAGTCCAGTCTGGGCTCTGTGTTCCAGTCCATTCAGCGCTCAGTGTTCTACTCCATTCAGTGCTCTGTGTTCTAGGCCAGACAGGGCTCTGTGTTCTAGCACAGACAGTCCTCCGTGTTCCAGTATAGTCAGGGCTCTGTGTTGCAGTCCAGTCAAGGCTCCGTGTTCCAGTACAGTCAGGGTTTTGTGTTCTAGACCAGTCAGTGCTCCGTGTTCTAGAACAGACAGTGCTCTGTGTTCTAGTACAGTCCGGCCACCGTGTTCCAGTATAGTCTGGGCTCTGTGTTCTAGACCAGTCAGTGCTACGTGTTCTTCTGAAGTCTGGACTCTGTGTCCCAGCCCATTCAGGTCTGCGTCTTCTACTCCAGTCAGGGCTCTGTGTTCCAGTCCATTCAGGTCTGCGTGTTCTAGACCAGACATTGCTCTGTGTTTTAGTACAGTCAGTTTTCCGTGTACCAGTACAGTCAGGGCTCTGTGTTCTACTCCATTCAGTGCTCTGTGTTCTATTGCAGACAGGGCTCTGTGTTCTAGTACAGACAGGCCTCCGAGTTCCAGTATAGTCAGGGCTTTGTGTTCCAGTACAGTCAGGGCTTTGTGTTCTAGACCAGTCAGTGCTCTGTGTTCTAGTACAGACAGGCCTCCGAGTTCCAGTATAGTCAGGGCTTTGTGTTGCAGTCCAGTCAGGGCTCCGTGTTCCAGTACAGTCAGGGCTTAGTGTTCTAGACCAGTCTGTGCTCCGTGTTCTTATGCAGTCAGGGCTCCGTTTTCCAGTACAGTCAGTGTTCTGTGTTCTAGACCAGACAGTGCTCGGTGTTCTAGTACAGTCAGGCCTCCGTGTACCAGTATAGTCAGAGCTCTGTGTTCTAGAACTGTCAATGCTCCGTGTCCTTATGCAGTCAGGGCTCTGTGTTCCAATCCATTCAGGGCTGCGTGTTCTAGTCCAGTCAGGGCTCCGCGTTCTAGTCCAGTCTGGGCTCTGTGTTCCAGTCCATTCAGCGCTCAGTGTTCTACTCCATTCAGTGCTCTGTGTTCTAGGCCAGACAGGGCTCTGTGTTCTAGCACAGACAGTCCTCCGTGTTCCAGTATAGTCAGGGCTCTGTGTTGCAGTCCAGTCAAGGCTCCGTGTTCCAGTACAGTCAGGGTTTTGTGTTCTAGACCAGTCAGTGCTCCGTGTTCTAGAACAGACAGTGCTCTGTGTTCTAGTACAGTCCGGCCACCGTGTTCCAGTATAGTCTGGGCTCTGTGTTCTAGACCAGTCAGTGCTACGTGTTCTTCTGAAGTCTGGACTCTGTGTCCCAGCCCATTCAGGTCTGCGTCTTCTACTCCAGTCAGGGCTCTGTGTTCCAGTCCATTCAGGTCTGCGTGTTCTAGACCAGACATTGCTCTGTGTTTTAGTACAGTCAGTTTTCCGTGTACCAGTACAGTCAGGGCTCTGTGTTCTACTCCATTCAGTGCTCTGTGTTCTATTGCAGACAGGGCTCTGTGTTCTAGTACAGACAGGCCTCCGAGTTCCAGTATAGTCAGGGCTTTGTGTTCCACTACAGTCAGGGCTTTGTGTTCTAGACCAGTCAGTGCTCTGTGTTCTAGTACAGACAGGCCTCCGAGTTCCAGTATAGTCAGGGCTTTGTGTTGCAGTCCAGTCAGGGCTCCGTGTTCCAGTACAGTCAGGGCTTAGTGTTCTAGACCAGTCTGTGCTCCGTGTTGAAGTCCAGTCAGGGCTCCGTTTTCCAGTACAGTCAGGGCTTTGTGTTCTAGACCAGTCAGTGCTCTGTGTTCTAGTACAGACAGGCCTCCGAGTTCCAGTATAGTCAGGGCTTTGTGTTGCAGTCCAGTCAGGGCTCCGTGTTCCAGTACAGTCAGGGCTTAGTGTTCTAGACCAGTCTGTGCTCCGTGTTCTTATGCAGTCAGGGCTCCGTTTTCCAGTACAGTCAGTGTTCTGTGTTCTAGACCAGACAGTGCTCGGTGTTCTAGTACAGTCAGGCCACCGTGTTCCAGTATAGTCAGAGCTCTGTGTTCTAGAACTGTCAATGCTCCGTGTCCTTATGCAGTCAGGGCTCTGTGTTCCAATCCATTCAGGGCTGCGTGTTCTAGTCCAGTCAGGGCTCCGCGTTCTAGTCCAGTCTGGGCTCTGTGTTCCAGTCCATTCAGCGCTCAGTGTTCTACTCCATTCAGTGCTCTGTGTTCTAGGCCAGACAGGGCTCTGTGTTCTAGCACAGACAGTCCTCCGTGTTCCAGTATAGTCAGGGCTCTGTGTTGCAGTCCAGTCAAGGCTCCGTGTTCCAGTACAGTCAGGGTTTTGTGTTCTAGACCAGTCAGTGCTCCGTGTTCTAGAACAGACAGTGCTCTGTGTTCTAGTACAGTCCGGCCACCGTGTTCCAGTATATTCTGGGCTCTGTGTTCTAGACCAGTCAGTGCTACGTGTTCTTCTGAAGTCTGGACTCTGTGTCCCAGCCCATTCAGGTCTGCGTCTTCTACTCCAGTCAGGGCTCTGTGTTCCAGTCCATTCAGGTCTGCGTGTTCTAGACCAGACATTGCTCTGTGTTTTAGTACAGTCAGTTTTCCGTGTTCCAGTAAGTCAGGGCTCTGTGTTCTAGTCCTGTCAGTGTTCTGTGTTCTAGACGAGAGAGTGCTCTGTGTTTTAGTACACTCAGTTTTCCGTGTTCCAGTACAGTCAGGGCTCTGTTTTCTACTCCATTCAGTGCACTATGTTCTATTGCAGACAGGGCTCTGTGTTCTAGTACAGACAGACCTCCGAGTTCCAGTATAGTCAGGGCTTTGTGTTGCAGTCCAGTCAGGGCTCCGTGTTCCAGTACAGTCAGGGCTTTGTGTTCTAGACCAGTCTGTGCTCCGTGTTCTTATGCAGTCAGGGCTCCGTGTTACAGTCACATCAGGGCTCTGTGTTCTCGCCCATTCAAGGCTCCGTGTTGAAGTCCAGTCAGGGCTCCGTGCTCCAGTACAGTCTAGGCTCTGTGTTCTAGTCCTGTCAGTGTTCTGTGTTCTAGACCAGACAGTGCTCTGTGTTTTAGTACACTCAGTTTTCCGTGTTCCAGTACAGTCAGGGCTCTGTGTTCTACTCCATTCAGTGCTCTGTGTCCTAGACCAGACAATGCTCTGTGTTCTACTACAGACAGGCCACCGTGTTCCAGTATAGTCAGGGCTCTGTGTTGAGGTCCAGTCAGGGCTCCGTGTTCCAGTACAGTCAGGGCTTTGTGTTCTAGACCAGTCTGTGCTCCGTGTTCCTTTGCAGTCAGGGTTCTGTGTTACAGTCACTTCAGGGCTCTGTGTTCTCGCCCAGTCAAGGCTCCGTGTTGAAGTCCAGTCAGGGCTCCGTTTTCCAGTACAGTCAGGGCTTTGTGTTCTAGACCAGTCAGTGCTCTGTGTTCTAGTACAGACAGGCCTCCGAGTTCCAGTATAGTCAGGGCTTTGTGTTGCAGTCCAGTCAGGGCTCCGTGTTCCAGTACAGTCAGGGCTTAGTGTTCTAGACCAGTCTGTGCTCCGTGTTCTTATGCAGTCAGGGCTCCGTTTTCCAGTACAGTCAGTGTTCTGTGTTCTAGACCAGACAGTGCTCGGTGTTCTAGTACAGTCAGGCCTCCGTGTTCCAGTATAGTCAGAGCTCTGTGTTCTAGAACTGTCAATGCTCCGTGTCCTTATGCAGTCAGGGCTCTGTGTTCCAATCCATTCAGGGCTGCGTGTTCTAGTCCAGTCAGGGCTCCGCGTTCTAGTCCAGTCTGGGCTCTGTGTTCCAGTCCATTCAGCGCTCAGTGTTCTACTCCATTCAGTGCTCTGTGTTCCAGTCCATTCAGGTCTGCGTGTTCTAGACCAGACATTGCTCTGTGTTTTAGTACAGTCAGTTTTCCGTGTACCAGTACAGTCAGGGCTCTGTGTTCTACTCCATTCAGTGCTCTGTGTTCTATTGCAGACAGGGCTCTGTGTTCTAGTACAGACAGGCCTCCGAGTTCCAGTATAGTCAGGGCTTTGTGTTCCACTACAGTCAGGGCTTTGTGTTCTAGACCAGTCAGTGCTCTGTGTTCTAGTACAGACAGGCCTCCGAGTTCCAGTATAGTCAGGGCTTTGTGTTGCAGTCCAGTCAGGGCTCCGTGTTCCAGTACAGTCAGGGCTTAGTGTTCTAGACCAGTCTGTGCTCCGTGTTGAAGTCCAGTCAGGGCTCCGTTTTCCAGTACAGTCAGGGCTTTGTGTTCTAGACCAGTCAGTGCTCTGTGTTCTAGTACAGACAGGCCTCCGAGTTCCAGTATAGTCAGGGCTTTGTGTTGCAGTCCAGTCAGGGCTCCGTGTTCCAGTACAGTCAGGGCTTAGTGTTCTAGACCAGTCTGTGCTCCGTGTTCTTATGCAGTCAGGGCTCCGTTTTCAAGTACAGTCAGTGTTCTGTGTTCTAGACCAGACAGTGCTCGGTGTTCTAGTACAGTCAGGCCTCCGTGTTCCAGTATAGTCAGAGCTCTGTGTTCTAGAACTGTCAATGCTCCGTGTCCTTATGCAGTCAGGGCTCTGTGTTCCAATCCATTCAGGGCTGCGTGTTCTAGTCCAGTCAGGGCTCCGCGTTCTAGTCCAGTCTGGGCTCTGTGTTCCAGTCCATTCAGCGCTCAGTGTTCTACTCCATTCAGTGCTCTGTGTTCTAGGCCAGACAGGGCTCTGTGTTCTAGCACAGACAGTCCTCCGTGTTCCAGTATAGTCAGGGCTCTGTGTTGCAGTCCAGTCAAGGCTCCGTGTTCCAGTACAGTCAGGGTTTTGTGTTCTAGACCAGTCAGTGCTCCGTGTTCTAGAACAGACAGTGCTCTGTGTTCTAGTACAGTCCGGCCACCGTGTTCCAGTATATTCTGGGCTCTGTGTTCTAGACCAGTCAGTGCTACGTGTTCTTCTGAAGTCTGGACTCTGTGTCCCAGCCCATTCAGGTCTGCGTCTTCTACTCCAGTCAGGGCTCTGTGTTCCAGTCCATTCAGGTCTGCGTGTTCTAGACCAGACATTGCTCTGTGTTTTAGTACAGTCAGTTTTCCGTGTTCCAGTAAGTAAGGGCTCTGTGTTCTAGTCCTGTCAGTGTTCTGTGTTCTAGACGAGAGAGTGCTCTGTGTTTTAGTACACTCAGTTTTCCGTGTTCCAGTACAGTCAGGGCTCTGTTTTCTACTCCATTCAGTGCACTATGTTCTATTGCAGACAGGGCTCTGTGTTCTAGTACAGACAGACCTCCGAGTTCCAGTATAGTCAGGGCTTTGTGTTGCAGTCCAGTCAGGGCTCCGTGTTCCAGTACAGTCAGGGCTTTGTGTTCTAGACCAGTCTGTGCTCCGTGTTCTTATGCAGTCAGGGCTCCGTGTTACAGTCACATCAGGGCTCTGTGTTCTCGCCCATTCAAGGCTCCGTGTTGAAGTCCAGTCAGGGCTCCGTGCTCCAGTACAGTCTAGGCTCTGTGTTCTAGTCCTGTCAGTGTTCTGTGTTCTAGACCAGACAGTGCTCTGTGTTTTAGTACACTCAGTTTTCCGTGTTCCAGTACAGTCAGGGCTCTGTGTTCTACTCCATTCAGTGCTCTGTGTCCTAGACCAGACAATGCTCTGTGTTCTACTACAGACAGGCCACCGTGTTCCAGTATAGTCAGGGCTCTGTGTTGAGGTCCAGTCAGGGCTCCGTGTTCCAGTACAGTCAGGGCTTTGTGTTCTAGACCAGTCTGTGCTCCGTGTTCCTTTGCAGTCAGGGTTCTGTGTTACAGTCACTTCAGGGCTCTGTGTTCTCGCCCAGTCAAGGCTCCGTGTTGAAGTCCAGTCAGGGCTCCGTTTTCCAGTACAGTCAGGGCTTTGTGTTCTAGACCAGTCAGTGCTCTGTGTTCTAGTACAGACAGGCCTCCGAGTTCCAGTATAGTCAGGGCTTTGTGTTGCAGTCCAGTCAGGGCTCCGTGTTCCAGTACAGTCAGGGCTTAGTGTTCTAGACCAGTCTGTGCTCCGTGTTCTTATGCAGTCAGGGCTCCGTTTTCCAGTACAGTCAGTGTTCTGTGTTCTAGACCAGACAGTGCTCGGTGTTCTAGTACAGTCAGGCCTCCGTGTTCCAGTATAGTCAGAGCTCTGTGTTCTAGAACTGTCAATGCTCCGTGTCCTTATGCAGTCAGGGCTCTGTGTTCCAATCCATTCAGGGCTGCGTGTTCTAGTCCAGTCAGGGCTCCGCGTTCTAGTCCAGTCTGGGCTCTGTGTTCCAGTCCATTCAGCGCTCAGTGTTCTACTCCATTCAGTGCTCTGTGTTCTAGGCCAGACAGGGCTCTGTGTTCTAGCACAGACAGTCCTCCGTGTTCCAGTATAGTCAGGGCTCTTTGTTGCAGTCCAGTCAAGGCTCCGTGTTCCAGTACAGTCAGGGTTTTGTGTTCTAGACCAGTCAGTGCTCCGTGTTCTAGAACAGACAGTGCTCTGTGTTCTAGTACAGTCCGGCCACCGTGTTCCAGTATAGTCTGGGCTCTGTGTTCTAGACCAGTCAGTGCTACGTGTTCTTCTGAAGTCTGGACTCTGTGTCCCAGCCCATTCAGGTCTGCGTCTTCTACTCCAGTCAGGGCTCTGTGTTCCAGTCCATTCAGGTCTGCGTGTTCTAGACCAGACATTGCTCTGTGTTTTAGTACAGTCAGTTTTCCGTGTACCAGTACAGTCAGGGCTCTGTGTTCTACTCCATTCAGTGCTCTGTGTTCTATTGCAGACAGGGCTCTGTGTTCTAGTACAGACAGGCCTCCGAGTTCCAGTATAGTCAGGGCTTTGTGTTCCACTACAGTCAGGGCTTTGTGTTCTAGACCAGTCAGTGCTCTGTGTTCTAGTACAGACAGGCCTCCGAGTTCCAGTATAGTCAGGGCTTTGTGTTGCAGTCCAGTCAGGGCTCCGTGTTCCAGTACAGTCAGGGCTTAGTGTTCTAGACCAGTCTGTGCTCCGTGTTGAAGTCCAGTCAGGGCTCCGTTTTCCAGTACAGTCAGGGCTTTGTGTTCTAGACCAGTCAGTGCTCTGTGTTCTAGTACAGACAGGCCTCCGAGTTCCAGTATAGTCAGGGCTTTGTGTTGCAGTCCAGTCAGGGCTCCGTGTTCCAGTACAGTCAGGGCTTAGTGTTCTAGACCAGTCTGTGCTCCGTGTTCTTATGCAGTCAGGGCTCCGTTTTCCAGTACAGTCAGTGTTCTGTGTTCTAGACCAGACAGTGCTCGGTGTTCTAGTACAGTCAGGCCTCCGTGTTCCAGTATAGTCAGAGCTCTGTGTTCTAGAACTGTCAATGCTCCGTGTCCTTATGCAGTCAGGGCTCTGTGTTCCAATCCATTCAGGGCTGCGTGTTCTAGTCCAGTCAGGGCTCCGCGTTCTAGTCCAGTCTGGGCTCTGTGTTCCAGTCCATTCAGCGCTCAGTGTTCTACTCCATTCAGTGCTCTGTGTTCTAGGACAGACAGGGCTCTGTGTTCTAGCACAGACAGTCCTCCGTGTTCCAGTATAGTCAGGGCTCTGTGTTGCAGTCCAGTCAAGGCTCCGTGTTCCAGTACAGTCAGGGTTTTGTGTTCTAGACCAGTCAGTGCTCCGTGTTCTAGAACAGACAGTGCTCTGTGTTCTAGTACAGTCCGGCCACCGTGTTCCAGTATAGTCTGGGCTCTGTGTTCTAGACCAGTCAGTGCTACGTGTTCTTCTGAAGTCTGGACTCTGTGTCCCAGCCCATTCAGATCTGCGTCTTCTACTCCAGTCAGGGCTCTGTGTTCCAGTCCATTCAGGTCTGCGTGTTCTAGACCAGACATTGCTCTGTGTTTTAGTACAGTCAGTTTTCCGTGTACCAGTACAGTCAGGGCTCTGTGTTCTACTCCATTCAGTGCTCTGTGTTCTATTGCAGACAGGGCTCTGTGTTCTAGTACAGACAGGCCTCCGAGTTCCAGTATAGTCAGGGCTTTGTGTTCCAGTACAGTCAGGGCTTTGTGTTCTAGACCAGTCAGTGCTCTGTGTTCTAGTACAGACAGGCCTCCGAGTTCCAGTATAGTCAGGGCTTTGTGTTGCAGTCCAGTCAGGGCTCCGTGTTCCAGTACAGTCAGGGCTTAGTGTTCTAGACCAGTCTGTGCTCCGTGTTCTTATGCAGTCAGGGCTCCGTTTTCCAGTACAGTCAGTGTTCTGTGTTCTAGACCAGACAGTGCTCGGTGTTCTAGTACAGTCAGGCCTCCGTGTTCCAGTATAGTCAGAGCTCTGTGTTCTAGAACTGTCAATGCTCCGTGTCCTTATGCAGTCAGGGCTCTGTGTTCCAATTCATTCAGGGCTGCGTGTTCTAGTCCAGTCAGGGCTCCGCGTTCTAGTCCAGTCTGGGCTCTGTGTTCCAGTCCATTCAGCGCTCAGTGTTCTACTCCATTCAGTGCTCTGTGTTCTAGTCCAGTCAGGGCTCCGTGTTGCAGTCCAGTCAGGGCTCTGTGTTCCAGTCCAGTCAGGGCTCCGTGTTGCAGTCCAGTCAGGTCTCTGTGTTCTAGTCCAGTCAGGGCTCCGTGTTCCAGTACTGTCAGTGCTCTGTGTTCTAGACCAGTCAGTGTTCTGTGTTATAGACCAGACAGTGCTCTGTGTTTTAGTACAGTCAGTTTTCCGTGTTCCAGTACAGTCAGGGCTCTGTGTTCAACTCCATTCAGTGCTCTATTTTCAAGACCAGACAGGGCTCTGTGTTCTAGTACAGACAGGCCTCCGTGTTCCAGTATAGTCAGGGCTCTGTGTTGCAGTGCAGTCAGGGCTCCGTGTTGCAGTACAGTCAGGGCATTGTGTTCTAGACGAGACAGTGCTCCGTGTTCTTATGCTGTCAGGGTTCTGTGTTACAGTCACTTCAGGGCTCTGTGTTCTCGCCCAGTCAAGGCTCGGTGTTGAAGTCCAGTCAGGGCTCCGTTTTCCAGTACAGTCAGTGCTCCGTGTTCTAGTCCAGTCAGGGCTCTGTGTTCCAGACACTTCAGGGCTCTGTGTTCTAGTCGAGTCAGGGCTCCGTTTTCCAGTACAGTCAGGGCTATGTGTTCTAGACCAGTCAGTGTTCTGTGTTCTAGACCAGACAGTGCTGTGTGTTTTAGTACAGACAGTCCTCCGTGTTCCAGTACAGTCAGGGCTCTGTTCTACTCCATTCAGTGCTCTGTGTACTAGACCGGACATGGCTCTGTGTTCTAGTACGGAGAGGCCTCTGTGATCCAGTATAGTCAGGGCTCTGTGTTGAAGTCCAGTCAGGGCTCCTTGTTCCAGTACAGTCAGGGCTCTGTGTTCTAGACCAGTCAGTGCTCTGGGTACTAGAACAGACAGTGTTCTAGTACAGTCAGGCCACCGTGTTCCATTATAGTCAGGGCTCTGTGTTCTAGACCAGTCAGTGCTCCGTGTTCCAGTACTGTCAGGGCTCTGTGTTCTAGACCAGTCAGTGTTCTGTGTTCTAGACCAGACTGTACTCTGCGTTTTAGTACAGTCAGTTTTCCGTGTTCCAGTACTGTCAGGGCTCTGTGTTCTAGACCAGTCAGTGTTCTGTGTTCTAGACCAGACTGTGCTCTGCGTTTTAGTACGGTCAGTTTTCCGTGTTCCAGTACAGTCAGGGCACAGTGTTCAACTCCATTCAGTGCTCTGTTTTCTAGACCAGACAGGGCTCTGTGTTCTAGTACAGACAGGCCTCCGTGTTCCAGTATAGTCAGGGCTCTGTGTTGCAGTCCAGTCAAGGCTCCGTGTTCCAGTCCATTCAGGGCTCTGTGTTCCAGTCCATTCCGGTCTGCGTTTTCTAGTCCAGCCAGGTTTCTGTGTTACAGTCACATCAGTGCTCTGTGTTCCAGTCCATTCAGTGCTCCGTGTTCTAGTACAGTCAGGCCTCCGTGTTCTTGTATAGTCAGAGCTCTGTGTTCTAGAACTGTCAGTGCTCCGTGTTCTTATCCGGTCAGTACTCCGTGTTCCGGTCCATTCAGGGCTGCGTGTTCTAGACCAGAAAGTGCTCTGTGTTTTAGTGCAGTCAGTCCTGGGTGTTCCAGTACAGTCAGGGCTCCGTGTTGCAGTCCAGTCAGGGCTCTGTGTTGCAGTCCAGTCAAGGCTCCGTGTTCCAGTCCATTCAGGGCTCTGTGTTCCAGTCCATTCCGGTCTGCGTTTTCTAGTCCAGCCAGGTTTCTGTGTTACAGTCACATCAGCGCTCTGTGTTCTAGACCAGACAGTGCTCTGTGTTCTAGTACAGTCAGGCCTCCGTGTTCCAGTATAGTCAGAGCTCTGTGTTCTAGAACTGTCAGTGCTCCGTGTTCTTATCCGGTCAGTACTCCGTGTTCCGGTCCATTCAGGGCTGCGTGTTCTAGACCAGAAAGTGCTCTGTGTTTTAGTGCAGTCAGTCCTGGGTGTTCCAGTACAGTCAGGGCTCCGTGTTGCAGTCCAGTCAGGGCTCTGTGTTGCAGTCCAGTCAGGGCTCCGTCTTCCAGTACAGTCAGGGCTTTGTGTTCTAGACCAGTCTGGGCTCCGTGTTCTTATGCAGTCAGGGTTCGGTGTTAGAGTCACTTCAGGGCTCTGTGTTCTCGCCACTCAAGGCTCCGTGTTGAAGTCCAGTCAGGGCTCCGTGTTCCAGTATAGTCAGAGCTCTGTGCTCTAGAACTGTCAGTGCTCCGTGTTCTTATCCGGTCAGTACTCTGTGTTCCGGTCCATTCAGGGCTGCGTGTTCTAGACCAGAAAGTGCTCTGTGTTTTAGTGCAGTCAGTCCTGGGTGTTCCAGTACAGTCAGGGCTCCGTGTTGCAGTCCAGTCAGGGCTCTGTGTTCTAGACCAGACAGTGCTCTGTGTTCTAGTACAGTCAGGTCTCCGTGTTCCAGTATAGTCAGAGCTCTGTGTTCTAGAACTGTCAATGCTCCGTGTCCTTATGCAGTCAGGGCTCTGTGTTCCAATCCATTCAGGGCTGCGTGTTCTAGTCCAGTCAGGGCTCCGCGTTCTAGTCCAGTCTGGGCTCTGTGTTCCAGTCCATTCAGCGCACAGTGTTCTACTCCATTCAGTGCTCTGTGTTCTAGGACAGACAGGGCTCTGTGTTCTAGCACAGACAGTCCTCCGTGTTCCAGTATAGTCAGGGCTCTGTGTTGCAGTCCAGTCAAGGCTCCGTGTTCCAGTACAGTCAGGGTTTTGTGTTCTAGACCAGTCAGTGCTCCGTGTTCTAGAACAGACAGTGCTCTGTGTTCTAGTACAGTCCGGCCACCGTGTTCCAGTATAGTCTGGGCTCTGTGTTCTAGACCAGTCAGTGCTACGTGTTCTTCTGAAGTCTGGACTCTGTGTCCCAGCCCATTCAGGTCTGCGTCTTCTACTCCAGTCAGGGCTCTGTGTTCCAGTCCATTCAGGTCTGCGTGTTCTAGACCAGACATTGCTCTGTGTTTTAGTACAGTCAGTTTTCCGTGTACCAGTACAGTCAGGGCTCTGTGTTCTACTCCATTCAGTGCTCTGTGTTCTATTGCAGACAGGGCTCTGTGTTCTAGTACAGACAGGCCTCCGAGTTCCAGTATAGTCAGGGCTTTGTGTTCCAGTACAGTCAGGGCTTTGTGTTCTAGACCAGTCAGTGCTCTGTGTTCTAGTACAGACAGGCCTCCGAGTTCCAGTATAGTCAGGGCTTTGTGTTGCAGTCCAGTCAGGGCTCCGTGTTCCAGTACAGTCAGGGCTTAGTGTTCTAGACCAGTCTGTGCTCCGTGTTCTTATGCAGTCAGGGCTCCGTTTTCCAGTACAGTCAGTGTTCTGTGTTCTAGACCAGACAGTGCTCGGTGTTCTAGTACAGTCAGGCCTCCGTGTTCCAGTATAGTCAGAGCTCTGTGTTCTAGAACTGTCAATGCTCCGTGTCCTTATGCAGTCAGGGCTCTGTGTTCCAATCCATTCAGGGCTGCGTGTTCTAGTCCAGTCAGGGCTCCGCGTTCTAGTCCAGTCTGGGCTCTGTGTTCCAGTCCATTCAGCGCTCAGTGTTCTACTCCATTCAGTGCTCTGTGTTCTAGTCCAGTCAAGGCTCCGTGTTGCAGTCCAGTCAGGGCTCTGTGTTCCAGTCCAGTCAGGGCTCCGTGTTGCAGTCCAGTCAGGTCTCTGTGTTCTAGTCCAGTCAGGGCTCCGTGTTCCAGTACTGTCAGTGCTCTGTGTTCTAGACCAGTCAGTGTTCTGTGTTATAGACCAGACAGTGCTCTGTGTTTTAGTACAGTCAGTTTTCCGTGTTCCAGTACAGTCAGGGCTCTGTGTTCAACTCCATTCAGTGCTCTATTTTCAAGACCAGACAGGGCTCTGTGTTCTAGTACAGACAGGCCTCCGTGTTCCAGTATAGTCAGGGCTCTGTGTTGCAGTGCAGTCAGGGCTCCGTGTTGCAGTACAGTCAGGGCATTGTGTTCTAGACGAGACAGTGCTCCGTGTTCTTATGCTGTCAGGGTTCTGTGTTACAGTCACTTCAGGGCTCTGTGTTCTCGCCCAGTCAAGGCTCGGTGTTGAAGTCCAGTCAGGGCTCCGTTTTCCAGTACAGTCAGTGCTCCGTGTTCTAGTCCAGTCAGGGCTCTGTGTTCCAGACACTTCAGGGCTCTGTGTTCTAGTCGAGTCAGGGCTCCGTTTTCCAGTACAGTCAGGGCTATGTGTTCTAGACCAGTCAGTGTTCTGTGTTCTAGACCAGACAGTGCTGTGTGTTTTAGTACAGACAGTCCTCCGTGTTCCAGTACAGTCAGGGCTCTGTTCTACTCCATTCAGTGCTCTGTGTACTAGACCGGACATGGCTCTGTGTTCTAGTACGGAGAGGCCTCTGTGATCCAGTATAGTCAGGGCTCTGTGTTGCAGTCCAGTCAGGGTTCCGTGTTACAGTCACTTCATGGCTCTGTGTTCTCGCCCATTCAAGGCTCCGTGTTGAAGTCCAGTCAGGGCTCCTTGTTCCAGTACAGTCAGGGCTCTGTGTTCTAGACCAGTCAGTGCTCTGGGTACTAGAACAGACAGTGTTCTAGTACAGTCAGGCCACCGTGTTCCATTATAGTCAGGGCTCTGTGTTCTAGACCAGTCAGTGCTCCGTGTTCCAGTACTGTCAGGGCTCTGTGTTCTAGACCAGTCAGTGTTCTGTGTTCTAGACCAGACTGTACTCTGCGTTTTAGTACAGTCAGTTTTCCGTGTTCCAGTACTGTCAGGGCTCTGTGTTCTAGACCAGTCAGTGTTCTGTGTTCTAGACCAGACTGTGCTCTGCGTTTTAGTACGGTCAGTTTTCCGTGTTCCAGTACAGTCAGGGCACAGTGTTCAACTCCATTCAGTGCTCTGTTTTCTAGACCAGACAGGGCTCTGTGTTCTAGTACAGACAGGCCTCCGTGTTCCAGTATAGTCAGGGCTCTGTGTTGCAGTCCAGTCAAGGCTCCGTGTTCCAGTCCATTCAGGGCTCTGTGTTCCAGTCCATTCCGGTCTGCGTTTTCTAGTCCAGCCAGGTTTCTGTGTTACAGTCACATCAGTGCTCTGTGTTCCAGTCCATTCAGTGCTCCGTGTTCTAGTACAGTCAGGCCTCCGTGTTCTTGTATAGTCAGAGCTCTGTGTTCTAGAACTGTCAGTGCTCCGTGTTCTTATCCGGTCAGTACTCCGTGTTCCGGTCCATTCAGGGCTGCGTGTTCTAGACCAGAAAGTGCTCTGTGTTTTAGTGCAGTCAGTCCTGGGTGTTCCAGTACAGTCAGGGCTCCGTGTTGCAGTCCAGTCAGGGCTCTGTGTTGCAGTCCAGTCAAGGCTCCGTGTTCCAGTCCATTCAGGGCTCTGTGTTCCAGTCCATTCCGGTCTGCGTTTTCTAGTCCAGCCAGGTTTCTGTGTTACAGTCACATCAGCGCTCTGTGTTCTAGACCAGACAGTGCTCTGTGTTCTAGTACAGTCAGGCCTCCGTGTTCCAGTATAGTCAGAGCTCTGTGTTCTAGAACTGTCAGTGCTCCGTGTTCTTATCCGGTCAGTACTCCGTGTTCCGGTCCATTCAGGGCTGCGTGTTCTAGACCAGAAAGTGCTCTGTGTTTTAGTGCAGTCAGTCCTGGGTGTTCCAGTACAGTCAGGGCTCCGTGTTGCAGTCCAGTCAGGGCTCTGTGTTGCAGTCCAGTCAGGGCTCCGTCTTCCAGTACAGTCAGGGCTTTGTGTTCTAGACCAGTCTGGGCTCCGTGTTCTTATGCAGTCAGGGTTCGGTGTTAGAGTCACTTCAGGGCTCTGTGTTCTCGCCACTCAAGGCTCCGTGTTGAAGTCCAGTCAGGGCTCCGTGTTCCAGTATAGTCAGAGCTCTGTGCTCTAGAACTGTCAGTGCTCCGTGTTCTTATCCGGTCAGTACTCTGTGTTCCGGTCCATTCAGGGCTGCGTGTTCTAGACCAGAAAGTGCTCTGTGTTTTAGTGCAGTCAGTCCTGGGTGTTCCAGTACAGTCAGGGCTCCGTGTTGCAGTCCAGTCAGGGCTCTGTGTTCTAGACCAGACAGTGCTCTGTGTTCTAGTACAGTCAGGTCTCCGTGTTCCAGTATAGTCAGAGCTCTGTGTTCTAGAACTGTCAGTGATCCGTTATCTTATGCAGTCAGGGCTCTGTGTGCCGGTCCATTCAGGGCTGCGTGTTCTAGACCAGAAAGTGCTCTGTGTTTTAGTGCAGTCAGTCCTCCGTGTTCCAGTACAGTCAGGGCTCCGTGTTGCAGTCCAGTCAGGGCTCTGTGTTGCAGTCCAGTCAGGGCTCCGTGTTCCAGTACAGTCAGGGCTCTGTGTTCTAGACAAGTCAGTGCACTGTGTTCTAGAACAGACAGTGTTCTGTGTTCTAGTACAGTCTGGGCACCGTGTTCCATATAGTCAGGGCTCTGTGTTCTAGACCAGTCATTGCACCGTGTTCTTATGAAGTCAGGGCTCCGTGTTCCAGTCCATTCAGGTCTGCGTTTTCTAGTCCAGTCAGGGTTCTGTGTTCCAGTCCTGTCAGGCCTCCGTGTTCTAGTATTGTCAGGGCTCTGTTCTACTCCATTCAGTGCTCTGTGTTCTAGACCGGACAGGGCTCTGTGTTCTAGTACAGACAGGCCCCTGTGTTCCAATATAGTCAGGGCTCTGTGTTGCAGTCCAGTCAGGGCTCCGTTTTCCAGTCCATTCAGGGCTCGGTGTTCCAGTCCATTCCGGTCTGCGTTTTCTAGTCCAGTCAGGGTTCTGTGTTCCAGTCCAGTCAGGCCTCCGTGTTCTAGTATTGTCAGGGCTCCGTGATCCAGTACAGTCAGGGCTCTGTGTTCTAGACCAGACAGTGCTCTGTGTTCTAGTACAGTCAGGTCTCCGTGTTCCAGTATAGTCAGAGCTCTGTGTTCTAGAACTGTCAGTGATCCGTTATCTTATGCAGTCAAGGCTCTGTGTTCCGGTCCATTCAGGGCTGCGTGTTCTAGACCAGAAAGTGCTCTGTGTTTTAGTGCAGTCAGTCCTCCGTGTTCCAGTACAGTCAGGGCTCCGTGTTGCAGTCCAGTCAGGGCTCTGTGTTGCAGTCCAGTCAGGGCTCCGTGTTCCAGTACAGTCAGGGCTCTGTGTTCTAGACAAGTCAGTGCACTGTGTTCTAGAACAGACAGTGTTCTGTGTTCTAGTACAGTCTGGGCACCGTGTTCCATATAGTCAGGGCTCTGTGTTCTAGACCAGTCATTGCACCGTGTTCTTATGAAGTCAGGGCTCCGTGTTCCAGTCCATTCAGGTCTGCGTTTTCTAGTCCAGTCAGGGTTCTGTGTTCCAGTCCAGTCAGGCCTCCGTGTTCTAGTATTGTCAGGGCTCTGTTCTACTCCATTCAGTGCTCTGTGTTCTAGACCGGACAGGGCTCTGTGTTCTAGTACAGACAGGCCCCTGTGTTCCAATATAGTCAGGGCTCTGTGTTGCAGTCCAGTCAGGGCTCCGTTTTCCAGTCCATTCAGGGCTCGGTGTTCCAGTCCATTCCGGTCTGCGTTTTCTAGTCCAGTCAGGGTTCTGTGTTCCAGTCCAGTCAGGCCTCCGTGTTCTAGTATTGTCAGGGCTCCGTGATCCAGTACAGTCAGGGCTCTGTGTTCTAGACCAGACAGTGCTCTGTGTTCTAGTACAGTCAGGTCTCCGTGTTCCAGTATAGTCAGAGCTCTGTGTTCTAGAACTGTCAGTGATCCGTTATCTTATGCAGTCAAGGCTCTGTGTTCCGGTCCATTCAGGGCTGCGTGTTCTAGACCAGAAAGTGCTCTGTGTTTTAGTGCAGTCAGGGCTCCGTGTTCCAGTACAGTCAGGGCTCTGTGATCTAGACCAGTCAGTGCTCTGTGTACTAGAACAGACAGTGTTCTAGTACAGTCAGGCCACCGTGTTCCATTATAGTCAGGGCTCGGTGTTCTAGTCCAGTCAGGGCTCCGTGTTCCAGTACTGTCAGGGCTCTGTGTTCTAGACCAGGCAGTGTTCTGTGTTCTAGACCAGACTGTGCTCTGCGTTTTTGTACAGTCAGTTTTCCGTGTTCCAGTACAGTCAGGGCTCTGTGATCAACTCCATTCAGTGCTCTGTTTTCAAGACCAGACAGGGCTCTGTGTTCTAGTACAGACAGGCCTCCGTGTTCCAGTATAGTCAGGGCTCTGTGTTGCAGTGCAGTCAGGGCATTGTGTTCTAGACGAGACAGTGCTCCGTGTTCTTATGCAGTCAGGGTTCTGTGTTACAGTCACTTTAGGGCTCTGTGTTCTTGCCCAGTCAAGGCTCGGTGTTGAAGTCCAGTCAGGGCTCCGTTTTCCAGTACAGTCAGTGCTCCGTGTTCTAGTCCTGTCAGGGCTCTGTGTTCCAGACACTTCAGGGCTCTGTGTTCTAGTCGAGTCAGGGCTCCGTTTTCCAGTACAGTCAGGGCTATGAGTTCTAGACCAGTCAGTGTTCTGTGTTCTAGACCAGACAGTGCTCTGTGTTTTAGTACAGACAGTCCTCCGTGTTCCAGTACAGTCAGGGCTCTGTGTTCTAGACAATTCAGGGCGCCTTGTTTTAGTTCATTCTGGACTCAGTGTTCTAGTACAGGCAGGCCACCGTGTTCTAGAATAGTCAGGGATCCGTGTTCCAGTACAGTCAGAGTTCTGTGTTCTAGACCTGACTGTACTCTGCGTTCTAGTACAGTCAGGCCTCCGTGTTCCTGTATAGTCAGAGCTCTGTGTTCTAGAACTGTCAGTGATCCGTTATCTTATGCAGTCAGGGCTCTGTGTGCCGGTCCATTCAGGGCTGCGTGTTCTAGACCAGAAAGTGCTCTGTGTTTTAGTGCAGTCAGTCCTCCGTGTTCCAGTACAGTCAGGGCTCCGTGTTGCAGTCCAGTCAGGGCTCTGTGTTGCAGTCCAGTCAGGGCTCCGTGTTCCAGTACAGTCAGGGCTCTGTGTTCTAGACAAGTCAGTGCACTGTGTTCTAGAACAGACAGTGTTCTGTGTTCTAGTACAGTCTGGGCACCGTGTTCCATATAGTCAGGGCTCTGTGTTCTAGACCAGTCATTGCACCGTGTTCTTATGAAGTCAGGGCTCCGTGTTCCAGTCCATTCAGGTCTGCGTGTTCTAGTCCAGTCAGGGATCCGCTTTCCAGTACATTCAGGGCTATGTGTTCTAGACCAGTCCGTCTTCTGTGTTCTAGACCAGACAGTGCTCTGTGTTTTAGTACAGACAGTCCTCCGTGTTCCAGTACAGTCAGGGCTCTGTTCTACTCCATTCAGTGCTCTGTGTTCTAGACCGGACAGGGCTCTGTGTTCTAGTACAGACAGGCCCCTGTGTTCCAATATAGTCAGGGCTCTGTGTTGCAGTCCAGTCAGGGCTCCGTTTTCCAGTCCATTCAGGGCTCGGTGTTCCAGTCCATTCCGGTCTGCGTTTTCTAGTCCAGTCAGGGTTCTGTGTTCCAGTCCAGTCAGGCCTCCGTGTTCTAGTATTGTCAGGGCTCCGTGATCCAGTACAGTCAGGGCTCTGTGTTCTAGACCAGACAGTGCTCTGTGTTCTAGTACAGTCAGGTCTCCGTGTTCCAGTATAGTCAGAGCTCTGTGTTCTAGAACTGTCAGTGATCCGTTATCTTATGCAGTCAAGGCTCTGTGTTCCGGTCCATTCAGGGCTCAGTGTTCTAGTCCAGTCAGGGCTCCGTGTTTCTATACAGTCAGGTCTCCGTGTTCCAGTATAAGAGCTCTGTGTTCTAGAACTGTCAGTGATCCGTTATCTTATGCAGTCAGGGCTCTGTGTGCCGGTCCATTCAGGGCTGCGTGTTCTAGACCAGTCAGTGCTCTGTGTTCTAGTACAGACAGGCCTCCGAGTTCCAGTATAGTCAGGGCTTTGTGTTGCAGTCCAGTCAGGGCTCCGTGTTCCAGTACAGTCAGGGCTTAGTGTTCTAGACCAGTCTGTGCTCCGTGTTCTTATGCAGTCAGGGCTCCGTTTTCCAGTACAGTCAGTGTTCTGTGTTCTAGACCAGACAGTGCTCGGTGTTCTAGTACAGTCAGGCCTCCGTGTTCCAGTATAGTCAGAGCTCTGTGTTCTAGAACTGTCAATGCTCCGTGTCCTTATGCAGTCAGGGCTCTGTGTTCCAATCCATTCAGGGCTGCGTGTTCTAGTCCAGTCAGGGCTCCGCGTTCTAGTCCAGTCTGGGCTCTGTGTTCCAGTCCATTCAGCGCTCAGTGTTCTACTCCATTCAGTGCTCCGTGTTCTAGGCCAGACAGGGCTCTGTGTTCTAGCACAGACAGTCCTCCGTGTTCCAGTATAGTCAGGGCTCTGTGTTGCAGTCCAGTCAAGGCTCCGTGTTCCAGTACAGTCAGGGTTTTGTGTTCTAGACCAGTCAGTGCTCCGTGTTCTAGAACAGACAGTGCTCTGTGTTCTAGTACAGGCCGGCCACCGTGTTCCAGTATAGTCTGGGCTCTGTGTTCTAGACCAGTCAGTGCTACGTGTTCTTCTGAAGTCTGGACTCTGTGTCCCAGCCCATTCAGGTCTGCGTCTTCTACTCCAGTCAGGGCTCTGTGTTCCAGTCCATTCAGGTCTGCGTGTTCTAGACCAGACATTGCTCTGTGTTTTAGTACAGTCAGTTTTCCGTGTACCAGTACAGTCAGGGCTCTGTGTTCTACTCCATTCAGTGCTCTGTGTTCTATTGCAGACAGGGCTCTGTGTTCTAGTACAGACAGGCCTCCGAGTTCCAGTATAGTCAGGGCTTTGTGTTCCACTACAGTCAGGGCTTTGTGTTCTAGACCAGTCAGTGCTCTGTGTTTTAGTACAGACAGGCCTCCGAGTTCCAGTATAGTCAGGGCTTTGTGTTGCAGTCCAGTCAGGGCTCCGTGTTCCAGTACAGTCAGGGCTTAGTGTTCTAGACCAGTCTGTGCTCCGTGTTCTTATGCAGTCAGGGCTCCGTTTTCCAGTACAGTCAGTGTTCTGTGTTCTAGACCAGACAGTGCTTGGTGTTCTAGTACAGTCAGGCCTCCGTGTTCCAGTATAGTCAGAGCTCTGTGTTCTAGAACTGTCAATGCTCCGTGTCCTTATGCAGTCAGGGCTCTGTGTTCCAATCCATTCAGGGCTGCGTGTTCTAGCACAGACAGTCCTCCGTGTTCCTGTATAGTCAGGGCTCTGTGTTGCAGTCCAGTCAAGGCTCCGTGTTCCAGTACAGTCAGGGTTTTGTGTTCTAGACCAGTCAGTGCTCCGTGTTCTAGAACAGACAGTGCTCTGTGTTCTAGTACAGTCCGGCCACCGTGTTCCAGTATATTCTGGGCACTGTGTTCTAGACCAGTCAGTGCTACGTGTTCTTCTGAAGTCTGGACTCTGTGTCCCAGCCCATTCAGGTCTGCGTCTTCTACTCCAGTCAGGGCTCTGTGTTCCAGTCCATTCAGGTCTGCGTGTTCTAGACCAGACATTGCTCTGTGTTTTAGTACAGTCAGTTTTCCGTGTTCCACTTCAGTCAGGGCTCTGTGTTCTAGACTAGACCGTGCACTGTGTTCTAGTACAGTCAGGCCTGCGTGTTCCAGTATAGTCAGAGCTCTGTGCGCTAGAACTGTCAGTGCTCCGCGTTCTTATGCAGTCAGGGCTGTGTGTTCCAGTCCATTCAGGGCTGCGTGTTCTAGTCCAGTCAGGGCTCCGTGTTTCAGTCCATTCAGGGCTCAGTGTTCTAGTCCAGTCAGGGCTCCGTGTTCCTATACTGTCAGGGCTCTGTGTTCTAGACCAGACAGTGTTCTGTGTTCTAAAACAGACAGTGCTCTGTGTTTTAGTACAGTCAGTTGTCCGTGTTCCAGTACAGTCAGGGCTCTGTGTTCAACTCCATTCAGTGCTCTATTTTCAAGACCAGACAGGGCTCTGTGTTCTAGTACAGACAGGCCTCCGAGTTCCAGTATAGTCAGGGCTTTGTGTTGCAGTCCAGTCAGGGCTCCGTTTTCCAGTACAGTCAGTGTTCTGTGTTCTAGACCAGACAGTGCTTGGTGTTCTAGTACAGTCAGGCCTCCGTGTTCCAGTATAGTCAGAGCTCTGTGTTCTAGAACTGTCAATGCTCCGTGTCCTTATGCAGTCAGGGCTCTGTGTTCCAATCCATTCAGGGCTGCGTGTTCTAGCACAGACAGTCCTCCGTGTTCCTGTATAGTCAGGGCTCTGTGTTGCAGTCCAGTCAAGGCTCCGTGTTCCAGTACAGTCAGGGTTTTGTGTTCTAGACCAGTCAGTGCTCCGTGTTCTAGAACAGACAGTGCTCTGTGTTCTAGTACAGTCCGGCCACCGTGTTCCAGTATATTCTGGGCACTGTGTTCTAGACCAGTCAGTGCTACGTGTTCTTCTGAAGTCTGGACTCTGTGTCCCAGCCCATTCAGGTCTGCGTCTTCTACTCCAGTCAGGGCTCTGTGTTCCAGTCCATTCAGGTCTGCGTGTTCTAGACCAGACATTGCTCTGTGTTTTAGTACAGTCAGTTTTCCGTGTTCCACTTCAGTCAGGGCTCTGTGTTCTAGACTAGACCGTGCACTGTGTTCTAGTACAGTCAGGCCTGCGTGTTCCAGTATAGTCAGAGCTCTGTGCGCTAGAACTGTCAGTGCTCCGCGTTCTTATGCAGTCAGGGCTGTGTGTTCCAGTGCATTCAGGGCTGCGTGTTCTAGTCCAGTCAGGGCTCCGTGTTTCAGTCCATTCAGGGCTCAGTGTTCTAGTCCAGTCAGGGCTCCGTGTTCCTATACTGTCAGGGCTCTGTGTTCTAGACCAGACAGTGTTCTGTGTTCTAAAACAGACAGTGCTCTGTGTTTTAGTACAGTCAGTTGTCCGTGTTCCAGTACAGTCAGGGCTCTGTGTTCTACTCCATTCAGTGCTCTGTGTTCTATTGCAGACAGGGCTCTGTGTTCTAGTACAGACAGGCCTCCGAGTTCCATTATAGTCAGGGCTTTGTGTTGCAGTACAGTCAGGGCTTTGTGTTCTAGACCAGTCTGTGCTCCGTGTTCTTATGCAGTCAGGGTTCCGTGTTACATTCACTTCAGGGCTCTGTGTTCTCGCCCATTCAAGGCTCCGTGTTGAAGTCCGGTCAGGGCTCCGTGTTCCAGTACAGTCAGGGCTCTGTGATCTAGTCCATTCAGGTCTGCGTGTTCTAGTCCAGTCAGGGCTCTGTGTTCCAGACAATTCCGGGCTCTGTGTTCCAGTCCATTCTGGGCTCCGTGTTCTAGTCCAGTCAGGGCGCCGTTTTCCAATACAGTCAGGCCTCCGTGTTCCAGTATAGTCAGAGCTCTGAGTTCCAATCCATTCAGTGCTGCGTGTTCTAGTCCAGTCAGGGCTCCGTGTTCTAGTCCAGTCAGGGCTCGGTATTCTAGTCCAGTCAGAGCTCCGTGTTCCAGTACTGTCAGTGCTCTGTGTTCTAGACCAGTCAGTGTTCTGTGTTATAGACCAGACAGTGCTCGGTGTTCTAGTACAGTCAGGCCTCCGTGTTCCAGTATAGTCAGAGCTCTCTGTTCTAGAACTGTCAATGCTCCGTGTCCTTATGCAGTCAGGGCTCTGTGTTCCAATCCATTCAGGGCTGCGTGTTCTAGTCCAGTCAGGGCTCCGTGTTCTAGTCCAATCTGGGCTCTGTGTTCCAGTCCATTCAGCGCTCAGTGTTCTACTCCATTCAGTGCTCTGTGTTCTAGTCCAGTCAGGGCTCCGTGTTCCAGTACTGTCAGTGCTCTGTGTTCTAGACCAGTCAGTGTTCTGTGTTATAGACCAGACAGTGCTCTGTGTTTTAGTACAGTCAGTTTTCCGTGTTCCAGTACAGTCAGGGCTCTGTGTTCAACTCCATTCAGTGCTCTATTTTCAAGACCAGACAGGGCTCTGTGTTCTAGTACAGACAGGCCTCCGTGTTCCAGTATAGTCAGGGCTCTGTGTTGCAGTGCAGTTAGGGCTCCGTGTTGCAGTACAGTCAGGGCATTGTGTTCTAGACGAGACAGTGCTCCGTGTTCTTATGCAGTCAGGGTTCTGTGTTACAGTCACTTCAGGGCTCTGTGTTCTCGCCCAGTCAAGGCTCGGTGTTGAAGTCCAGTCAGGGCTCCGTTTTCCAGTACAGTCAGTGCTCCGTGTTCTAGTCCAGTCAGGGCTCTGTGTTCCAGACACTTCAGGGCTCTGTGTTCTAGTCGAGTCAGGGCTCCGTTTTCCAGTACAGTCAGGGCTATGTGTTCTAGACAGTCAGTGTTCTGTGTTCTAGACCAGACAGTGCTGTGTGTTTTAGTACAGACAGTCCTCCGTGTTCCAGTACAGTCAGGGCTCTGTTCTACTCCATTCAGTGCTCTGTGTACTAGACCGGACATGGCTCTGTGTTCTAGTACGGAGAGGCCTCCGTGTTCCAGTATAGTCAGAGCTCTGTGTTCTAGAACTGTCAGTGCTCCGTGTTCTTATCCGGTCAGTACTCTGTGTTCCGGTCCATTCAGGGCTGCGTGTTCTAGACCAGAAAGTGCTCTGTGTTTTAGTGCAGTCAGTCCTGGGTGTTCCAGTACAGTCAGGGCTCCGTGTTGCAGTCCAGTCAGGGCTCTGTGTTCTAGACCAGACAGTGCTCTGTGTTCTAGTACAGTCAGGTCTCCGTGTTCCAGTATAGTCAGAGCTCTGTGTTCTAGAACTGTCAGTGATCCGTTATCTTATGCAGTCAGGGCTCTGTGTGCCGGTCCATTCAGGGCTGCGTGTTCTAGACCAGAAAGTGCTCTGTGTTTTAGTGCAGTCAGTCCTCCGTGTTCCAGTACAGTCAGGGCTCCGTGTTGCAGTCCAGTCAGGGCTCTGTGTTGCAGTCCAGTCAGGGCTCCGTGTTCCAGTACAGTCAGGGCTCTGTGTTCTAGACAAGTCAGTGGACTGTGTTCTAGAACAGACAGTGTTCTGTGTTCTAGTACAGTCTGGGCACCGTGTTCCATATAGTCAGGGCTCTGTGTTCTAGACCAGTCATTGCACCGTGTTCTTATGAAGTCAGGGCTCCGTGTTCCAGTCCATTCAGGTCTGCGTTTTCTAGTCCAGTCAGGGTTCTGTGTTCCAGTCCAGTCAGGCCTCCGTGTTCTAGTATTGTCAGGGCTCTGTTCTACTCCATTCAGTGCTCTGTGTTCTAGACCGGACAGGGCTCTGTGTTCTAGTACAGACAGGCCCCTGTGTTCCAATATAGTCAGGGCTCTGTGTTGCAGTCCAGTCAGGGCTCCGTTTTCCAGTCCATTCAGGGCTCGGTGTTCCAGTCCATTCCGGTCTGCGTTTTCTAGTCCAGTCAGGGTTCTGTGTTCCAGTCCAGTCAGGCCTCCGTGTTCTAGTATTGTCAGGGCTCCGTGATCCAGTACAGTCAGGGCTCTGTGTTCTAGACCAGACAGTGCTCTGTGTTCTAGTACAGTCAGGTCTCCGTGTTCCAGTATAGTCAGAGCTCTGTGTTCTAGAACTGTCAGTGATCCGTTATCTTATGCAGTCAAGGCTCTGTGTTCCGGTCCATTCAGGGCTGCGTGTTCTAGACCAGAAAGTGCTCTGTGTTTTAGTGCAGTCAGTCCTCCGTGTTCCAGTACAGTCAGGGCTCCGTGTTGCAGTCCAGTCAGGGCTCTGTGTTGCAGTCCAGTCAGGGCTCCGTGTTCCAGTACAGTCAGGGCTCTGTGTTCTAGACAAGTCAGTGCACTGTGTTCTAGAACAGACAGTGTTCTGTGTTCTAGACCAGACTGTGCTCTGCGTTTTTGTACAGTCAGTTTTCCGTGTTCCAGTACAGTCAGGGCTCTGTGATCAACTCCATTCAGTGCTCTGTTTTCAAGACCAGACAGGGCTCTGTGTTCTAGTACAGACAGGCCTCCGTGTTCCAGTATAGTCAGGGCTCTGTGTTGCAGTGCAGTCAGGGCTCCGTGTTGCAGTACAGTCAGGGCATTGTGTTCTAGACGAGACAGTGCTCCGTGTTCTTATGCAGTCAGGGTTCTGTGTTACAGTCACTTTAGGGCTCTGTGTTCTTGCCCAGTCAAGGCTCGGTGTTGAAGTCCAGTCAGGGCTCCGTTTTCCAGTACAGTCAGTGCTCCGTGTTCTAGTCCAGTCAGGGCTCTGTGTTCCAGACACTTCAGGGCTCTGTGTTCTAGTCGAGTCAGGGCTCCGTTTTCCAGTACAGTCAGGGCTATGTGTTCTAGACCAGTCAGTGTTCTGTGTTCTAGACCAGACAGTGCTCTGTGTTTTAGTACAGACAGTCCTCCGTGTTCCAGTACAGTCAGGGCTCTGTGTTCTAGACAATTCAGGGCTCCTTGTTTTAGTTCATTCTGGACTCAGTGTTCTAGTACAGGCAGGCCACCGTGTTCTAGAATAGTCAGGGATCCGTGTTCCAGTACAGTCAGAGTTCTGTGTTCTAGACCTGACTGTACTCTGCGTTCTAGTACAGTCAGCCCTCCGTGTTCCTGTATAGTCAGAGCTCTGTGTTCTAGAACTGTCAGTGCTCCGTGTTCTTATGCAGTCAGGGCTATGTGTTCTAGACAGTCAGTGTTCTGTGTTCTAGACCAGACAGTGCTGTGTGTTTTAGTACAGACAGTCCTCCGTGTTCCAGTACAGTCAGGGCTCTGTTCTACTCCATTCAGTGCTCTGTGTACTAGACCGGACATGGCTCTGTGTTCTAGTACGGAGAGGCCTCCGTGTTCCAGTATAGTCAGAGCTCTGTGTTCTAGAACTGTCAGTGCTCCGTGTTCTTATCCGGTCAGTACTCTGTGTTCCGGTCCATTCAGGGCTGCGTGTTCTAGACCAGAAAGTGCTCTGTGTTTTAGTGCAGTCAGTCCTGGGTGTTCCAGTACAGTCAGGGCTCCGTGTTGCAGTCCAGTCAGGGCTCTGTGTTCTAGACCAGACAGTGCTCTGTGTTCTAGTACAGTCAGGTCTCCGTGTTCCAGTATAGTCAGAGCTCTGTGTTCTAGAACTGTCAGTGATCCGTTATCTTATGCAGTCAGGGCTCTGTGTGCCGGTCCATTCAGGGCTGCGTGTTCTAGACCAGAAAGTGCTCTGTGTTTTAGTGCAGTCAGTCCTCCGTGTTCCAGTACAGTCAGGGCTCCGTGTTGCAGTCCAGTCAGGGCTCTGTGTTGCAGTCCAGTCAGGGCTCCGTGTTCCAGTACAGTCAGGGCTCTGTGTTCTAGACAAGTCAGTGGACTGTGTTCTAGAACAGACAGTGTTCTGTGTTCTAGTACAGTCTGGGCACCGTGTTCCATATAGTCAGGGCTCTGTGTTCTAGACCAGTCATTGCACCGTGTTCTTATGAAGTCAGGGCTCCGTGTTCCAGTCCATTCAGGTCTGCGTTTTCTAGTCCAGTCAGGGTTCTGTGTTCCAGTCCAGTCAGGCCTCCGTGTTCTAGTATTGTCAGGGCTCTGTTCTACTCCATTCAGTGCTCTGTGTTCTAGACCGGACAGGGCTCTGTGTTCTAGTACAGACAGGCCCCTGTGTTCCAATATAGTCAGGGCTCTGTGTTGCAGTCCAGTCAGGGCTCCGTTTTCCAGTCCATTCAGGGCTCGGTGTTCCAGTCCATTCCGGTCTGCGTTTTCTAGTCCAGTCAGGGTTCTGTGTTCCAGTCCAGTCAGGCCTCCGTGTTCTAGTATTGTCAGGGCTCCGTGATCCAGTACAGTCAGGGCTCTGTGTTCTAGACCAGACAGTGCTCTGTGTTCTAGTACAGTCAGGTCTCCGTGTTCCAGTATAGTCAGAGCTCTGTGTTCTAGAACTGTCAGTGATCCGTTATCTTATGCAGTCAAGGCTCTGTGTTCCGGTCCATTCAGGGCTGCGTGTTCTAGACCAGAAAGTGCTGTGTGTTTTAGTGCAGTCAGTCCTCCGTGTTCCAGTACAGTCAGGGCTCCGTGTTGCAGTCCAGTCAGGGCTCTGTGTTGCAGTCCAGTCAGGGCTCCGTGTTCCAGTACAGTCAGGGCTCTGTGTTCTAGACAAGTCAGTGCACTGTGTTCTAGAACAGACAGTGTTCTGTGTTCTAGACCAGACTGTGCTCTGCGTTTTTGTACAGTCAGTTTTCCGTGTTCCAGTACAGTCAGGGCTCTGTGATCAACTCCATTCAGTGCTCTGTTTTCAAGACCAGACAGGGCTCTGTGTTCTAGTACAGACAGGCCTCCGTGTTCCAGTATAGTCAGGGCTCTGTGTTGCAGTGCAGTCAGGGCTCCGTGTTGCAGTACAGTCAGGGCATTGTGTTCTAGACGAGACAGTGCTCCGTGTTCTTATGCAGTCAGGGTTCTGTGTTACAGTCACTTTAGGGCTCTGTGTTCTTGCCCAGTCAAGGCTCGGTGTTGAAGTCCAGTCAGGGCTCCGTTTTCCAGTACAGTCAGTGCTCCGTGTTCTAGTCCAGTCAGGGCTCTGTGTTCCAGACACTTCAGGGCTCTGTGTTCTAGTCGAGTCAGGGCTCCGTTTTCCAGTACAGTCAGGGCTATGTGTTCTAGACCAGTCAGTGTTCTGTGTTCTAGACCAGACAGTGCTCTGTGTTTTAGTACAGACAGTCCTCCGTGTTCCAGTACAGTCAGGGCTCTGTGTTCTAGACAATTCAGGGCTCCTTGTTTTAGTTCATTCTGGACTCAGTGTTCTAGTACAGGCAGGCCACCGTGTTCTAGAATAGTCAGGGATCCGTGTTCCAGTACAGTCAGAGTTCTGTGTTCTAGACCTGACTGTACTCTGCGTTCTAGTACAGTCAGCCCTCCGTGTTCCTGTATAGTCAGAGCTCTGTGTTCTAGAACTGTCAGTGCTCCGTGTTCTTATGCAGTCAGGGCTCTGTGTGCCGGTCCATTCAGGGCTGCGTGTTCTAGACCAGAAAGTGCTCTGTGTTTTAGTGCAGTCAGTCCTCCGTGTTCCAGTACAGTCAGGGCTCCGTGTTGCAGTCCAGTCAGGGCTCTGTGTTGCAGTCCAGTCAGGGCTCCGTGTTCCAGTACAGTCAGGGCTCTGTGTTCTAGACAAGTCAGTGCACTGTGTTCTAGAACAGACAGTGTTCTGTGTTCTAGTACAGTCTGTGCACCGTGTTCCATATAGTCAGGGCTCTGTGTTCTAGACCAGTCATTGCACCGTGTTCTTATGAAGTCAGGGCTCCGTGTTCCAGTCCATTCAGGTCTGCGTGTTCTAGTCCAGTCAGGGATCCGCTTTCCAGTACAGTCAGGGCTATGTGTTCTAGACCAGTCCGTCTTCTGTGTTCTAGACCAGACAGTGCTCTGTGTTTTAGTACAGACAGTCCTCCGTGTTCCAGTACATTCAGGGCTCTGTTCTACTCCATTCAGTGCTCTGTGTTCTAGACCGGACAGGGCTCTGTGTTCTAGTACAGACAGGCCCCTGTGTTCCAATATAGTCAGGGCTCTGTGTTGCAGTCCAGTCAGGGCTCCGTTTTCCAGTCCATTCAGGGCTCGGTGTTCCAGTCCATTCCGGTCTGCGTTTTCTAGTCCAGTCAGGGTTCTGTGTTCCAGTCCAGTCAGGCCTCCGTGTTCTAGTATTGTCAGGGCTCCGTGATCCAGTACAGTCAGGGCTCTGTGTTCTAGACCAGACAGTGCTCTGTGTTCTAGTACAGTCAGGTCTCCGTGTTCCAGTATAGTCAGAGCTCTGTGTTCTAGAACTGTCAGTGATCCGTTATCTTATGCAGTCAGGGCTCTGTGTGCCGGTCCATTCAGGGCTGCGTGTTCTAGACCAGAAAGTGCTCTGTGTTTTAGTGCAGTCAGTCCTCCGTGTTCCAGTACAGTCAGGGCTCCGTGTTGCAGTCCAGTCAGGGCTCTGTGTTGCAGTCCAGTCAGGGCTCCGTGTTCCAGTACAGTCAGGGCTCTGTGATCTAGACCAGTCAGTGCTCTGTGTACTAGAACAAACAGTGTTCTAGTACAGTCAGGCCACCGTGTTCCATTATAGTCAGGGCTCGGTGTTCTAGTCCAGTCAGGGCTCCGTGTTCCAGTACTGTCAGGGCTCTGTGTTCTAGACCAGGCAGTGTTCTGTGTTCTAGACCAGACTGTGCTCTGCGTTTTTGTACAGTCAGTTTTCCGTGTTCCAGTACAGTCAGGGCTCTGTGATCAACTCCATTCAGTGCTCTGTTTTCAAGACCAGACAGGGCTCTGTGTTCTAGTACAGACAGGCCTCCGTGTTCCAGTATAGTCAGGGCTCTGTGTTGCAGTGCAGTCAGGGCTCCGTGTTGCAGTACAGTCAGGGCATTGTGTTCTAGACGAGACAGTGCTCCGTGTTCTTATGCAGTCAGGGTTCTGTGTTACAGTCACTTTAGGGCTCTGTGTTCTTGCCCAGTCAAGGCTCGGTGTTGAAGTCCAGTCAGGGCTCCGTTTTCCAGTACAGTCAGTGCTCCGTGTTCTAGTCCAGTCAGGGCTCTGTGTTCCAGACACTTCAGGGCTCTGTGTTCTAGTCGAGTCAGGGCTCCGTTTTCCAGTACAGTCAGGGCTATGTGTTCTAGACCAGTCAGTGTTCTGTGTTCTAGACCAGACAGTGCTCTGTGTTTTAGTACAGACAGTCCTCCGTGTTCCAGTACAGTCAGGGCTCTGTGTTCTAGACAATTCAGGGCTCCTTGTTTTAGTTCATTCTGGACTCAGTGTTCTAGTACAGGCAGGCCACCGTGTTCTAGAATAGTCAGGGATCCGTGTTCCAGTACAGTCAGAGTTCTGTGTTCTAGACCTGACTGTACTCTGCGTTCTAGTACAGTCAGCCCTCCGTGTTCCTGTATAGTCAGAGCTCTGTGTTCTAGAACTGTCAGTGCTCCGTGTTCTTATGCAGTCAGGGCTCTGTGTTCCGATTCATTCAGGGCTGCGTGTTCTAGACCAGAAAGTGCTCTGTGTTTTAGTACAGTGTGTCCTCCGTGTTCCAGTACAGTCAGGGCTCTGTATTCCAGTCCAGTCAGGGCTCTGTGTTCTATTCCATTCAGTGCTCTGTGTTCTAGACCAGACAGTGTGCTGTGTTCTAGTACAGTCAGGCCTCCGTTTCCCAGTATAGTCAGGGCTCTGTGTTGCAGTCCAGTCAGGGCACCGTGTTCCAGTACAGTCAGTGCTTTGTGTTCTAGACCAGTCTGTGCTCCGTGTTCCTTTGCAGTCAGGGTTCTGAGTTACAGTCACTTCAGGGCTCTGTGTTCTTGCCCAGTCAAGGCTCGGTGTTGAAGTCCAGTCAGGGCTCCGTTTTCCAGTACAGTCAGTGCTCCGTGTTCTAGTCCAGTCAGGGCTCTGTGTTCCAGACACTTCAGGGCTCTGTGTTCTAGTCGAGTCAGGGGTCCGTTTTCCAGTACAGTCAGGGCTCCGTGTTCCAGTCCTCTCAGGGCTCTGTGTTCCAGTCCTCTCAGGGCTCTGTGTTCCAGTCCAGTCAGGTCTCTGTGTTCCAGTCCAGTCAGGGCTCCGTGTTCCAGTCCAGTCAGGGCTCCTTGTTCCAGTCCTCTCAGGGCTCCGTGTTCCAGTCCTCTCAGGGCTCTGTGTTCCAGTCCAGTCAGGTCTCAGTGTTCCAGTCCAGTCAGGGCTCCGTGTTCCAGTCCAGTCAGGGCTCTGTGTTCCAGTCCAGCCAGGGCTCTGTGTTCCAGTCCAGTCAGGCCTCCGTGTTCTAGTATTGTCAGGGCTCCGTGATCCAGTACAGTCAGGGCTCTGTGTTCTAGACCAGACAGTGCTCTGTGTTCTAGTACAGTCAGGTCTCCGTGTTCCAGTATAGTCAGAGCTCTGTGTTCTAGAACTGTCAGTGATCCGTTATCTTATGCAGTCAAGGCTCTGTGTTCCGGTCCATTCAGGGCTCAGTGTTCTAGTCCAGTCAGGGCTCCGTGTTTCTATACAGTCAGGTCTCCGTGTTCCAGTATAAGAGCTCTGTGTTCTAGAACTGTCAGTGATCCGTTATCTTATGCAGTCAGGGCTCTGTGTGCCGGTCCATTCAGGGCTGCGTGTTCTAGACCAGAAAGTGCTCTGTGTTTTAGTGCAGTCAGTCCTCCGTGTTCCAGTACAGTCAGGGCTCCGTGTTGCAGTCCAGTCAGGGCTCTGTGTTGCAGTCCAGTCAGGGCTCCGTGTTCCAGTACAGTCAGGGCTCTGTGATCTAGACCAGTCAGTGCTCTGTGTACTAGAACAGACAGTGTTCTAGTACAGTCAGGCCACCGTGTTCCATTATAGTCAGGGCTCGGTGTTCTAGTCCAGTCAGGGCTCCGTGTTCCAGTACTGTCAGGGCTCTGTGTTCTAGACCAGGCAGTGTTCTGTGTTCTAGACCAGACTGTGCTCTGCGTTTTTGTACAGTCAGTTTTCCGTGTTCCAGTACAGTCAGGGCTCTGTGATCAACTCCATTCAGTGCTCTGTTTTCAAGACCAGACAGGGCTCTGTGTTCTAGTACAGACAGGCCTCCGTGTTCCAGTATAGTCAGGGCTCTGTGTTGCAGTGCAGTCAGGGCTCCGTGTTGCAGTACAGTCAGGGCATTGTGTTCTAGACGAGACAGTGCTCCGTGTTCTTATGCAGTCAGGGTTCTGTGTTACAGTCACTTTAGGGCTCTGTGTTCTTGCCCAGTCAAGGCTCGGTGTTGAAGTCCAGTCAGGGCTCCGTTTTCCAGTACAGTCAGTGCTCCGTGTTCTAGTCCAGTCAGGGCTCTGTGTTCCAGACACTTCAGGGCTCTGTGTTCTAGTCGAGTCAGGGCTCCGTTTTCCAGTACAGTCAGGGCTATGTGTTCTAGACCAGTCAGTGTTCTGTGTTGTAGACCAGACAGTGCTCTGTGTTTTAGTACAGACAGTCCTCCGTGTTCCAGTACAGTCAGGGCTCTGTGTTCTAGACAATTCAGGGCTCCTTGTTTTAGTTCATTCTGGACTCAGTGTTCTAGTACAGGCAGGCCACCGTGTTCTAGAATAGTCAGAGCTCTGTGTTCTAGACCTGACTGTACTCTGCGTTCTAGTACAGTCAGCCCTCCGTGTTCCTGTATAGTCAGAGCTCTGTGTTCTAGAACTGTCAGTGCTCCGTGTTCTTATGCAGTCAGGGCTCTGTGTTCCGATTCATTCAGGGCTGCGTGTTCTAGACCAGAAAGTGCTCTGTGTTTTAGTACAGTGTGTCCTCCGTGTTCCAGTACAGTCAGGGCTCTGTATTCCAGTCCAGTCAGGGCTCTGTGTTCTATTCCATTCAGTGCTCTGTGTTCTAGACCAGACAGTGTGCTGTGTTCTAGTACAGTCAGGCCTCCGTTTCCCAGTATAGTCAGGGCTCTGTGTTGCAGTCCAGTCAGGGCACCGTGTTCCAGTACAGTCAGTGCTTTGTGTTCTAGACCAGTCTGTGCTCCGTGTTCCTTTGCAGTCAGGGTTCTGAGTTACAGTCACTTCAGGGCTCTGTGTTCTTGCCCAGTCAAGGCTCGGTGTTGAAGTCCAGTCAGGGCTCCGTTTTCCAGTACAGTCAGTGCTCCGTGTTCTAGTCCTGTCAGGGCTCTGTGTTCCAGACACTTCAGGGCTCTGTGTTCTAGTCGAGTCAGGGGTCCGTTTTCCAGTACAGTCAGGGCTCCGTGTTCCAGTCCTCTCAGTGCTCTGTGTTCCAGTCCTCTCAGGGCTCTGTGTTCCAGTCCAGTCAGGTCTCTGTGTTCCAGTCCAGTCAGGGCTCCGTGTTCCAGTCCAGTCAGGGCTCCTTGTTCCAGTCCTCACAGGGCTCCGTGTTCCAGTCCTCTCAGGGCTCAGTGTTCCAGTCCAGTCAGGGCTCCGTGTTCCAGTCCCGTCAGTGTTCTGTGTTCCCGTACAGTAAGTGTTCTGTGTTCTAGACCAGTCAGTGTTATGTGTTCTAGACCAGTCAGTGTTCTGTGTTCTAGACCAGACAGTGCTCTGTGTTTTAGTTCAGACTGTTTTCCGTGTTCCAGTACAGTCAGGGCTCTGTGTTCTACTCCATTCAGTGCTCTGTGTTCTCGACCAGACAGGGCTCTGTGTTCTAGTACAGACAGGCCTCCGTGTTCCAGTATAGACAGGGCTTTGTGTTGCAGTCCAGTCAGGGCTACGTCTTCCAGTACAGTCAGGGATTTGTGTTCTAGACCAGTCTCTGCTCCGTGTTCTAATCCAGTCAGGGCTCTGTGTTCCATTCACTTCAGGGCTCTATGTTCTAGTCCATTCAGGGCTCCGTGTTCTACTCCATTCTGGACTCAGTGTTCTGGTGCAGTCAGGGCTGCGTGTTCTAGTCCAGTCAAGGCTCCGTGTTGTAGTCCAGTCAGCGCTCTGTGTTCTACTCCATTCAGTGCTCTGGGTTCTATTGCAGACAGGGCTCTGTGTTCTAGTACAGAGAGGCCTCCGTGTTCCAGTATAGTTAGGGCTCTGTGTTGCAGTCCATTCAGGGCTCCGTGTTCCAGTACAGTCAGGGCTTTTTGTTCTAGACCAGTCTGTGCTCCGTGTTCTGCGTTACAGTCACTTCAGGGCTCTGTGTTCCAGTGCATTCAGGTCTGCGTGTTCTACTCCAGTCAGGGCTCTGTGTTCCAGACACATCCGGGCTCTGTGTTCCAGTCCATTCAGGGCTCCGTGTTCTTGTCCAGACAGGGCTCCGTTTTCCAGTACAGTCAGGCCTCCGTGTTCCAGTATAGTCAGAGCTCTGTGTTCTAGAACTGTCAGTGCTCCGTGTTCTTATGCATTCAGGGCTCTGTGTTCCAATCCATTCAGTGCTCCGTGTTCTAGTCCAGTCAGGGCTCTGTGTTCCAGTCCATTCAGGGCTCAGTGTTCTAGTCCAGTCAGGGCTCCGTGTTCCTATACTGTCAGGGCTCTGTGTTCTAGACCAGTCAGTGTTCTTTGTTCTAGACCAGACAGTGCTCTGTGTTTTAGTACAGTCAGTTTTCCGTGTTCCTGTACAGTCAGGACTATGTGTTCTAGACCAGTCAGTGCTCTGTGTTCTAGAACAGAGCTTGTTCTAGTACAGTCAGGCCACCGTGTTCAGTATAGTCAGTGTTCTGTGTTCTAGACCAGTCAGTGCTCTGTGTTCTAGAACAGAGTGTGTTCTAGTACAGTCAGGTCACCGTGTTCCGGTATAGTCAGAGCTCTGTGTTCTAGAACTGTCAATGCTCCGTGTCCTTTTGCATTCAGGGCTCTGTGTTCCATTCACTTCAGGGCTCTGTGTTCCCGTCCCGTCAGGGTTCTCTGTTCCAGTAGAGACAGTGTTCTGTGTTCTAGACCAGTCAGGCCTCCGACTTCCAGTATAGTCAGGGCTTTGTGTTCCAGTACAGTCAGGGCTTTGTGTTCTAGACAAGTCTGTGCTCCGTGTTCTTATGCAGTCAGGGTTCCGTGTTACAGTCACTTCAGGGCTCCGTGTTCTCGCCCATTCAAGGCTCCGTGTTGAAGTCCGGTCAGGGATCCCGTGTTCCAGTAAGTCAGGGCTCTGTGTTCTAGACCAGTCAGTGTTCTGTGTTCTAGAACAGACAGTGTTCTAGTACAGTCAGGCCACCGTGTACAGTATAGTCAGGGCTCTGTGTTCTAGACCAGTCAGTGCTCCGTGTTCTTATGAAGTCAGTGCTCTGTGTTCCAGTCCATTCTGGTCTACGTGTTCTAGTCCAGTCATGGCTCTGTGTTCCAGACAATTCCAGGCTCTGTGTTCCAGAGCATTCAGGGCTCCGCGTTCTAGTCCAGTCAGGGCTCCGATTTCCAGTACCGTCTGGCCTCCGTGTTCCAGTATAGACAGAGCTCTGTGTTCTAGAACTGTCAGTGCACCGTGTTCTTATGCAGTCAGGGCTCTGTGTTAAAATCCATTCAGGGCTGCGTGTTCTAGTCCAGTCAGGGCTCCGTGTTCTAGTCCTGTCAGCGCTCTGTGTTCCAGTCACTTCAGGGCTCTGTGTTCTCGCCCATTCAAGGCTCCGTGTCGAAGTCCGGTCGGTGCTCCGTGTTCCAGTACAGTCAGGGCTCTGTGTTCCGATTCATTCAGGGCTGCGTGTTCTAGACCAGAAAGTGCTCTGTGTTTTAGTACAGTGTGTCCTCCGTGTTCCAGTACAGTCAGGGCTCTGTATTCCAGTCCAGTCAGGGCTCTGTGTTCTATTCCATTCAGTGCTCTGTGTTCTAGACCAGACAGTGTGCTGTGTTCTAGTACAGTCAGGCCTCCGTTTCCCAGTATAGTCAGGGCTCTGTGTTGCAGTCCAGTCAGGGCACCGTGTTCCAGTACAGTCAGTGCTTTGTGTTCTAGACCAGTCTGTGCTCCGTGTTCCTTTGCAGTCAGGGTTCTGAGTTACAGTCACTTCAGGGCTCTGTGTTCTTGCCCAGTCAAGGCTCGGTGTTGAAGTCCAGTCAGGGCTCCGTTTTCCAGTACAGTCAGTGCTCCGTGTTCTAGTCCAGTCAGGGCTCTGTGTTCCAGACACTTCAGGGCTCTGTGTTCTAGTCGAGTCAGGGGTCCGTTTTCCAGTACAGTCAGGGCTCCGTGTTCCAGTCCTCTCAGGGCTCTGTGTTCCAGTCCTCTCAGGGCTCTGTGTTCCAGTCCAGTCAGGTCTCTGTGTTCCAGTCCAGTCAGGGCTCCGTGTTCCAGTCCAGTCAGGGCTCCTTGTTCCAGTCCTCTCAGGGCTCCGTGTTCCAGTCCTCTCAGGGCTCTGTGTTCCAGTCCAGTCAGGTCTCAGTGTTCCAGTCCAGTCAGGGCTCCGTGTTCCAGTCCAGTCAGGGCTCTGTGTTCCAGTCCAGCCAGGGCTCTGTGTTCCAGTCCAGTCAGGCCTCCGTGTTCTAGTATTGTCAGGGCTCCGTGATCCAGTACAGTCAGGGCTCTGTGTTCTAGACCAGACAGTGCTCTGTGTTCTAGTACAGTCAGGTCTCCGTGTTCCAGTATAGTCAGAGCTCTGTGTTCTAGAGCTGTCAGTGATCCGTTATCTTATGCAGTCAAGGCTCTGTGTTCCGGTCCATTCAGGGCTCAGTGTTCTAGTCCAGTCAGGGCTCCGTGTTTCTATACAGTCAGGTCTCCGTGTTCCAGTATAAGAGCTCTGTGTTCTAGAACTGTCAGTGATCCGTTATCTTATGCAGTCAGGGCTCTGTGTGCCGGTCCATTCAGGGCTGCGTGTTCTAGACCAGAAAGTGCTCTGTGTTTTAGTGCAGTCAGTCCTCCGTGTTCCAGTACAGTCAGGGCTCCGTGTTGCAGTCCAGTCAGGGCTCTGTGTTGCAGTCCAGTCAGGGCTCCGTGTTCCAGTACAGTCAGGGCTCTGTGATCTAGACCAGTCAGTGCTCTGTGTACTAGAACAGACAGTGTTCTAGTACAGTCAGGCCACCGTGTTCCATTATAGTCAGGGCTCGGTGTTCTAGTCCAGTCAGGGCTCCGTGTTCCAGTACTGTCAGGGCTCTGTGTTCTAGACCAGGCAGTGTTCTGTGTTCTAGACCAGACTGTGCTCTGCGTTTTTGTACAGTCAGTTTTCCGTGTTCCAGTACAGTCAGGGCTCTGTGATCAACTCCATTCAGTGCTCTGTTTTCAAGACCAGACAGGGCTCTGTGTTCTAGTACAGACAGGCCTCCGTGTTCCAGTATAGTCAGGGCTCTGTGTTGCAGTGCAGTCAGGGCTCCGTGTTGCAGTACAGTCAGGGTATTGTGTTCTAGACGAGACAGTGCTCCGTGTTCTTATGCAGTCAGGGTTCTGTGTTACAGTCACTTTAGGGCTCTGTGTTCTTGCCCAGTCAAGGCTCGGTGTTGAAGTCCAGTCAGGGCTCCGTTTTCCAGTACAGTCAGTGCTCCGTGTTCTAGTCCAGTCAGGGCTCTGTGTTCCAGACACTTCAGGGCTCTGTGTTCTAGTCGAGTCAGGGCTCCGTTTTCCAGTACAGTCAGGGCTATGTGTTCTAGACCAGTCAGTGTTCTGTGTTGTAGACCAGACAGTGCTCTGTGTTTTAGTACAGACAGTCCTCCGTGTTCCAGTACAGTCAGGGCTCTGTGTTCTAGACAATTCAGGGCTCCTTGTTTTAGTTCATTCTGGACTCAGTGTTCTAGTACAGGCAGGCCACCGTGTTCTAGAATAGTCAGGGATTCGTGTTCCAGTACAGTCAGAGTTCTGTGTTCTAGACCTGACTGTACTCTGCGTTCTAGTACAGTCAGCCCTCCGTGTTCCTGTATAGTCAGAGCTCTGTGTTCTAGAACTGTCAGTGATCCGTTATCTTATGCAGTCAGGGCTCTGTGTGCCGGTCCATTCAGGGCTGCGTGTTCTAGACCAGAAAGTGCTCTGTGTTTTAGTGCAGTCAGTCCTCCGTGTTCCAGTACAGTCAGGGCTCCGTGTTGCAGTCCAGTCAGGGCTCTGTGTTGCAGTCCAGTCAGGGCTCCGTGTTCCAGTACAGTCAGGGCTCTGTGTTCTAGACAAGTCAGTGCACTGTGTTCTAGAACAGACAGTGTTCTGTGTTCTAGTACAGTCTGGGCACCGTGTTCCATATAGTCAGGGCTCTGTGTTCTAGACCAGTCATTGCACCGTGTTCTTATGAAGTCAGGGCTCCGTGTTCCAGTCCATTCAGGTCTGCGTGTTCTAGTCCAGTCAGGGATCCGCTTTCCAGTACAGTCAGGGCTATGTGTTCTAGACCAGTCCGTCTTCTGTGTTCTAGACCAGACAGTGCTCTGTGTTTTAGTACAGACAGTCCTCCGTGTTCCAGTACATTCAGGGCTCTGTTCTACTCCATTCAGTGCTCTGTGTTCTAGACCGGACAGGGCTCTGTGTTCTAGTACAGACAGGCCCCTGTGTTCCAATATAGTCAGGGCTCTGTGTTGCAGTCCATTCAGGGCTCGGTGTTCCAGTCCATTCCGGTCTGCGTTTTCTAGTCCAGTCAGGGTTCTGTGTTCCAGTCCAGTCAGGCCTCCGTGTTCTAGTATTGTCAGGGCTCCGTGATCCAGTACAGTCAGGGCTCTGTGTTCTAGACCAGACAGTGCTCTGTGTTCTAGTACAGTCAGGTCTCCGTGTTCCAGTATAGTCAGAGCTCTGTGTTCTAGAACTGTCAGTGATCCGTTATCTTATGCAGTCAAGGCTCTGTGTTCCGGTCCATTCAGGGCTCAGTGTTCTAGTCCAGTCAGGGCTCCGTGTTTCTATACAGTCAGGTCTCCGTGTTCCAGTATAAGAGCTCTGTGTTCTAGAACTGTCAGTGATCCGTTATCTTATGCAGTCAGGGCTCTGTGTGCCGGTCCATTAAGGGCTACGTGTTCTAGTCCAGTCATGGCTCTGTGTTCCAGACAATTCCAGGCTCTGTGTTCCAGAGCATTCAGGGCTCCGCGTTCTAGTCCAGTCAGGGCTCCGATTTCCAGTACCGTCTGGCCTCCGTGTTCCAGTATAGACAGAGCTCTGTGTTCTAGAACTGTCAGTGCACCGTGTTCTTATGCAGTCAGGGCTCTGTGTTAAAATCCATTCAGGGCTGCGTGTTCTAGTCCAGTCAGGGCTCCGTGTTCTAGTCCTGTCAGCGCTCTGTGTTCCAGTCACTTCAGGGCTCTGTGTTCTCGCCCATTCAAGGCTCCGTGTTGAAGTCCGGTCGGTGCTCCGTGTTCCAGTACAGTCAGGGCTCTGTGTTCCGATTCATTCAGGGCTGCGTGTTCTAGACCAGAAAGTGCTCTGTGTTTTAGTACAGTGTGTCCTCCGTGTTCCAGTACAGTCAGGGCTCTGTATTCCAGTCCAGTCAGGGCTCTGTGTTCTATTCCATTCAGTGCTCTGTGTTCTAGACCAGACAGTGTGCTGTGTTCTAGTACAGTCAGGCCTCCGTTTCCCAGTATAGTCAGGGCTCTGTGTTGCAGTCCAGTCAGGGCACCGTGTTCCAGTACAGTCAGTGCTTTGTGTTCTAGACCAGTCTGTGCTCCGTGTTCCTTTGCAGTCAGGGTTCTGAGTTACAGTCACTTCAGGGCTCTGTGTTCTTGCCCAGTCAAGGCTCGGTGTTGAAGTCCAGTCAGGGCTCCGTTTTCCAGTACAGTCAGTGCTCCGTGTTCTAGTCCAGTCAGGGCTCTGTGTTCCAGACACTTCAGGGCTCTGTGTTCTAGTCGAGTCAGGGGTCCGTTTTCCAGTACAGTCAGGGCTCCGTGTTCCAGTCCTCTCAGGGCTCTGTGTTCCAGTCCTCTCAGGGCTCTGTGTTCCAGTCCAGTCAGGTCTCTGTGTTCCAGTCCAGTCAGGGCTCCGTGTTCCAGTCCAGTCAGGGCTCCTTGTTCCAGTCCTCTCAGGGCTCCGTGTTCCAGTCCTCTCAGGGCTCTGTGTTCCAGTCCAGTCAGGTCTCAGTGTTCCAGTCCAGTCAGGGCTCCGTGTTCCAGTCCAGTCAGGGCTCTGTGTTCCAGTCCAGCCAGGGCTCTGTGTTCCAGTCCAGTCAGGCCTCCGTGTTCTAGTATTGTCAGGGCTCCGTGATCCAGTACAGTCAGGGCTCTGTGTTCTAGACCAGACAGTGCTCTGTGTTCTAGTACAGTCAGGTCTCCGTGTTCCAGTATAGTCAGAGCTCTGTGTTCTAGAGCTGTCAGTGATCCGTTATCTTATGCAGTCAAGGCTCTGTGTTCCGGTCCATTCAGGGCTCAGTGTTCTAGTCCAGTCAGGGCTCCGTGTTTCTATACAGTCAGGTCTCCGTGTTCCAGTATAAGAGCTCTGTGTTCTAGAACTGTCAGTGATCCGTTATCTTATGCAGTCAGGGCTCTGTGTGCCGGTCCATTCAGGGCTGCGTGTTCTAGACCAGAAAGTGCTCTGTGTTTTAGTGCAGTCAGTCCTCCGTGTTCCAGTACAGTCAGGGCTCCGTGTTGCAGTCCAGTCAGGGCTCTGTGTTGCAGTCCAGTCAGGGCTCCGTGTTCCAGTACAGTCAGGGCTCTGTGATCTAGACCAGTCAGTGCTCTGTGTACTAGAACAGACAGTGTTCTAGTACAGTCAGGCCACCGTGTTCCATTATAGTCAGGGCTCGGTGTTCTAGTCCAGTCAGGGCTCCGTGTTCCAGTACTGTCAGGGCTCTGTGTTCTAGACCAGGCAGTGTTCTGTGTTCTAGACCAGACTGTGCTCTGCGTTTTTGTACAGTCAGTTTTCCGTGTTCCAGTACAGTCAGGGCTCTGTGATCAACTCCATTCAGTGCTCTGTTTTCAAGACCAGACAGGGCTCTGTGTTCTAGTACAGACAGGCCTCCGTGTTCCAGTATAGTCAGGGCTCTGTGTTGCAGTGCAGTCAGGGCTCCGTGTTGCAGTACAGTCAGGGTATTGTGTTCTAGACGAGACAGTGCTCCGTGTTCTTATGCAGTCAGGGTTCTGTGTTACAGTCACTTTAGGGCTCTGTGTTCTTGCCCAGTCAAGGCTCGGTGTTGAAGTCCAGTCAGGGCTCCGTTTTCCAGTACAGTCAGTGCTCCGTGTTCTAGTCCAGTCAGGGCTCTGTGTTCCAGACACTTCAGGGCTCTGTGTTCTAGTCGAGTCAGGGCTCCGTTTTCCAGTACAGTCAGGGCTATGTGTTCTAGACCAGTCAGTGTTCTGTGTTGTAGACCAGACAGTGCTCTGTGTTTTAGTACAGACAGTCCTCCGTGTTCCAGTACAGTCAGGGCTCTGTGTTCTAGACAATTCAGGGCTCCTTGTTTTAGTTCATTCTGGACTCAGTGTTCTAGTACAGGCAGGCCACCGTGTTCTAGAATAGTCAGGGATTCGTGTTCCAGTACAGTCAGAGTTCTGTGTTCTAGACCTGACTGTACTCTGCGTTCTAGTACAGTCAGCCCTCCGTGTTCCTGTATAGTCAGAGCTCTGTGTTCTAGAACTGTCAGTGATCCGTTATCTTATGCAGTCAGGGCTCTGTGTGCCGGTCCATTCAGGGCTGCGTGTTCTAGACCAGAAAGTGCTCTGTGTTTTAGTGCAGTCAGTCCTCCGTGTTCCAGTACAGTCAGGGCTCCGTGTTGCAGTCCAGTCAGGGCTCTGTGTTGCAGTCCAGTCAGGGCTCCGTGTTCCAGTACAGTCAGGGCTCTGTGTTCTAGACAAGTCAGTGCACTGTGTTCTAGAACAGACAGTGTTCTGTGTTCTAGTACAGTCTGGGCACCGTGTTCCATATAGTCAGGGCTCTGTGTTCTAGACCAGTCATTGCACCATGTTCTTATGAAGTCAGGGCTCCGTGTTCCAGTCCATTCAGGTCTGCGTGTTCTAGTCCAGTCAGGGATCCGCTTTCCAGTACAGTCAGGGCTATGTGTTCTAGACCAGTCCGTCTTCTGTGTTCTAGACCAGACAGTGCTCTGTGTTTTAGTACAGACAGTCCTCCGTGTTCCAGTACATTCAGGGCTCTGTTCTACTCCATTCAGTGCTCTGTGTTCTAGACCGGACAGGGCTCTGTGTTCTAGTACAGACAGGCCCCTGTGTTCCAATATAGTCAGGGCTCTGTGTTGCAGTCCATTCAGGGCTCGGTGTTCCAGTCCATTCCGGTCTGCGTTTTCTAGTCCAGTCAGGGTTCTGTGTTCCAGTCCAGTCAGGCCTCCGTGTTCTAGTATTGTCAAGGCTCCGTGATCCAGTACAGTCAGGGCTCTGTGTTCTAGACCAGACAGTGCTCTGTGTTCTAGTACAGTCAGGTCTCCGTGTTCCAGTATAGTCAGAGCTCTGTGTTCTAGAACTGTCAGTGATCCGTTATCTTATGCAGTCAAGGCTCTGTGTTCCGGTCCATTCAGGGCTCAGTGTTCTAGTCCAGTCAGGGTTCTGTGTTCTAGAACAGACAGTGTTCTAGTACAGTCAGGCCACCGTGTACAGTATAGTCAGGGCTCTGTGTTCTAGACCAGTCAGTGCTCCGTGTTCTTATGAAGTCAGTGCTCTGTGTTCCAGTCCATTCTGGTCTACGTGTTCTAGTCCAGTCATGGCTCTGTGTTCCAGACAATTCCAGGCTCTGTGTTCCAGAGCATTCAGGGCTCCGCGTTCTAGTCCAGTCAGGGCTCCGATTTCCAGTACCGTCTGGCCTCCGTGTTCCAGTATAGACAGAGCTCTGTGTTCTAGAACTGTCAGTGCACCGTGTTCTTATGCAGTCAGGGCTCTGTGTTAAAATCCATTCAGGGCTGCGTGTTCTAGTCCAGTCAGGGCTCCGTGTTCTAGTCCTGTCAGCGCTCTGTGTTCCAGTCACTTCAGGGCTCTGTGTTCTCGCCCATTCAAGGCTCCGTGTTGAAGTCCGGTCGGTGCTCCGTGTTCCAGTACAGTCAGGGCTCTGTGTTCCGATTCATTCAGGGCTGCGTGTTCTAGACCAGAAAGTGCTCTGTGTTTTAGTACAGTGTGTCCTCCGTGTTCCAGTACAGTCAGGGCTCTGTATTCCAGTCCAGTCAGGGCTCTGTGTTCTATTCCATTCAGTGCTCTGTGTTCTAGACCAGACAGTGTGCTGTGTTCTAGTACAGTCAGGCCTCCGTTTCCCAGTATAGTCAGGGCTCTGTGTTGCAGTCCAGTCAGGGCACCGTGTTCCAGTACAGTCAGTGCTTTGTGTTCTAGACCAGTCTGTGCTCCGTGTTCCTTTGCAGTCAGGGTTCTGAGTTACAGTCACTTCAGGGCTCTGTGTTCTTGCCCAGTCAAGGCTCGGTGTTGAAGTCCAGTCAGGGCTCCGTTTTCCAGTACAGTCAGTGCTCCGTGTTCTAGTCCAGTCAGGGCTCTGTGTTCCAGACACTTCAGGGCTCTGTGTTCTAGTCGAGTCAGGGGTCCGTTTTCCAGTACAGTCAGGGCTCCGTGTTCCAGTCCTCTCAGGGCTCTGTGTTCCAGTCCTCTCAGGGCTCTGTGTTCCAGTCCAGTCAGGTCTCTGTGTTCCAGTCCAGTCAGGGCTCCGTGTTCCAGTCCAGTCAGGGCTCCTTGTTCCAGTCCTCTCAGGGCTCCGTGTTCCAGTCCTCTCAGGGCTCTGTGTTCCAGTCCAGTCAGGTCTCAGTGTTCCAGTCCAGTCAGGGCTCCGTGTTCCAGTCCAGTCAGGGCTCTGTGTTCCAGTCCAGCCAGGGCTCTGTGTTCCAGTCCAGTCAGGCCTCCGTGTTCTAGTATTGTCAGGGCTCCGTGATCCAGTACAGTCAGGGCTCTGTGTTCTAGACCAGACAGTGCTCTGTGTTCTAGTACAGTCAGGTCTCCGTGTTCCAGTATAGTCAGAGCTCTGTGTTCTAGAGCTGTCAGTGATCCGTTATCTTATGCAGTCAAGGCTCTGTGTTCCGGTCCATTCAGGGCTCAGTGTTCTAGTCCAGTCAGGGCTCCGTGTTTCTATACAGTCAGGTCTCCGTGTTCCAGTATAAGAGCTCTGTGTTCTAGAACTGTCAGTGATCCGTTATCTTATGCAGTCAGGGCTCTGTGTGCCGGTCCATTCAGGGCTGCGTGTTCTAGACCAGAAAGTGCTCTGTGTTTTAGTGCAGTCAGTCCTCCGTGTTCCAGTACAGTCAGGGCTCCGTGTTGCAGTCCAGTCAGGGCTCTGTGTTGCAGTCCAGTCAGGGCTCCGTGTTCCAGTACAGTCAGGGCTCTGTGATCTAGACCAGTCAGTGCTCTGTGTACTAGAACAGACAGTGTTCTAGTACAGTCAGGCCACCGTGTTCCATTATAGTCAGGGCTCGGTGTTCTAGTCCAGTCAGGGCTCCGTGTTCCAGTACTGTCAGGGCTCTGTGTTCTAGACCAGGCAGTGTTCTGTGTTCTAGACCAGACTGTGCTCTGCGTTTTTGTACAGTCAGTTTTCCGTGTTCCAGTACAGTCAGGGCTCTGTGATCAACTCCATTCAGTGCTCTGTTTTCAAGACCAGACAGGGCTCTGTGTTCTAGTACAGACAGGCCTCCGTGTTCCAGTATAGTCAGGGCTCTGTGTTGCAGTGCAGTCAGGGCTCCGTGTTGCAGTACAGTCAGGGCATTGTGTTCTAGACGAGACAGTGCTCCGTGTTCTTATGCAGTCAGGGTTCTGTGTTACAGTCACTTTAGGGCTCTGTGTTCTTGCCCAGTCAAGGCTCGGTGTTGAAGTCCAGTCAGGGCTCCGTTTTCCAGTACAGTCAGTGCTCCGTGTTCTAGTCCAGTCAGGGCTCTGTGTTCCAGACACTTCAGGGCTCTGTGTTCTAGTCGAGTCAGGGCTCCGTTTTCCAGTACAGTCAGGGCTATGTGTTCTAGACCAGTCAGTGTTCTGTGTTCTAGACCAGACAGTGCTCTGTGTTTTAGTACAGACAGTCCTCCGTGTTCCAGTACAGTCAGGGCTCTGTGTTCTAGACAATTCAGGGCTCCCTGTTTTAGTCCATTCTGGACTCAGTGTTCTAGTACAGGCAGGCCACCGTGTTCTAGAATAGTCAGGGATCCGTGTTCCAGTACAGTCAGAGTTCTGTGTTCTAGACCAGACTGTAGTCTGCGTTCTAGTACAGTCAGCCCTCCGTGTTCCTGTATAGTCAGAGCTCTGTGTTCTAGAACTGTCAGTGCTCCGTGTTCTTATGCAGTCAGGGCTCTGTGTTCCGATTCATTCAGGGCTGCGTGTTCTAGACCAGAAAGTGCTCTGTGTTTTAGTACAGTGTGTCCTCCGTGTTCCAGTACAGTCAGGGCTCTGTATTCCAGTCCAGTCAGGGCTCTGTGTTCTATTCCATTCAGTGTGCTGTGTTCTAGACCAGACAGTGTGCTGTGTTCTAGTACAGTCAGGCCTCCGTTTCCCAGTATAGTCAGGGCTCTGTGTTGCAGTCCAGTCAGGGCACCGTGTTCCAGTACAGTCAGTGCTTTGTGTTCTAGACCAGTCTGTGCTCCGTGTTCCTTTGCAGTCAGGGTTCTGAGTTACAGTCACTTCAGGGCTCTGTGTTCTTGCCCAGTCAAGGCTCGGTGTTGAAGTCCAGTCAGGGCTCCGTTTTCCAGTACAGTCAGTGCTCCGTGTTCTAGTCCAGTCAGGGCTCTGTGTTCCAGACACTTCAGGGCTCTGTGTTCTAGTCGAGTCAGGACTCCATGTTCCAGTCCAGTCAGGTCTCCGTGTTCCAGTACAGTCAGGGCTCTGTGTTCTAGACCAGTCAGTGCTCTGTGTACTAGAACAGACAGTGTTCTAGTACAGTCAGGCCACCGTGTTCCATTATAGTCAGGGCTCGGTGTTCTAGTCCAGTCAGGGCTCCGTGTTCCAGTACTGTCAGGGCTCTGTGTTCTAGACCAGTCAGTGTTCTGTGTTCTAGACCAGACTGTGCTCTGCGTTTTAGTACAGTCAGTTTTCCGTGTTCCAGTACAGTCAGGGCAGAGTGTTCAACTCCATTCAGTGCTCTGTTTTCTAGACCAGACAGGGCTCCGTGTTCTAGTGCAGACAGGCCTCCGTGTTCCAGTATAGTCAGGGCTCTGTGTTGCAGTCCAGTCAAGGCTCCGTGTTCCAGTCCATTCAGGGCTCTGTGTTCCAGTCCATTCCGGTCTGCGTTTTCCAGTCCAGTCAGGTTTCTGTGTTACAGTCACATCAGTGCTCTGTGTTCCAGTCCATTCAGTGCTTCGTGTTCTAGTACAGTCAGGCCTCCGTGTTCTTGTATAGTCTGGGCTCCGTGTTCCAGTACAGTCAGCGCTCTGTGTTCTAGACCAGACAGTGCTCTGTGTTCTAGTACAGTCAGGCCTCCGTGTTCCAGTATAGTCAGAGCTCTGTGTTCTAGAACTGCCAGTGCTCCGTGTTCTTATCCGGTCAGTACTCTGTGTTCCGGTCCATTCAGGGCTGCGTGTTCTAGACCAGAAAGTGCTCTGTGTTTTAGTGCAGTCAGTCCTGGGTGTTCCAGTACAGTCAGGGCTCCGTGTTGCAGTCCAGTCAGGGCTCCGTCTTCCAGTACAGTCAGGGCTCTGTGTTCTAGACCAGTCAGTGCTCTGTGTACTAGAACAGACAGTGTTCTTGTACAGTCAGGCCACCGTGTTCCATTATAGTCAGGGCTCGGTGTTCTAGTCCAGTCAGGGCTCCGTGTTCCAGTACTGTCAGGGCTCTGTGTTCTAGACCAGTCAGTGTTCTGTGTTCTAGACCAGACTGTGCTCTGCGTTTTAGTACAGTCAGTTTTCCGTGTTCCAGTACAGTCAGGGCAGAGTGTTCAACTCCATTCAGTGCTCTGTTTTCTAGACCAGACAGGGCTCCGTGTTCTAGTACAGACAGGGCTCCGTGTTCCAGTATAGTCAGGGCTCTGTGTTGCAGTCCAGTCAAGGCTCCGTGTTCCAGTCCATTCAGGGCTCTGTGTTCTAGACCAGAAGGTGCTCTGTGTTTTAGTGCAGTCAGTCCTCCGTGTTCCAGTACAGTCAGGGCTCCGCGTTGCAGTACAGTCAGGGCTCTGTGTTGCAGTCCAGTCAGGGCTCCGTGTTCCAGTACAGTCAGGGCTCTGTGTTCTAGACAAGTCAGTGCACTGTGTTCTAGAACAGACAGTGTTCTGTGTTCTAGTACAGTCAGGGCACCGTGTTCCATATAGTCAGGGCTCTGTGTTCTAGACCAGTCATTGCACCGTGTTCTTATGAAGTCAGGGCTCCGTGTTCCAGTCCATTCAGGTCTGCGTGTTCTAGTCCAGTCAGGGATCCGCTTTCCAGTACAGTCAGGGCTATGTGTTCTAGACCAGTCCGTCTTCTGTGTTCTAGACCAGACAGTGCTCTGTGTTTTAGTACAGACAGTCCTCCGTTTTCCAGTACATTCAGGGCTCTGTTCTACTCCATTCAGTGCTCTGTGTTCTAGACCGGACAGGGCTCTGTGTTCTAGTACAGACAGGCCCCTGTGTTCCAGTATAGTCAGGGCTGTGTGTTGCAGTCCAGTCAGGGCTCCGTTTTCCAGTCCATTCAGGGCTCTGTGTTCCAGTCCATTCCGGTCTGCGTTTTCTAGTCCAGTCAGGGTTCTGTGTTCCAGTCCAGTCAGGCCTCCGTGTTCTAGTATTGTCAGGGCTCCGTGATCCAGTACAGTCAGGGCTCTGTGTTCTAGACCAGACAGTGCTCTGTGTTCTAGTACAGTCAGGTCTCCGTGTTCCAGTATAGTCAGAGCTCTGTGTTCTAGAATTGTCAGTGATCCGTTATCTTATGCAGTCAAGGCTCTGTGTTCCGGTCCATTCAGGGCTCTGTATTCCAGTCCAGTCAGGGCTCTGTGTTCTATTCCATTCAGTGCTCTGTGTTCTGGACCAGACAGTGTGCTGTATTCTAGTACAGTCAGGCCTCCGTTTCCCAGTATAGTCAGGGCTCTGTGTTGCAGTCCAGTCAGGGCACCGTGTTCCAATACAGTCAGTGCTTTGTGTTCTAGACCAGTCTGTGCTCCGTGTTCCTTTGCAGTCAGGGTTCTGTGTTACAGTCACTTCATGGCTCTGTGTTCTTGCCCAGTCAAGGCTCGGTGTTGAAGTCCAGTCAGGGCTCCGTTTTCCAGTACAGTCAGTGCTCCGTGTTCTAGTCCAGTCAGGGCTCTGTGTTCCAGACACTTCAGGGCTCTGTGTTCTAGTCGAGTCAGGGGTCCGTTTTCCAGTACAGTCAGGGCTATGTGTTCTAGACCAGTCAGTGTTCTGTGTTCTAGACCAGACAGTGCTCTGTGTTTTAGTACAGACAGTCCTCCGTGTTCCAGTATAGTCAGGGCTCTGTGTTGCAGTCCAGTCAAGGCTCCGTGTTCCAGTCCATTCAGGGCTCTGTGTTCTCGCCCATTCAAGGCTCCGTGTTGAAGTCCAGTCAGGTCTCCGTGTTCCAGTACAGTCAGGGCTCTGTGTTCTAGACCAGTCAGTGCTCTGTGTACTAGAACAGACAGTGTTCTAGTACAGTCAGGCCACCGTGTTCCATTATAGTCAGGGCTCGGTGTTCTAGTCCAGAGAGGGCTCCGTGTTCCAGTACTGTCAGGGCTCTGTGTTCTAGACCAGTCAGTGTTCTGTGTTCTAGACCAGACTGTGCTCTGCGTTTTAGTACAGTCAGTTTTCCGTGTTCCAGTACAGTCAGGGCAGAGTGTTCAACTCCATTCAGTGCTCTGTTTTCTAGACCAGACAGGGCTCCGTGTTCTAGTACAGACAGGCCTCCGTGTTCCAGTATAGTCAGGGCTCTGTGTTGCAGTCCAGTCAAGGCTCCGTGTTCCAGTCCATTCAGGGCTCTGTGTTCCAGTCCATTCCGGTCTGCGTTTTCCAGTCCAGTCAGGTTTCTGTGTTACAGTCACATCAGTGCTCTGTGTTCCAGTCCATTCAGTGCTCCGTGTTCTAGTACAGTCAGGCCTCCGTGTTCTTGTATAGTCTGGGCTCCGTGTTCCAGTACAGTCAGCGCTCTGTGTTCTAGACCAGACAGTGTTCTGTGTTCTAGTACAGTCAGGCCTCCGTGTTCCAGTATAGTCAGAGCTCTGTGTTCTAGAACTGCCAGTGCTCCGTGTTCTTATCCGGTCAGTACTCTGTGTTCCGGTCCATTCAGGGCTGCGTGTTCTAGACCAGAAAGTGCTCTGTGTTTTAGTGCAGTCAGTCCTGGGTGTTCCAGTACAGTCAGGGCTCCGTGTTGCAGTCCAGTCAGGGCTCCGTCTTCCAGTACAGTCAGGGCTTTGTGTTCTAGACCAGTCTGGGCTCCGTGTTCTTATGCAGTCAGGGTTCGGTGTTAGAGTCACTTCAGGGGTCTGTGTTCTCGCCACTCAAGGCTCCGTGTTGAAGTCCAGTCAGGGCTCCGTGTTCCAGTATAGTCAGAGCTCTGTGTTCTAGAACTGTCAGTGATCCGTTATCTTATGCAGTCAGGGCTCTGTGTGCCGGTCCATTCAGGGCTGCGTGTTCTAGACCAGAAAGTGCTCTGTGTTTTAGTGCAGTCAGTCCTCCGTGTTCCAGTACAGTCAGGGCTCCGTGTTGCAGTCCAGTCAGGGCTCTGTGTTGCAGTCCAGTCAGGGCTCCGTGTTCCAGTACAGTCAGGGCTCTGTGTTCTAGACAAGTCAGTGCACTGTGTTCTAGAATAGACAGTGTTCTGTGTTCTAGACCAGACAGTGCTCTGTGTTTTAGTACAGACAGTCCTCCGTGTTCCAGTATAGTCAGGGCTCCGTGTTGCAGTCCAGTCAAGGCTCCGTGTTCCAGTCCATTCAGGGCTCTGTTTTCTCGCCCATTCAAGGCTCCGTGTTGAAGTCCAGTCAGGTCTCCGTGTTCCAGTACAGTCAGGGCTCTGTGTTCTAGACCAGTCAGTGCTCTGTGTACTAGAACAGACAGTGTTCTTGTACAGTCAGGCCACCGTGTTCCATTATAGTCAGGGCTCGGTGTTCTAGTCCAGTCAGGGCTCCGTGTTCCAGTACTGTCAGGGCTCTGTGTTCTAGACCAGTCAGTGTTCTGTGTTCTAGACCAGACTGTGCTCTGCGTTTTAGTACAGTCAGTTTTCCGTGTTCCAGTACAGTCAGGGCAGAGTGTTCAACTCCATTCAGTGCTCTGTTTTCTAGACCAGACAGGGCTCCGTGTTCTAGTACAGACAGGCCTCCGTGTTCCAGTATAGTCAGGGCTCTGTGTTGCAGTCCAGTCAAGGCTCCGTGTTCCAGTCCATTCAGGGCTCTGTGTTCTAGACCAGTCATTGCACCGTGTTCTTATGAAGTCAGGGCTCCGTGTTCCAGTCCATTCAGGTCTGCGTGTTCTAGTCCAGTCAGGGATCCGCTTTCCAGTACAGTCAGGGCTATGTGTTCTAGACCAGTCCGTCTTCTGTGTTCTAGACCAGACAGTGCTCTGTGTTTTAGTACAGACAGTCCTCCGTTTTCCAGTACATTCAGGGCTCTGTTCTACTCCATTCAGTGCTCTGTGTTCTAGACCGGACAGGGCTCTGTGTTCTAGTACAGACAGGCCCCTGTGTTCCAGTATAGTCAGGGCTGTGTGTTGCAGTCCAGTCAGGGCTCCGTTTTCCAGTCCATTCAGGGCTCTGTGTTCCAGTCCATTCCGGTCTGCGTTTTCTAGTCCAGTCAGGGTTCTGTGTTCCAGTCCAGTCAGGCCTCCGTGTTCTAGTATTGTCAGGGCTCCGTGATCCAGTACAGTCAGGGCTCTGTGTTCTAGACCAGACAGTGCTCTGTGTTCTAGTACAGTCAGGTCTCCGTGTTCCAGTATAGTCAGAGCTCTGTGTTCTAGAACTGTCAGTGATCCGTTATCTTATGCAGTCAAGGCTCTGTGTTCCGGTCCATTCAGGGCTCTGTATTCCAGTCCAGTCAGGGCTCTGTGTTCTATTCCATTCAGTGCTCTGTGTTCTGGACCAGACAGTGTGCTGTATTCTAGTACAGTCAGGCCTCCGTTTCCCAGTATAGTCAGGGCTCTGTGTTGCAGTCCAGTCAGGGCACCGTGTTCCAATACAGTCAGTGCTTTGTGTTCTAGACCAGTCTGTGCTCCGTGTTCCTTTGCAGTCAGGGTTCTGTGTTACAGTCACTTCATGGCTCTGTGTTCTTGCCCAGTCAAGGCTCGGTGTTGAAGTCCAGTCAGGGCTCCGTTTTCCAGTACAGTCAGTGCTCCGTGTTCTAGTCCAGTCAGGGCTCTGTGTTCCAGACACTTCAGGGCTCTGTGTTCTAGTCGAGTCAGGGGTCCGTTTTCCAGTACAGTCAGGGCTATGTGTTCTAGACCAGTCAGTGTTCTGTGTTCTAGACCAGACAGTGCTCTGTGTTTTAGTACAGACAGTCCTCCGTGTTCCAGTATAGTCAGGGCTCTGTGTTGCAGTCCAGTCAAGGCTCCGTGTTCCAGTCCATTCAGGGCTCTGTGTTCTCGCCCATTCAAGGCTCCGTGTTGAAGTCCAGTCAGGTCTCCGTGTTCCAGTACAGTCAGGGCTCTGTGTTCTAGACCAGTCAGTGCTCTGTGTACTAGAACAGACAGTGTTCTAGTACAGTCAGGCCACCGTGTTCCATTATAGTCAGGGCTCGGTGTTCTAGTCCAGAGAGGGCTCCGTGTTCCAGTACTGTCAGGGCTCTGTGTTCTAGACCAGTCAGTGTTCTGTGTTCTAGACCAGACTGTGCTCTGCGTTTTAGTACAGTCAGTTTTCCGTGTTCCAGTACAGTCAGGGCAGAGTGTTCAACTCCATTCAGTGCTCTGTTTTCTAGACCAGACAGGGCTCCGTGTTCTAGTACAGACAGGCCTCCGTGTTCCAGTATAGTCAGGGCTCTGTGTTGCAGTCCAGTCAAGGCTCCGTGTTCCAGTCCATTCAGGGCTCTGTGTTCCAGTCCATTCCGGTCTGCGTTTTCCAGTCCAGTCAGGTTTCTGTGTTACAGTCACATCAGTGCTCTGTGTTCCAGTCCATTCAGTGCTCCGTGTTCTAGTACAGTCAGGCCTCCGTGTTCTTGTATAGTCTGGGCTCCGTGTTCCAGTACAGTCAGCGCTCTGTGTTCTAGACCAGACAGTGTTCTGTGTTCTAGTACAGTCAGGCCTCCGTGTTCCAGTATAGTCAGAGCTCTGTGTTCTAGAACTGCCAGTGCTCCGTGTTCTTATCGGGTCAGTACTCTGTGTTCCGGTCCATTCAGGGCTGCGTGTTCTAGACCAGAAAGTGCTCTGTGTTTTAGTGCAGTCAGTCCTGGGTGTTCCAGTACAGTCAGGGCTCCGTGTTGCAGTCCAGTCAGGGCTCCGTCTTCCAGTACAGTCAGGGCTTTGTGTTCTAGACCAGTCTGGGCTCCGTGTTCTTATGCAGTCAGGGTTCGGTGTTAGAGTCACTTCAGGGGTCTGTGTTCTCGCCACTCAAGGCTCCGTGTTGAATTCCAGTCAGGGCTCCGTGTTCCAGTATAGTCAGAGCTCTGTGTTCTAGAACTGTCAGTGATCCGTTATCTTATGCAGTCAGGGCTCTGTGTGCCGGTCCATTCAGGGCTGCGTGTTCTAGACCAGAAAGTGCTCTGTGTTTTAGTGCAGTCAGTCCTCCGTGTTCCAGTACAGTCAGGGCTCCGTGTTGCAGTCCAGTCAGGGCTCTGTGTTGCAGTCCAGTCAGGGCTCCGTGTTCCAGTACAGTCAGGGCTCTGTGTTCTAGACAAGCCAGTGCACTGTGTTCTAGAATAGACAGTGTTCTGTGTTCTAGACCAGACAGTGCTCTGTGTTTTAGTACAGACAGTCCTCCGTGTTCCAGTATAGTCAGGGCTCTGTGTTGCAGTCCAGTCAAGGCTCCGTGTTCCAGTCCATTCAGGGCTCTGTTTTCTCGCCCATTCAAGGCTCCGTGTTGAAGTCCAGTCAGGTCTCCGTGTTCCAGTACAGTCAGGGCTCTGTGTTCTAGACCAGTCAGTGCTCTGTGTACTAGAACAGACAGTGTTCTTGTACAGTCAGGCCACCGTGTTCCATTATAGTCAGGGCTCGGTGTTCTAGTCCAGTCAGGGCTCCGTGTTCCAGTACTGTCAGGGCTCTGTGTTCTAGACCAGTCAGTGTTCTGTGTTCTAGACCAGACTGTGCTCTGCGTTTTAGTACAGTCAGTTTTCCGTGTTCCAGTACAGTCAGGGCAGAGTGTTCAACTCCATTCAGTGCTCTGTTTTCTAGACCAGACAGGGCTCCGTGTTCTAGTACAGACAGGCCTCCGTGTTCCAGTATAGTCAGGGCTCTGTGTTGCAGTCCAGTCAAGGCTCCGTGTTCCAGTCCATTCAGGGCTCTGTGTTCTAGACCAGTCATTGCACCGTGTTCTTATGAAGTCAGGGCTCCGTGTTCCAGTCCATTCAGGTCTGCGTGTTCTAGTCCAGTCAGGGATCCGCTTTCCAGTACAGTCAGGGCTATGTGTTCTAGACCAGTCCGTCTTCTGTGTTCTAGACCAGACAGTGCTCTGTGTTTTAGTACAGACAGTCCTCCGTGTTCCAGTACAGTCAGGGCTCTGTTCTACTCCATTCAGTGCTCTGTGTTCTAGACCGGACAGGGCTCTGTGTTCTAGTACAGACAGGCCCCTGTGTTCCAGTATAGTCAGGGCTGTGTGTTGCAGTCCAGTCAGGGCTCCGTTTTCCAGTCCATTCAGGGCTCTGTGTTCCAGTCCATTCCGGTCTGCGTTTTCTAGTCCAGTCAGGGTTCTGTGTTCCAGTCCAGTCAGGCCTCCGTGTTCTAGTATTGTCAGGGCTCCGTGATCCAGTACAGTCAGGGCTCTGTGTTCTAGACCAGACAGTGCTCTGTGTTCTAGTACAGTCAGGTCTCCGTGTTCCAGTATAGTCAGAGCTCTGTGTTCTAGAACTGTCAGTGATCCGTTATCTTATGCAGTCAAGGCTCTGTGTTCCGGTCCATTCAGGGCTCTGTATTCCAGTCCAGTCAGGGCTCTGTGTTCTATTCCATTCAGTGCTCTGTGTTCTGGACCAGACAGTGTGCTGTATTCTAGTACAGTCAGGCCTCCGTTTCCCAGTATAGTCAGGGCTCTGTGTTGCAGTCCAGTCAGGGCACCGTGTTCCAATACAGTCAGTGCTTTGTGTTCTAGACCAGTCTGTGCTCCGTGTTCCTTTGCAGTCAGGGTTCTGTGTTACAGTCACTTCATGGCTCTGTGTTCTTGCCCAGTCAAGGCTCGGTGTTGAAGTCCAGTCAGGGCTCCGTTTTCCAGTACAGTCAGTGCTCCGTGTTCTAGTCCAGTCAGGGCTCTGTGTTCCAGACACTTCAGGGCTCTGTGTTCTAGTCGAGTCAGGGGTCCGTTTTCCAGTACAGTCAGGGCTATGTGTTCTAGACCAGTCAGTGTTCTGTGTTCTAGACCAGACAGTGCTCTGTGTTTTAGTACAGACAGTCCTCCGTGTTCCAGTATAGTCAGGGCTCTGTGTTGCAGTCCAGTCAAGGCTCCGTGTTCCAGTCCATTCAGGGCTCTGTGTTCTCGCCCATTCAAGGCTCCGTGTTGAAGTCCAGTCAGGTCTCCGTGTTCCAGTACAGTCAGGGCTCTGTGTTCTAGACCAGTCAGTGCTCTGTGTACTAGAACAGACAGTGTTCTAGTACAGTCAGGCCACCGTGTTCCATTATAGTCAGGGCTCGGTGTTCTAGTCCAGAGAGGGCTCCGTGTTCCAGTACTGTCAGGGCTCTGTGTTCTAGACCAGTCAGTGTTCTGTGTTCTAGACCAGACTGTGCTCTGCGTTTTAGTACAGTCAGTTTTCCGTGTTCCAGTACAGTCAGGGCAGAGTGTTCAACTCCATTCAGTGCTCTGTTTTCTAGACCAGACAGGGCTCCGTGTTCTAGTACAGACAGGCCTCCGTGTTCCAGTATAGTCAGGGCTCTGTGTTGCAGTCCAGTCAAGGCTCCGTGTTCCAGTCCATTCAGGGCTCTGTGTTCCAGTCCATTCCGGTCTGCGTTTTCTAGTCCAGTCAGGTTTCTGTGTTACAGTCACATCAGTGCTCTGTGTTCCAGTCCATTCAGTGCTCCGTGTTCTAGTACAGTCAGGCCTCCGTGTTCTTGTATAGTCTGGGCTCCGTGTTCCAGTACAGTCAGCGCTCTGTGTTCTAGACCAGACAGTGCTTGTTCTAGTACAGTCAGGCCTCCGTGTTCCAGTATAGTCAGAGCTCTGTGTTCTAGAACTGTCAGTGCTCCGTGTTCTTATCCGGTCAGTACTCTGTGTTCCGGTCCATTCAGGGCTGCGTGTTCTAGACCAGAAAGTGCTCTGTGTTTTAGTGCAGTCAGTCCTGGGTGTTCCAGTACAGTCAGGGCTCCGTGTTGCAGTCCAGTCAGGGCTCTGTGTTGCAGTCCAGTCAGGGCTCCGTCTTACAGTACAGTCAGGGCTTTGTGTTCTAGACCAGTCTGGGCTCCGTGTTCTTATGCAGTCAGGGTTCGGTGTTAGAGTCACTTCAGGGCTCTGTGTTCTCGCCACTCAAGGCTCCGTGTTGAAGTCCAGTCAGGGCTCCGTGTTCCAGTATAGTCAGAGCTCTGTGTTCTAGAACTGTCAGTGATCCGTTGTCTTATGCAGTCAGGGCTCTGTTTGCCGGTCCATTCAGGGCTGCGTGTTCTAGACCAGAAGGTGCTCTGTGTTTTAGTGCAGTCAGTCCTCCGTGTTCCAGTACAGTCAGGGCTCCGCGTTGCAGTACAGTCAGGGCTCTGTGTTGCAGTCCAGTCAGGGCTCCGTGTTCCAGTACAGTCAGGGCTCTGTGTTCTAGACAAGTCAGTGCACTGTGTTCTAGAACAGACAGTGTTCTGTGTTCTAGTACAGTCAGGGCACCGTGTTCCATATAGTCAGGGCTCTGTGTTCTAGACCAGTCATTGCACCGTGTTCTTATGAAGTCAGGGCTCCGTGTTCCAGTCCATTCAGGTCTGCGTGTTCTAGTCCAGTCAGGGATCCGCTTTCCAGTACAGTCAGGGCTATGTGTTCTAGACCAGTCCGTCTTCTGTGTTCTAGACCAGACAGTGCTCTGTGTTTTAGTACAGACAGTCCTCCGTGTTCCAGTACATTCAGGGCTCTGTTCTACTCCATTCAGTGCTCTGTGTTCTAGACCGGACAGGGCTCTGTGTTCTAGTACAGACAGGCCCCTGTGTTCCAGTATAGTCAGGGCTGTGTGTTGCAGTCCAGTCAGGGCTCCGTTTTCCAGTCCATTCAGGGCTCTGTGTTCCAGTCCATTCCGGAATGCGTTTTCTAGTCCAGTCAGGGTTCTGTGTTCCAGTCCAGTCAGGCCTCCGTGTTCTAGTATTGTCAGGGCTCCGTGATCCAGTACAGTCAGGGCTCTGTGTTCTAGACCAGACAGTGCTCTGTGTTCTAGTACAGTCAGGGCTCCGTGTTTCTATACAGTCAGGTCTCCGTGTTCCAGTATAGTCAGAGCTCTGTGTTCTAGAACTGTCAGTGATCCGTTATCTTATGCAGTCAGGGCTCTGTGTTCCGATCCATTCAGGGCTGCGTGTTCCAGACCAGAAAGTGCTCTGTGTTTTAGTGCAGTCAGTCCTCCGTGTTCCAGTACAGTCAGGGCTCCGTGTTGCAGTCCAGTCAGGGCTCTGTGTTGCAGTCCAGTCAGGGCTCTGTGTTCCAGTCCATTCCGGTCTGCGTTTTCTAGTCCAGTCAGGGTTCTGTGTTCCAGTCCATTCAGGGATCTGTGTTCCAGTCCATTCAGTGCTCTGTGTTCTAGTACGGTCCGGCCTCCGTTTTCTAGTATAGTCAAGGCTCCGTGTTCCAGTACAGTCAGGGCTCTGTGTTCTAGACAATTCAGGGCTCCGTGTTTTAGTCCATTCTGGACTCAGTGTTCTAGTACAGTCAGGCCACCGTGTTCTAGAATAGTCAGGGCTCCGTGTTCCAGTACAGTCAGAGCTCTGTGTTCTAGACCAGACTGTGCTCTGCGTTCTAGTACAGTCAGCCCTCCGTGTTCCTGTATTGTCAGAGCTCTGTGTTCTAGAACTGTCAGTGCTCCGTGTTCTTATGCAGTCAGGGCTCTGTGTTCCGATCCATTCAGGGCTGCGTGTTCCAGACCAGAAAGTGCTCTGTGTTTTAGTACAGTGAGTCCTCCGTGTTCCAGTACAGTCAGGGCTCTGTATTCCAGTCCAGTCAGGGCTCTGTGTTCCAGTCCATTCAGGGCTCTGTGTTCTAGACCAGTCAGTGCTCTGTGTTCTAGTCCAGACAGTGTTCTGTGTTCTAATACATTCAGTCCTCCGTGTTCCAGAACAGTCAGGTCTCTGTGTTCTATTCCATTTACTGATCTGTGTTCTAGTCCAGACAGTGTTCTGTGTTCTAGTACAGTCAGGCCTCCGTGTTCCAGTATAGTCAGGGCTCTGTGTTGCAGTCCAGTCAGGGCTCTGTGTTCTAGACCAGTTAGGGCCTATGTTCTATTCCATTCAGTGCTCTGTGTTCTAGACGAGACAGTGTGCTGTGTTCTAGTAGAGTCAGGCCTCCATTTTCCAATATAGTCAGGGCTCTGTGCTGCAGTCCAGTCAGGGCACCGTGTTCCAGTACAGTCAGGGCTTTGTGTTCTAGACGAGTCAGAGCTCCGTGTTCTTATGCAGTCAGGGTTCTGTTTTACAGTCACTTCAGGTCTCTGTGTTCCAGTCCAGTCAGGCCTCCGTGTTCTAGTATTGTCAGGGCTCCGTGATCCAGTACAGTCAGGGCTCTGTGTTCTAGACCAGACAGTGCTCTGTGTTCTAGTACAGTCAGGGCTCCGTGTTTCTATACAGTCAGGTCTCCGTGTTCCAGTATAGTCAGAGCTCTGTGTTCTAGAACTGTCAGTGATCCGTTATCTTATGCAGTCAGGGCTCTGTGTGCCGGTCCATTCAGGGCTGCGTGTTCTAGACCAGAAAGTGCTCTGTGTTTTAGTGCAGTCAGTCCTCCGTGTTCCAGTACAGTCAGGGCTCCGTGTTGCAGTCCAGTCAGGGCTCTGTGTTGCAGTCCAGTCAGGGCTCTGTGTTCCAGTCCATTCCGGTCTGCGTTTTCTAGTCCAGTCAGGGTTCTGTGTTCCAGTCCATTCAGGGATCTGTGTTCCAGTCCATTCAGTGCTCTGTGTTCTAGCACGGTCCGGCCTCCGTTTTCTAGTATAGTCAAGGCTCCGTGTTCCAGTACAGTCAGGGCTCTGTGTTCTAGACAATTCAGGGCTCCGTGTTTTAGTCCATTCTGGACTCAGTGTTCTAGTACAGTCAGGCCACCGTGTTCTAGAATAGTCAGGGCTCCGTGTTCCTGTATTGTCAGAGCTCTGTGTTCTAGAACTGTCAGTGCTCCGTGTTCTTATGCAGTCAGGGCTCTGTGTTCCGATCCATTCAGGGCTGCGTGTTCCAGACCAGAAAGTGCTCTGTGTTTTAGTACAGTGAGTCCTCCGTGTTCCAGTACAGTCAGGGCTCTGTATTCCAGTCCAGTCAGGGCTCTGTGTTCCAGTCCATTCAGGGCTCTGTGTTCTAGACCAGTCAGTGCTCTGTGTTCTAGACCAGACAGTGTTCTGTGTTCTAATACAGTCAGTCCTCCGTGTTCCAGAACAGTCAGGTCTCTGTGTTCTATTCCTTTTACTGATCTGTGTTCTAGTCCAGACAGTGTTCTGTGTTCTAGTACAGTCAGGCCTCCGTGTTCCAGTATAGTTAGGGCTCTGTGTTGCAGTCCAGTCAGGGCTCTGTGTTCTAGACCAGTTAGGGCCTATGTTCTATTCCATTCAGTGCTCTGTGTTCTAGACGAGACAGTGTGCTGTGTTCTAGTAGAGTCAGGCCTCCATTTTCCAATATAGTCAGGGCTCTGTGCTGCAGTCCAGTCAGGGCACCGTGTTCCAGTACAGTCAGGGCTTTGTGTTCTAGACGAGTCAGAGCTCCGTGTTCTTATGCAGTCAGGGTTCTGTTTTACAGTCACTTCAGGTCTCTGTGTTCCAGTCCAGTCAGGGCTCTGTGTTCTAGTCCAGTTAGGGCTCTGTGTTCTATTCCATTCAGTGCTCTGTGTTCTAGACCAGACAGTGTTCTGTGTTCTAGTACAGTCAGGGCACCGTGTTCCATATAGTCAGGGCTCTGTGTTGCAGTCCAGTCAGGGCTCCGTGTTCCAGTACAGACAGGGCTTTGTGTTCTAGTCCAGTCAGTGCTCCGTGTTCTTATGCTGTCAGGGTTCTGTTTTACAGTCACTTCAGGGCTCTGTGTTCCAGTCCATTCAGTGCTCCGTGTTCTAATCCAGTCTGGGCTCTGTGTTCCAGTCACTTCAGGGCTCTGTCTTCCAGTCCATTCAGTGCTCCGTGTTCTAGTACAGACAGGCCTCCGTGTTCTAGTATTGTCAGGGCTCCGTGTTCCAGTACAGTCAGGGCTCTGTGTTCTAGACCAGTCATTGCACCGTGTTCTTATGAAGTCAGGGCTCCGTGTTCCAGTCCATTCAGGTCTGCGTGTTCTAGTCCAGTCAGGGATCCGCTTTCCAGTACAGTCAGGGCTATGTGTTCTAGACCAGTCCGTCTTCTGTGTTCTAGACCAGACAGTGCTCTGTGTTTTAGTACAGACAGTCCTCCGTGTTCCAGTACAGTCAGGGCTCTGTTCTACTCCATTCAGTGCTCTGTGTTCTAGACCGGACAGGGCTCTGTGTTCTAGTACAGACAGGCCCCTGTGTTCCAGTATAGTCAGGGCTCTGTGTTGCAGTCCAGTCAGGGCTCCGTTTTCCAGTCCATTCAGGGCTCTGTGTTCCAGTCCATTCCGGTCTGCGTTTTCTAGTCCAGTCAGGGTTCTGTGTTCCAGTCCATTCAGGGATCTGTGTTCCAGTCCATTCAGTGCTCCGTGTTCTAGTACGGTCCGGCCTCAGTTTTCTAGTATATTCAAGGCTCCGTTTTCCAGTACAGTCAGGGCTCTGTGTTCTAGACAATTCAGGGCTCCGTGTTTTAGTCCATTCTGGACTCAGTGTTCTAGTACAGTCAGGCCTCCGTGTTCTAGAATAGTCAGGGCTCCGTGTTCCAGTACAGTCAGAGCTCTGTGTAATAGACCAGACTGTGCTCTGCGTTCTAGTACAGTCAGCCCTCCGTGTTCCTGTATAGTCAGAGCTCTGTGTTCTAGAACTGTCAGTGCTCCTTGTTCTTATGCAGTCAGGGCTCTGTGTTCCGATCCATTCAGGGCTGCGTGTTCTAGACCAGAAAGTGCTCTGTGTTTTAGTACAGTGAGTCCTCCGTGTTCCAGAACAGTCAGGGCTCTGTATTCCAGTCCAGTCAGGGCTCTGTGTTCCAGTCCATTCAGGGCTCTGTGTTCTAGACCAGTCAGTGCTCTGTGTTCTAGACCAGACAGTGTTCTGTGTTCTAATACAGTCAGTCCTCCGTGTTCCAGAACAGTCAGGGCTCTGTGTTCTATTCCATTTACTGATCTGTGTTCTAGTCCAGACAGTGTTCTGTGTTCTAGTACAGTCAGGCCTCCGTGTTCCAGTATAGTCAGGGCTCTGTGTTGCAGTCCAGTCAGGGCTCTGTGTTCTAGTCCAGTTAGGGCTCTGTGTTCTATTCCATTCAGTGCTCTGTGTTCTAGTCCAGACTGTGTTCTGTGTTGTAGTACAGTCAGCCCTCCGTGTTCCAGTATAGTCAGGGTTCTGTGTTGCAGTCCAGTCAGGGCTCCGTGTTCCAGTACAGACAGGGCTTTGTGTTCTAGTCCAGTCAGTGCTCCGTGTTCTTATGCTGTCAGGGTTCTGTTTTACAGTCACTTCAGGGCTCTGTGTTCCAGTCCATTCAGTGCTCCGTGTTCTAATCCAGTCTGGGCTCTGTGTTCCAGTCACTTCAGGGCTCTGTCTTCCAGTCCATTCAGTGCTCCGTGTTCTAGTACAGACAGGCCTCCGTGTTCTAGTATTGTCAGGGCTCCGTGTTCCAGTACAGTCAGGGCTCTGTGTTCTAGACCAGTCATTGCACCGTGTTCTTATGAAGTCAGGGCTCCGTGTTCCAGTCCATTCAGGTCTGCGTGTTCTAGTCCAGTCAGGGATCCGCTTTCCAGTACAGTCAGGGCTATGTGTTCTAGACCAGTCCGTCTTCTGTGTTCTAGACCAGACAGTGCTCTGTGTTTTAGTACAGACAGTCCTCCGTGTTCCAGTACAGTCAGGGCTCTGTTCTACTCCATTCAGTGCTCTGTGTTCTAGACCGGACAGGGCTCTGTGTTCTAGTACAGACAGGCCCCTGTGTTCCAGTATAGTCAGGGCTCTGTGTTGCAGTCCAGTCAGGGCTCCGTTTTCCAGTCCATTCAGGGCTCTGTGTTCCAGTCCATTCCGGTCTGCGTTTTCTAGTCCAGTCAGGGTTCTGTGTTCCAGTCCATTCAGGGATCTGTGTTCCAGTCCATTCAGTGCTCCGTGTTCTAGTACGGTCCGGCCTCAGTTTTCTAGTATATTCAAGGCTCCGTTTTCCAGTACAGTCAGGGCTCTGTGTTCTAGACAATTCAGGGCTCCGTGTTTTAGTCCATACTGGACTCAGTGTTCTAGTACAGTCAGGCCTCCGTGTTCTAGAATAGTCAGGGCTCCGTGTTCCAGTACAGTCAGAGCTCTGTGTAATAGACCAGACTGTGCTCTGCGTTCTAGTACAGTCAGCCCTCCGTGTTCCTGTATAGTCAGAGCTCTGTGTTCTAGAACTGTCAGTGCTCCTTGTTCTTATGCAGTCAGGGCTCTGTGTTCCGATCCATTCAGGGCTGCGTGTTCTAGACCAGAAAGTGCTCTGTGTTTTAGTACAGTGAGTCCTCCGTGTTCCAGAACAGTCAGGGCTCTGTATTCCAGTCCAGTCAGGGCTCTGTGTTCCAGTCCATTCAGGGCTCTGTGTTCTAGACCAGTCAGTGCTCTGTGTTCTAGACCAGACAGTGTTCTGTGTTCTAATACAGTCAGTCCTCCGTGTTCCAGAACAGTCAGGGCTCTGTGTTCTATTCCATTTACTGATCTGTGTTCTAGTCCAGACAGTGTTCTGTGTTCTAGTACAGTCAGGCCTCCGTGTTCCAGTATAGTCAGGGCTCTGTGTTGCAGTCCAGTCAGGGCTCTGTGTTCTAGTCCAGTTAGGGCTCTGTGTTCTATTCCATTCAGTGCTCTGTGTTCTAGTCCAGACTGTGTTCTGTGTTGTAGTACAGTCAGCCCTCCGTGTTCCAGTATAGTCAGGGTTCTGTGTTGCAGTCCAGTCAGGGCTCCGTGTTCCAGTACAGACAGGGCTTTGTGTTCTAGTCCAGTCAGTGCTCCGTGTTCTTATGCTGTCAGGGTTCTGTTTTACAGTCACTTCAGGGCTCTGTGTTCCAGTCCATTCAGTGCTCCGTGTTCTAATCCAGTCTGGGCTCTGTGTTCCAGTCACTTCAGGGCTCTGTCTTCCAGTCCATTCAGTGCTCCGTGTTCTAGTACAGACAGGCCTCCGTGTTCTAGTATTGTCAGGGCTCCGTGTTCCAGTACAGGCAGGGCTCTGTGTTCTAGACAAGTCAGTGCACTGTGTTCTAGAATAGACAGTGTTCTGTGTTCTAGTACAGTCAGGGCACCGTGTTCCATATAGTCAGGGCTCTGTGTTCTAGACCAGTCATTGCACCGTGTTCTTATGAAGTCAGGGCTCCGTGTTCCAGTCCATTCAGGTCTGCGTGTTCTAGTCCAGTCAGGGATCCGCTTTCCAGTACAGTCAGGGCTATGTGTTCTAGACCAGTCCGTCTTCTGTGTTCTAGACCAGACAGTGCTCTGTGTTTTAGTACAGACAGTCCTCCGTGTTCCAGTACAGTCAGGGCTCTGTTCTACTCCATTCAGTGCTCTGTGTTCTAGACCGGACAGGGCTCTGTGTTCTAGTACAGACAGGCCCCTGTGTTCCAGTATAGTCAGGGCTGTGTGTTGCAGTCCAGTCAGGGCTCCGTTTTCCAGTCCATTCAGGGCTCTGTGTTCCAGTCCATTCCGGTCTGCGTTTTCTAGTCCAGTCAGGGTTCTGTGTTCCAGTCCATTCAGGGATCTGTGTTCCAGTCCATTCAGTGCTCCGTGTTCTACTACGGTCCGGACTCCGTTTTCTAGTATAGTCAAAGCTCCGTGTTCCAGTACAGTCAGGGCTCTGTGTTCTAGACAATTCAGGGCTCCGTGTTTTAGTCCATTCAGGACTCAGTGTTCTAGTACAGTCAGACCTCCGTGTTCTAGAATAGTCAGGGCTCCGTGTTCCAGTACAGTCAGAGCTCTGTGTTCTAGACCAGACTGTGCTCTGCGTTCTAGTACAGTCAGCCCTCCGTGTTCCTGTATAGCCAGAGCTCTGTGTTCTAGAACTGTCAGTGCTCCGTGTTCTTATGCAGTCAGGGCTCTGTGTTCCGATCCATTCAGGGATCTGTGTTCCAGTCCATTCAGTGCTCCGTGTTCTACTACGGTCCGGACTCCGTTTTCTAGTATAGTCAAAGCTCCGTGTTCCAGTACAGTCAGGGCTCTGTATTCCAGTCCAGTCAGGGCTCTGTGTTCCAGTCCATTCAGGGCTCTGTGTTCTAGACCAGTCAGTGCTCTGTGTTCTACTACAAACAGGACTCCGTGTTCCAGTATAGCCTGTGCTCTGTGTTCTAGACCAGACAGTGTTCTGTGTTCTAATACAGTCAGTCCTCCGTGTTCCAGAACAGTCAGGGCTCTGTGTTCTATTCCATTTACTGATCTGTGTTCTAGTCCAGACAGTGTTCTGTGTTCTAGTACAGTCAGGCCTCCGTGTTCCAGTATAGTCAGGGCTCTGTGTTGCAGTCCAGTCAGGGCTCTGTGTTCTAGACCAGTTAGGGCCTATGTTCTATTCCATTCAGTGCTCTGTGTTCTAGACGAGACAGTGTGCTGTGTTCGAGTAGAGTCAGGCCTCCATTTTCCAATATAGTCAGGGCTCTGTGCTGCAGTCCAGTCAGGGCACGGTGTGCCAGTACAGTCAGGGCTCTGTGTTCCATTCCATTTACTGATCTGTGTTCTAGTCCAGACAGTGTTCTGTGTTCTAGTACAGTCAGGCCTCCGTGTTCCGGTATAGTCAGGGCTCTGTGTTCCAGTACATTCAGGGCTTTGTGTTCTAGACGTGTCAGAGCTCCGTGTTCTTATGCAGTCAGGGTTCTGTTTTACAGTCACTTCAGGTCTCTGTGTTCCAGTCCAGTCAGGGCTCTGTGTTCTAGTCCAGTTAGGGCTCTGTGTTCTATTCCATTCAGTGCTCTGTGTTCTAGACCAGACAGTGTTCTGTGTTGTAGTACAGTCAGCCCTCCGTGTTCCAGTATAGTCAGGGTTCTGTGTTGCAGTCCAGTCAGGGCTCCGTGTTCCAGTACAGACAGGGCTTTGTGCTCTAGTCCAGTCAGTGCTCCGTGTTCTTATGCTGTCAGGGTTCTGTTTTACAGTCACTTCAGGGCTCTGTGTTCCAGTCCATTCAGTGCTCCGTGTTCTAATCCAGTCTGGGCTCTGTGTTCCAGTCACTTCAGGGCTCTGTCTTCCAGTCCATTCAGTGCTCCGTGTTCTAGTACAGACAGGCCTCCGTGTTCTAGTATTGTCAGGGCTCCGTGTTCCAGTACAGTCAGGGCTCTGTGTTCTAGACCAGACAGTGCTCTGTGTTCTAGTACAGTCAGGTCTCCGTGTTCCAGTATAGTCAGAGCTCTGTGTTCTAGAACTGTCAGTGATCCGTTATCTTATGCAGTCAGGGCTCTGTGTGCCGGTCCATTCAGGTCTGCGTGTTCTAGTCCAGTCAGGGATCCGCTTTCCAGTACAGTCAGGGCTATGTGTTCTAGACCAGTCCGTCTTCTGTGTTCTAGACCAGACAGTGCTCTGTGTTTTAGTACAGACAGTCCTCCGTGTTCCAGTACAGTCAGGGCTCTGTTCTATTCCATTCAGTGCTCTGTGTTCTAGACGAGACAGTGTGCTGTGTTCTAGTAGAGTCAGGCCTCCATTTTCCAATATAGTCAGGGCTCTGTGCTGCAGTCCAGTCAGGGCACCGTGTTCCAGTACAGTCAGGGCTTTGTGTTCTAGACGAGTCAGAGCTCCGTGTTCTTATGCAGTCAGGGTTCTGTTTTACAGTCACTTCAGGTCTCTGTGTTCCAGTCCAGTCAGGCCTCCGTGTTCTAGTATTGTCAGGGCTCCGTGATCCAGTACAGTCAGGGCTCTGTGTTCTAGACCAGACAGTGCTCTGTGTTCTAGTACAGTCAGGGCTCCGTGTTTCTATACAGTCAGGTCTCCGTGTTCCGGTATAGTCAGAGCTCTGTGTTCTAGAACTGTCAGTGATCCGTTATCTTATGCAGTCAGGGCTCTGTGTGCCGGTCCATTCAGGGCTGCGTGTTCTAGACCAGAAAGTGCTCTGTGTTTTAGTGCAGTCAGTCCTCCGTGTTCCAGTACAGTCAGGGCTCCGTGTTGCAGTCCAGTCAGGGCTCTGTGTTGCAGTCCAGTCAGGGCTCTGTGTTCCAGTCCATTCCGGTCTGCGTTTTCTAGTCCAGTCAGGGTTCTGTGTTCCAGTCCATTCAGGGATCTGTGTTCCAGTCCATTCAGTGCTCTGTGTTCTAGTACGGTCCGGCCTCCGTTTTCTAGTATAGTCAAGGCTCCGTGTTCCAGTACAGTCAGGGCTCTGTGTTCTAGACAATTCAGGGCTCCGTGTTTTAGTCCATTCTGGACTCAGTGTTCTAGTACAGTCAGGCCACCGTGTTCTAGAATAGTCAGGGCTCCGTGTTCCAGTACAGTCAGAGCTCTGTGTTCTAGACCAGACTGTGCTCTGCGTTCTAGTACAGTCAGCCCCTCCGTGTTCCTGTATTGTCAGAGCTCTGTGTTCTAGAACTGTCAGTGCTCCGTGTTCTTATGCAGTCAGGGCTCTGTGTTCCGATCCATTCAGGGCTGCGTGTTCTAGACCAGAAAGTGCTCTGTGTTTTAGTACAGTGAGTCCTCCGTGTTCCAGTACAGTCAGGGCTCTGTATTCCAGTCCAGTCAGGGCTCTGTGTTCCAGTCCATTCAGGGCTCTGTGTTCTAGACCAGTCAGTGCTCTGTGTTCTAGACCAGACAGTGTTCTGTGTTCTAATACAGTCAGTCCTCCGTGTTCCAGAACAGTCAGGTCTCTGTGTTCTATTCCATTTACTGATCTGTGTTCTAGTCCAGACAGTGTTCTGTGTTCTAGTACAGTCAGGCCTCCGTGTTCCAGTATAGTCAGGGCTCTGTGTTGCAGTCCAGTCAGGGCTCTGTGTTCTAGACCAGTTAGGGCCTATGTTCTATTCCATTCAGTGCTCTGTGTTCTAGACGAGACAGTGTGCTGTGTTCTAGTAGAGTCAGGCCTCCATTTTCCAATATAGTCAGGGCTCTGTGCTGCAGTCCAGTCAGGGCACCGTGTTCCAGTACAGTCAGGGCTTTGTGTTCTAGACGAGTCAGAGCTCCGTGTTCTTATGCAGTCAGGGTTCTGTTTTACAGTCACTTCAGGTCTCTGTGTTCCAGTCCAGTCAGGGCTCTGTGTTCTAGTCCAGTTAGGGCTCTGTGTTCTATTCCATTCAGTGCTCTGTGTTCTAGTACAGACAGGCCTCCGTGTTCTAGTATTGTCAGGGCTCCGTGTTCCAGTACAGTCAGGGCTCTGTGTTCTAGACAAGTCAGTGCACTGTGTTCTAGAACAGACAGTGTTCTGTGTTCTAGTACAGTCAGGGCACCGTGTTCTATATAATCAGGGCTCTGTGTTCTAGACCAGTCATTGCACCGTGTTCTTATGAAGTCAGGGCTCCGTGTTCCAGTCCATTCAGGTCTGCGTGTTCTAGTCCAGTCAGGGATCCGCTTTCCAGTACAGTCAGGGCTATGTGTTCTAGACCAGTCCGTCTTCTGTGTTCTAGACCAGACAGTGCTCTGTGTTTTAGTACAGACAGTCCTCCGTGTTCCAGTACAGTCAGGGCTCTGTTCTACTCCATTCAGTGCTCTGTGTTCTAGACCGGACAGGGCTCTGTGTTCTAGTACAGACAGGCCCCTGTGTTCCAGTATAGTCAGGGCTCTGTGTTGCAGTCCAGTCAGGGCTCCGTTTTCCAGTCCATTCAGGGCTCTGTGTTCCAGTCCATTCCGGTCTGCGTTTTCTAGTCCAGTCAGGGTTCTGTGTTCCAGTCCATTCAGGGATCTGTGTTCCAGTCCATTCAGTGCTCCGTGTTCTAGTACGGTCCGGCCTCAGTTTTCTAGTATAGTCAAGGCTCCGTTTTCCAGTACAGTCAGGGCTCTGTGTTCTAGACAATTCAGGGCTCCGTGTTTTAGTCCATTCTGGACTCAGTGTTCTAGTACAGTCAGGCCTCCGTGTTCTAGAATAGTCAGGGCTCCGTGTTCCAGTACAGTCAGAGCTCTGTGTAATAGACCAGACTGTGCTCTGCGTTCTAGTACAGTCAGCCCTCCGTGTTCCTGTATAGTCAGAGCTCTGTGTTCTAGAACTGTCAGTGCTCCTTGTTCTTATGCAGTCAGGGCTCTGTGTTCCGATCCATTCAGGGCTGCGTGTTCTAGACCAGAAAGTGCTCTGTGTTTTAGTACAGTGAGTCCTCCGTGTTCCAGAACAGTCAGGGCTCTGTATTCCAGTCCAGTCAGGGCTCTGTGTTCCAGTCCATTCAGGGCTCTGTGTTCTAGACCAGTCAGTGCTCTGTGTTCTAGACCAGACAGTGTTCTGTGTTCTAATACAGTCAGTCCTCCGTGTTCCAGAACAGTCAGGGCTCTGTGTTCTATTCCATTTACTGATCTGTGTTCTAGTCCAGACAGTGTTCTGTGTTCTAGTACAGTCAGGCCTCCGTGTTCCAGTATAGTCAGGGCTCTGTGTTGCAGTCCAGTCAGGGCTCTGTGTTCTAGTCCAGTTAGGGCTCTGTGTTCTATTCCATTCAGTGCTCTGTGTTCTAGACCAGACAGTGTTCTGTGTTGTAGTACAGTCAGCCCTCCGTGTTCCAGTATAGTCAGGGTTCTGTGTTGCAGTCCAGTCAGGGCTCCGTGTTCCAGTACAGACAGGGCTTTGTGTTCTAGTCCAGTCAGTGCTCCGTGTTCTTATGCTGTCAGGGTTCTGTTTTACAGTCACTTCAGGGCTCTGTGTTCCAGTCCATTCAGTGCTCCGTGTTCTAATCCAGTCTGGGCTCTGTGTTCCAGTCACTTCAGGGCTCTGTCTTCCAGTCCATTCAGTGCTCCGTGTTCTAGTACAGACAGGCCTCCGTGTTCTAGTATTGTCAGGGCTCCGTGTTCCAGTACAGGCAGGGCTCTGTGTTCTAGACAAGTCAGTGCACTGTGTTCTAGAATAGACAGTGTTCTGTGTTCTAGTACAGTCAGGGCACCGTGTTCCATATAGTCAGGGCTCTGTGTTCTAGACCAGTCATTGCACCGTGTTCTTATGAAGTCAGGGCTCCGTGTTCCAGTCCATTCAGGTCTGCGTGTTCTAGTCCAGTCAGGGATCCGCTTTCCAGTACAGTCAGGGCTATGTGTTCTAGACCAGTCCGTCTTCTGTGTTCTAGACCAGACAGTGCTCTGTGTTTTAGTACAGACAGTCCTCCGTGTTCCAGTACAGTCAGGGCTCTGTTCTACTCCATTCAGTGCTCTGTGTTCTAGACCGGACAGGGCTCTGTGTTCTAGTACAGACAGGCCCCTGTGTTCCAGTATAGTCAGGGCTGTGTGTTGCAGTCCATTCAGTGCTCCGTGTTCTACTACGGTCCGGACTCCGTTTTCTAGTATAGTCAAAGCTCCGTGTTCCAGTACAGTCAGGGCTCTGTGTTCTAGACAATTCAGGGCTCCGTGTTTTAGTCCATTCTGGACTCAGTGTTCTAGTACAGTCAGACCTCCGTGTTCTAGAATAGTCAGGGCTCCGTGTTCCAGTACAGTCAGAGCTCTGTGTTCTAGACCAGACTGTGCTCTGCGTTCTAGTACAGTCAGCCCTCCGTGTTCCTGTATAGCCAGAGCTCTGTGTTCTAGAACTGTCAGTGCTCCGTGTTCTTATGCAGTCAGGGCTCTGTGTTCCGATCCATTCAGGGATCTGTGTTCCAGTCCATTCAGTGCTCCGTGTTCTACTACGGTCCGGACTCCGTTTTCTAGTATAGTCAAAGCTCCGTGTTCCAGTACAGTCAGGGCTCTGTATTCCAGTCCAGTCAGGGCTCTGTGTTCCAGTCCATTCAGGGCTCTGTGTTCTAGACCAGTCAGTGCTCTGTGTTCTACTACAAACAGGACTCCGTGTTCCAGTATAGCCTGTGCTCTGTGTTCTAGACCAGACAGTGTTCTGTGTTCTAATACAGTCAGTCCTCCGTGTTCCAGAACAGTCAGGGCTCTGTGTTCTATTCCATTTACTGATCTGTGTTCTAGTCCAGACAGTGTTCTGTGTTCTAGTACAGTCAGGCCTCCGTGTTCCAGTATAGTCAGGGCTCTGTGTTGCAGTCCAGTCAGGGTTCTGTGTTCTAGACCAGTTAGGGCCTATGTTCTATTCCATTCAGTGCTCTGTGTTCTAGACGAGACAGTGTGCTGTGTTCGAGTAGAGTCAGGCCTCCATTTTCCAATATAGTCAGGGCTCTGTGCTGCAGTCCAGTCAGGGCACGGTGTGCCAGTACAGTCAGGGCTCTGTGTTCTAGACAATTCAGGGCTCCGTGTTTTAGTCCATTCTGGACTCAGTGTTCTAGTACAGTCAGACCTCCGTGTTCTAGAATAGTCAGGGCTCCGTGTTCCAGTACAGTCAGAGCTCTGTGTTCTAGACCAGACTGTGCTCTGCGTTCTAGTACAGTCAGCCCTCCGTGTTCCTGTATAGCCAGAGCTCTGTGTTCTAGAACTGTCAGTGCTCCGTGTTCTTATGCAGTCAGGGCTCTGTGTTCCGATCCATTCAGGGATCTGTGTTCCAGTCCATTCAGTGCTCCGTGTTCTACTACGGTCCGGACTCCGTTTTCTAGTATAGTCAAAGCTCCGTGTTCCAGTACAGTCAGGGCTCTGTATTCCAGTCCAGTCAGGGCTCTGTGTTCCAGTCCATTCAGGGCTCTGTGTTCTAGACCAGTCAGTGCTCTGTGTTCTACTACAAACAGGACTCCGTGTTCCAGTATAGCCTGTGCTCTGTGTTCTAGACCAGACAGTGTTCTGTGTTCTAATACAGTCAGTCCTCCGTGTTCCAGAACAGTCAGGGCTCTGTGTTCTATTCCATTTACTGATCTGTGTTCTAGTCCAGACAGTGTTCTGTGTTCTAGTACAGTCAGGCCTCCGTGTTCCAGTATAGTCAGGGCTCTGTGTTGCAGTCCAGTCAGGGCTCTGTGTTCTAGTCCAGTTAGGGCTCTGTGTTCTATTCCATTCAGTGCTCTGTGTTCTAGACCAGACAGTGTTCTGTGTTGTAGTACAGTCAGCCCTCCGTGTTCCAGTATAGTCAGGGTTCTGTGTTGCAGTCCAGTCAGGGCTCCGTGTTCCAGTACAGACAGGGCTTTGTGTTCTAGTCCAGTCAGTGCTCCGTGTTCTTATGCTGTCAGGGTTCTGTTTTACAGTCACTTCAGGGCTCTGTGTTCCAGTCCATTCAGTGCTCCGTGTTCTAATCCAGTCTGGGCTCTGTGTTCCAGTCACTTCAGGGCTCTGTCTTCCAGTCCATTCAGTGCTCCGTGTTCTAGTACAGACAGGCCTCCGTGTTCTAGTATTGTCAGGGCTCCGTGTTCCAGTACAGGCAGGGCTCTGTGTTCTAGACAAGTCAGTGCACTGTGTTCTAGAATAGACAGTGTTCTGTGTTCTAGTACAGTCAGGGCACCGTGTTCCATATAGTCAGGGCTCTGTGTTCTAGACCAGTCATTGCACCGTGTTCTTATGAAGTCAGGGCTCCGTGTTCCAGTCCATTCAGGTCTGCGTGTTCTAGTCCAGTCAGGGATCCGCTTTCCAGTACAGTCAGGGCTATGTGTTCTAGACCAGTCCGTCTTCTGTGTTCTAGACCAGACAGTCCTCCGTGTTCCAGTACAGTCAGGGCTCTGTTCTACTCCATTCAGTGCTCTGTGTTCTAGACCGGACAGGGCTCTGTGTTCTAGTACAGACAGGCCCCTGTGTTCCAGTATAGTCAGGGCTGTGTGTTGCAGTCCATTCAGTGCTCCGTGTTCTACTACGGTCCGGACTCCGTTTTCTAGTATAGTCAAAGCTCCGTGTTCCAGTACAGTCAGGGCTCTGTGTTCTAGACAATTCAGGGCTCCGTGTTTTAGTCCATTCTGGACTCAGTGTTCTAGTACAGTCAGACCTCCGTGTTCTAGAATAGTCAGGGCTCCGTGTTCCAGTACAGTCAGAGCTCTGTGTTCTAGACCAGACTGTGCTCTGCGTTCTAGTACAGTCAGCCCTCCGTGTTCCTGTATAGCCAGAGCTCTGTGTTCTAGAACTGTCAGTGCTCCGTGTTCTTATGCAGTCAGGGCTCTGTGTTCCGATCCATTCAGGGATCTGTGTTCCAGTCCATTCAGTGCTCCGTGTTCTACTACGGTCCGGACTCCGTTTTCTAGTATAGTCAAAGCTCCGTGTTCCAGTACAGTCAGGGCTCTGTATTCCAGTCCAGTCAGGGCTCTGTGTTCCAGTCCATTCAGGGCTCTGTGTTCTAGACCAGTCAGTGCTCTGTGTTCTACTACAAACAGGACTCCGTGTTCCAGTATAGCCTGTGCTCTGTGTTCTAGACCAGACAGTGTTCTGTGTTCTAATACAGTCAGTCCTCCGTGTTCCAGAACAGTCAGGGCTCTGTGTTCTATTCCATTTACTGATCTGTGTTCTAGTCCAGACAGTGTTCTGTGTTCTAGTACAGTCAGGCCTCCGTGTTCCAGTATAGTCAGGGCTCTGTGTTGCAGTCCAGTCAGGGTTCTGTGTTCTAGACCAGTTAGGGCCTATGTTCTATTCCATTCAGTGCTCTGTGTTCTAGACGAGACAGTGTGCTGTGTTCGAGTAGAGTCAGGCCTCCATTTTCCAATATAGTCAGGGCTCTGTGCTGCAGTCCAGTCAGGGCACGGTGTGCCAGTACAGTCAGGGCTCTGTGTTCCATTCCATTTACTGATCTGTGTTCTAGTCCAGACAGTGTTCTGTGTTCTAGTACAGTCAGGCCTCCGTGTTCCGGTACATTCAGGGCTTTGTGTTCTAGACGTGTCAGAGCTCCGTGTTCTTATGCAGTCAGGGTTCTGTTTTACAGTCACTTCAGGTCTCTGTGTTCCAGTCCAGTCAGGGCTCTGTGTTCTAGTCCAGTTAGGGCTCTGTGTTCTAGAACTGTCAGTGATCCGTTATCTTATGCAGTCAGGGCTCTGTGTGCCGGTCCATTCAGGTCTGCGTGTTCTAGTCCAGTCAGGGATCCGCTTTCCAGTACAGTCAGGGCTATGTGTTCTAGACCAGTCCGTCTTCTGTGTTCTAGACCAGACAGTGCTCTGTGTTTTAGTACAGACAGTCCTCCGTGTTCCAGTACAGTCAGGGCTCTGTTCTATTCCATTCAGTGCTCTGTGTTCTAGACCGGACAGGGCTCTGTGTTCTAGTACAGACAGGCCCCTGTGTTCCAGTATAGTCAGGGCTGTGTGTTGCAGTCCAGTCAGGGCTCCGTTTTCCAGTCCATTCAGGGCTCTGTGTTCCAGTCCATTCCGGTCTGCGTTTTCTAGTCCAGTCAGGGTTCTGTGTTCCAGTCCATTCAGGGATCTGTGTTCCAGTCCATTCAGTGCTCCGTGTTCTACTACGGTCCGGACTCCGTTTTCTAGTATAGTCAAGGCTCCGTGTTCCAGTACAGTCAGGGCTCTGTGTTCTAGACAATTCAGGGCTCCGTGTTTTAGTCCATTCTGGACTCAGTGTTCTAGTACAGTCAGACCTCCGTGTTCTAGAATAGTCAGGGCTCCGTGTTCCAGCACAGTCAGAGCTCTGTGTTCTAGACCAGACTGTGCTCTGCGCTCTAGTACAGTCAGCCCTCCGTGTTCCTGTATAGCCAGAGCTCTGTGTTCTAGAACTGTCAGTGCTCCGTGTTCTTATGCAGTCAGGGCTCTGTATTCCGATCCATTCAGGGCTGCGTGTTCTAGACCAGAAAGTGCTCTGTGTTTTAGTACAGTCAGTCCTCCGTGTTCCAGTACAGTCAGGGCTCCGTGTTGCAGTCCAGTCAGGGCTCTGTGTTGCAGTCCAGTCAGGGCTCCGTGTTCCAGTACAGTCAGGGCTCTGTGTTCTAGACCAGGCAGTGTTCTGTGTTCTACTACAAACAGGACTCCGTGTTCCAGTATAGCCTGTGCTCTGTGTTCTAGACCAGACAGTGTTCTGTGTTCTAATACAGTCAGTCCTTCGTGTTCCAGAACAGTCAGGGCTCTGTGTTCCAGTATAGTCAGGGCTCTGTGTTGCAGTCCAGTCAGGGCTCTGTGTTCTAGACCAGTTAGGGCCTACGTTCTATTCCATTCAGTGCTCTGTGTTCTAGACGAGACAGTGTGCTGTGTTCTAGTAGAGTCAGGCCTCCATTTTCCAATATAGTCAGGGCTCTGTGCTGCAGTCCAGTCAGGGCACCGTGTTCCAGTACAGTCAGGGCTTTGTGTTCTAGACGAGTCAGAGCTCCGTGTTCTTATGCAGTCAGGGTTCTGTTTTACAGTCACTTCAGGTCTCTGTGTTCCAGTCCAGTCAGGGCTCTGTGTTCTAGTCCAGTTAGGGCTCTGTGTTCTATTCCATTCAGTGCTCTGTGTTCTAGACCAGACAGTGTTCTGTGTTGTAGTACAGTCAGCCCTCCGTGTTCCAGTATAGTCAGGGTTCTGTGTTGCAGTCCAGTCAGGGCTCCGTGTTCCAGTACAGACAGGGCTTTGTGTTCTAGTCCAGTCAGTGCTCCGTGTTCTTATGCTGTCAGGGTTCTGTTTTACAGTCACTTCAGGGCTCTGTGTTCCAGTCCATTCAGTGCTCCGTGTTCTAATCCAGTCTGGGCTCTGTGTTCCAGTCACATCAGGGCTCTGTCTTCCAGTCCATTCAGTGCTCCGTGTTCTTATGAAGTCAGGGCTCCGTGTTCCAGTCCATTCAGGTCTGCGTGTTCTAGTCCAGTCAGGGATCCGCTTTCCAGTACAGTCAGGGCTATGTGTTCTAGAACAGTCCGTCTTCTGTGTTCTAGACCAGACAGTGCTCTGTGTTTTAGTACAGACAGTCCTCCGTGTTCCAGTACAGTCAGGGCTCTGTTCTACTCCATTCAGTGCTCTGTGTTCTAGACCGGACAGGGCTCTGTGTTCCAGTATAGTCAGGGCTGTGTGTTGCAGTCCAGTCAGGGCTCCGTTTTCCAGTCCATTCAGGGCTCTGTGTTCCAGTCCATTCCGGTCTGCGTTTTCTAGTCCAGTCAGGGTTCTGTGTTCCAGTCCATTCAGGGATCTGTGTTCCAGTCCATTCAGTGCTCCGTGTTCTACTACGGTCCGGACTCCGTTTTCTAGTATAGTCAAGGCTCCGTGTTCCAGTACAGTCAGGGCTCTGTGTTCTAGACAATTCAGGGCTCCGTGTTTTAGTCCATTCTGGACTCAGTGTTCTAGTACAGTCAGGCCTCCGTGTTCTAGAATAGTCAGGGCTCCGTGTTCCAGCACAGTCAGAGCTCTGTGTTCTAGACCAGACTGTGCTCTGCGTTCTAGTACAGTCAGCCCTCCGTGTTCCTGTATAGCCAGAGCTCTGTGTTCTAGAACTGTCAGTGCTCCGTGTTCTTATGCAGTCAGGGCTCTGTGTTCCGATCCATTCAGGGCTGCGTGTTCTAGACCAGAAAGTGCTCCGTGTTTTAGTACAGTGAGTCCTCCGTGTTCCAGTACAGTCAGGGCTCTGTATTCCAGTCCAGTCAGGGCTCTGTGTTCCAGTCCATTCAGGGCTCTGTGTTCTAGACCAGTCAGTGCTCTGTGTTCTAGACCAGTTAGGGCCTATGTTCTATTCCATTCAGTGCTCTGTGTTCTAGACGAGACAGTGTGCTGTGTTCTAGTAGAGTCAGGCCTCCATTTTCCAATATAGTCAGGGCTCTGTGCTGCAGTCCAGTCAGGGCACGGTGTTCCAGTACAGTCAGGGCTCTGTGTTCTATTCCATTTACTGATCTGTGTTCTAGTCCAGACAGTGTTCTGTGTTCTAGTACAGTCATGCCTCCGTGTTCCAGTATAGTCAGGGCTCTGTGTTCCAGTACATTCAGGGCTTTGTGTTCTAGACGTGTCAGAGCTCCGTGTTCTTATGCAGTCAGGGTTCTGTTTTACAGTCACTTCAGGTCTCTGTGTTCCAGTCCAGTCAGGGCTCTGTGTTCTAGTCCAGTTAGGGCTCTGTGTTCTATTCCATTCAGTGCTCTGTGTTCTAGACCAGACAGTGTTCTGTGTTGTAGTACAGTCAGCCCTCCGTGTTCCAGTATAGTCAGGGTTCTGTGTTGCAGTCCAGTCAGGGCTCCGTGTTCCAGTACAGACAGGGCTTTGTGTTCTAGTCCAGTCAGTGCTCCGTGTTCTTATGCTGTCAGGGTTCTGTTTTACAGTCACTTCAGGGCTCTGTGTTCCAGTCCATTCAGTGCTCCGTGTTCTAATCCAGTCTGGGCTCTGTCTTCCAGTCCATTCAGTGCTCCGTGTTCTAGTACAGACAGGCCTCCGTGTTCTAGTATTGTCAGGGCTCCGTGTTCCAGTACAGTCAGGGCTCTGTGTTCTAGACCAGACAGTGCTCTGTGTTCTAGTACAGTCAGGTCTCCGTGTTCCAGTATAGTCAGAGCTCTGTGTTCTAGAACTGTCAGTGATCCGTTATCTTATGCAGTCAGGGCTCTGTGTGCCGGTCCATTCAGGTCTGCGTGTTCTAGTCCAGTCAGGGATCCGCTTTCCAGTACAGTCAGGGCTATGTGTTCTAGACCAGTCCGTCTTCTGTGTTCTAGACCAGACAGTGGTCTGTGTTTTAGTACAGACAGTCCTCCGTGTTCCAGTACAGTCAGGGCTCTGTTCTACTCCATTCAGTGCTCTGTGTTCTAGACCGGACAGGGCTCTGTGTTCTAGTACAGACAGGCCCCTGTGTTCCAGTATAGTCAGGGCTGTGTGTTGCAGTCCAGTCAGGGCTCCGTTTTCCAGTCCATTCAGGGCTCTGTGTTCCAGTCCATTCCGGTCTGCGTTTTCTAGTCCAGTCAGGGTTCTGTGTTCCAGTCCATTCAGTGCTCCGTGTTCTACTACGGTCCGGACTCCGTTTTCTAGTACAGTCAGGGCTCTGTGTTCTAGACAATTCAGGGCTCCGTGTTTTAGTCCATTCTGGACTCAGTGTTCTAGTACAGTCAGCCCTCCGTGTTCCTGTATAGCCAGAGCTCTATGTTCTAGAACTGTCAGTGCTCCGTGTTCTTATGCAGTCAGGGCTCTGTGTTCCGATCCATTATGGGCTGCGTGTTCTAGACCAGAATGTGCTCTGTGTTTTAGTACAGTCAGTCCTCCGTGTTCCAGTACAGTCAGGGCTCTGTATTCCAGTCCAGTCAGGGCTCTGTGTTGCAGTCCAGTCAGGGCTCCGTGTTCCAGTACAGTCAGGGCTCTGTGTTCTAGACCAGGCAGTGTTCTGTGTTCTACTACAAACAGGACTCCGTGTTCCAGTATAGCCTGTGCTCTGTGTTCTAGACCAGACAGTGTTCTGTGTTCTAATACAGTCAGTCCTCCGTGTTCCAGAACAGTCAGGGCTCTGTGTTCTATTCCATTTACTGATCTGTGTTCTAGTCCAGACAGTGTTCTGTGTTCTAATACAGTCAGGCCTCCGTGTTCCAGTATAGTCAGGGCTCTGTGTTGCAGTCCAATCAGGGCTCTGTGTTCTAGACCAGTTAGGGCCTACGTTCTATTCCATTCAGTGCTCTGTGTTCTAGACGAGACAGTGTGCTGTGTTCGAGTAGAGTCAGGCCTCCATTTTCCAATATAGTCAGGGCTCTGTGCTGCAGTCCAGTCAGGGCACGGTGTTCCAGTACAGTCAGGGCTCTGTGTTCTATTCCATTTACTGATCTGTGTTCTAGACCAGTCAGTGCTCTGTGTTCTAGACCAGACAGTGTTCTGTGTTCTAATACAGTCAGTCCTCCGTGTTCCAGAACAGTCAGGGCTCTGTGTTCTATTCCATTTACTGATCTGTGTTCTAGTCCAGACAGTGTTCTGTGTTCTAGTACAGTCAGGCCTCCGTGTTCCAGTATAGTCAGGGCTCTGTGTTGCAGTCCAGTCAGGGCTCTGTGTTCTAGACCAGTTAGGGCCTATGTTCTATTCCATTCAGTGCTCTGTGTTCTAGACGAGACAGTGTGCTGTGTTCGAGTAGAGTCAGGCCTCCATTTTCCAATATAGTCAGGGCTCTGTGCTGCAGTCCAGTCAGGGCACGGTGTGCCAGTACAGTCAGGGCTCTGTGTTCCATTCCATTTACTGATCTGTGTTCTAGTCCAGACAGTGTTCTGTGTTCTAGTACAGTCAGGCCTCCGTGTTCCGGTATAGTCAGGGCTCTGTGTTCCAGTACATTCAGGGCTTTGTGTTCTAGACGTGTCAGAGCTCCGTGTTCTTATGCAGTCAGGGTTCTGTTTTACAGTCACTTCAGGTCTCTGTGTTCCAGTCCAGTCAGGGCTCTGTGTTCTAGTCCAGTTAGGGCTCTGTGTTCTATTCCATTCAGTGCTCTGTGTTCTAGACCAGACAGTGTTCTGTGTTGTAGTACAGTCAGCCCTCCGTGTTCCAGTATAGTCAGGGTTCTGTGTTGCAGTCCAGTCAGGGCTCCGTGTTCCAGTACAGACAGGGCTTTGTGTTCTAGTCCAGTCAGTGCTCCGTGTTCTTATGCTGTCAGGGTTCTGTTTTACAGTCACTTCAGGGCTCTGTGTTCCAGTCCATTCAGTGCTCCGTGTTCTAATCCAGTCTGGGCTCTGTGTTCCAGTCACTTCAGGGCTCTGTGTTCCAGTCCAGTCAGGGCTCTGTGTTCCAGTCCAGTCAGGGCTCTGTGTTCCAGTCCAGTCAGGGCTCTGTGTTCCAGTCCATTCAGTGCTCCGTGTTCTAGTACAGACAGGCCTCCGTGTTCTAGTATTGTCAGGGCTCCGTGTTCCAGTACAGGCAGGGCTCTGTGTTCTAGACAAGTCAGTGCACTGTGTTCTAGAATAGACAGTGTTCTGTGTTCTAGTACAGTCAGGGCACCGTGTTCCATATAGTCAGGGCTCTGTGTTCTAGACCAGTCATTGCACCGTGTTCTTATGAAGTCAGGGCTCCGTGTTCCAGTCCATTCAGGTCTGCGTGTTCTAGTCCAGTCAGGGATCCGCTTTCCAGTACAGTCAGGGCTATGTGTTCTAGACCAGTCCGTCTTCTGTGTTCTAGACCAGACAGTGCTCTGTGTTTTAGTACAGACAGTCCTCCGTGTTCCAGTACAGTCAGGGCTCTGTTCTACTCCATTCAGTGCTCTGTGTTCTAGACCGGACAGGGCTCTGTGTTCTAGTACAGACAGGCCCCTGTGTTCCAGTATAATCAGGGCTGTGTGTTGCAGTCCAGTCAGGGCTCCGTTTTCCAGTCCATTCAGGGCTCTGTGTTCCAGTCCATTCCGGTCTGCGTTTTCTAGTCCAGTCAGGGTTCTGTGTTCCAGTCCATTCAGGGATCTGTGTTCCAGTCCATTCAGTGCTCCGTGTTCTACTACGGTCCGGACTCCGTTTTCTAGTATAGTCAAAGCTCCGTGTTCCAGTACAGTCAGGGCTCTGTATTCCAGTCCAGTCAGGGCTCTGTGTTCCAGTCCATTCAGGGCTCTGTGTTCTAGACCAGTCAGTGCTCTGTGTTCTACTACAAACAGGCCTCCGTGTTCCAGTATAGCCTGTGCTCTGTGTTCTAGACCAGACAGTGTTCTGTGTTCTAATACAGTCAGTCCTCCGTGTTCCAGAACAGTCAGGGCTCTGTGTTCTATTCCATTTACTGATCTGTGTTCTAGTCCAGACAGTGTTCTGTGTTCTAGTACAGTCAGGCCTCCGTGTTCCAGTATAGTCAGGGCTCTGTGTTGCAGTCCAGTCAGGGCTCTGTGTTCTAGACCAGTTAGGGCCTATGTTCTATTCCATTCAGTGCTCTGTGTTCTAGACGAGACAGTGTGCTGTGTTCGAGTAGAGTCAGGCCTCCATTTTCCAATATAGTCAGGGCTCTGTGCTGCAGTCCAGTCAGGGCACGGTGTGCCAGTACAGTCAGGGCTCTGTGTTCCATTCCATTTACTGATCTGTGTTCTAGTCCAGACAGTGTTCTGTGTTCTAGTACAGTCAGGCCTCCGTGTTCCAGTACATTCAGGGCTTTGTGTTCTAGACGTGTCAGAGCTCCGTGTTCTTATGCAGTCAGGGTTCTGTTTTACAGTCACTTTAGGTCTCTGTGTTCCAGTCCAGTCAGGGCTCTGTGTTCTAGTCCAGTTAGGGCTCTGTGTTCTATTCCATTCAGTGCTCTGTGTTCTAGACCAGACAGTGTTCTGTGTTGTAGTACAGTCAGCCCTCCGTGTTCCAGTATAGTCAGGGTTCTGTGTTGCAGTCCAGTCAGGGCTCCGTGTTCCAGTACAGACAGGGCTTTGTGTTCTAGTCCAGTCAGTGCTCCGTGTTCTTATGCTGTCAGGGTTCTGTTTTACAGTCACTTCAGGGCTCTGTGTTCCAGTCCATTCAGTGCTCCGTGTTCTAATCCAGTCTGGGCTCTGTGTTCCAGTCACTTCAGGGCTCTGTCTTCCAGTCCATTCAGTGCTCCGTGTTCTAGTACAGACAGGCCTCCGTGTTCTAGTATTGTCAGGGCTCCGTGTTGCAGTACAGTCAGGGCTCTGTGTTCTAGACGAAACAGTGCTCTGTGTTCTAGTACAGTCAGGTCTCCGTGTTCCAGTATAGTCAGAGCTCTGTGTTCTAGAACTGTCAGTGATCCGTTATCTTATGCAGTCAGGGCTCTGTGTGCCGGTCCATTCAGGGCTGCGTGTTCTAGACCAGAAAGTGCTCTGTGTTTTAGTGCAGTCAGTCCTCCGTGTTCCAGTACAGTCAGGGCTCCGTGTTGCAGTCCAGTCAGGGCTCTGTGTTGCAGTCCAGTCAGGGCTCCGTGTTCCAGTACAGTCAGGGCCCTGTGTTCTAGACCAGTCATTGCACCGTGTTCTTATGAAGTCAGTGCTCCGTGTTCCAGTCCATTCAGGTCTGCGTGTTCTAGTCCAGTCAGGGATCCGCTTTCCAGTACAGTCAGGGCTATGTGTTCTAGACCAGTCCGTCTTCTGTGTTCTAGACCAGACAGTGCTCTGTGTTTTAGTACAGACAGTCCTCCGTGTTCCAGTACAGTCAGGGCTCTGTTCTACTCCATTCTGTGCTCTGTGTTCTAGACCGGACAGGGCTCTGTGTTCTAGTACAGACAGGCCCCTGTGTTCCAGTATAGTCAGGGCTGTGTGTTGCAGTCCAGTCAGGGCTCCGTTTTCCAGTCCATTCAGGGCTCTGTGTTCCAGTCCATTCCGGTCTGCGTTTTCTAGTCCAGTCAGGGTTCTGTGTTCCAGTCCATTCAGGGATCTGTGTTCCAGTCCATTCAGTGCTCCGTGTTCTAGTACGGTCCGGCCTCAGTTTTCTAGTATAGTCAAGGCTCCGTTTTCCAGTACAGTCAGGGCTCTGTGTTCTAGACAATTCAGGGCTCCGTGTTTTAGTCCATTCTGGGCTCAGTGTTCTAGTACAGTCAGGCCTCCGTGTTCTAGAATAGTCAGGGCTCCGTGTTCCAGTACAGTCAGAGCTCTGTGTTCTAGACCAGACTGTGCTCTGCGTTCTAGTACAGTCAGCCCTCCGTGTTCCTGTATAGTCAGAGCTCTGTGTTCTAGAACTGTCAGTGCTCCGTGTTCTTATGCAGTCAGGGCTCTGTGTTCCGATCCATTCAGGGCTGCGTGTTCTAGACCAGAAAGTGCTCTGTGTTTTAGTACAGTGAGTCCTCCGTGTTCCAGTACAGTCAGGGCTCTGTATTCCAGTCCAGTCAGGGCTCTGTGTTCCAGTCCATTCAGGGCTCTGTGTTCTAGACCAGTCAGTGCTCTGTGTTCTAGACCAGACAGTGTTCTGTGTTCTAATACAGTCAGTCCTCCGTGTTCCAGAACAGTCAGGGCTCTGAGTTCTATTCCATTTACTGATCTGTGTTCTAGTCCAGACAGTGTTCTGTGTTCTAGTACAGTCAGGCCTCCGTGTTCCAGTATAGTCAGGGCTCTGTGTTGCAGTCCAGTCAGGGCTCTGTGTTCTAGACCAGTTAGGGCCTATGTTCTATTCCATTCAGTGCTCTGTGTTCTAGACGAGACAGTGTGCTGTGTTCTAGTAGAGTCAGGCCTCCATTTTCCAATATAGTCAGGGCTCTGTGCTGCAGTCCAGTCAGGGCACGGTGTTCCAGTACAGTCAGGGCTCTGTGTTCTAGTCCATTTACTGATCTGTGTTCTAGTCCAGACAGTGTTCTGTGTTCTAGTACAGTCAGGCCTCCGTGTTCCAGTATAGTCAGGGCTCTGTGTTCCAGTACATTCAGGGCTTTGTGTTCTAGACGTGTCAGAGCTCCGTGTTCTTATGCAGTCAGGGTTCTGTTTTACAGTCACTTCAGGTCTCTGTGTTCCAGTCCAGTCAGTGCTCTGTGTTCTAGTCCAGTTAGGGCTCTGTGTTCTATTCCATTCAGTGCTCTGTGTTCTAGACCAGACAGTGGTCTGTGTTGTAGTACAGTCAGCCCTCCGTGTTCCAGTATAGTCAGGGTTCTGTGTTGCAGTCCAGTCAGGGCTCCGTGTTCCAGTACAGACAGGGCTTTGTGTTCTAGTCCAGTCAGTGCTCGGTGTTCTTATGCTGCCAGGGTTCTGTTTTACATTCACTTCAGGGCTCTGTGTTCCAGTCCATTCAGTGCTCCGTGTTCTAATCCAGTCTGGGCTCCGTGTTCCAGTCACTTCAGGGCTCTGTCTTCCAGTCCATTCAGTGCTCCGTGTTCTAGTACAGACAGGCCTCCGTGTTCCAGTATAGTCAGAGCTCTGTGTTCTAGAACTGTCAGTGATCCGTTATCTTATGCAGTCAAGGCTCTGTGTTCCGGTCCATTCAGGGCTCAGTGTTCTAGTCCAGTCAGGGCTCCGTGTTTCTATACAGTCAGGTCTCCGTGTTCCAGTATAGTCAGAGCTCTGTGTTCTAGAACTGTCAGTGATCCGTTATCTTATGCAGTCAGGGCTCTGTGTGCCGGTCCATTCAGGGCTGCGTGTTCCAGACCAGAAAGTGCTCTGTGTTTTAGTGCAGTCAGTCCTTCGTGTTCCAGTACAGTCAGGGCTCCATGTTGCAGTCCAGTCAGGGCTCTGTGTTGCAGTCCAGTCAGGGCTCCGTGTTCCAGTACAGTCAGGGCTCTGTGTTCTAGACAAGTCAGTGCACTGTGTTCTAGAACAGACAGTGTTCTGTGTTCTAGTACAGTCAGGGCACCGTGTTCCAGTACAGTCAGGGCTCTGTTCTACTCCATTCAGTGGTCTGTGTTCTAGACCGGACAGGGCTCTGTGTTCTAGTACAGACAGGCCCCTGTGTTCCAGTATAGTCAGGGCTGTGTGTTGCAGTCCAGTCAGGGCTCCGTTTTCCAGTCCATTCAGGGCTCTGTGTTCCAGTCCATTCCGGTCTTCGTTTTCTAGTCCAGTCAGGGTTCTGTGTTCCAGTCCATTCAGGGATCTGTGTTCCAGTCCATTCAGTGCTCCGTGTTCTACTACGGTCAGGGCTCTGTGTTCTAGACAATTCAGGGCTCCGTGTTTTAGTCCATTCTGGACTCAGTGTTCTAGTACAGTCAGACCTCCGTGTTCTAGAATAGTCAGGGCTCCGTGTTCCAGTATAGTCAGAGCTCTGTGTTCTAGAACTGTCAGTGATCCGTTATCTTATGCAGTCAGGGCTCTGTGTGCCGGTCCATTCAGGGCTGCGTGTTCCAGACCAGAAAGTGCTCTGTGTTTTAGTGCAGTCAGTCCTTCGTGTTCCAGTACAGTCAGGGCTCCATGTTGCAGTCCAGTCAGGGCTCTGTGTTGCAGTCCAGTCAGGGCTCCGTGTTCCAGTACAGTCAGGGCTCTGTGTTCTAGACAAGTCAGTGCACTGTGTTCTAGAACAGACAGTGTTCTGTGTTCTAGTACAGTCAGGGCACCGTGTTCCAGTACAGTCAGGGCTCTGTTCTACTCCATTCAGTGGTCTGTGTTCTAGACCGGACAGGGCTCTGTGTTCTAGTACAGACAGGCCCCTGTGTTCCAGTATAGTCAGGGCTGTGTGTTGCAGTCCAGTCAGGGCTCCGTTTTCCAGTCCATTCAGGGCTCTGTGTTCCAGTCCATTCCGGTCTTCGTTTTCTAGTCCAGTCAGGGTTCTGTGTTCCAGTCCATTCAGGGATCTGTGTTCCAGTCCATTCAGTGCTCCGTGTTCTACTACGGTCAGGGCTCTGTGTTCTAGACAATTCAGGGCTCCGTGTTTTAGTCCATTCTGGACTCAGTGTTCTAGTACAGTCAGACCTCCGTGTTCTAGAATAGTCAGGGCTCCGTGTTCCAGTACAGTCAGAGCTCTGTGTTCTAGACCAGACTGTGCTCTGCGTTCTAGTACAGTCAGCCCTCCGTGTTCCTGTATAGCCAGAGCTCTGTGTTCTAGAACTGTCAGTGCTCCGTGTTCTTATGCAGTCAGGGCTCTGTGTTCCGATCCATTCAGAGCTGCGTGTTCTAGACCAGAAAGTGCTCTGTGTTTTAGTACAGTGAGTCCTCCGTGTTCCAGTACAGTCAGGGCTCTGTATTCCAGTCCAGTCAGGGCACTGTGTTCCAGTCCATTCAGGGCTCTGTGTTCTAGACCAGTCAGTTCTCTGTGTTCTAGACCAGGCAGTGTTCTGTGTTCTACTATAAACAGGACTCCGTGTTCCAGTATAGCCTGTGCTCTGTGTTCTATTCCATTTACTGATCTGTGTTCTAGTCCAGACAGTGTTCTGTGTTCTAGTACAGTCAGGCCTCCGTGTTCCAGTATAGTCAGGGCTCTGTGTTCCAGTACATTCAGGGCTTTGTGTTCTAGACGTGTCAGAGCTCCGTGTTCTTATGCAGTCAGGGTTCTGTTTTACAGTCACTTCAGGTCTCTGTGTTCCAGTCCAGTCAGGGCTCTGTGTTCTAGTCCAGTTAGGGCTCTCTGTTCTATTCCATTCAGTGCTCTGTGTTCTAGACCAGACAGTGGTCTGTGTTGTAGTACAGTCAGCCCTCCGTGTTCCAGTATAGTCAGGGTTCTGTGTTGCAGTCCAGTCAGGGCTCCGTGTTCTATTCCATTCAGTGCTCTGTGTTCTAGACGAGACAGTGTGCTGTGTTCTAGTAGAGTCAGGCCTCCATTTTCCAATATAGTCAGGGCTCTGTGCTGCAGTCCAGTCAGGGCACCGTGTTCCAGTACAGTCAGGGCTTTGTGTTCTAGACGAGTCAGAGCTCCGTGTCCTTATGCAGTCAGGGTTCTGTTTTACAGTCACTTCAGGTCTCCGTGTTCCAGTATAGTCAGGGCTCTGTGTTGCAGTCCAGTCAGGGCTCTGTGTTCTAGACCAGTTAGGGCCTATGTTCTATTCCATTCAGTGCTCTGTGTTCTAGACGAGACAGTGTGCTGTGTTCTAGTAGAGTTAGGCCTCCATTTTCCAATATAGTCAGGGCTCTGTGCTGCAGTCCAGTCAGGGCACCGTGTTCCAGTACAGTCAGGGCTTTGTGTTCTAGACGAGTCAGAGCTCCGTGTTCTTATGCAGTCAGGGTTCTGTTTTACAGTCACTTCAGGTCTCTGTGTTCCAGTCCAGTCAGGGCTCTGTGTTCTAGTCCAGTCAGGGCTCTGTGTTCTATTCCATTCAGTGCTCTGTGTTCTAGACCAGACAGTGTTCTGTGTTGTAGTACATACAGCCCTCCGTGTTCCAGTATAGTCAGGGTTCTGTGTTGCAGTCCAGTCAGGGCTCCGTGTTCCAGTACAGACAGGGCTTTGTGTTCTAGTCCAGTCAGTGCTCCGTGTTCTTATGCTGTCAGGGTTCTGTTTTACAGTCACTTCAGGGCTCTGTGTTCCAGTCCATTCAGTGCTCCGTGTTCTAATCCAGTCTGGGCTCTGTGTTCCAGTCACTTCAGGGCTCTGTCTTCCAGTCCATTCAGTGCTCCGTGTTCTAGTACAGACAGGCCTCCGTGTTCTAGTATTGTCAGGGCTCCGTGTTGCAGTACAGTCAGGGCTCTGTGTTCTAGACGAAACAGTGCTCTGTGATCTAGTACAGTCAGGTCTCCGTGTTCCAGTATAGTCAGAGCTCTGTGTTCTAGAACTGTCAGTGATCCGTTATCTTATGCAGTCAGGGCTCTGTGTGCCGGTCCATTCAGGGCTGCGTGTTCTAGACCAGAAAGTGCTCTGTGTTTTAGTGCAGTCAGTCCTCCGTGTTCCAGTACAGTCAGGGCTCCGTGTTGCAGTCCAGTCAGGGCTCTGTGTTGCAGTCCAGTCAGGGCTCCGTGTTCCAGTACAGTCAGGGCCCTGTGTTCTAGACCAGTCATTGCACCGTGTTCTTATGAAGTCAGGGCTCCGTGTTCCAGTCCATTCAGGTCTGCGTGTTCTAGTCCAGTCAGGGATCCGCTTTCCAGTACAGTCAGGGCTATGTGTTCTAGACCAGTCCGTCTTCTGTGTTCTAGACCAGACAGTGCTCTGTGTTTTAGTACAGACAGTCCTCCGTGTTCCAGTACAGTCAGGGCTCTGTTCTACTCCATTCAGTGCTCTGTGTTCTAGACCGGACAGGGCTCTGTGTTCTAGTACAGACAGGCCCCTGTGTTCCAGTATAGTCAGGGCTGTGTGTTGCAGTCCAGTCAGGGCTCCGTTTTCCAGTCCATTCAGGGCTCTGTGTTCCAGTCCATTGCGGTCTGCGTTTTCTAGTCCAGTCAGGGTTCTGTGTTCCAGTCCATTCAGGGATCTGTGTTCCAGTCCATTCATTGCTCCGTGTTCTACTACGGTCCGGCCTCCGTTTTCTAGTATAGTCAAGGCTCCGTGTTCCAGTACAGTCAGGGCTCTGTGTTCTAGACAATTCAGGGCTCCGTGTTTTAGTCCATTCTGGACTCAGTGTTCTAGTACAGTCAGGCCTCCGTGTTCTAGAATAGTCATAGCTCTGAGTTCTAGAACTGTCAGTGATCCGTTATCTTATGCAGTCAAGGCTCTGTGTTCCGGTCCATTCAGGGCTCAGTGTTCTAGTCCAGTCAGGGCTCCGCGTTTCTATACAGTCAGGTCTCCGTGTTCCAGTATAGTCAGAGCTCTGTGTTCTAGAACTGTCAGTGATCCGTTATCTTATGCAGTCAGGGCTCTGTGTGCCGGTCCATTCAGGGCTGCGTGTTCTAGACCAGAAAGTGCTCTGTGTTTTAGTGCAGTCAGTCCTCCGTGTTCCAGTACAGTCAGGGCTCCGTGTTGCATTCCAGTCAGGGCTCTGTGTTGCAGTCCAGTCAGGGCTCCGTGTTCCAGTACAGTCAGGGCCCTGTGTTCTAGACAAGTCAGTGCACTGTGTTCTATATAGTCAGGGCTCTGTGTTCTAGACCAGTCATTGCACCGTGTTCTTATGAAGTCAGGGCTCCGTGTTCCAGTCCATTCAGGTCTGCGTGTTCTAGTCCAGTCAGGGATCCGCTTTCCAGTACAGTCAGGGCTATGTGTTCTAGACCAGTCCGTCTTCTGTGTTCTAGACCAGACAGTGCTCTGTGTTTTAGTACAGACAGTCCTCCGTGTTCCAGTACAGTCAGGGCTCTGTTCTACTCCATTCAGTGCTCTGTGATCTAGACCGGACAGGGCTCTGTGTTCTAGTACAGACAGGCCCCTGTGTTCCAGTATAGTCAGGGCTGTGTGTTGCAGTCCAGCCAGGGCTCCGTTTTACAGTCCATTCAGGGCTCTGTGTTCCAGTCCATTGCGGTCTGCGTTTTCTAGTCCAGTCAGGGTTCTGTGTTCCAGTCCATTCAGGGAACTGTGTTCCAGTCCATTCAGTGCTCCGTGTTCTACTACGGTCCGGCCTCCGTTTTCTAGTATAGTCAAGGCTCCGTGTTCCAGTACAGTCAGGGCTCTGTGTTCTAGACAATTCAGGGCTCCGTGTTTTAGTCCATTCTGGACTCAGTGTTCTAGTACAGTCAGGCCTCCGTGTTCTAGAATAGTCAGAGCTCTGTGTTCTAGAACTTTCAGTGCTCCGTGTTCTTATGCAGTCAGGGCTCTGTGTTCCGATCCATTCAGGGCTGCGTGTTCTAGACCAGAAAGTGCTCTGTGTTTTAGTACAGTGAGTCCTCCGTGTTCCAGTACAGTCAGGGTTCTGTATTCCAGTCCAGTCACGGCTCTGTGTTCCAGTCCATTCAGGGCTCTGTGTTCAAGACCAGTCAGTGCTCTGTGTTCTAGACCAGACTGTGTTCTGTGTTCTAATACAGTCAGTCCTCCGTGTTCCAGAACAGTCAGGGCTCTGTGTTCTATTCCATTTACTGATCTGTGATCTAGTCCAGACAGTGTTCTGTGTTCTAGTACAGTCAGGCCTCCGTGTTCCAGTATAGTCAGGGCTCTGTGTTGCAGTCCAGTCAGGGCTCTGTGTTCTAGACCAGTTAGGGCCTATGTTCTATTCCATTCAGTGCTCTGTGTTCTAGACGAGACAGTGTGCTGTGTTCTAGTAGAGTCAGGCCTCCATTTTCCAATATAGTCAGGGCTCTGTGCTGCAGTCCAGTCAGGGCACCGTGTTCCAGTACAGTCAGGGCTTTGTGTTCTAGACGAGTCAGTGCTCCGTGTTCTTATGCTGTCAGGGTTCTGTTTTACAGTCACTTCAGGGCTCTGTGTTCCAGTCCATTCAGTGCTCCGTGTTCTAATCCAGTCTGGGCTCTGTGTTCCAGTCACTTCAGGGCTCTGTCTTCCAGTCCATTCAGTGCTCCGTGTTCTAATACAGACAGGCCTCCGTGTTCTAGTATTGTCAGGGCTCCGTGTTCCAGTACAGTCAGGGCTCTGTGTTCTAGACCAGACAGTGCTCTGTGTTCTAGTACAGTCAGGTCTCCGTGTTCCAGTATAGTCAGAGCTCTGTGTTCTAGAACTGTCAGTGATCCGTTATCTTATGCAGTCAAGGCTCTGTGTTCCGGTCCATTCAGGGCTCAGTGTTCTAGTCCAGTCAGGGCTCCGTGTTTCTATACAGTCAGGTCTCCGTGTTCCAGTATAGTCAGAGCTCTGTGTTCTAGAACTGTCAGTGATCCGTTATCTTATGCAGTCAGGGCTCTGTGTGCCGGTCCATTCAGGGCTGCGTGTTCTAGACCAGAAAGTGCTCTGTGTTTTAGTGCAGTCAGTCCTCCGTGTTCCAGCACAGTCAGGCTCCGTGTTGCAGTCCAGTCAGGGCTCCGTGTTCCAGTACAGTCAGGGCTCTGTGTTCTAGACAAGTCAGTGCACTGTGTTCTAGAAGAGACAGTGTTCTGTGTTCTAGTACAGTCAGGGCACCGTGTTCCATATAGTCAGGGCTCTGTGTTCTAGACCAGTCATTGCACCGTGTTCTTATGAAGTCAGGGCTCCGTGTTCCAGTCCATTCAGGTCTGCGTGTTCTAGTCCAGTCAGGGATCCGCTTTCCAGTACAGTCAGGGCTATGTGTTCTAGACCAGTCCGTCTTCTGTGTTCTAGACCAGACAGTGCTCTGTGTTTTAGTACAGACAGTCCTCCGTGTTCCAGTACAGTCAGGGCTCTGTTCTACTCCATTCAGTGCTCTGTGTTCTAGACCGGACAGGGCTCTGTGTTCTAGTACAGACAGGCCCCTGTGTTCCAGTATAGTCAGGGCTGTGTGTTGGATTCCAGTCAGGGCTCCGTTTTCCAGTCCATTCAGGGCTCTGTGTTCCAGTCCATTCCGGTCTGCGTTTTCTAGTCCAGTCAGGGTTCTGTGTTCCAGTCCATTCAGGGATCTGTGTTTCAGTCCATTCAGTGCTCCGTGTTCTAGTACGGTCCGGCCTCCGTTTTCTAGTATAGTCAAGGCTCCGTGTTCCAGTACAGTCAGGGCTCTGTGTTCTAGACAATTCAGGGCTCCGTGTTATAGTCCATTCTGGACTCAGTGTTCTAGTACAGTCAGTCCTCCGTGTTCTAGAATAGTCAGGGCTCCGTGTTCCAGTACAGTCAGAGCTCTGTGTTCTAGACCGGACTGTGCTCTGCGTTCTAGTACAGTCAGCCCTCCGTGTTCCTGTATAGCCAGAGCTCTGTGTTCTAGAACTGTCAGTGCTCTGTGTTCTTATGCAGTCAGGGCTCTGTGTTCCGATCCATTCAGGGCTGCGTGTTCTAGACCAGAAAGTGCTCTGTGTTTTAGTACAGTGAGTCCTCCGTGTTCCAGTACAGTCAGGGCTCTGTATTCCAGTCCAGTCAGGGCTCTGTGTTCCAGTCCATTCAGGGCTGCGTGTTCTAGAACAGTCAGTGCTCTGTGTTCTAGACCAGGCAGGGTTCTGTGTTCTACTACAAACAGGACTCCGTGTTCCAGTATAGCCTGTGCTCTGTGTTCTATTCCATTTACTGATCTGTGTTCTAGTCCAGACAGTGTTCTGTGTTCTAGTACAGTCAGGCCTCCGTGTTCCAGTATAGTCAGGGCTCTGTGTTGCAGTCCAGTCAGGGCTCTGTGTTCTAGACCAGTTAGGGCCTATGTTCTATTCCATTCAGTGCTCTGTGTTCTAGACGAGACAGTGTGCTGTGTTCTAGTAGAGTCAGGCCTCCATTTTCCAATATAGTCAGGGCTCTGTGCTGCAGTCCAGTCAGGGCACCGTGTTCCAGTACAGTCAGGGCTTTGTGTTCTAGACGAGTCAGAGCTCCGTGTTCTTATGCAGTCAGGGTTCTGTTTTACAGTCACTTCAGGTCTCTGTGTTCCAGTCCAGTCAGGGCTCTGTGTTCTAGTCCAGTTAGGGCTCTGTGTTCTATTCCATTCAGTGCTCTGTGTTCTAGACCAGACAGTGTTCTGTGTTGTAGTACAGTCAGCCCTCCGTGTTCCAGTATAGTCAGGGTTCTGTGTTGCAGTCCAGTCAGGGCTCCGTGTTCCGGTACAGACAGGGCTTTGTGTTTTAGTCCAGTCAGTGCTCCGTGTTCTTATGCTGTCAGGGTTCTGTTTTACAGTCACTTCAGGGCTCTGTGTTCCAGTCCATTCAGTGCTCCGTGTTCTAATCCAGTCTGGGCTCTGTGTTCCAGTCACTTCAGGGCTCTGTCTTCCAGTCCATTCAGTGCTCCGTGTTCTAGTACAGACAGGCCTCCGTGTTCCTGTATAGCCAGAGCTCTGTGTTCTAGAACTGTCAGTGCTCCGTGTTCTTATGCAGTCAGGGCTCTGTGTTCCGATCCATTCAGGGCTGCGTGTTCTAGACCAGAAAGTGCTCTGTGTTTTAGTACAGTGAGTCCTCCGTGTTCCAGTACAGTCAGGGCTCTGTATTCCAGTCCAGTCAGGGCTCTGTGTTCCAGTCCATTCAGGGCTCTGTGTTCTAGACCAGTCAGTGCTCTGTGTTCTAGACCAGGCAGTGTTCTGTGTTCTACTACAAACAGGACTCCGTGTTCCAGTATAGCCTGTGCTCTGTGTTCTAGACCAGACAGTGTTCTGTGTTCTAATACAGTCAGTCCTCCGTGTTCCAGAACAGTCAGGGCTCTGTGTTCTATTCCATTCAGTGCTCTGTGTTCTAGACCAGACAGTGTTCTGTGTTGTAGTACAGTCAGCCCTCCGTGTTCCAGTATAGTCAGGGTTCTGTGTTGCAGTCCAGTCAGGGCTCCGTGTTCCAGTACAGACAGGGCTTTGTGTTTTAGTCCAGTCAGTGCTCCGTGTTCTTATGCTGTCAGGGTTCTGTTTTACAGTCACTTCAGGGCTCTGTGTTCCAGTCCATTCAGTGCTCCGTGTTCTAATCCAGTCTGGGCTCTGTGTTCCAGTCACTTCAGGGCTCTGTCTTCCAGTCCATTCAGTGCTCCGTGTTCTAGTACAGACAGGCCTCCGTGTTCCTGTATAGCCAGAGCTCTGTGTTCTAGAACTGTCAGTGCTCCGTGTTCTTATGCAGTCAGGGCTCTGTGTTCCGATCCATTCAGGGCTGCGTGTTCTAGACCAGAAAGTGCTCTGTGTTTTAGTACAGTGAGTCCTCCGTGTTCCAGTACAGTCAGGGCTCTGTATTCCAGTCCAGTCAGGGCTCTGTGTTCCAGTCCATTCAGGGCTCTGTGTTCTAGACCAGTCAGTGCTCTGTGTTCTAGACCAGGCAGTGTTCTGTGTTCTACTACAAACAGGACTCCGTGTTCCAGTATAGCCTGTGCTCTGTGTTCTAGACCAGACAGTGTTCTGTGTTCTAATACAGTCAGTCCTCCGTGTTCCAGAACAGTCAGGGCTCTGTGTTCTATTCCATTCAGTGCTCTGTGTTCTAGACCAGACAGTGTTCTGTGTTGTAGTACAGTCAGCCCTCCGTGTTCCAGTATAGTCAGGGTTCTGTGTTGCAGTCCAGTCAGGGCTCCGTGTTCCAGTACAGACAGGGCTTTGTGTTTTAGTCCAGTCAGTGCTCCGTGTTCTTATGCTGTCAGGGTTCTGTTTTACAGTCACTTCAGGGCTCTGTGTTCCAGTCCATTCAGTGCTCCGTGTTCTAATCCAGTCTGGGCTCTGTGTTCCAGTCACTTCAGGGCTCTGTCTTCCAGTCCATTCAGTGCTCCGTGTTCTAGTACAGACAGGCCTCCGTGTTCCTGTATAGCCAGAGCTCTGTGTTCTAGAACTGTCAGTGCTCCGTGTTCTTATGCAGTCAGGGCTCTGTGTTCCGATCCATTCAGGGCTGCGTGTTCTAGACCAGAAAGTGCTCTGTGTTTTAGTACAGTGAGTCCTCCGTGTTCCAGTACAGTCAGGGCTCTGTATTCCAGTCCAGTCAGGGCTCTGTGTTCCAGTCCATTCAGGGCTCTGTGTTCTAGACCAGTCAGTGCTCTGTGTTCTAGACCAGGCAGTGTTCTGTGTTCTACTACAAACAGGACTCCGTGTTCCAGTATAGCCTGTGCTCTGTGTTCTAGACCAGACAGTGTTCTGTGTTCTAATACAGTCAGTCCTCCGTGTTCCAGAACAGTCAGGGCTGTGTGTTCTATTCCATTTACTGATCTGTGTTCTAGTCCAGACAGTGTTCTGTGTTCTAGTACAGTCAGGCCTCCGTGTTCCAGTATAGTCAGGGCTCTGTGTTGCAGTCCAGTCAGGGCTCTGTGTACTAGACCAGTTAGGGCCTATGTTCTATTCCATTCAGTGCTCTGTGTTCTAGACGAGACAGTGTGCTGTGTTCTAGTAGAGTCAGGCCTCCATTTTCCAATATAGTCAGGGCTCTGTGCTGCAGTCCAGTCAGGGCACCGTGTTCCAGTACAGTCAGGGCTTTGTGTTCTAGACGAGTCAGAGCTCCGTGTTCTTATGCAGTCAGGGTTCTGTTTTACAGTCACTTCAGGTCTCTGTGTTCCAGTCCAGTCAGGGCTCTGTGTTCTAGTCCAGTTAGGGCTCTGTGTTCTATTCCATTCAGTGCTCTGTGTTCTAATCCAGTCTGGGCTCTGTGTTCCAGTCACTTCAGGGCTCTGTCTTCCAGTCCATTCAGTGCTCCGTGTTCTAATCCAGTCTGGGCTCTGTGTTCCAGTCACTTCAGGGCTCTGTCTTCCAGTCCATTCAGTGCTCCGTGTTCTAGTACAGACAGGCCTCCGTGTTCCTGTATAGCCAGAGCTCTGTGTTCTAGAACTGTCAGTGCTCCGTGTTCTTATGCAGTCAGGGCTCTGTGTTCCGATCCATTCAGGGCTGCGTGTTCTAGACCAGAAAGTGCTCTGTGTTTTAGTACAGTGAGTCCTCCGTGTTCCAGTACAGTCAGGGCTCTGTATTCCAGTCCAGTCAGGGCTCTGTGTTCCAGTCCATTCAGGGCTCTGTGTTCTAGACCAGTCAGTGCTCTGTGTTCTAGACCAGGCAGTGTTCTGTGTTCTACTACAAACAGGACTCCGTGTTCCAGTATAGCCTGTGCTCTGTGTTCTAGACCAGACAGTGTTCTGTGTTCTAATACAGTCAGTCCTCCGTGTTCCAGAACAGTCAGGGCTCTGTGTTCTATTCCATTTACTGATCTGTGTTCTAGTCCAGACAGTGTTCTGTGTTCTAGTACAGTCAGGCCTCCGTGTTCCAGTATAGTCAGGGCTCTGTGTTGCAGTCCAGTCAGGGCTCTGTGTTCTAGACCAGTTAGGGCCTATGTTCTATTCCATTCAGTGCTCTGTGTTCTAGACGAGACAGTGTGCTGTGTTCTAGTAGAGTCTGGCCTCCATTTTCCAATATAGTCAGGGCTCTGTGCTGCAGTCCAGTCAGGGCACCGTGTTCCAGTACAGTCAGGGCTTTGTGTTCTAGACGAGTCAGAGCTCCGTGTTCTTATGCAGTCAGGGTTCTGTTTTACAGTCACTTCAGGTCTCTGTGTTCCAGTCCAGTCAGGGCTCTGTGTTCTAGTCCAGTTAGGGCTCTGTGTTCTATTCCATTCAGGGCTCTGTGTTCTAGACCAGACAGTGTTCTGTGTTGTAGTACAGTCAGCCCTCCGTGTTCCAGTATAGTCAGGGTTCTGTGTTGCAGTCCAGTCAGGGCTCCGTGTTCCAGTACAGACAGGGCTTTGTGTTTTAGTCCAGTCAGTGCTCCGTGTTCTTATGCTGTCAGGGTTCTGTTTTACAGTCACTTCAGGTCTCTGTGTTCCAGTCCAGTCAGGGCTCTGTGTTCTAGTCCAGTTAGGGCTCTGTGTTCTATTCCATTCAGTGCTCTGTGTTCTAGACCAGACAGTGTTCTGTGTTGTAGTACAGTCAGCCCTCCGTGTTCCAGTATAGTCAGGGTTCTGTGTTGCAGTCCAGTCAGGGCTCCGTATTCCAGTACAGACAGGGCTTTGTGTTTTAGTCCAGTCAGTGCTCCGTGTTCTTATGCTGTCAGGGTTCTGTTTTACAGTCACTTCAGGGCTCTGTGTTCCAGTCCATTCAGTGCTCCGTGTTCTAATCCAGTCTGGGCTCTGTGTTCCAGTCACTTCAGGGCTCTGTCTTCCAGTCCATTCAGTGCTCCGTGTTCTAATACAGACAGGCCTCCGTGTTCTAGTATTGTCAGGGCTCCGTGTTCCAGTACAGTCAGAGCTCTGTGTTCTAGACCAGACTGTGCTCTGCGTTCTAGTACAGTCAGCCCTCCGTGTTCCTGTATAGCCAGAGCTCTGTGTTCTAGAACTGTCAGTGCTCCGTGTTCTTATGCAGTCAGGGCTCTGTGTTCCGATCCATTCAGGGCTGCGTGTTCTAGACCAGAAAGTTCTCTGTGTTTTAGTACAGTGAGTCCTCCGTGTTCCAGTACAGTCAGGGCTCTGTATTCCAGTCCAGTCAGGGCTCTGTGTTCCAGTCCATTCAGGGCTCTGTGTTCTAGACCAGTCAGTGCTCTGTGTTCTAGACCAGGCAGTGTTCTGTGTTCTACTACAAACAGGACTCCGTGTTCCAGTATAGCCTGTGCTCTGTGTTCTAGACCAGACAGTGTTCTGTGTTCTAATACAGTCAGTCCTCCGTGTTCCAGAACAGTCAGGGCTCTGTGTTCTATTCCATTTACTGATCTGTGTTCTAGTCCAGACAGTGTTCTGTGTTCTAGTACAGTCAGGCCTCCGTGTTCCAGTATAGTCAGGGCTCTGTGTTGCAGTCCAGTCAGGGCTCTGTGTTCTAGACCAGTTAGGGCCTATGTTCTATTCCATTCAGTGCTCTGTGTTCTAGAAGAGACAGTGTGCTGTGTTCTAGTAGAGTCTGGCCTCCATTTTCCAATATAGTCAGGGCTCTGTGCTGCAGTCCAGTCAGGGCACCGTGTTCCAGTACAGTCAGGGCTTTGTGTTCTAGACGAGTCAGAGCTCCGTGTTCTTATGCAGTCAGGGTTCTGTTTTACAGTCACTTCAGGTCTCTGTGTTCCAGTCCAGTCAGGGCTCTGTGTTCTAGTCCAGTTAGGGCTCTGTGTTCTATTCCATTCAGGGCTCTGTGTTCTAGACCAGACAGTGTTCTGTGTTGTAGTACAGTCAGCCCTCCGTGTTCCAGTATAGTCAGGGTTCTGTGTTGCAGTCCAGTCAGGGCTCCGTGTTCCAGTACAGACAGGGCTTTGTGTTTTAGTCCAGTCAGTGCTCCGTGTTCTTATGCTGTCAGGGTTCTGTTTTACAGTCACTTCAGGTCTCTGTGTTCCAGTCCAGTCAGGGCTCTGTGTTCTAGTCCAGTTAGGGCTCTGTGTTCTATTCCATTCAGTGCTCTGTGTTCTAGACCAGACAGTGTTCTGTGTTGTAGTACAGTCAGCCCTCCGTGTTCCAGTATAGTCAGGGTTCTGTGTTGCAGTCCAGTCAGGGCTCCGTGTTCCAGTACAGACAGGGCTTTGTGTTTTAGTCCAGTCAGTGCTCCGTGTTCTTATGCTGTCAGGGTTCTGTTTTACAGTCACTTCAGGGCTCTGTGTTCCAGTCCATTCGGTGCTCCGTGTTCTAATCCAGTCTGGGCTCTGTGTTCCAGTCACTTCAGGGCTCTGTCTTCCAGTCCATTCAGTGCTCCGTGTTCTAATACAGACAGGCCTCCGTGTTCTAGTATTGTCAGGGCTCCGTGTTCCAGTACAGTCAGAGCTCTGTGTTCTAGACCAGACTGTGCTCTGCGTTCTAGTACAGTCAGCCCTCCGTGTTCCTGTATAGCCAGAGCTCTGTGTTCTAGAACTGTCAGTGCTCCGTGTTCTTATGCAGTCAGGGCTCTGTGTTCCGATCCATTCAGGGCTGCGTGTTCTAGACCAGAAAGTGCTCTGTGTTTTAGTACAGTGAGTCCTCCGTGTTCCAGTACAGTCAGGGCTCTGTATTCCAGTCCAGTCAGGGCTCTGTGTTCCAGTCCATTCAGGGCTCTGTATTCTAGACCAGTCAGTGCTCTGTGTTCTAGACCAGGCAGTGTTCTGTGTTCTACTACAAACAGGACTCCGTGTTCCAGTATAGCCTGTGCTCTGTGTTCTAGACCAGACAGTGTTCTGTGTTCTAATACAGTCAGTCCTCCGTGTTCCAGAACAGTCAGGGCTCTGTGTTCTATTCCTTTTACTGATCTGTGTTCTAGTCCAGACAGTGTTCTGTGTTCTAGTACAGTCAGGCCTCCGTGTTCCAGTATAGTCAGGGCTCTGTGTTGCAGTCCAGTCAGGGCTCTGTGTTCTAGACCAGTTAGGGCCTATGTTCTATTCCATTCAGTGCTCTGTGTTCTAGACGAGACAGTGTGCTGTGTTCTAGTAGAGTCAGGCCTCCATTTTCCAATATAGTCAGGGCTCTGTGCTGCAGTCCAGTCAGGGCACCGTGTTCCAGTACAGTCAGGGCTTTGTGTTCTAGACGAGTCAGAGCTCCGTGTTCTTATGCAGTCAGGGTTCTGTTTTACAGTCACTTCAGGTCTCTGTGTTCCAGTCCAGTCAGGGCTCTGTGTTCTAGTCCAGTCAGGGCTCTGCGTTCCAGTCCAGTTAGGGCTCTGTGTTCTATTCCATTCAGTGCTCTGTGTTCTAGACCAGACAGTGTTCTGTGTTGTAGTACAGTCAGCCCTCCGTGTTCCAGTATAGTCAGGGTTCTGTGTTGCAGTCCAGTCAGAGCTCCGTGTTCCAGTACAGACAGGGCTTTGTGTTTTAGTCCAGTCAGTGCTCCGTGTTCTTATGCTGTCAGGGTTCTGTTTTACAGTCACTTCAGGGCTCTGTGTTCCAGTCCATTCAGTGCTCAGTGTTCTAGTACAGTCAGACCTCCGTGTTCTAGAATAGTCAGGGCTCCGTGTTCCAGTACAGTCAGAGCTCTGTCTTCTAGACCAGACTGTGCTCTGCGTTCTAGTACAGTCAGCCTCCGTGTTCCTGTATAGCCAGAGCTCTGTGTTCTAGAACTGTCAGTGCTCCGTGTTCTTATGCAGTCAGGGCTCTGTGTTCCGATCCATTCAGGGCTGCGTGTTCTAGACCAGAAAGTGCTCTGTGTTTTAGTACAGTGAGTCCTCCGTGTTCCAGTACAGTCAGGGCTCTGTATTGCAGTCCAGTCAGGGCTCTGTGTTCCAGTCCATTCAGGGCTCTGTATTCTAGACCAGTTAGGGCCTATGTTCTATTCCATTCAGTGCTCTGTGTTCTAGACGAGACAGTGTGCTGTGTTCTAGTAGAGTCAGGCCTCCATTTTCCAATATAGTCAGGGCTCTGTGCTGCAGTCCAGTCAGGGCACCGTGTTCCAGTACAGTCAGGGCTTTGTGTTCTAGACGAGTCAGAGCTCCGTGTTCTTATGCAGTCAGGGTTCTGTTTTACAGTCACTTCAGGTCTCTGTGTTCCAGTCCAGTCAGGGCTCTGTGTTCTAGTCCAGTCAGGGCTCTGTGTTCAAGTCCAGTTAGGGCTCTGTGTTCTATTCCATTCAGTGCTCTGTGTTCTAGACCAGACAGTGTTCTGTGTTGTAGTACAGTCAGCCCTCCGTGTTCCAGTATAGTCAGGGTTCTGTGTTGCAGTCCAGTCAGAGCTCCGTGTTCCAGTACAGACAGGGCTTTGTGTTTTAGTCCAGTCAGTGCTCCGTGTTCTTATGCTGTCAGGGTTCTGTTTTACAGTCACTTCAGGGCTCTGTGTTCCAGTCCATTCAGTGCTCAGTGTTCTAGTACAGTCAGACCTCCGTGTTCTAGAATAGTCAGGGCTCCGTGTTCCAGTACAGTCAGAGCTCTGTCTTCTAGACCAGACTGTGCTCTGCGTTCTAGTACAGTCAGCCTCCGTGTTCCTGTATAGCCAGAGCTCTGTGTTCTAGAACTGTCAGTGCTCCGTGTTCTTATGCAGTCAGGGCTCTGTGTTCCGATCCATTCAGGGCTGCGTGTTCTAGACCAGAAAGTGCTCTGTGTTTTAGTACAGTGAGTCCTCCGTGTTCCAGTACAGTCAGGGCTCTGTATTGCAGTCCAGTCAGGGCTCTGTGTTCCAGTCCATTCAGGGCTCTGTATTCTAGACCAGTCAGTGCTCTGTGTTCTAGACCAGGCAGTGTTCTGTGTTCTACTACAAACAGGACTCCGTGTTCCAGTATAGCCTGTGCTCTGTGTTCTAGACCAGACAGTGTTCTGTGTTCTAATACAGTCAGTCCTCCGTGTTCCAGAACAGTCAGGGCTCTGTGTTCTATTCCATTTACTGATCTGTGTTCTAGTCCAGACAGTGTTCTGTGTTCTAGTACAGTCAGGCCTCCGTGTTCCAGTATAGTCAGGGCTCTGTGTTGCAGTCCAGTCAGGGCTCTGTGTTCTAGACCAGTTAGGGCCTATGTTCTATTCCATTCAGTGCTCTGTGTTCTAGACGAGACAGTGTGCTGTGTTCTAGTAGAGTCAGGCCTCCATTTTCCAATATAGTCAGGGCTCTGTGCTGCAGTCCAGTCAGGGCACCGTGTTCCAGTACAGTCAGGGCTTTGTGTTCTAGACGAGTCAGAGCTCCGTGTTCTTATGCAGTCAGGGTTCTGTTTTACAGTCACTTCAGGTCTCTGTGTTCCAGTCCAGTCAGGGCTCTGTGTTCTAGTCCAGTCAGGGCTCTGTGTTCTATTGCATTCAGTGCTCTGTGTTCTAGACCAGACAGTGTTCTGTGTTGTAGTACATTCAGCCCTCCGTGTTCCAGTATAGTCAGGGTTCTGTGTTGCAGTCCAGTCAGGGCTCCGTGTTCCAGTACAGACAGGGCTTTGTGTTCTAGTCCAGTCAGTGCTCCGTGTTCTTATGCTGTCAGGGTTCTGTTTTACAGTCACTTCAGGGCTCTGTGTTCCAGTCCATTCAGTGCTCCGTGTTCTAATCCAGTCTGGGCTCTGTGTTCCAGTCACTTCAGGGCTCTGTCTTCCAGTCCATTCAGTGCTCCGTGTTCTAGTACAGACAGGCCTCCGTGTTCTAGTATTGTCAGGGCTCCGTGTTCCAGTACAGTCAGGGCTCTGTGTTCTAGACCAGAAGGTGCTCTGTGTTTTAGTGCAGTCAGTCCTCCGTGTTCCAGAACAGTCAGGGCTCCGTGTTGCAGTCCAGTCAGGGCTCTGTGTTGCAGTCCAGTCAGGGCTCCGTGTTCCAGTACAGTCAGGGCCCTGTGTTCTAGACAAGTCAGTGCACTGTGTTCTAGAACAGACAGTGTTCTGTGTTCTAGTACGGTCAGGGCACCGTGTTCCATATAGTCAGGGCTCTGTGTTCTAGACCAGTCATTGCACCGTGTTCTTATGAAGTCAGGGCTCCGTGTTCCAGTCCATTCAGGTCTGCGTGTTCTAGTCCAGTCAGGGATCCGCTTTCCAGTACAGTCAGGGCTATGTGTTCTAGACCAGTCCGTCTTCTGTGTTCTAGACCAGACAGTGCTCTGTGTTTTAGTACAGACAGTCCTCCGTGTTCCAGTACAGTCAGGGCTCTGTTCTACTCCATTCAGTGCTCTGTGTTCTAGACCGGACAGGGCTCTGTGTTCTAGTACAGACAGGCCCCTGTGTTCCAGTATAGTCAGGGCTGTGTGTTGCAGTCCAGTCAGGGCTCCGTTTTCCAGTCCATTCAGGGCTCTGTGTTCCAGTCCATTCCGGTCTGCGTTTTCTAGTCCAGTCAGGGTTCTGTGTTCCAGTCCATTCAGGGATCTGTGTTCCAGTCCATTCAGTGCTCCGTGTTCTACTACGGTCCGGCCTCCGTTTTCTAGTATAGTCAAGGCTCCGTGTTCCAGTACAGTCAGGGCTCTGTGTTCTAGACAATTCAGGGCTCCGTGTTTTAGTCCATTCTGGACTCAGTGTTCTAGTACAGTCAGACCTCCGTGTTCTAGAATAGTCAGGGCTCCGTGTTCCAGTACAGTCAGAGCTCTGTGTTCTAGACCAGACTGTGCTCTGCGTTCTAGTACAGTCAGCCCTCCGTGTTCCTGTATAGCCAGAGCTCTGTGTTCTAGAACTGTCAGTGCTCCGTGTTCTTATGCAGTCAGGGCTCTGTGTTCCGATCCATTCAGGGCTGCGTGTTCTAGACCAGAAAGTGCTCTGTGTTTTAGTACAGTGAGTCCTCCGTGTTCCAGTACAGTCAGGGCTCTGTATTCCAGTCCAGTCAGGGCTCTGTGTTCCAGTCCATTCAGGGCTCTGTATTCTAGACCAGTCAGTGCTCTGTGTTCTAGACCAGGCAGTGTTCTGTGTTCTACTACAAACAGGACTCCGTGTTCCAGTATAGACTGTGCTCTGTGTTCTAGACCAGACAGTGTTCTGTGTTCTAATACAGTCAGTCCTCCGTGTTCCAGAACAGTCAGGGCTCTGTGTTCTATTCCATTTACTGATCTGTGTTCTAGTCCAGACAGTGTTCTGTGTTCTAGTACAGTCAGGCCTCCGTGTTCCAGTATAGTCAGGGCTCTGTGTTGCAGTCCAGTCAGGGCTCTGTGTTCTAGACCAGTTAGGGCCTATGTTCTATTCCATTCAGTGCTCTGTGTTCTAGACGAGACAGTGTGCTGTGTTCTAGTAGAGTCAGGCCTCCATTTTCCAATATAGGGCTCTGTGCTGCAGTCCAGTCAGGGCACCGTGTTCCAGTACAGTCAGGGCTTTGTGTTCTAGACGAGTCAGAGCTCCGTGTTCTTATGCAGTCAGGGTTCTGTTTTACAGTCACTTCAGGTCTCTGTGTTCCAGTCCAGTCAGGGCTCTGTGTTCTAGTCCAGTTAGGGCTCTGTGTTCTATTCCATTCAGTGCTCTGTGTTCTAGACGAGACAGTGTGCTGTGTTCTAGTAGAGTCAGGCCTCCATTTTCCAATATAGTCAGGGCTCTGTGCTGCAGTCCAGTCAGGGCACCGTGTTCCAGTACAGTCAGGGCTTTGTGTTCTAGACGAGTCAGAGCTCCGTGTTCTTATGCAGTCAGGGTTCTGTTTTACAGTCACTTCAGGTCTCCGTGTTCCAGTATAGTCAGGGCTCTGTGTTGCAGTCCAGTCAGGGCTCTGTGTTCTAGACCAGTTAGGGCCTATGTTCTATTCCATTCAGTGCTCTGTGTTCTAGACGAGACAGTGTGCTGTGTTCTAGTAGAGTCAGGCCTCCATTTTCCAATATAGTCAGGGCTCTGTGCTGCAGTCCAGTCAGGGCACCGTGTTCCAGTACAGTCAGGGCTTTGTGTTCTAGACGAGTCAGAGCTCCGTGTTCTTATGCAGTCAGGGTTCTGTTTTACAGTCACTTCAGGTCTCTGTGTTCCAGTCCAGTCAGGGCTCTGTGTTCTAGTCCAGTCAGGGCTCTGTGTTCTATTCCATTCAGTGCTCTGTGTTCTAGACCAGACAGTGTTCTGTGTTGTAGTACATTCAGCCCTCCGTGTTCCAGTATAGTCAGGGTTCTGTGTTGCAGTCCAGTCAGGGCTCCGTGTTCCAGTACAGACAGGGCTTTGTGTTCTAGTCCAGTCAGTGCTCCGTGTTCTTATGCTGTCAGGGTTCTGTTTTACAGTCACTTCAGGGCTCTGTGTTCCAGTCCATTCAGTGCTCCGTGTTCTAATCCAGTCTGGGCTCTGTGTTCCAGTCACTTCAGGGCTCTGTCTTCCAGTCCATTCAGTGCTCCGTGTTCTAGTACAGACTGGCCTCCGTGTTCTAGTATTGTCAGGGCTCCGTGTTCCAGTACAGTCAGGGCTCTGTGTTCTAGACCAGACAGTGCTCTGTGTTCTAGTACAGTCAGGTCTCCGTGTTCCAGTATAGTCAGAGCTCTGTGTTCTAGAACTGTCAGTGATCCGTTATCTTATGCAGTCAGGGCTCTGTGTGCCGGTCCATTCAGGGCTGCGTGTTCTAGACCAGAAGGTGCTCTGTGTTTTAGTGCAGTCAGTCCTCCGTGTTCCAGAACAGTCAGGGCTCCGTGTTGTAGTCCAGTCAGGGCTCTGTGTTGCAGTCCAGTCAGGGCTCCGTGTTCCAGTACAGTCAGTGCACTGTGTTCTAGAACAGACAGTGTTCTGTGTTCTAGTACGGTCAGGGCACCGTGTTCCATATAGTCAGGGCTCTGTGTTCTAGACCAGTCATTGCACCGTGTTCTTATGAAGTCAGGGCTCCGTGTTCCAGTCCATTCAGGTCTGCGTGTTCTAGTCCAGTCAGGGATCCGCTTTCCAGTACAGTCAGGGCTATGTGTTCTAGACCAGTCCGTCTTCTGTGTTCTAGACCAGACAGTGCTCTGTGTTTTAGTACAGACAGTCCTCCGTGTTCCAGTACAGTCAGGGCTCTGTTCTACTCCATTCAGTGCTCTGTGTTCTAGACCGGACAGGGCTGTGTGTTCTAGTACAGACAGGCCCCTGTGTTCCAGTATAGTCAGGGCTGTGTGTTCCAGTCCATTCCGGTCTGCGTTTTCTAGTCCAGTCAGGGTTCTGTGTTCCAGTCCATTCAGGGATCTGTGTTCCAGTCCATTCAGTGCTCCGTGTTCTACTACGGTCCGGCCTCCGTTTTCTAGTATAGTCAAGGCTCCGTGTTCCAGTACAGTCAGGGCTCTGTGTTCTAGACAATTCAGGGCTCCGTGTTTTAGTCCATTCTGGACTCAGTGTTCTAGTACAGTCAGACCTCCGTGTTCTAGAATAGTCAGGGCTCCGTGTTCCAGTACAGTCAGAGCTCTGTGTTCTAGACCAGACTGTGCTCTGCGTTCTAGTGCAGTCAGCCCTCCGTGTTCCTGTATAGCCAGAGCTCTGTGTTCTAGAACTGTCAGTGCTCCGTGTTCTTATGCAGTCAGGGCTCTGTGTTCCGATCCATTCAGGGCTGCGTGTTCTAGACCAGAAAGTGCTCTGTGTTTTAGTACAGTGAGTCCTCCGTGTTCCAGTACAGTCAGGGCTCTGTATTCCAGTCCAGTCAGGGCTCTGTGTTCCAGTCCATTCAAGGCTCTGTGTTCCATTCCATTTACTGATCTGTGTTCTAGTCCAGACAGTGTTCTGTGTTCTAGTACAGTCAGGCCTCCGTGTTCCAGTATAGTCAGGGCTCTGTGTTGCAGTCCAGTCAGGGCTCTGTGTTCTAGACCAGTTAGGGCCTATGTTCTATTCCATTCAGTGCTCTGTGTTCTAGACGAGACAGTGTGCTGTGTTCTAGTAGAGTCAGGCCTCCATTTTCCAATATAGTCAGGGCTCTGTGCTGCAGTCCAGTCAGGGCACCGTGATATTATGCAGTCAGGGCTCTGTGTTCCGGTCCATTCAGGGCTCAGTGTTCTAGTCCAGTCAGGGCTCCGTGTTTCTATACAGTCAGGTCTCCGTGTTCCAGTATAGTCAGAGCTCTGTGTTCTAGAACTGTCAGTGATCCGTTATCTTATGCAGTCAGGGCTCTGTGTGCCGGTCCATTCAGGGCTGCGTGTTCTAGACCAGAAGGTGCTCTGTGTTTTAGTGCAGTCAGTCCTCCGTGTTCCAGTACAGTCAGGGCTCCGTGTTGCAGTCCAGTCAGGGCTCTGTGTTGCAGTCCAGTCAGGGCTCCGTGTTCCAGTACAGTCAGGGCCCTGTGTTCTAGACAAGTCAGTGCACTGTGTTCTAGAACAGACAGTGTTCTGTGTTCCAGTACAGTCAGGGCACCGTGTTCCATATAGTCAGGGCTCTGTGTTCTAGACCAGTCATTGCACCGTGTTCTTATGAAGTCAGGGCTCCGTGTTCCAGTCCATTCAGGTCTGCGTGTTCTAGTCCAGTCAGGGATCCGCTTTCCAGTACAGTCAGGGCTATGTTTTCTAGACCAGTCCGTCTTCTGTGTTCTAGACCAGACAGTGCTCTGTGTTTTAGTACAGACAGTCCTCCGTGTTCCAGTACATTCAGGGCTCTGTTCTATTCCATTCAGTGCTCTGTGTTCTAGACCGGACAGGGCTCTGTGTTCCAGTCCAGTCAGGGCTCTGTGTTCCAGTCCACTGAGGTCTCCGTGTTCCAGTCCAGTCAGGGCTCTGTGTTCTAGTCCAGTCAGGGCTCTGTGTTCCAGTCCAGTCAGGGCTCTGTGTTCCAGTCCAGTCAGGACTCCGTGTTCCAGTCCAGTCAGGGCTCAGTTTTCCAGTCCATTCAGGGCTCTGTGTTCCAGTCCATTCCGGTCTGCGTTTTCTAGTCCAGTCAGGGTTCTGTGTTCCAGTCCATTCAGGGATCTGTGTTCCAGTCCATTCAGTGCACCGTGTTCTAGTACGGTCCGTCCTCCGTTTTCTAGTATAGTCAAGGCTCCGTGTTCCAGTACAGTCAGGGCTCTGTGTTCTAGATAATTCAGGGCTCCGTGTTTTAGTCCATTCTGGACTCAGTGTTCTAGTACAGTCAGGCCTCCGTGTTCTAGAATAGTCAGGGCTCCGTGTTCTTATGCAGTCAGGGCTCTGTGTTCCGATCCATTCAGGGCTGCGTGTTCTAGACCAGAAAGTGCTCTGTGTTTTAGTACAGTGAGTCCTCCGTGTTCCAGTACAGTCAGGGCTCTGTATTCCAGTCCAGTCAGGGCTCTGTGTTCCAGTCCATTCAGGGCTCTGTGTTCTAGACCAGTCAGTGCTCTGTGTTCTAGACCAGGCAGTGTTCTGTGTTCTACTACAAACAGGACTCCGTGTTCCAGTATAGCCTGTGCTCTGTGTTCTAGACCAGACAGTGTTCTGTGTTCTAATACAGTCAGTCCTCCGTGTTCCAGAACAGTCAGGGCTCTGTGTTCTATTCCATTTACTGATCTGTGTTCTAGTCCAGACAGTGTTCTGTGTTCTAGTACAGTCAGGCCTCCGTGTTCCAGTATAGTCAGGGCTCTGTGTTGCAGTCCAGTCAGGGCTCTGTGTTCTAGACCAGTTAGGGCCTATGTTCTATTCCATTCAGTGCTCTGTGTTCTAGACGAGACAGTGTGCTGTGTTCTAGTAGAGTCAGGCCTCCATTTTCCAATATAGTCAGGGCTCTGTGCTGCAGTCCAGTCAGGGCACCGTGTTCCAGTACAGTCAGGGCTTTGTGTTCTAGACGAGTCAGAGCTCCGTGTTCTTATGCAGTCAGGGTTCTGTTTTACAGTCACTTCAGGTCTCTGTGTTCCAGTCCAGTCAGGGCTCTGTGTTCTAGTCCAGTTAGGGCTCTGTGTTCTATTCCATTCAGTGCTCTGTGTTCTAGACCAGACAGTGTTCTGTGTTGTAGTACAGTCAGCCCTCCGTGTTCCAGTATAGTCAGGGTTCTGTGTTGCAGTCCAGTCAGGGCTCCGTGTTCCAGTACAGTCAGGGATCTGTGTTCCAGTCCATTCAGTGCTCCGTGTTATAGTACGGTCAGGCCTCCGTTTTCTAGTATAGTCAAGGCTCCGTGTTCTAGTACAGTCAGGCCTCCGTGTTCTAGAATAGTCAGGGCTCCGTGTTCCTGTACAGTCAGAGCTCTGTGTTCTAGACCAGACTGTGCTCTGCGTTGTAGTACAGTCAGCCCTCCGTGTTCCTGTATAGTCAGAGCTCTGTGTTCTAGAACTGTCAGTGCTCCGTGTTCTTATGCAGTCAGGGCTCTGTGTTCCGATCCATTCAGGGCTGCGTGTTCTAGACCAGAAAGTGCTCTGTGTTTTAGTACAGTGAGTCCTCCGTGTTCCAGTACAGTCAGGGCTCTGTATTCCAGTCCAGTCAGGGCTCTGTGTTCCAGTCCATTCAAGGCTCTGTGTTCCATTCCATTTACTGATCTGTGTTCTAGTCCAGACAGTGTTCTGTGTTCTAGTACAGTCAGGCCTCCGTGTTCCAGTATAGTCAGGGCTCTGTGTTGCAGTCCAGTCAGGGCTCTGTGTTCTAGACCAGTTAGGGCCTATGTTCTATTCCATTCAGTGCTCTGTGTTCTAGACGAGACAGTGTGCTGTGTTCTAGTAGAGTCAGGCCTCCATTTTCCAATATAGTCAGGGCTCTGTGCTGCAGTCCAGTCAGGGCACCGTGATATTATGCAGTCAGGGCTCTGTGTTCCGGTCCATTCAGGGCTCAGTGTTCTAGTCCAGTCAGGGCTCCGTGTTTCTATACAGTCAGGTCTCCGTGTTCCAGTATAGTCAGAGCTCTGTGTTCTAGAACTGTCAGTGATCCGTTATCTTATGCAGTCAGGGCTCTGTGTGCCGGTCCATTCAGGGCTGCGTGTTCTAGACCAGAAGGTGCTCTGTGTTTTAGTGCAGTCAGTCCTCCGTGTTCCAGTACAGTCAGGGCTCCGTGTTGCAGTCCAGTCAGGGCTCTGTGTTGCAGTCCAGTCAGGGCTCCGTGTTCCAGTACAGTCAGGGCCCTGTGTTCTAGACAAGTCAGTGCACTGTGTTCTAGAACAGACAGTGTTCTGTGTTCCAGTACAGTCAGGGCACCGTGTTCCATATAGTCAGGGCTCTGTGTTCTAGACCAGTCATTGCACCGTGTTCTTATGAAGTCAGGGCTCCGTGTTCCAGTCCATTCAGGTCTGCGTGTTCTAGTCCAGTCAGGGATCCGCTTTCCAGTACAGTCAGGGCTATGTTTTCTAGACCAGTCCGTCTTCTGTGTTCTAGACCAGACAGTGCTCTGTGTTTTAGTACAGACAGTCCTCCGTGTTCCAGTACATTCAGGGCTCTGTTCTATTCCATTCAGTGCTCTGTGTTCTAGACCGGACAGGGCTCTGTGTTCCAGTCCAGTCAGGGCTCTGTGTTCCAGTCCACTGAGGTCTCCGTGTTCCAGTCCAGTCAGGGCTCTGTGTTCTAGTCCAGTCAGGGCTCTGTGTTCCAGTCCAGTCAGGGCTCTGTGTTCCAGTCCAGTCAGGACTCCGTGTTCCAGTCCAGTCAGGGCTCAGTTTTCCAGTCCATTCAGGGCTCTGTGTTCCAGTCCATTCCGGTCTGCGTTTTCTAGTCCAGTCAGGGTTCTGTGTTCCAGTCCATTCAGGGATCTGTGTTCCAGTCCATTCAGTGCACCGTGTTCTAGTACGGTCCGTCCTCCGTTTTCTAGTATAGTCAAGGCTCCGTGTTCCAGTACAGTCAGGGCTCTGTGTTCTAGATAATTCAGGGCTCCGTGTTTTAGTCCATTCTGGACTCAGTGTTCTAGTACAGTCAGGCCTCCGTGTTCTAGAATAGTCAGGGCTCCGTGTTCTTATGCAGTCAGGGCTCTGTGTTCCGATCCATTCAGGGCTGCGTGTTCTAGACCAGAAAGTGCTCTGTGTTTTAGTACAGTGAGTCCTCCGTGTTCCAGTACAGTCAGGGCTCTGTATTCCAGTCCAGTCAGGGCTCTGTGTTCCAGTCCATTCAGGGCTCTGTGTTCTAGACCAGTCAGTGCTCTGTGTTCTAGACCAGGCAGTGTTCTGTGTTCTACTACAAACAGGACTCCGTGTTCCAGTATAGCCTGTGCTCTGTGTTCTAGACCAGACAGTGTTCTGTGTTCTAATACAGTCAGTCCTCCGTGTTCCAGAACAGTCAGGGCTCTGTGTTCTATTCCATTTACTGATCTGTGTTCTAGTCCAGACAGTGTTCTGTGTTCTAGTACAGTCAGGCCTCCGTGTTCCAGTATAGTCAGGGCTCTGTGTTGCAGTCCAGTCAGGGCTCTGTGTTCTAGACCAGTTAGGGCCTATGTTCTATTCCATTCAGTGCTCTGTGTTCTAGACGAGACAGTGTGCTGTGTTCTAGTAGAGTCAGGCCTCCATTTTCCAATATAGTCAGGGCTCTGTGCTGCAGTCCAGTCAGGGCACAGTGTTCCAGTACAGTCAGGGCTTTGTGTTCTAGACGAGTCAGAGCTCCGTGTTCTTATGCAGTCAGGGTTCTGTTTTACAGTCACTTCAGGTCTCTGTGTTCCAGTCCAGTCAGGGCTCTGTGTTCTAGTCCAGTTAGGGCTCTGTGTTCTATTCCATTCAGTGCTCTGTGTTCTAGACCAGACAGTGTTCTGTGTTGTAGTACAGTCAGCCCTCCGTGTTCCAGTATAGTCAGGGTTCTGTGTTGCAGTCCAGTCAGGGCTCCGTGTTCCAGTACAGTCAGGGATCTGTGTTCCAGTCCATTCAGTGCTCCGTGTTATAGTACGGTCAGGCCTCCGTTTTCTAGTATAGTCAAGGCTCCGTGTTCTAGTACAGTCAGGCCTCCGTGTTCTAGAATAGTCAGGGCTCCGTGTTCCTGTACAGTCAGAGCTCTGTGTTCTAGACCAGACTGTGCTCTGCGTTGTAGTACAGTCAGCCCTCCGTGTTCCTGTATAGTCAGAGCTCTGTGTTCTAGAACTGTCAGTGCTCCGTGTTCTTATGCAGTCAGGGCTCTGTGTTCCGATCCATTCAGGGCTGCGTGTTCTAGACCAGAAAGTGCTCTGTGTTTTAGTACAGTGAGTCCTCCGTGTTCCAGTACAGTCAGGGCTCTGTATTCCAGTCCACTCAGGGCTCTGTGTTCCAGTCCATTCAGGGCTCTGTGTTCTAGACCAGTCAGTGCTCTGTGTTCTAGACCAGGCAGTGTTCTGTGTTCTACTACAAACAGGTCTCCGTGTTCCAGTATAGCCTGTGCTCTGTGTTCTAGTCCAGACAGTGTTCTGTGTTCTAGTACTGTCAGGCCTCCGTGTTCCAGTATAGTCAGGGCTCTGTGTTCTAGACCAGTTAGGGCCTATGTTCTATTCCATTCAGTGCTCTGTGTTCTAGACGAGACAGTGTGCTGTGTTCTAGTAGAGTCAGGCCTCCATTTTCCAATATAGTCAGGGCTCTGTGCTGCAGTCCAGTCAGGGCACCGTGTTCCAGTACAGTCAGGGCTTTGTGTTCTAGACGAGTCAGAGCTCCGTGTTCTTATGCAGTCAGGGTTCTGTTTTACAGTCACTTCAGGTCTCTGTGTTCCAGTCCAGTCAGGGCTCTGTGTTCTAGTCCAGTTAGGGCTCTGTGTTCTATTCCATTCAGTGCTCTGTGTTCTAGACCAGACAGTGTTCTGTGTTGTAGTAGAGTCAGCCCTCCGTGTTCCAGTATAGTCAGGGCTCTGTGTTGCAGTCCAGTCAGGGCTCCGTGTTCCAGTACAGACAGGGCTTTGTGTTCTAGTCCAGTCAGTGCTCCGTGTTCTTATGCTGTCAGGGTTCTGTTTTACAGTCACTTCAGGGCTCTGTGTTCCAGTCCATTCAGTGCTCCGTGTTCTAATCCAGTCTGGGCTCTGTGTTCCAGTCACTTCAGGGCTCTGTCTTCCAGTCCATTCAGTGCTCCGTGTTCTAGTACAGACTGGCCTCCGTGTTCTAGTATTGTCAGGGCTCCGTGTTCCAGTACAGTCAGGGCTCTGTGTTCTAGACCAGACAGTGCTCTGTGTTCTAGTACAGTCAGGTCTCCGTGTTCCAGTATAGTCAGAGCTCTGTGTTCTAGAACTGTCAGTGATCCGTTATCTTATGCAGTCAAGGCTCTGTGTTCCGGTCCATTCAGGGCTCAGTGTTCTAGTCCAGTCAGGGCTCCGTGTTTCTATACAGTCAGGTCTCCGTGTTCCAGTATAGTCAGGGCTCCGTGTTGCAGTCCAGTCAGGGCTCTGTGTTCTAGACAAGTCAGTGCACTGTGTTCTAGAACAGACAGTGTTCTGTGTTCTACTACAGTCAGGGCACCGTGTTCCTTTTAGTCAGGGCTCTGTGTTCTAGACCAGTCATTGCACCGTGTTCTTATGAAGTCAGGGCTCCGTGTTCCAGTCCATTCGGGTCTGCGTGTTCTAGTCCAGTCAGGGATCCGCTTTCCAGTACAGTCAGGGCTATGTGTTCTAGACCAGTCCGTCTTCTGTGCTCTAGACCAGACAGTGCTCTGTGTTTTAGTACAGACAGTCCTCCGTGTTCCAGTACATTCAGGGCTCTGTTCTACTCCATTCAGTGCTCTGTGTTCTAGACCGGACAGGGCTCTGTGTTCTAGTACAGACAGGCCCCTGTGTTCCAGTATAGTCAGGGCTCTGTGTTGCATTCCAGTCAGGGCTCCGTTTTCCAGTCCATTCAGGGCTCTGTGTTCCAGTCCATTCCGGTCTGCGTTTTCTAGTCCAGTCAGGGTTCTGTGTTCCAGTCCAGTCAGGCCTCCGTGTTCTAGTATTGTCAGGACTCCGTGATCCAGTACAGTCAGGGCTCTGTGTTCTAGTCCAGTCAGGGCTCCGTGTTTCTATACAGTCAGGTCTCCGTGTTCCATTATAGTCAGGGCTCGGTGTTCTAGTCCAGTCAGGGCTCCGTGTTCCAGTACTGTCAGGGCTCTGTGTTCTAGACCAGTCAGTGTTCTGTGTTCTAGACCAGACTGTGCTCTGCGTTTTAGTACAGTCAGTTTTCCGTGTTCCAGTACAGTCAGGGCAGAGTGTTCAACTCCATTCAGTGCTCTGTTTTCTAGACCAGACAGGGCTCCGTGTTCTAGTACAGACAGGCCTCCGTGTTCCAGTATAGTCAGGGCTCTGTGTTCTAGACCAGACAGTGCTCTGTGTTCTAGTACAGTCAGGTCTCCGTGTTCCAGTATAGTCAGAGCTCTGTGTTCTAGAACTGTCAGTGATCCGTTATCTTATGCAGTCAAGGCTCTGTGTTCCGGTCCATTCAGGGCTCAGTGTTCTAGTCCAGTCAGGGCTCCGTGTTTCTATACAGTCAGGTCTCCGTGTTCCAGTATAGTCAGGGCTCCGTGTTGCAGTCCAGTCAGGGCTCTGTGTTCTAGACAAGTCAGTGCACTGTGTTCTAGAACAGACAGTGTTCTGTGTTCTACTACAGTCAGGGCACCGTGTTCCATATAGTCAGGGCTCTGTGTTCTAGACCAGTCATTGCACCGTGTTCTTATGAAGTCAGGGCTCCGTGTTCCAGTCCATTCGGGTCTGCGTGTTCTAGTCCAGTCAGGGATCCGCTTTCCAGTACAGTCAGGGCTATGTGTTCTAGACCAGTCCGTCTTCTGTGCTCTAGACCAGACAGTGCTCTGTGTTTTAGTACAGACAGTCCTCCGTGTTCCAGTACATTCAGGGCTCTGTTCTACTCCATTCAGTGCTCTGTGTTCTAGCCCGGACAGGGCTCTGTGTTCTAGTACAGACAGGCCCCTGTGTTCCAGTATAGTCAGGGCTCTGTGTTGCATTCCAGTCAGGGCTCCGTTTTCCAGTCCATTCAGGGCTCTGTGTTCCAGTCCATTCCGGTCTGCGTTTTCTAGTCCAGTCAGGGTTCTGTGTTCCAGTCCAGTCAGGCCTCCGTGTTCTAGTATTGTCAGGACTCCGTGATCCAGTACAGTCAGGGCTCTGTGTTCTAGTCCAGTCAGGGCTCCGTGTTTCTATACAGTCAGGTCTCCGTGTTCCAGTATAAGAGCTCTGTGTTCTAGAACTGTCAGTGATCCGTTATCTTATGCAGTCAGGGCTCTGTGTGCCGGTCCATTCAGGGCTGCGTGTTCTAGACAAGAAAGTGCTCTGTGTTTTAGTGCAGTCAGTCCTCCGTGTTCCAGTACAGTCAGGGCTCCGTGTTCCAGTACAGTCAGGGCTCTGTGTTCTAGACAAGTCAGTGCACCGTGTTCTTATGAAGTCAGGGCTCCGTGTTCCAGTCCATTCAGGTCTGCGTGTTCTAGAACAGACAGTGTTCTGTATTCTAGTACAGTCAGGGCACCGTGTTCCATATAGTCAGGGCTCTGTGTTCTAGACCAGTCATTGCACCGTGTTCTTATGAAGTCAGGGCTCCGTGTTCCAGTCCATTCAGGTCTGCGTGTTCTAGTCCAGTCAGGGATCCGCTTTCCAGTACAGTCAGGGCTATGTGTTCCAGTCCAGTCAGGCCTCCGTGTTCTAGTATTGTCAGGACTCCGTGATCCAGTACAGTCAGGGCTCAGTGTTCTAGTCCAGTCAGGGCTCCGTGTTTCTATACAGTCAGGTCTCCGTGTTCCAGTATAAGAGCTCTGTGTTCTAGAACTGTCAGTGATCCGTTATCTTATGCAGTCAGGGCTCTGTGTGCCGGTCCATTCAGGGCTGCGTGTTCTAGACAAGAAAGTGCTCTGTGTTTTAGTGCAGTCAGTCCTCCGTGTTCCAGTACAGTCAGGGCTCCGTGTTGCAGTCCAGTCAGGGCTCTATGTTGCAGTCCAGTCAGGGCTCCGTGTTCCAGTACAGTCAGGGCTCTGTGTTCTAGACAAGTCAGTGCACCGTGTTCTTATGAAGTCAGGGCTCCGTGTTCCAGTCCATTCAGGTCTGCGTGTTCTAGAACAGACAGTGTTCTGTGTTCTAGTACAGTCAGGGCACCGTGTTCCATATAGTCAGGGCTCTGTGTTCTAGACCAGTCATTGCACCGTGTTCTTATGAAGTCAGGGCTCCGTGTTCCAGTCCATTCAGGTCTGCGTGTTCTAGTCCAGTCAGGGATCCGCTTTCCAGTACAGTCAGGGCTATGTGTTCTAGACCAGTCCGTCTTCTGTGTTCTATTCCATTCAGTGCTCTGTGTTCTAGACCAGACAGTGTTCTGTGTTGTAGTACAGTCAGCCCTCCGTGTTCCAGTATAGTCAGGGCTCTGTGTTGCAGTCCAGTCAGGGCTCCGTGTTCCAGTACAGACAGGGCTTTGTGTTCTAGTCCAGTCAGTGCTCCGTGTTCTTATGCTGTCAGGGTTCTGTTTTACAGTCACTTCAGGGCTCTGTGTTCCAGTCCATTCAGTGCTCTGTGTTCTAATCCAGTCTGGGCTCTGTGTTCCAGTCACTTCAGGGCTCTGTCTTCCAGTCCATTCAGTGCTCCGTGTTCTAGTACAGTCAGGCCTCCGTGTTCCAGTATAGTCAGAGCTCTGTGTTCAAGAACTGTCAGTGATCCGTTATCTTATGCAGTCAGGGCTCTGTGTTCTAGACAAGTCAGTGCACTGTGTTCTAGAACAGACAGTGTTCTGTGTTCTAGTACAGTCAGGGCACCGTGTTCCATATAGTCAGGTCTCTGTGTTCTAGACCAGTCATTGCACCGTGTTCTTATGAAGTCAGTGCTCCGTGTTCCAGTCCATTCAGGTCTGCGTGTTCTAGTACAGTCAGGCCTCCGTGTTCTAGAATAGTCAGGGCTCCGTGTTCCAGTATAGTCAGAGCTCTGTGTTCTAGACCAGACTGTGCTCTGCGTTCTAGTACAGTCAGGCCTCCGTGTTCCAGTATAGTCAGAGCTCTGTGTTCAAGAACTGTCAGTGCTCCGTGTTCTTATGCAGTCAGGGCTCTGTGTGCCGGTCCATTCAGGGCTGCGTGTTGCAGTCCAGTCAGGGCTCCGTTTTCCAGTCCATTCAGGGCTCTGTGTTCCAGTCCATTCCGGTCTGCGTTTTCTAGACAATTCAGGGCTCCGTGTTTTAGTCCATTCTGGACTCAGTGTTCTAGTACAGTCAGGCCTCCGTGTTCTAGAATAGTCAGGGCTCCGTGTTCCAGTACAGTCAGAGCTCTGTGTTATAGACCAGACTGTGCTCTGCGTTCTAGTACAGTCAGGCCTCCGTGTTCCAGTATAGTCAGAGCTCTGTGTTCAAGAACTGTCAGTGCTCCGTGTTCTTATGCAGTCAGGGCTCTGTGTGCCGGTCCATTCAGGGCTGCGTGTTCTAGACCAGAAAGTGCTCTGTGTTTTAGTGCAGTCAGTCCTCCGTGTTCCAGTACAGTCAGGGCTCCGTGTTGCAGTCCAGTCAGGGCTCTGTGTTGCAGTCCAGTCAGGGCTCCGTGTTCCAGTACAGTCAGGGCTCTGTGTTCTAGACAAGTCAGTGCACTGTGTTCTAGAACAGACAGTGTTCTGTGTTCTAGTACAGTCAGGGCACCGTGTTCCATATAGTCAGGGCTCTGTGTTCTAGACCAGTCATTGCACCGTGTTCTTATGAAGTCAGGGCTCCGTGTTCCAGTCCATTCAGGTCTGCGTGTTCTAGTCCAGTCAGGGATCCGCTTTCCAGTACAGTCAGGGCTATGTGTTCTAGACCAGTCCGTCTTCTGTGTTCTAGACCAGATAGTGCTCTGTGTTTTAGTACAGACAGTCCACCGTGTTCCAGTACATTCAGGGCTCTGTTCTACTCCATTCAGTGCACTGTGTTCTAGTCCAGACAGGCCCCTGTGTTCCAGTATAGTCAGGGCTGTGTGTTGCAGTCGAGTCAGGGCTCCGTTTTCCAGTCCATTCAGGGCTCTGTGTTCCAGTCCATTCCGGTCTGCGTTTTCTAGTCCAGTCAGGGTTCTGTGTTCCAGTCCATTCAGGGATCTGTTTTCCAGTCCATTCAGTGCTCCGTGTTCTAGTACTGTCCGGCATCCGTTTTCTAGTATAGTCAAGGCTCCGTGTTCCAGTACAGTCAGGGCTCTGTGTTCTAGATAATTCAGGGCTCCGTGTTTTAGTCCATTCTGGACTCAGTGTTCTAGTACAGTCAGGCCTCCGTGTTCTAGAATAGTCAGGGCTCCGTGTTCGTATGCAGTCAGGGCTCTGTGTTCCGATCCATTCAGGGCTGCGTGTTCTAGACCAGAAAGTGCTCTGTGTTTTAGTACAGTGAGTCCTCCGTGTTCCAGTACAGTCAGGGCTCTGTATTCCAGTCCAGTCAGGGCTCCGTGTTCCGGAACAGTCAGGGCTCGGTGTTCTAGTCCAGTCAGTGCTCCGTGCTCTTATGCTGTCAGGGTTCTGTTTTACAGTCACTTCAGGGCTCTGTGTTCCAGACCATTCAGTGCTCCGTGTTCTAATACAGTCTGGGCTCTGTGTTCCAGTCACTTCAGGGCTCTGTCTTCCATTCCATTCAGTGCTCCGTGTTCTAGTACAGTCAGGCCTCCGTGTTCTAGAATAGTCAGGGCTCCGTGTTCCAGTACAGTCAGAGCTATGTGTTCTAGACCAGACAGTGCTCTGCGTTCTAGTACAGTCAGCCCTCCGTGTTCCTGTATAGCCAGAGCTCTGTGTTCTAGAACTGTCAGTGCTCCGTGTTCTTATGCAGCCAGGGCTCTGTGTACCGGTCCATTCAGGGCTCAGTGTTCTAGTCCAGTCAGGGATCCGCTTTCCAGTACAGTCAGAGCTCTGTGTTCTAGAACTGTCAGTGATCCGTTATCTTATGCAGTCAGGGCTATGTGTCCCGGTCCATTCAGGGCTGCGTGTTCTAGACCAGAAGGTGCTCTGTGTTTTAGTGCAGTCAGTCCTCCGTGTTCCAGTACAGTCAGGGCTCCGTGTTGCAGTCCAGTCAGGGCTCTGTGTTGCAGTCCAGTCAGGGCTCCGTGTTCCAGTACAGTCAGGGCCCTGTGTTCTAGACAAGTCAGTGCTCTGTGTTCTAGACCAGGCAGTGTTCTGTGTTCTACTACAAACAGGACTCCGTGTTCCAGTATAGCCTGTGCTATGTGTTCTAGTCCAGACAGTGTTCAGTGTTCTAGTACAGTCAGGCCTCCGTGTTCCAGTATAGTCAGGGCTCTGTGTTGCAGTCCAGTCAGGGCTCTGTGTTCTAGACCAGTTAGGGCCTATGTTCTATTCCATTCAGTGCTCTGTGTTCTAGACGAGACAGTGTGCTGTATTCTAGTAGAGTCAGGCCTCCATTTTCCAATATAGTCAGGGCTCTGTGCTGCAGTCCAGTCAGGGCACCGTGTTCTAGACCAGAAAGTGCTCTGTGTTTTAGTACAGTGAGTCCTCCGTGTTCCAGTACAGTCAGGGCTCTGTATTCCAGTCCAGTCAGGGCTCTGTGTTCCAGTCCATTCAGGGCTCTGTGTTCTAGACCAGTCAGTGCTCTGTGTTCTAGACCAGGCAGTGTTCTGTGTTCTACTACAAACAGGACTCCGTGTTCCAGTATAGCCTGTGCTATGTGTTCTAGTCCAGACAGTGTTCTGTGTTCTAGTACAGTCAGGCCTCCGTGTTCCAGTATAGTCAGGGCTCTGTGTTGCAGTCCAGTCAGGGCTCTGTGTTCTAGACCAGTTAGGGCCTATGTTCTATTCCATTCAGTGCTCTGTGTTCTAGACGAGACAGTGTGCTGTGTTCTAGTAGAGTCAGGCCTCCATTTTCCAATATAGTCAGGGCTCTGTGCTGCAGTCCAGTCAGGGCACCGTGTTCCAGTACAGTCAGGGCTTTGTGTTCTAGACGAGTCAGAGCTCCGTGTTCTTATGCAGTCAGGGTTCTGTTTTACAGTCACTTCAGGTCTCTGTGTTCCAGTCCAGTCAGGGCTCTGTGTTCTAGTCCAGTTAGGGCTCTGTGTTCTATTCCATTCAGTGCTCTGTGTTCTAGACCAGACAGTGTTCTGTGTTGTAGTACAGTCAGCCCTCCGTGTTCCAGTATAGTCAGGGCTCTGTGTTGCAGTCCAGTCAGGGCTCCGTGTTCCAGTACAGACAGGGCTTTGTGTTCTAGTCCAGTCAGTGCTCCGTGTTCTTATGCTGTCAGGGTTCTGTTTTACAGTCACTTCAGGGCTCTGTGTTCCAGTCCATTCAGTGCTCCGTGTTCTAATCCAGTCTGGGCTCTGTGTTCCAGTCACTTCAGGGCTCTGTCTTCCAGTCCATTCAGTGCTCCGTGTTCTAGTACAGACAGGCCTCCGTGTTCTAGTATTGTCAGGGCTCCGTGTTCCAGTACAGTCAGGGCTCTGTGTTCTAGACCAGACAGTGCTCTGTGTTCTAGTACAGTCAGGTCTCCGTGTTCCAGTATAGTCAGAGCTCTGTGTTCTAGAACTGTCAGTGATCCGTTATCTTATGCAGTCAGGGCTCTGTGTGCCGGTCCATTCAGGGCTGCGTGTTCTAGACCAGAAGGTGCTCTGTGTTTTAGTGCAGTCAGTCCTCCGTGTTCCAGTACAGTCAGGGCTCTGTGTTTTAGACAAGTCAGTGCACTGTGTTCTAGAACAGACAGTGTTCTGTGTTCTAGTACAGTCAGGGCACCGTGTTCCATATAGTCAGGGCTCCGTGTTCCAGTCCATTCAGGTCTGCGTGTTCTAGTCCAGTCAGGGATCCGCTTTCCAGTACAGTCAGGGCTATGTGTTCTAGACCAGTCCGTCTTCTGTGTTCTAGACCAGACAGTGCTCTGTGTTTTAGTACAGACATTCCTCCGTGTTCCAGTACAGTCAGTGTTCTGTTCTACTCCATTCAGTGCTCTGTATTCTAGAACGGACAGGGCTCTGTGTTCTAATACAGACAGGCCCCTGTGTTCCAGTATAGTCAGGGCTGTGTGTTGCAGTCCAGTCAGGGCTCCGTTTTCCAGTCCATTCAGGGCTCTGTGTTCCAGTCCATTCCGGTCTGCGTTTTCTAGTCCTGTCAGGGTTCTGTGTTCCAGTCCATTCAGGGATCTGTGTTCCAGTCCATTCAGTGCTCCGTGTTCTAGTACTGTCCGGCCTCCGTTTTCTAGTATAGTCAAGGCTCCGTGTTCCAGTACAGTCAGGGCTCTGTGTTCTAGACAATTCAGGGCTCCGTGTTTTAGTCCATTCTGGACTCAGTGTTCTAGTACAGTCAGACCTCCGTGTTCTAGAATAGTCAGGGCTCCGTGTTCCAGTACAGTCAGAGCTATGTGTTCTAGACCAGACTGTGCTCTGCGTTCTAGTACAGTCAGCCCTCCGTGTTCCTGTATAGCCAGAGCTCTGTGTTCTAGAACTGTCAGTGCTCCGTGTTCTTATGCAGTCAGGGCTCTGTGTTCCGATCCATTCAGGGCTGCGTGTTCTAGACCAGAAAGTGCTCTGTGTTTTAGTACAGTGAGTCCTCCGTGTTCCAGTACAGTCAGGGCTCTGTATTCCAGTCCAGTCAGGGCTCTGTGTTCCAGTCCATTCAGGGCTCTGTGTTCTAGACCAGTCAGTGCTCTGTGTTCTAGACCAGGCAGTGTTCTGTGTTCTACTACAAACAGGACTCCGTGTTCCAGTATAGCCTGTGCTATGTGTTCTAGTCCAGACAGTGTTCTGTGTTCTAGTACAGTCAGGCCTCCGTGTTCCAGTATAGTCAGGGCTCTGTGTTGCAGTCCAGTCAGGGCTCTGTGTTCTAGACCAGTTAGGGCCTATGTTCTATTCCATTCAGTGCTCTGTGTTCTAGACGAGACAGTGTGCTGTGTTCTAGTAGAGTCAGGCCTCCATTTTCCAATATAGTCAGGGCTCTGTGCTGCAGTCCAGTCAGGGCACCGTGTTCCAGTACAGTCAGGGCTTTGTGTTCTAGACGAGTCAGAGCTCCGTGTTCTTATGCAGTCAGGGTTCTGTTTTACAGTCACTTCAGGTCTCTGTGTTCCAGTCCAGTCAGGGCTCTGTGTTCTAGTCCAGTTAGGGCTCTGTGTTCTATTCCATTCAGTGCTCTGTGTTCTAGACCAGACAGTGTTCTGTGTTGTAGTACAGTCAGCCCTCCGTGTTCCAGTATAGTCAGGGCTCTGTGTTGCAGTCCAGTCAGGGCTCCGTGTTCCAGTACAGACAGGGCTTTGTGTTCTAGTCCAGTCAGTGCTCCGTGTTCTTATGCTGTCAGGGTTCTGTTTTACAGTCACTTCAGGGCTCTGTGTTCCAGTCCATTCAGTGCTCCGTGTTCTAATCCAGTCTGGGCTCTGTGTTCCAGTCACTTCAGGGCTCTGTCTTCCAGTCCATTCAGTGCTCCGTGTTCTAGTACAGACAGGCCTCCGTGTTCTAGTATTGTCAGGGCTCCGTGTTCCAGTACAGTCAGGGCTCTGTGTTCTAGACCAGACAGTGCTCTGTGTTCTAGTACAGTCAGGTCTCCGTGTTCCAGTATAGTCAGAGCTCTGTGTTCTAGAACTGTCAGTGATCCGTTATCTTATGCAGTCAGGGCTCTGTGTGCCGGTCCATTCAGGGCTGCGTGTTCTAGACCAGAAGGTGCTCTGTGTTTTAGTGCAGTCAGGGCTCTGTGTTTTAGACAAGTCAGTGCACTGTGTTCTAGAACAGACAGTGTTCTGTGTTCTAGTACAGTCAGGGCACCGTGTTCCATATAGTCAGGGCTCTGTGTTCTAGACCAGTCATTGCACCGTGTTCTTATGAAGTCAGGGCTCCGTGTTCCAGTCCATTCAGGTCTGCGTGTTCTAGTCCAGTCAGGGATCCGCTTTCCAGTACAGTCAGGGCTATGTGTTCTAGACCAGTCCGTCTTCTGTGTTCTAGACCAGACAGTGCTCTGTGTTTTAGTACAGACATTCCTCCGTGTTCCAGTACAGTCAGTGTTCTGTTCTACTCCATTCAGTGCTCTGTATTCTAGACCGGACAGGGCTCTGTGTTCTAATACAGACAGGCCCCTGTGTTCCAGTATAGTCAGGGCTGTGTGTTGCAGTCCAGTCAGGGCTCCGTTTTCCAGTCCATTCAGGGCTCTGTGTTCCAGTCCATTCCGGTCTGCGTTTTCTAGTCCTGTCAGGGTTCTGTGTTCCAGTCCATTCAGGGATCTGTGTTCCAGTCCATTCAGTGCTCCGTGTTCTAGTACTGTCCGGCCTCCGTTTTCTAGTATAGTCAAGGCTCCGTGTTCCAGTACAGTCAGGGCTCTGTGTTCTAGACAATTCAGGGCTCCGTGTTTTAGTCCATTCTGGACTCAGTGTTCTAGTACAGTCAGGCCTCCGTGTTCTAGACTAGTCAGGGCTCCGTGTTCCATTACAGTCAGAGCTCTGTGTTCTAGACCAGACTGTGCTCTGCGTTCTAGTACAGTCAGGCCTCCGTGTTCCAGTATAGTCAGAGCTCTGTGTTCAAGAACTGTCAGTGCTCCGTGTTCTTATGCAGTCAGGGCTCTGTGTTCCGATCCATTCAGTGCTCTGTGTTTTAGACCAGGCAGTGTTCTGTGTTGTAGTACAGTCAGCCCTCCGTGTTCCAGTATAGTCAGGGCTCTGTGTTGCAGTCCAGTCAGGGCTCCGTGTTCCAGTACAGACAGGGCTTTGTGTTCTAGTCCAGTCAGTGCCTCGTGTTCTTATGCTGTCAGGGTTCTGTTTTACAGTCACTTCAGGGCTCTGTGTTCCAGTCCATTCAGTGCTCCGTGTTCTAATCCAGTCTGGGCTCTGTGTTCCAGCCACTTCAGGGCTCTGTCTTCCAGTCCATTCAGTGCTCCGTGTTCTAGTACAGTCAGGCCTCCGTGTTCTAGTATTGTCAGGGCTCCGTTTTCCAGTACAGTCAGGGCTCTGTGTTCTAGACCAGACAGTGCTCTGTGTTCTAGTACAGTCAGGCCTCCGTGTTCCAGTATAGTCAGAGCTCTGTGTTCTAGAACTGTCCGTGATCCGGTATCTTTTGCCGTCAGGTCTCTGTGTTCCGGTCCATTCAGGGCTGCGTGTTCTAGACCAGAAAGTGCTCTGTGTTTTAGTGCAGTCAGTCCTCTGTGTTCCAGTACTGTCAGGGCTCCGTGTTGCATTCCAGTCAGGGCTCCGTCTTCCAGTACAGTCAGTGCTTTGTGTTCTAGACACGTCAGTGCTCTGTGTTCTAGAACAGACCGTGTTCAGTGTTCTAGACCAGTCATTGCACCGTGTTCTTATGAAGTCAGGGCTCTGTGTTCCAGTCCATTCAGGTCTGCGTGTTCTAGTCCAGTCAGGGCTCCGTTTTCCAGTACAGTCAGGGCTATGTGTTCTAGACCAGTCAGTGTTCTGTGTTCTAGACCAGACAGTGCTCTGTGTTTTAGTACAGACAGTCCTCCGTGTTCCAGTACAGTCAGGGCTCTGTTCTACTCCATTCAGTGCTCTGTGTTCTAGACCAGACAGGGCTCTGTGTTCTAGTACAGACAGGCCTCTGTGTTCCAGTATAGCCTGTGGTATGTGTTCTAGACGAGTCAGTGCTCCGTGTTCTTATGCAGTCAGGGTTCTGTTTTACAGTCACTTCAGGTCTCTGTGTTCCAGTCCAGTCAGGGATCTGTGTTCCAGTCCATTCAGTGTTCCGTGTTCTAGTACAGTCAGGCGTCCGTGTTCTAGTACAGTCAGGACTCCGTGTTCCAGTATAGCCTGTGGTATGTGTTCTAGACCAGACAGTGTTCTGTGTTCTAATACAGTCAGTCCTCCGTGTTCCAGAACAGTCAGGGCTCTGTGTTCTATTCCATTTACTGATCTTTGTTCTGGTCCAGACAGTGTTCTGTGTTCTAGTACAGTCAGGCCTCCGTGTTCCAGTATAGTCAGGGCTCTGTGTTGCAGTCCAGTCAGGGCTCTGTGTTCTAGACCAGTTAGGGCCTATGTTCTATTCCATTCAGTGCTCTGTGTTCTAGACGAGACAGTGTGCTGTGTTCTAGTAGAGTCAGGCCTCCGTTTTCCAATATAGTCAGGGCTCTGTGTTGCAGTCCAGTCAGGGCACCGTGTTCCAGTACAGTCAGGGCTTTGTGTTCTAGACGAGCAGGGCTCCGTGTTCTTATGCAGTCAGGGTTCTGTTTTACAGTCACTTCAGGTCTCTGTGTTCCAGTCCAGTCTGGGCTCTGTGTTCTAGTCCAGTTCGGGCTCTGTGTTCTATTCCATTCAGTGCTCTGTGTTCTAGACCAGACAGTGTTCTGTGTTCTAGTACAGTCAGGCCTCCGTGTTCCAGTATAGTCAGGGCTCTGTGTTGCAGTCCAGTCAGGGCTCTGTGTTCTAGACCAGTCAGTGCTCTGTGTTCTAGACCAGGCAGTGTTCTGTGTTCTACTACAAACAGGACTCCGTGTTCCAGTATAGCCTGTGCTATGTGTTCTAGTCCAGACAGTGTTCTGTGTTCTAGTACAGTCAGGCCTCCGTGTTCCAGTATAGTCAGGGCTCTGTGTTGCAGTCCAGTCAGGGCTCTGTGTTCTAGACCAGTTAGGGCCTATGTTCTATTCCATTCAGTGCTCTGTGTTCTAGTCGAGACAGTGTGCTGTGTTCTAGTAGAGTCAGGCCTCCATTTTCCAATATAGTCAGGGCTCTGTGCTGCAGTCCAGTCAGGGCACCGTGTTCCAGTACAGTCAGGGCTTTGTGTTCTAGACGAGTCAGAGCTCCGTGTTCTTATGCAGTCAGGGTTCTGTTTTACAGTCACTTCAGGTCTCTGTGTTCCAGTCCAGTCAGGGCTCTGTGTTCTAGTCCAGTTAGGGCTCTGTGTTCTATTCCATTCAGTGCTCTGTGTTCTAGACCAGACAGTGTTCTGTGTTGTAGTACAGTCAGCCCTCCGTGTTCCAGTATAGTCAGGGTTCTGTGTTGCAGTCCAGTCAGGGCTCCGTGTTCCAGTACAGACAGGGCTTTGTGTTCTAGTCCAGTCAGTGCTCCGTGTTCTTATGCTGTCAGGGTTCTGTTTTACAGTCACTTCAGGGCTCTGTGTTCCAGTCCATTCAGTGCTCCGTGTTCTAATCCAGTCTGGGCTCTGTGTTCCAGTCACTTCAGGGCTCTGTCTTCCAGTCCATTCAGTGCTCCGTGTTCTAGTACAGACAGGCCTCCGTGTTCTAGTATTGTCAGGGCTCCGTGTTCCAGTACAGTCAGGGCTCTGTGTTCTAGACCAGACAGTGCTCTGTGTTCTAGTACAGTCAGGTCTCCGTGTTCCAGTATAGTCAGAGCTCTGTGTTCTAGAACTGTCAGTGATCCGTTATCTTATGCAGTCAGGGCTCTGTGTGCCGGTCCATTCAGGGCTGCGTGTTCTAGACCAGAAGGTGCTCTGTGTTTTAGTGCAGTCAGGGCTCTGTGTTTTAGACAAGTCAGTGCACTGTGTTCTAGAACAGACAGTGTTCTGTGTTCTAGTACAGTCAGGGCACCGTGTTCCATATAGTCAGGGCTCTGTGTTCTAGACCAGTCATTGCACCGTGTTCTTATGAAGTCAGGGCTCCGTGTTCCAGTCCATTCAGGTCTGCGTGTTCTAGTCCAGTCAGGGATCCGCTTTCCAGTACAGTCAGGGCTATGTGTTCTAGACCAGTCCGTCTTCTGTGTTCTAGACCAGACAGTGCTCTGTGTTTTAGTACAGACATTCCTCCGTGTTCCAGTACAGTCAGTGTTCTGTTCTACTCCATTCAGTGCTCTGTATTCTAGACCGGACAGGGCTCTGTGTTCTAATACAGACAGGCCCCTGTGTTCCAGTATAGTCAGGGCTGTGTGTTGCAGTCCAGTCAGGGCTCCGTTTTCCAGTCCATTCAGGGCTCTGTGTTCCAGTCCATTCCGGTCTGCGTTTTCTAGTCCTGTCAGGGTTCTGTGTTCCAGTCCATTCAGGGATCTGTGTTCCAGTCCATTCAGTGCTCCGTGTTCTAGTACTGTCCGGCCTCCGTTTTCTAGTATAGTCAAGGCTCCGTGTTCCAGTACAGTCAGGGCTCTGTGTTCTAGACAATTCAGGGCTCCGTGTTTTAGTCCATTCTGGACTCAGTGTTCTAGTACAGTCAGGCCTCCGTGTTCTAGACTAGTCAGGGCTCCGTGTTCCATTACAGTCAGAGCTCTGTGTTCTAGACCAGACTGTGCTCTGAGTTCTAGTACAGTCAGGCCTCCGTGTTCCAGTATAGTCAGAGCTCTGTGTTCAAGAACTGTCAGTGCTCCGTGTTCTTATGCAGTCAGGGCTCTGTGTTCCGATCCATTCAGTGCTCTGTGTTTTAGACCAGGCAGTGTTCTGTGTTGTAGTACAGTCAGCCCTCCGTGTTCCAGTATAGTCAGGGCTCTGTGTTGCAGTCCAGTCAGGGCTCCGTGTTCCAGTACAGACAGGGCTTTGTGTTCTAGTCCAGTCAGTGCCTCGTGTTCTTATGCTGTCAGGGTTCTGTTTTACAGTCACTTCAGGGCTCTGTGTTCCAGTCCATTCAGTGCTCCGTGTTCTAATCCAGTCTGGGCTCTGTGTTCCAGCCACTTCAGGGCTCTGTCTTCCAGTCCATTCAGTGCTCCGTGTTCTAGTACAGTCAGGCCTCCGTGTTCTAGTATTGTCAGGGCTCCGTTTTCCAGTACAGTCAGGGCTCTGTGTTCTAGACCAGACAGTGCTCTGTGTTCTAGTACAGTCAGGCCTCCGTGTTCCAGTATAGTCAGAGCTCTGTGTTCTAGAACTGTCCGTGATCCGGTATCTTTTGCCGTCAGGTCTCTGTGTTCCGGTCCATTCAGGGCTGCGTGTTCTAGACCAGAAAGTGCTCTGTGTTTTAGTGCAGTCAGTCCTCTGTGTTCCAGTACTGTCAGGGCTCCGTGTTGCATTCCAGTCAGGGCTCCGTCTTCCAGTACAGTCAGTGCTTTGTGTTCTAGACACGTCAGTGCTCTGTGTTCTAGAACAGACCGTGTTCAGTGTTCTAGACCAGTCATTGCACCGTGTTCTTATGAAGTCAGGGCTCTGTGTTCCAGTCCATTCAGGTCTGCGTGTTCTAGTCCAGTCAGGGCTCCGTTTTCCAGTACAGTCAGGGCTATGTGTTCTAGACCAGTCAGTGTTCTGTGTTCTAGACCAGACAGTGCTCTGTGTTTTAGTACAGACAGTCCTCCGTGTTCCAGTACAGTCAGGGCTCTGTTCTACTCCATTCAGTGCTCTGTGTTCTAGACCAGACAGGGCTCTGTGTTCTAGTACAGACAGGCCTCTGTGTTCCAGTATAGCCTGTGGTATGTGTTCTAGACGAGTCAGTGCTCCGTGTTCTTATGCAGTCAGGGTTCTGTTTTACAGTCACTTCAGGTCTCTGTGTTCCAGTCCAGTCAGGGATCTGTGTTCCAGTCCATTCAGTGTTCCGTGTTCTAGTACAGTCAGGCGTCCGTGTTCTAGTACAGTCAGGACTCCGTGTTCCAGTATAGCCTGTGGTATGTGTTCTAGACCAGACAGTGTTCTGTGTTCTAATACAGTCAGTCCTCCGTGTTCCAGAACAGTCAGGGCTCTGTGTTCTATTCCATTTACTGATCTTTGTTCTGGTCCAGACAGTGTTCTGTGTTCTAGTACAGTCAGGCCTCCGTGTTCCAGTATAGTCAGGGCTCTGTGTTGCAGTCCAGTCAGGGCTCTGTGTTCTAGACCAGTTAGGGCCTATGTTCTATTCCATTCAGTGCTCTGTGTTCTAGACGAGACAGTGTGCTGTGTTCTAGTAGAGTCAGGCCTCCGTTTTCCAATATAGTCAGGGCTCTGTGTTGCAGTCCAGTCAGGGCACCGTGTTCCAGTACAGTCAGGGCTTTGTGTTCTAGACGAGCAGGGCTCCGTGTTCTTATGCAGTCAGGGTTCTGTTTTACAGTCACTTCAGGTCTCTGTGTTCCAGTCCAGTCTGGGCTCTGTGTTCTAGTCCAGTTCGGGCTCTGTGTTCTATTCCATTCAGTGCTCTGTGTTCTAGACCAGACAGTGTTCTGTGTTCTAGTACAGTCAGGCCTCCGTGTTCCAGTATAGTCAGGGCTCTGTGTTGCAGTCCAGTCAGGGCTCTGTGTTCTAGACCAGTCAGTGCTCTGTGTTCTAGACCAGGCAGTGTTCTGTGTTCTACTACAAACAGGACTCCGTGTTCCAGTATAGCCTGTGCTATGTGTTCTAGTCCAGACAGTGTTCTGTGTTCTAGTACAGTCAGGCCTCCGTGTTCCAGTATAGTCAGGGCTCTGTGTTGCAGTCCAGTCAGGGCTCTGTGTTCTAGACCAGTTAGGGCCTATGTTCTATTCCATTCAGTGCTCTGTGTTCTAGTCGAGACAGTGTGCTGTGTTCTAGTAGAGTCAGGCCTCCATTTTCCAATATAGTCAGGGCTCTGTGCTGCAGTCCAGTCAGGGCACCGTGTTCCAGTACAGTCAGGGCTTTGTGTTCTAGACGAGTCAGAGCTCCGTGTTCTTATGCAGTCAGGGTTCTGTTTTACAGTCACTTCAGGTCTCTGTGTTCCAGTCCAGTCAGGGCTCTGTGTTCTAGTCCAGTTAGGGCTCTGTGTTCTATTCCATTCAGTGCTCTGTGTTCTAGACCAGACAGTGTTCTGTGTTGTAGTACAGTCAGCCCTCCGTGTTCCAGTATAGTCAGGGTTCTGTGTTGCAGTCCAGTCAGGGCTCGGTGTTCCAGTACAGACAGGGCTTTGTGTTCTAGTCCAGTCAGTGCTCCGTGTTCTTATGCTGTCAGGGTTCTGTTTTACAGTCACTTCAGGGCTCTGTGTTCCAGTCCATTCAGTGCTCCGTGTTCTAATCCAGTCTGGGCTCTGTGTTCCAGTCACTTCAGGGCTCTGTCTTCCAGTCCATTCAGTGCTCCGTGTTCTAGTACAGACAGGCCTCCGTGTTCTAGTATTGTCAGGGCTCCGTGTTCCAGTACAGTCAGGGCTCTGTGTTCTAGACCAGACAGTGCTCTGTGTTCTAGTACAGTCAGGTCTCCGTGTTCCAGTATAGTCAGAGCTCTGTGTTCTAGAACTGTCAGTGATCCGTTATCTTATGCAGTCAGGGCTCTGTGTGCCGGTCCATTCAGGGCTGCGTGTTCTAGACCAGAAGGTGCTCTGTGTTTTAGTGCAGTCAGGGCTCTGTGTTTTAGACAAGTCAGTGCACTGTGTTCTAGAACAGACAGTGTTCTGTGTTCTAGTACAGTCAGGGCACCGTGTTCCATATAGTCAGGGCTCTGTGTTCTAGACCAGTCATTGCACCGTGTTCTTATGAAGTCAGGGCTCCGTGTTCCAGTCCATTCAGGTCTGCGTGTTCTAGTCCAGTCAGGGATCCGCTTTCCAGTACAGTCAGGGCTATGTGTTCTAGACCAGTCCGTCTTCTGTGTTCTAGACCAGACAGTGCTCTGTGTTTTAGTACAGACATTCCTCCGTGTTCCAGTACAGTCAGTGTTCTGTTCTACTCCATTCAGTGCTCTGTATTCTAGACCGGACAGGGCTCTGTGTTCTAATACAGACAGGCCCCTGTGTTCCAGTATAGTCAGGGCTGTGTGTTGCAGTCCAGTCAGGGCTCCGTTTTCCAGTCCATTCAGGGCTCTGTGTTCCAGTCCATTCCGGTCTGCGTTTTCTAGTCCTGTCAGGGTTCTGTGTTCCAGTCCATTCAGGGATCTGTGTTCCAGTCCATTCAGTGCTCCGTGTTCTAGTACTGTCCGGCCTCCGTTTTCTAGTATAGTCAAGGCTCCGTGTTCCAGTACAGTCAGGGCTCTGTGTTCTAGACAATTCAGGGCTCCGTGTTTTAGTCCATTCTGGACTCAGTGTTCTAGTACAGTCAGGCCTCCGTGTTCTAGACTAGTCAGGGCTCCGTGTTCCATTACAGTCAGAGCTCTGTGTTCTAGACCAGACTGTGCTCTGAGTTCTAGTACAGTCAGGCCTCCGTGTTCCAGTATAGTCAGAGCTCTGTGTTCAAGAACTGTCAGTGCTCCGTGTTCTTATGCAGTCAGGGCTCTGTGTTCCGATCCATTCAGTGCTCTGTGTTTTAGACCAGGCAGTGTTCTGTGTTCTACTACAAACAGGACTCCGTGTTCCAGTATAGCCTGTGCTCTGTGTTCTAGACCAGACAGTGTTCTGTGTTCTAATACAGTCAGTCCTCCGTGTTCCAGAACAGTCAGGGCTCTGTGTTCTATTCCATTTACTGATCTGTGTTCTAGACCAGACAGTGTTCTGTGTTCTAGTACAGTCAGGCCTCCGTGTTCCAGTATAGTCAGGGCTCTGTGTTGCAGTCCAGTCAGGGCTCTGTGTTCTAGACCAGTTAGGGCCTAGGTTCTATTCCATTCAGTGCTCTGTGTTCTAGACGAGACAGTGTGCTGTGTTCTAGTAGAGTCAGGCCTCCATTTTCCAATATAGTCAGGGCTCTGTGCTGCAGTGCAGTCAGGGCACCGTGTTCCAGTACAGTCAGGGCTTTGTGTTCTAGACGAGTCAGTGCTCCGTGTTCTTATGCAGTCAGGGTTCTGTTTTACAGTCACTTCAGGTCTCTGTGTTCCAGTCCAGTCAGGGATCTGTGTTCCAGTCCATTCAGTGTTCCGTGTTCTAGTACAGTCAGGCGTCCGTGTTCTAGTACAGTCAGGACTCCGTGTTCCAGTATAGCCTGTGGTATGTGTTCTAGACCAGACAGTGTTCTGTGTTCTAATACAGTCAGTCCTCCGTGTTCCAGAACAGTCAGGGCTCTGTGTTCTATTCCATTTACTGATCTTTGTTCTGGTCCAGACAGTGTTCTGTGTTCTAGTACAGTCAGGCCTCCGTGTTCCAGTATAGTCAGGGCTCTGTGTTGCAGTCCAGTCAGGGCTCTGTGTTCTAGACCAGTTAGGGCCTATGTTCTATTCCATTCAGTGCTCTGTGTTCTAGACGAGACAGTGTGCTGTGTTCTAGTAGAGTCAGGCCTCCGTTTTCCAATATAGTCAGGGCTCTGTGTTGCAGTCCAGTCAGGGCACCGTGTTCCAGTACAGTCAGGGCTTTGTGTTCTAGACGAGCAGGGCTCCGTGTTCTTATGCAGTCAGGGTTCTGTTTTACAGTCACTTCAGGTCTCTGTGTTCCAGTCCAGTCTGGGCTCTGTGTTCTAGTCCAGTTCGGGCTCTGTGTTCTATTCCATTCAGTGCTCTGTGTTCTAGACCAGACAGTGTTCTGTGTTCTAGTACAGTCAGGCCTCCGTGTTCCAGTATAGTCAGGGCTCTGTGTTGCAGTCCAGTCAGGGCTCTGTGTTCTAGACCAGTTAGGGCCTATGTTCTATTCCATTCAGTGCTCTGTGTTCTGGACGAGACAGTGTGCTGTGTTCTAGTAGAGTCAGGCCTCCATTTTCCAATATAGTCAGGGCTCTGTGCTGCAGTCCAGTCAGGGCACCGTGTTCCAGTACAGTCAGGGCTTTGTGTTCTAGACGAGTCAGTGCTCCGTGTTCTTATGCAGTCAGGGTTCTGTTTTACAGTCACTTCAGTTCTCTGTGTTCCAGTCCAGTCAGGGCTCTGTGTTCTAGTCCAGTTAGTGCTCTGTGTTCTATTCCATTCAGTGCTCTGTGTTCTAGACCAGTCAGTGTTCTGTGTTGTAGTACAGTCAGCCCTCCGTGTTCCAGTATAGTCAGGGCTCTGTGTTGCAGTCCAGTCAGGGCTCCGTGTTCCAGTACAGACAGGGCTTTGTGTTCTAGTCCAGTCAGTGCTCCGTGTTCTTATGCTGTCAGGGTTCTGTTTTACAGTCACTTCAGGGCTCTGTGTTCCAGTCCATTCAGTGCTCCGTGTTCTAATCCAGTCTGGGCTCTGTGTTCCAGCCACTTCAGGGCTCTGTCTTCCAGTCCATTCAGTGCTCCGTGTTCTAGTACAGTCAGGCCTCCGTGTTCTAGTATTGTCAGGGCTCCGTTTTCCAGTACAGTCAGGGCTCTGTGTTCTAGACCAGACAGTGCTCTGTGTTCTAGTACAGTCAGGCCTCCGTGTTCCAGTATAGTCAGAGCTCTGTGTTCTAGAACTGTCCGTGATCCGGTATCTTTTGCCGTCAGGTCTCTGTGTTCCGGTCCATTCAGGGCTGCGTGTTCTAGACCAGAAAGTGCTCTGTGTTTTAGTGCAGTCAGTCCTCTGTGTTCCAGTACTGTCAGGGCTCCGTGTTGCATTCCAGTCAGGGCTCCGTCTTCCAGTACAGTCAGTGCTTTGTGTTCTAGACACGTCAGTGCTCTGTGTTCTAGAACAGACCGTGTTCAGTGTTCTAGACCAGTCATTGCACCGTGTTCTTATGAAGTCAGGGCTCTGTGTTCCAGTCCATTCAGGTCTGCGTGTTCTAGTCCAGTCAGGGCTCCGTTTTCCAGTACAGTCAGGGCTATGTGTTCTAGACCAGTCAGTGTTCTGTGTTCTAGACCAGACAGTGCTCTGTGTTTTAGTACAGACAGTCCTCCGTGTTCCAGTACAGTCAGGGCTCTGTTCTACTCCATTCAGTGCTCTGTGTTCTAGACCAGACAGGGCTCTGTGTTCTAGTACAGACAGGCCTCTGTGTTCCAGTATAGCCTGTGGTATGTGTTCTAGACGAGTCAGTGCTCCGTGTTCTTATGCAGTCAGGGTTCTGTTTTACAGTCACTTCAGGTCTCTGTGTTCCAGTCCAGTCAGGGATCTGTGTTCCAGTCCATTCAGTGTTCCGTGTTCTAGTACAGTCAGGCGTCCGTGTTCTAGTACAGTCAGGACTCCGTGTTCCAGTATAGCCTGTGGTATGTGTTCTAGACCAGACAGTGTTCTGTGTTCTAATACAGTCAGTCCTCCGTGTTCCAGAACAGTCAGGGCTCTGTGTTCTATTCCATTTACTGATCTTTGTTCTGGTCCAGACAGTGTTCTGTGTTCTAGTACAGTCAGGCCTCCGTGTTCCAGTATAGTCAGGGCTCTGTGTTGCAGTCCAGTCAGGGCTCTGTGTTCTAGACCAGTTAGGGCCTATGTTCTATTCCATTCAGTGCTCTGTGTTCTAGAACAGACCGTGTTCAGTGTTCTAGACCAGTCATTGCACCGTGTTCTTATGAAGTCAGGGCTCTGTGTTCCAGTCCATTCAGGTCTGCGTGTTCTAGTCCAGTCAGGGCTCCGTTTTCCAGTACAGTCAGGGCTATGTGTTCTAGACCAGTCAGTGTTCTGTGTTCTAGACCAGACAGTGCTCTGTGTTTTAGTACAGACAGTCCTCCGTGTTCCAGTACAGTCAGGGCTCTGTTCTACTCCATTCAGTGCTCTGTGTTCTAGACCAGACAGGGCTCTGTGTTCTAGTACAGACAGGCCTCTGTGTTCCAGTATAGTCAGGGCTCTTGTGATGCAGTCCAGTCAGGGCTCCGTGTTCCAGTCCATTCAGGGCTCTGTGTTCCAGTCCATTCCGGTCTGCGTTTTCTAGTCCAGTCAGGGTTCTGTGTTCCAGTCCATTCAGGGATCTGTGTTCCAGTCCATTCAGTGTTCCGTGTTCTAGTACAGTCAGGCGTCCGTGTTCTAGTACAGTCAGGACTCCGTGTTCCAGTATAGCCTGTGCTCTGTGTTCTAGACCAGACAGTGTTCTGTGTTCTAATACAGTCAGTCCTCCGTGTTCCAGAACAGTCAGGGCTCTGTGTTCTATTCCATTTACTGATCTGTGTTCTAGTCCAGACAGTGTTCTGTGTTCTAGTACAGTCAAGCCTCCGTGTTCCAGTATAGTCAGGGCTCTGTGTTCTAGACCAGTTAGGGCCTATGTTCTATTCCATTCAGTGCTCTGTGTTCTAGACGAGACAGTGTGCTGTGTTCTAGTAGAGTCAGGCCTCCATTTTCCAATATAGTCAGGGCTCTGTGCTGCAGTCCCGTCAGGGCACCGTGTTCCAGTACAGTCAGGGCTTTGTGTTCTAGACGAGCAGGGCTCCGTGTTCTTATGCAGTCAGGGTTCTGTTTTACAGTCACTTCAGGTCTCTGTGTTCCAGTCCAGTCAGGGCTCCGTGTTCTAGTCCAGTCAGGGCTCTGTGTTCTATTCCATTCAGTGCTCTGTGTTCTAGACCAGACAGTGTTCTGTGTTCTAGTACAGTCAGGCCTCCGTGTTCCAGTATAGTCAGGGCTCTGTGTTGCAGTCCAGTCAGGGCTCCGTGTTCCAGTACAGACAGGGCTTTGTGTTCTAGTCCAGTCAGTGCTCCGTGTTCTTATGCTGTCAGGGTTCTGTTTTACAGTCACTTCAGGGCTCTGTCTTCCAGTCCATTCAGTGCTCCGTGTTCTAGTACAGTCAGGCCTCCGTGTTCTAGTATTGTCAGGGCTCCGTGTTCCAGTACAGTCAGGGCTCTGTGTTCTAGACCAGACAGTGCTCTGTGTTCTAGTACAGTCAGGCCTCCGTGTTCCAGTATAGTCAGAGCTCTGTGTTCTAGAATTGTCCGTGATCCGGTATCTTTTGCAGTCAGGTCTCTGTGTTCCGGTCCATTCAGGGCTGCGTGTTCTAGACCAGAAAGTGCTCTGTGTTTTAGTGCAGTCAGTCCTCCGTGTTCCAGTACTGTCAGGGCTCCGTGTTGCATTCCAGTCAGGGCTCCGTCTTCCAGTACAGTCAGTGCTTTGTGTTCTAGAACAGTCTGTGCTCCGTGTTCTTATGCAGTCACTGTTCCGTGTTACAGTCACTTCAGGGCTCTGTGTTCTCGCCCACTCAAGGCTCCGTGTTGATGTGCAGTCAGGGCTCCGTGTTCCAGTACAGTCAGGACTCTGTGTTCTAGACCAGACAGTGCTCTGTGTTTTAGTACAGACAGTCCTCCGTGTTCCAGTACAGTCAGGGCTCTGTTCTACTCCATTCAGTGCTCTGTGTTCTAGACAGGACATGGCTCTGTGTTCTAGTACGGAGAGGCCTCTGTGATCCAGTATAGTCAGGGCTCTGTGTTGCAGTCCAGTCAGGGTTCCGTGTTACAGTCACTTCATGACTCTGCGTTCTCGCCCAGTCAAGGCTCCGTGTTGAAGTCCAGTCAGGGCTCCGTGTTCCAGTACAGTCAGGGCTCTGTGTTCTAGACCAGTCAGGCCTCCGTGTTCCAGTATAGTCAGAGCTCTGTGTTCTACAACGGTCAGTGCTCCGTGTTCTTATGCAGTCAGGGCTCTGTGTTCCAATCCATTCAGGGCTGCGTGTTCTAGTCCAGTCAGGGCTCCGTGTTCTAGTCCAGTCAGGGCTCTGTGTTCCAGTCCATTCAGGGCTCAGTGTTCTGTCAAGTCAGGGCTCCGTGTTCCTATACTGTCAGGGCTCTGTGTTCTAGACCAGTCAGTGTTCTGTGTTCTAGACCAGACTGTGCTCTGTGTTTTAGTACAGTCAGTTTTCCGTGTTCCAGTACAGTCAGGACTCTGTGTTCTGCTCCATTCAGTGCTCTGTGTTCTATTGCAGACAGGGCTCTGTGTTCTAGTACAGACAGGCCTCCATTTGCCAGTATACTCAGGGCTCTGTGTTGCAGTCTATTTACCACTCCGTGTTCCAGTACAGTCAGGGCATTGTGTTCTAGACCAGTCTCTGCTCCGTGTTCTAATCCAGTCAGGGCTCTGTGTTCCATTCACTTCAGGGCTCTGTGTTCTAGTCCATTCAGTGCTCAGGGTTCTACTCCATTCTGGACTCAGTGCTCTGGTGCAGTCAGGGCTGCGTGTTCTAGTCCAGTCAGGGCTCCGTGTTCCAGTACTGTCAGTGCTCTGTGTTCCAGTCCATTCAGGGCTGCGTGTTCTAGTCCAGTCAGGGCTCCGTGTACTAGTCCAGTCAGGGCTCTGTGTTCCAGTCCATTCAGGTCTCAGTGTTCTAGTCCAGTCAGGGCTCCGTGTTCCTATACTGTCAGGGCTCTGTGTTCTAGACCAGTCAGTGTTCTGTGTTCTAGACCAGACTGTGCTCTGTGTTTTAGTACAGTCAGTTTTCCGTGTTCCAGTACAGTCAGGGCTCTGTGTTCTACTCCATTCAGTGCTCTGTGTTCTAGACTAGAGGGGTTTGTGTTCTAGTACAGACAGGCCTCCGAGTTCCAGTATAGTCAGGGCTCTGTGTTCTGCTCCATTCAGTGCTCTGTGTTCTATTGCAGACAGGGCTCTGTGTTCTAGTACAGTCAGGCCTCCGTGTTCCAGTATAGTCAGAGCTCTGTGTTCTAGACCGGTCAGTGTTCTGTGTTCTAGAACAGAGAGTGCTCTGTGTTTTAGTAGTCAGTTTTCCGTGTTCCAGTACAGTCAGGGCTCTGTGTTCTAGACCAGACCGTGCTCTGTGTTCGTACAGTCAGGCCTCCGTGTTCCAGTATAGACAGAGCTTTGTGTTCTAGGACTGTCAGTGCTCCGTGTTCTTATGCAGTCAGGGCTCTGTGTTCCAATCCATTCAGGGCTGCGTGTTCTAGTCCAGTTAGGGCTCCGTGTTCTAGTCCAGTCAGGGCTCTGTGTTCCAGTCCATTCAGGTCTCAGTGTTCTAGTCCAGTCAGGGCTCTGTGTTCCAGTCCATTCAGGTCTCAGTGTTCTAGTCCAGTCAGGGCTCCGTGTTCCTATACTGTCAGGGCTCTGTGTTCTAGACCAGTCAGTGTTCTTTGTTCTAGACCAGACTGTGCTCTGTGTTTTAGTACAGTCAGTTTTCCGTGTTCCAGTACAGTCAGGGCTCTGTGTTCTACTCCATTCAGTGCTCTGTGTTCTAGACTAGAGGGGTTTGTGTTCTAGTACAGACAGGCCTCCGAGTTCCAGTATAGTCAGGGCTCTGTGTTCTGCTCCATTCAGTGCTCTGTGTTCTATTGCAGACAGGGCTCTGTGTTCTAGACCAGACAGTGTTCTGTGTTCTAGTACAGTCAGGCCTCCGTGTTCCAGTATAGTCAGAGCTCTGTGTTCTAGAACAGAGAGTGCTCTGTGTTTTAGTAGTCAGTTTTCCGTGTTCCAGTACAGTCAGGGCTCTGTGTTCTAGACCAGACCGTGCTCTGTGTTCTAGTACAGTCAGGCCTCCGTGTTCCAGTACAGTCAGGGCTCTGTGTTCTAGACCAGACCGTGCTCTGTGTTCTAGTACAGTCAGGCCTCCGTGTTCCAGTATAGTCAGAGCTCTGTGTTCTACAACGGTCATTGCTCCGTGTTCTTATGCAGTCAGGGCTCTGTGTTCCAATCCATTCAAGGCTGCGTGTTCTAGTCTAGTCAGTGCCCCGTGTTCCAGTCCATTCAGGGCTCAGTGTTCTGTCAAGTCAGGGCTCCGTGTTCCTATACTGTCAGGGCTCTGTGTTCTGTCAAGTCAGGGCTCCGTGTTCTAGTCCAGTCAGGGCTCTGTGTTCCAGTCCATTCAGGTCTCAGTGTTCTAGTCCAGTCAGGGCTCTGTGTTCCAGTCCATTCAGGTCTCAGTGTTCTAGTCCAGTCAGGGCTCCGTGTTCCTATACTGTCAGGGCTCTGTGTTCTAGACCAGTCAGTGTTCTGTGTTCTAGACCAGACTGTGCTCTGTGTTTTAGTACAGTCAGTTTTCCGTGTTCCAGTACTGTCAGGACTCTGTGTTCTGCTCCATTCAGTGCTCTGTGTTCTATTGCAGACAGGGCTCTGTGTTCTAGTACAGACAGGCCACCATTTGCCAGTATACTCAGGGCTCTGTGTTGCAGTCTATTTACCACTCCGTGTTCCAGTACAGTCAGGGCATTGTGTTCTAGACCAGTCTCTGCTCCGTGTTCTAATCCAGTCAGGGCTCTGTGTTCCATTCACTTCAGGGCTCTGTGTTCTAGTCCATTCAGTGCTCAGGGTTCTACTCCATTCTGGACTCAGTGCTCTGGTGCAGTCAGGGCTGCGTGTTCTAGTCCAGTCAGGGCTCCGTGTTCCAGTACTGTCAGGGCTCTGTGTTGCAGTCCAGTCAGGGCTTTGTGTTCTAGACCAGTCTGTGCTCCGTGTTCTTATGCAGTCAGGGTTCTGTGTTACAGTCAATTCAGGGCTCTGTGTTCCAGTACTGTCAGGGCTCTGTTTTCTATACCAGACAGTGCTCTGTGTTCTAGTACAGTCAGCCCTCCGTATTCCAGTATAGTCAGAGCTCTGTGTTCTAGAACAGACAGGGCACTGTGTTTTAGTAGTCAGTTTTCCGTGTTCCAGTACAGTCAGGGCTCTGTGTTCTTGACCAGACCGTGCTCTGTGTTCTAGTACAGTCAGGCCTCCGTGTTCCAGTATAGTCAGTGCTCCGTGTTCCAGTACAGTCAGGGCTTTGTGTTCTAGACCAGTCAGAGCTCTGTGTTCTAGAACTGTCAGTGCTCCTTGTTCTTATGCAGTCAGGGTTCCGTGTTACAGTCACTTCAGGGCTCATTGTTCTCGCCCATTCAAGGCTCCGTGTTGAAGTCCAGTCAGGGCTCCGTGTTCCTGTACAGTCAGGGTTCTGTGTTCTAGAGCAGTCAGTGTTCTGTGTTCTAGTACAATCAGGCCTCCGTGTTCCAGTATAGTCAGGGCTCTGTGTTCTAGACAAGTCAGTGCTCTGTGTTCTAGACCATTCAGGGCTCTGTGTTCCAGTCCAGTCAGGGCTCTGTGTTCTAGACCAGACAGTGCGCTGTGTTCTAGTACAGTCAGGCCTCCGTTTCCCAGTATAGTCAGGGCTCTGTGTTGCAGTCCAGTCAGGGCTCTGTGTTCTAGACCAGACTGTGCTCTGTGTTTTAGTACAGTCAGTTTTCCGTGTTCCAGTACAGTCAGGACTCTGTGTTCTGCTCCATTCAGTGCTCTGTGTTCTATTGCAGACAGGGCTCTGTGTTCTAGTACAGACAGGCCTCCATTTGCCAGTATACTCAGGGCTCTGTGTTGCAGTCTATTTACCACTCCGTGTTCCAGTACAGTCAGGGCTTTGTGTTCTAGACCAGTCTCTGCTCCGTGTTCTAATCCTGTCAGGGCTCTGTGTTCCATTCACTTCAGGGCTCTGTGTTCTAGTCCATTCAGTGCTCAGGGTTCTACTCCATTCTGGACTCAGTGCTCTGGTGCAGTCAGGGCTGCGTGTTCTAGTCCAGTCAGGGCTCCGTGTTCCAGTATTGTCAGGGCTCTGTGTTGCAGTCCAGTCAGGGCTTTGTGTTCTAGACCAGTCTGTGCTCCGTGTTCTTATGCAGTCAGGGTTCTGTGTTAGAGTCACTTCAGGGCTCTGTGTTCCAGTACAGTCAGGGCTCTGTTTTCTATACCAGACAGTGCGCTGTGTTCTAGTACAGTCAGGCCTCCGTTTCCCAGTATAGTCAGGGCTCTGTGTTGCAGTCCAGTCAGGGCTCTGTGTTCTAGACCAGACTGTGCTCTGTGTTTTAGTACAGTCAGTTTTCCGTGTTCCAGTACAGTCAGGACTCTGTGTTCTGCTCCATTCAGTGCTCTGTGTTCTATTGCAGACAGGGCTCTGTGTTCTAGTACAGACAGGCCTCCATTTGCCAGTATACTCAGGGCTCTGTGTTGCAGTCTATTTACCACTCCGTGTTCCAGTACAGTCAGGGCTTTGTGTTCTAGACCAGTCTCTGCTCCGTGTTCTAATCCTGTCAGGGCTCTGTGTTCCATTCACTTCAGGGCTCTGTGTTCTAGTCCATTCAGTGCTCAGGGTTCTACTCCATTCTGGACTCAGTGCTCTGGTGCAGTCAGGGCTGCGTGTTCTAGTCCAGTCAGGGCTCCGTGTTCCAGTATTGTCAGGGCTCTGTGTTGCAGTCCAGTCAGGGCTTTGTGTTCTAGACCAGTCTGTGCTCCGTGTTCTTATGCAGTCAGGGTTCTGTGTTAGAGTCACTTCAGGGCTCTGTGTTCCAGTACAGTCAGGGCTCTGTTTTCTATACCAGACAGTGCTCTGTGTTCTAGTACAGTCAGGCCTCCGTTTCCCAGTATAGTCAGGGCTCTGTGTTGCAGTCCAGTCAGGGCTCTGTGTTCTAGACCAGACTGTGCTCTGTGTTTTAGTACAGTCAGTTTTCCGTGTTCCAGTACAGTCAGGACTCTGTGTTCTGCTCCATTCAGTGCTCTGTGTTCTATTGCAGACAGGGCTCTGTGTTCTAGTACAGACAGGCCTCCATTTGCCAGTATACTCAGGGCTCTGTGTTGCAGTCTATTTACCACTCCGTGTTCCAGTACAGTCAGGGCTTTGTGTTCTAGACCAGTCTCTGCTCCGTGTTCTAATCCTGTCAGGGCTCTGTGTTCCATTCACTTCAGGGCTCTGTGTTCTAGTCCATTCAGTGCTCAGGGTTCTACTCCATTCTGGACTCAGTGCTCTGGTGCAGTCAGGGCTGCGTGTTCTAGTCCAGTCAGGGCTCCGTGTTCCAGTATTGTCAGGGCTCTGTGTTGCAGTCCAGTCAGGGCTTTGTGTTCTAGACCAGTCTGTGCTCCGTGTTCTTATGCAGTCAGGGTTCTGTGTTAGAGTCACTTCAGGGCTCTGTGTTCCAGTACAGTCAGGGCTCTGTTTTCTATACCAGACAGTGCTCTGTGTTCTAGTACAGTCAGCCCTCCGTGTTCCAGTATAGTCAGAGCTCTGTGTTCTAGACCAGTCAGTGCACTGTGTTCTAGAACAGACAGGGCACTGTGTTTTAGTAGTCAGTTTTCCGTGTTCCAGTACAGTCAGGGCTCTGTGTTCTTGACCAGACCGTGCTCTGTGTTCTAGTACAGTCAGGCCTCCGTGTTCCAGTATAGTCAGTGCTCCGTGTTCCAGTACAGTCAGGGCTTTGTGTTCTAGACCAGTCAGAGCACTGTGTTCTAGAACTGTCAGTGCTCCTTGTTCTTATGCAGTCAGGGTTCCGTGTTACAGTCACTTCAGGGCTCATTGTTCTCGCCCATTCAAGGCTCCGTGTTGAAGTCCAGTCAGGGCTCCGTGTTCCTGTACAGTCAGGGTTCTGTGTTCTAGACCAGTCAGTGTTCTGTGTTCTAGTACAGTCAGGCCTCCGTGTTCCAGTATAGTCAGGGCTCTGTGTTCTAGACCAGTCAGTGCTCAGTGTTCTAGAACAGAGAGTGCTCTGTGTTTTAGTAGTCAGTTTTCCGTGTTCCAGTACAGTCAGGGCTCTGTGTTCTAGACCAGACCGTGCTCTGTGTTCTAGTACAGTCAGGCCTCCGTGTTCCCGTATAGTCAGAGCTCTGTGTTCTACAACGGTCAGTGCTCCGTTTTCTTATGCAGTCAGGGCTCTGTGTTCCAATCCATTTAGGGCTGCGTGTTCTAGTCCAGTCAGGGCTCCGTGTTCTAGTCCAGTCAGGGCTCTGTGTTCCAGTCCATTCAGGGCTCAGTGTTCTGTCAAGTCAGGGCTCCGTGTTCCTATACTGTCAGGGCTCTGTGTTCTAGACCAGACAGTGCTCTGTGTTTTAGTACAGTCAGTTTTCCGTGTTCCAGTACAGTCAGGGCTCTGTGTTCTACTCCATTCAGTGCTCTGTGTTCTATTGCAGACAGGGCTCTGTGTTCTAGTACAGACAGGCCTCCGAGTTCCAGTATAGTCAGGGCTTTGTGTTCCACTACAGTCAGGGCTTTGTGTTCTAAACCAGTCTGTGCTCCGTGTCCTTATGCAGTCAGGGTTCCGTGTTACAGTCACTTCAGGGCTCTGTGTTCTCGCCCATTCAAGGCTCCGTGTTGAAGTCCGGTCAGGGGTCCCTGTTCCAGTACAGTCAGGGCTCGGTGTTCTAGACCAGTCAGTGCTGTGTGTTCTAGAACAGACAGTATTCAAGTACAGTCAGGCCACCGTGTTCCAGTATAGTCAGGGCTCTGTGTTCTAGACCAGACCGTGCTCTGTGTTCTAGTACAGTCAGGCCTCCGTGTTCCCGTATAGTCAGAGCTCTGTGTTCTACAACGGTCAGTGCTCCGTTTTCTTATGCAGTCAGGGCTCTGTGTTCCAATCCATTTAGGGCTGCGTGTTCTAGTCCAGTCAGGGCTCCGTGTTCTAGTCCAGTCAGGGCTCTGTGTTCCAGTCCATTCAGGGCTCAGTGTTCTGTCAAGTCAGGGCTCCGTGTTCCTATACTGTCAGGGCTCTGTGTTCTAGACCAGACAGTGCTCTGTGTTTTAGTACAGTCAGTTTTCCGTGTTCCAGTACAGTCAGGGCTCTGTGTTCTACTCCATTCAGTGCTCTGTGTTCTATTGCAGACAGGGCTCTGTGTTCTAGTACAGACAGGCCTCCGAGTTCCAGTATAGTCAGGGCTTTGTGTTCCACTACAGTCAGGGCTTTGTGTTCTAAACCAGTCTGTGCTCCGTGTCCTTATGCAGTCAGGGTTCCGTGTTACAGTCACTTCAGGGCTCTGTGTTCTCGCCCATTCAAGGCTCCGTGTTGAAGTCCGGTCAGGGGTCCCTGTTCCAGTACAGTCAGGGCTCGGTGTTCTAGACCAGTCAGTGCTGTGTGTTCTAGAACAGACAGTATTCAAGTACAGTCAGGCCACCGTGTTCCAGTATAGTCAGGGCTCTGTGTTCTAGACCAGTCAGTGCTCCGTGTTCTGATGAAGTCAGTGCTCTGTGTTCCAGAGCTTTCAGGGCTCCGTGTTCTAGTCCAGTCAGCCCTCCGTGTTCCAGTATAGTCAGGGCTCTGTGTTGCAGTCCAATCAGGGCTGCGTGTTCCAGTGCAGACAGGGCTTTGTGTTCTTGTCCAGTCAGTGCTCCGTGTTCTTATGCAGTCAGGGCTCTGTGTTCCAATCCATTCAGGGCTGCGTGTTCTAGTCCAGTCTGGGCTCTGTGTTCCAGTCCATTCTGGGCTCAGTGTTCTGTCAAGTCAGGGCTCCGTGTTCCTATACTGTCAGGGCTCTGTGTTCTAGACCAGTCAGTGTTCTGTGTTCTAGACCAGACTGTGCTCTGTGTTTTAGTACAGTCAGTTTTCCGTGTTCCAGTACAGTCAGGACTCTGTGTTCTACTCCATTCAGTGCTCTGTGTTCTAGACTAGACAGGGCTCTGTGTTCTAGTACAGACAGGCCTCCGAGTTCCAGTATAGTCAGGGCACTGTGTTCTGCTCCATTCAGTGCTCTGTGTTCTATTGCAGACAGGGCTCTGTGTTCTAGACCAGACAGTGCTCTGTGTTCTAGAACAGACAGGGCACTGTGTTTTAGTAGTCAGTTTTCCGTGTTCCAATCCATTCAGGGCTCCGTGTTCTTGTCCAGACAGGGCTCCGTTTTCCAGTACAGTCAGGGATCTGTGTTCCAATCCATTCAGGGCTGCGTGTTCTAGTCCAGTCAGGGCTCCGTGTTCTAGTCCAGTCTGGGCTCTGTGTTCCAGGCCATTCAGGGCTCAGTGTTCTAGTCCAGTCAGGGCTCCGTGTTCCTATACTGTCAGGGCTCTGTGTTCTAGACCAGTCAGTGTGTGTTCTAGACTAGACAGGGCTCTGTGTTCTAGTACAGACAGGCCTCCGAGTTCCAGTATAGTCAGGGCACTGTGTTCTGCTCCATTCAGTGCTCTGTTTTCTATTGCAGACAGGGCTCTGTGTTCTAGACCAGACAGTGCTCTGTGTTCTAGTACAGTCAGCCCTCCGTGTTCCAGTATAGTCAGTGCTCTGTGTTCTAGAACAGACAGGGCACTGTGTTTTAGTAGTCAGTTTTCCGTGTTCCAGTACAGTCAGGGCTCTGTGTTCTAGACCAGACCGTGCTCTGTGTTCTAGTACAGTCAGGCCTCCGTGTTCCAGTATAGTCAGAGCTCTGTGTTCTACAACGGTCAGTGCTCCGTGTTCTTATGCAGTCAGGGCTCTGTGTTCCAATCCATTTAGGGCTGCGTGTTCTAGTCCAGTCAGGGCTCCGTGTTCTAGTCCAGTCAGGGCTCTGTGTTCCAGTCCATTCAGGGCTCAGTGTTCTGTCAAGTCAGGGCTCCGTGTTCCAGTATAGTCAGAGCTCTGTGTTCTAGACCAGTCAGTGCACTGTGTTCTAGAACAGACAGGGCACTGTGTTTTAGTAGTCAGTTTTCCGTGTTCCAGTACAGTCAGGGCTCTGTGTTCTTGACCAGACCGTGCTCTGTGTTCTAGTACAGTCAGGCCTCCGTGTTCCAGTATAGTCAGTGCTCCGTGTTCCAGTACAGTCAGGGCTTTGTGTTCTAGACCAGTCAGAGCACTGTGTTCTAGAACTGTCAGTGCTCCTTGTTCTTATGCAGTCAGGGTTCCGTGTTACAGTCACTTCAGGGCTCATTGTTCTCGCCCATTCAAGGCTCCGTGTTGAAGTCCAGTCAGGGCTCCGTGTTCCTGTACAGTCAGGGTTCTGTGTTCTAGACCAGTCAGTGTTCTGTGTTCTAGTACAGTCAGGCCTCCGTGTTCCAGTATAGTCAGGGCTCTGTGTTCTAGACCAGTCAGTGCTCAGTGTTCTAGAACAGAGAGTGCTCTGTGTTTTAGTAGTCAGTTTTCCGTGTTCCAGTACAGTCAGGGCTCTGTGTTCTAGACCAGACCGTGCTCTGTGTTCTAGTACAGTCAGGCCTCCGTGTTCCCGTATAGTCAGAGCTCTGTGTTCTACAACGGTCAGTGCTCCGTTTTCTTATGCAGTCAGGGCTCTGTGTTCCAATCCATTTAGGGCTGCGTGTTCTAGTCCAGTCAGGGCTCCGTGTTCTAGTCCAGTCAGGGCTCTGTGTTCCAGTCCATTCAGGGCTCAGTGTTCTGTCAAGTCAGGGCTCCGTGTTCCTATACTGTCAGGGCTCTGTGTTCTAGACCAGACAGTGCTCTGTGTTTTAGTACAGTCAGTTTTCCGTGTTCCAGTACAGTCAGGGCTCTGTGTTCTACTCCATTCAGTGCTCTGTGTTCTATTGCAGACAGGGCTCTGTGTTCTAGTACAGACAGGCCTCCGAGTTCCAGTATAGTCAGGGCTTTGTGTTCCACTACAGTCAGGGCTTTGTGTTCTAAACCAGTCTGTGCTCCGTGTCCTTATGCAGTCAGGGTTCCGTGTTACAGTCACTTCAGGGCTCTGTGTTCTCGCCCATTCAAGGCTCCGTGTTGAAGTCCGGTCAGGGGTCCCTGTTCCAGTACAGTCAGGGCTCGGTGTTCTAGACCAGTCAGTGCTGTGTGTTCTAGAACAGACAGTATTCAAGTACAGTCAGGCCACCGTGTTCCAGTATAGTCAGGGCTCTGTGTTCTAGACCAGTCAGTGCTCCGTGTTCTGATGAAGTCAGTGCTCTGTGTTCCAGAGCTTTCAGGGCTCCGTGTTCTAGTCCAGTCAGCCCTCCGTGTTCCAGTATAGTCAGGGCTCTGTGTTGCAGTCCAATCAGGGCTGCGTGTTCCAGTGCAGACAGGGCTTTGTGTTCTTGTCCAGTCAGTGCTCCGTGTTCTTATGCAGTCAGGGCTCTGTGTTCCAATCCATTCAGGGCTGCGTGTTCTAGTCCAGTCTGGGCTCTGTGTTCCAGTCCATTCTGGGCTCAGTGTTCTGTCAAGTCAGGGCTCCGTGTTCCTATACTGTCAGGGCTCTGTGTTCTAGACCAGTCAGTGTTCTGTGTTCTAGACCAGACTGTGCTCTGTGTTTTAGTACAGTCAGTTTTCCGTGTTCCAGTACAGTCAGGACTCTGTGTTCTACTCCATTCAGTGCTCTGTGTTCTAGACTAGACAGGGCTCTGTGTTCTAGTACAGACAGGCCTCCGAGTTCCAGTATAGTCAGGGCACTGTGTTCTGCTCCATTCAGTGCTCTGTGTTCTATTGCAGACAGGGCTCTGTGTTCTAGACCAGACAGTGCTCTGTGTTCTAGAACAGACAGGGCACTGTGTTTTAGTAGTCAGTTTTCCGTGTTCCAATCCATTCAGGGCTCCGTGTTCTTGTCCAGACAGGGCTCCGTTTTCCAGTACAGTCAGGGATCTGTGTTCCAATCCATTCAGGGCTGCGTGTTCTAGTCCAGTCAGGGCTCCGTGTTCTAGTCCAGTCTGGGCTCTGTGTTCCAGGCCATTCAGGGCTCAGTGTTCTAGTCCAGTCAGGGCTCCGTGTTCCTATACTGTCAGGGCTCTGTGTTCTAGACCAGTCAGTGTGTGTTCTAGACTAGACAGGGCTCTGTGTTCTAGTACAGACAGGCCTCCGAGTTCCAGTATAGTCAGGGCACTGTGTTCTGCTCCATTCAGTGCTCTGTTTTCTATTGCAGACAGGGCTCTGTGTTCTAGACCAGACAGTGCTCTGTGTTCTAGTACAGTCAGCCCTCCGTGTTCCAGTATAGTCAGTGCTCTGTGTTCTAGAACAGACAGGGCACTGTGTTTTAGTAGTCAGTTTTCCGTGTTCCAGTACAGTCAGGGCTCTGTGTTCTAGACCAGACCGTGCTCTGTGTTCTAGTACAGTCAGGCCTCCGTGTTCCAGTATAGTCAGAGCTCTGTGTTCTACAACGGTCAGTGCTCCGTGTTCTTATGCAGTCAGGGCTCTGTGTTCCAATCCATTTAGGGCTGCGTGTTCTAGTCCAGTCAGGGCTCCGTGTTCTAGTCCAGTCAGGGCTCTGTGTTCCAGTCCATTCAGGGCTCAGTGTTCTGTCAAGTCAGGGCTCCGTGTTCCTATACTGTCAGGGCTCTGTGTTCTAGACCAGTCTGTGCTCTGAGTTTTAGTACAGTCAGTTTTCCGTGTTCCATTACAGTCAGGGCTCTGTGTTCTACTCCATTCAGTGCTCTGTGTTCTATTGCAGACAGGGCTCTGTGTTCTAGTACAGACAGGCCTCCGAGTTCCAGTATAGTCAGGGCTTTGTGTTCCACTACAGTCAGGGCTTTGTGTTCTAAACCAGTCTGTGCTCCGTGTCCTTATGCAGTCAGGGTTCCGTGTTACATTCACTTCAGGGCTCTGTGTTCTCGCCCATTCAAGGCTCCGTGTTGAAGTGCGGTCAGGGGTCCGTGTTCCAGTTCAGTCAGTGCTCTGTGTTCTAGAACAGACAGTATTCAAGTACAGTCAGGCCACCGTGTTCCAGTATAGTCAGGGCTCTGTGTTCTAGACCAGTCAGTGCTCCGTGTTCTGATGAAGTCAGTGCTCTGTGTTCCAGAGCATTCAGGGTTCCGTGTTCTAGTCCATTCAGGGCTCCGACTTCCAGTACAGTCAGGCGTCCGTGTTCCAGTATAGTCAGAGCTCTGTGCTCTAGAACTGTCAGTGCACCGTGTTCATATGCAGTCAGGGCTCTGTGTTCCAATCCATTCAGGGGTCCGTGTTCCTGTACAGTCAGGGCTCCGTGTTCCTATACTGTCAGGGCTCTGTGTTCTAGACCAGACAGTGTTCTGTGTTCCTGTACAGTCAGGGCTCCGTGTTCCTATACTGTCAGGGCTCTGTGTTCTAGACCAGACAGTGTTCTGTGTTCTAGTACAGTCCGGCCACCGTGTTCCAGTACAGTCAGGGCTCTGTGTTCTGCTCCATTCAGTGCTCTGTGTTCTATTGCAGACAGGGCTCTGTGTTCTAGTACAGACAGGCATACGTGTTCCAGTATAGTCAGTGCTCCGTGTTCCAGTACAGTCAGGGCTTTGTGTTCTAGACCAGTCTTTGCTCCGTGTTCTAATCCAGTCAGGGCTCTGTGTTCCAGTCACTTCAGGGTTCTGTGTTCTAGTCCATTCAGTGCTCCGTGTTCTAATCCAGTCAGGGCTCTGTGTTCCAGTTACTTCAGGGCTCCGTGTTCCAGTACAGTCAGGGTTCTGTGTTCTAGACCAGACCGTGCTCTGTGTTCTAGTACACTCAGGCCTCCGTGTTCCAGTATAGTCAGAGCTCTGTGTTCTACAACTGTCAGTGCTCCGTGTTCTTATCAGTCAGGGCTCTGTGTTCCAATCCATTTAGGGCTGCGCGTTCTAGTCCAGTCAGGGCTCCGTGTTCTAGTCCAGTCAGGGCTCTGTGTTCCAGTCTATTCAGGGCTCAGTGTTCTAGTCCAGTCAGGGCTCCGTGTTCCTATACTGTCAGGGCTCTGTGTTCTAGACCAGACAGTGCTCTGTGTTCTAGACCAGACATGGCTCTGTGTTCTTGTGCAGACAGGCCTCCGTGTTCCAGTATAGTCAGAGCTCTGTGTTCTAGAACTGTCAGTGCTCCTTGTTCTTATGCAGTCAGGGTTCCGTGTTACAGTCACTTCAGGGCTCTGTGTTCTCGCCCATTCAAGGCTCCGTGTTGAAGTCCAGTCAGGGCTCCGTGTTCCTGTACAGTCAGGGCTCTGTGTTCTAGGCCAGTCAGTGCTCTGTGTTCTAGAACAGACAGTGTTCTGTATTCTAGTACAGTCAGGCCTCAGTGTTCCAGTATAGTCAGAGCTCTGTGTTCTAGAACTGTCAGTGCTCCTTGTTCTTATGCAGTCAGGGTTCCGTGTTACAGTCACTTCAAGGCTCTGTGTTCTCGCCCATTCAAGGCTCCGTGTTGAAGTCCAGTCAGGGCTCCGTGTTCCTGTACAGTCAGGGCTCTGTGTTCTAGGCCAGTCAGTGCTCTGTGTTCTAGAACAGACAGTGTTCTGTATTCTAGTACAGTCAGGCCTCAGTGTTCCAGTATAGTCAGAGCTCTGTGTTCTAGAACAGACAGTGCTCTGTGTTCTAGTACAGTCAGGCCTCCGTGTTCCAGTATAGTCAGAGCTCTGTGTTCTACAACGGTCAGTGCTCCGTGTTCTTATGCAGTCAGGGCTCTGTGTTCCAATCCATTTAGGGCTGCGTGTTCTAGTCCAGTCAGGGCTCTGTGTTCCAGTCCATTCAGCGCTCAGTGTTCTAGTCCAGTCAGGGCTCCGTGTTCCTATACTGTCAGGGCTCTGTGTTCTAGACCAGTCAGTGTTCTGTGTTCTAGACCAGACTGTGCTCTGTGTTTTAGTACAGTCAGTTTTGCGTGTTCCAGTACAGTCAGGACTCTGTGTTCTACTCCATTCAGTGCTCTGTGTTCTAGACTAGACAGGGCTCTGTGTTCTAGTACAGACAGGCCTCCGAGTTCCAGTATAGTCAGGGCACTGTGTTCTGCTCCATTCAGTGCTCTGTGTTCTATTGCAGACAGGGCTCTGTGTTCTAGACCAGTCAGTGCTCTGTGTTCTAGAACAGACAGGGCACTGTGTTTTAGTAGTCACTTTTCCGTGTTCCAGTACAGTCAGGGCTCTGTGTTCTAGACCAGACCGTGCTCTGTGTTCTAGTACAGTCAGGCCTCCGTGTTCCA